>NW_024543063.1:13992500-15192500 GCF_018167655.1 Microtus oregoni | reverse complement strand
GGCATATGGAAAGTGCTAAATGGTGACAGTGGCTTCCCGCTCTTTCAAACACAAACCACCTAGCTCAGGTGTCCTACGAACAGTGTCAGGAACACCACATTTTGTCACCCCAAACGCCTCACAGGAGTAACACCGCCTTCCTAAAAATTGTTCTAAGAACCAGCCACCCCCCACCCGTGCTGACCCTAAAGCCCCGACACAGGCAACACCCACTCCTTCCAGAACCACCCCTACTTCCTCCCACGCAGGCCACCCTTTCAGGCTAGTGGCTGCCTTCTGCCCTCCCGATCCAGCCCAACTCCTCCAAGATTCAAACTTTAGCTTTCCCTCCAAAATGTCGGGTATCTTGTCATAGCGTGGAAAAGGTAACTGACACACAGTGACTAGCCTTGTGTTGGATAGTCACAGGCAGATGTAACCCAAACAGCGCAGCTCTAACCCGTGGGCATGCAAAGGTCTTCGAGGTACAGAGGAAGAAGGAAGGAAAGACACGTGGAGAAGCGGTCAGAAAGGGGGCGTGGGGTGAGAAGGCTTTTGCTGGACCTTGTCATTGGAAGGAGTCTGGCTCTGTTCTAAGTGAGACAGCCAACAACAGAGAGGTCGCAGGACAGTGACATGACCTCATGCTTTGGGCTTTAAATGGCTTCCTTTAGCTGTTGCAATGGTTTAAATGTGTCCCCCAAGACCTTCTATGTTGGAAACTTATCCCCCAAATTCACACATTGATGACACTTGGCAATTGGGTCTTGGGGGAATCACTGGGGCTGGATAAGATTATGGGGGTTCCTCAATAACACTAGTAGCTTTGTAAGAACAGAAAGGGAGAACCACACTGGCACATGTGCCCTGTCTCAATGCCTGCTCTCTTCCACTGTTCCACAGGCATCATGAAGTCCCGCACAGACGCCAAGCACAAGTCCGCCTTGCTCTTAAACTCTCGGACTCCATAGTCATGAGCCAGAGAAAGGTTTTTCTTTCTAAATTACCACGTTCCGGGTAGCTTGCTAAAGCAACAAGAAACAAGTTAAGACACTTGCTCTGTTAAAAGCGAATTCTGGGGCCAGCGAGATGGCTCAGTGGGTAGAAGTGTTTGTCACGGAGCCTGATGACCTCAGTTTGGTCCCCAGGACCCACGTGGTGGAAGGGGGTCAAAGGTCATCCCCTTACCACTGCATATATCCCGTGACACATGAGCTCCCCTCCCCATACACATTAGGTAAATAAAGATTTAAATGTAATTTCTTTAAAATCATATATAAAAAAGAATGAACTCTAGAGTGTAAGGATAGATGCCAAAGGACCAATTTTAAGTCTGGCAGAGGTGGCCAGATCAAGGGGGATGGGGGAATCAGACTGACAACAGCAGTGAAGGGATGCTGAGTGTCAGTCTAGAAGGTTAAGCCTGTCAGAGTTTCAGAGCGCTGCTGATTAAAACATACATTAGCTCCTACTGTGGGCCAGGCACTAGCTCTGAACTATTTCTGAGCCAGACTGGCTAGAGAAATGTCCCCCAGGCTCTGACTGGTATCAGCGGTTCCTAAGACAGATTGTACCATGGGACATCTCTCACCCCCGGTACTCTAGTCTGTTCTTCAAGCATGGCCTCTTCAGAGTGGAGCAATACAGCCTGCCGGACCGGTGAAATGTGTGGTCGTTCGTATCATTATTCACCCCGCATCACTCTGGGGTATCTGCATTAAGGGAATTGATGGCTCGGGTTCTCCATAAATCCTTCATTCTCCCGTTTTATTTTCACGTCCATCACCTCCTCTTTATTCTTAATATTCAGGTTTCTGCTTTCAAGGCCAGGTCAGCTCTCTTGAGGACTTCCATCTTCCTCCTCTCGTGCATCTGCCCTGTCCTCCTGGGACAGACACAGCCCGAGGATGGGAGACCGACTCATCTGTCTTCTGTAACCATATGGATAAGATGTAGTCATTACCGTTGTCAGCATTGTTGTGCTTCGGAAGCTAATTAAGGCAATTAGCTATTAAATACCAAAAACAATTAAGCTAATTGAAATAAACCATATGTAGTTTGCACCCTTGCATAGACAAACAAAAAAATTAACATGTGGCTGAATGGTGGCACCGCAACCATCTCAGTGCCAAAATAAATCAGGGACTCAGGGACGATGGGAGCCTGAGATGGAGGTGTCTTAGCATCCAATCAGTTTATCCCCACAAATGTTTCTCGGAGACATTTGGCTTCATTTTTGAATGTTCTTCTATACTGATGGGGAGAGCAAAAGTGGGGGATTTCTGTCCAAATGTGTCTGTTAGGCTCTAAAACTGAAGGCTCGTGCTGCGACCATGCCTCTGATTCAAGTCGGGGGCTGAAGGAAGCATCTAGAGATGCTCGGAAGACATGCAGCCTCACAAAGGCCCCTGGAACTTACCTTGAGGTTAGCCGGCCCTCTGGGGATAGATGGTGATGACGTCCTGTGGCGTTTGGATGTTACTGGCAGTCTTAGGCCACATGTGGAATCCCCTGGTAGAGGGAAGCCACGGGAGGGAAGAGGAGCTGTCAAGACTAGGGAAAACTTTTCTTTCAGCTGCATGTGTCAAAAAAAAAAAAAAAAAAAACACCCAAACAAACAAAAGCTCAAGTATAGTTTGTGCCTGCTAAAAATAGAACATAGTTAGGAAGAACAAGCAATAGAGACAAGAAAGAATGAGCTAGAATTTAGCTACGGGGAGCAGGAACTCAGGTTTCCCAGTGACTCGGCCCAACAATGTCTATCCCTCCCTCCATGTCGCACCTCTGCTAGTGCTACTCTGCCGCAGAAGCGTTCTCTCTGCGGTAAGGACTATGAACGCTGCCAGTACCAATCTGGCAGCTATCTGGATAAAGACTCCTTAGGTCCTATGTTCACGCACCCGTTATCTATGCATCCCCAGCCTTTGGTCTCTACATCAAAGTGCTGAGGAAACGGCCAGAATTTGATGGACAGGGAGACTACAAAAAGACCTTGACTAGGGGAAAGGCCAAGCAGAGCTGAGCATTCATAAGAGTCCGTATTTCTGTAGCCTCCTATCTTCCCAGGTCTTTGCCGAAAATTCAAAAGATGAGATTACAAACACCCAGGACTCAATTCCCCAGACCCACCTCAAGCACAGTTGAATAAAACAAAATACAGAGGGGAAAGATCGTGAAGTAGAGTCCAAGTTCTGACTCCTCTGAGAACTGACCTGAGGCTTTTCCCCACTTTTTAGTAAACATTCACTATTTGGTCAGGAGCCAGGGTCAGTCTGTACCTAAACCACCTATTACGGTGGTTATTACACTCTTAGCTTGTGGACAGTGGTAGGCTGGCAGACGCTGGGCAGCCTGTTACGAAGAGAGAAAGGACATCATTTGCTTGCACAGTCTGCTCTTTTCCACCACAGTGATGTTTAGCTGCCAACATGTGCTGTGGTATACCCATGCACACACCAAATCAATAAATGTAAAAAAGCAAATTCTTTTCAATTGAATAGCTCTACTTTAATGCAGTGTTTTTACCTGTGAGCTTATATATTTACATTTACTTTTCTTAACTGAGCTTTTTATTTTTAAAAAATATTTATTTATTTATTTATTATACAATATTCTGTCTGCATATATGCCTGCAGGCCAGAAGAGGGCACCAGACCTCATTACAGATGGTTCTGAGCCACCATGTGGTTGCTGGAATTTGAGCTCAGGAGCTTTGGAAGAGCAGGCAATGCTCTTAACCACTGAGCCCTCTCTCCAGCCCCCTGAGTTTCTTATTTTGCAATTACTACCATGACCAGAACACTGACGTTGACACAGTCAAACTATAGAACATCTTTATCTTAGTAACAATCTCCCACGTTGCCTTGTATAGGTCTCCACTTTCCGTTTACTAACAGCCCCTTGTCCCTCAGAAACTGCTAATCTATTCTCTACTTCTGTCATTTTGTCACATTGAGAATATTCTGTAGGGATGGCAAAATGACTCAGTGGGTAGAGATGCTGGCCACCAGGCCTGACAACCTGTCCCCAAACGATAAAAGGAGAGAGCCAGTTCCTGCACGTTTTCCTCTAATGTCCATACACATACCATGGCAAACATGTATGTTTACACACACACACACACATACACACACACACACACACACAAATGAATGAATAAATATTCTATGGATAGAATCATACATTGTGTAACTTTGAGGGATTGGTTTCTCCTACTCAACAGCATTCTCTGCAGATATTGCGGGTTACTACTCTTGTTCATTCTCTCTCATTGCTCGCAGTGTCCCAGTTTATCCCTCACTGAAGGACAGAGAAGCCGTTTCCATTGTACATACTCCAAATAGACTATCTACAGACCGTGTGAAGATGTATCTCCATTTCTTCGGGATATGAGGCCTAGGGTGTGATTACTAGCTCACGTGGTGTCTAAGAGAGTGGCAAACTCCCTCCAGAGTAGCTGTTTACATGTCTCCTTCCCACCAGCAGGGTCTGAGCAATGTGTTTCTCCACAGCCTCGCTAGCCTTTTAGGTCGCCTCTTTGCTTTTGTTGTTTCTCCTTGCTGCTGTTGCCTGGGTTGGGTTTGATTTGGTTGGCATTTTGCCATTCGAAAAGGTGTCTTCTGCACTTCCCCAATTGCTAACCAATCGTCTTCAGTGATAGTGTCTTTTCCCCAGTTCTCAAATGGATTCTTATGATTTTGATGTTGACTTTGCACTGCCTGCTCTTCCAAAGGTTCTGAGTTCAATTCCCAGCAACTACATGGTGGCTCACAACCATCTGTAATGAGATCTGGTGCCCTCTTGAGGAAGAGACCTGATCAGTCATCCTAATCAACTTAGACCATGAAACACAATATGGACAAGTTCATCAGAACCGCCATATACAGGCTGCCCATGCATGCTTCAGCATTGCCAGAGCATAAATTTGATTAGATTTTTTTTTTGAGTATCTAGACCAGTGGTTCTCAACCTTCCTAACGCTGTGACCCTTTAATACAGTTCCTCATGTTGTGGTGATTCCCAATCTATAAAGTCATTTCATTGCTACTTCATAACTGTAATCCTGTTATTGTTATGAATAGTAATGTATCTAATATGCAAGATAGCTGATATGTGACCCCCAAAGGGGTCACAACCAACGAGTTGAAAACCATTGGACTAGATACTGATAATCCTTCCTTTGATGTATGTCTTAAAATACTTTCTCCTTTCTGTAATTTGCCTTTCTCTTTTTTGTAACAGGGTCTCCTGCTAGAGCCCAGGTCTGCTCTTCCCACCTCAGTCTCTCAAGTTCTGTGCTTGCCGGCATTTACCACCATTCCTGGCCTAGAAGATGCCTTTCCATGCTCTCTTTCTCTTGTGTGTGCATGCGGCAATGGTGGAGGAAGGGAAGCATGATTTGTATTTAAGACAGGGTCTCACGGTGTAGCCCTGGCTGGCCTGGAACTCACAGAGATACACCTGCCCAAGTGCTGGGATTATGATGGGGAAGCTCAACCAATCACATCTGGTTAGGGTGTGGCCGCCTGGAGCCCAGGTAGAAAAACCGGGGTAGGTAGGTGCACGCTCGCTCTACACGGTGCTCACCGGACCATTTTGGATTTTGGACCTCCCACTCTTGTAGCGTGAGTTCCCCCCTTTTTCAATTAGTAAATTATATCTGTTGTTTTTGAGCTGGTCTGGTTATTTATTGTACCGACCGTATATGCCAACACCTAGAGGATTAAAGGCATGAGCCACCATTCCTGGTTCACTTAACAAATCTTTTTTATATATAATTTATTTATTGTAATTTTATTTGTGTTAGTGTTTTGCCTGAATGTATATCTTGTGTGAGGGTGTCAGACCTGGAGTTATAGACAGTTGTGAGTTGCCATGTGGGTGCTGGGAATTGAACCTGGGTCCTCTGGAAGAACAACCAGTGCTCTTAACTACTGAGCCATTTCTGCAGCCCCAACAAATTCTTTTTCAGAATAAAAATGTTTAGATTTTTATGATCTCCAAGTTAGCAGTCTTCATCGTCAAATCTAAAAGCTCTTTGTCTAGTCTAGACAGTGTGGAATATTTCTTTACACTGTATGAACACTATATGTCACTGTGATTGGTTTAATAAAGAAGCTGACTGGCCAATAGCTGAACAGGATAAGGTTAGGTCAGAGAAACAGACTATGAAGAAGAAGGGCAGAGTGAGAGGAGTTGCCAGCCAGACAGGAAGAGAAAATGGGAGGTGCATGATGAAAGAGAGATAATGCCACGTGGCAGAATGTAGATTGATATAAATGGGTAAAATTAAGTTCTAAATGTTAGCTCATAATAAGCCCGAGCTATTGACCAAGGATTTATAAAGAATATTAAGTCTATGTGTGTTTATTTTGGAGCTGAGGGTCCTAACAAAAACTCTGCCTACAAGGCACAATTCTTTTATATGACTGACTAAAAGTGCTGGTTGAACAATCATAAGGACCAGAGTTTGGATCCCAGCACCCACATAACAAGCCCAGTGGCCCACAAAGGCCTTCAACTCCAAGAGTTCTGATGCCCTCTTCTGGCCTATGAATGCACACAGACACATGGGCCCTTCCTGGCATACCCTTTATACACATACACTCGCACAGATACATGCACATGCATAAATAAATAAATCTCTAAAAATGTAATGTTTTACATTTGAGTCTGTGATCCATTTTGAGTTAGAATATACCACATACCCCCCAGGACGTAAGATTTATACCGGGATTTTATTTATTTGATTTGTTTGCCTATGAATGTTCTCTCACTGTGTCATTTATCGACAAAGCTGTCCTTTCATCCTGAAGTTTGTGCCTTTTGCCAAAAGTCAGTTAGGCATGTGTCTGTAGATCGATTTCCAGGTCGTCTATTTCTGCTCCATTAATCCATGTGCCTGTCTCTCTTGATTACTGACACTATATAGTAAATCTTGAAATCAGGTAGGTGAATTCACCCTGCGTTATTTTCTCTTTCCGTGTTGTTCCAGATACTACGATTCCTAGGCTTTACTATATAAATTTTAAAATAGTTTTATCTATAGCTACCAAAAATTTTAGCGCTTAATAAAAATTATATTGAACCTACATATCTTTTTTTAATTGATAGCTCTATGATATAAACTTTTACTCACAAACATGGTATGTCTCTTCATTCACATCCTCTTTGATTCTTTCCTCAACTTTGCAATTTTTGCCATATATGTCAGATTACACCTAAATATTTCATGTAGTTGAGTGGCTACAAATGATATTACACTTTTATTTGATTTTCCTCATTGTTTCTTTTGTTTTGTTTTGTTTGGTCGCTGTTGTTTTTGTAGGATGGGGAGGGTGCTCTGTCTCTTGAGGCCTTTTGTAGCTGAGACTGGCCTTGAACCCTTGGCCCTCCTGCCTCCACCTCCCAAGCGCTGGGATTACAGGGTAAGTCACTGAGCCCTGCTCTGCACTGTCTTTCTGCTCCTTTCCAGCCCTGCTTCCACTTCTTTTGGTTGTACTTTGCTGGGCGTTTTCTAGGTTCTGAGCTAAGACTTAGACAACAGGTGTGAGATCGTTTCTCCTTTTTTCTTTTTTCCTTAAACAGGATCAAGTTCTGTTTCAAGTCAGCTTTGACTCTGGGATTGCTACCATGCCTACTTTTGTGTTCTTCTTTTCCGATTGGGTTTGTTGGGTTTTTGTTGCTGATGCTGCTGTTTTGTTTTGTTTTTGTTTTTTTTTTTTTTTTGGTTTTTTTTTTTGCTTTTTGTTGGTTTTTTTGTTGTTGTTGTTGTTATTTTGTTGTTCTTGTTATTGTTTTGGTTTATTTTGCAGGGGGGGGGGTGTATTTCCAGTTCAAAAGACCAAACTCAGGGACTTAAGTATGGTAGTTGTCTTAGTTACTTTTGACTAATGCAAAAAGACATTATGACCAAGGCAACTTATAAAAAAAAAATTACTGGGGCTCAGGGCTTTAGAGGTCAGAGTCTGTGATCATGGCAGCAGGCAGGCATGGCACTAGAGATGAGGGCTTACACTACCCATAAACATGGGGCAGAGAGAGAGAGCTAACTGGGAATGGCAAGAGTTTTTGAAACCACAAAACCCACCCCTAATGACATACCACTTCCAAGAAGGCCACACCTTCTAATCCTTCCCAAATATTTCCATTACCTGGGGATCAAGCATTCACTATATGAGCGTATGGGGCCCATTCTCATTCAAACCACAACACTAGGCAGGAGTTCTACCACTGTGATACCTCCTGGTCCTTGGGTTTTATGAAATATGATCTGTGTAGCATAGGCCTTGAACCCATTATGTGGGGCTTGTTATGTGGGTACTAGGATCCGAACCCTGATCCTTATGATTGTTCAGCCAGCACTTTTAACCACTGAGCTATCCCTCCAGTCATATAAAAAAATTGTGTCTTGTAGGCAGAGTTTTGTCAGGACCCTCATCTTCAAAATAAGTGCACAGAGATTTATTATTAATTATTAGTGCTTGGTCAATAGCTCAGGCTTGATATTAGCACTTTATATCAATCTACGTTCTGCCACATGGTGTTACCTCTCTTTCATCTTGCACCTTCTGTTCCTTCTCTGTATCTGACTGAGACTCCTTTGACTCCTCCCTTCTTCTTCCCGGTGTCCTTAGTCTGATTCTCCTACCTAGCCTTATCCTGTCCAGCTTTGTTATTAAACCAATCACAGTTACATATATTTACACAGTGTAAACCTCCTGCTTTCTGCCTCCTATGTTCTTAGATTACGGAAATACACCAACACATCCAACATGGTCCACTCTTGTGTATGTGTTTAGATCTATGAATCTCCCTCTAAAATGTCAATAGCTGTGTTTCACGGATTTTGAAATATAGAAGATTTAGTGTCATTTAGTTTAACGTTTTATTTCCCTGAAGACTTCTTTTTGACTCATTGGTTATTTTGCAAAACATGTCTAGTTCCTGTATGTTTGGAGAATTTCCTATTATTTTTCTGTTATTAATTTCTTTTTCCTTTTATTTTTTTTTGGGGGGGGGGGAGATGGGGGTTGAGACAGGGTTTCAAAACTCGCTGTCCTGGAACTCACTCTGTAGACCAAACTGGCCTTGAACTCACAAAGATCCACCTGCCTCTGCCTCCCAAGTGCTGGGATTAAAGGTGTGCGCCACCACTGCCTGGCCTTGTTGCTGTTCTAGTTGGAGTCCACAGTGGTTTTGAGAATAAGCTCTATGTTGATTCTCTTAAACTGATTGCACTTTTGTTGTTTTATAGCCTAGAATCGTGTCTCTTAGTACATACTCCATGAAGAATGGAACAAAATGTCAGGAGAGACAAAACAGACACAGACCACAAAAGGAGTATGTAATAAGATGTCAATTCAGTCCCAATGGTTGGTGATAACTTTAATGATTTTTTTCTTCATTTGTTTATTTCTAGACAGGATCTGACTATCTCTCCCTGGTTGGCCTAGAACTCACTATGTAGACCAGGCTGATCTTGAGCTCACAGTGATCCTCCTGCCTCTTCCTTTCAAATACTAGGTTTACCAGCATGTGCCTCAACACCTAGCTTAACTTGGAGAGTCCTTTGTATCCTTACATCTATCAATTGTTCTATCAATACTTGAGAAAGGGGAACTGTAGTCCCCAGCTATAACTGTGATTCACCTGCTTTTCTTTTCAGGTCAGCCAGTTTTTCTTCAAATATTTTTCAATTTTGTTGTGTGATACCCGAAGGGTTCTAGCAGGCCCAAGCATGGCAACCAAGTATGGCGCCATCAGGTCTTGCCCTCCCCCACTCCCCCTTTCTTGCTAAACTAATAGATTACATTCCTAAAGGTAGCCACCAAGGTCTAATCCTTTTTTTGGCTACTTTCTTCTCCTGAAGCTGACTACCAAGGTTCAGCTATCAAAGTATTGAAGCCCAGCAATCAAAAGCCCCCTTTCGGTTATCCTAATTAACATTCCCAATCAAAACAAACCAACTCATCTAACACAGGGCTTTCCTCTTTTCCCTTTATAAACTGCCATTTGCCCATGGGACATGATTATCTCCTATCTATCCAGAGGCAGTCCTTTGTCCCTCTGGGGCAAATATCCCTAACCCCCCCCCCCCACACACACACCCTTGTTCCTTTTCCCTTCTCCCTCTTCCTCCATCTCCTGTCTTTGTTTATTATTCTCTGTCCTTTGTCCCTCTGGGGAAAATAAATCTCCTTTGTACTGAGAACTTGGTCTTAGAGTGTCCTGTGCCAACTTGAGTCCTTTCAGTACATACACACTCTCGATAATTATCCCCTAGATAGATTTACTCTTTTACTGTTAGACATTAACACACTCTACCTCTTACTCCTGAATGGTGGTGAAAATCCACCAGGCCTCTCAATGCCATCCAGAAGGGAAAGAAGTGTTTGGTTACAGTCTCCAGCTTGCCCCTGCATGATCCAGAAAGTCCCATTCCTGTCTCTTTCTCCAAACCCTGCCCATGCAGAGAGTCTCCAAACAAAGGAGAGGTGCCAAAAAAGTTTTGCATTCTTGGTGGATACTGCAGCTTCCTTCCCTGAAGTTGCCAACAGTCCAAGTCCCTACGTAAGGGGTTTAGCTTTTGACTACACTTGGGCACAAACCCAGCTCACAGTGAACAGGTCATCACCCCTTGTCTACAACCTATAAAGTCTCTCTGCTTTCATGTGGGTGCCGCTTCTCTGGCCTCATCTCTGGGACTGGAGAACCCATCCAGAAGTGGCTTTGCTCAAATCAACCTGTTGTTATACTTTTTCAGTTTGACTTGATCTGGCTTACTGTGTTGGTGGAGAAATCTACTGGGGTGTAGATGGAAACTGCACTTTAGTTTTCCAGACACCCAGACCTGAATAATCACGCAAAAGCTTTATCAACTACAACACTGTTTGACCAATGGCTCAGGCATAGCCTTAGTTAGTTCTTACATCTTAACTTAACCCATTTCTATTAATCTGTGATAGACTCCTTAGGATAGGATAATTGTTGAAACATTTAGCATATGCTTCTTGCTTAATGTTGTTTATACTGGTTGTAATTCTAATTTTTATACTTGATATCTGTTCTTATTATATATAGTTTTGTATTGGGTTTGAAACTCTTATTTAGACAAAAGGGGGAGGTGATGGGGAACCTCTTCAGCCAATGGCCTTTGAGAGGCTGGACCAGGTGGGGTGTGGTTTTGGGGTACCAAAAAGCCCACGGGAGTTCCTGCTCTTCTTCTTCCTCCTCACCACACCTGGATTTCCTTCCTGTTTCCCCGTTGTGATCCGTAAGTTTTCCCTTTTAATAAAGAACACCTTAGTATACCCTATTCTGAGCTAGTGTGGGATTCCTTTGTTCACATTCCCCTCCATCTGACACATTCTGCTTCAATGATGGATGTTCCTTCTCCTTCCACACAAGCCTGTTCAAATGTTTCTGAGCCTTCAACATACTATCGGAATCTCAAAAGGTCTTCCTAATGCAGCCCTCCAGGGTGCAATGTCAGAAAAACGCCAGCCCCATTCAAACATAGCTGATGTGGGATTCCCCTCTGTATGGTGTAAATATGTTTTATTACCATTGGTTAATAAAAAAAAAAAGCTGCTTTGACCTGTGGCAGAGCAGAACAGAGCTAGGCAGGAAAACTAAACTGAATGAAGGGAGAAAGAAGGCAGAGTTAGAGAGACACCATGTAGCTGCCAAAGGAGAAAGATGCCAGAACCTTACTGGTAAGCCACAGCCTCATAGCAATACAGAGATGAATAGAAATGGGATAGTTTAAGATGTAAGAGCTAAGGATATGCCTGAGCCATTGGCCAGTGTTGTAATTAATTTTTGTGTGATTATTCTGGTCTGGGCATCTGGGAAACTAAAGTACAGTCTCCATCTACATGGAGGGCAGAAAAGATATTAGGAAGGACACCTTTTATTGCTGAGGGTTTTAGGGAGCTAGAAACTAGGGCTCCCCACTTAGCCTCTATGTCACTGCTTTAACAGAAGTGTTGAGGGCCTTCACAGTTCTTCAAAGTTTGATGTTGAAGAATACACCTTGCCCTTTTTTGAACTGGGTGGGAATGAGTTCCATTTATTTCTTTTTTATCATAGTTGTAATTATTGCCTTTCCATTTTCTGCCTTGATGTAGTTGCCTTTTCCTTCCGCTAGAGAAAACAGACACATCTTGAACATTTTGGTTTTGGGGGTTTAGTCTGGGTTTGAGGTTAGCTAGTTGATTTGCTTTTTGAGGGTTCTGTCTGTGCCTGCCATTGTTCCCTTTAGGGTTCTGTTTCTTTTACACACAACAGAAAAGAGAGTTTAGCTGTACTTTACAAGAGATATCACTATTTATACAGCTGTAATTTACTCTTTGATAGCTGAATTGAACTATCCATTCACAAATCCCTATAATTTTGACAGGAGCCCTTGTAAGCTAGTTCCAGTTTAACACTACTGTGAATCTCAGAATCAGCCCCACCTCCCACCACAGAAGCTAAGTCGCTCTCTTTCCAGCCTTCCTGAAAGATACCCAACCTGAGTGAGTCCATCAGGCACTTCCACCAAAAACCATGCATGCTTCAGGAGCAAGCAATGTGCAGAAGTAGGATGGTGGAGAATCCTGGTAGTCATTCCAGGGACAGAATAACAAAGTTCACATCCTTCCCAGGGACCAGACTGTGGCACCCTGTACTCACTGGTAGTAGTCTCTCCTGATATTTTCTGTGTTGTGGATTTAACAGTGGATCTCACCAGCTGTGTCTGAGTTGAATCCTTCTCCTCAGTCCTGTGGTGTGTGATTAAGTCAGCTGGAGTACAAAGAAGAGTGCAAAGAATAATTCAAACTGGCGCACATTTCCCCTGGCTGTCAACCACAGACACCCCTGAGGGAGGGAGGAAAATCTCAGCATCTCCCACAAAACTACCTTGCTCTCACACAGGGGAGAGCCAAGAGCACAGCAGAACGCAACCTCCGAGGGCTTGCTGAGAGGTCATCCTTAGACCCTGCAGTGGTCTGAACGAATGTGTTCCTGCAGAATTCATGTTGGAGAGAGGCCCTGTGTAATGGAGACTGTTCAGCAGGTGAAAGCTGTGTTATGATGGTTCTGGCTTCATCGTGCCCTGGACCTGAGAAAGCCTTTGGCCCCACCTCTCCCCTTTTCCCATGGGAGGGTGCAGCAACAGCTGCCATCTTGGAAAGAGCCAGCAAGCCAGCACCAGACACTGAGTCTGCTGAACTGAACTTCCTGGCCTCCAGGACCGTACGAAATAAATCCTCCATCATATTTTATGAATTTCCCATCCTGTTCACTACAGCATCAGGGAAAGACTAAGGCCCAGCCCAAAACCACAACCTGCTTTTTCAGTTACCAAAATCTCTCCTCGGTAAATCTGAGCTGACCACCAATGGTAGAGGGAACGGAAGCAGTCTCCTCCTGTGAGATAAGTCGTTGGTACCGGATGGAGTCCCTTAACCAGCTCAACCTCAAAAACAAAGCAATCTCATGCCCCTAAAGTCCATGTTTCCCTTCTCTACTTCCCAGTTCCCCAGGCCCTCCTACACTCACGATATTTGTCAATTAGGGGAAATGATGTAGGTTGTTGATTTCATTTTGAGTTCTTCACCTGACTGACAAACTTCTCAAAGTACAAAAGTGATTTTAACAGACTTAATAAGTTAAGAAATGAAAAACGGGGAGCTGGAGAGATGGCTCAGAGGTTAAGAGCACTGATTAGTCTTCCAGAGGTCCTGAGTTCAATTCCCAGCAACCACATGGTGGCTCACAACCATCTATAATAGAATCTAGTACCTTCTTGAGGCATGCAGACAATGAGGAAGAACATTGTATATAAATAAACCTTTAAAAAACACAAAACAGTGAATCTGGAGTAGAGCTCACAGGTTTGGCGAGATTGATTAAGGAGCAAACCCTTCTCCTGAATCTGCCTTTTAAGTTAACTTAAATTCTATTAAGTATTATGAAGTTGATGTACACTTAGATTTCAACTTGAAAAAAAATCGCACATAGCAATTAACGTACAAATGTTAAAGTAGAATGCTAAGTGTGACGTATTATTCTAATGGGCCAAATTCTCTTTTTAAGTTGTGCATTCTATATATTTAAGCTAATACATATGCAAAAATATTTAATTTCAAGAGATTGAAATCATAGTTTGTATTCCCTTGATTTTAATTATTTTCAGGCTACTAAAATATCTACCCATGGAGAAGATGGAAACCTCCTCAGCTAATTGAGATTGTTAATGAGCTAGGGGTTCTAAGTAAAATGCTGACTAGAATCCAGGTGAGCCTGCAGACTGACCCATGGAGCCCTACTTTGAGTCTAGAAGACACAGGTTGCTGAGCAAGCCAACCCTTAGGTTAATGACTACCAGTCTCTAAGCCCCCGCCCACCACCTGGTGGGCCTGATCTGGTGTTTATTTAATTCTGAAGGCATTGAACAATGTATTGTTCATTTATCTCTAGAGAATCTTTGTCCTTGGAATGGGGAGATTGTTCGGTGGATAGAGTACTTGCAACACAAACAAGAGAACCTGCGTTCGGATTGACAATACCCTTGTAAAAAGCTAGCAATGCAGTCTAGAATCCCCGTGCCTGGAAGGCAGATTGAGGAATAGGCTGGCTCCCTAATCAATCTAGCCAAACCAGTGAGCTCTACTCCAGATTCAGTCAGAGATCGTCTCTCAAAAACTACATTGAAGAATAATTAAGAGAGACACTCAACTTTGACCTCCAGCTTCCACATGTACAAATACCCATACACACACATGTATATATACATACATACCATACACACATACAGAAGAGTCTCTGGTTCCTGTCAGGTACTCCTCCCACATACATGCATACACACCATACACACATACAGAAGAGTCTCTGGTTCCTGTCAGGTACTCCTCCCTTTGGAGGGTTTTGTTTTTGCTTTGCCTTTTCCTCATTTCTATATGTTACTTATAAAGATCGTACAACTCTGGATGTTATAGTTTTATCTCAAAATATTTAGCTTTTATGCCAAAATAGGTAATTAAATTCTGATCATCTCTTATAGCTAGCTATGTCTGAGATCCAAGATCATTCTCTAAGATCATGGCTGATCCCGTCTCCTATCCCAACTGTGAGAGTGACAATTACATTTTAAGTTTTAATTATTATGCTGTAGAGAGCCATGAAACAAAAATGCCTCTGATCTGCAAGCCCCTTGCCCAAGGACAGAAAGGCTGGAGGCTACGGCTTATGGGAGATAACAAACCACATGTTTTTATTACCCAAAACAGGTTTGTCTGACCCATCTGCGCCTGGATGTGCTTGATTACATGTGGGTGGGAGGTTCACATGCAGGCAATAAGTCAATATGTGTGCTTGCCTCTGATTGGATGTAGGCCGGAGGTACATCAGGATGTATGCTTGCCCCTGATTGAACTTCCTTAAGCCACTGAAAACTGTGACTCAGGCCATTTTTCTGGGGAACCAGAGAAGGACCTGACCATAGTCCATCCAACTGGCCAGTATTTAATTAAAGCTTGCTTCAAATTTAACTTTAAATTGTGGTAATGATCTTATCATCGACCGGTGGGATTAACGGATTAACACTACCTTATCTTCTGTGGCCCTAGAATTTCTGATGTCCTTAGAAATGTCCAAAAGGGCTCCCCAGGGTCTGTGTTCAACTCCAGCTGAGGAAAGTTTAAGGAGTTGCTAAGCTTAATAATTCTCTGGGGCAGCCTCTTTCCTGCTTCTCCCAAGCAAACCTTGCAGTGGTCAAGGTCATTTCATACAACACAGTCTATTCAAGAGACACTGCAGCCAAATTCTGTATCTCCCAGTAAGAACTGACAGCATAACCAAAGCCACCAACTGGTAGCTGAACTGAGGCTTTGACTCAGGACTCCCAGTTTCTAGTCCTGACGTTCTGGCCACTCAATCACAATGCCCTCAGTGACAGCAAAGCCAGCAAAGAATGCTCCTGGCTCACAACCCCAACACTGCAAAGTATCACATGTGTGTGCTCACTGTTGCCTGGTAAACGGAAGAATAAAAATAGGCTGGGTTCCTACCCTGGAGCATTCTAAAATAAATATGCAAACCGAGCGTTTGCATTTCCATAGCAAGGCGAAGCAAGTAATAGGAAATTACTTTCAACTGTTGTGGAAACGAGGTCAGAAATGATCCAGGGGAAAACCATTAGTTTAGGATGGGGCTGTCAACACTGACTTCATGTTAGAATCTTTGAGATTGAGGGGGACACACTTTAAAGCTAATGGAAGAGTTAGGGCAGATCATTCACCTATCACACATGAGACCTGAGTTCCATCCCTGCTACACACACACACACACACACACACACACACACACACACACACACGAGCCTGTAAAGTCCAGATAGTTTGTTAAAACTTCCTACGTGGTTCCAACGCATACACATAGACCTCCGGCTGAAGAATGACTTCTGACACCTCTGTCATTACTGTCATGATTTGTGCCACAAGCACCTGCTAAATGTCCAGTTCTTGCTCTACATCAACTCCCTTATTTTTACCTCAGCTTTACCCTGTACCATGCTATGGGCAGAATTACAGAGCCGCTATGTACATGTAAAGACACCTAACCGAACTGGCAAACCATTCAAACATGATCTGGATTCTAGTACTCTGAGGAGCTACTGGTGGATTAGGAAGCACAGATGGACCCAGGGCCCATCTCAGAGCCAGCTGACTCCACATTCTCCCCTTTTCCTGTCCCACAGCCCCTGGAAAATACGGTGGTGCTTACTCTCCAGCACGGCTCATATCAACCTGTCAGTTCCGCGCGGAGGACAACGACGTCATCAAGTTCTCTCTCCCTGGCTCTCAGAAGGAAACCCACACTGCCCCTTTGGGCTCTGGAGCATGATTCCTATCCGTCACAGAGAAATGACAGCTTTAAGAGAAACAAACACAAGCACTGAAACCTTTTTGGAATTCTTGGAAAGGTCTTATTGGTGTCACGAGGCAATCACTGGATCCTAAAGAAGATGGAGTTCAGAACCACTTGGTCCTTCCTACTCTGACATCTGTCTACCCCTGTGCCTTCTGTGTTCTGTGGCCAGGCACCATGCAAAGCATGGAGGTTACAAAAAGGGTTTAAGTTTAGACAGAAAGCACAATCAATGGCCTGCCAGGGGACACTAGGCAAGCTCCAAAAGCAAGCCTGGTTTGCACCCCCTTCAGGGTTCTTCCCTTCCATCTCCGCACCAGCCCACGCTCCACTGTACCTTGACACCAGCTATGCCCCACCTATGGGGACACAGGATATGAAGGAGCTCTGGGCAACTCTTTCCCATTGCCAACAGCCACTGTGATTCATCCGCCACCCAGAGAGCTTCCCAGTGGCTGTCCACTTAGTTAGCATTTGATAAAGCATCGTTCAATATTAACGAACAGTTCCTAGGAAATTGAAAATAATCCCAGCAGGCCACTCAAACGGTAAATCTTTCTCGCAGAACATAAATCCTATGGATATTGGAACCCGCAGTTCCCCCCCCCCCCCAAAATGGATGAGACACGCGATGGATCAAATTCAAACGATTGAATAATTTATCTGGAAACCAAATTCCTCACTCTGCGTTTCCTAATTTGCCACCTTGGATTCAGGCCACTGGTAGGCACTGCCAGAACCTGTTTTTGTTGGTTCTCCGCAATGGCTTCACTGAGAGCTAAGCGGGTAGTGCTCTGTACAGGTGCCCTTGAGTTGAGCTTTGTCTAAATTTTGCTGCTTAGAATTCCCTCTGAGAGTGCCAAGTGTCAACAGCCATGAAGATTATCTGAGTCACCTGATATAAGAAGGGATGTCACCTGGCCTGCCAAATGGTACCTCTTATTGCCAGCGTCTGTGCCCAAAAGGCGGGGTGTGGGGCAATGTGAGCAGATGGTCCACAAACTCTGACAGCCAGCTGCCACAAGGGCCTGGGCGGTCTGAAGTGAGCGGAATCCTCAGCATGGAACAGGGCAGTGACAGCCACCTTCTTTGTACAACCTGAAAGAAGGAGCTAGAACCCTGGACAGGAAGTGGGCTTGAGTTGGTCGGAGGATAATGAAAACCCCAGGCACTTGCCCAAGGTGTGGCCAAAATCTGGCTCTGAAAGTCAGAATGTGTGACGCTATGTCCCGACTGGAAGCGTCCCCCACACCCCAACACTTTGCACAGTCAACAGTGAGTCTGCTTGGTTAAATATACCAGGGCCTTCCCACCGTCTCTCGTCACCTGGTGGGAGAATTCCTTCTGTGAAGAGACATATACTCTACTCCCCCCTTAGAAGGCCCCAACAACAGACTGAAGAGCAACCCCACCGAAGCTCATGCTGGGGAACCCGTGAGTTTATTGTCCAAGAGCATGGGCAAGGGGCTGACTGGAGGGGTGCGGTGACCATCCCAAAGCAGCCACACTGGAAAGTCTTCACCCAACGTGGGTGATGGCTTCCCCATAGTCAAAATGAATGGCTTTGATGAGAAGCTAGACTCTTCCGTGAGGGTCTAATGCCCCCTAAGCCTCCTTCTGAAGAGATGTCACCAGGCCATGGGCCACTCCTATGATCTCTTGCCAGCAGCCACAGCTAATCTCATCAGAGTGGCTGTTTTGTTTGGAGGACCATATTCTACAAACCTGCCTCGTAATACCCACCTCTCCCTATCTAAGCTGTGCCTGATTGACACTCCGTGCTTTAAAAGGGTCCTCAAAGGTCCCAGGCCCTTGAGAGGATATGGCCAAAGGCCCAGTCAAAGAAAGGTCAGCGGAAACACAGGGGCCACCAAGGCTTTGAGACAAATTCCAGAGTCCTCAAGTGACATCCACTCTAGACCTCTGGGCTTGAGTCTTGTCATGCCTGGTCTCTTACAGAAGCAACCTGGTCTCCATTCCTGTCAAACAGTACTCTTCCTGGTGACTTTCTGGGTTGTTAGGAAAACCCCATCAGTCTGCCCAGCCCTGCCCAGGCACCCACCACAGAACTCCATCTTCTATCAGGCCTGGTTCAGGCTTGACCTCCTGAACTGCAGCCCACACCCTATGGTTCATCTCTTTGCATTAACCTTTGAATATTAGGTATCGTGGCTGTCTGACTCTACTTTCAAGACTTTCTCACTTTTTGTTGTGAGGTCTCGGGGTCTCCTCGCTCTACCGAACATCACTGTCCCCTGCTACTATCCCTGACTGGGGCTCATTTCCATTTAGAACCCCTTCTTCTCGCTTGCAGTAGGGGGATCCTGGAAAAGCAGACTCCTTCCTGACTTGTATAGGAATCCCCAAAACAGAAGAGTCAGTCAGCGGCCAACACCCAGAAAGGGCTCCAGGCTGGGAAGGGAAGTGGGTTTTCACATGAAGCCTGTCAGTCAAACTTGCCTAGGAGAAGGTCCTGCCCTCTGTGTGTGTGAAACCTTTGTTTAGATTCTAAGCCAAGAATTTTGGCACTACCTCGTCATGCCCATCTGGCAAGGTTTTGTCTTCACGGGGGCTAGAGATGCCAAAGGCATGACATCATCAGAGGCCAAGGGTGTGTGGACAGCTGGGATGAAATGCTTAAAACATGATAGCCCAGCACTGCCGACTTGGGAGCACAACAAACATTCCAACTGTTCTGTGTCCCATGCCTCGGGCACTAGCTGTAGGCCTAAACACGTGGCAGGAAAGCGGAGGTCAAACAGGAAACACAGACTTGCAGAGCAAGCTCCAGAGGGAAAGGACCATGTGAAACCAAAGGGTTATTAACCCTGGATGCTTGGAGCAGACCAGATGAACCTCCCAGAACCCAAGAAACTAAGCTTGGGATCAAATCGGATCCGCCAGATGGCAGCCTTACTCCTGCTCAGCTCACAGACCATGCAGTGTGCAAAAATAACCACTAGAGGGCTACACAAGGCCGGCAGGCTGCATCAGGCAGCTGGTTACCTAGCAACCGTGAAGCACTGGGTCCTGTTTCCACCCTCCCCAAGGCCTCCCAGGTTATTTCTGGCAAAAAAAAAAAAAAAAAAAAAAAAAAAAAAAAAAAAACAGACTGTGCACAAGGAGTGGTTTCAGGAATCCTAGAACTGCTTCACTCTTAAACCAGGAGAATCTAAAATGGTCCTGGAGGCCCCAAACCCTGCGCCACCATCCTGGCGTCTAGAGGCTTGGGCTGCTATTCCTGCTCCCTAGATGCACATTTTCCATTTAGCTTTGTAGTCCCACAGGACAAAAGTCACCCTGATTTCCCTAGTGGCTTAAGGAAAGCAATGTCTTGCTGTCCTCTCCTTCTTTCTAATCCAGAGCTAAATTAATGGGTGTGTGACCCTCGATCGACCTTGAACCTCCGGCTCTTCAGCTTTACTCTAGGGAGCCAAGGAAGGAACAAAAGGCCCACCTTGAACTCTGTGCAGTCTTGAATCTACCCCTCACCCTCGAGGCCTCCGTTCCTTGCTTCACACCCCTTCTAGTCTGCATGACCCTGATAATATTTCGGATAGGGAAGTGTGGCACCAAGAAAATGAGGCGGACACGAGACAAGGAGTGTGTTATAATGACTTCAAAGCCTGTGTCGTCTAGTCTGTGAAAGTCACTGGGCCACTGGCCTGGCATGGAAAGTGACTCCGGGCACATCCCTGGGTCCTAAGGAATGTCTGGCCCTGGTGCTGGGTTCCTAGGGTCTGTGAGTCACCAAGGCAGGGTCTCTGAGGGGCACCATCTCGAGGGTCACACAGGCATGTGCAGCTCATTGTACTCGTCCTGGCCATCCTCATCAAAGTTTGGCTCAGCATCTTCAGAGTCCAGCTGCAGAGGGGAGCACAGGGTTGGGAAAGTCAGGGGGACTTGTGTGTCCCTTTCTGTTCCTCACAGCCTCTCCTGAACACCTTCTCTCCCTGCTCCAGGACCCTTTCCAGAAGTACTTCCCTGGCCAAAGCCTTCATTATCAGGTCACCTAGAACATACAAATCATACCCATACAATGGCAACTATGATACAGGATGCTCATTCCTAGGATCATGGCACCTCTGTACCCCATATCTGAGCACACAAAAGCTGAAAAACTGGGACAGCGAGATGACTCAGCAGATCAAGACATCTGCCACCAAGTCAGATGACCTAAGTTCAATTCCCAGGACCTACAGGGTGGAAAGAGAAAACCAACTCCTAAAGGTTGCCCTCTGACCTCAGCACGTACACACAAAATACATCTTTAAAAAATGTAAGAATATAAAAGAAAACAAAATAAAGACTAGCAATGAGATATCCTTTCCTATAGCCGAAAGAAACAGGGCTCAGGACTAATGTCGGTGCTAGGCCAACCCACACGCAACCCCTGGCCAGGTGATTTTGTCCAGGCACAGCCTGCACAGCTGTCCACAGAGCCCTGTCTTGTCTTGTTCTTTCTGAAGCCTCTTATCAACAGCTTTACCAAGAAATCTCTCAACAGTTCTTTGATAGAGTCTACAAGCCCATTACACTGGTGAAAACAGCATTCCAGAACATTCAGCAACTTCCCCAAGTTCACACAAACCAACAGGTATTTGAGACTTTATAACCTGGAGCCCGAGTATCTAACTCCAGTGCCTGCCTACCTTCATCCCGCCAGCCCAAGCCATCATCCCTTACCGCCTGCAACTCTCTGTCCTGGAAGAGCCGGGGCAAAAGGCAACGCCTCAGAGGCACCGTGAGCAAGAGCAGGAAAGGAAAGGCCAGTGAGGCCGCCGTTGACTTGACCACCCAGAGGAGAGCAATGCAGCCCAGCTGGATGCAGGTGAACAGGTGCATCCGCCATGTCTTCACCTGGGGTACAGGCTCAGTCTCATTCCACAGTGGCCATTCTGCCCCCACCCACACCTTTGGGAACATGGCTCTCCAGGTCCCAATTATCCTTAATGTATTCCGCCCGTCCATTTCTAACCTGGGAGTCCCTCCAGACTCCCTCCCAGCATCCTGCACTCTCCTCCCCCCTCCCCCCCCCCCCCGGGCTGCATGCATCTGGGCCTGACCTTGGTCACGTAGGGCTGCTCAGGATGGTGCTTTGCTGGCATGAAAATGAGCAGCAGGCGTTGGGACAACTGGATACCAGACAGCGAAGTGACCCCCATGTATAGGAAAATCCCGAAGAGTACAGCCAATGGGATCCGGCGCAGCACAGCCCCCATGACGATAGACAGGCCTGGAGGAGGTGACACAGATCTGCCTAACCCTGTCCCCTGTCCTGCCTGGACAAAGGGCCTGGTAAGGGAACAAGATTCACTGGACCAATCTGGGTCTCACAGACAGAGATGGAGCAAGCAGGACAAGAAGCAGGGAAGAGCTCCCAGAGTGTGCGTGGACTGGTTGGGGTCCTGAGGGAGAGCTAAGTACAATACACCTGCAGATTCAGGAGGGTCAACCCCAGGATCAGAGGATTTGAAGCCACTGGGCCCAGGAAAGCAAGTCTGGGGGGAGACTCGGTGCTCACCCACAAGGCTGGCAATGAGCACTCCGGTGACTCGCTGCTCCCGAACCTCCTGGATCTGGGGCTTGTCACCAGGTGCGATGGCAGTGCGCATTACCGTCAACGCATTGACATGGGTGACAGAGCGGACGGTGGCAGCTGTGAGCCAGGGCAATCCGAACAACCCACAGAGGCCACCCAGGGAGCCGATCAAAAGCAGGTCAAGATGGAAGCCGGAACCCTTGAGTAGCCTTCGTGCCTTCTGACTGACGATGAGCCTGTGGGGGAGAGAGAGAAGGAGCCAGTTAGCAGGCACACCTGTAAAAGCACATGACAGTCGCCCAAGACTTGAGGGGAGGGAGGAGAGCTCTCACTCAAGAGTCAGCTTCCTCTTTCACGTTCCCAAATTAAAGTTCTCACACTGCAGGAAATCGGAGCCAAATTCTCATGCTGCAAGCATTTAAAAGCACCACAAAATCCAGATGCCAGATCCATCCTACCATGTTATTTTGGTTAAGCCAAAATGAGAAACGTGTGAGCATCACTAGGTGAGAGAACGCCCTGCCAGGATTCTGAGAACTGCCAAGTGCCATCCCGCCAGCCGTGGTCATGAGAGGACCAGGTCAAGCCAACACGGGAGAACCATGCCTGGACCCACACGCCCACACCTGTTCCAGCCTGTTGCTCTAGCGCCTCCACCCCCTCCTCCTCACTCCTGCGAGAGCCCAACAAATTCCTTTCAGTCTACCACAGGGCATCCCTGCACAGATAAGACACCCCTGCCTTAACCCTGAAGCCAAGCCATCATCCCTCCCCCTCCAGCCCTCTCACGCGGTGATCTGTGTCTCCATGAATATCAGGATGAGGACCAACAGTGCAGGGACAGCAGCAGCCACCATCATCCAAGGTGGGAAGGGACGGGCGCTGCCCAACGGTGGGATGAACCACGTGCGCTTATGCGGGGAAGTCACGGAGAGCCCTGTAGGTACCGTCAGCTTCTGCATGAAGAAAAGAAGGCCAGGGCCAGAGACAGAGGCTTCTTACAGAAGAGGTCTACATTGCGATGTTCCAGCCACAGAGGCCCCCAGAACTCTAGGGAGCTGGTGAAACTAATTTTCAGTTTTCAAAGTCACTGCTTCTCCCAGGACTGGCAGAAGGCATAGTAATGGAACCTTCCCCCTGGCTCCACAGCTATGGGGAGACCCGGTACTCTGCACCAGCTCACTTCCAAATTCCTCCCACTAGGATCATACACAGTTCGGATACCCTGGGGAGCCCCTGAACTGAACGTCATCACAGCAGCCTCTGGTGTGGCACAACTTCTTGTCACTAGACCAGGAGAGCTGGGCTGCAAGCTTGCTCCAGAACCTGGGCCGCTCAGGTGGGGCACACTCACCTGCGTGTAGGTGTCTGTGATAGAGTAGTCCACCAGGACCATCACCAAGATGGAAATGGGAATGCCAAAATCGCCAATGATGCGCCGAGCCTGCCAAGTGCACCCGGAGGATGAGGGTTAGGAGACAACCCCAACGCTTTCTGGGGCCAAGCTGAGCCAGAAGTATCCTAGGATGTCCATCTAGGTGACTCCCCTGTGTACCAGCCACAGCTGGGAGGCACTATTGTCTTGTTGTGGGGAGGTGCAATGGATTGGCCAGGAGGGGGTCAGGCAGAAGACTCAGGAGCTGAGCCTCAAAGGAACAGCAATCGAGTGAGACAGAGTACCTTGCCCCCCAGGAAGCGGCTGTTCCTGAACTTGCGCAGGAAGAAGGCAATGAGGAAAGTCCCCAGCATGAGGATGAGAGACAGCAGAGCTGTATTGGGCTGGTTCCTTGGGCCTGGTGGTCCCTCTGTGGGGGGCAGGGCACTACTATTCAGTTCCAAGCCCGTCTCTAGGGTCCCCTCCAGGGCCCCATCCGGTGGGTAGAATGGCAGCAGAGGATGCTCTGTGAACACCTATGTGTGGAGGAGAGGATGCCTCACCCTCCACAGGCAGACGGCAAACCCAGTCTTGATTCCCAAACTCCACTTTACGTGCACGCGCGCGCATACACACACACACACACACACGCGCGCGCACATACACACACAAAGCCCTCTTCCCATACCTTGCTCTCAGCAAGCTCCAGGCCTCCCTAGGACACCACCTCCCCTATCCTTAGCCACCCTCGGGGAACTGCCACACCTTGTAGAGCTTGTGAAAAGTCTCATAGATGAAAATTAGCGAGATGAGGAACGCAAAGATCTCCTGGGTAAACGGCGAGATGTAGCGGACCAGGAAACTGCCCTCTGCAGCCACCAGGGCCAGGACGAAGACCACCAGCCAGAGGCCCACCCATACTCGACCGGTGAGGTACTCCAGGTCCTGAGCTCGGCAGAACTAGAGGTAGTAAGGGGGTTGGTTAGCTACAGGGGGGTCATCTACCCCGTAAGTTGGTGCCTGCAGATTGAAAAAAGGGTACACGCCGAGGGGAAGAAGGGACGGAGCATAGAGACCCAGCTCCTGGACACCCGGGGTAAGGAGCAGGCTTCACCTTGAAGAAGGCTTCCTCAAAGACCAGCAGGGGCCCGGAGAAGCCCACCACGAGCAGTGGCTGGGCCCCCAGCAGAGAGAAGAGGACCCCAAGCACAGCTGTGGACACAATCAGCTCCGACACGCCCATCAGCCCCTCCGTCTTCTCTCCTGGAGTGGAGAGGGGTCAACAGGATGGCTGTAAGTCTGGCTCTTTCTGTCCTGACCCCTTCCTCATCCGGTTCCCCAGCAAGGCCTTGCCCACATTCCCAAGGAGACCACAGGGATCCTGCCCTTGCACCCCCATTTTATAGCCACCCAATAAGGGATAGCTGCAGTTCTCTGACCCAGCAGGGAGTCACAGCTCTCCATTGCCCCCCTAAGTGATGTGAACGACATAACCCTGCAGGTAACATCGGGCGCCCACAGGGACCCCGGAAGTTTCACCTAGTAGCCCCCCAAAGGTGATGGCAGGGCTGAGGGCTGCAAAGTAGATGAAGAGCACAGCAGCCACACACTGGGAGTGAAGTGCGTCCCGCAGGTCACTGGGGTAGTGCGGGTACCGGCGCTTCACATCCCGCACCAGACCCCCAAACACTGAGCCCGTCCGCTGCAGGGGATCATCTTCAGAGGTTGCCTCGGAGCCCCCCATCTCCAAAGACAGATCTGGGCAAGGGAGCAAGATACCAATGGAACACAGGCCACCTTCTCCCACCTGGAAGCCCTGTCTGCATCCCCCAGCATTGTGGGCAGGGATGGTAAGAACACAAAGGACTGGGCTGGGGTCTGACCTTTGCCAGGGGCCACATATCCGCCCCGGGTGGTCATCTCCACTTTGGTCTGTTCCCGCTCCCGCCGCTTCCTCAGCAGCTCGCGCTGGAAGGCAGCCACGGAGCGTAGTAGGTCACGGCCCTCCACTTCCGATGGGGGTATCACAATGCTGCCATCTAAGAACTCACTGATGGCACCCAAAAGGTCCTGCCGGTCGTCTGCCTGGTAGGCAGCTTCGTGAAACAGCTGGAAAGGGAGTATGGCTCTCAAGGATGGGCCATGAGAGCCCAGAAAGATTTCAGAGAGGTGGCATTGGGTCACAAAAGTAGGGCGGGGAAGACAGACAACCGTATGCACCAGGACAGTCTAGGAAGGGAGTCTAGAACATCTCTGACTGGGCAGTGCCCATCTTCTCCAGGCTAATGAGCATCCCAGACATCAACTCGGCTAGGAGGCTCTCCCATGTGAGGCCAGTCACGGTCAGCACCATCAACCCTCCAGCCCGCATCTTTACATCCAAGGCATTGCGTGTGAGCTCTACTTCTATGTTACCACCCCTTTCTGAGCACAATCCAGGGTTCAGTTTCCTACCCTGGGCTAACAGCTCGCCAGCTCCACTCCAGAGACAGGCTTCTAAGGAACAAGCAGGTCCCAGGTGGAAGGACTAACCTTGTCAGACATGAGGGTAGCGATGGAGCGTCCTAGCTCATGATAGTCGGTGCTGGTGTGGCGGGGCCCCAGCATCACAAAGAGGAAGCGGACAGGTACGGGGACCTCAAGCACAGACTCCAAGAGCACAGCCTCACTTAGCCGCACAAAGGCTGCTGCTGGCTGCTCCAAGAAAGGCACACAGCCTAGAGAAAGACAAAAGCAGGGATGGACAAGGAGGAGCAGTCGAGGCAGGCCCCGGAAGGGCGAGTCAGGTTCTTCTGTGCACTGGAGCAGTTGGGTACTGCAAAAGAAGCCTCAGATCTAAAAGTACCCTGGTCACTTACATGTTTACAGTCACATAACAGTTACCAATAGGTGGAAATAAAGGCTACCACACAGGGATAACTTTCTTCCTTACTCCGCTATATAAAACTAGCAGCAGTTCAAGATGGCAGGAAACTGGAATGCAGGCAGGCCAGGAATGAGGAAGAAAGAACTCAGAGTAGCCTCCTCTGGAGGTCCAGGGGAACAGACAACAGCAGAGGCCACTCAGGAGACCCTGTCCCCAGCACCCAGCCCTCCTTACCCACAAGCACGACGGTGGCCTCAGCATCTTCAGGGATCTTCTCCAGAAGTTTCAGGCTTTTCCCCCGGTGACCATCTCCTCCAGGCATGTGGAGGGGCTTCTGAGGACGCAGAACTGGAATAGGGCTGGGACCCAGCCTGGAGGCCATGGCAGGCCCTCCCCAACCTTGCCCCAGCCCTGGGTCCTCTCTCCCCAACTTCTTAGAAGGGTCCAGCACCCTCCTCTATGCCCTGCCCCACCTCGGTTTTGTCAGCTGAATAGCTCCCACATCACCACAGCAAAACTCTGTATCGCAACACAGGGAATCCACGTGCATGCCACCCACAGACCCCAAAGCATGCTCGGCACAGTGCCGGGCATCCGACCTTCCCAATCTCAACTAAACCGGGCGTCTTCTAAGTTCACAAGCCCAGGTCAGACAAGGTGACTGACCTCCTTGGCATCAGGATCATGGGGCCACAATGGGGCTGGCTCCCCTAGGTCATCAGCAATGGTGGGTACCGCACCATCAGGGCCATGACTAGGAGTTGGGTGGTGATTCCCCAGGACTGAGTTCACACTGGAGCTTGACGGATTTCGAGGGAAAAAGCCACTGTCCTTGTCATCATTGGGATGGCTAAAGGAGGAGGTAAGTTGGAGAGGTTTATGTTAACACAAGGAGGTGAGAAGTAGGAGGACCTTTTACTTAATGTGAGAGTTTCCTATTGGTTAAGGGGGCAGAAAGACAGAAGTGGAAACGGGTTAAGCTCCCTGCATGCTCAGGCTGAGTCCCCCTCAGAGGAGGCAATATTTCTAGGACAGCTGAAGAAGACAGAGCCCTCGTCCCCAGCCCCTCACACCTGTGTTTCAGGAGCAAAGTCCGCAGGACACTAGCCCTGTCCTCTGGCCGGATCTGGTCAGATACAATCATAGTCTCCACCACAAGGTGAGCGATGCCTGGCAGGGTGGTCTGCTCCAAGTCCAGGAGAGCCGCTCCTAGGACACAGTAAGAGGAAGCACCATCCTGCCAGACAGGAGACTCCCCTACCCCACAGCCTCGCTCCCCAAGGGCTGGCAAACATGCAAGGTGAGCTCAAGGCCTGTGCGTGCTCCAGCACGTACACACGTCACAGGCAGCCGGGGGAGCCCTGGAAAATACTGCAAGAAGAGCCCAAGCGAAGGGAGGCTCGGCTCAAAGTGCAGATGGCTAGAAGGTCCATCAGGCCCCAGGTGCGACCCATAGCTCTGCCCCCTCAGAACTCCCAGAGTCGTCCCAGGGAACTGAGCAGCCCGACTGCGGCTCAGTGGCTCAGGCCAGACTGAGGAGCCCTACCCTGGGCAATGGTCCTCCTGAGCTCCAGCAGGCTACGGAAGGAGAGGGAAGCAACGTGGGGCTTTCCCCAGCGCTCAGTCTCCTCCTCTACGTCCTCCTCAAACTTGATCCACCGTGCTGTCTCCCGCCAGTGTGGCTCCTGGCTACGGTCCAACATCAGCTCGTTCAACTCCACGAACACCTGCAGCAGATATCAAGGTGAGGGAACAGAGGCTGCCAGGGTTAGGGCTGTCACTAGAGGGAAAGTGGATCCCAAAGGGCAACACCCGCAACGCGACCTCATGGGGTCTCCTATCCAACTTCTTCTTCTTCTTCTTCCTGCGCAGGATGGGAGCCAGGCCACTGGGGCTTCCTCTCCCACCCTGTATCCGGGATGATTTCTTCACCAAGTGTCGCCTCACACCAGGGTTGTCTTCTAGCCGGTGGCCTGTGAACAAGAACCCAGGGATCCATCTCGGGGTCTGAGGCCACAGCCCACATGCTCCGGGCCCCTGCTATATCCACCAAATCCACAGGGTTGTTATGACAGACCACATAATCCAGGGGGCCATTTCACAGATCCAGAGACTGGTTCTCAGGAAGTAGGAAGGCACAGTACAGAGCCACCTTACACCTCTGGCCAAGTCATAACAATAAGCAGATTCCAGCTGAAGTCTTCAGCCCCATCCAGACCCTGGAGCCCCTAGCACAACTACTGATCCTCCCTGTGAGGCCATAGGCCCAATGCCTGTCCCTAGACACCTAGCTTCCACATATGTACGACACCCCAATCCCATCCAACAGGCTTATGCAAGGCTAGCCATCCTCCCACCTGCCCTGCTCAGGCCAACAGCTGGGGACAGGCTGGCTGCCCAGTTTACTCACAAGCAGCTACCCCTGCCTGGGGGCTCGGGTGGCCCCTCATGGGCTCCCACAGGCCATAGTCTTCAAAGTCCAATACAAACATTTCCAAATCCTCTGAGGCCAGCAAGTCACCAGTGCCAGGAACTGGATTCCTCCCAGGGCTCCGGTCCTCAGTGTCCCTGGGCCAGGGACTCAGAGCCCCATTGGGCTCCATGACCTTGTCCAATGGGCTCGTCATTCCCCTGGTGGCCGAGGACTCAGCCCTGTTCCTTCCCAGAGCCCCGGATGTCCCAAGGGGTGGGAGCCCCCAGCAGGAGCTGCCTTTGTCCACACAGCTGGAGATGGTAAGGTTTCCTGTTCACAGTTCTCCTGGTCCCCCAAGTCTGCTCCTCCTATCGACTCCCACCCTGGATCTGTAAATACACCCTCCCTATGACTGCCCTCCCAAACCCCGCTGCCACTGCTGCTGCTGCCATCGGATTGTTCTTGTCCCTGTCCTCAGGCCCTGGCAACTTTCCATGACGTATTGAGCTCAAAGCCCAACTCCCCCCACCTCTGCCCCCGCCCACACCCTGTGAATCTCAGGAGGAGGAGGAGGAAGACCAGCGATGCCCCTAGCCTGGGCAAAGAGCCCCATGGGTGATGACAGGTGGCACCAAAGCCAGGCACTGATAAGATGGAAGGAATGTGCCGAGATCACAGCCAGAACAGGCCAAGGGTGGCAGGAAGGAGTGAGGGCAGCTGCAGGCAGGCCTGGCAGTGCAGTTTAGCCCTCAGCCTCCAGACAGGTCAGTTATAGCAGAGTTTACAGAGCAGGGAGGTCTCAGGAGAACACCCCTCGAAGAGTACACGAGGAAGATGGCCGCTTTATGCAAGGGGTGACTCAGAGCGCACTCATGAGTGCCACAAAGGGAAGTAGCTTTGGCAGAGGTGGCTTAGTGAGATTAAGCTCTTTCTGACACTCAGACACTGCAGAAAGTGCCAAGCCTGAAGTGGGGGGACCCTCTTCAAGGTCCACTCACTCTTCATGTCATCCAGATCTGCAGAGCCCAGCATCTGGGCCTCAGCTTCATCGGTGGGCACCCGCTGCTCCGGCCCAGGGTTGCCCAGGGCACTGCCTGGGCACAATCGCTCTCGCAGGTCATAGCTGGCTGACGGACTCCAAGGCCGGCTCTTCTCTGTAGAGATTCGGGAAGCCCGGGCTCGGGGGCTGGGAGAGCTGAAGAAGCAACATGAGCTTTAGGTTTGATGGAGAAAGGCAAGGAGCTGGCTTAAGCTAGTGGGTTCCTGTAACTTCCCTGATCTCAGGAGCCAGAGTGTATACACAGGCTCCCTTCCCCAGCATGCCCATCCCTTCCCACCGCTGGCTCGTCTCTTCTACCTGTACCCCTGCCTCTTCACCAGCACTTCCGGTCTAGAGGACCCTTGACCTCTGGCTCAACTCTTCCTTTTCTCCCCTCTTGCTCCCTCTGACTTTGTAAACCTGGAGAAAAAGCTCTCTCATTTTCTCTGCTTTCCCGGTCACACCTAGGGATACACTAGTCAGGGTCAGGAATCAGGTAAGTGTCGGAGACTTGAGCCAACTGCTCTGGGCTGCAGTGGGTTCTACTCAATGAGGGCTGGGTGCAGGGAGCTGGGACCAGTACCTGCTGGAGCGCTGGGGGCTTTGGTCAGCGTGCAGGCCCACAGAAGGCAGGGCCTTGGTACAGGTGACCTTGTTCGATAGGCCCGGGCTGTCGTCCTCATCGCTTCCAATAGAGAACTGTGGACACACATGGACAGACTAAACTCCCAGCAGCCACCTTCATGGCATCTTGCATCCTCTCCGTGCCAACCCCTTGGCCAGCCAACCCTCCTTCAATGAGTTGTCCCCACCTTTGCTTTCTGTGGGGGCCCCAAGAGTGGAGGCTCCGCAGGCTCTGCCTCAGACTCTCCTTCCTCTTCCTCTTCCTCCTCCTCCTCCTCCTCTGCTCCAGCTCCCCCCTCCTCTTGGATAGGAGGCGTCCCTTCTGAGGGGGGAGCAGAGGTCTTCTCCTTCTTCCTCTTCCTCCTGGTGTGCCGAGCAGAGGTGGGGGGCAGTCGCCGCAGCTTGTGGGGTGGAGGCAGGCGGGCTGAGAGCGGGTGATGGGTGTGGTGGGATGTGTGCCGGTGAACTGGGGGTGCAGGAGAGTTGGTTGAGACCCCTGAAGCAGAGTAGGGCTCCCCCACCAAGGAGTACACACCTGACTCTAGCTCAAGGTCTCAAACAAGGGCACACTAATCCTCTAGAGCCAGGACACCCCTCCCAACTACTGTGTCCAGGCGCCTGTCATTGGCGAGGCCTGGCAGAGTGGGGACGAGAGTGACGGAGAGGGAACAGGGCGTGTGACACAGAAGAGAAGCTGAGGGAAGACACAACAGGGACCATGGCAGAACAGAGAGTGCGTGGGGCCAGAGTGGATGATGAAGGTCACTGAGGGTGGCCTCAAGCCCATCTCCTCTACATGTCCCCTGGTCTGGAGCCCAGTCCCCCTGACAGGTGGACAGGTGATGGCGAGGGAGGCGGGATGACTTGACACAGCATGGTGGCCCAGCACAGCGTCCAGCACAGGATGGCACTGAGTGATCAAGCCGGAGGTGAGCGCAGTAATGGTGGCGATGAAGGTGATGGTGGTGAAGGCTGCCGAACTAGGGGTCCCCGGGCTACCCACACTCAAAGTCCCGCTCGCTGTAGCTGCGGCTAGGCTTCTCAGGGTCCCAGGCCGGGGTCTTGCTGATGAGGTCCCCAAACCTGCTCACAGCCAAGGTCTTGCCCAAGTCATCATCCTCCTCTTCTATGTCTGGACCCAGAGGGGGCTCCTCCAAGGGCACCCGGACCTGCAGGCCAAATAGCCTCTCCTAAGGACCCCTGATTCATGAACAGCCCCCCCCCCCACCATCCCCAACTTCATACTTCAACATTCCCAACACTCTCACCTTTGCCTGAATCAACATCCCCCAAAACACCCTCTGAGTGCTTCTCCGGGCCTTGAGTGCACCAGTCCCGGATTTGTAAAACACTAATAGACCCCCTATTCCTCCACACCACCAGTATAGCTCAATGCCTGAATCTGGTGGTCCCAGGGTCAGCCAGAGGACACCCCACCCATCCTGCCCCTCCTCCCTCACCCCACCCTCCACGCATCAGTCACCTGGGGTAGGGGGGAGGCGCCCCCGGGCGGCGGGATCACCCCATTAGCCATGGTAGGGTTGAAGACTTGGGAGTCTCTCAATCACTGTGGGACTCAAACCCCGGGTGAGAAGAAGGGGGCGCTGCGGAGACCTCTTTGGGAGCCCTGGGGGAGGAAGGCGGGGTCAGGAATCAGGCTGGTGGGCCCCCTCCGGGGAGCTACATCCCCGTGTCCAGCCCGCGCTCCCTTCCAAGGCCCAACCCGGTACCGGTCAGCCCTATGTTCCTACCCGGCCTGGGGCCCACGCCTCGCCCTTAAGTACCTCGGGGCTCCGGAACCTGCGGGGCCTGGGAGAGCCGCCGCGCCCCATGTCCCTCCCCGCTAGCTCCGGGGCGCGGCTGCTGGGCTCCCGTCCGGCCTCTCGCCTCGCAGAGCCCGGCCGGGTTGGACGCAGGCGCCGGAGCCCGCAACCCACAGCTCCACCTCCTAGCGCTTGGCTCGACCGGCCAGCGTCCGCCCGGCCGCACAATGGGAGCAGAGGAGCCCTGACTTACCCCACCCGGGCCAGTGCGCACTCCGCGCTCGGGTCTCCGCAGGATCCCACCTGCCCGCAAGACCCCTCTCCAGGCGCCCCACGCATTGCGGGGGGAGGAGGGGCGGGTGCACGGCCCTAAATTCCCACAATCCCTCAAACACGCTCCTCCACCTTGCTTTTAGCCACCCCTCCCTTCCCCTCAGGAGCACTGGAAGAGACCCCCATCTGCACATACAAGCCTCTCCATCTGCACATACAAGCCTCTCCAGTCTGGACCACGAGATCACAGACCTCTGGAAGCAATTGCCACCAACAGCTCAAGTTTCGGTTCAGCTGAGATGCCCTTCAAAGGCCTGGAGTCTGGATCTGGGCACCACCCAACATTTGACCTTGGCACATTATCTACCCATCTGTAGCCAGAGGCAGCTGAAACAGGGACATCCCAACTGTGCCAACCACTCTAAAATCCTGTGGCTAAGCTTCCACGCCCCCGTCCCCATTTCCCCAACCACTGAGGAACTATCTCACTTTCCAAGGTCAGAAAGATCTTAGGAAGAGCACCTGGACCCCTGTGTGTTCTTCTCTGGGTCTCTCTGAAACTGGGCACCCTAGCACAACCCATGCCCATAAAAGCCCTGGATAACATTGGCTTAAGCCATGCCACTATATCTTAGAACAAACAAATAGGGAGGAACAGGGGCTGGACCAGAGGGTCAGCAGAGGGTGAGACGGGTAGGCTCCAGCAAGAGAAACAAATGGCTCCTGGCTCAGCAAGAGAAGTGGAAAGGAAGAGAGAGGGGAGAGGAGCAAGTGCTTTATCCCTGCGCCTCCTGCCCTGCAGGATCTCAGCCCCACCCAAGGAAAGCTCTTATACATAATAGCCTTGTGGGGTACCGAGGAAAAACTGGCTTCTGGCTTTGTGCTCAGAGCCCTGTGCTCGGTAGCACCCCACCCCGCTCAAATCAAGGATTGCCCCCATTTCTTTCCTATTGTTTTGATAAAATACTCCATCTAACAAAAGCAATTTAAAAGAGAAAGGGTTTATTCTAGTTTACTGTTAAGAGTAACTTTGAGCTGGAGAAGTCAAGGCTGCCAGACAGAGCTCGAAGCAGCTGGTCACATCACATCTGCAATCAGGCAACAGAGATGAATAGTTCCCCCTTTTCCAGTTTACACATTTTGGAATCCCCTGGTAAGAGAATGGACAGGCCACAATTAAGAGCACGGCTAGGTGGTGTGTGCTGGTGTGCAGCTTTAATCCCAGCACTGGGGAGGCTGAGGCTAGTCTATCAGTATGGGTTCAAGGCCTTCAAGGTCAGCCTGTTCTACACACTGAGTTCCAGACCAGACAAGACTCCGTAATGAAACCCTGTATCAAAAACAAACAAACCAAAAAGAAAAAAGCCCATTTTTCCATATCAATTAAGATAATAAAGAGACTCCCCCCACAGACATGCCCAGAGGCCCACCTGTGAAATGATTTCAGATGCCGTCAAGGTAACAACACCACAGAGAACTATTATTATTCCCATTTCAGCTGAGAATGTAGAGATGCAGGAAGGCATGCTACCCCCACTGAGGGTACACCTACGAAGAAGGTTACCCACAAATTTGCATATCCTTGGCAGATTTAAGGTGACGGAGCCAATGCTGGTCAGCTGTGCACAAACAGAACATGCAAATTGCCTTCCCAAAGCCAGCATATGAGGCCCACGTGTTGCTGTTGAATTGTGTCTCCCCAAAACTCATATGCAAAATCTCAACTTCCACGACCTCAGAATGAGCACTTATTTAGAAATAAAGTCATCGCAGGTGTTAAGGCCATACCTGAGTGACATGTGCTCCTTTCTTATCCGGTATAGCATGTCTATAAAAAGGGGAACTTTGGACACAGACACACTGAGAAAGAACACCGTGTAAAGAATGGCAGTATGCTGCCGCAAACCAAGGAAATCCCAGAAACTGAGAGGCCTGGAACAGGTCCTTCCTGAGCATCTTCGGAGAGAACTTGGCTCTGGAGACTCCATTTCAGACTTCTGTCCTCCACAATACGTCATGAAGCAGCTCTCCTTGTCATACTTTATTACAGCAGCCCCAGTAAAGTAATCCGTTGTCCGCATCCTTCATCACTCTGAGTCAGCTAACTTGGTATTAAGTATCAAGGGGACCAGGTGGTGGCGGTCGCAGTGGCAGCAGTGCATGTCTTTAATCCCAGCACTCAGGAGGCAAAGGCAGGCGGATCCCTGTGAGTTCCAGGCCAGTCTTCAGCCTGGTCTACAGAGCGAGTTCCAGGACAGGCTCCTAAGCTACAGAGAAACCCTGTCTCCAAAAAAAGAAAAAAGAAAAAAAAAACAAGCAAACAAACAAAAGTCTTAAGGGAGCCATCTCTTATTGGAAACAGTCTAGGATGGCCCCTTTCATCTTCCTTCTATCCTCCCTCACAGCCAACCCATTAGCCCTAGGGTGCTGGATTCTGTAACACACAATGTCCCTTACAGATCCCACTCCTGAGTTGATGCTGAACATAGGTTCTCCTCTTGCTAGGAGGAAACACCCAACTGGTCCTTTGGAGACCCTCACCCTACCCAGAGATGAGAACTTCAATATCAACTCTACAAGCATCTCCCTGTATCATCTATATCTCTGGGATGATGAAGTAAACCCTGCCCCACAAAAAAAAAGGGTCTTTATGAGCCCATGTTCGTTTGTCATTCTGAGTCAGGGTAAGAAGGAGACGCTGACACCCACCCCTTCTTTCCTAGCAGCTCCATCTATCTGACATAACGATTCTTTCATTACGCTTGCAGAGCTGGTATTCTGCCTCCAGCATTCCTGTCCTCGTCAGTCCCACACTGTCAGTTCTGATGGGGTCTTCATTACTGTGACAAGAGTGGTCCATGCATGCACCAAGGATGGCCACTTCGGTGTGTGTCAGCTACCAGCTCAGAGCCTGTAGATGCTTAAATGTTGGGTGATAGCAAAGGCAGAAGAAGCCAGTGACAGACAGGTTCAAAACAATAGCTACCCCACGCACCCTCCCTCACAATCCAGTCTGATTTGAACTTTTGACTTGCATGCTGGTGCCCCAGAATTATTTCCTGGTACATGAAACACAGCCACAAACCATGTCCTTTGATCCATTTTGTCATCCAGACTTGGAGATACAAGTACACTGTGTAGACAGAAGTTTCTGTCCCCCCCCCCCGGTCCTGCGGCCATTCAGTCCCAAAAACACACAGAGACTTATATTAATTATAAACTGTTTGGCCTATTGCTCAGGCTTATTATTAACTAGCTCTTACACTTAACCCATAATTCTTATCTATGTTTAGCCATGTGGCTTGGCACCTTTTCTCAGTAAGGCATTCTCATCTTGCTTCATTTCTGACTTGCAACTGAGTCCCTGCCTTTCCTTTTCCCAGAATTCTCCAAGTCTGGTTGCCCCACCTATATTTCCTGCCTGGCTACTGGTCTATCAGCATTTTTTTTTTTAATATTTATTTATTATGTATACAATATTCTGTCTGCATGTATGCCTGAAAGCCAGAAGAGGGCACCAGATCTCATTACAGATGGTTGTGAGCCACCATGTGGTTGCTGGGAATTGAACTCAGGACCTTTGGAAGAGCAGGTGATGCTCTTAACCTCTGAGCCATCTCTCCAGCCCAATCAGCATTTTATTAAACTAAATCTTTACACTTTTTTTTTTGTCACTTTACCAAGTGACAAATCTTTACAGTGCACAAGAGCATTATCCTAGAGCAACACTGTTTTCAGAGTTCCCTACAATTGGCCCAGTGTGGGGAGTGGGGAGCTGTAGACCTTCAGGCCATGAATATTTTTTAAAATATTTATTATGTATTCAGGGTTCTGCCTGCATGTATCCCTACAGGCCAGAAGAGGGCACCAAATCTCATTACAGATGGTTGTGAGCACATGTGGTTGCTGGGAATTGAACTCCGGACCTTTAGGAAGAGTAGGCAAAGCTCTTAACCACTGAACTATCTCTCCAGCCCCAGACCCTGAACTTTCTATGACCTCTTTTTTGCCTGCTGAAGTAAACAACTTGTGTTTCTATGCTTGCAGCTGCTCTGAGCACAGAACCCTCATGAGTTCCTGATAACAGGGAAGTGGTTTCTGGTGGGCTTGCAGTAGAAAATCCCCAGAGCTAGGGCTTGGCCATTTAGTCAAAGAGAGCACTATATAAGCTGTCTGGGAACATAATAAAATTGGCATTCTTGCTTCAAGAGTGACCCATGTCTCATGTGTTCTTTAATCCCCAGACCCTTGCCCAACCCTGGTTCCAGGTAGTACAAGTGCCATGACCCAGTAGCTCAATAGGCTATACTATATTTCTCTTATAACCGTTCCCTAGAATGGCTTGGTCTTGGGATCCAACATGTTAGAATGTAAACCAGTAAAAAATGTATTTGTCATCTATGACACCCTAAATCTTTAAAACCTGTTGCCATGTTTTGGTCATTTAAGTCCTCTCTTGCCAAGGTAGAAGTTAGAAAACCATGTATCAACTCCCTTGTAGCTAGGTTAAGACACTGACCTGAGTTCCAACAGTCAGACTCACGAGTACAAGTTCTGAGTTCAGAAGGGAGTGATATGCATTGAGGACACCACCTCAAAGTAAGAATGGAGTGGAATTGAGTGATTATTATCAGGGTTTTGATGACCAATGATGTCATTATTTCTGCTACAGAAACTGTCATGGGCCGGGCGGTGGTGGCGCACGCCTTTAATCCCAGCACTCGGGAGGCAGAGGCAGGCGGATCTCTGTGAGTTCGAGACCAGCCTGGTCTACAAGAGCTAGTTCCAGGACAGGCTCCAAAACCACAGAGAAACCCTGTCGCGAAAAACCAAAAAAAAAAAAAAAAAAAAAAAAAAAAAGAAACTGTCATGGTGGCTGGTCATGGTTCTTAGCTCTCTATTCCTCCCCAAATACTATAAAATATACACTATTCTTTCATAAATGCCTCTCCGGTTTAAATTCACAGTTGGTTGCAACTAGGCAAACTGGCTGGTACAATCAGGACAAAGGCTCGGAATCCAGGTCAAAGGCAGATCATCAGACAGCAATGGTACTGACATTAGGGAACAGGCAGAGAATGTGAGGCTGTGGCCCTCAGCGTTCCCTCTACTCTTGTGATGATTGCTATTGCTATGTCTTATCATCCCCATCCTTTCTCTTTGGAATTTTTTATTATACTATACTGTATTCATTTATTTGGAGGGTGGGGGGACAAGACATGGTGTTTGAGCAGTGGTCAGAAGGCAACCTATGAAAGTTGGTTCTCTTCCTCCACTGTATGGGTCCTAGAAATTAAACTCAGATTGTCAGGTTCAGGGAAGCACCTTTACCATCTCACCAGCTCCTAGCCCTTACTCTGTAAAAAAAAAAAAAAAAAAAGATTTAGATTTAGATTTTGTATGTGTGTGTATAAGTATATTCCTTATATGTACGTATGAATAGCATGTGCATGCCTTTGGAGGTCAGAAGAGGGCACTGGATCACCTGGAACTGGTGTTATGAATGGTTATGAGTCTGTGGATGCTGGAAACTGAACTCAGGTCACCTGCAAAAGCAACAAATGGCTCTTTTACCGGGACCCGTCAACATGGGCCGCATCTGCACCAAGACCATGAAGAAGGCGGCCCGGGTCATCATCGAGAAGTACTACACGCGCCTGGGCAATGACTTCCACACCAACAAGCGCGTGTACAAGGAGATCACTATCATCCCCAGCAAGAAACTACGCAACAAGATAGCCGGCTATGTCACGCATCTGATGAAGAGGATTCAGAGAGACCCTGTCAGGGGTATCTCTATCAAACTGCAGGAAGGAGAGCGAGAAAGGAGGGATAATTACATCCCTGAGGTCTCAGCCCTGGATCAGGAGATCATTGAGGTAGATCCTGACACCAAGGAGATGCTGAAGCTTCTAGACTTCGGCCGTCTCTCCAACCTGCAGGTCACTCAGCCTACAGTGGGGATGAATTTCAAAACACCACGTGGAGCCTTTTGAGTCTGTTCTGTCATTTTCAATAAATCTGAAAATTAAAAAAAAAGCAACAAGTGCTGCTATCTACTGGACCATCTCTACACACACACACCTGCCCTGCCATACACACACACGTCACGCTTTTTTAAATAAAGTTTTACTTTTCTAAATGTGCAGTTGGTTGAATCTGCTCAAGCATCTTCACCAGCAGTTGGGGTAGCTCCACCTTTGGTATTTCTGATGTAAATTACTTGGACTCTGAGTTTGGCACATCCTTTACTAAGTAGCTCCAGGGGAGTTGTCCTGGCAAAGGAACCAGAAACATTCCGCCTCTCAGAGCCCACCACAGGAGTGATAAACTTACAGATGGGAACTTCCTTACAGTTTGTCATCCGTGGCTTTGTCAATGGGGCTGGAATGTTGAGCTTGCCATGAACTTGGTTTTTGGGTCTCTTCCTTTTGGCTTTTCTCTCAGACCTGTTTACTGGGCCTTTTTCTTTCTTGGCCAACTTTCCAGCATCTTTCTTCTTGTCACCTGTCCTTGGGTATCACAGTGGAGCTCAAAGAGTATCAGCACCCTCTGCAACCGCGCTATGATGCAGGACAAAAGGCACATCCTTTACTCTTAAAGCAAACAGTCAAGATAACTTTTTGCCCTAAAATTTAAGGGGTACCTTCTGACTTACAAAGCACTGTGATAGTCTCGTGGTCCCGCACAGCAACCCTCTACTTGACAGGTATAAAAAAAGAAAGAAAGAAAGAAAGAAAGAAAGAGAGAAGAAAGAAAGAAAGAAAGAAAGAAGGCTCAGATGGGGGGGGCCACACACACTTTTAATTCCAGCACTTAGGAGGTAAAGGCAAGTGAGTCTTTGTGAGTTCGAGGCCAGCTTGGTCTACAAAGTGAGTTCCAGGACAGGCTCCAAAGCTACACAGAGAAACCCTGTCTTGAAAAACAAAACAAAGCAAAACAAAACAAAAAAGCTCATGAAGTATAAACAGCTTGCTCAAGATTCAAGACCCAGAGGCAACACAGCCAAAGGAGCCCCAGAGCTCTGGCATAGTGTCTAACATTTAGCCCTAAAAAATCACAGTATGCTACCCCCACACACACATGTCTCAATGCCCTTATGAAACTGCTAAACCTTCCAAGCCAGGTGCAAAACTGAACTGCATCACTTCCTCCCCAGGTGTATTTTTCAAGACTATCTTTGCTATTAGAGACGACAGAGGTGAGAAGTTAACAATGAGATCCCCGGGGCCACGTGACCTGAGATCATATGCCAGCCTTGGCCACTTGATAACTGCTTGAGCAAGTTATTTATCACTGTTCCTGGCTCCCGGTTTCTCCAGCAGTGACAACGAGGTCGTTGAGAGGAAAAGTGGGTTTGTCTGTGAATAGCACAAAGAACAGTGACTTTGACACATGGTGGAGCTCAGGAAACATTAGCCGGTCCAAAGCTGCTGAGCCTTCAGAGTCCTCGGCCAAGCATGTGAAAGGACGGTGTTTACACACAGGAAATAAACGCACGTTAGCTTATGTTAACACGCAAGAGCTCTATGTTTAGGGCCATAATAAATTTGCCAATCATGCAAACCCCCCAAAGGCAGGGAGAGCCAGAATGGCTTTGACCTCCATCAGGTAGTTTCTGACACTCTTTATTGAAAGCAACATTTTTGTTGTTGCTGTGAATTTCCTGGGGGTGTGAACCAGAGCTTTACACGTGCTAGGAAAGCACCCCACCACTGAACTGTACCCCAACCCAATAAAGCAATTCTTGCATTGCTAATCCTAAATTTTGACAGTGAGTATGGTTTCATTGAGCCCAGATTGTCACTTAGACTCTTACCAGAATTATCCCATTGCTTCCCAGAGGGTTGTGTTCAGGGCCAGCAGCTGCTGAGTGGGTTAGTGAACAGGCTTTTACAGGTACGGTGGCACTGAGGAAGGCGTCAGGCTCTGGAGTTAGAGATGTTGTAATTTAATACCACTTCAACCCTTGGCATGGAGCAGGGGGCTCAGTATTCGTATTTACTAGTGTTGTTACTGTGCAGTGGTTTATCTCATCCCAGGCACCTGGCCTTGACTTTGCACACTACCACTGTCCCTGAGGGTCATCTTTCCCAGCAGATGACCTTCCAGACCAGCCTTCCTGACGTGTTTGTGTCAGGACAACATCCTGAGAGATGAAGCCTTGCGCTGTCGTGCTCTTGGGTCACCCCTGAATGAGCGGCCTGCTTGAGTTTTGTTTTGAGGAAACAGGTGGGAAAGAAGGCAGAAACAACCTACCAGCAGCACCACAGGAAGTTCCCATAGGAAGAAAAAAGAGGTGGGCTGGCAAAAGAATGAGATCTTGGCCAGAAAAAAAGGGAGGGGAAGAGATCTTTGCCCTCTCCAGTCCGCAAAACAGAAGGAGGTTCCCCTAAGGCATAAAGGGAAGAGTCGGGTCAGGGAATCCTGCCAAATCCACAGGACAGAAGCCAAGTTCAAACCCACCCATTCTCCCTATCTTCCATGCCATGGGTTGTGTATACTTTTGATTGCGGTCAACAAGCAAGCACTACCTTTTATTATGAAGCATCTACATCAAGTACCATGAAGGAAAGGCCCAGTAACACAGGAGATTCAAGAGGCAGGACTAAATCCACCCTCTTTAAGGTGACAATTAGGCAACAACCTGAAGGATATGCCACCAACAATGTATGAAAAGATTGGAGCCTGAACAGGATAAGCATTTCATAAGGCCTAAGAGGTGACAGGGTTAAGAGAGACAGCAGAGGTCCTATCTGTAGACAGAGGGTCCAAATGAGATCACTTTAGTAACCTACCCCATCTTTCTCACCTGCAAAATGTAGATCTTCCCCAGCGCAGCCATAATAATATCAAAGGAATGCTGAGTGCACAGACCAGCACCAAGTATGTCCTTAAACACAGTCACTATGCAATTCATGTCAGTTCAGACCTGTAATCCCAGTACTCAGAAGGCTGAGACAGGAGGATCTCAAGTTCATGATCTGCCAGAGTTACATAACCAAACCCTGAAAGAGAAGGGTATCTGGTTTCTTCCTGCATCCCTCCCACACCCAAAGCCAGCACCTCTGAAGAGGTCAGTAAATATCCGTGGAGCTGAAAGCAAGTGCACACATAATTATAGTAACTAATAAACTAAAGAATGTTTGCTGTGGCAGCCAGAGCAAGTCCACAATGATCAAATGACAAAAGGATAGGCCGAGAAAAAAAAAAGACATGCCCTGACTCATCCTATCTCCAGAAGTGTCTGAGTTTTCTCCGAGGCATGCTGGGGAAATGTCCACTCATAAACACATGGGCAATAAGACGCAAGCATCCACTCTTCCAATTACAGAGAACATTCCTAGGCTCCTGGGTGCTGTGGAATACTATTTTATGTTACACTTGTTCATGCTGCAGAATACTAACTATGTGAGGCTATGCTGCCTTTGGTTATTTTGGTTAGGCTGCATTTGTTCAATTATGTAAAGACGTGTTGCTGCTTCAATTTGTCTACCTAAGACACTTGACTGGTCTAATAAAAAGCTGAACGGCTAATAGCTAGGCAGAAAAGGGAAAGGTGGGGTTGGTGGGCAGAGAAAATAAGTAGGAGGAAAAAAATCTAGGCTAGAATGAAAGACAAGAGGAGAGAAAAAGAGGAGATGCCTGGGGCCAGCCTGGCAGCAATCAGCCAGCAGACACAGAGCTGGACACACAGAAAAAAAGCCCTGAGAGAAAACATAGATGAAGAAAAACAGGTTAAGTTCAAAGAGTTAGCAAGGAATGAGCCTAAGCTAGGCCGAGCATTCATAACTAATAAGAAGTCTCCATGTCATGATTTGGGAGCTGACTGATGGCCCAAAAAGAGAAAGGCTGCTCCACCTGGGTGACACTTAGCAGGTGGGCTTCATATCCAGCATTCACTGAACACACTAATGTTTTCACGATACTTCCAAGTATAGTCTACTACACCTCTGTGAAGTAGGTAGGTTATTGGTTAGTCTCAGTTCCACACTGCAGATAGCAAGCACGGGGAAGTTATTTGCCCACAGCTAAACAGTGAATCATAAAACTAAGGCATAGTTCTCAACCGTGTCCTTTCTACACCACACTGAAGCAGCCCGGTCTACAAAGAGTTCCAGGACAATCAGAGCTACACAGAGAAACCCTGTCTCAAACAAAACAGAACAAAAAAGTAAACCCTCAAGCCAGAAGAGGTGCCACACACCTTTAATCCCAGCATTTGGAAGGCAGGTGCAGGTGGATCTCTGAGTTCAAGGACAGCTTGGTCTACAAAGCAAATTCCAGGACAGTCAAGCCTATACAGAGGAACCTTGCCTCAAAAATGAAAAAATAAACAAAAAGGAAGGAAGGAAGGAAGGAAGGAGGGGGGGAGAAAGGGGGGGAGAGAGAAAGGGAGGGAGGAGAGGGAGGGAGGGAGGCAAGAAAGAAAGAAAGAAAGAAAACCCACTTTCCCCTTCCCTGCTCCTTTTATGCCTTCAATGGAAGACGCAGTACAGTGGTGTGGTTCTTTCAGCATCTTCTCTGCACCACTTTTCAGGGGCCACCAGGCCCCTGTTGAGTGTTCTTCACAGCAGCCTAAGGCCAGACAGAGGCCAGCCAATCGATAAGGGCCTGCTGCTGGGCAGGCGGGGGTGGGGAGGGCAGACAGAATGGACCAATTGATCTCTAGGGACAGCCAGAGCATGTGAGGCAAGTGACTCCTGAACTAGGCCTACAGCTAGCAAAGCCATCGCCCTTACCCAGAGCACAGCTACCTGGGGTCCTGCCTTCCGGTGAGGCACAAAGCTAAAGGGTGAAATACCTCCTTAAGTGGTGCCGGCCTCAGGCCTGAGAAGCATCTTCTGGGTCAGAAAGCAAGAGCACCTTTCACAAGGCTGCCAAGGCTGTCATTGTTAAACAAGACCGCCCTAGAAACTGGAAGACCTTTCCCTGACTCCCCAGGCTCACACTTCCTTGCACATCAGCCTAAATGCCTCATGGCAGATTCTTCTGTCCCATCTGACCAGGACCCGTTTCTGGAAACGATGACTCTGGGCCGGAGGCTGGAGAGGCCTTCCTCCGGTCCCTGCTTCCAGACAGCACAAAGTTATGAATGGAAAGGTGCCGTGTATACTGCTGAGAAAGTGGACTAATATTTTTGGGAAGTTTTAATTTATTTCAATTAAGAATTCAGGGCAGCTCTGAGGCAAATAAAAGTAGGTGAGATTACTTTGTGAGCCTCCGAACAGGCCTGTGTGGGTCCTCTGCAGGCGTTACCAGAGGACACAAGTTTTCCAAGAGCACCTCTCACTGGCCAGTCCCAAGACTCAGCATTTCCCCTCACCCTCCCACAGACAGGGCACTGCCTGGGAGAAACCACCCCTAAAAGTGAGTGTCTTGGTTGAGTAGCTGAACTAACTACTCCTTTTTCGGGGAGATGTACATACATAGGTGTATACATGCACTGAAATTTCCGCAATGGTACAATGCTTGGTTCTATAAGTAATTTACAGAGTCAGCAATGACAGAATCTCACTTTTTATTGCAGGTCTTTATTTAAAACGTAAACTCTGATGGCTCACACCATTAATCCCAGCACTTAGAAGGCAGAGGCAGGCAGATCTTTATGAGTTCAAGGCCAGCCTGGTCTATATAGCAAGTTCCAGGCTACCCAAGGTTACACAGTGAGACCCTGTCTCAAAAAGAACAACACAAAATCTTAAGAGACCCAACTTTTTGACAGGCAGTGATCCCATGCAAGGCCACCTGATGGGTCCTACTTTGCTGGAGAAGGACTGGAGACGGTCTCATAGTGCAAACAAGGTTGCTTCCAGGAAGGGATTCGGGTATGGCAGGCTTCATGGGCAACATTACTATGTACCACCACCCAGGACACCTGGCATGGAAACTACTTGACTGATACCTGAGAGAAGCGCTGGAGAGATGCTTTCACTGACCCCTGAGCCTGCTCTACTTGGGAGATCACCCAAGGACCAGATCATTTCTCTGTCCTTCTCTTAAGCTGTGGGTCATCTTAAGCCAGTGGCCAGCCACTGGGGAGGTCTGCAGCCAGGCAAGAAGACAGGCCCAGAGGTCAGAAGAAGGGACTTCTGCAGTAAAACTCCTGAGTCAGGCGAGCTCAGTGGAGACGCCTCATCGGTCAAGGTCCAGAGCCTCCTGGGTTACAGTCCGTAGTCCAATGGAGAACAGCTCTTCCCAGGGCTCCCGGATCCAGGCCAAGAGGGCTGTCAGCTGCTCCCCACACACAACACGGAGTGCCCAGAAACTCTCCAGTCGAGACACCTAGTCGTTCGAGCAGATGGCAGGGGGAGACACAGAAGAAGACATGCCAAGAGGCCAAGGGAGTCTTAGGCGAGGGCTCACCACCCTCCTTGGCTTTTAAAGGCTCTTCCTTTCTTCCCCTCCCTAGGTCTATGTGACTCTGCACTAAAAGGCTGATTCTGAGCCTTGACGACAGTCCAGTCAGCATTGACCGCAGGCTCCAGAGGGCTGGCGTTCATAGCCCCATCTCTAATCTTCCCTGCTGGAGGGAATGTGAGCTCTAGAGTCGAGAACTGAGCAGGTTCAATTCCTGACTCTACCCTTGTGACCTGTGCAAGTCTGCTCAGGTATCCGAGCCTTAGTTACACCATCTGAACTACAGGACCAAGAAAGGCACCTCCTCCTCGTGCTGGAGTTGTGAAGGTCAAACAGGTGGCATACAGTGGATGCGCTGATCACACCAGCTTGCACCAGCTAGGCTGCAGTCCAGGACATTCCCACTGCTGACTGCTGCTTTCTACACATGCTGCTCACCCAACCCAGGCCCTCACATCCAGACTCTGCCCCTCCCTCAGCACCATCCCAAACTAATACCCATCCTTCCGAGATGTTCTTCCACACTGTACACACACACACACACACACACACACACACACCTACCTCGTCATAGAAGATAAGCCTCAAGTCCAAAGGGCTTGTGCGATACAGCTGCACAGAGCTCAGACTACTGAGTGGCTGCTGCTCCCTGACCTGCATGGAAGGACCTTGTCCCCGAGGAGGGGCCTGCTCAGAGGCTTCTCCAGACACTGCTGGGAGGGGGGACTCTGCCTGGGACCCTGTAGGGTCTTCATCTAATAGGTATAGTGTGGACAGCGTCAGCAACAGGGACACAGGGCAGGTAGACGAGCCTGCAGAGAGAGAGGCAAGATGATGCCTACAGTGAAAGGCTATGACAGACCCTAGATGCCCAGGTCTAGCATCCCAACACTGCCCTGGAGAAGAGGAATGGACCACACTAAAGAGTGGGCCACAAATCAGCACCATGCTTCCACAAACTCTAAGGACCCTAACCACCAAAAGCCCCGAAGGCCTATACTGAGGCCTATACTGAGGGAGCCACCGCACCAGCCAACCCAAAGGCCCAGAGCCTCTTGACAGGATGAGGGGACATATGTAGCCAATATACCCACTTTAGGAAGGCTGGATGCCACAGCTAAGGCCTCCGGGCAGCTGAAGCCCTGAGGACCCCTGACCCCACCTGGAGAAGTGGGAGATACCACCCTAACATAGGTATGCCTGCAAAGTTGAGGAGTCCAAATTCCAGAAGCTGAAAATTACGACATGGGTACTATAGAGGCAATAGGGGACAAGCCAGGGGCAATATGGGGTACACAAAGCAGGGAAGCATCCGCAGCACTGACTTACCTTCGGTCAGGAAGGCCCGAAGGTAGAAGAACTGAGGAACCTCTGCAGAAGTTTCATTTCCCAGCAAAGGCCTGTGGAGACCACAGTAGACACAGGAAGAGGATCAGCCAGGGTAGGGTGGGCTTCAGGGAGTGGGAGTAGGTGGGGAGGTGTGGGCATGAGGATAGGGTTATGCCTGGAGTCTGTCACCACTGAACCCTAACCTCCGGCTGACTCACCAGAGCCGATGCTGCGGTGTCACCTCCTCCTCCGTGGCACTGATGCAGTTCCTCTGGGTACGAGGCAAAGCCTGCAAAACACCTGGAGAGGGCCGGCCAGAGACAGGAATGCTCAGAGGCCTTTGCAGTCTTCTAGCCCAAGCTCTGACCCTGGCTATTCTCCGTAATGGGACCTCAGAAACTGCTACTGCGGGGATTGAGGGAGCAGGGAGTTCCAGGACCTCCGTCTACCGGTAAGCATCAAACTGAGGAGCAGGCCCTGAAAGCTTGACCTCTGAGTCCATCCCTCCCAGATTCTCTCACCAGTGAGCTCCTCAAGGAAGGCACGGCAATGCCTGGCATCTCGGGGCAGCAATACACAACTGCCTGTCCCAGCTGACCACTCCAACCGAAGGCTCTGGCCTGCAAGGCCAAGCTCCATGCCACTTAGATCCTGCAGAGGAATGGCCAGGGTGGACTGGAGCCAGCTAGCGGGAGGCCCACTGTGGAGAGAACAGGGAGACCAAGATTAAGAAGCAGACAGGATGACATTGGCAGGAGCTGATGTTGCCCCGGCTACACACCTGGCACACTCACCAAATAGCCCCTGTCACCTTCAACAGGTAAAGCCTGTGGTCAGACACAACCACAAGGCACAGAAACTCCCCCGTGTGGCCTGCTAACACCACCGGCACCTAAGAGAAGGGAAAGGGGATGAGAAACCAGAAAATAAAACCAAGGAGGCAGGTGCCAGACCAAAAGCTGCAGCCCAGCCACTGTCGCTACTATGGTCACCAGTCCCCCCTCACCACTGTTTCTGACCATGCAGTCTGCCCTCCCACCAGCCCCAGGATCTCTTAGCAGGCCTCCCCAGTGTCCTCTCAGTGTTTCCAACCTGTCCTCCATGCTCAGTCAAGACTAACAAACTCCCTTCCTTCAAATCTTCTGGGTAGTCCCTCCCTGGGATCCATCCAGACTCCCTAGCAGAAACAGCACGCTGCCTCCTAGACTCCCCTGAGGACACCTGCCTCTATCCCTGAACACTGGTTGTCCCATCTTTTCCACGACTTGATACCCATGGCCGGGGGTCAGTGGGTGGCACAGACCTTGATACAGCACTGGAACTCCTCCTCAGAGTCACTGAACACCTCAACATCCAGGAAGAGCCGGAGGCGGTGGTCCACTGAGCGAAGACCAGAGTGTCCAGGAGCTATGAGCAATCAGCAGGCCATAAGCCTGGCTCTGGGAGGCCACAGCTCCATCTTACCTTCCCCCATGCCCATCCCCCCAGTACACCTCCACCTTGTTTCACCTATACTCACTCGGACTGAGGCTCCAGCTGCTATGGCCATGAGATACGGATGCCTGAGGTGGGGTGTCATCAGACCCACTGGGATGGTCACTGTGGTTATCAAGGTCACAGGCAGGGCCAGGGAACCCGGGAGGATCTGGTGGCTTGTCTTCCGGGTTCTGCTCTCTATTAGGGATTTCCCCAGACACGGCCAAGAGAACCACATGGTCACTCCCACAGTTTGGACATACAACAGGAGATTCTGGAGTGACAGACAGAGACCCTGTGAGCTCGCAATGCTCCCCACCACCCTCCAGTCTACCTCAACCCCAGTCACAGCCACCAATCCCAACATCCCATTCCCTGGCCCATCTCCAAGCATAGTCTCTAACCTATCCCTCCCCATCCCAGTGAGGGCCAACAGCCTCCTGCAATACATCCCACTTCGGTTTCAAGGACCTGTTCTGGTCCCTCCCGCAGCCTTGAGTTCATCAAGCATAGCACTGTTTTACCAGCAATGCTTAAAAATCAAAATCCGGATCCAGGGAGATGCAGTGGTACCTCCCACACGCGCAGGAGGACCTGAGCGCAGATCCCCAGGCCCCAGGTAAAGGCAGTGTGGTGCCGGTAAATAGTGACTGAGGAAGACACCCGATGTCAATCTCTGGCCTTCACGTGCACACAGCTACATGAACACATACATAAAACATGTGCACACATACAATCATCATAATGATAACAACAAAGACAAAAATCAACAGATTGGGGAAGACAAGGAGGTCCCTCGTGCCAGTTAGGTCTAGATCACAACTAGATGGGTAATCGTGGACCAGTCAGCGGCACTCTGCCTGCCTTAAGGAGCTGGCAGGATGGGTGAGTAGACACAGACAGAGTGAAGGATGTGGATGAACAATGAGGCGAGAGACGCTGAGTGGCTGCAACACTGCAGACATGGGCAGCCCCGTCAAAACTTTTCTACCCATTTTGCAAATAAGAAAGGAAAAAAATTAGGGCTGGAGAGATGGCTCAGAGGTTAAGAGCACTGGCTGCTCTTCCAAAGGTCCTGAGTTCAATTCCCAGCAACCACATGGTGGCTCACAACCATCTGTAATGAGATCTGGTGCCCTCTTCTGGCGCACAGACATCCATGCAGACAGAATGCTGTATAATAAATAAATAAATAAATAAATAAATAAGAACCTGTGTGCCTTACATAGGAGGCACTCAGAAGAATGAGAAACTTGGGAAACCAGGTTTTTTTTAAAAAAAAAAAAAAAAAGAAAGGAAAAAAATTAAACAACTTCCACACCCTATCCACACTTACATAGCTGTAGGTAGTAAGAGAAGCTACCATATATGAAGGACCTTTGCTTTATGCCGGCAGCTATACTTGGTGTTTTATTGTCAGATTTAAATCTGACAAGAAAGCTGGGCAAGGTAGCACACACCTGTAATGCCAGTATTCAAGAGACAGAGGCAGGAGGACTAGCACAAATTCAAGGCCAGCTTAAGCTACACAGGAGTCTGAGGCCAGGTCCAGTGAGAGATTATCCCTAGCTATATGAGGCTTGGTCTCAAAACATCAAAAACTTTCAAAGAGAAACTCTACCACAGGAGAACTGCAGAAGCCACAGCACTGATGGAGGACAGCCAGGATCCAGGAAGGGCTATGATATTCTCCTGCACTTCTATGGCTCGGACTGCTGAGCCTGCTAGGGCAGGCTCACAACAGGCAAGGACACAGGGGCATTTTTTCTGGAAAAAAATAACTTAGCCCTGTTATGTCTGCTGCCAAGAAGTGTGGCTGATAAGAACTGCGCACTGTTCACAGCTGTTAGCCAGAGTTTTCCTTCCTTCTGCAGGGCCTTCAAAGCCCTTATTGTTTGGCCCACGGTGGAGCAATCCCGAGATCAGAATATAAAGAGATGCCACAAGGTGCTGCATCCTATCAAGTAGCTCACAAGGTCGGTCAGGGAAGGACAACTTGTGCCAATCCCCAAAGCGGCTCACTCAACAGTCACTGCACAGAGGGCACGTTAGGCTGTGTGCCATTCCTGAAATGTTACCCCAAAGAGCCAAAAGCCGTCAAGCTATGAAAAAATAATGAGTACATTTAAGCACACTCACAAAACAGCACTTCCAACCCTGACAGGGACGTTTCTGCTGTTTAACACAGCAGGCAGGCAGTTGTGTTTCTCCCGGATGCCAACAGTTGCCCACTCCCGTAAGGCCCTCTTTCCTGGGGCTCCCTCTGCATACTCCTCTCAGAGACACCTTCCCTGCGGTGGGGAGCTGTGTGGGCAGGGAGATCAAGGGCACAGCTGGTACCTGGGTCTTGAAACAGAGGCCTCCAGCCTTCCTCACTCTCCAGACCCAAACTGGGTTCATCCGGCTTGAACTCAAAGCTACAACGCAGACACTGGAATCTGCCCCTCCGTGGGTCCCTGGCCTCCCCAGGCTGCCGCTCTTTCACACTGGTGAACGGGGTCAGCACAGCAAGCAGCTCCTGACAGGAGATGGGTCAGAGGCAGTTAGCTGTGAGCAGGCAGGCTACAGGTGGGACTGCATGGCGACCCCAACCCTCTAGCCTGGGACCTGCTCCCTCCACTCTTCCCACCGGCCTCTGGATCCAGCACCTGGATGGCCTCATGGGCCTCTGGCTCCAGCACAGCATAGCGGCGCAACTTCCGGTCAGGACAAAAGTAGGAAAAGCGCAGGACAAGAACCGGAGCCCCAGGGGGTGGACCTGAGCCCTGTGCAGGAGGAAAGACCACAGCAGTGGGCAGAAGATGAAACGGAGCATGAAGGAAAACAGTAACTCTGGCCCTACAATGCTGGTGCTGACACCAAGCCCTTAGACAGAACCCATCCTTTAGCCCACTCCCCGCCACACGCAACACACCCAGAGCACTCCTCGGCTCCAAGTACTCAGGGAAGGGAAAAGTACCCAGCCCAGCGCCTGGCACACAGGCACCAACAGGCTATCAAAGATGAGTCTGCACAACCATGCGCCTCTTGCCAAGCCCCCACCCCACAACTCACCTCGGGTACCTGTTCTCCTGGACTCTCAGTCTCCGACTCTAGCTCAGCTGCCACCAGGCTCTGCAGCTCCAGCCGCTCCAGAGTCCGGGCTGCTCGGAGCTCCACCTCAAACAAGTGGGCAGAAGTGACTCGGAGAAAGCATTCCTTCTCCTGCATGCCCCCAAGCCCCTGCAGGGGACACACCAACATGGGGCGGCAGAGCTCCGCTGCAGAGAGGCCAAGAGAGAACTGGAGTGAAGAAAGGGTCCAGGTCCCTCTCGCCTGAGAGAGGCTCTACCCAGCCTGGCCTCCACGCAGCCCTTCAGCCCTTCAGACATCTCAATAGCACTTGTCCCCATATCGCTGATGGTGCATGCCTCCCACCTTCCACTTCCTTCTGTTCCTGCTCCTCTTCCTCCTCCAGGTCCTCTCTTGATCCCTCTTCTTTATCTTGTTCTTCCCTCTCTTCTTCATGGAGCTCTGGCTCCACCCTGTCCTCCTCTGACATCTGTGGTGATTCCTTAGTGTCTCCAGCTTCCACTGCGGCTGGAGGGCTGCACGCAGTCTCTAGGCTCTGGGTATCCTTAGGCGTGCTAAGGGCAGGAGTCTTGGTGATGGCAAGAGGGGGGCTCCCCAAGGTCTCCACATGGCTCCTGTATTGCAGCCAGTCACAGCCAAATCGCTCCCGGAAGCTGTTCAGCAGCTCAAGTTCCCGGTGTTGTTGCACAAACCACCCTGGGAGGAAGGAGGACACAGAGTTGAGGCCCTATCCCGACCCTAGGTGACCCCAGCCTCTTCCACGGCTACTCTCAATAGGCCTCCCCTCCGCAGTATGTCCTCAGCTGTGTCCTAAGGGATGCTGTGATCAAAAGCAACCCAAACCCACACACCAAACAATTGTGGAGATTCACAAAACACGGTCGCATATGTAAGACCCTGAGATAACGTGTAGGAAAAAAACCTGTTTCACCTTACACTTCCCAAATGGTTCTGGCCATAAAAATCTCTTTATTATACAATCTGTCGCACCCTATGAGATCTGCATTTCTTAGGTGAACGCTGCCTGGAAGCAAGCCCTTCTCTTCGACCTACACTAAAAAGACAACAGACTGAGGGGTTCTCCACAATAATCCATACCACCCCAAAATCAAGTTTCTCCTAACACCTAAAAGGCAATTTCAAGATTACAGAGATCTGAAGGGAGGTGGGAAGGGAGTGAGCAGGAAGGGTCAACTTACCAGCTGGGGAGGGATCCAGAGTTCGGAGCTCTGGGTCTGTGTCACTGGGCTCAGAGATGCTAGGCCGCCTCACACGGACTCGGCTCTAGTTTGGACAAACAGATGAGGTTCTATAAAAGCCGGAGCTTTTTAGCCTGACCATCCATGGCCACCTACATAACCTATCAGAAAGTGCCAAGTTCTAACAGAACCAAGTCTTACTGCTGCTAGCCTACCAGGTACCTACAGCGCCAGTGAAGAGACCACCCAAGCCCAAGCACAAACCAGTGGAAGATACCACTTACCTTCACCTTACGAAGTGGGGCCTGGGCCACAATGCCCCCTGAGGAGAGGCTATCACTCAACTCAGGGCCACCTGAGGTTTCAGTGGTGCTCCCCACTGGCCAGGACGGAGGTTGGGCCACGGGACCAAGCCCCGAAGATTCTGAAGTCTGGTATGTGACAACAGAAAGGAGGTCAGAACAAAGGGGCCACCTCTGCCTGCTTGAGCTAACCAGAGAAGAACCCTACTTTCCACTGACCAGGAAAACCTTTCCTACCCCATCTCCCCAGCTACTGCCTTTCCCTCATGTCATCCCAAGAGTCCTCCCTCATCCCACCCCCACCAGGCTAACCTGAAGATCCTTCAGTGACAAAACCTCGCCATCAAGCAAGAACTGAGCAAGAGAAAGGAGAGAGCAGGGCTTGAGGCAGGGCCCATGGGCAATGACTCCTCCAGAGGATGACTAGGTCTTTGACCTCTCACTCGGGGACAGCAAAGGGCTGAAGTCACAGAAGGACAGACACTAGATAATCACTCACGCCATGAGCAGCATCTCTGGCCCGAAGTGACAAGTACTGAGCAGTGGTTGCACGGTGTGCTGGGTGGAACGACAAAGGGTTACCTTCCAGATAGAGCTGCAGGGCAGAGAGGAGACTGGATAGGCTGGAGATTCTCCCCATTTGAACGCACAAGGAGACCCAGACCTGAAGGTGGCTCCCAGGCCCATAAGGAACTCATTCTCACCTTACGGAGCTCAGTCAGCAGCCACAGTGGTGACAGCTCTGTGTGTCTTTCTAGAAGATTATAAGCCACATCGAGGTGCCGCAGGTTCCTCAGCTGTTCCAGGCCTAGTGCGGAGGAGAGAAGGAAGAGGCCTTTGATGGCACGCTGGAGACAGAGGTGGAAGGACAATTCTCTGCACCACAGTCCTACCTCTAAGTCTTCACGGGGCTCTAGATCAGCAGTTCTCAACCTGGGGGTTGCATATCAGATATCCTGTATATCAGATATTTCTATTACAATTCATAACCGTAGCAAAATTACAGTTATGAAGCAGCAATGAAATAATTTTATGGTTGGGGGTCACCACAGCATGAGGAACTGTATTAAAGTATTGGGAAGGTTGAGAAGCACTGATCTAGATGACGGTTGTCTATGGGCCAACCTGAGCCACACCCGTCCAATTCCTTTCCAGACTGACCCCACCCTACACACATTGTCTGCTTACCCTGAAGGCTCTGAAGCTCATTGGCTCGCAGTATCAAAATCCCTAGGGCCGCCCCTGAAGGTCCTACTCTTGGCACCAAGTGCAGGTGGTTATAAGAGATGTCCAAATGGTACAGCTCGGATAAATCCTGGCAGTGGGTGAGGAGACATCTCGATTTAACAAAGCTCTAGGCAGGGTCTTCTGTGCCATCTTCTCAAATCTACCTTGACCTGTAGAAACTGCAGGCTCAACACAAGCCATTTCCTCTGCTCTGCACTGAAAGAGCTGGACAGACACTAGCACGTTCCTAACAGTTCCAGGCTACTCCCTGATGGTAACTCCAACCAAGTTCCCACCTGGAAGAAGACAAGGCTCTGAGGAGCACTCAAGGCAACCAAAGAGATTCGATCTGTTTCAGCCACCACCTCAAGAAAGGGTCAGTCTCTGGGGACAAGAGGGACCTAGCCAGTCAGTGTAGTCAGTAAGAAAGCCCAGGTACAGTTCATGGGGACCCACAGCTACTTCCTGACTTGTAAATCCCCAGGTCTCTGGGTGCAAAGATGACCCCCAGGCTTTTCTCTACTCCTTCCTTCCCCAGTCAGCAGTTCATTTTGAACCCTCTTTTGTATTTTAGGAATTGGAAGTGCATCCTTACCATTTTAACAAGTACTCAGCCTTATTATTATTATTACTCTTAATTACTATTATTATGATGATGATGATGATGATGATGGTTTTTTGAGACAGGGTTTCTCTGTGTATACTTGGCTGCCTGTAACTCACTCTGTAGACCAGGCTAACCTTGAACTCACAAAGATCCATCTGCTTCTGCTTCCCAAGTGCTGGGATTAAAGGTGCGTGCCACCACCACCTGGCAGCCTTATTTACTTTTAATGGAGGTCAGAAAAGACACAGGGAAAAGGTTTGTCATCATCATAGAATCTACACTTCTGAGCCACACACTAGGCTGTGACATAGGGTACTCTTCACAAGAACTCCTGTGAGTTCCACTTTACAGGTGAGCAAACCAAGAAGCTAAGTGATTTGCCCCAAGTCATCCAGGTGTTCCAAGCTGAGATCACAACTGCCTTGTATGCTAGAGGAGAAACCCACACACAGTACTGACTCTCAGGATGTGGTTCCACCTAGGACCGAGAGCAATGTAAAGAGTGAGTGAGAGCAGAACCATCCAAGGCCCAAGTCCACCAGTAACTGGCAGCTCACACTTACCATCAGGAAGCCTTTGCAGTCCTGGATATGATTGTGGCTCAGGTTGAGGAAGCGAAGAGCTGACAGGAGACGCTGGAGGGGACAGGGAAAAGATGCACAGAAAGGTTCTTCACAAGAATACCTGTCAAACAGCTGGCATTCCTCCCGAAGGACCCATCCTTTCCCTCCCCAAAGACTCCTTCCCTGGGCGGGGGAGAGGGGAGAGAGGGAGCACTCACCAAGGAGCTGTCTAAGCTGGTGAGAGCGTTGTAGCTGAAGTCCGCGGAAAGCAAAGCTAGCCAGGGAAGGGCAGAGCACAGGTCACCACCGCAGGCTGACAGGAGCTCCTGGGTAGGGGACAGGCACACCTACTACTTCATTCTCAACCTCTTCCCCACACATGCGCTAGCATCCAGGTCTCCCTGGAGACCAAGTCACTGTCCCCAAGGAGACAGACTCTATAGACTATATAGCTTGGTGTGACTGTAAGTACACAGACAGGTGCAGAGCATGTGGGGTCACAAAGGACAGGGGGAGAAAACTGGGGGAAACCACAATGCTTGGCCTTCTGCATTTCTCAGGACAAGGAACCACCCCTCACACTCTTACCTCTAGCGCCTGGATGCTCCTGCTACAAACCAGAGACTCCAGCTGTGAGTAGATGCTACGGAGGCCACGCAGGCTGTGGATGGGGACTCCTCGAAGCTGGTGCAAGAGAAGAAAGGGAGGAGGTAAGCAAAGCTTCAAAGAAGACAAAGGCCTCGTCCCCAACTTTTCTGATGGGAAGGAGGGAAAGGATGGCCAAGCCCAGCTAGGGATCAGGGAAATGCTAAAGGAAAAGACCTCACTGAAGGGCAATGGCACATTCAGACCTGACCTCCCACCAAGAGGCTGTCTCCAGCCTCACACCCACGAGGCTGCCTTTTACTAAGTTCTGCCCACCCACATGCTCCAATACTCCCTCACCTCCAGCTGCCGAAGAGACTTGAAGGGGAAAATCTTGATGGGCCCTGGAAGGCCAACACCAGGGATGTGGACCAGCTGCAAAAGGAACATTCAGGATACTGAGGCAAGGTAGTCTCCAATCAGCACCATTTTCTCGGCACAACCACCCACATCACTGACATCATCTGGATCCCAGCCTCCCAGCCTTCTCACACTTCATTCATCCCCTACCACCATCATCCCCTGCAGCTCTCTGCATATCCTGTCCCCTTGTTCCTCCTAGGACCTTGAGTGAAAGCGTTTTCTGCAGCACATCGAAGAGGAACTGGAGCTGGAGGATGGTGGGTGAATCGGCAGGATGGGAGGGAAGAGCCACAAAGCCCATCTGGCCAGGGCCCCATGGCCCCAGGTACAGTTCAAACACTCTGTTCAGTTGTTGCAGTGTTCCTGTTAGCAGGCTCAGTGTGCTGCAGCCAGAGAGAACTGTGTCCCCTGCAGGAAGAAGGGCAGACATGAAGAAGGAGAAAATAAAACGTCTTTCTTTGTGGGACCCCAAAATATACCCACCCTCATCCGTATTGAAGATATTCCACTGCGAGATCAAACTTTCTACCCGCTTCCAGCTCAGAAGTCTTCTATAGTTCCCCATATTAAAAACAAACAAAATCCTAGTTTTCAACCTGATACAGAAACTGCTTCACTCTAAGGGACTTTTCCAAATTCTTTTGCTTTCCACTCAAAAGAGCCAAGGCTACTTACAGTATTGGAAATACAGCCCACTTGATCCACAGCTCTCTCATTTTGACACGTTCCCTTTTATTGCCAAGCTGAAGATCAACGTCACCCAGAGAACCTTCTCAAAGTAAGACCTCTTGGGGGGCTGGGGAGATGACTCAGTCATTCATGTACTTGCTAAGAAAGCATGAGAACCTGAATTTGGCCCCCATCACCCACCTGATGGCGCAAAGTGAAGAGACAGCCGTAGAAAGATCCCTGGGGCCAAATGCTAGTCAGCCTGCTTAATCAGAAAGCCCAGGTCTCAGTGAGAGCTGCTGTCACAAAGAACAAGGAAGACAGCTCCCGAAGAATGACACCTCTGGCTGCCCCCAACAAAATAAAACTATCTAGAGATGTGCCCACTCATCACTTCATCTGGAGAGGACAGTGACACGCTAGATGTAAAGAAATGTTTTAAAATATATTCTAAAACCAGGTGAGCTGGTGCATATCTTTAATCCCAGAACTTGAGAGGCAGAGGCAGGTGGATCTCTGTGAATCCCAGACTCACAGTGAGAGAGAGAGAGAGAGAGAGAGAGAGAGAGAGAGAGAGAGAGACAGATCAAGAAGTCAAAGAATATTGCAGGTGTAGTCTATAATTCCAGCAAATAAGACACTAAATCAGAATGGTCATAATTTCAAGGCCAGCCTGGGATACAGAGAGATAGCAGAGAGAACTTTTAAACGCTTTACTCAGCTTCCCCCGCCTTTATACTTCTATAATGCTAGTACAATGAGCAAAACCAGAAAATCAGTGTTGGTATCACGGTTACAGTATTCAGTTCTGTGCCGTTTGTGTAGATGTTGAGAACTAACACCATAACCAAGACACAAAACTATTCCAGCCCCATAATCATATCCATGCACTCTATGATTCCCAGTCCGGGAGCCATGTCAGATTTTTGCAGAATAATAAATCTTACAACCTTGCATAAAGATTTTCTATGTACTAGACAATGAACTGAGTATAGACAGAGACATGATTCAAGGAGTCTCTCTGAAGTCTAGAAAAGGCATGGCATGGGAGTTATTATTGATACAAGTTAGAAAAGGAAAGTGCTATCAGAGAGTCCACAGTCCCACCATGGGAGTGTAGAAATAGAGGACACTGATGTTAATGAGGTAACACATGCCAAATGACTCTGCTGCCATATCTAAATCTCATCATTATTTCCCCCAAAGAACCATTAACCCCACCTTACAGATAGGAATACTGAGGCTCAAAGAAGGATCTCTCCTTTTCTTGTGATGCTAAGGACTGAAGTCAAAGTTTTATCCATGCTAAGCGCATGCTCCCCTGCTGAGCTATATCCCAACCCTCCAAGAATCATCATGGATGTGATCATCCAGCTGATAATTAATACAACTTTGATAGCAAGTCAAAGCCTGTTTCTATCACTGATGCCAATACTGTGTGAGCTTCACCGTGCCCAGGAACTGGGGGAAGCAACTGCAGTAACACTATCTCTTTGGAACATTTATTATGCATGCATGCACTCCACTAAATAAGATAACTGAACTGTTGATATCTTTGAGTACAACCACTATGATAACCTACCTGCGAAGAATACTGAGTGAGGCTCTAAAAACTTAGCTACGTCTGAAAGACGGTTGGGACTCACCTATGTGGGTCTCACTCCCAATTTCAGGTGTTTAAGGTGCTATACTTGGTGGCTTTCTCTACAAGCGATTACGTTCTTGTCTCGAAGTGTTTCATCTAGTAATGATCCCTTCCCTCTGCGGAGGTAAGTGGTGCTAGTAATGGCTAGTAACAATTCAGACTGTCAAAGACAGGGCTGTAACCAAAGCGTCACCAAGAACACACCCAGGAGAACAGAGAAATGAGAAGTCTCTCACACCTCGTGACCCCGCCGGCAGTGACTCAGTGAGTCCGGCGTTTCTGGAAGGTATGGAACACACGCACAGCGTCCAACCCAGATAAGCCGGAAGTTCACTCACCCGAATCCCGCAACAGCCCGGCGAGCTTCCACACTACTGAATCCCGCCGAGCCGTCGTCATAGCCACAGGACGCTGGGGGCGGAGCCTTGGAAAAAGGGGAAGCGGAAGAGCCTCAGGTGGGCGGTGGCGACAAAAACCCAGAGTTTTCGTGCAAATGGAGCTGTCGCGTAATGGAAAAAGCAAGGAGCCGCTATAAAGAACGTCCTCTCGGACCCCCTTTCCACGAACACACGGCCTCGGCAGCCCATGGATTCGCGTGGTCGGCACTCCAACCACTTTTGCTGCCAGATGCCTTAATGACAGGAAGTCCCGCCCCGGAAAGCAGAGTAACTACCGGAAAGCCCGCCTCTTCTACCGGAAGCCGCGCCCTGGACTGGCTGATGTGTTCGCGGGATTCTGAGGATGGTGGTTGAGCCCCCGAGCTGGGCCCCTGGCTCCAGCTTGTCTCCGGGCGGCCCCTTCAGTGGAGGGCGAAACCTGACTCCATGTTTGCAGACTGGGCGGGGAAGCAAAGTTTGGAGGAACTTTGGGACTTTTTTTTTTTATTAGTAGGGAAAAAAACCTCATCCAAAACAAATACTAGTTTTCCAGTTAAGCAGCCCTGTCCTCCTTAGGAAGTTTTTCAGTATCAGCCAAGGAGGACTGAGACCCTCAGGGATGCCCTCTCTCGATTCCCCTTTGCTGTCGTAGTCCTCAATCTCTAGAATTATTATTTTTCCTTAAGGTTTAACACAGTCTCAGATTGGCCCCTGGTCTTTGACTCGGCACTCTGGAGGCAGAAGCAGGCAGATCTGAATGAGGCTAGATAGTGAGACCCTGTCCCTAAAACAAAAACCAGACACGGGTAATAAATCGCGTGAGCCGGGTTCGTTCTATCTCTCTCTCTCTCTCTCTCTCTCTCTCCCCCTCCCCCCCTTTTTTTAACTGTGCTTGCAACTCAGCACACCCAAAACAAAAGTAGTTTTTCTGGATTTGAAAATAAAATATATTCACAGAGGTTAGATTATTTACCTGTGAAGGTCATTCAATGAGTAACAAAAGCAAGTCTGTCAAGTTTTCTAGCTTCCAAATTGCCATTGTAACTTTTACCCTGGCTCCTGGTCTGGCAGTTGACATCAGCTACTGAACTACATTAGGAAAACATTCTAGACAGAATAGCTAGGACTTAGAAGGGGAATGTCTTTTACGAGGCACCTTTTTCCGCAACAACAACAACAAAAAAAAAAGTTAAAATGAATTGTAAGACTGAAGAGGTGGCTCAGTGGTTAAGTGGTTGTTCTTCCAGAGGACCAGGGTTCCTGGCACCTCCGTGGCAGCTGGCAACCATCTGTAATTCCAGTTCCAGGGGATCCAGTGCCCTCTTCTACCCTCCATGAGCTCTGCACATACATGGTGTGCAGACATACATTCAGGCTAAACATTCATTCATGAAACATTTGTCATCGTTATCTCAAGTGGTCACATTTGGGGCAAGAGGCATAACTCAGTGGTAGAAGGCTTCTCTAGCATTCAGAAACTTCCTAGATACAATCTTATGGGTCCAGAACATGAGAATAATCAGTCCCTGTTTATTGATCACCTGAAACTAGCTACAGGAGAGGAGGAACTCTATCAATTCAACTTCTAGACAAACAAAAAACAAAAGAACATTCTTTTGATGTTCTGCTGTGGTGCCTCAAAACCTTTGTTTTCAGCCTGGCCTCGCCAGATCACAGTTAGCGTCAGAGAATCCTCCATTTGTCTGGGTAGTCCTGATAGCCAAGTTTGTTCCACACTGCAGTGCTTCCAGAACAGTAAAAGACAGAGAAAATCAAAGAAAATGGAACTGTATTAGGGAGAGAGAAGCAATGCTAGGAGAAGCAGCAGCAGGAGAGTAAACAGTCCGGTCTCCATCCTCCTTGTGAGGCCCACTCCCCTTTCTGTCCTTGGCTTGCAAGCAAGGCCTTGGCTGCTCTCCAAAGAATTCTCTCTCTCTCTCTCTCTCTCTCTCTCTCTCTCTCTCTCTCCTAAGTTACTTTGAATGTACTTCCGCAAATCGTTACTTTAGAAAAAAAATTAATCAAAAGGAAAAGAAAATCGTATGTAACTAAAGCTACTAAAAAGAAGCACACATACTTTGAGAGGTTGTCAGATCCATAAGAAAACGAAGAACTGGAAGGCCCTGGAAGTGACCTGGCCAATGAAAACAAACCCCGTTCCTGATGAGAAAAATCAGGGTTATAATGACATCAACTCAGTACAATTTGAATCCCAGGGAGATTTTAGAAATTGACAGTTGATTCTAAAATTCATCCAGGAGACTAAACACATGTGCAGGGCCAAGAATCTTTGAAGGAAAAAAATGAAAACAAAAAGAGGCCTTGCCCTACCGGCAAAGTGTCCTCTAAAGTCACAGTGACCATGGCCATGTGGTAATGACAAAGAGATAAACATTAACAGATCAGCAAAACACAGAGGAGAATAGTAAGTAATTCAACAGTCTCAGGAGAACGATCTCTCTGTCTGGAAAAGGCTTAGTTGTTTTCCTGGCATCCTGCATATGAGATTCCAGAAATAAAAAACATCTAAACATTTTCTAAAGTAAATAACTAAACAAGTCCAAGTGTGATAGCACATCCTTGTAATCCCAGCATTTAGGAGACTGAGGCAGAAGGATTGAGAATTCCAGGCCAGCCTGGACTACAGTAGTGAAGTAAAGACTTAAAGAAAGGAGAGAGGGAGAAGGCAGAAGGAAAGGAAGAGAGGAGAGGAGAAAAGAGAAAGACAGAAACTGATCACTTCAAGTTTGAAACTTAAATTTACTTCTCAAAGAATAAGCTGACCTCGGTAGTACCCATCTTTAATCCCAGCTACTAGAAAGGATAAAGGAGGAAGATTACAGTTTGAGGCCAACCTAGGAAATTTAGCAAGAGGGCCTACCTCCAAGATAAAAAATAGGGGACCTGGAGAAATGGATCAGTGGTTAGGGACAGCTGCTACTCTTCCTGGGGATTCAGAGTGGCATGGCTCACAACTGCCTCCAGTTCTAGGGAACCTAATGCCCACATCTGACCCCTCCAGGTATCAAGCACAGAAATGGTGCACAGGCAAACAGGCAGGCACAGTACCACACACATGAAATAAAAGTGAAGTGTTAAAAATAGAAAGCATGGTTGGAAAGATGGATTAGTAGTAAAGGCCTTTCCCACGAAGCCCAGTTTGAACCCCAGGTCCCACGCGGTGGAAAGGTGGAAAGAAAAAAGCAAGTTGACCTCTGACCACCACACTGCCAGCAAAACATACATACATACATATATGTATGTATATATAACTTTTGATGGGGGGCATTCGAGACAGTTTCTCAGTATAACAGCCCTGGTGGTCCTGGAACTTGTGCTGTAGACCAGGCTGGCCTCCAACTCACAAGAGATCCTCCTGCCTCTATCTTCTGAGTGCTGGGACTAAAGGCATGCACCACCATGACCAGCCTTAAATGCTAACTAAAAAAAAAAAATGAGTAAAACAAAAATTAAAAAGCGGGTGTGGGGGGCTGGAGATGGTAAAGCACATGCCTAGCATGAAGGAGGCACTGAATTAAATTCTTAACTACTTTAAAAAAAAGAAAAATGAACAAAAAACAGAGCTTTATTAGGAAGATACAGACCCAGGCTCAGAAAAAGAAATATTGTATGTTCTCATATGCAGATCTTGGCCTCTAACAGTTAAATGTGTGTATCCAGGAGACGTTAGATATGGGTAAAGCCAAGAAGCTAGAAAAAGGTCTGTGTATATGGGAGGAAAAGGGGCCTTAAGGGAGGAGAGTGGGGGAAAGCAGGACAGAAGTAGAAATTGTTACAAAAGGCTGCAGCAGGAAAGCTGCACCAAGAAGATGAGACAAAGCCCCGATATTACTATATAAACTAATTGCATTTTCTTTTCAAAAGAAGGCTCTTTTGAAAGATGCAGAAACAGCATGGGACAATAGTAGTGTTCCAGGATTTTGTTACCATGAGTGAAACTGCTTCTCAAAGGATGCTGTGATGTCATACACATCTGAGTCGCAGTCCCCAGGAGTAACAGGTTGACTAAAACCAGAAAGGTGTAGCTGGCCCTGCAGAGAACATGACCGAGACTTCACAGCACAGCAATGGATCTGGTACTCAAAAGTCACATCGTCGCTCACGTTCCTCCCCCAGTTACAGGCGGAGAGAGCCGCTTTTGGTAACTTCTTCCCTCCCCTAAGTGCCCTGGAATGGCCTCTGCAAACACCTCTAATGAAGAGGGGTAAGGGAAGGTGTGACAGTCACTAGCTCAGCCTGCAGGCACAGGGTACACCTTCAGACAAGAATGATGAGCCAGGTCCAGGAAAACTCAGACCTGAGAACCTGGTCGAAGGCCTGCTTCTATCTGATACCATGGAGATGGCAAAGTCAGGAGGCTGCCACAGAGGGACGAAATCATGGTTCATCTTTAGAACTTATGCTATTGCCCCGATTTTCCTACTTCTGATACTATAGAAGATCAGAGGCCAAAACTTAAGACTTCTTGCAAAAATAAAATTTTCGCGGAGGGGTTAGTGGTGGAAAAAGTGAAATCGGGTGAGCTACTGGTTCCCCCTCACCCCGGCCTGTGATTGGGATGGGGAGGAGACCAATGGAAGAAAATGAAGAAGTACTAATATTAACATGGCTTCCACAAATAGTTTTGGTAAACAAGTTTATGCTAAGGAGAAACATTCGTGTGTAGTACACTCAGCCACAGGATTATGTGGTGAGAAGAAGCCCTTTCTCCATGAGTTACCTCATTGTGTCTCTTGGCTCTGCTACCAGACCTGGTCACAAGAGGGTTAGGAAGTGTGCTGCCAGCTTTAGTCAAAATCAAATATACAGGAGCCCTGGAGAAGGGCTGGAGCCCTGGAGGGGGCCTGGAGCCCTGGAGGGAGGCTGGAGCCCTGGAGGGGGCTGGAGCCCTGGAGGGGGGCTGGAGCCCTGGAGGGGGGCTGGAGCCCTGAAGGGGGCTGGAGCCCTGGAGGGGGACTGGAGCCCTGGAGGGGGGCTGGAGCCCTGGAGGAGGGCTGGGCTGAGAACTTGTATTAAAGCTTGAACTTCGTTCCTGGAGAGACTGGGATGAACGTAGAGGAAAGCCAGAGAGGTAGAGGCTCTCTCAAGCTGTATGTGAATCGGGGAACTGAGGACTGGGGAAGCAATTCATGATACAACACTTGCCTGGCATGTCAAAGGCCGTGGGTTTGATCCCAGGTGGGACGGGGAGAGGGACCTCACAGAAACCGGATCCTGAGAGTAGTTAGAAAAGAAAGCAACAAGATAGGGATTTTCCCATGATAGTGGCCCAGGACCAGCACTGGTCGCCCAGCCTGACAAGCCTGTGTAATTCTGCATAAAATAGAGGGTCCCATGGACAGAGATGGTCCACAGCAGAGGAGGGGGCAGCAGATGGAATAACGGTGAGGCCTGGGCCACGGGGAATGGAAACTCTGGAACAAAGCAAGCACATAGGGCTTGGTGACTCGGGCTGGCAGATGGAAGCAAGTAGGGGCTTTTGGGGTGATCTAGCACCCCTGCAGAAGATCCAAGAGGATTCTTTTGTTCTTTTAATATTTTCTCAGCCTTTGACTACGGGCCAGGTCCTAGGCTAGTTTCTGGGTAGAGTACGCAAAGGTGTGGCTCTTTCCCCAAGAACAGGCTTTCTGGTAGAGGAGACTCAGCGAACACTTTACAGCATTCTTACCCTCCCCTTGCTGCTGTGTCAAATGACATGAACTTTAGTTACCGAGTTTAAAACAAGGTCAAAAGTCCCAGACAATTCTTAGGTGTCAGCAAGGCTCAGGTCCTCTGTGATGACTCCAAGGGAGGATTCCAGATTCAAGTGGCCGTCTGCTCCTCTGGCCTGTGGCCCTTCCCTCTTCACAGCCAGCAACAGTTGCCTGAGACTTCTTCACAACACAGTGGGCTGACCTTGATTCTCCTGCCTCCCTTTTTAACATTCCTTGTGATTACATTGGTCCTGCCTGGCTGATCCAGGGTATAATAATCTCCTTATTTTAAGGTCAGCTGATAAGAAAACTGAATTACATCTGCAATCTTGATTTTTCTTGCCATGTGATGGAACATGTTTACAGCAACTGAAGGGTCAGGATGCAGACATCACTGTCTACCACAAACATGAGACGTGGTTCTAGTCCAAGGCTGTACGCTGATATATGCTGCCGCCACCACCCATCCCAAACTAACAGAAAGAGATCTAAAAATAAAAGTTCATAATCATGCTGGACAGGACAAAGAGCCCTTGGAACATTAAAAACTACAAAAAAAAAAAAGTTCTTCAGGATGGCAGATATAAAAAAAAACAATGCTCAGAGAAGAAAACACACGTCTCAAGTCTGCCTAGCAATAGACGGCCCTAAGGAATGAAAACGGACTAGGGGAGTAGCACTTCAGTAAAGTGATTGCCCAACACACACAAGGCCCTGAGTTCAAGCCTCAACACACAGACACAAAAAGATAAGAAGTAAAAGAGTGAAACACAGCCTTACCCCGAGGGATGGAAGTACTAGGAAAAAGGGCATCTTGCAGACACCGAAGGAACAATGAGCTTTCAAGATGTGACAGCAGGCACGCCAAATGCCAAACACACCACACTCTCCTTCTCCTGAAGTGTTGTTGGCCTACAGATAAGAGCTATGGCTACGAAATCAAGGATAGAAAGAAGCACAGTGCTCCTGGTGGCTAGGGATGCCCTGGAGGAGAAGAGGACATTCTCTTTCAGAAATCCAAAGAATCCAGCTCCATATGTAGCCCACACTTGCAAGACAATTTTGTCGAACTGTGGCAGACATCCAAGAGTGCCTCATAGCTATGCTCCAAGGCACATACAGAGAAGACAAAGATGCAGAGAACCTCGGATCAAAGAAGCTGCCAACCAGCAAGTACTATGAAAAGAAAGTAAAACCTTTTGTTTTTGTTTTGATTTTGAAATGGGTCTTATTATGTAGCACTGGCTGGACTGGAACTCATTAGCTAGTCCAAGCCAACTTCAAACTCAACAGAGATTGGCCTGCCTCTACTTCCTGAAAGACAGTGTTTATAAAGACAAGATTAAAAATGCTAACACACCAAAGAACTTTTGTAAAATTGCTTATAGGACAAAAACAGGACTTTAAGCAATAGTGGTGGCCCATGTCTTTAATCCCAGCACTCGGGAGGACGAGGCTGGTAGATCTCTGAGTTTGAGGCCAGCCTAGTCTACAAGAGCTACTTCCAGGGCAGCCAGAACTAAACAGAGAAACCCTGTCTCAAAAAAAAACAAACAAAACAAAACAAAAGATTAGAACTTTAGAATGTCCTATAATCAGGAAGGATGTTACTCACTGAGAAGCACACGTGTGAGTAATGAACAATAGGCACTCACTAGGGTGACCTGAAGAACACACTGAGAATGGGTGTGACCTGGAAGGTGGAACGTTAATCCCACCGACCCAAACATCATAATGGCCAAATTAAAGCAAGCTTTCTTATTCATGTACAAGAGCTTTCTCCCCCTAAGGTGGGGTAAAAGAGATCAGCATTGGACATGGGAAAAATAAGAGATTTTTGTTTGTTTATCTTTTTAGTTCAGGAGTAGGGGGTTTCCAAATGGGGAATTTGGCAGGCAAGTAGACTTACAGAAGCAGAACAGAAGCATAACAAGGTGGTCATAACAGCAAAGACATGACTGCAAGGTGGTCATAACGGTGTGGTCATAACGAGGTGGTCATAACAGCAAAGACATGACTGCAAGGTGGTCATAACGGTGTGGTCATAACGAGGTGGTCATAATAACTTTTTGAGACAAAGGCATGGCTGCCGTTTCCTGGAATAGGCTGGCTCATAGTCCAATCCTTGAGAAATAGAGATTTAATCATAAACATGAATGAATGTAGCTTGTTTTTACTGTAAAATGGCTTTCAAGCCTAAAATGGAGGCAGGCTGGCCCATCAGGTTTTCGCATCTTTTTAAAACACCTGATTGATCTAATAAAGAGCTGAACAGCCAATAGCTAGGCAGTAGAGGGATTGGCGGGGCTGGCAGGCAAAGTGAATTAGGAGGAGGAGTAATCCGGGCTCAGGAGAAGAGAGAACCAAAGAGAGAGGGAGATACCTGGGGTCAGCCAGTTGAGCAAATAGGAAAAGCAGGACACATGGAAGGGAAGAAAGGCAAAAGGCCCTGAGGCAAAATGTAGATGAAGAAAAACCGGTTAAATTAAGTTATAAGAGCTTGTGGGACAAGCAAAAGATAAGGCCGAGCATTCATAGCTAATAATAAATCTCTGTGTCATGATTTGGGAGCTGGTTGGTGCCCCCCGCCCAAAAAATCTACTGTATAGAAAGGGCCCCGCAAAGACCAACCAGGATGTTTGTAAAATTAACACTTAGCTGTATTATGATGCGGTACTAGACACTGTTGTGAGGATGATCCCCCCCCCCAAAAAAAATCAAATGAGGAAAGAAAAGTCCTAAATGAAATCACAAAGGTGTGAGAAGAAGAATCATAGCATCAAATTTCTCTGAAAAACAGAAAGTGCAAGAAGAAATGGAAAAAAAAAAAACGTGCAATGTTTAGAGAAACATCTTATTAACTGTGAAAATAAAAGACTTCAGATGCTTCTCGCCGCCAGAACCACTCTGAAGCAAATAAAGGGGACAGCAGCAGAAGAAAATGAGCCCGAGAGACCGAATGAGGAGTGAAGAGCAACATGGGAAAAACTGGTAACTTTGTTCAAACGTAAGCATAAGACAGACTTGTAGGAGAGAGGGAGGAAAGCGAGGGAGGAAAAGGAAGAAAGGGAACATAGTTGGACAATGACTTTTCAGGTTAAAGGTTCAAACTGTCAGGAGTTGGTGGCCACACCTTTAATCCCCAAGGCTAGCAGATCTCTGTGAGGTTGAGGCCAGCCTGGAGTTCCAGGACAGCAGAGATAACACAGAGAAACCCTGTCTTGAAAAACAAAAAAAAGGGGGGGGGCGTGGTTAGCTGGGTTCAGGATGTCCTTCCTCTTCAGTGGTCACAAACACTTTTGTCTCTTAAGGAAGTAGGAGAAGGACAGAGGGAGGGATACACAGACTGAACTTCTGGAGTGCAAATCTGGCCTCTCCCACTTACTTCCCAGGGATATAACTTGGCTGCATTTAATCACTTATCCCCAGGTATAGAGTGGGTACATTATCAATGCCTGCTGTGCACAGTTGTTCTGAGCCTGTAGCTGTCCCGTACCAAGCATGTAGTGCTGTATACAGCTGGTGTGTGGATAATAAAGTTAGCAAGAAGAGTTTATTTTTGGGGTGAGGAGCTGTGATTACTTAAGGGAAAAAAAAAAGGTAACAGGAAGCTATAAAACAAAGCCAAAGAAAGCTCAAGAGAGCCGGTGAGATGGTTCACAGGGTAAAGGTGCCTGCTGCCAGGTCCGACAACCTGAGTTCAATCCCTGGAACCCACATGGTGCAAGGAGAAAACCCACTCCAAGGTGTCCTCTGACAAACACATACGCACTGTGGCATGCATGCATACGTGCACGTGGACACGCACACACATATACACACAAAACACAATGAAATAACAGGGATTGGACTGGAGAAGTCGCCGAGTGGGACACTACGTCCAGCATGTGAAATGTTCCAGCACCACATCAGATAAACAACAGAAATGACTCTCTCACGGTTCCAGAGGCTGGGAAGTGCAAGTCTGTGGCCCTGACTTTCATAACCCAGTGAGGGGCGCACTCTCTTGCACAGAGGGTGCCTTGGTACAGAATCTTCACATGGTTAAAGGAAGTTTCTAAACTTGCTCCCTCGCATGCTGTTGTGCTAATAGCTAATAGCTTCCATGAGGACTCTGCCTAACCTAACCCGGGATGGGCCTCCATAACCATAACATTTGCCACTGTGGAAGATGGTTTGTTTACTGTTCTCTCTGCTTTCCTTGCTTTGTCTTGGACATGTAAAAACTTTTACTTATAATAGCCACCTGCCAGCTGGCCTAGTGGAGGGTTCTGTAGCCCTGAGTAGAGTGTCCCCAGTCCTCAGAGCTCTTCCACTTCCACGTGACAGGAGCTGTCTGGACATACAGGGACCTAGAGGTCCCAGAAGGAAGAATAAGGGTCTTAGAAGATTAAAGTTCCCAGGAAAAGGCCTTGGTGTTGGGCCAGGGAGGCCTGGCCAGGCAGGGAGCAAGAGAGTGCAGACAGCCTTGAGAAAAACAAACAAGCAAACAAAAAACAGATCCCACTGGCTGAATCTGTGTTGTGCTGTCCCCTGGATTAGGACCACGGAACCCTGAGCACAAAGCAGTTCTAATGAAGGTACTGGAAAAGAGTAGCCCTGTCCACTCTACGCCTTCAGAGAAGTAGCAGCCCCCTGGGGTGGGCGAACCAAGCCTAGGGCTTCCGTGGGGAGACTGCACTGGGGGCCCTGTGCAGCCAGGAACATTCAGGGTCATTCAGACTGGGGGTGGGGTGTTGATTTGACTCTGACTTCTGGGATTCTTTCCCTTCTGTACCCTTGGCTGGAGCAGGCACTTACCCACCCTCAGCGGAGCTGCTAGAAGGGAGCCTTTGACAAGCCGGAGGGAGGCTCCGCTAGCACAGAAACACTCTGGAGTCCTCCAATCAGGATCTGAAAGTGCTAATAGATTGAACATCCCAGCCCACCCTTACACACATGCCACACTGTGATAGGGCTGATCATCTGGGAAGTTCCTAATGCTCCATTTTGGAAGCAAAATGGATTGATAGGAAACAAGAAAAGGATAGTTTGGTACCATGGCCCGCTTTCTTCAGTGTACACACTAAGTGTGTATGGACCCGTTCACCAAGTAGCACATTTTCCCAAACGAGGGTTATCATTCCATCTTTCTGGATGTTATCTACTAAGTTAAGTGTTGTGTAAAGACATAGAGGAAGCATCAAGGGACCCAGGGATCTTAGGAGCCTGAGTCCCAGGTCACGGGACCTCCTGGAGTTTATCTCAAGAGGCAATGATGATAGCCAAGTATGGTGGCTCTGCCTGTAATCCCTAGCACTTTGGGAAGCTGAGGCAACATGACTGCCTTCAGCTCAAGACCATCTTGGGCTATAGGATGAGCCCTTGTCTCAAAAAAGGGGCTGGAAAAAAAGGTTTGAAAACAGATTCCCAGCAATCCCGTGACCCTCAGTCAATTGAAATTCTTGAAACTCCATTCTGGACATCTGACTTCAATGTGACACGACTTCTCTCCACGAGAGTTTCTCCCTGACACTGTCAAGTTATATGTTTGCCCCTTTCTTCTCACCAAAGCTCCCAACAGGCGACCCTCTCTGGACAATTGTCCCAGTGGTGCGGCCGTGGTCACAGTTTCTGCCTAGGCGATGAATCCCCGACCTAGAGTTATAGACCAGTGAGCGAGAGTGGAGAACAGCTGCTATCATAGCCATAGTGGGGGCTACAATAGCCTTGGATGAAGCCCCGGTGATGGTGAAAGTTTCTTTTAGGTGTGGCAAGACCCGCTCACTGTGTGACAGACATATCAAGCTCATTTTGTAAAAGGACAATTTTGTCCCTAGAGTGGGTGTAAAAGAGCTCCGGGATACCTGGCAGCTTCCTGACAAATTCACACCTAATTTTACCTTCTTAGACGATAGATCCCTCAAATCTAAATGTAGCTGAGTAACCCAAAATCCCACACTGCTATTCTGACTCCAGAGGTCCTCAACCCCATATCAAACAAGCCTGAGAATGCATGCAAAGTCACACACACACACTTCTTTATTGTTACCCAAGGGATTGGGGTGGAATAGGGTATGGAGCCCTCAGATGGAAACATGTAGGGAAGATGTGGAAATTTTCTATTTTCCACACCCTGCTTTCCTCCTAGCTGATGATGGTGGGATGCTGGTGGCTATCGGCTGTGGAGTGAGGAAACAAGATGCTTTTACATACAAGCACAGTGTTGTGTAATAAGGTTGGGTACCATCTCATACTTGAAAGAGTAACCTCCATCTGAGGTGGTTCGGACACGTAGGGATCTCATGCTCCCTGGTAGAGCAGCACAACAGGGCTTGGCCCCTGGCACCAAAAATAGGGGCTGAGCAGAGGTAGGGGGAACCTCAGGGGCTGGCAGGGGCAGGTCAGATGTGGGCACCCCACAGCTACCATGGCAGTAGTGGAAGATGAAACTGGGAGGATGCACGATCCAGCGGTCCCAGCCCAGCTCCTGGAAGGAGATGTTGAGTGCAGCTCGATGGCAATAGGCATGGGCAGCGGCTTCCTCTGAAGGCCTCTGCAGCAGCTGCAAAGCGGCAGGAGACCAAGGCCGAGGCATTGAGGGGGTTGAACGTCGGGCCCTCTTTCCTGCGCTGGGTGGTCTAGCCCGGGTGTGAGCCACCAGGAAAGGCGTGGTCTCTGGCTGGGCTGAGCAGGAACAGAGAGGGCATCGAAGCATCAATGCTAGAACTGGGTGGGTCAGCAGAGGGAGAGCGGAGGCTGCCAGGTGCAGTACTGCCCAGCGAGGAGGACTCTGTCCCAAGGACACAGGCACAGCCATGGGCCCCCCAGGTGACAGCACCAGCAGGTCTAGCAGGGTCCCGGAACTGTTGGAGGCCACTGTGTTCTTCCTGTCTAGCCCGGTGTGGAACCAGAGCTGGGCTGAAGTCACCTGGTGGCTGCGCACGTGTTGGGATGGCCGGAATACATAAGTGAAGAGACCTTCTCCAGCCTCCCGGGCAAACTCTCCAGCAGCTGGCTGGTCCTCACAGGTGGCACCTGTAGGGGACAGAAGGGTAAAGAGAGGGCAACCTTGACCTGTAGGACTGGAAACACCTCCACCTCCATGAGAAGAATGAGGCTATCCCTCAGTGCCGATTGTGTGTCAAACACTGCTGAGTGTCTAGACCCAGACACTCTCTGGAGTCTTGAGAAAACCGGCAGAGGCTCCCCAATTTTCTATTCATCATCAAAACAAGACATTGGCAATCTCTCTCCTAGGCAGTTTACCAATTATTATAAACATCCAGGTGTAAGAGCACTTGTTGCTCTACTTCATCCTCAGATCCACTGAAAAGGCATATGTTAGTGTTCACCAGATTAACATAGTGATTATCTTGTGTGTATGGATGTGTGTTTATGTTGCTTTTGATATCTCCTGGCATGTCAGAAATCTTATATGACAAATTCCCTAAAATAATTATATTTTTAAAGACAGTTTACAGAGTTGGGAGATCCTTAGCAAGTGAGCTCATATGCTAAGACACTTGCTGCCTGAGCATCAGGACCTGAGTTCAATCCCCGGCACCCACGTAGGAAGCTGAACCCCTGTGGTCTCTATCAGTAAGGAGGAGGTAGAGACTCGGTGCTTGTTGGCCAGTCAGTCTCATCTGTGAGCTCCGTTCGGTGAAGGGCTGTCTCAAAAACTGAGGTGGAACGTGACGGAGGGAGACATCCAGGGACAAACTCTGGTCTTCACACACATATGCGTGTGGATGCATAATCAAATAGAAGAACAACAAAAGAAAGTGGAGGAGGCACGGGGAGGGAAAAGAGAAAGAACAGAATGTAAAGGAGAATAGAATGGAAGAAAGCCAGTCCTTCTCAGGGAAGAGCAGCTGGCATTCCTGCCCCAAAATACACGCAGGCTACAGTAAATATTATGGGCCAACTGTCATCAAAAGACTGACAGCCGGGGCTGCACTAGCACATAGCTTCTCATTATAAATTCTAACAATTGTTTCAATTTTCAGACAAGACACTGAGGCTAGAGCCATGATGTGGCTGGCAGTCAGCTATTATGCGGCCAAGCTGGGATTCCACTTGATCTGAAATCCTTACTTTTCCCTAGTCTGCCATCAGGGGCCAAAGGGAGAGAAGCAAAGGAACCTCTGTAAAAGAACAGTGGGCCAGATGAGAAGGGAGCCCAGTGGGAGGACTTTACTCTTCTAGTCATAGGGATAAGGGAAACACACACAGGGATGAGAGACTCCCCGGAATACGGCTAAGCATTCTGCTGCATCCGAGACCCCTCTCGAGTCCCAACTGCCTACAGCTAATGAAACAGGTTGTGAGGTTGTGTGTGTGTGTGTGAGGGAGGGAGAGAGAGAGAGAGAGAGAGAGAGAGAGAGGGCAGAAAGTAGACAGGAGCCTGAGCTCTATCTCCATAGAGCCTTATCTTCCCTTTCATATTCCAGTTGAGCCAGGCCCACTGGGTCTCTCCAGCCTGAGTAGAGACCACCACCCATTTGATGACGACCAGGGAAGCTTAGGAACTGTCTCCTTGCTGCAAAGCCAGCTGAGTGCTGGGGCTGCCATTCACACCCAAAATCTGCCTGGCTCCCAGGCCCATGAGATGGGTACCAGCTACTTTCCAAAATTGATCTGCCAGTCCTCAGCGTCATTACCTGTGGCTGGGAAAAGGATGGCCTGAGAGACATCCTCCTCCTCTGGTTCAGAGGTCCTGTGCTCGAGGTTCCCAAGGGCGTGTCTTCGTGGCAGACGCCTTATTTCAGGGCTCCCACCTTCCCCAGTCATTGCTGGGGGCCCCAAGGAATCTAGGATCAGAGCCTTCACCTTGGCCAGGACAAGTTCCCGCACCAGTTCTGGGCCCTGACAGCTGTCCCCATCCCGTAGGGTCAAGAGCAAAAGGAGCAGCAGAGATGGCGGGATCACCATAGTTCACCTGGTACTGACAACAGGGAACCCACGCCCTGTCCTGTGTCCCTTCTGTCCAGGACCTCCCCACTCTCCCCTACCCATCCCACTGCCTGCCTTCTTCTACCCTTCACACCCCAGTCTCCCCCAGTCCTTCCCACGCCCTACAAGTCCAGTTGCCCATGCCCATGGCATTGAGACCTCCTATCTCTGACGCAGATGTCTGTGGCCCTGAGCCTTATCTCCCACTCCCGCCAAGAATGTGGGGAAAGGGGCTGTGGAGGGTGTTCACCCCAAGTGACCTGACCCATTCATGCAAGCATACAACCTCTCTCTGTCTCTGTCTGTCTGTCTGTCTGTCTGTCTCTCTCTCTCTCTCTCTCACACACACACACACACACACACACACACACACGATTGAGAGTCGACATCAGGGCAGGACATCAGGTTATCAGATACCACAGGTGCCTGGGTGCTAAGGTTGAGTTAAGTCATGAGTTCCTGAAAGTGTCATTTGCCAAGAAAACAGAATGCACCAACCCCCTCAGACTTTCTGGGGCCCCTTTCAACCACACAACTGCTAGGACCAACGTGGGAGGGAAGCCCTGGGTCTGGAGGTCTGGGCCGAGGGCAGGTGGTCCCGCCTGCTCTATACTTAGCCTGGAGGAACCAGTCTGGGCTCTTGTCCTCCAGCTGTGTCATCAGAGAATATTTTTGGGATTGGCAGCTGCAGGCGCCTCAGGCACTCAGGCCCAAGCCTGGCCGGCAGTTGGGGACCTGGCGGCTGGAGGTGGGAGGGAGGAGGGGAAAGAGGCCCAGGCTGTGGGAGGGGGCTGGGAAGAGAGGCTTCTGAGAGCAGGAAGCCAGGCCGCGGGCAGACTAGGCTCCAGGGCCCCTCGCTGCACAAGCAAACAGGAAGGACTGCCCCCTGAGTTCTGGGCTCCGGGCCCGGGAATCGCCGCGCAGCAGGGCTGCAGCTCGGGTCGAGGAAAAGGAGGCGGGCGGGCACCGGAGTTCCACGGGTCCCAGTGCTTGCTCCACCACGCTCCGACCTCGGCTCCCGGCCTTCCCGCGCGCCTAGGCGGGCCATCTGCTGCGGCCGCGATGAAGGCTGACTCAGGGGATCAGGGAAGCCCCCCATGTTTCCTGCGCTTCCCGCGGCCCGTGCGGGTGGTAAGTGGCGCCGAGGCCGAGCTCAAATGCGTGGTCCTGGGGGAGCCGCCGCCCACTGTCTTGTGGGAGAAAGGCGGGCAGCAGCTGGTGGCCTCGGAGCGCCTGAGCTTCCCGGAGGACGGCGCCGAGCACAGCCTGCTGCTGAGCGGCGCTCTGCCCACCGACGCCGGGGTCTACGTGTGCCGCGCCCGCAACGCGGCCGGAGAGGCCTACGCAGCGGCCGCCGTGACCGTGCTGGAGCCCCCCGCTCCAGAGCCGGAGCCCCAGCCCTCTGATCACCCGCTTCCGCCCCCGGGCACCGGGGAGAGCGCCCCGGTGTTCCTAACAGGGCCCCAATCCCAGTGGGTGTTGCGCGGGGCGGAGGTGGTGCTGACGTGCCAGGTGGGAGGCCTCCCGGAGCCCAAGCTGTACTGGGAGAAGGATGGGATGGCCTTGGACGAAGTGTGGGACAGCAGCCACTTCGCGCTGGAGCCGGGCAGCGGCGCGGGTGGCCGGGGTGCGAGCCTGACGCTGCGGATCCAGGCTGCCCGGCTGCCCGATTCCGGGGTGTACGTGTGCCACGCCCGCAACGCGCACGGTCACGCGCAGGCCGGTGCGCTGCTCCAGGTGCACCAGCCCCACGAGAGCCCGCCCCAGGACCCGGATGAGCCCCCGGTACCCGTAGTGGAGCCTCTCAAGTGCGCACCCAAGACCTTCTGGGTGAACGAGGGCAAGCATGCCAAGTTCCGCTGCTACGTGATGGGCAAGCCGGAGCCCGAGATCGAATGGCACTGGGAGGGCCGTCCTCTGCTCCCCGACCGCCGCCGCCTCATGTACCGCGACCGCGACGGTGGCTTTGTACTTAAGGTGCTCTACTGCCAGGCCAAAGACCGTGGGCTCTATGTGTGCGCAGCGCGCAACTCGGCTGGCCAGACACTCAGCGCAGTCCAGCTGCACGTGAAAGGTAGAGCGCTGCGCACCCCCCCCCCCCCCAGTGTTCTCAGAGGTCCTCCTAGCTCTTGTCCACCTCCGTGTACTGGGGGAATATTGAATTCCCATTTCTTACCTGCCTCCCACCCTCAGGGGTGCGGATTTAGACGTCTCCAGTACACTTCTGAAATTCTTAGCACACTACCCAGGCAGATGTTGAAAACCACTAAATTTAGGAATAGATGACTATGTGTAAACTTCCCAGGCCTACTCTGCCATCCTTTGCTCTTTTAGGCATCCTTTCCCAACTGGATTCCCATCGGTCAAAGATAAAAGGAGCTTTTTATGGGTGTAAATAACCAAGGCTAAATTAGTAACGTGCCAGTCAATGAGAACAAGGGAGCTGCTGTACTGAAAACACACATTTGGAGTGGAGGTTGTGTTCACAGCTTCAGGCCCTGAATCTGTTGGGAAGGCCCCGTGCAAACCTCGCTGGTGCAACTGCTCCTTCACAGGGGAGATAAACTTGCTAGAGGAAAAGTTCCCGGGCAATCTCTATTCTTTCATTAATTTGTTTACGTTTGAAAGAAGATGAAAGCAAAGGGGGGGGGACTACCTAACATGGTTTCAGTACTCATGAACAGAAAAGGCAGAGAAAACAAAACACGCTCTAAAGTCACCCTGGAAGCTGAAGTTCTCCCTAATAGGATTTGATCCCGGCTCGAGGGATTACTCTGTCACTGGTTGTGCCTAAGCTTCTCCTTCCAAGGGAAACATGTTGAGAAGTTCCCTTGAGTCCTGCCTGGCACGTAACCAAGTGTGTGGTACCTGAGCTGTGGCAGTGTCCTCACGGGCACAACTCAATGTGCCCAAACTTTGCAGGCCAGTGCAGAAGTGGACTACCCTCAAGAAAGTAAGGGAACTTCTCCAAGGGGCACAAAAACTTGTTTCCCCAGCACAACTTACCTCCCTGGTGGTTTCCTATTTCTGAAATAGGCTTTTGCAAAGCTTAGAGTGCTATTAAGGTAAAATTCAACGCAGACCCTTGCAGAATTAGGGGAAAGTTGGAGAGTTAGGGAAGAGTTTGAAAGTTCACTGATCTGGCTCAGCTATGCCCTCCCTCTCCCATTTAACACACAAGCAAACTGTGGTGCTCAAGGTGACCTAACTGCTGAGCATCAGGGTCACGCTGGAAATCAGGCCATCTAACTCTGCTGGGAATTTGGCTGCCATCCTCCTTCTGGGAAGAGCAAGTAATGTATGTTACCAGTCCTCCTCAGCTAGCTTCTTCTGAGCCTTCTCTGGCTCTCCTCTATTCTACAGAGCCCCGCCTCCGGTTCACAAGGCCCCTCCAGGATGTGGAGGGCCGAGAGCATGGGATTGTGGTGCTGGAGTGTAAAGTTCCCAATTCCCGAATCCCCACGGCCTGGTTCCGAGAGGACCAACGCCTGTTGCCTTGCCGCAAGTACGAGCAGATCGAGGAGGGCACCGTGAGGCGCCTCATCATCCACAGGCTGAAGGCAGACGATGATGGCGTCTACCTGTGCGAGATGCGGGGTCGAGTGCGCACGGTGGCCAATGTGACAGTCAAAGGTCAGCTGGCCAGTGGGAGGAGGCTGAGGCCGGTGGTGTCTAGATCCTGGGCTGATGGGTTCCCGCCCGCCTCTCAGGACCCATCTTGAAGCGCTTACCCCGGAAGCTTGATGTCCTGGAGGGAGAGAATGCCGTGCTGCTGGTGGAGACCCGAGAAGCTGGGGTCCAGGGGTGCTGGAGCCACGACGGGGAGGAGCTGCCAGCCACCTGCCAGAGCAGTTGTGGTCACATGCATGCCCTGGTCCTTCCAGGGGTGACCCGAGAAGATGCTGGCGAGATCACCTTCAGCCTGGGCAACTCTCGTACCACCACCCTGCTCAGAGTCAAATGTGAGAGCACTGAGCCCCGTAAACAGCAGGATCAGGGCAGGAGGGTAGCCACTGTCTGGGTCCTGGGTTGGCAAAGTGGGTTTAAAGCGGAAATGTTGTTGGGGGCTTGTGCAGGGCTCAAGTGAGAATCTCGCCTTTGTCCCAGGTGTCAAGCACAGTCCTCCTGGGCCCCCCGTATTGGTTGAGATGTTCAAAGGCCAAAAGAACACAGTCCTGCTGACCTGGAAACCCCCCGAGCCGCCCCCAGAGACGTCCTTCATCTACCGCCTAGAGCGGCAGGAAGTTGGGTCTGAAGATTGGGTCCAGTGCTTCAGCATTGAGAAAGCCGGAGCCGTAGAGGTGCCAGGGGACTGTGTACCTGCCGAGGGTGACTACCGCTTTCGCATCTGCACAGTCAGTGAACATGGCCGCAGTCCCCATGTCGTGTTCAATGGCTCCGCTCACCTCGGTAAGTTAATCCTTTGCCCGTCAGTGTCTGTACCCCGGGTCATGTCCTCCCTTCTCTGACCCTCTGACTAATGGTGTTCTTCCATCTGCCAGCTTCTGTCCTCTCTGGCCCTTTCTGGTTCTAACAGCCATACCCTGTCTCTCCCTGTCCCAGTACCCACAGCTCGCCTGGTGTCAGGCCTGGAGGATGTGCAGGTGTATGATGGGGAAGATGCCGTCTTCTCCCTTGATCTGTCCACCATCATCCAGGGCACTTGGTTCCTTAATGGGGAACAGCTCAAGAGCACTGAGACGGAAGGCCAGGTGGAGCCTGGAGCCCTGCGCTACCGGGTGGAGCAGAAGGGTTTGCAGCACAGACTCATCCTGCAAGCTGTCAGGCACCAGGACAGTGGAGCCCTGGTAGGCTTCAGCTGCCCTGGTGTGCAAGACTCTGCAGCTCTCACTATCCAAGGTGGGTACCGGTAGACACCTAGGCTGCACCTGTTTCTCGTAGCTGGGCTGGAAGAATAAGGGGCCTTCGTGATGGGCTCCGATTGAGAGTTCCGGTGTTCAGGAGGTCACTTTCAACTTGCAGCATATAGAGCTTCACTTAGAGTGTCATTTCTATTCTTTGTTGCCTTACTTTGCAGTAATTCTGTCACGTTGGGTTGGGGTATAGCCCAGTGGTACAACATCGGCTAGCATGTGTAAGGCCTTGGGTCCAGCTCTGTAACACCAAAGAATAATCCCATTTGAGAGACGTGGATCACTGCCTGCTTTCTGTCTGCTTGTCTGATTGCCAACACTGTCTCCTAGTGTTTACCTTGAGCCAGGCACAGCATGATCCTTTTGATAGCCCTATAAAACAGGTTCTTCTGTCATTTGTACTTTGCCTGTGGGAGGCAGGCACAGAGAAGTTAAATGGCCGCTAGGATCCCCACCCTCCCATCAACTCATCCCCACTCCACCCCACACACCGTGCTTCCTTTGGAACAAGGAAGGGAGGGAATGTATCATCACTCAGGATTGAGGGAGGGGGTGCTAAAAATTCAAGGGCCATTGTAGCATTTAGCTGTCTTGTTATTGCTAGAAAACCAGAGACCTTACAGTGGTAACTTAGAGTAAATCAGAAGTAGAGAGCAAAAGCAGAAATTATCAAGAGCAGCGTTTCTACATTAACCCAGGACCACTAACACCAGAGGCACCAGGAGAGACGGGCTCTTTAACATTTCATAGGTATGCTGGGCCGAGGTGGCGCACGCCTTTAATCCCAGAACATGGGAGGCAGAAGCAGACGGATCTCTGCCAGTTTGAGGCCACCTTGGTCTACAGAGCGAGTTCCAGGACAGGCTCCAAAGCTACACAGAGAAACCCTGTCTCGAAAAACAAATAAATAAATAAACAGGCAAATAAATGAAATTCTGAAAAATCAACAAAAAAATAAATAAAATTCTGACAAACAAGTAAATAAACAGATAGAATTCTTAGGTATAATAAAACCACTACTCTTAAGCAGTGACCTAAAAGCCTGATTTGGCTTGTCCTGCTTTCTGTTGCCATAACAGAACTGTTGATACTGGGTACTTTTCTTAGCTCATGGTTCTGGAAACTCAAAGTCCAAAGTTGGTCAGTTCCATCGGTTCAGTTTCTAGTGACCCCTGCCTCCAACCTTTCCCTAAGTCAGAACATGATGAGGAAGTAGAAAGGCTGTCAAGACAGCAGGAAGCAATACTTGGGGTGAACCAGCTTTGCGACAGTGTACTCAAGAGCTGACGGGTCCTGGGGACTCCTCCCACCAAGCTCACCACGTCTGCTGCTTCCTGGTCCTCCTCCTCTCCTTTCATTGTTTGTTTTGTGCTTTTTGTCATTCATGGTGGTGGTGGTGGTGGTGGTGGTGGTGGTGGTGGTTGGTTAGGGTTTGTGTGTCGGGGGAGGGTGGGTGGGTTTTGGTTTTAAGAAGGTGTCTCACACAAAGCCAGTACGTGCAGTAGGATCAAAAACCCAGTGGCGGGGAGGAGGCCGAAATCCTTAATAAATAAATTTAAAAAAAAAGAGAAGAAAAGAAAAAAGAAGGTGTCTCATTATGTAGCCCTACATCACCACACCCTGCCCTAGGCTTCCCCTCTTTGTTTGTTCCAAACATCGCCACCCTGAGGACCACATTTCCATCACATAGACCTTTCAGTGATAACTCAGATCCTATCCAAACATAGCAAAGCCCAATACTTTTTTTCCCCAAGTACAGGAAATTGAACTTAGTTCCTTCTGTGTGTGCTTGACAGATGCCTGGCCTCTGTCCTCTTCCCCTTTGACCTCAGACCTGCTTTGAAAAACCTTGACACCTGGGCTTTAGTCACTGACAGCAGCTGTCTTCCTATGTGTTCACCCCTACACAAGCACAGCTACTGGGGAGAGGATGCTTATTCAAACAGAATAGACCAAAGTGACCAGCTTTCTCTCCATGCAGAAAGCCCAGTGCACATCCTGAGTCCCAAGGACAAAGTGTCGCTGACCTTCACAACCTCTGAACGGGTAGTGCTGACCTGTGAGCTCTCAAGAGTGGACTTTCCAGCAACCTGGTACAAGGATGGGCAGAGAGTGGAGGAGAATGAGTCCCTTATAGTAAAGGTGGATGGGCGCAAACACCGACTGATCCTGCCTGAGGCTCAAGTCCGAGACAGTGGTGAATTTGAATGCAGAACCGAAGGGGTCTCAGCCTTCTTCAGCGTCACTGTTCAAGGTCAGGAACCATGCTGCTGAGGCTGATTCTGGGGGCTTTGTAACCCCTGCTCCTGGTTTGGTGGCGGTTCCCTTGTAAGGAGGGCTTGTTATATGCTTCATTTTGTGGTATTTGGATGTGGCCTAGGGCCTTGTGGGTGCAAGGTGAGTACTGCTTAGATTTATCCCTGGTCTTGCATTTACGTCTTTAATCTCTCGTGTATCCACATCATCAAGCACACTTGCTCACCAATGCATGCACACCCTCTGCTGGAGTGGGTGAGGGAGCTAAATGCTCCCGAGGGAAGAAGGGAGTGGCTGGCGTTTATTGAGAACCTACTCTGGGGCTAGAGCTATTTTGCACCGATGCTCTTTTGTTTAATTTCCACAACTCATAAAGGTATAATCTCAGCCAGGCAGTGGTAGCACACACCTTTAACCCCAGCACTCAGGAGGCAAAGGCAGGCGGATCTCTGTGAGTTTGAGGCCAACCTGGTCTACAGAACGAGTTTTGGGACAGCTATGGCTGTTACAGAATAATTACGACTTCACTGTCATCACATAGCCAGCAAAGATGGTGCCTCGGAATCACACCTAGGCTCGGATTTTTCCTACTACTCATGGTGGTTGAAGTATTCAGAGGTATTAAGTATATTGGTCTAGTGGTTCCTATCAGACAGGTGCACGCAAGACTCTTTTTGCAAATGCACGTACCCGGGACCCCTGAGATATCCAGAGTGGAGACATCCAGGTCTGAGCCTGGGGGAATCTTCTTTTTAGAAAGCTGACAGGAACTCAGCAAGGTGGCACATGCAGATTTGAGGCCAGCCTTGGCATTGTGAGGCACTATATCTTCAAAGAAGGGAGGAAAGGGGCTGGAGAGATGGCTCAGTGGTTAAGAGCATTGCCTGCTCTTCCAAAGATCCTGAGTTCAATTCCCAGCAACCACATGGTGGCTCACAGTCATCTGAAATGAGGTCTGGTGCCCTCTTCTGGCCTTCAGGCATACACGCAGAAAGAATATTGTATACATAATAAATAAATAAATATTTAAAAAAAAAAAAAGAAGGGAGGAAAGAGCCGGGTGGTGGTGGCCTAAACTTTTAATCCCAACACTCAGGAGGCAGTGGTAGGGAATCTCTGTGAGTTCGAGGCCAGCCTGGTCTACTGAGCTAGTTCCAGGACAGCCAGGGCTAAACAGAGAAATCCTGTCTCGATAAACAAAGCCACACACACACACACACACACACACACACACACACGCACGCATGCGCACACACACACACACACACACACACAAAGGGAGGGAGCTGACTCTCAAGGACGGTGGCTTAAGAGCTACTGATCTCTTTGCATAGAAATCCTGCTTCAACTCCATTACCAGGAGACCTCGTAACCCCAATCTGATTATGATCTGTGTCAGGGAACTCACTATCCATGTTAATCTGTTTTCTGTCACTGTAATGAAATACCTGAGACATTCATTGAAATTAAGAAAAGGTTTTTGGGGGTTTCCGACCCCAAGACCAAGTGGACCCATTGTTTTGAGACCGTGATGAGGGTGCTCGATGACAAAGGCAGGGTTGGGTGTGGCAGAACAAATTGCTCATCTTCATGGTCAGGAAGTAGGAGGGGAAGGGGCTGGGATCCCACCAACCCCTTGGAAGTCGGGCCCCAGTGACTTAAGGTTTTCCCATCTGATCACGCCACAACATCATGATCGCACCAGACTGGCCTGCAAGCCCTTAACACCTGGGCCTTGGAGATACCGCCTAAATACAAAACACAGCATTGCCCAGTGGAGTAGTTGCTTGGCGCTGGCTAAATCATCCTCCAGACCTTCTTCTTGTCCTGTCCTTGTGAAGGACACAGTAAACCCAGCCACATGCCTGTGATTGTGATCTGCCTTTGGCCTCTGTTACTATTGGATGCCACTCAGCTGCCTTTGGGGATCTTTGGATCACTCTGGGCCATTTCATCTTCCGTCATTGCTAAGCTGCCTTGCCATCAGGGTCTGCTGCATGCCAGGGCTTTGGTAACCCCTCTTCCTTACCCCCAGTGTCCTCATCTCCTGTATAAGGGGGTTTTTATGACCCATCTCTCTTCCCCATCCAGACCCCCCGGTGCACATCGTGGCCCCCCGGGAACATGTGTTTGTACATGCCATCACTTCCGAGTGCGTCATGCTGACCTGTGAGGTAGATCGAGAGGATGCCCCTGTGCACTGGTTCAAGGATGGGCAGGAGGTGGAGCAGAGTGACTTCGTGGTGCTGGAGAATGAAGGGCCCCATCACCGCCTGGTGCTGCCTGCAGCCCAGCCCTCTGATGGGGGCGAGTTTCAGTGCGTCGCAGGAGACGAACGTGCCTACTTCACTGTCACCATCACAGGTGGGACCAGCGAGAGCAGCTAGCACACACACTCTTGCATGTCACACTTCAAGCCTCCGCTAGCCTCCCTACGTGGTCTAGTCCCAAGCACACCAGTCCTGGCTCCTCATCCCCAGCAGAGCCCTGCCTTCGCCATCTTCCAGGAGCCCCCGCTAAGAGGGTTCCTTGGGGACAGTAGTTCTGTTATAAAGCAGGTGTTAGGAGGTGTGGAAGGGGTCAGAAAACTGAGACCCAGTCTTCTCCCACATTTTATTTTTTATACTGTCCTTGAATGTGAACTGCTCCCACAGCTAAAGTTGACACCACAGTCCCCATTATGCAGCTCCCACACAAAGTTTGGTGAGCTTTGGAGATAGTAGTCCTGTCGTTCTGCCCATGGTGGCTGTGTTTAGGATTATGCAGCTCTAGCTGTGACTGCCTACAGAGTGACTTCTGCTTCGACACACAGCAGACTTTCAAAGCAAAGCAGACAGGCACGCACCAGGAAGGGTAGCAGGGCACCCCAGTCCCACCCCGTCTCGCCTAGCAACAGCTGTCTCTGTCCTTCAGATGTTTCTTCATGGATCGTGTACCCCAATGGGAAAGTGTATGTGGCAGCCGTACGCCTAGAGCGAGTGGTGCTGACCTGTGAACTGTGCCGGCCCTGGGCTGAGGTGCGCTGGACCAAAGATGGGGAGGAGGTAGTGGAGAGCCCAGCCCTGCTCCTGGAGAAGGAAGACACCATCCGCCGCCTGGTGCTGCCCTCCGTCCAGCTTGAGGACTCCGGAGAGTACTTGTGCGAAATCGATGACGAGTCGGCTTCCTTCACCGTCAGCGTCACAGGTGTGGGCCCACCCCAGCCCCCAGAGTCACCAGAGGACAGCCCTGAGTGTGAAGGGTGTTAAGTAGCTATTTCCTCACATGCCCGCATCCTGGTGTCAGGGAAAGAAGTGTGGGTTGAGGTGCATGCACCAGTGCCCCTGCTGGAAAGAACCTGGAACCCCAATCAGAAGAAACAGGCCCTTCTCCAGTGTCAAGGCCATGTCTAGCTGTGCTCCCCCAGCTCACTGACTAACACCATCTGGGTCGGTCCCTGGGCTCCTGGTCAGAGAGCTGCCAGCCTAGCTAGGAAGACAGTTGTTAACCAGGGGACGCAAACGGGGAGACCCTTGGTCCCTGTGCAGCCCACAGATACGTTTTGTTTGGCCTGCAGAGTCATACCCAAGTCAGGACAGTCCAAATAACAACCTGGAGTTATGCGTCCTCTTGAAAAAACCGAAGACCCGCCGGCTCTGGTCCCGTTTCCCCCCATGGCGACGAACAGCTGGCACTGAGTAGCAGGTGCCCCATAGTATGGGGCCCCCATCCCTCTGTTCTACCTACCCTGACATTCCTTCTGCCTTTCCCCAGACTTCTTGAGCTATTGATTCAACCTGACTTGGCCTCCACAGTTGGCGACCACTGTGTTAAACCAATAAACACACCAATGAACACTCCAAGACACCTGTGATAACTGATAAGCCTGCTAAGGGTCCAGGGCTCAACAGAGCAGCCAGGCAGGGAATACCTGGGAGAAAGTCACCCAGGGTAACTGCAATAAAAGCTGGGCTTCATATACTCAGAAGCATATGAACAGACATGCATTTCCTTCCCAAAGGGCACAGCATAGCAAGAAGTCAGACACCTGTCGGGGTAGGCTGTCAGGGACTGCACAGGACTTCTAGGGCTTGCGACTTCTATCGTGGTCAGGGTAATGAAGATATTTACTTATTTTACTGCAGCTGAGTTATGGGTAGGCAGAGAATATTCTAGGTAGATAGACATACAAGATAGCTAGAAGTCATGCTGGTGTATACCAGAGGCTTTGGGATGGTGGTGGGGGTTTTAGGCAGTTCTGCGCATCACAAAAGAACCCCAGTGGCCACACTGGACAAACCACCCTATTGTTCATGGCCCTGTTACCTTCTTTCCTGGCCTGCCCAAGGAGTCATGCTGAGGCCGAGACGCTCAGGGACCCCAGTTAAGGAGAACCCAGTGGCAACAAGGCTGTGCACACATTCTGTTTGAGAGCCAGCCACCGTCACTCTCTCGTTCCCAGCCCTGGCCAGACATAACAGCCACGGCCATAAAGTAGCAGGTGCCCCACAGGAAGTTCACACAGATACCACTTCACCTCCAGGCCAGAGTGGGTCTGCTCCCACACCCAGTGAGTTCTGCTGTTGTAGCTTCCCTCCAGCTCACTGCCTCAACCTGTTCCACAGCTCAGGAAGCTGCCTCCTGTAATCTTCTGGCCTTGCCATGATTGGATCAGACACTTTGTGAAAATCCCATGTGTGGAGGGGTGCTCCACCAGCTCAAGGCTGCGGTGTGCTGTGGTTGGGTCCCTCCCTGAGCTTCTGAAAAATTCCGTGTCTGGAAAGCTAGCAGTTCTCCAGTCCTGCCACTAGGGGGCCAGGTGTACTTTAGTCTTTGAAACTTGATTCCCAGGGGAACAAGAGGGCATGGCATTGAGGCAGGCTTGGGCTTGCTGACCGTTGAATAATATTGACTTGGTACCTTTTCTGTGGAGAAGTGGTCTGTGCTGGGGATGAGATCCCTGGAACAGCGTGTAGCATCCTTGGGGAACTTTGAGATGAGTATGAGCAACTCTGGTATACAGGTACAAAAGGTTTTCCCTAGTGGCTGCTAGCCTGGGCCTGGGTTCCCTCCCACTGCAGGCAGCAGGAGAGCCTGCCTGGAACAGAAAGTGCTTCCTCCTGCCCCCAGGAGCTGGAGTCATTGCTTAATCATTCCGTGCCTTAGTTCTTCCACCTGGAAAATGGAGACAGCGTAGTACTTTTCTCCAGACATCACTGTGAGGCAACCATGCAGAGCGCTTAGCGCCATCGCTAGAACATTAGGAAGGAAGGATCTGTTCTTACAGACCCTGACCGTCCCTTGTGCACAATTTTGAGAGCCCCCAAACCCTCAAAAGGCCTGTTAAAAGGTCAACAGTAGTCTGATATGGTGGTATACGTCTTTAGTCCCAGCACTCGGGGAGGCAGAGGCAGATAGAGCTCTGTGTGCTCCAGGCTATTCTGGTCAACACAGTGAGTTTCAGAGTGGCCAGGACTATGTAGTAAGACCATTTCTCAAAAAAAAATGAGGAGAAAGGAAGAAAGAAAAGTTTGGTAGTCAAATTTATTTCACTAAAACTAAGTTTAATTGCTACATACTTAATTGCTCCTTAATTATCTGGTTTATCTGGTAGGACTAGTACATCTGCATCTTTCTGAGATGTGACTATTATCTTTTAATATGTTTTGCTGAGGGGAAAATACATTGCACAGCAAAAAGGTTAGCAGGAATAGTTTTAAGGGGAGGGGGCAGGGCCTGAAGGTGTTTTATAAATGAGAAATGCATCCTTTTTAGACTCCAAAATACTCTGAATTCTGCAAAGGGCTGACCCTAGGGATTTCAGGGACAGATCAGGGGCCTGTTGTTAGTATTATTACGCTACTCAGTACTCTGGACTGTTATTGCCGCATGGGCAGCACGGCCCAGATCATGCCAGCTGGTGACACCTTTGTTTGCCCTGCTCCACAGAGCCTCCTGTGCGGATCATATACCCTCAGGATGAGGTGACCTTGGTTGCTGTGAGTTTGGAATGTGTGGTGCTGACGTGTGAGCTGTCTCGAGAGGATGCTCCTGTGCGCTGGTATAAGGATGGGCTGGAGGTGGAGGAGAGTGAGGCCCTAGTGCTAGAGAGTGACGGGCCCCATCGCCGCCTGGTGCTGCCTGCTGCCCAGCCGGAGGACGGGGGCGAGTTTGTGTGCGATGCTGGAGGTGACTCAGCCTTCTTCACTGTCACCGTCACAGGTGGGTAGCTTATGTGGGCATTTCCGGGGAGGTAGAGATAGGGTGCTACAGGGACAGGCATCAACCACACTTCTTCCCTACTCTTAGGGGGACCCCTGTTTTCCTTTCCCCATACCTCTGGTCTCTTCAGTTTTAACCATTAGAGAGATCAAGCTGGGACAATGACCACAGGCCCCAGCCCAGCAATTGGGATCATTCCTTTATTTAGCAAATGCTTATCAAACAGCTACTATATGCTTGACACCATCCTAGATGCTGGGTACAAAGTGAGCCAGTGAGCTACAGAAACTTATTGGGAAGGGATAGACAAGAGGGGGAGCAAAATAAATGGTTCATTGCGTAACCAAAGATAAGTGTGTCAGAGGCAGAGCACAGCATTGAAGGAAATTGGGATGGAGCTTGGGAGGAGTGACTCGATAGATATGGGTATGAGTTTGACCTGTCTCTGAGACCTTGGGCAAGTCCTTTTCCTCGTAGGAGTTCTCAGGTCCTTAGCTGTGAAGTGTATCGGAGAGTCAGGCAGCGGCCTTGAGTCAGAATCATGTGCCGCTTTCTCTGCCTAGCTCCACCAGAAAGGATTGTGCACCCGGCAGCCCGATCCCTGGATTTGCAGTTCGGGGCTCCAGGACATGTGGAGCTACGCTGCGAAGTGGCCCCAGCGGGGTCCCAGGTGCGCTGGTACAAGGACGGGCTAGAGGTAGAGGTGTCAGAAACTCTGCAACTGGGTGCCGAGGGGCCTGCCCGAACCCTCACCCTGCCCCATGCCCAGCCCGAGGATGCCGGGGAGTATGTGTGTGAGACCCGAGATGAGGCTGTAACCTTCAACGTCAGCCTGGCTGGTGGGTGTGCTGGGGCCAGCCTGGGGCGGGGAGGCAGGGGCTGGCTTAGGCTTACCTTCTCCCTTCTTTCTGCAGAACTGCCAGTGCAATTCCTGGCCCCGGAGGCAGCCCCGAGCCCGCTCTGTGTGGCTCCAGGGGAGCCAGTGGTGCTGAGCTGTGAACTGTCCCGAGCAAGCGCACAAGTGTTCTGGAGCCATAATGGGAGCCCGGTGCAGGAGGGCGAAGGGCTGGAGCTGAGAGCTGAGGGTCCTCGCCGAATCCTCTGCATCCAGGCTGCAGACCTAGGTCACGCAGGTGTCTACACCTGCCAGTCTGGGGCAGACCCAGGGGCCCCAAGTCTCTGCTTCAATGTCCAGGTGGCTGGTGAGTACAGCGTGGAAGAAAGCCTTAGTAGCACCCCGTACCCGGGACTCCCCCACTTTCCTAAAACACCACATTTATCCCCTTGCCCAGTTTCCCCAGTTTGCCTCCCTGCCCTCCTCGTTGCCCTGCCAGTGACCCCTAGCTCTGACCCCACAGAGCCCCCGGTGCGGGTAGTGGCCCCCGAGGCAGCCCAGACGAGGGTTCGAAGCACCCCAGGCGGGGACCTAGAGCTGGTGGTGCACTTCTCCAGGCCAGGGGGCCCTGTGCGCTGGTACAAGGACGGGGAACGCCTGGTGAACCAGGGGCGGGTGCAGCTGGAACAAGCCGGGGCCAGGCAGGTGCTGCGGGTGCGGGGGGCACGGAGAGGGGACGCTGGGGAATACCTGTGTGACGTACCGCAGGACAGTCGCATCTTCATCGTCAGCGTGGAAGGTAAACAGTGCACCCCTCACGCCCACTGGTTTCTGGCACCCACAAAGACCACCTCCTGTCCTGGGCTCTCCTCCTCTACATCTCACCCAACCTGCTGTCTGTGGTTCCCACCGATGTGTGCATGACATCACCGAGAGAGCAAACTCCTTTTCTCAGGACCCGAGCATACTGTGTGGCCCAGTAGAGAACAGGGTCTCTAGAGTCAACTTGTTCAGGGTCCAGCCCAGACTCTGCTCTCTGGGAATTGTGTGACATTAGCCAAGTTGTTTTACTTCTCTGAGCCCAAACTCTGAGCTGGAATAGCAAATAGGTTTCTATGACTATTAAGTGTTGTAATAGGGCCCATAGTAAATGATGTATTGGTACTAGAGACTTGGGAAGAGGTGTCAGGCTGGGACTGCAGGGAGCTTACGAAGGAATTGTTATCCTGGTCTTTGGGAGAATCCCCATGACCAACACACAGCAGAATCTTACTCAAGCTGTAGGGAGAATGAGGGCTGAGTCCTACGGAACAGATGAGGAGAGAGGGAGAAAGAGGTACCCAGTTCACTGCCTCACCCCTCCTTCCAGAACCCCCACCAGTGAGACTAGTCTCCGAACTGACCCCCCTGACGGTCCACGAGGGTGACGATGCCACATTCCAGTGTGAAGTTTCAACACCAGATGCCCAAGTCACCTGGCTACGCAATGGAGCCGTGGTCACTCCAGGGCCCCAGCTGCAGATAGTCCAGAATGGTTCAAGCCACACTTTGATCATCCGAGGCTGCCAACTCAAAGACACAGGGACCGTGACTGCACGAGTGGGAACCACGGACACAAGCGCCAGGCTCCATGTTCGAGGTTTAGTGCCACTGAGTGTCTAACACTCCATTCCCTGTAACCCCCTCCCAATCCTGGCCTAGTAGTGAGATAGCCAGCGCCAGCCTTCAGGGCTCCATGACCTCCTCTTTCCTCCCCTTCCAGAGACAGAGCTGCTGTTCTTGCGGCGGCTACAGGATGTGCGAGCTGAAGAAGGTCAGGATGTGTGCCTTGAGGTAGAGACAGGCCGAGTGGCTGCCGCTGGAGCCATTCGCTGGTTACGAGGTGGGGAGCCTGTTCCCCTCGACTCTCACCTGACCACCGCCCAGGATGGCCGTGTCCACCGCCTCTCCATCCGTGGTGTCCTACTTACCGACCAGGGTACCTACGGCTGCGAGAGCCACCATGATCGCACCCTGGCCAGGCTCAGTGTGAGGCGTGAGTGCCCTGTCTTCTCCTAATTCATCACCCACCTGGCTGGCCCAGAGTCCCCGAGACCCCCCACCAAAGTGCCCCTTTCTGCTAAGGACAGTCTGCCCTGGCCATCCCAATCAGGGGTTAGAGCCTGAAGCCTCCCTGCTTGAAGCAAAGCATCTCTCTCTCTCTCTTTTTTTTTTCTATTGTTTTCTGGTTACCTCAGAAGTCCGCGTGGACTTTGCTTTCCACCTCCCACTTCCAAGATGGCTTTGTTAGCAACATAAATGCTATACTCCAGAAAGACTCTTTCTTCTGTATTTATTCTTCAGAAGAATGACTGGCTAATAGCACTTTTCACCCGCCACCCTATGCTGGAGCCCCCCCCCCACTACTTAGCTGCCTGACTGACCCCACACAAGCTCTCTCGAACAAGTCTCCCTAAAACTGGGGCTGACCTCTCTACTCTAGAGACTTGGAGGAAGTTAGCGGAAATGTCAGGTCTTGGTGATTGGCTGTCATCAGTGATACGTGTTCATCACAGTGTGATCCAGAGTGTCACTGATCTTTATCTAGTGCAATAGGGAAAGCTGTGGCCAGCAAAAGTCAGAGCAGCTGTCAAAGATTACACAGTCCATATGCAAATTATATGTTAAAGCTAGGCTCCAATCCCAATGGGTCTGGCTTCAAATTGCCTGTTCCTTCCAATGTCACAGAACCCCACACCATGTGCCTTCCCACACTTCTCCCCCCTCCCCCCTAAACTCTTAACATTCCTTTTGTGTGTTTTCCTTTTAATAACCTCCATACACCTCTCCCCTGACCAAACTGTGTCTGTCCTTTCCTCCCATCTGCCCAGTCTGACTTCTATAGTTAGGGTCTCCCATTGAGTGCTGGGGGTGGTGTGGAGAGTGCTGAGGGCTGAGTGAACCCCTGAACCCTGCCCAAAGCTAGAGATACCATCCTCCCTCTCTCCTCATCTTCCCACACCAGCGCGGCAGCTGAGGGAACTTCGGCCTCTGGAGGATGTGACTGTCATTGAGGGGGGCAGCGCCACCTTCCAGCTGGAGCTGTCCCAGGAGGGAGTGACTGGAGAGTGGGCCCAGGGTGGAGTCCTGCTGCACCCAGGACCCAAGTGCCACATTTATGCAGAAGGCCGTACTCACCGCTTAGTGCTCAGCGATCTAGGTCTGGCTGACTCAGGCTGTGTCTCCTTCACTGCGGATACCCTTCGCTGCGCTGCTCGGCTCTCAGTGAGAGGTGTGGCTAATTTCCTGTGTGTGACCACTGATCTAACCAACCGTGTGGCTCCTACTGACCACCCTGCCCAAGTGGGGAACCCCTGGACCCTTTGGATCTGTTTGGGCCCTTCTAATGAACACCATGTGTATGACTGCTCAGTTGCCAGTAGCCCTGAAAACCGGTGCTACATTGAGCAATCCCGTGTCTGTGTGGTCCCTCTAGCCTATCTACCTGACCACTCTTAATCCGACTTAGTGATCCCCTTTGCTGCCTAAAATGTGCCCCTTGTCGTTCTTCCACTGAGGAGCCACTGAAGAGTGCTCTAGTACTGATTCTGCCTGAGGGCCCCCATTTTTCCAGCCCTAATGATTTCCCCATTAATCTCCTGTGGCATTAATGGACCTCAGGCTGTGTGGAGTTTTTATGCGTCCTGTCCACCTCCCCCAAGCCCAGTGTCTTCTGCTATCCATTCCAGCTGTGTGGCCACCGCTGTCCATACATCTATGACTGACCCCTTAGGCATCTCTTCAGCTCCCACCATTTGCCTCCAGCCCCAGCATGTCCCCTGCTGACCACCTCATATGACTTCCAGCTAGTCACTCCTACCCCGTTGACTCTCCGGCCCTGCTGTGTCTCCCATTTTCCAGCATCTCCTTTGAACTTCTGTCGTCCAGTGTCCTCCACTCACTAGTGACCTCTTCTGACCGCCTGCATGTGTCTGCCACTGACGTGTGTGTGTGTGTGTGTGTGTGTGTGTTGTGCATACTGGGCCCTCACTCCTCACTCACCCCTGTCCCTTGGCCTTGTTCTCCCCGTACCCACTCTCAGAGGTCCCAGTGACTTTTGTGCGGGGGCCACAGGACCTAGAAGTGACTGAAGGTGACACGGCCACTTTCGAGTGTGAGCTTTCCCAGACTTTGGCTGATGCTGTATGGGAGAAGGTCAGAGCCTGGCCCTAGTGCAGACTTGTGCACATAACAATAGTACGGGCAAGAAACTAACACTCACCGGACCAGTGAAACTGGCACTAGGCTGAGATTGATGGCACAGTTAATCCTTTTTAATCCTTACAACGCCCTGTGAAAGGACACTTTGTTGTCACCGGGTTGGTTATCTAAGGAATATGTTCTGCGGGATGAACGGAGTTAGTTGCTCAATGTTAGAAAAAAGGGGTAGAGCCTTTGTTGGAAACCAATTTTAGAATCCACACTCAGTGGGTCCATGAAGAGCTCTGGGCTTTCTGTGCCGTTGGTGTCAATTCTTGACTCAAAAGTCCCCAAGGGATGGCACCTTCTCAGAAAACTGACCAGAAAGGGAAGATGTGGGATGATCCAACCCTAGCAGGGGAACACAGTGAACCCCACTGGTGAGCCTCTAGATAGCTTGGCATGCATAGAGAACACTGCCACCTTCCGCGGCGGCGGCTCCCAGGGTCTTGCTGGGCTCGGTCTGATCGGCTTTAAATGCTGTCCATAGGATGGGCAGGCACTCTCTCTAAGCCCGAGGCTCCGGCTCCAGGCGCTCGGCACGCGCCGCCTTCTGCTGCTGCGGCGCTGCAATTCCTCGGACGCTGGAACCTACAGCTGCGTTGTGGGGACGGCCCGGGCCGGGCCCGCGCGGCTGACAGTGCGCGGTGGGTACCCAGGGATTCCGGGGCTGGGCACTACTCTGAGCCACCTGGCCTGCAGAAGGGTGTTCCCCCACAGTTTACACACTTTTAGGGAGGGGGCGTGGCGGGTGTGTCCTGGTTCCGCCCCGCCCCTGCCTCACGCCCCCGGCTCCGCCCCCAGAGCGCGAGGTGTGTGTGCTCCGTGAGCTCCGGTCCGTTAGCGCCCGCGAAGGAAACAGCGCCACGTTCGAGTGCACCGTGTCGGAGGCCGAGATTCCCGGGCGCTGGGAGCTCGGAGGCCGTGCCCTGAGACCCGGAGACCGCGTCCGCATCCGACAGGAAGGTCTGGCCGCTTTTCTACCCTCTGTGACCCGTTGTTACCTTGCCCAGGGTTGAGGCACACTCCGCCCCATTAGGACTAGCTCCGCCTCTAGCTCGATCAGGCCCCGCCCCTCGGCCCCACTACCAGGGTCTCCCGGACTTTCCTCCGCCGCCAGCTTCGAGTCCTGCTTAGCTCCTTTTTTGCTTCCTCTCTCCAATTCCACACACCGACACTTCGGAACCTCCCTGGGACCTGCTCGGGTACCACCTGCGTTCTCGAATCCTCCCGGGAAGCGGCTGAAGCCTCGCTACCTTCCCCTCCTCCCCTCCCCAGGGAAGAAACACATTCTGGTGCTGAACGAGCTGCGAGCCGAGGACACCGGTGAAGTCTGCTTCCAGGCCGGACCGGCCCGGTCCTTGGCTCGGTTGGAGGTGGAGGGTAAGCTTCTGAGGCTAAGGGGACAGGGAAGGGCATCACCTCCCGTCCTGGGACTGACTGGCCGCAGATTCTAGAAATGCCGCTTTCTTCATCTCTCCTCTTCGAGGAGATCTCTTGGGGTAGATCACAGAGGGCAGCCCATTTTCTCAGGAGGAGACGGAGAGCAAGAGATTTTGAGCTGGTCGTGCAGGGAAACTGACATGTGGCACGGCGGGCTTGTACTAGAAGCGGAGGTCGTAGGCAGGGAGGAAGATGCATCTCTCCTCTAGGGGCCATGCGTGTCCTTATTAAGCCTTTGTCGTCCCCCCCCCCCCTCCCCACCGCAGCGTTGCCTCTCCAGATGTGCCGCCGCCCACCTCGCGAGAAGACTGTCCTGGCTGGCCGCAGGGCGGTCTTGGAGGTGACTGTGTCCCGCCCTGGAGGCTACGTGTGTTGGTTGCGGGAGGGGGTCGAACTGTGTCCCGGAAACAAGTATGAGATGCGCAGCCACGGTCCCACCCACAGCCTGGTCATCCGTGACGTCCGACCTGAGGACCAGGGCATCTACAGCTGCCAGGCGGGCCAGGACAGTGCTGACACACAGCTGCTGGTAGAGGGTGAGTAAAGCCCTCTGGGCAGAATCCCGGGAACAGGAGGCTGACCGGGCAGGGGGGGGTGCCCCCTGGAAGCTGCAGCGCTGAGACACACCTATGGGAGGTTTTCCAGGACTCAGGAAAGGGCTCTTGGCTGCAGGTGCTGGTGCATGTGGGGAGTGGGGGAGGGGCGGGAGAGATCACGCCCAAGGCTGTGGAGGAGAGGAAGCCCTGAGTCTCAAGGGACCTTTCCCCGACCTTCCTAGGACCCTTCTTTCTAGGGCTTCTTCCCTCTGTTCCTGGAGCATGCTTGTCACCCCCAAACACCCCATTGCTACCAGTTGCTGTCTTTCTCACTACCCACCAGTATCTGCTGGTACCTGTCCTTCACCCGCCCCTGCCCTTTGTCCAGCTGGCTTCTGCTCTGCTAACTGGGAGACAGCTCCTTCCATTCTTTACCTCTTTCACGTAGGAGGTGCCCATCCTACGCCAGATCTTTGCTTATCTTTCACACATTTTGCTGTGTGTTCCACCCTACCGTCTCACACCTTCTTGGCCCCACAGACACCCTTGACAGAGGCTCTGAAAGGGTGGGACCCAGCTCTTCCCCTTGTGGGTATCCAAGGGCTGCCACAGGGAGGAAACTGGCTTTGCCCACTCTCCCCACCCCAGTCCCACATGCAGTCGTTCCTCTACAGGTGACTAGCGGACTGAACCCGACTGGGCAAATGCCCTCGGACGGATGGTACAGAAGGAGGCGTGTACCCTTATACTGGGCATGGTGGATGGGAAGAGTCAGAGATAGCGAAACAATAAAAACAAACAAACACTACCGTTCATGCCCACGCCTGTCTGTGTGCCATGGGAGGGCAGGCCATGCTTGGAGCCCCTATAGTCAGTGGCATAGCTCTGAGGTTGCAGGGCTTCCAACTTGATTGATGGGAGTACCAGTTACTGAAGACTTCTGGCAGAGGGCACATAGTTTGGCACATTTATAAAAGTTGTTAAACAGGGTGGGAGGGGACAGAAGCATGAGGTGTCTAGGGTGGTATGACAGACACCAGACATGCACCGTGCATTTAAGCCCTTCTCCCTCCACCCTCCTCCCAAACCCAACCGAGAACAACACTCCCTGCCCCTATTCCCTGCCATGGCTCTTCAGGCTGCTTGCTTTGCAGAGGCCAGGGAACCAGGGTCAGGGGTGCTGTCATTAGCTCCATGGACAATGACGAGAACCCTTAGATGAGTGGCTGGAAGGTAGAGCAATAGGGGAGGCAGGCCGGCCTCTTCCTCACAGACATGCAGGAGAGTGGCCCATGGGACCCCAGCAGTGGGATAGGAGGCGGGGCTGGCCCTGAAGAAGCCCTGCCAATCAGAAATCTAAGGCAAGGGTCCCAGTGTCCCCTCAAAGCCTACCCCCTTCACACACGCATATATGGGCAACACAGAACCCTGAGCACGTCCCAGTGGGGCTCACATCCCGAGTCCCTCGGGAGCTTGGACCGGAGTTTCTCCCTCAGGCCAGGCCTACCTAGCCTGAGACACAGCCTCCCTTCCGGTGGCTGGCCAACCCCCTCCAAGGAGGGGAGAGAGACAGTCAAAGACCACAGGGCCGTGCAGCCTCAGCAGTGGCCTGGCAGGACTCTCTAAGCTGGTAGAGCTGGTGACTGCAGAGTCTAGACAGGCAACATGACTACACCCGCACAGGGGGTCCCGAGCAGGTTGTCAGTGGCCCCCGGGACCCATACTCAAAGTCCGTGTCCGTGGGTGAGGTCATGAAGGAGCTCAGAGAGCTCCCAGTCTGCCGGTCCCGGAAGCTCTGGATGTAACTCTGTGGAGGAGATAAACACCAGTGTGAGTCCTGCTGCAGAACCACCTCTCCATGTCCCACCCAGGCCTGACACTCCCCTGGCCTGCATAAACCCAAAGCATCAACCCTAAAAGGCACCATATACCATGTCCACTTAGTGTCAGTACTTGGGACACCTGCCCAGTTGGATCCATCAGGGCCCAGGTATAGAGGTTCTGATGGATGGACAAGCATAGGCCTTAAGGTCAGTGTCCCCCAAGAAGATTCAGTCCTGCACAGTCAGTCTACATACACTTCCCACCCAGGAGCTGGAGGGGCTCTGGGACCTCACCGGGGAGAGGACATCTCCATTGAAGCGTTTGATGGGCACTGGCCTGCGTCTATAGGCAGGGTCTGGGGGACCAGGCCGGGGAGGAGCTCGAGGACCTCGGGGAGGAGCCCGAGGGGGTCTCTTCTTCCTCCGCTTCTCCTTGCGTTCTTCCTGTTGCCGGATCCGCATGAGCTGCACTCGCCTTCGCTGCCTGCTGATGACCACTGTAGAGGGATGGGCACAGGAGACTCAAGTTCATATAGCTCTTCCCCGAGCCCTCTCCCTTCTTACCCTCGAGGAGCTTCAGGCTTCCACAGTCCCTTGCATGTGACCCACACTTCCACTCTGTTACTTCCTTTCCTGATCTCTCACCTCCAAGATGGCACTTCCCAGCTTTTCTTTTCTCGCAAAGGCACGTATGTGCAACCCCCCCCCCCGCAACTGTTGTTGCTGTGCCAACCCTAAGGCCTTGGGTGACTCCCAGGCCAGCTGCCATCATCTTTCAACTGGACAGCTGCTTCCTCACTGTTGCTTTCTCTGCTCGCCTCCCTCTAATGCAGTGGTTCTCAACCTGTGGATCTAATCCACTTGGTGAAACGACCCTTTCATAGGAGTTGCCTAAGGCCACTGTAAAACACAGATATTTACATTATGATTCATAACAGTAGCAAAATTACAGTTATGAAGTAGCAACAAAAAATAAGTTTGTGTTTGGGGGTCACCATGACATAAGGGACTATATTAAGGTCGCAGCATTAGGAAGATTGAGAACCATTTCTCTAATGTGTTCTACATCTCCCAACATTAACCTATTATTTCCTCCGCTACCCTAAGCCCTCCATGGGCATCTCACTGTCCTAACAAAATTCGGCGCAGAGGGTTGACACCATCAGCCTTCCTTGGCCACTCTAACTACAGTGGAATCCGTAAGGTGAAAGTTTCATATTACTTTGTATCACTCCATATCACTCTGTACAATTAGAATTAATTTACATGTTTGTTTGCATGTTTAGTATGTTTCTCAGCTGCCCTGGACTCTCATAAGAGCATGACCCCCGTCTCTGGTAGCATTTGTTTGTTTGTGGTCCTGGGAATCAAGCTCGGAGCCCTGCGCATGTTGGGCAAGCATGCTGCCACTGAGCTACATCCTCTATCCTTCTTCTGTTTCACCTCTCTCTGTATCACCCCAGTGCCTGGAATGGGCTTGACCTAGAGCCGGTGTCCCACACATTCCTTTCTAGTGAATATTGTTATTAAACCCTATTCTCCTAGACCCTGGTCAAGTCAATTTTCTAACTGAGGCTTTCCAATTTTGGTGTATATAGCTTCCGTCCCCTCTTACTAATCCCCCAATCACCCCACCATCTTTGTCCATCCCTTCTTCCCATGCCCACCCTAGCCTGTGCCCTCTCACCTTCTGTGTGGGAGTCCCTCTCGGTTGTCACCCTCCACTGCACCAGAACGCCCATCAGGCTAAGTAGGGGCCAGAGTGCCAGCAGGGCCCAGCTCCGCCAGCAGAGGGGAGGCACAGGCGCAGCCCGCAGTCGCTCCACCACGTAGCGCCCCAGCAGTAGCAGTTCAGCAAAATAGTCTGCGGCAGTGGCGATGAGGGCAGCACCAGTCACAGCAGTGGCAAGGGTGGTGAGCAGTCTGGGCCAGCGCAGCGTCAGCAGGGCAAAGAGCAGGCCGCCTCCCAGAAGCAGCCCCAGTGGGCCCCACACGGAGCCAGGCTGGTAATAGGGGGCAGAGCCCAGTAGGGCGGCAGCAGCGAGCAGCAGACCGAGCAGCAGCCCCACCAGGAAGAGGCCCACGCTGCGCACCAGCATGGCTACCAGCCCGCAGAGCAGCCCAATGCCCAGTGCGATGCCTGCGCTTGCCCCAGCACTCAGCTGCGTCTCCAGAACCCGCTCTCGGTAGCACAGCAGGAAGATGACCACTGAGCCAAACAGCAACCCAGTGAGGAAGAGGACTGCCTTGAAGCAGCGGTAACCTAGAGGAGAACAGGGTCAGTGAGGGGCCAAGAAGGCGTTTCCAGGTTGGAAGTCAGAGAGTGGGAACATAGAAACACAAGGGAATCAGAGGCAGGGGTGCTATAATAAGAGAATTAGAGGTCACAAGGGCTCAGTGGTGGAGCTAGAGGTCAGGGGACCATATAGATGTTTGCTGGGAATCACTGGGAAGACATTGATTATTGAAATAATGCTTTGAAGTCTGAGGGATAGAGTTAAGGATCATTGGGATCGTGTATATCAGTAATAGGGAAATAAGAGTCTTTAGAATCATGTGATTCAGAGAGATCACTCTTTGGAGTCACAAGGGCATCAATAATGAGTTCTTAGGGCCTCTGAGGAGGACTAGTCAGAGATGAAGAACATGGAAGTCAGGGGGAAAAGTTATGTATAAGGATGAGGTCACATAAGTTTACATCCCATACAAGGTGAGATCCTTGTTTGGTCATAGGGCTTCAGAGCTAAAGCACTTCTGGAAGGTTGCAGAGATAGCAGAGCTGGGTTATGGGGCGATGAGGTCTTTGCAGATAGAAGGAGAATCATTAAGATTATTAAAGACAAAGGGGAACACTAAGGCCAGAGAAATGGGATCACTAGAGACCACAGTGATGAGGAACGGTCTCCCGATCAGAGTGACAGGGATCAAAGAGAACCATTGGGAGGGTGCTAGGATCCGTATAGGACTGTTGGAAATCCAAGAGGACCATGCGGAGAAGTTGTGGTTGTGAAGTTTCAGAAGAGCAGGTTATAGGGACTTTCCACCATTAGCAGTGTATGAAGGAGAGAGCGGGTATAGATCTTCAACAGTAGGGAAGGCAGAAGTCAGAGTTGGGAGTCAAGGAGAGGCAGGGAGAGCCAAAGAGAAATTTAATAAAGACAAAAGGGAGATTTGGTCCCAAGCATGAGGGTATCGGATCCCAGAAGGCTCTGTAGTCAGAGAGGAACAGAGTTTAGAAAAAGTCTCTGAATCCCATGGTAGGAGCATCCAAAATGGGTAGGATGATGGGAAAGCTGAGGATAAGGAATTAAGCTGTCCAGAGCACCATGCAGAAGGAGTAGGTACACACAGAACAGAGGGGATAGAGACCTTTGAAGACCCATTACATATCCTAAACTCTTGTGGGGGAGCATTTCTCTGCCCACCTTGCAAAAAATGTAAAAGTAAGACCATCTGACCCACACCCCAAATTTCCAACTATTCTAACAGAAGGTATAGAGTCTGCCACACTGGGGCAAACTGCCAGCCATTTTGCCCAAACTAGTTACAACATCTGCTTGGAGGCTGTCTTTGGGACCCTACACATAGAAAACAGTCTCCACTGCGAAGTTCTATAACTTTCTGAAGAACCCACTGGGCATTTACTCTAAGCTGCCACTGACCCATGTGATATCTCTGTGGAAATGAGAAAAAGGTATACTTTTCTCTAAGGAAGGTAGCCAAGACCTTGAGAGCTGTCAACTGGACCCACACTCACCTGTTCAACTGAACTCCTGCAGTTACACACACCACACACACACCACTGTACCATGTAATCCACACTAGACTTGCGCTTCCGTTCCTCTGCTTCAGCTTCCTGAATGCTGGGATTACAGACATACCACGCCCTCCCCCATACAACTCTTCACAATACCCATCCTTATGGGAATCTGCCTTGTAGGCGATCTCCATGTGTGTGACTACCATACAGCCCACACTAATATGTACCACAAGTGTGAATATTCCAGGTCTCGCCCCCACCATACAATATGCCCTGCTGTAAGGGACCATGTTTAATCACCATGCTAAGTGTTTTCAGTGTCTGCTTAGCCTGCTGATCCAAACACATCTTCACTACAATAGCTACTATTCTTTGAGTACCTACTAATTTGTGCCTGTATGAGACAAACATTGTTGCCTTTGTCCAGGTGGGAAAGCTGAGACTCAGGTTAATGTACCCATTACATCACGGTGACTAACATATAGAGCCAGGTTCAAACTCAGAATCTAATTTAAAACCTGTGCTCTGTGGACTCCAGAGTCAATAATCTACAAATATACCTGGGATCAATAAGAGAAAGATATTGCCATGGGGGTGGGATGGGCTGAAAATGTTTTGAGAGACACCAGAAAAGGAACCTCAGGGAAACAGTGGAGGGACTACATGAAGAATGAGGGGGGCTCTCACCAAAGAAGCAGTAGACGACTCCAAACAAACAGCACATGATGCAGACGAGGGCCGGCAGGGCCTGATACCTGCGCTCCAGAGGCTGTTCACAGGGTGCACCCCAGAAGGCATCATCTGGCTCCGGGGGCAGCAGCTGGAACCGCAGAGTTTCCATAGTACCCGGCATAGTGCTGGGAATGGAAGAGGGTCACCCTCCCAGGTCAACCTGACAGAGAGGAAATTGGGGTCAAGAGTCAGTCGTGGGTCTCCACCAGGAAAACAGCGCTAGTGGCGGAATTCAGCAAGGGCACAGTGGACAAAGGAATGGTGCCCACATCAGGCAGCGCTGGAAGCGTCTCCGGAACCCGGAGTAAAGACAAAGGGAAACAAGTGCCTGGCTAGAGGCGGTTAGGATGGACTTAAAAGAGGGACTAGATGGGGCCAGACGAGGGTAGGGCGCTGCTGGCAAAAAAGAGGCAGCCTGGGCACCATCTGGAGAGGCTCATTTTGGGATTGTCCAAGATCTACCTGGGCTGGAGGTGACCTGAGCTTCCGAGCAAGAGAGGCTGTTCAAGGACCGGAGGAGCCGGGGTGGTGGGACGCCAGAGGTTCCTACTGACTGGGGTCGGGGCAAAGTCCGCCGTGTGAAGGGGGCTGCTGGGCCGGAGAGACAGGTCTCTGTGCGACGGCGTCGCCGCTCCACCTCCAACACCGGCTGGCACTGTAGCCCCACAGCCCGGGGTCTCGGACCCAGCCCGGGAAAGGGAATGGAGCAGGAGCAGGAGCAGGAGCTCGGGCTGCCCCGGAGCCGCGGCCCCATGCCCTGAGCCCGCCGGCGGCCTTTGGTGCTGATGGACAGCTCCGGCCTCTGCTCCTGACGTCACTCAGGGTGCACCATCCAGGCAGGGGCGGGCTGCTTCTGACGTCACCTGGGACGCACCAACCACGCCGGGGGAAGCAGGGGACTCCGCCCCCGGCGTCTGCCTCTCCGGCACTGAGGAGGGGGCACTTCCGGGGGTCCTTCCCCTTTAACCTCCTCCCCCTCCATCCTCTCCGGTAGCTGACGGCTGAGATCCCACCTCGGGGGCGGGGCCCTCGCCTGACACGTCGGACAGCAGCCGCCTGGGAGGCCCGGAGGCGAAGCGCAGCTGGAGGGACAGCGGAGCAGCGCGGGGGTTCCGGCTTTCGCTGCTGGCTCTGCTCGGCGGGGAGGGAGGGGGCCCGCCTGCTGGGCCCGGGCCCTCCGGATCCGCCCCCTCCCCGGTCCCGCCCCCTCGGAGCCTCCTCGGGCTGCGCGGGGGACGGGGCCCGCTGTCGGGACGCCATGCGGGCGTCGCTGCTGCTGTCGGTGCTGCGGCCCGCGGGGCCTGTGGCCGTGGGTATCTCCCTGGGCTTCACCCTGAGCCTGCTCAGCGTCACCTGGGTGGAGGAGCCTTGCGGCCCAGGGCCGCCCCAACCCGGAGACTCTGAGCTGCCGCCGCGCGGCAACACCAACGCGGCGCGCCGGCCCAACTCGGTGCAACCCGGAGCGGAGCGCGAGAGAGCCGGGGCCGGCGCAGGCGCCGGTGAGAGCTGGGAGCCTCGTGTCTTGCCCTACCATCCCGCACAGCCCGGCCAGGCCACCAAGAAGGCCGTCAGGTACTGATCCGCTCCATCCGCCCCACCCCCCGGGTACCAGCCCGGTCGCGCGCGCTGGGGAGGCCACCGGAGGCCGGGTCAGGCTCCGGAAGGAAGGGGCTGGCTGGCCAGGAAGTCCTTGGGCCTCGATTACTTCCTATGACCCTGCTTTCCAGGGAGCCAGGGGACCAGTTTGAAGCCTTTTCTGGATCATGTCCGGATCTGAGCTGAGCTAACACGGCTGCACCCATAGTTCCCCAGACACCCTCCTAGCTCCTAGGTGGTCTGTTTACTATTAGAGAAATTAGTGTTAAGGAGGATACGTGTATAAAGAGGGGGAAAGAAAAAGGAGGGACCTGGAATTTACCTGTATTTCATTCCTCGATGGGTTTCCAGGGCCACTTTGGGATGAGATGGGAGAGGGAGGAACGTACTCATCACGTTGATGCCTCTGCCCACGAATTGAAGTTAATTTCTCCTAAGTAAACAGTGAATTCCAGTTGTACAACTTACGTTATATCTTAGGAAGGTGAGTTACTGTCTTAGTTCGCCCCTCCAAGAAAGACATTCTCTATACCACTATTCCATGAATTCCTACACATCATTATAGGACATACTCAGGGAGATGACAGCATCTTCATATAGTAGGAAGTATATGCACGGTGTGCCAAGCATTTTGCTGTTTAAGTACAATCAATCCCATTTTACAGGTGGCTCAAATTAAGTATCATGCTCAGGGACACAAGTTCTAGCCTGTGAAATCTGGAATTAGATCTAAAATCTCTTTTTGTTACCTGCATGGAACTTGCTATCTTCCAGTGCGAAGACCAGTATTTCATTTAAATTCTCATGCCTCGTGGGAGAGATGTTATTCTTATCCTATTCATGGGTGCACAACAGGCCCAGAGAAGAAATAACAAGCGGAGCCTGTGTGCTATCTTGTTCGTTAACTGTCTTTTTCTCAGAACTCGGTATATCAGCACGGAGCTGGGCATCAGGCAGAGGCTGCTGGTGGCAGTGCTGACCTCACAGGCCACGTTGCCTACACTGGGCGTGGCTGTGAACCGAACTCTGGGACACCGATTGGAGCGTGTAGTGTTCCTGACCGGTGCGCGGGGCCGCCGGACACCATCAGGCATGGTCGTGGTGACACTGGGCGAAGAGCGGCCCATCGGACACCTGCACCTGGCGCTGCGCCACCTGCTGGAGCAACACGGCGATGACTTTGACTGGTTTTTCCTAGTGCCTGATGCCACCTACACCGAGGCGCATGGACTGGAACGTCTAGCTGGCCACCTCAGCCTTGCCTCGGCAACCCATCTCTATCTTGGTCGGCCCCAGGACTTCATCGGTGGAGAGAGCACCCGAGGCCGTTACTGCCACGGGGGCTTTGGAGTCTTACTGTCTCGCACCTTGCTACAGCAGCTGCGCCCTCACCTGGAAAGCTGCCGCAATGACATCGTCAGTGCTCGCCCAGATGAGTGGTTGGGACGGTGCATCCTTGATGCCACAGGCGTGGGCTGTACTGGTGACCATGAGGTAGGAAGACAACCTCCCCCTAGTGTCTCTCCCCAGGAGAGCTATGGGGTGGTAGAGACACAGACCTGCGTTTCCATGTTAATCTAACGTTTTTGAAAATCCCAGTGGTCCTAGGTAAATTACTAGTTCTGGGCTTTAGTAGCATCGTGAATGCTGATGGAAACAGTTACTAGGCAGGGATGTATAGGGATTAGGAAACAGTAAGAGATCTGTGCATATTATATGTATTCAGTATCAGTTATTTTATTTAGTTCTGTGGACATCTCTGAGACAGTTTTCACAGATGAGCTCAAAAAGATCTGACCAGGGTTGTACAACATCAACTGATCAGATAAACTTAAAATCTCCCAAGTCCATAACTGGTCACAGGATTAGGAGATGAGACGCTGGCTAAGAGACAGAGGGGAGACAGTTCTGTTGTTCCCATTATGGATCCCTCCCTTTCTTTCCCCAGGGAGTGTACTACAACTATCTGGAGGTGAGCCCTGGGGAGCCTGTGCAGGAGGGGGACCCTCGCTTCCGCAGTGCCGTGACAGCCTACCCTGTGCGTGACCCTGTGCACATGTACCAGCTGCACAAGGCCTTTGCCCGGGCTGAGCTGGACCGCACCTACCAGGAGATTCGAGAATTGCAGGTACAGTCTGGGCTTGAGGGTTGGGGGGTGAAGGGGAACAGGTTCTGAGAGATCGTGGGAAATGAAAAGGCAGCGCTAAAATCCCGGGTCTTTGACCTCTGTGGAACTGCCAGGAAATTCCACTTTTAACTTTCAAGCTGCCTCAACCTGTGGAGAGACCGTGTGGGGCCCTTGGGTGAGCAGAGGTTTGCAGGAGGCTGCAGGTCCTCCCTGAGTATCACTGCCCACATAGCCTCTAGATGGATTCTGACCATATGGCTCCCAAGTTTGCTCATGATCTGTTCTTCTGGCCCAGTGGGAGATCCAGAATACAAGCAGACTGGCTGCTGATGGGGAACGGGCTTCTGCCTGGCCAGTGGGCATTCCAGCACCATCTCGCCCCGCCTCACGCTTTGAGGTTCTGCGCTGGGACTACTTCACGGAACAGTACGCTTTCTCCTGTGCCGATGGCTCGCCCCGCTGTCCACTGCGTGGGGCTGACCAGGCTGATGTGGCTGATGTCCTGGGGACGGCCTTAGAGGAGCTCAACCGCCGTTATCAGCCAGCACTGCGGCTCCAGAAGCAGCAGCTGGTGAATGGCTACAGGCGTTTTGATCCAGCCCGAGGCATGGAGTACACACTAGACTTGCAGCTGGAAGCACTGACACCCCAGGGTGGCCGCTGGCCCCTCACCCGAAGGGTGCAGCTCCTCCGCCCCCTGAGCCGAGTGGAGATCTTGCCAGTGCCCTATGTCACTGAGGCATCTCGGCTTACTGTGCTACTGCCGCTCGCTGCAGCCGAACGTGACCTGGCTTCTGGTTTCCTAGATGCTTTTGCTACTGCAGCGCTGGAGCCCGGAGATGCAGCATCCTTGACTCTGCTGCTGCTGTACGAGCCCCGCCAGGCCCAGCGGGCAGCCCATGCGGATGTCTTTGCACCTGTCAAGGCCCACGTAGCGGAGCTAGAACGGCGTTTTCCCGGTGCCCGAGTGCCCTGGCTCAGTGTGCAGACAGCTGCCCCCTCTCCGCTGCGTCTCATGGATCTGCTCTCCAAGAAGCACCCACTAGACACTCTGTTCCTGCTGGCCGGGCCAGACACAGTGCTCACATCTGACTTCCTGAACCGCTGTCGCATGCATGCCATCTCTGGCTGGCAGGCCTTCTTTCCCATGCACTTCCAGGCCTTTCACCCTGCCGTGGCTCCACCCCAGGGGCCTGGGCCACCAGAACTGGGCCGGGATACTGGCCACTTTGACCGCCAGGCTGCCAGTGAGGCGTGCTTTTACAACTCCGACTATGTGGCAGCCCGCGGACGGCTGGCAGCGGCCTCTGAGCAGGAGGAGGAGCTGCTGGAGAGCCTGGATGTGTACGAGTTGTTCCTGCGCTTCTCCAGCTTGCATGTGCTGCGGGCAGTGGAACCGGCCCTGCTGCAGCGCTACCGGGCCCAGCCGTGTAGCGCTCGGCTGAGTGAGGATCTGTACCACCGCTGCCGCCAGAGCGTGCTGGAGGGCCTGGGCTCCCGCACCCAGCTTGCCATGCTACTCTTTGAGCAGGAACAGGGCAACAGCACCTAAGCCCCACACCTGTTCCCTGCTCTTCCCCGATAACCTGGAGCCACACGCCAGCCTCGCTGGACAGGGCTGGCTGTAGCCTCAGACCCTAGGGCAGCCCACTGGTCCCTTGTCTTTTGCTTTGTGGGCCCATGGGCTCAGGACAAGCCCTGAAAGAGGTGCCCTAGAGCCATCCTTTCTTGTCCAGTCTCCCTGCCCCCTTGACGCTGCTGATTCAGGCTATGGCCTCTATGTATTTATGCCTAACGCCAGCCATAGTTCCTGGGATCTTGTCCGGGGGGCTGGGCTGTAGATGAGTTGTTGGAGGGAGCAGAGAAAGGAGGGGTACAGTATCTCCACCTTGTCCCTTCTGGATCCGTGATGAAACCCTGGCTTTAATAAACTGACTACATGTGGACTAATGAGTGTAGACTGGTAATTCAGAGTTTTGGCAAGATAGGCATGGGATAGGGAGAATTGACTCTAAGGATGGAGGAGCCTGTTCTGTGTGTGCCTTCATTGCTTCTTACAGGGACTAAGTCACACAGATGCCCAGCCTCCAGCAAGTGTATGCCAGCTCTCTCTCACCCACCCACCACAAGCAGACAGACACACAGACACAGAATTCTTTGTGACTCTTTATTCCCAGTCTTGCCTGCACTTTATAAAACCAGTCCTTAGGGAGCAAGAACTAAGAAGACCACTCCCCCTCCAGGTAAGCTCAGCCAAGGTCGGAAAGGTCTTCCGCCCACTCCCCGTGGAGGGAACTCGAGGTGGGGCTGGTACAGGGGGAACTGGGAGCTGGGCCAGGCCTGCTGGGCCACCCACTCCCCCTGCCAAGAGGGGAGCTGGGCCTGGAGAGAGGGGAGAGGAACCAGCCCAGCATGCCTAGTCCCAAGGAGTTGCCTTCTGTTGCTAGGGCTGGGACCCTGACTATCCTGCGTCACCCTCCCCCGCAACCCCACCCTTCTGTGTCTGTCCCACCCCCACCCAGTCCCTAAATATATACAAATGTACAGAGGGGCCCTGCCAGGGTTCCATCTCCCCTGTCTTTCTCTTCCTTCCTCCCCTCCTCAGGGGCCTCTAGTCTGGTCTTCAGTCCTTCCTGGACACCCGCCTGGGAGCAGGGAGTATGGACAAGTATGGACAAGAAGGACCCTTGTGCAAGGCAGCCGAGCCTGGGTTGGGGAGAGCAGGACCCCAGTCCTGGCCTCTCAGCACCACCCCTTCCCTGAGCCCTGGGCTGCCCCAGGCCTTCTGTCTCGGGAGCAGGAGATGTGTGGGGCCTGGTTAGGATCCCAGACTCACGATTCTTCCCCACACAGCACCATCCTAGCAAGCAAAGTCTTCAAAGAGGCTTCCCGGGGGGCCATGTGGGTGGTGATGGTTGGGGAGCAGGCTGCTTGCCCCCCCACCCTCAGCACGCCCCCGGCCTGGACAGGGACTCTGTAAAATGAAAAGGGGATGGGACAGTGGTCAAGTCGTGTACTCAAGTCTCAACCGTGACTTCCTTCTCTGCGGTGCCTTGGGAACTTTCAGGAAGTGGCCCTGGAGAGAGGGTGCTCTCCAGGTTGGGAGGAGAGCAGGTGACTCACCTGTTCCTTCAGCTCCTGCAACCCCAAAGTGGAGATGCCCCCAGTGGATGTCCTCAGTGGGGTTTTGGGCCGTCGCCACACCCTCTTGAGTCGATCCCAGGAGACCTTGCAGGTCAAGGTTGGGGTATAGAAGGGTCTTAGTTATAGGACTTGGTGCCTGGCAACCCCTCTTCTAGGAGTCCCCATGCCCAATCCAACCTCTTCAGAGCCAGACCCCCAGGCACTTCTAGAACTCTGAGCCCACTCCCCAGCCAGACCAGCCCACGCAGGAGCCTTTCCTCTGTGTCCTTACCTCATAGATGTAGTCAAGGATCTCCAGGAAGGTGAGGATGCTCGCCCCAATGAACAGGCCCATCTGTCCCCCAAGGTCCCCTGAAGAGCAAGAGGGCGGGGTCAGTGGGAACAGGCTGGGCTGATCCACACATGAATGGGGCAAGGGTCAGGGCTTACCCAGCAGGGCTGACAGGCCATAGGCTGCTCGCTGCTCCATGGCTTCAGAAGTTAGGGCCTCAAAAAAGACATCTAGGACCAGGAAGTTCTCCCTAGGAGACATGAATGGACACCTGTGTGGGGCTGCTGAATTTGAGGAGACAACCGGCAGGGGCATCCTCCTCAGTCTAGCTAGCTGATCCTAATCTAAGACCCCTATGTGCTAGGAGCTGGTGACCCCGACTCCCAAAGGGAACTAGGTTCAGCTGGGTGAGCTCTGTGGTTTTGTTGTGGCTGTTCTGCTTTGCTTTTCTGAGAAAGGGTTTCAGGTAGCCCAGGCTGGCCTGAGGAGAAAGACATAGAAATGGGTCTGACACAATGCAGTGGCGGGGGTATGTGCAAGGAGCTGTGGCAGCTCAGACGTGGACTGGGAAGGGTTTTTCCGGAAGTGGACCAGGATGCAACTTGAAGGATGGCAGTTAGGAAGACTGTGATTGGCATTCCTGGCAGAAGACCCAGTGTACACAAAGAGGCGGCTCATTCTCACTCTCTCCTATGTCCCAGGCCTGCTGAAGGGCCCTCCTCACAAAGCCCATCTGTGGGCATGTCTTACCGTATGTAGGTCTCATTGCGGTTGTACTTCCTCGCCAGGTACCTGGCTGAGCCCCTGTTGGGGATCTTGACCATGGAGATCTCTTTGCCATAGCGAGTCAGGTTGCATGGGGTGGGGCAGAAGCATGGACCCTCAGAGCCTCCACCCAGGGAATCTGCAACACAGAGACACCAGCTGCAGTGAGGACGGTGGCCCCCAGGCCCTGTGGCTGTAGGGACAGGCACGGAGTCTATCCTGAGCTAGTAAGTCCATTCAAAGGGCCAGATCCGCCACCTTCTAATACTGGCTGGGGTCCCCCTCAGCCCGACATTAAACTACCCATGACAGCAGCACCTCCACAAATCTCTCCCTCTGTCTGCAGCTCCCTGGGACAAGGAGGTCCCATAACTCAGAAGGTGAGAGCCTATCTGTCAGAATTAGTCAACATGAGCTCTCAGACCCACGAGGAGTTATGGGAAGGATGCTGGGATGGAAGGGAGGGAGATGGGTGGATAGATGAATGGACAGAACAGATAGGATTCACATATGATACGCTAGGATGCTCCCCAGGAGGCTGCTGATCCCTTGACACCTTTGCCCTCCAGCCTATGGTCAGGCAGGTCAGGAAGTGAGAGAGCAGAGGTATCTGTTTCTCCAGTTTCCAGCCACAGATAGGCAGAGGCTGTGTTCTTCCTCTGGTGTTGCACTGCCCCCAGCCAGTCCTCTCAAACAGCCCTAGGTGTTCTCTGTCTCTCTCTGTGTCTCTGTGTCTGTGTCTGTCTCTCTCTGTGTCTCTGTCTGTCTCTGTGTCTCTGTCTCTCTCTCTCTCTCTCTCTCTCTCTCTCTCTCTCTCTCTCTCTCTCTCGGCTCTATGATGCTTCCTTCCTTCCTTCAAGCCCAAAAGCGAAGGCCCCCTGGTGTCGCTAATCCTGGAAGCTCTCACCGCACCTGTGGTTCCCTTTCCAGCTGCTACATCTGTTCCTTCGTTTAATTTTCTTTACTCACGCACTTGACAGGTGCCGGTGGTACGGGGGCATTGAAGAGATTGTGGTATACCAGGCTGCTACCCCAGCATCTCAAGTGCATCCGCAGAGGCCCATCACATCTAGATTTCTGCAGCGAGCCCCTGGCTGGTCCCCTCTGCATCCCACCCTCTCACCTTTCTGCCTTGCCCTAAGGCCTTGTTGGCTTCCCAGAACCTACCTCTTCTACTTTCTGCTCCCTCCCTTGACCTCTGTCTCCAGCCACACTGACCTATGGGTGCCTAGACAAATCATCTTTCTCTAGTCAAAAAGATATTTGTGACATGGGACATGCTATCCCTACTAAGAACCAACCCTTCAAATCTCTGCCAATATGTAGCTTTCCATGTAGAATCCTCCCTGCCTTACCAGACTGGGGCTACGCGTCTCTCCCCAGGTCCTTATATCACCCTTGAGATACCCCTATTCAAGAAGTGTTAGCCGGTTAGCATCTGTCCTCAGTAAGTGTTCATGGGCAGGGCTCTTGGTTCCTCACTTCCAACTCTCAGAACACATTGACTAGGTCGAGAGAATGAATCAATCAGTTGATTGTTAAATGGGTGGGTGGGTGGATGGATGGATGGATGGATGAGCGAGCTACAGATCAGGTGAGGCCTGTGGAAAGATGGAGTTTGTTTTACCCATACTGGCATCTAGCAATGTATTTTTCCTAGGGCTTAGAGAAGTCATTTCACTTTCTCAGAGAGAGAGAGAGAGAGAGAGAGAGAGAGAGAGAGAGAGAGAGCTCATTGGCAGAACTGAGATGGAAAGCCCAGCCCTTCACTCCCAGTCTTTGATTCTCTGTTCTCTGCAACATCTCCCCATGGTCTCTCACCACTTATCCAAGTGTCTGGACCTGCAGAAGCCCTGAGACCTGCCCCCCTGAGGTGTGAGATACAGTTCAACCTCAGCAAGACCTGACCCCTCCAGACATGTTGGAAGGAGAGGCAAGAGGACACAGAGGAGAAGGGCACACGGAGGGGTGAAGAGTAGTGAGAGACAGGGAAGGGGGAAGGCGGCACACACCCAGTGTGTGGTCAGCACATTCAATGTAGATATTTGGCGGGCAGATGGTCTCATTGCCTGAAAGGAGAGAAGAGTGTTTCTGAGATCCACAGCCCTTTCCCTACTCCTTTACCACACACCCACGTGGGCATCCACATATATGCCTGTTTTGCACATGTACATAACAGATCAATGTCTACACACGCATACATAAAAAAGTGAAAATTGTTTTTCATTGTATAACATGTGCATCTAATCATACACTTGCTTACACAACCATGTGTACACTCTTAAGTTAATGCACACAACCCCAAGACACACACATACACACAAATATATACTAGCATGCATACAAGCATGTATATTCATGCATTCCCAAACATATGAAAACATGCATAACTATCCAGACATACACCTGAGCACATGCTTATGAGTGTAGACGTGTGTACATATTGTACACACGTTTCCGCTCCCGGAAGCTCAAGAGCCCAGAAGCGTGGCACCAAAGACGGGCTGGAGGTGCCCACCTGGCATGTGCGCCATCCGGCAGTGGCAGCGCTGCAGCACGGCCTCCTTTTCACAGCGCAGTCGGCAGGCAGACACACTATAGGCGGAGTAGCCCTGCAGCTCAGGCTCCCTGAGCTCGCTTTCCGCCCGGCAGTTGCCCCAAGGCTGGGGCAGATAAGTTAGCTGCAGAGATGGGGCATGACAAGGTCAAGGCCAAGTGTGTCAGTCGAGGCCAGTCCTCCAGTGTCAATAGCCCCAGCAGGGCAGATTTGGCCAGCATCCCTTCAAAAAGAGATTTGCCCTGTGCCCAGGCCAGGCCTAGCTGGGGATGCTCACCCGCTGTTCCTGGCAAGACACAAAAGTCTGGAAGCCTGGGGACACACCAAACCCCAGCTGATGGATGTAGGGAGGTTCCTCCTGGCTGTGGATCTGCACCCGGATACCTGCCTCGAATGACGTCTCATCTGCACAGCAGAGATGAGGAGACCTCTTCAGAACCTACTCCAGGCAGAAAGCCAGACCCAGGTCCCTCCCCTGAGTTGGCCCTTCTCCCTTCCCCGCCTGCGTACTTGTCTCCCTCCATATGGGTAGGTATTCCTCCTGCTGGATGTCTAGCATGATCTCCAGGCCACTACCCATGCCACCTGCCCGGCTGGGCAGTGAACTCTGAGGATCCGCATTGAAGGTGTAACACTTCCCATAGCGAGTGTAGACCTGGAGGGAGACAAAACGTATCAGTAACAGAACTTTGTTGTGGTTTGGGTTTTTTTTTTTTTTTTTTTTTGTATTTTGGAAGGTCTCACTGTGTGTAGTTCAAGCTGGATCTGCTGCTCCAAGGCCTTGCAGCACCTCAGGAATTCCCCTACCCAAGAGTTGTTGCACTGTGTGAACAAGAGCTCCACATGTAGCTGGCCTTGAGTTCGCAATCCTCTTGCTCTAACCACACAAGCTCTGGGGAAACAAGAGTGCACCCCCATGCCAGGCTCAGACTATTGCTATTTCCCCTCCACGCCTTGCCCTCCCACCACTGAGTAAAGGGTCCTCCTATTGCTACTTAGTTTTTTTATTAGTTAGGATCTCTAAAATCTGCATCTTTTCCTCTCCCATAGCAAATTCAACATGATCTCCACCTACTTGGTTCCCCTTCATCCCTTCCTTCCTTCCGTCCTCCACACAGCAGTCAAAGCATGCAAGCCAACCAAGTGCCTCCGCCAGATTTTATCTGTAGCTTGCGCATCATGCTATAAACCTCAGAGACACACAATGAAACTTATTTTATTCTTTGTGCGTGTGTGCACTTGTACCCAGTGTGTACATTCAGGTATCTCCTCAGTCACCCTCCACCTGCCTTATTGTGGAGACAAAGCCTTTCACTGAGCACAGAGATGGTCGATTTAGCTAGGCTGACTGGCCAGCGGACTCCAGCGATTCTCTCGTCTCTGCCCCCCTCCCCCAGCACTGTGGGGATCACATGTCCCGGTGCCCAGCTTTTTACGTGAATGCTGGAGAGCACCCTCATGCTTGTATGGCAAGCCCTTCATCCACTGAGCCTCAGTAAAACTTACTTTCAAACTAAACAATTGATAGTTCCTCAGTTTCCAGAGAATGAAGTCAGACTCTTTCCCTAGCCTTGAAGTTGCCCTTCAGCATGACCCTGGCCCTCTTCTGCCTCACCACTCCTGGAACGGTGACAAACTCAAGCATCGGATACTCCTATTCACCTCAGACGTTGGTTGTCGCGCCCTCTCCAGGAGTGGCAGAACCGGCTGTCCTGCACCCTGCTCACATCATACCCATGCTCACTCTGTTAATTGTTCAGTACATGACCTTGTCATCTGCTCATTTCCCTGTCCACTGACCATGCCCTCCACTAGAGAGCAAGTTGTACAAAAGCAGGGAGCTTGCCTGGTGCCCCCTATGCTCATCCCATTGTAGGGCTTTCATAAATGTTTCCTATCCAAAGCCCCGCTCATGTCTCATCGATGAGCATTCTTCCTAAAAACACCAGATGGCGCTGGTGACCCAAAGATGAAGGCACAGGCTCAGCCTGCGGGTTTTAGTGGCTGCCTAGAGTCGCTGAGCAGCTGGACTGGGAGAGCTACTGAAAAAGAGGTGGATTCTAGTTCCCCCCCCCCCCCCCCCCCCCCCCCGCCGAGCTCACCCCACAGAGACGTGCCCCTGGGTCAAACCCATCACAGGCAGCACCTTCTCTGGAGGCAAGGGGTCAGTGTGCTCCAACACTCCCCCCACCCCTTTCCTGGGAACGCACGTGTTCACACTGTAAGAGTTGGGAAGGGGCATGGAGGGAAATCTCAGGCTTGACAGCAGCGGGAGAGACTGAAGGAAGAGGCTGGGCTGAGAGCTGGGAGGTGGACTTCTGAAGCAATCCGAGGGGCCCCCCAGGGACATGTTGAGGGGTGGCGTTCTGTCCTCCCTCCTCTAGTGAGTTAGCTATCTGCAGCTCCAGCAATTTCCCACCCCCACCCCTGCCCCAGTACTTCCTTCACCCAAACTGATTTCTGAGACAAGAAAATACGCAGAGCAGGCACCTTGACATTTACAAAACATGGGAACATCTACTGCTACGCCGTGTCGTCTACCCAGGAACTCTGATTTTAGATGTGTTTGATGACCTTGGTTTCAGAGAAGGGAACTGCCGCTCAGAGAGGTGAAGTGACTCTAACGAGGCCACACAGCTGGCGATTGGATGGAACTCATGGGGATGCAAAGCTCCAGCCACTCCCATAATTCATTGCTTTCATCCTCCCACCCCAGACCACCCAGCTGCTACCTCGGGATGGAAAGAGATGGGGTGTGCCTCATACTGGACCTTCCTTTCCCTTGGTCCCCTTTCCTTTCAGCTCCGTTCCTCAGTCCCTTCCTCTCAGTTCCTCGCTTCTCCTTCCCTAACTTCTGGGTTCCTGTCCTTGGACCCATCTGTACCACTTCTGTCTCCACCTGTACCCTCCATCACAGCATGTTCCTGGGGAGCATCACGGGGACCTCATGAGGCGGGCATCACAGACACCTTCAATCATTCAAAGTACCCCAAGCATGTTAGGCTCTGTGCTTAGTCCAACTGAACCCTCACAACTACCTTGAGGGTGGTATTGCTATCTCCTCATTCAGCAGACGAGGAGACAGAAACGCAGAGAATCGGAACCAGCTTGCAGAGGTCTCCGAGATTAGTGCTTCCCAAATGCCATTTTGCACCCAGATCCCCTTTGTAAAGTGCCGCTTCTGCTTGAATGCATAGAGGTAGACAATATCCCTGGAATGAAAGTCTGCGTTTCTACAAACCTGCTGATCCGTGCACTGCACAGGAAGTAGAAAGGTCTGGTTGAACAAGGCATGGTGGCACGGGCCTGCAAATCCAGCAGCTCCGGACCAATGCAGGAGGACTATAAATTCATGGCCTGCCTGCGCTACAAACTGAGTTCAAGTCTTGCACCAGCAACTTAGTGAAGCCCTGTCTCAAAACAATGAGTGAAAAGGACCAGGAACATAGCTCAGGGATAGAGTGAGTGAGTGCCTGGTGACGGGGAGGTCCTCTATCCCATCTCTGGTGTTGAAACGGAAAATAACTGAGAAGATACAAGAGTCAAGCAAGATAGGTTGAGCCTAGTCATGGTCTCTGGGGACATGGCTGTGGAGAGAGAGAGGAGCCTGAAGTGGGCTGAGTACGAGACTCTTGTCTCCCTAGTGATAAAAGAAGGGCAGATACAGGAGACGTAGAAGCGCCCAACATCCTCCTTTTTCAGGCCAAAAAGATGCTGGAATCAGTTCCTGCCCACTCAGCCAATTCTGCGTGCACGCTTGAGTTGAGAGGGTAAATGAGGCCCAGACTGTGTGAGGGAACCCCGGTCTATGTCGCTCACTCGTGTCTGCCCAGCACAGTCTCTCTGAAGCTTAGCCCTACTCGTGGGTCTCCAGCTGCCGGAAGTGTGGGTTCCTGCTTCCTTCCCTCTTGGCATTCCCAAAGTTCAATGAGATCAGAAGGAGGTGCGAAGAGCAGGAGAAGGGCAAACATGATCAAACATCCCCATTTTCTCCCAGGTCAAAATTTTCTTTCCTTTTTTTTTCTTTTTAGAATTTCATACATGAGTATGTGTCTCACAGAAATCCACCTGCCTCTGCCTCCCGCGTGCTGGGATTCCAGGTGTGCGTCACCACCGCCCGGGTCTTTTGATATATTTTCTCCTTGGAGCCTCTATAGAAGCCACATGAGGTAATTATTGTTACCCCTGTGAAGGATGAAGGAACTGGAGTTCAGAGAGGGAAAGTCACTTGGCTAAGTGTGCACAGCCAGCAAAAGACAGAGATTTGAACCAGACGGAACCTCGTGTACAATACAATCAGTCCTTGTAGAATACCCAGTGTGGGCTCAGGGATGAACTGATCCATGGATAGAGCAGGACTATAGGTTTGTATTTCATCACATGCATACAGACGCGTGCTGCTGGACAGTGAATCTAGCCTCCTGCTCAAACCTAGCTTGGGAGGAGGTTGATTGCCTCCTGAGCTGATGAAGTGGTTGGATGGGGGCAGAGAGTGAAAAAGAAGGTGTGTGAACGCCATTCAGGCTCAAAGGACACCTCTACCGAGAATGGGCAGGCCAGACTGTCAGGACTGCGCCACCTGCACAGCCTGGGTCAAGCCCTACTGCTGAGAAGAGCACGTCGTTGCCCCGGAGACAGTCCCTGGCCCGGGCATTGGTCGTGGAGTCAGCCACTAGCTCCTAAGTGACAGAATTCTGGTGGCAGCACACACAGCCCACAGCTTCTTCCATGGAGACGGCACGGCTGTTTAGCCACAAGGTCCCACTGGCTGGCCACTGCTCCCTCCCCATGGACTGGCCTGAAAGGAGAACGTGTATACAAGAGTTGAGAGCCTAGGGGCCCAATCACAGAGAGGGTTGGTGCCGGGCCAAGAAGTGTCCTGCTGGTGGAAGGGCCATCTCTAGATAACCTCAGCTTCTACGCGCTGCCCATGGGGCCTTGATCCTGTCAAAACCCTAACACCTCTCTATCTTGGCTTCCAATCGCATGCTATCAGCCCTAGCTGGAGTGTGTAACCTCTTGGAACTTCCCTGAGCCAGAAGTGGATGGGCCATAAACAGGACACCTAGGTTCCCTCTGCCAGCTTCCTCTAGCCAGCCTTCTACTGCTCCTTTGGACCATCTTCCCCAAGCGCTGGCCTGAGTCCCTGCCTGTTTCCTGATCTGTCTGTCTCTCCACGTCTCTAGCTCCCTGGTCTGTCTACCTTTTCTAAGCACCCAGCCAGGTGTCCCTCTGGACTCAGTTTCCCTGCTTCTAGCCATTGGACAGCCTGGTAATCAAATGAGCATCCCCCTCTCTCTCCTATATCCTAGATGCTGCTTGGCTCTTGGTTCCTTGCCCTCTCTGCCTCTATCCTATTTGCTTTTCTCTCCATCCTTGCATGTGGGTATTCAGTTTCTATATCTTGTCTTCCTCCTAGATTTTACTATGGACCCGAGGTTACCCAGATGTCCTCCCTATTCTATTCTCGGCTCCCCACCACACACACACACACACACACACACACACACACACACACACACCAACCCGCCCCATCTTCCCAAGACAATGATCAGGAGCTGGAAGAGATCTGTCCAGAGCTTGCTCCCCTGAGCGATGGCTTCTCTCTCAGCCCTTTGAGCTCCATCCATCCACAGCTCCCATTTCCCAAGATAGCTTTCTCTGCCTGGCTGCTGGCTTTCCCCCCTCAGCCCTCCCTAGCTCCTCTTCCTCCCTGTAGCCACAGAGCCCACAGGGTTAATAGCCAATTAGTAGGGCCAGGGCTCAGCTATGTGGGAGAAGGCCCTGGGCCTCCAGGAGATAAGAAGCAGCCAGAAGCAGCAAGGACCAGGCAGTTAATCCCATAGCTAATCTGCAGCCTGGGTTTTATCTCCACCGCCTTCTGGGCACCCAGCTTCTGCCAAGACCCCAGCACCTCCCTCCTAGCTACTTCTCTGTGGATGGTAACCCCTCTCCTTTATCCCTCTCCCCTCTTCTGTGGGGCCCATCTCTATGCCTCCTTCTTAGGTGCCCTGGAATGAACTCCCCTTCACCCTGCAGTACGCTGGAGTTCACTGTGGACCAATAGACGGGGTTGGGCATATCTTCATCCAGCCATGACTAGCACTCTGGGTGGAAAAGCTCCTAAGGAGAAGACAATAACAAGCCCTAAGGCAAGCACCTGTAGTCCCAGCTACTTAGGAGTCTGAGGCAGGGATGATTGTTTCCGCCCAGGAATTTGGGGCAACACAGTAAGACTCCCCTCCTTAAGTAGACACTTGTAAACTGCAGTCATACGCCTGACACCCTAGCATTGGTTGTGAGGCTGGGGATGGATACAGAAGCCTCAGAACGTGGGGGAAAAGGAAGAGTTTGGAGCCTGACATGGTAGAGTTCAAACCCCACCTCCTCCACCACCTTAACCAACAACTGGCGGCAGTGATCAAGAGCCGGGCGCCGGACGATCCCTTTCCGCCTTGGTTTGCACCTCCATAAAAGGCAACAAGCAATTCTTCCTTCTCGGGTCGGGACTGCAGATGAGAGGACTGACCGCAGGAAGGGAGCTTCCAGCCTGGCAGGCACTGGAGAAGGGGGCTGACCGCAGGAAGGGAGCTTCCAGTCTCACAGCACAGCTGAGCTGCTTTGGTTTTGGATTCCCACTGGGCCCATCTTCACGGGGCATTCTGCCTCTTGCTAAAGATGTCTGCCCTTAGGAGCTGATCAGCATGGAGCTTTTTCTGAACAAAACGCGCAGGTTCTGAGACACGGCTCTTCCAGCAGAAGAAGGCTCAGCCTGGCTTACCGCTGGGACTTGTGCTTTACTGAACTCTATGGGATTCAGATTCGGTCATCTGACCTCCCTGATCCTCTACTTTTCATCTGCGAAATGGGAAGACAATCAGGTACCCTCCAAAGCTGGCATGAGAAAAGAGATGCCATAACATGTTAGCAACAACTAATTTTCTGAATGCCTACTATGAACCAAGCACAGGTTTGAGTGCTTTACATAAATGAACTCTTTAATGCTTGGGAACAAAGTGATAGACATTATTTCCATTGTCCCCATTTCACAGACAAGATGGTGGAGGCATAGAGAGGGTAAGAAACTTGGCCAGGGTCACATGATGTAGCAGAGCAGAGAATGGTGGGTACTGGAACAACCCATGTGTCAAACAGTATTCCGTGAGCTTTTATAATGTGTCAGTCACTGGTGCTGGGGATACAATAATCCGGAACAAAAAGTCTGTCTCGAGGAATTTGCTGTCTGATATGAAAGCATGCATCCATTCATGCACCTACACCATGCACCAGGCATATTCAAAGCAGCAGGTCAACAAGAGGGAACAGAACACACAAACCTAACAGTCACACAGTAGATACTACCGGCTGTGGGACATGCTGGGATGGACATCCCAGCCAAGGCCACTGCTGATGCAACAGGGGTTTGGTTCCAGTTGGATGGGGAGTGAAAGCATCTTGGAATAAGCTGGCTGGCCCACCACTCTGGGAGGACAGCGGAAGGACTTAGGGAAGAAACTCTATTTCCTCCACTTCCAATAGGTCCGACAGTAGGAGTGTTCCCTGAGTGAAGTTCCTAGTGCCCAATGCCACCCTCCTGGTTTTCAGGGACCCTTCCTCCAAGGTGCATCTGGGAACGGTGGTAGTGTCAGTTCAAACTTACATGTGAGAACCATGGCGGATGGGAAAGAGGAACTGGCTAAGGCCCAGCATAGGAGGGGGGCACAGGAAGTGGAAGTATGAAATGGGGAGCTCAGGGGTGCTTCCCAAGTGGATGAAGGAAGGATTCCAGGACCCAGATAAGCAGTTACACCTGTTCCTGGGCAGACAGACAGTTTTGCAGGCGATAATGTTATTAATTGGTAACTAAGCCCTTCCCTGGCATCCCCACCGCTCGATGTAAACAAAGCTGTTTCACAATCACAAACAGTTTCACACTCACAGTTGGTGGGCGGGAGTTTTCAATTCCAACAAGACTTGGGGAGACCTGGGGTAGTAGTGGTGGTGGTGGTGGTGGTGGTAGTAGCAGAAGCAGTAGTTCGGTGTCTGTGTGTGTGTGTGTGTCCCCGTCCTCTGGACGAGTGGGTGGGTGCCATCAGGAACGCCTGTAGACGCGCTTCTGGCAACGCAGGCCTAGCTGCCTGCTCTGCACCACGAGGCCGCACCCACGGGCCACGCTCCCCGCTGACTGCCTCTCCCGCGGGGCAGGCATCCATCACCGAGCAGCGCCTCTGTCTCCTTCGGCCTCCATGGCTCTCCTCCCCGGGTTCGCCTCATTTGCATTCCCTCGGCTCCCGGCTCCTCTGCAAAGTGACCTCCGTGCACACAGCAGCGCCAGAGGCTTCCACCGCGGAGGGAGACACAGTTGCCTGAAGCCCGCTGCCCGCTGCGGCCCGGGAGGCAATCAAAGGGGCGGGAGCTGGGACAGTGCCGACGGGTGTAAACCGAGCTGGGGACCAGGGCTGGGCGTGGCCAGTGAGCCTGGGAACTGTCGATAGACCTGGTGCTGGGCTGGCGCTGTAGGGCTTGAGTAAGATTTGAACCCGCGACCTCTGTCTCTAGCCCAGCTGGAGTGAAATGTGGAGGTCTAGGGAGCTGGGCCCCAGAAATGAAACCTCCTTTTGAAACCAGAGGTTCTCAAACACCTCAATCTCCACTTGCATCCCAGCTAGGGAGAGGCCTGCTCCACCGTGCCGTACCCCCAAGAGTCTCCAACCCTCCCTGGGGTCTGCCCGGTACCCTGCCCCACTCCCCTGGCCAGCCAAGCTGCCTCCCCCACCCCCCGCTTGGTATTTACACCTTTCACACATTTGTAAGCTATTATCCTGTCCACGCTTAGTCACCGCTGAGCCAAGCGCCACGGATTTAGCTCCTTTAATCTTTCCTCCTAAATCAATCCTCCATTTCCCCTTAATCATCCCGTGGCTCCTCTCTGAACTCTCGCTGCTGCCTCGCCTGCCGCAGCCTGTGCCTATCTCTCTGGAACTGCTCCCCCTCCAACCCAAAGCGGTGTCCCAAGGGCACTGTGAACATTTAGGGGGTGGACTGGATATTCAGTCCGCTCCCCCCTGTTTGGGAGCCAAGGGAAGACATGCTGGCATCCTTGGCCTTCTCTAGAAGACACACAGCATTAGACCTTTGCTGTTCTCTGCCTCAGACTCTTTTGTCTTCCTGCCTACCCCCACAGCACCGGGTGGGATACTCTAAAGACCCTAAGCCTTTGTCACAGCCCACCGAACGCAAAAACGACGACAACAAAATGCACAACAATTCTCTTAGACGAGATTGTCTTCTGCCCGCCCATCGCTCATCGAGCTGGCTGTCCCCACCTGCTTGGTCCAGGTGCTGAAAGGAGGTGGATGCAGGAGAGCCAGGATGGGCAGAAAAAGCTGATCTTTCTCCCACCTGAGGTTGCTCCCCTCCTCCTCCTCCTCCTCCTCCTCCTCCTCCTCCTCCTCCTCCTCCTCCAGGGAGGCTGCCCATCTCTCCTGGACCATCCTGATCTCCGTTACCACTCGCTCCACTCCCTGTCCAGGGGTAGGTCCAGTAACCTAGAGGGTGGACTTGCTTTGGGATCTCTAGGACCCTACATACAGGTTTCTTATCCCCCCCCCCCCCCCACACACACACCCAGACCTAGGTCATGCAGCTCTGCTCTCCACCACAAGAGGGGGCAGGTTCCTCCTGGAAGCCCAAGGACAGGGCTGGGGGGGGGGGGTCCATAAAGAGGCTAGGAGGGGTATGTATGGGGGCCATTTCTTCAGATGCTAATCAGCATCTTCCAGCAGGGAGAGGAGAAGCTGAGTTGATAATGAGCCCAGCTCGGGGCTGATTCCTGATTAATGAAGAGGCCACAGGGCTTCTGGAGTGGGGCCGGGTGGGGCATGCCTCTCATGACCCTCCCCATTGCCCTTGGAGACCAACCCTCTCAGGAGGCTTTCCCCCAGCCCTTCCCTTCGGGCATAATTCCCCAACAGTTCCTACCAACTTCACTGCCAATGCAGCCAGAATGAGAGCGCCCCCTCCAGGAGGTATCGAGGAGCAGCAACCATTGCCAAGTAAGAGATGTGCAGTACCCTCTTGGGTTCTTCCATCTGAGCTGTAGGCACCCTACAGGGTTGTTAAAACCAGGGAACTTTTTATTGAAAGAAACTAGATTTGGAGGTCCATTTGACATCACAGAAGACTACCGATACCCTCACGCAGGGCAACAGTTAGCTAGAAATGAGGCTGAGACCCCACCCTTCACTGTATTGCTCTCACTGACTCTACCTGCCTGGCTCCCCAAGGCAGGAGCAGCCCTCAACCAGGTGTTCACTAAATGTGCACAAGGGTCACACCTCAGGATATAATGGGACCATAGGGGCAGAGGACCAAGTGGGGATTCAGGCAGAATTAACAAAGTTCATCTGGTATATAAAAGGCCTGGACCAACGTCAGAAGGAACAGCCCCCCTTTCTAGAGTCAAGGGGATATAGGAAAGGTCTGGAGTTGGGAAGTGAGCATGGGATAGCTCCTCCTGTAGACAGTGGCAGGGGGTCAGAGGAAGAGCCTGCCAATATTGGCTGGACCGCAGCACTAGACAAGAGCAGGGATGAAGGAAGGAACGGACAGAAGGAGGGGATTTTTGAAGAGCCCCAAACTGGGAGTCAGGGCAACCAAAGTAGGGGCTTGTATCAAGTCCTCCTTGCCTCGGAGCTGTCCTGGGTAGCGGATGGGGAGGGCTGTGAGGGAGGGGAGGGCAGGGGGGACTGCCCAGCTGGAAGAGGCCTTGTCTAATTGTGCCTGATTAGTAGAGAGGAAGAGAACAGGGCGAGTGATTAATAGTCACGGCAGTCACCAGCGTGTGGGGAAGGAGGGGGAGGGGGAGGGAAGCCTGAGAGCTAAGAGGGGATGGAGACAGTGAGGGACCCACGGGGCCCCCTACCCTTCTAGGGGCTGTCTGTACCTCTGATCCTGGGGAGTCGTACAACCAGGAGCTGGGACCTGCCCCCTCTCCCTGAGGGATTCCCTCTTCCTTCCTGCCTCAATGTTGAGGCAGGGGTGTGGAAGAGAAGAGACCAAGGTCATATTTGCCTCTGGGAAAAGAAGTACCTGCACTCACACGATGCTTTCAGACACCCCAAAGCTTCCAACTCCAAGACACTGCCCCCATCCTCAGTTTAACCTGGAACCTTGGTTTGACTTCCAATCACAGCCCACAACACATCACCATAAGTATATCCTTCAGTCCCATCAGTAATTCTAGCCCTGCCTCAGCCAGGCGATCTGAGCCTTATTCACCAGTATGTTGTCCAAGACAACATGCATTAGTAGCACATGCCAAATCACATTTCAAATGCTCAACAGTCATGCGTGGCTAGTGACTACCATGTTGGACAATACAGACATAGGACGTTTCTGTCACCACGGAAGGTTTATGGTCTAGCGTATATGCACATATGTATGTATTCATGCTTGCTTGGGAGGGCTATAACTGCAGAGGGGAGAGTCAGAGAGTCAAGAGCTACGCGCCGGGGGGGGGGGGGGGGGGGGGGGAACGGGACTAGGGGATGGAGAGCAGTGTCGTTCTGGAGCAGGAATCAGAAGCCATCTGGTGATGCTGAGCACAGTGAGGTTAAAAGATGGTCAGGAGCCGAGGTAGTGGTGTGTGTGAGAGTTGATGCTTGCGAAGTGCATACTGTGTGCGCGCCAGGCAGGGTGCTAAACTCTTCTCGGGCATCTTGAGCTCACAACCTCCCCATAGCCTAGGTACTGAATACACAAATGGATGCTCATGGGAGTATTTCGCTTTCCTTGAGGCCACGAAATTGAATAGAACTGAGGTTCAAGTCCACATGCTCAGACAGCTCCAGAACTCTCACTTGGTGTACTGTCCCCCCGCTGAGAGGAGATGCTGGCTTTTAGAGCCACCTTTGCGTTGCACAGATCAAGCAATGAAGGCCAGGCAGAAAGCGATTGCCTCCTACCAAGACAGTCTGCGAGTGAGCCATGATGGGGGAGGTGGAACTGGGGCTTGGCACACAGTTGGGGGAAAGTGGAATCAAGAAGGAAGGAAAGAGCCCTCTACAATGGAGTGGTGGCGAAAGTCTGAGGTGGGAGTGGGCTGGTGTGGGGCTGAGTGGATGAGTAAACAGATGAGAAGATCCAGGGGCCAGCATGGAGGATGGGGGTGTGGAAAAGCCCTGCACCCTCAGAAACCTTGCCCTCTTCTCTCTTCTTTTCTCTCCTCTTCAAACCTCAGGCAGACTGCCTCATCTTTTAAGCCTTCCCAGCCCTCTTTTAGCCCAGAGTGGCCTCTCTCTCTCTGAACTCGGACTCTTACCAGCCATGAACCCCATCTGGCAATTAATCCTGGCACCTTATGACATTGCTTGCATGGCTGATTAACTCTTGCATGGTTGCTTAAGCTTTTGAGCACCCCCATCCCTGTTCTTCCATGAGACTGAAGGCATCTTGAGGGCAGGGGCTGAAGACTAGGGCTTCCTCTTCTTTGCTGTCCCCCATAGGTCCTGACAAGGAACCCAACATGTGTAGGTACACAGAGCAGCATTCTGAGTGGCTGACTCGGGTAAATGAAGGGATATTTGGGAGCGTGGGGGTGAGAGTGATTTCACTGGTACCAGAAGCAAGAGCAGAAGCTTAGGGGACTGGGGGAGGGCACATTACCCAGAGTAAAAATAGGCTGGAAAATGTGACATTTATTAACTTGGATTCCGGAGGAAAGGTCACAGCAGAGTGGGGAGTGGGAAGGAGGAAACAGGGAAAGCAACAGAAAACACATAATGGTCCCTTGCCGAAGCCTGTCTGTCACAGTCACTGGGATATCACCACCTACTCTCTGGCAGGTGCTACCCCAACTGGTTCACATTCTCATCTCCTCACCAAAGACCCTCAAACCCCCATCGCGTAGCCCACATCCTCACCACAGAGCTGATGATGGACCCCATGTCTACCCCAGAGGCCTCGAGTCTTCATTCCCCTGCTCCAGTCTCATTCAGGAAAGGCATCCCATCTTCTCCCTCATCAGGGGCCCCAGCCCAGTTCCTGGCTGTCACTCCAGGTCCAGGAGGAATTACATGCAGCAGGTCGGGGATGGGTGTGGGCAGGAGTCTGAGTCTAGGCTAGGGTGGGCATGGGAGAACAGGAACCCCCAAAGGGGAATTCTGTCCCCCGCCAAGTGCTTGCTTTGCCCCACTTGCTCTGATGTTCCTGGGACAGCTCCATAGCAGAGATGCCCAAGCTTAGACCTCCCTGTCCAGCCCATGTACCAGAGAACCTAGGGAAAGCTATCCCCCCCCCCCCACTTCCCCAGTCATCCCCAGGATTCCAGGGACTCTCCGCTTGGATGAAGGGAATCCCTGCCCCTGTCTTCCTAACAGGGACCCTCTGTCACCTGACCTTCACCCCCTAAGTGCCCTCTGTCTCTCCTCCATTGATGTGTGTCATCGTTACCCTTCCCTGTTCCTGCCCACCCCAACAGGAGCTAAGACACAAACTCAGGGACACAAAGACCCCATTGATTTCTGTCCCAGCAACACTTGCTGAGGCTGAGTTCCTCCCCACCCCCATCACAGAGGGGTGAGACTGCAAGACAGGAGTCCCGTGGACCCCAAAGGCCACCCTCATATTCCACACATCACCTCCTCTTTGGGGACTCTCTCAGCTCTGGTTTTGGAAAGCGATATTTCATTTTCCTAGAAGACAATGTGTAGCTAGACAACAGGCTGGTATTCCCTAATTCCGCTTCTGGTACAATCTCCTCCCTTCTGCCCCTCTTTTCAAGTTAATTCCTCCCACCCACCGAACCCACCCACACAACCCAAAGCAAGAGGCCCTAGACACTGCAGACATGGTGGGGCCAGGAACCTGGTTGGTGCATGTTTCCTGGTAACACTGAGGCAGTGAGGGAAAGCTTGTGGGTAAGGAGCTAGGCTCTTAAGAGGGAAAGTACCCATTGCCACTGGAGACTGGGTGTAAGTGGGCACCGGGCTGACACCACACATTTGCTCATATGCCAGGCAGCAGTCACAAGGACGGAACTCTCTCTCTCACACACACACATAAAGATAGACGTCAACTGGGGACTGGGGACAGGCATCTCGAGCACACTGTGAATAATAGCTGTGAGTGTGGGTGAAAGGAACCCTGATAGACCTGACAGAGTGCAAGACACACCCTGCACACTCACACACCTGACTGTGGGAGGTGTGCAAGCATAGCAGCCAGAGCTGGCACTCCACTTCTGGTGAGGGTACATGTATGTGTGTTCACGTACATGGAGGCAATGGTGACAGTTGTCTCTGTATGGAGAGTGGAGGAAAGAGGTTGGGATAGATTGGGGGGGTGTCAGGAACTGGGATGACATCCCAAACACGACCCCATCCTTGGCAGCTATGATCTGGGGGTACAGGCATGGAATGAATAGCTCTCTCGGTGTGTGGGTGTGCAGGTGTGCATATGGGTGTAGTGACAGGGACACGGAATGTGCATGATGGGGAAGCATGCAAGGAAACGGTGTGTGTTCATGCGCCAGCTCCGAGGGTGAGTTCCGCACATAGAGGGAATGAGTGGTTCCCAGTGTGAGAGTCAGAGCCAGGCAAGAGAGCAGCAGGAGCAGGGGCTGCAGGGGGTGGGGGCACTGGCAAGCAGGAAAGACCAAGGGGAGCATGAAAGAGGGATGTGTGAGGGCGGCTGTGAAGGGGTGTGTGTGAAAGACAGGGAGGGATGGAAAAGACTGGCACCCAGTATACACGAAGACCGTCTCCATCCAGCTGGCTGGCTGGGCCAGCTCCCCAGAAGGCAGCCCTGAGTCCTTCCTTTGACAGGGACACCTCTCCCCTCTAGCCACCCTCTCCCCCTGTCACTTTCATTTGCTGGGAAGAAGAATCCAGTAGCCCCCAAAGAAAAAGAGAACAAGAGCAAACTAGCGTTCAGTCTGCCTGGCCTTGGGATGAAGATGAGCTTCAGGCCCTGGGCTCATCCCCAGGAGTGGCCCTAGCCCCCAACCTTGAACACTGCAGCAGCAGCAAACGCAGAAGAGGAGCTGTACCACTGAGGGTAAGCCCTTCTGAGCATTCGCTGCTCCAGGGCTGAGGAGCCAGAGGGAAACACCAGCTGGGGGAGACACGAGGCCTGCCTCTGGTGGCAGAAGGAAGGGAAGCCCTGTTGAGGATGCCCTCAAGTACCACCACCCTCCTCCCCCACTCCAGCCTCTGGCCACCCCAGGTTTAGGTGACGGAGCTAGTAGAACTCACCACGGAGAAGTTGCTGGCGGAACAGTGGTGTCCGCTGAAGTTGCAGCTCTTGAGCATGTCAGCAAGCTGGTGGCCAGTGCGGTTGAGGATGTCTACCATGTCGGGCTCTGGGTAGCGAAGGCCAGCCGCACGGTGCCCATCCCGGTCTTTGGGGGGCAGCCCTGTCAGATTGGCCAGGTGGAAGATATCAGCATCACTGAGTGCTGAATGCCGGAAGCGGTTGATGTTGCAGAGGGTGACAGCCGGGAAGCCCGCCACTGGGGCTGGGGCAGCAGGGTCCACGGCTACCAGGTGAGGCCGGGTCAGGTAGCCCCTGGCCAAGCTGGCTGCCTGGTATAAGAAGGCAGCCAGTGAGGTGAGTAGAGCCAGTGCCCAAAGGGTTCTGCGCAGTCCATGGGGGCCTGGGGCACAGGCCCGGCCCAGCCCATGCAGAGTGCTGGTGCTGGCGAAGGTGGCCAGGTCCCGAGGGGCTGTTGGCCCCTGAGTAGCCCCCAGGAGGCTCTGCTCATCCCCTGCCTCCTTCTCCTTGGGTTTTGCATCCTCCTCAGCAAATTTGATTTTGCACACAATCTCGATCGGCATCTGTCCCCGGCTGCTGGGACTGGCCAGAGCCTCTCACTGCTACTGTCCCTCCCTGGACAGCAGCCCTGGTGCCCTCCGGAGTGGTGGTGGTGGCAGCGGCTGCTCTTCTAAACTCAGGGCAATCAGGAGGAGGATGGGGACAGGGTGGGGGCCCGAGGTGGGGGCGTCACTCCCACTCCCAGCAGCTCCTCAGCCCCGGTGCTGCCTCTGCCGCTGCTGCCTCTGCTGCTGCTTGTCTCTCTCCTCGATCGTCTCCTTGTGGCTTCCCTTATCAGCACCAGCACAGCTGTCAGCCCCTGCGTGTGTCCCTGCGAGCAAGCGAGTGAGCGAGGGAGCAAACGCTGCTCCGCCACGCCGCGCAGCCCCAGCCGCTCCGCTCAGCATGTGCTCTGGAGCCCACCCCGTGCTTAATAATTCAGGACATGTCAACAGCGTTTCACCGTCGGGCACTGGCACGGGAACCAGGAGCCAGGCCAGGGAGGGAAAACCCCCGCCCTACCCCAGTCCAGGATGGAGAGCCCAGAATTAGGGGTGCTTCTGAAACTCTCGCTGTACCTTAGTCAATTGTGGGGGCCCCAGAGAGTCCAGTCTCAGGCCATTCGGGCAGTAATGCTGTGCTCAAGGTGCTCAGCCCACTCCTTGACACTTTTTCTGGACCACACCCCAGGAAGGGCCAATCAACTCTGTTCCCCAGCTCCTGGCTTTCCTGACTCCTGACTCCAGCCTTCGGCTGATCTCACTGCCCCAATCGCAGCAGCTTCCAGAAACTCCTTGAGAGCCACTTGTTTGAATGAGGGAGGGGAGGAAGGGGAGGGCAGCAAGATTAAGAGACAACTGTGGCTTCACTCAGACTCTCCTTCCCTAGAGCCCTGCTGATTCCAACACCCACCACACCCCTACCTGGGGGGGGGCACTGGCTCCTTTTCTCTGACTTTGCCCCCAATCCCAACATTCTTGTGATTGGAACGGAGGCTGCCCTGGCTGTCCTGCTCCTTTGGGGCCACTTTACTATCTTATAGTCTCCAAGTCCCTTGCTATGTATGGCCGGGCTTGGGGAAAAGGAGGGGAGCTGGAAGAGCCAGGCCAGGGAGCAAAGATCTCAGAGGCAGGGGAGACGGAAATGAGGAGCAGGGGGGAAAGGGTATTAGAGGGAATGTGAGGATGAATGGGGGCTTCAATGGAACTCGGTGCTAAGGATGCCCTGTCCCCGGGCAGAGCCAGGCAGGGAAGCCCTGCAGACTGCTATCTGGGAGGAGGAGTCAGACACATGGGCCATCACCACAAGAGGAGGTGGAAGCCCCTCTTGGCTCACCAGGTGTGGGGGGAATACGTTGGTACCTCCTGCTTGGGAGTAGCAAGAATAGTCCACTTGTGCCCCCCGGGGGAGCGTGTGAAAATGTGAATCCTCATGGGGGGGACAGCACTTGTCCTGGGAGGAAAGGGGGGCTGATTAATCGGGGCGCTAATGAGCAGCAGGGAGAGGAAGCTCAGAGGGGAGGGGGAGGCAGCTCCATCGATCCAAACCGCGGAACCAGCAGCTGAAAAAAAAAAAAAAAGTGAGAAGGGAATCGATCTGAGGGAAACGGCAGCTGCTGGGGATTAGAGCCCGAGGTCCACGCGCTGCCCAGCGGCCACCCCTCCCCTGCGCCAGGCTGTCCCCGCAGTCCCAGCCTGGCCCAGAGGGAGGGTCCCAAGAGTGGTTCCCTTGGGTTCAAATTGCTGCTCAGCTCACCCTGGCTGCAAGGCTAGGTCAGACTTCTCGTGGGGGTCACTCCAGTGTGAAATCCACCTACCCACCAGGTCCTAGCCACACATGGTGCTCTAACTAGATGTCCCCAACCTTTCAGCAAAGTGGCTTCCCAGGGCCACAGTTGGGTTTCCCCACAAGCTTCCCATGAGTCCAGGTCAGCAGGCTCCCAAAGCTGGAGGGGATAAGACCTCTGGGGACAGGTTCAGGTGCGGCTTCTGGCGGGGACACAGCAGGAGAAAGTAGAGTTGGCACTGGCAGCAGATGCTGAGTTCCTATGCGAGGGTCCAGGTGACCGCACACAGCTCCCTCTCTACCCCATACCCTGGCAGTACTCTCCCATACTACCCCCCCCCGTCCCACCCCCAGACCTTTCCAAAGCCCCACCCCCAGCCCAGCCCAGCCCAGCCACATACACACTATTTCTCCTTTCCTCCTCTCGCTTCCCTTTTCTCCCAATATTGATTTTTCTTTACTGGGTTTTTTAAAAAGGTGATTTAATTGCTTTTTTAAGGTTACTTCAGTCTGGGGCTCTGCCAAGAAAGTGGGAGCTGCCCCCCAGTCTCTGCCCAGCGCTCACTACTGCCCTGACAGCCTGTTCGAATTCCTGGCTATCTGCTGAGATCTCCAGGTCAAGCTGTCTCCATCGCACGCTGACCTCCATCATGAGCCCAGATAACACCCTCTCCTCCCCTCCAGTTCTTCCACCTTTAAAAGGAAAGAGGTTGGGTGCTAACTGCGGGGCGGGGGCCTGTGGGGGACTCCAGGCCACTGGAATGAAGCAGCAGTTGGTTGCATGCAGCAGACTCCCACCATTGCCCGGTGGCCAGCTGTCTCTAATTGTCCCCAAGTCCCTACAATCCAGTCTCCCAGACCTCTAGGAATCTGGTTATGCTTAGTGGGGGCCCCCCCATCCTTCCAACCCATCCCTTGGTGTTTTCCACCCACTCCTCCCCAGCCCCTTCTGCCCCCTTCCTATCCCTCCACACCCCCTTCGCCTCTGGCCCTGTCCCCTCTCCCCCCTCTCCCTGCTTCCCTGCCTGCCTCCTTCTCTGCCCGGCTGCAGTTGGGTGATAATCTCCCTCATTTAGCCTCCCGGCTGCTTCCCCGGCTCATTGCCCAGCTGGTCCCTGGGGCCCGGCCCAGTTTCTTCCCCACCCCCACCCCCAGCCCTGCGCCCAAGCTCCCTCAGCCCCTCCCCTTTTCTCTCACCCATTCCCAGGGGACCAGCTGCCCCTTGCAGGGAGGGAAAACAGGGCTGAAGGGAGCTGGCCAGGATCTAAACTGGCTGTGAGCGAGTGGGAGGGGCTTCTAGAGATCCCAGAGCTGGGTGTGTGGGGAGGGGCTACCGTTCCCCCACGACGTGAGCCCCACCCAGTCTCTTCTACCCTCCAATTATTCCCATTTCTCAGATTTGTTCACAGTCCAGTTCTCCCTGCCCTGGGCTTCCTGAAATTGGGAAAGAGAAAGGTAGCGAGCAAGGGAGGCAAAGGTTAGAGTAGCTCGGGCTAGCCACGCCGGGGAAGGGGTGGGGGCCACAGGAAGAGGGGGATGGATTAGCCTGGGGGGACTGGGAGGATGCTTAGAGCTTTTACTTGGGCAAAATGTCCCCAAGGGGAGACCCAGGCCTCCCAGGACTCAACCTAAAGGGGTTCTCAGGGAATCTCTTTACAGCCCAGGAACACCTCCAGAGGAAGCTGTTTCTGCTCCTTCCGATCATTTGTGGGCTCCCGACTCCCTGGCTAGCTGGCTCTATTCATAAACTACACGACCTTTGAACTCTTAAGGAGCATTCATAGATCGAATCCCCAGCCTCCTGATCCCAAGGGACACCTCCTTGCCACCCGCCCAAGCTCAGAAACCAGGAACTGGTGCTGACCAGGGGGTGGGAAGCCAGTGTGGGACAGATATGGGTGAGAAGGGACAAGGATGGGGGGGGGGGTGCTGGCCGGGCCAAGCCTGGCTGGCGAGCGAACAGCGGTGACAAACGGGCTGTGCGGGGGCCGAGGGGCGGGGGGCGGACGGCGGCTGATTTATCTGGGTTATTTATGCCACGGACGAGGCAGGAGAAGTGGTTAATGAGAGTCCCGGGGAAGGGGGATGGGGAGGCCCAGACGTGATCTGAGGCAACAGAAGAGGGTTAGCGTCCCACCGTCAGGCCCTACCCCCTTTGTCACCAGTACTCTCTGCACATCCCCCCCCCCCACAAGGCCCTCCCTGGGCTATCCCAGGGAAGCACAGCATCTAATTGGGCGTTCTCAAGCGGAGGTCGTTGGTCCCCAGGAATGGAGAGGTTGGGGTTCAAGATTAGAGGAATCTGGAAGAACTAGGGAGAAAACATGGAAACGGGGGCCAGGAAGAAGAAGAAAGGTACAAATCCTGACTGGCCAGAAACGATGTCGTTTGAGAGGTCAGTGGAGTGGCCTGAGGTAGAACGGGGAAAGTGGGAGTGGGTGGGCATCCCCCAGACTCTGAACTGAGGCTGGACAGAGGGCAAAGGGCCATCAGCCAGGAGCCCTGAGAAGGGGTCTGGGTGACAGAGAGGCTAGACAGAAGGGAGAGCTGGTCAGAGAGCAGAGAGAGAAGGAAGGAGAGAGAGAAGATCCCGAGGAGGAGGGGGAGAGGGCTTTGCAGCAGCGAAAGCTGCTGGGAGTAGATAAGGCAGCGCGGCAGCAGGAGGGATTAAAGCTCTGAGGGGCATGGTGTGTGGGGGGGTGCCGTGTGGGATGATGGGAGGGGGCAGGGAGGAGAAAGTTGAGGGCAAGACACCCGGCCAAGGAGACGAGCAGGGAAATGAGATCTTTGAGGAGGCAGGTTTAATCAGGAGCTATTAACTAGGAAAGGAGAAAGAAGAAACTCTTGATCATCCGTTCCACGGAGAAGGACTTTCTTGTCATGGACAGACTCTTACACCCCACACACGCCCGGGGTGGCATAGCTAAGCCAACCGATGAACTGAGGACGGTAGAGGACCACTGGATAATAGGGTTGGCAGAGGCTGGCCCCAGGAGCTGCTCAGAACAGGTCTAGAGAGACTAAGAGCGCACAGCGCCTCCTTGTGGTGTCCTGTGAAACACAGGCGAGCCACAGGAATAGTCGTTGGTGGTCCGCTGGCATGAAGACCCCACCTGTCTAGGGGTAGGTCTCCTTATGGGGAGGGGTACAATCCTGGGAGAAGGGTAAGCTGCTTCTCAAGGTGAGCCCCCGAGACCCCGAGGCATCCCTTACTGTCTCTTGCTCAACTAGAAGGGTGTTCTTGGTGCCAACAAAGCCCCCCACTCCCCCAGACCTAGCCTAGGACAATTCAGAGCAGGCCTTGGTGACAGAAGGCAGCCTTAGGGGGAAGGAAAGGAAAGAGAGTGGGCTGCGGGAGGAGAGCGGGGGTGGCAGGCGGGGCTGGGTAATTGCGTGTTTGCCAGTTCTCAGTCTCTGCACACGAGGGAGCGTGTGTTGGTGGGTGTTGCTTCACTTTGAGGAGTGTCTGTTGGCAGAGGTGTCAGGGTGTCTATCTCAGGGGTCTGGGCTCTCCTTGGTTCCCGCCCTCTTTGTGTTTTGGGGAGCATGGCTCTGGGCACACCCAGCTGTGTTCTGTGCTGATGAGGCAGATGTGGCGGGCCCCAGCTGTGCCTGCTTCCCAGAGAGGGGGAGGGGGCTGCAATCTGCTCCCCCATAATGGCTGCTAAGTGCCAGGGGGAGGAACTAATATAGAGGTAGGACTGGGCCCTGGGCAACCCCAGCAAAAGGACATGAGGGAAAGAGGGCACTGCCTCCCCCACCCAGTCCCGCTCTGACCAGGCCCCCCACCCTACCCAATGTTCTTGGCTCACCCTGTCTTGCTTGCTCCTGAAGCCCATCCAAATTTCTCTCCATACTCAGTCCCTGTCCTCAGCTCTCCTCCCCTGTCGCCCCATCCAGCCTGATGCCAGGGACCCACCCCCTCCCCGGCCCCCAGCTCGTTCCCCTTCGCTGATTTTACAGAATAATCTTTTTATAGAAACTGGGGGGGGAAGCACTAATGGCAGGAACACACCCCTCCCATGCATCCCTCCCCCTGCTTCCCCCCACTTCCCACCCCAGTTTCTTCTCAAACCCACCCCTGAGCCAGTACCCTCCTACACCTATACCTCCATGAGACCAAGTTTGGGCGCGGGTCCCAACGTAGCAGACAAGGGGGCTCCCTGCTACCTCTTGAGGCAGGGTGCTCCCATATTATAGGGTGTGAGTTGCCCCTTAGACAGATGGGGAGAAATGGGGGCATCATCCCCCCTACTGTTTAGATGCTTTGCATGAGTGACCCCCTCAGCCTGGGGAATGTTTTGAAGGGTTCAGCTTCCCTGCCTCACCCCATCTTCAAACACTGACCCGTTCCCCTCCAAGTGCCTCCTGCCATCATGTCTCCACCCCCACTGGGTCTAGGAGGGGGCTCCCGGGGGCCAGGGTCTGACACAGACTTATTGGATTTCACGGTGTTTTGCTGAGAAAATAATTAAATTATCATATTTATGATGGAGCTGCCATGGCCTCTGCCAACCACTTGGAACAGAAGGGTCAGGATAGGGGGAGGAGAGGAGAGGGACCCAGAGCCTGGCCCTGTGGTCCAACCCTCTCCTAGCCCCTTCCTCAGGGAGGTGACCCCAGGCTGAGTGGGTCTGCAACTCTCTGCTGATGGTAATGAGAGGTCTCGGCTGGGGGCAGGTGGAAAGAAACCATATAAAGGGGCTGTGGAGACACAGGTTACAGGTTAGGACTAAGACCCTGGGCCATCTCCCATGGCTGTCTCCCAGCCCTCAGGACCCAGGAGGTCACATCTAGGCCAATCCCCAGGTCAGCCTTGGTCTAGCTCCTATATATCTTTCTAACTTCCTGCCTAGGAAGCTACGAGATCCTGGGCTCTGTCCCAACCCTGATGTTGACAAGACCCGGACACCCTGCTGCCTGACACCCAAGCTGGTTGCCAGGACCCCCTCCTGCCTCCCACCCAAACCCTGCCCCCCTATTCTCTCCGGGTAATTAGATTCCTCTCAATTAGCAGATTACGATCATTACCAGCTCATCTGGCAACTAAGCTCAGCACCCACAGCTGTGGAAAGGGGGGTGCCAAGAGGGGCACACTGGGGTCATGGGCAAACATGAGAGACGTGTGAAGAGCAGGGCTATGACCTGCCAGAAGGTCTGAGGCTGCCAAAAGGTGACAATGCGTCTTCTGACGAGAGACTTCTGCCAGAGGAGTGGGAGACCCCTGGAGTAGGGGCAAAACCCCCAACTCCCCAAAGGCAGTCTGGGAGCAGATGGAGCTGGCAAAGCGTTAAACAGGCCAGGGCTGGGTCTTGGCAGGAGCTGAGGAGAACGGGCTGCTGGGTGTTCAGTCTGGGCCCAAGCCTCCCAGCAAGTGTGCGTGTGCCCACTGAAATCCCTCAGCTTTCTCTCAGCGTTCTATAAAGCCAGGCCCAGGGAGGCAGGCAAGCAGGGCGAAGGTCAGAGGGCCAGCAGGCCAGGGAGCCTGGAGGGTCTCCCTCTAAAGCAGCTAGTGCAGAAGGCTGAGGCAGTGGGAGGGGGAGATTTACCAAGACTCTGGATTCATTATTCATGAGCCAGCAGCAAGGACTCCAATTTAAATGCTAATGTGGGGGGGCCTGACTCAGCTGCCCCTCTCATACCTCCACCCCCAGCCCAGGCACAAGTGGAGTCCAAGCTGGCTCCAAGGTTCGTAGGGGTTTATTTGGGCCTGGGGAGGGAGGCCAGAAGTCCTGGGCCACACATGTGGCTCCTTGCAAGGGAGAATTCTGCCTGGTTTCCTCAGATCCTTTCTGGACAGAGCTGGCCAGGCAGGCAGTAGCCCGAAGGGGAGTGGGCAGCACCCCCTCACAGGATGATCTGGTTGGTGAAGCTTCGACTCAGCTCCTTGTGTGGCAGAACTATCGAGTTCAAGATGAGCACCTCGGCAGGGATCCGGACGCGGCAGCCTGAAGCGTGCGTGAGGACACCAGGAGCAAGCAGGTCATGAGAGGTGATGGGGGAGGAAGCCTGGGCCATGACCAGGCCATCAAGAGGGGGCCCTCCCTGCCCATCTGTGCTCCTGGTCTCAGCCCCCAGTGACTCATTCAGGCCGAGTACATGACAGGATCTTGGTAATTATTTGTTGAAAGAATACACACACACACACACACACACACACACACACACGTACGCACACACTTGCATGATACATACAAGACATCACCTGTGGAGCTTCCCAACCCTTACCCCTAACCCCCACAAACCATACCCAGAATAGTAATGGCAGGAAGTAGCTTTCCATCCTTGAAGAGACTCTCACTGTCCATGCGGGCTCGGGGATCATTGGGATTAGGGTCATTGGGAGTCCCCTCTACGCGGGCCCAGCGCCCCACAGTGCTTCCCCAGCCCACGATACTGTGAAGGACACAGGTGTGCTCCTGTCAAATAGGATGGTTCAAGGTGAGTGGAATGGGAAGTAAGCATAAGAATGTGTGGAAGGGAGATGCAGAGCCTAGCGCTTACCCTTCTTGCCCTGGGAGGCATCCCTGGGCCCTCCCCCTCAGCCATTTTGGGTACCACACACTACTGTGTGCCTGGTTCCTACCTGCAAAGTGGCTCCATGAAGGACAATGCTCTCTCGCAGACGCACACCCTCGCCCAAAGTCACCCCCTTCCCAATGGAGACATTGGGGCCCAGCTGTGGAGAGAATGGGGGGACGGAGGATGCTCAAGGCCCCATAACAGGTGAGCCAAAGCGGAGAGACGCACCAGCATCTAAGCCCAGTCCTTGGGTATCCCCACCAATCCCAACAGCCTCTCCCTGAGGTTGAGGCCACAGCTTACCACAGCGGATGGGGCCACTTTAGCAGTTGGATGGATGTAAACGTTTCCTAGAAGCAGAAGAAACAACCTGAGGGCAGATACCCCGAAACACATTTGGACGGGGGTGGGGGGTGGGGGTAGACTGAGCCTTCACTTCCGCACCTGAGGTGAAGAGTATAGGCTCCCAGGGTGTGGGACAGTAAATGGCAATGATGGGACGGGGTGGTACCTCTGATTCGTGGGCCCCCTGGAGTGTGTTTGGCTAGCCGTTCTGGGTGAGTGATCTGGTATCGGCTCAGATATAGACGGGAGGCATAGAGGGCTGAGCTAGGGGTCAGACAAGGGAGTGAGACACTCATGGTCCAGCAGGACCTGTGCCTACCATCCCAATGCCACTCTCAGAGCCTCAAGATCAGAGGCAGTCTTTTCCCAAACCCCCACATACCCTGCAGACTTGATCTGGCTCCAGATACCATCAGTGAGGTGCACATAGATTTGGCCCTGCCCGGCTAGGGCCGAGAACACATCCTGCTCCAGTCGGATGGTCCCTGCCCCAGGCCATGAGCCTGGAGATTCCTCTCTGGCCAGGAAAGGAGAAGACATCAGAACTGAAGGGGCTTTCGCCACCTCTTCGAGGCCTCTAGCTTGGCTCCTCTATCAAGGTCTATCCAAATTCTAGGGACTTCTTCTCCTACCCTTGATAGACTGCTTTCACTGGGGAGCCCCATGCCTAGCTGGATCCCACTCCTCCCATCCTTGTCACGTCTATCCTCCCCCCAGTCACCCATCTAGTCGCCCTCCCTTACTGGATGGCACAAAAAAAAAAAAAAAAAAAAAACAAACAAACTCACCCCAGAGCAAGGCAGCTGGTGAGGGCAGAGACAGTCACAGAGAGAGGGGGGAAAGAGATGGTAGAGATGCCAGCTCAGCGGAAACAAGAGACAGAGAAGCCAGGAGAGATGGGGAGAAGCAGAGACATGGTGGAGTAAGAAATGGTTGTCAGCAGATGAATGAGGCGTGAGATGGGATCTGGGCGGGAGAAGCCTAATAGGCAGCTTTCAGGCTTGGGAAGGACGAACCTCACATGAGCAAGCAGGTCTCTGGGCAGCCTGTGTGTGTGTAAACGTGTGTGTGTCTGCACTTGAGCACATGGGCACCCAAGTGTGTGTTGCCGTCTGTTCTGAAAGATGTCTCTGGGACACCCAGGGCTGGAGAGAAATGGACCAGAAGGGGAATAGGCAGGCAGTGACAGAGGAGGAGCTGGGGTGTATAAGGAAGAGGGACAGAATGGGGTTAGAAGGGGAGGGGCTTAGGGAGGCTAGCTAGAGAGGACACTGGGAAAGGGCAAAGGGAGAGAGGGTGAGAAGGGTGACATGGAACCTTCAGAGCCTGGCAGGGGGCAGGAGTCTGGGTCTAGGATGTTTGGGGTTGGGTCCCAGGGTCATGGAGGCTGCCTCACAGTTGCCTATCCTGTTGGTTACGCTGGAAAACATCCCGAAGAGGCTTCAGGGCTTCTGGGGAGAAAAGGTAGATGCCACAGTTGATGATGTCACTGATAAAGGTGCTGGGTTTCTCCACATAGTGTAGGACCTAAGGACGTGAAAACAGAAAGGATAGTGGAGGGCGGACCACCACCAACAACAACACAATCTCATGCTCTCATTCCCAGGCCTAAACGGTAGCCCACCCCTTGCCTCTACCAGGCTCTACATCCCCAGAGGGCTACCTGCTCTACCCTCCCTAAGCTCTAGCATTGCAGGAGCACAGCTCCAGGCCACTGGGATGTCCTTCCCTCCTCCTCTGGAAAACCCACCTTTAGAAACCCAGTTGACATTGTTACCCCTCAGTCCTCTCCTGCCAGTTCCACGTGGCTATTCGGGCCTGTCACCCCTGACCTCGGGACGTACCTCACTCAGGCCACTGTGCCATTTCTAAGGATTGGCCTCTGACTCTTTTTCCTGTAGACTGAGGTTTCAGGGGGCATAGGAAATGTGGTTCTGTTTCTCTCATGTCTAGCTGATGCCAGCCTCAAAACTGCGTGTATTCATATGCACATACATGTACATTACATATGTTTTATATATATTAAATTATAAATAAATCAAATGGTTCTTGTGTCAAAATCAGTGAGATTCAGGGACAGGGACTCTCACAGACAGAGACAATGCCCCTTTGCCTTAGGGAGTATGCTCCTACCTCAGTAATTATGGTGCACCATGCACCTCCTACCTGTCTTTGCACAAACTGTTCTCTCTGCCTGCTCACCCTGCTCCTGAAGGAAGCCCTGTCCCCCACTCAAGCCATCACCGGGCCTCTCTTCTGTGTTCCAGAGTGCCCCGTGCATACATTTATTAAGACATCACACCTACAGAAATGAACTGGCAGCCCCCCCCCCCCCGTCACTCTTTCTTAAAGGGCTCCAAGGGAAGGGTAGGGGGTATGGTACCCACACTGTCCTATCCACTGGACATGATGGGGTCCACCTTAGAGTGTTCTCAGCATTCTCTAGAGGTATGGGGCTGATCTTGCAGAGGGGTGCCCAGCCCCCGTTCTGCTCTCACCTCATGCGTCTGTGGATTCTCAACAATGCAGCCGTAGTTGAGGGATTGTGTCCTGTTAGCCTGAGAGACAGACATATCCGAGACAGTGACCTGCCTTCTCCAGGGCAGCCGAGGCTGTTTTCTCTCCTTTCCTTTCCTTCCCCTCTAACACCTGGCACGTAGCTCTGACACTGACAGGCCTTCAGCAGAGTCGGGAGCTGACAGCTGCCCTCCCTCTCCCTACTTCCCAGCAACCAAAGGGCTCAGGGTTACCAATGACACCTCCATTCCCGTTGGGGCAGCACATCTCCCTCCCAGCAGTCATTTCTACTCTAAGACCTAGAGTGGTCCCAGCCTCTCTACAGCCTTCGACCCGCCCAGCCCTCTCTCTCACTGTGGTGCCGAGGAGTAAGAAAGGGTGGCGCTGGCGTCGGTGAGCATCCAACATGGCACACAGGGGGAAGTCCGAGCAGACGTCAGCATTGAGCACGAAGAAAGCCTCAGGTGCCCCAGCCAGGATCTGGTCCCGGAAATGATAGAGACCACCTCCTGTGCCAAGGGGAGCAAACTCCTGCAGGTATCTGTCCCCAGAAACCCCAGCCAACTCAGTGAGACACCATGAGCCAGGGTACCGGACTCACCCTCCCCCAATATCTCTGCCCTTGTCAGAAGTACTGGCCAAGGCCTGCAGAGAAACCTTATATTAAGCAATTCTGATGGCCAAAATAAGAATCCCTTGGGTATGAAATGAACCCTGACAAATACTGACTCAAACCACTCCAAGAACTTTGAGACTCTGTGTGTGCGTGTGTGTGTGTGTGTGTGTGTGTGTGTGTGTGTGCGTGTGTGTGTGTGCAGTGTGTGCATGCGCTCATGCATTCAAACACCTGATTGGAAGGTTAAACTCCTGCTGGGCAGCTTCTAGGAACTGGGTGAGGGCCTCATCAGGCTGGTAGAAGCCAATGAGCAGAATCTCCTGCATCCCAGGAACCTAGGACAAGAGAAGAGGTTGGGAGAGAAAAATTCTGATGGAATTAGGAGAATTTGGTCCAGAAGTCCAGAGGACACAAGTTCAGCTTCAGCTGTGTATCCTGGGTAATCAACCATTCTAGCCTGCTTTTCTTTTGGATAATGCAGAAGATAGAAGAGCCCTCAGTCTAAAGCTTTCCATTTCACTATATTCTCCCATGCACCTGAACTGGAACCCACTCTAAGAATGACTTCAGCTACCAAGTTACATTAATGTATAATCCAGTCACCTTTTCTCCCTTTCCTTATCCAGGGCCCCCTCTTTCTCTCTCAGTACTGGGGACTGAACCTAAGGCCTCACACATACTAGACAAGTGCTCTCTCTCTGATCTATATCTGTAGCTCATGCATGTGTGTGCATGCATGGGTGGGCACACATGCCCATGTGAATTCATCCACCTGGAGGCCAAAGGTCAGGTCTCCCTTCAGGAATGGTCCACCTTGTGTGTGTGTGTGTGTGTGTGTGTGTGTGTGTGTGTGTCACGGTCTGAGACCTAATGATAAGGACAGACTGGCTGGCCAAGTAAGCCCCAGACTCAGTGCTGAGATTACAAGTGTCCATCACCATGACTGGCTCTTTATATAAGGTGATGGGGAGCTAACGTGGGTCCTCATGTTTCTGCAAGTCAGCACCATATCAAACGAACATCTCCCATTATATATTATCCTCAGTTCGATACCAGCATGAGACGAGGGTATAATCAAGGGTGTGCATTGAATTAGGCATTTTACAGTCTTGCTTCTCTACAAAGGAGGTCTAATCTCTACTTTACAGATAAGAAAACCAGAGCTCAAAGAAGGTAAGAATTCCACTTGCTCCGGGTCACAGAAGGGAGACTGGACTCAAGCCCAAACCTCACCTATTACAAAGCAATAAAGAAAAGGAGCTGCAGCATGGGCTCTGCGCTTTACCATCAACAAAGGCCCCCATGCCACGGCTCTAAATGCTCTTCTAGCTTCCTGCCTGGATTCACACTCCACACTGTAAAACTAGGTGTGAAATCCAAGCAGCAAGAGGCAGGGGAGTCAACAGGGCTAGCTGGAGCTCTGAACCACCCGAAGAAATGCCACTCACACAGGCACCTGTGAATGACAGCCCTTGAAGTTTCCTTGGTGGGAAAGGGGAGGCAGGCAGCAGGAAGGAGATGAGCGGGGAAGTGTAGTGTGAGAGAACCTACAGGGTTACCTGGGCACAAGCTTCTATATGGTGCTGGATCATAGGGACGCCCGCCACAGGAAACAGTGGTTTGGGCACCTCAAAAGACAAAGGCCTGAAACGAGTCCCTGGGAGAGGAGAGAATAGTTTAGCCTCCTACTTCCTGCTGTCCTAACCCCACCGACCGCTCCAGCCTACCCCTTCCCCTATTCAACAGCTCCTCACCCTTTTGAGGGCCTCCGATGAGGATCACAGCTTTGAGCATGATGGAGATCGCTACCTAAACCTCAACAGACAACAGAAGAATTACACTCAGATCTCACACTTCAAATCGCAGCACGTCGCCCTTTCCTAGGATGCAAACTCAAAAGTTCAGTACAGTCCTTCCTACCACCACCAATTTCATGCCAATCCAGAATTGAGTAGCCTTCAAAAACCTGCACCCCACTATTTGGCAGTGAAGAAATTCTGTAAACTCTGGGAACTCAACGGACTCCCTTGTCTGACCCCAAACATCAACAACCAGAAGCCTCCATCCCAATAACTCTCAAGCGTCTGCATCTTCTTTCTAGACGTTCGGCTCCGAATTCCAGCGGTGAATATGGAACCGCAAAAACCTCGCGTGAGCCCCGGGTATTTCATTTCAACCCTAAGAATGAACCCCGAGCAGCGTACTAGCACTAATCTTCATTAGATGAAGACCAATCCTAACAGCTCTGGGTGCTGAATGTGAATCCCACAACTGCATGTACTAAAACTCAGTCAAAGGACAGGTGTCTCTGACATGCCAAACACTACAAGCTCCAGCAGTGCCCGTACTGAGGACTGGTGCCAAATCTCTGGATTCCGAGGATTGGTTGCTGACCCTCTGGACCCCACAACTGAGTCTGTCCAATAGACGTTAGTTTCTCGTAGCCAAGGGTTATGGAACCAAAACAATCCAGGACATGAGGAGAGCAGGACGGGACCTCGGAGCCCTCCCTACGTCTAGGGTCTGTCCCCTACTCCAACCCTGGCCGCCACCCCTCCACGAAGTAGGTCCTTTTACCACTAGCTCCCTTTACGCCAGCTCTGCCGCCTGCTGCTGCTTGCTCCTTCCGCGTACGTGTCTCCTTACAACTCGCGAGAACGCCTTCACAGGGGATGCCGGGAGTTGTAGTTTTAAAAAGTCCTCTCCCAACTTTATTATACAGTTTGGTTAAGAGATCGAGGAGCGGACGTAAATAAGAAGAGAGAGAGGTGAAGGTGGAGGTAAAAAAGTTAGGCATGGGAACTAATATTGAGACCTAGGACTTCACAGTACGGGCTCAGGGACAGCGGAGAACTAGGGAGGATCCCGACTAGAGGAGCAGTGGGTGTGGCCAGCCTTGGAAGGGGCAGGGGCTGGGGCGCCGACGGCCGAAGGACGCCGCGCTTAGCCTGAGCCAAAGAAGAGAAGGCGGAGTCTTAGCTCCCGTGTTTGTCCTTCTGGGACGTTTGACACTGAGAGAAGTCCTGTTCCGGATTTACTGTCTGTGACTTGAAGCACCGGACTAGGCACGCTCTCCGGACGTCCTAGTGACACGCCCATTCTGTGACCTTGGCTTGTGGGTCTTGGAATAAGTTCGCGGCAGGTGCTGGGAGATTAAAAGGCAATGCCACAAAACAGAAAAAAGACTCGGAGGGTCAGAAAGAAAGCAGTTTTATTAAGCAAGACAGAGGAGGGTTTGGGCCCCACCGGCCGCTGGCCTCGCAGCCATGGCGAAAGGTCTGACAGTCCCTTTCAAGCCAAGTCCAACTGAGAAAAAGTGCTAGGTTCCTGCGCAGGCTGCAACCGCCAGGGGGTGTGGTCCGGCGAATGGTCCACGTGATTGTGTAGGTGCCAATTTCAACCCACCTGGGGGAGGTGTGGAGCGATGGAGAGTGGAGTTGTGGGTCAATTTACCCGCGTAGTGAGCTTAGTTAATTAGAATACTCTTTTCTTTGCAGTCCAGCGACCCTCATCCTTCTGCAAGGCTTCTGGGAACAGAACCAGTCCCAGAAAAAGCCCTGCTTTTACTGGAGATCCCAGCCCTTCCCTGCCGTCGTATTTGATGTTCTCTCTGTCTTTCATCCAGTTAACATTCGGAGGAGGCTAGCCCGGTATCTGGGCGGGCAGTGTTACTATGGTGTCTTTGCGTGTTAGTGTTATCGTGTCCCTTTTGAATCTTAGCCTGAACTAGATGAAGGGCGGGGAAACCCCACCTAAAAGCAAGGTGGGATAAGAGCATCACCTCTCCAACTAATATCTGGCCCAAATGTGCATTTGAATTCACACTATGATATCGGACAAATGACTAGCTTCTAAGGTTTTATCTCTGTAGCTATTAAACAGGACTTGGCCCTGTCCCTCCTTCTCTGGGTCAAGTAGAAGATCAAAGGAGCTCTCACAGTTTTTCGGAGACAGCTTTGAGTAGGGGAACATGCCCTAAGTTGGGAGCCAGAAACTGGATTTTAAATCTTGATTTACTCTATGGGCCCTCGCGTGGTACAACGGGAGCCCATAGCTGACTTCTCAGTCTGGGTAGAATCCGGTCCTGAAGTAGGAGAGGAAATTGTTAGGACGGTCTCGCCCTCCAGTGTGGAGGCTGGGCTCCTCATCACTCTGTGTGGACTAGACCCAGCTACAAAGGCGTGCCAGCCGTGGACCCTACTACTGCAGAGCCCGCAGGGTGGTGCTGTTGTGGACTATGGCACCAGTTCCTTCCACAAGGATGCATGCAGAGTCTGAGCAGTGGCAGAAGGCGTTGGCTAAACTGACCCAGGTAGTCCGACTTGCCCGCATCACCCGGGCCACTACATTGCTCAGCTCCTTGCACCTTTGCTCCAGCAGATGAACAGACCCGGGAGAGCTGAAATTCAGCTTGGCTGTGCTGCCTTCACCAGAATTATGCCTTCCAGTGGCTCCAGAACCCCGGGCAGGCCTTTCTCCCTCAGTTCTTTCTGAAGCCTACATCCCTACCACCACGCTAGGCCGGGCCAGTCCTCAGAGCTCCCATAATAGCAATGAAGCCTGCTCCCGGCCCAGTCTGCCAGCACACCACCTCCTTGTGTGGTGGGGGCCTCCAAGGGCCCCTTCTCCTTGGCCCACTAGATACCTAACCTGGAAATTGGGGTTGATGGGAGGGGGCCACCACTGTTCCTTTTAAAAATGGTCCTCTCTTGCCCTCAGCCTTTCTCCCCCAGCCCAGTGACTAGTGGTTCACACCATAGCTACAGTGCAGGTCTTGCAGCCTTCCTCTGGACTCCTTCACCCGTGACCCCTGTAGGAGGCCTGGATGCAGATGGAGATATTCTGGACCTGGGGGTCATTGATATCCAGAGTAATATCTTGGAAGTGTGGCAGCTGATTTGTCTGGTTTTTTTGTTTGTTTGTTTGTTTGTTTTGTCCCCCCCCCCCCAGGAACTGCTTTGGACATCTGAAGAGTAGACAACAAATATGGGGTGTGGGCAGGCTGTGCCAGAGGTTTTGCGTTTTCACCGCACTCCCTACTTAAGGAAAACACCCACCTGGGATTGAGACTGTCTGAAGCCTCGGCCAAGAATGGACTCCTCCTACAGAGGCTGACTTCAGGACCAGTTGGCTAGCTAGGTAGTTTGTAGGCCACCTCCCTGGATGTCACAGCAGGGTGGGGGGCAGGTAGGTATTCAGCACGAGGCTCTGATTTTATACACTGTTCCTTTCTTTGCCTTGTTTGGCATGGTTGTCCCCAATCCTCCCAGGAACCCCAGCCCCCACCCACTGGCCCAAGTGGGCTCCTTATTTAGCCCTAGGATGCCTGGGATGAGCTGCTTTAGGCTACACCACCACCTGACTAGCTGGACAGCTGGATATGACCCATCCCTTTTTAGGGCTAGGGGAATCAGATGTGGCAAACAGGAGACATGGCTTTATACTCATCTCAACCCCCAGGCAGACATGTAATGTCAGCTAAAGGCGTACAGGCATTTGTGGAAATATCCTTAAATACAGACAAGGTAGCCTTGAATTTTTTGGTCCATATAGCCAGTAGTGAAAGGACCACATGGCTGTCAAAACCAGTGAGAATGACCTGACCTAACAGCCACCCTTACCCCCAAGAGTCCTTTTGACACCATGCCCCCTGGTGGTTAGATGAAGTAAACCAGCAGGGTGCAGGAAAGATGTTTGAGAACAGCAGCCAACACCCTGACACCCCCCCCCCCCCCCCAATGACACCTTCATTCCCTACTCACTTCCCTCTTTGCGATAGGATAGGGTCTGGCTGGTCAGTACTATCCTTGAAGGTTAGCACTATGATGGACTCTCCAACCCCTAAGTCTGCTGAAGTCCGTTAGGGGCCTAAACTGGTGTGGAGGGGCATCAGACTGCCCACGGTAAAGATCCTCTCTCAGGGACTAGAGTGGAGTTCAGCCTGTGCAGGGCATCAAGTAGAAGCACTGTTTCCACTCACTGTAGGTACTCAGTGTGGGGCATTGCCACCTTTTGATCAGAACGGTTTTGACACCACTCTGCTGACATAAATTACCTTTGCTCGGCCGGGTTTGGAACAGGCAGTTCACATGCCATTTCCAATGGAGATGGGGAGGGAACTGCAGATCAAAGGGGGACGGGAGAGGAATTTTTACCATTTATCAAGATATGAGTTCAGGCACCTCATTTTTTATACGAATGCACTTGCTGCATGCGGAGGGAGATCCTCGCAAGCAAAGTGTGTATCTTCATAACTGGAATGACAGGCGGGCACGGTGTTTCTCTCATCCCTTCCCACTGCTTCTAACATCTTGTTCTTCTGTGACGATGGACCCCGCCTCTTTCCTGAGGTCCTGGGAAGTCGGAATGGCTGTTGGAGCTGGAGTCAAGGGGTCCTCAAACCAGTGTCCATGTTCTCTGTTTATAGTTAGAAGTTTGTTCCTTTCGTTTTGCCAAGAGTAAAGCTTCAAGGTAAAGCACAGAAAACCTGGATCCCTCTTTCCTCTACCTCAGGTCTAGAAAGCTCATTTCTGGAACCCTGGGACCATTGTTGGGTGTATCCAGTGGTGGTCCAAGAGACTCCTAACTTGCCATAGAGACAAGAAGGTCCAGCCTGATGTGTCCCTCAACCCTAGGAAATGCAGGACATGGCTTTCCTGGGCACTCACAACTGTTCCATGCCCTTGGATCTGTGTTCTAATCCCAAGAATCTGGGGTCGGAGCCCCTCCTAGTTCTTTCTACAGCTCTTCACACTGCCTCCTTTACCCAATTACTGAGATGAAATCCGTCTCGCCCTCGTCCTGGGGAAAGACTAAGGCCAGGGATGTGACGGGTCCATTCCAGAGCCCAGCATTCTTCAAGTTACTAAGAGGACGCATAGAAACGGAGGTGGTTCCCGGGATCTAGATAGAGGGTGGCTATGGAAACTCAGTAGGTGACCACAGTCTCCCTTCTAGAAATAAAAAGGAGCAAGATTCAAGGGAGGGGTTGTAAGGGCCTAAGGTACTCACTGGCATACCCTCTATACCCCTGAATCACTGCCAATGCCTAGAGAAGGCTAAACTACACTCAGGACTCACTCCGAGCCACCAGCCTTCTCCTTCCCACCCCACTCAGAGATCATACATTAAGTCCTGCCGCTTGCTGTTTTTATTTTCCTTGTGACAGACAGACAGAGAGCTGCACAGACAGCTGGACGGCTGAGGGGACGGTCAGGACAACATAGGCAATAGGGATTGGATGGAAAGGAAACTCCATAAAAGGCAATAAATAAATAAATACAAATAGGAAGAAGGGCAAAGGCCATGGAGAAGCAGCGGGGACATCCCTGGACCAGTGTAGAGGGCCCAGAATCACACCCGCTGGGGCAGGAGACCAGCTTGAGTGGCCTTAGGCCCTCAGCTCATTGCCTTTCTTCTTCCTTTCTGAAGATTCAGTTGCTGGCCTGCCCTGCCACCCCTGAGCCCGCCCTCCGCCCTCCCTTCCACTTATCTCTGCTCTGGCTCCTGGCACTGCCGCCATGTTCTGTCCTTCTCTCCTGTACTCAGCCCAGCTCACTGTTTCCACATCACTGGATCCTCCTTCCTCTTCAGCCACTCCCTGAGGTCCACCTCTTCCTCTGCATCCCAGAACCTTCCTCAAGTTTCTTCCCCCACAGCCTCTACTTCTCACTTCCCCACTCCCTTCTTGCCTCTTTCTCTTCTCACCCTTGCCCGGTCTGACTAGTGCATCTCCTGCTCTGCTTATAGCCGGGGTGACATCCGGCTGAAGCCCCAGGGGCCTTGTCCCCTTAGGTCCATGAGGTAATAGCCCAGTCAGATGTTGCTGCTGCTGCTGGTATCTGAAGCCCCCTGGCCTGTCCAGCTGAGCATGGGCTCTGGAATGTCCCTTGGCAGCGTTGAGTGGGAACCCGAGTTGAAGCCCGTGGCCGGGCTGTGGTCCATGCCACCTAGGGGCTGCCAGGGTAGGAGCGGAGCAGCACCTTGTGACGGGTAGCAGCCTCTGCCCGGCGTCGCCGCTGCTCACCCAAGAATTCCTTGAGCCGGTTGGTGGTGAAGGTGAGTGTCTGGCGACGCAGCTTCATCAGGTAGGCATCTTGCAGCCATGGGTGGGCCAAGCAGTCCTGTAGTGAGGGCCGGCTCCTGCCAGGCCAGTGAGGGATCATGAACCGGGAAAGAAGCTCTGGGAGAGGGCAGCCTGTGCCCTCCCTCGGGCCCTTTCCCCATCCTGATTCACCAACATGTGTGTGATACTGGGCTTAGTTTCCCAGTCTCTGGAATAGGGACAGCGATTCTGTCCTTCCCAGGACGGTTTTGGGCTTTGAACGGCAGACAGCATGATTGCTGCTGCACTCTATGGAGGCGTTGGAGTCTGGCCCCATGAAGCCAGGGTGGGTCATAACACTGGAAGATTAGCAGGTAGGGAGCCTACTCACCAGGGATGTACTGAGAGGACCTTTCGCAAGAAGAGGGTGGCACTCTGGGATGTGTTCGGGTACAACTGGAAGGCATCAAAGCGACCCCCCACAATCCGAGCCTCTGTTTCTTGGGGGTCTGGCTCATAGAATGGGGAGTATCCACTGAGCCTGTTGAGGAAGACAGGTGAGTTGGCACAGTCTCAGATGCCTCTCTTATCGCCCCTACCTGAGAATGATGGTCAGTGGTCAAGCCTAAGAGACACTAGCGTAGGGCATCTGGGAGGGGCACAATACTCAGGAGCAATCCCACCTTGGCACTGGATGGGTGGTGTGGAGACAGAACAAGAAGGAGGAGGCATGGGCAGAAGTGGGGGCTGAGAGCTAGAGCAGGCAGATGGAGAGGATCATGGACAGAGGAGAGCAGGGAGTCGGAGCGGGGCCAGGCCACTCACATGATGTAGGTGAGCACACCTGCTCCCCAGATGTCCGTGGCAGAGCCAATGGGGTCTCCCTTCACCATCTCAGGAGCTGACGGGATACAGAGGGCAAGCTGATCTAGGTTCCCCGTGGCAGAGGAACAGAAAGAGGCAGGCGGAGCGGGGTGGGAAGGATCTGGGGCCTCAAGGAGCAGGACCATGACCAGGTTACCACATCATGAGTAAAATCAGAGCAACAGGCCTTATAGGTCAGCAGACAGGACAAAAGTGGGGGTGTCCACCAGGAGATGTGGGCCACCTGGGGCATTAGAGGTTCCCGAGGACCTACGATGCAACTTCACAAGCTGCCTTGGATCAGTTCCTTGTGGCCAACACCAAGTTTAAGAACCTTTGAAAGCAGCCTGGCTGGCTCTAATCCCAAGCCTGCCCCTCTTTGACTATGGGACCCTGGGCAATTTACTAAAGCAGCCTAGCTGTCCATTGTCTCGTCTGTAACGTGTGGTTTGTAGAGCAGCTCTAAGGAATAGAGACAATAAGCATCAGTTAGCAAGTAGCTAAATAACCGCTGGTTCTCCCTGCTCTGTACAGTCATAATTGATTCTCTCGTCTTCCCAGGTTTTGTGAATCCCATTGCAGTTATTTGTAACTGTCTAATTGGACGAATACTTAACGTCAGGGTTCCTCTCTTTCCTCATCTGTAAAAACGAAGCACTATTATGCCAAACTCTAAGGCTATTGTAAAGATCAATGGAAAAAACCCTGTTCATTATTTACATAACAGTTGCTTCACAGTGAATGGTACGTATGTGGGTGAGAGGGTGAGCCTGGCACATCCCTTTGGCAGCCCCCCACCCTCCATCACGACCAGCTGCTGGTCTTCTCACCCATGAACTCCAGAGTGCCTGTGCGGTGGCCAAGGGGCTTCAGGGCCTGAGGGTTGTAGGGCTGGGCACTGCCAAAGTCCACAATCTTAAGGGCATTGTCAGCAGCCAGCAGCAGATTGTCTGGCTTGATGTCCAGGTGTAGCACATGGTGGCCATGGAGGTAGTCCAGCCCTTGTAGCAGCTGCACCACGTAGGTGGCCACATCATCTTCTGAATACCGGAATCTGGGGTGGGGGTAGGGGGTGGGAAGGGCGTGGCAGAGGCGGCCAGCTTCCCCAACTCTTGCTACCCATTCTGTTCCCCAGGAACACCCAGCTCTACCTGTCACTGAGCCCACAGAGGAGTTCTCGGTTGCCACAGCTCTCAGCAATAAGCACAAGGTACCGAGGGGTGATGTAGGCCTCATGCAGGGACATGAGCCGTTCATGGTGCAGCGTCCGCAGCACCTCATATTCCTGCAGCACCCGATGTTTGCCCTCTGCTGCGTATGGCACGATCTTGGCAACGAACGTTCGGCCCGTAGCATTCTCCCGGCAGGATCGCACAACACCAAAGCGGCCCCTGTGTGTGCAGGAGGGCCACAGACTCAGGTGGACGCTATCATTGTGCGAACTAAAACAGGAAGCAGGGACCCTGGGAACAAGAATGCAGTGGGCTTCCGAGTTCATTGCTAGGAACAAAGATTCCAGCACTCACTGGCTCTCTACCTATAAACGAGTCCATAACCTCAGTTTTCGCATCTGTGAAAGGGGTGCTGATGGCAAGGCAGTGCCTTCCCCTCACAGTTGTGAAGATGAAATACAGCCCAAGGCTCAAGCTCAGGGTGGTACCCAGCTGAACCCCACAGTTCTAAAACCCCACACTTCAGCATCTTTCTCCAAGCCCAGTCATGACAGTCTGCTCTGCCTAAACTTTATGTCCCTTGTGTCCCATCCTCTTTCCCACCTTCCCTTCCCCATTCTGCTTGCCTGGCCTTCTCCTCTAGGAAGGTGTAGGGTTTCTGAGGGGGGCCCTGTCGAAGAGTGGTGCTCTCAGGTGTGGGGGAGCTGACCACCTCCTTGGCTGGGCTGAGGCTCCGCACAGTCACCTTGGTGGGCTCAGGAGGGGGCTCAGGGGCTGGGGGCTCAGGGGCTGGAGGTGCGGACACAAAGGAAGTCACCACATACAAGGAAGTTGAGGAAGGCGCTGGTTTAACCCCTTGTGGAGTAGAGGTTGGGGTCAGGGTTCCAGTGTCAGGGACAAAAGACTTGGGTTCACTTGGGGTGACCTGAATACTGGGTGGGGTGGACTCTGCTTGCTGGGCAGCCAGCAGACCCCTGTGCTTTCGTGGAGGGGTCGGGGGTGGTGGACCCATGGCCTTGAGTGAGGACAAGGCCTGGCTAGTGGACATGGGAGAAACTGAGGAGCTGAGAGTGACTGCCTGGGGACCTGGGGGAGCAAAAGCTGGGGTTAGGGCTAGTGAGGTAGGAGAGTCAGAAGGTGGGGCCCTGGCTGGCCCTGAGGTAACAGGGGCATCTTGGGGAGCAGCAGCTGGCTGAGCCGAAGAATCTAAGAGGAGACAAAGAAAATCATCCCTGAGTGTTCTGAAAAGAAAGCTGTGATGCTCCAAGGAGTGGCGAGGGGCCGCTACTACCCTACACCTTCCACCAACCTTGAGGACCTCTGATGAGGACCTTCTCGGAAGGGTTGCTGAAGGGCCCCTGCCCAGCACGGTTGGAACAGGCCACGCGGAACCTCACAGCCACACCGATAGGCAGGTGTGTCACATTGTAGTAACAGTCGAGGATGCCTGAGCTTACGGAGTGCCAGACAGACTCCCCTGTGGACAGCACAGGGAGGGTTAAGGCCACAGAAGGGACTCTAGCTCTCCAGAGAAAAGGCCTCTATCTGAGAAGAAACTAGCCTTCCCAAGCAGCACCCCCACCCGTCACCCGGCCTGCCACCGGCTGCCTCCTTTTTTCCCCATCCTGCCTTGCCCTCACCATCTACCCGCCGCTCCAGAGTGTATGTGCAAGGTGCCCGGCTGTCTCCTGGCTTCCACAGCACCAGCGCTGTATCATGGTAGGTCTGGGGCACCTCCGGAGGGGCTAGCTTTCCTGGGATGCCTGGAAGGAGAAGGAGAGGCCCCAGTGGAGGGCTCAGCACACTCTACCCCACCTCCTCATCCCTACTTGCATGAGCCCTACCCCTCTCACTCACGGGCCACAGACACAGTACAGGAGCTGGTAATGCTGCCCAAGACATTGGTAGCCGAGCACTCATAGAGCCCAGCATGCCGCTTGCCAGCCCGGGGTATGCTCAGCAGCTGCCGTCCATCTTTGCAGGACACGATGACCACTGAGGGCTCTGACCTCAGGGACTGCTTATCTGGGGACAAGAAGGCATGGGGGGCAGCTGAGGAAAGCCAGGTTTCTCTCACTTGCCCTTCACTTCTGCATCCCTGTGGCCCTGCCTCTCCTATGCCCTTTACTAGGAACCACTTGTCATCCCCCCCCCCGCCACGCCCGTCTCCCCTTCTCTGTGCAAGATGCAATCTACTTACCTTTCATCCAGGAGATACGGGGTGTTGGGCAGCCTGCCGGTAGGCAGAGCAGGGTGGCTGCTTCCCCCTCCAGCAGCACCTGGTCCTTGAGTTTAATGTGGAAGACTGGGGGGAAATCTGAAGGAAAAGAGACAGCTCAGGACCCTGGCTGCTTGCTGCCCAGGGAGGGACAGATGCATGTGAGCCCTGGCGCGACAGGACCAGCAGGGAACAGAGCAAATGGTTCCCTCCTCCCAGCTAAATGCGGGGAGTAGAAGCTCATGCCGGGCCTTCGAGGATTTTCCTGTGGTAAGCATCACCTTCTCCAGGCCCTCCGCACGTGTGGAACCACCTTCTCCTTGACTGATGACTGAGGACGCTCAGGCCATACCTCACATTTGTAAATCACTTAGAGCCGAGACCAGCACTAAGTGTTCTACAAGCATTTGTTAAAATAAAAACAAACACATTTTTGAAAAATGATAACAGTTAAGATTCTGTAACTTAAACTCCCTCTGGGCCACTGCAAGGCATGTGGGAAGGGAAAGGAGAAGGAGCAGTGACATGACCTAACATGGGCTGCATGCAGAATCTGTGATCAGAATGTGCAGCCTTGGAGCCAGCAAGTAAAGACTCTTGCCACCAAGCTCATGATCTGAGTTCAGTTCATGAGAGCCACATGATAGAAGGAAAAAACAACACACTCCCAAGAGTTGTTCTCTGTCTTCCACACGCATGCCATGGCAGGTACATGTATATGTGTATACACACACACACACACACACACACACACAATACATAAATGTAAATGTTTAAAAAGATTGGCCCATGGTAGCACATGCCCCTTTAATTCCAGCACTTGGGAGGCAGTGGCAGGAGGATCTCTGTGAGTTCGAGTCCAGCTTGGTTTACATGGTTCTACTACAGCCAGAGCTCTACAGAGAGGCCCAGTCTCAAAAAACAAACAAAACCTGTGCGGTTCTGAGAGACCTGAAGCTAGTGCCCCCTATAGGCACCCCTGGAAGGGTGTCTCTCGGCCTCCCTGAGGTGTAGGGGAGCCTCCTGACATTTCAACTTTGGTGTACTCAATTCAGGCCCCTAAAAACAACGTCTGAAGACTGGGTGGTGGTGGCGCATGTCTTTAATCCCAGCACTTGGGAGGCAGAGGCAGGTGGATCTCTGAGAGTTCGAGACCAGCCTGGTCTACAAGAGCTAGTTCCAGGACAGGCACCAAAGCTACAGAGAAACCCTGTACAAACAAAACAAAACAAAACAAAAAACACAAAACCTTCTGAGAGAGCAGAATAGAGACTGCAGGACCCTAAGCGAGTCACGCCCCTTCAAAAGCTCCATTTCTGGAGAATGTCTGTGAATTTGAGAGACTGTGCCCAACCTAGCTTGGGTAAGGAGGGTTTGCTGTGAAACTCAAAGGAGGCTCGGGGAGAGCTGGCACGTGGCTGGCACGAAGGAAGTGCTCCCAGACATTAGCTCTTCTTGAGGTTGTTACTATTATCTCCTTGATATACCCAACAGAGAAGCCAGGAGCTGAACCTGGGAAGAGGGATTATTGGAGCAAAGCAGAAAGACACTGGTTGGTGACCTTGCCCAAGGCAAGAGGCTTGGAGCTCTGTGCCAGTCCTGCTGGACTGGAGTTCCTCAGAGACAGGATGATTTGAAATTGTTATCCCTGGACTGTTCCTTAAGATCCAATTTGGTTTGGGTCACAGGGGGTGGAGTGTATCGCCTTCACCGGAGGGGTTGGGGAGAGCTAAAGGCCCCTGGGAAATCAGGATCTGAAGAACTAGGAGGGATCTGGAATCCAGCAGGAACACATGAACAGTGTGTATGTCTCTTCTTACTGTACCCTATTGTTCCCAGAGGAGGGGTCCTAATCTCATCCTCCGGTGTACTGGGAATAACCTCATCAGTTGCCACCCCCAGTCCTAGTTGGGATACTAGGGACCGCACAAAACAGGCCGGGGTGAGCGTTGGAAGATGACCTTGGCCTAGCTTGGCCAGTCCTACTGCCATTGCCCATTCCTGGGACCAGCCCCAGTTGATAGAGTGGGAGAGGCTTCTTCCGGCAGGGAGATGAGGTCAGAGGGCACTGCTGAGCAGGGAACCAGCTGCACTAGCAAATGGAGCCCCAGTGGGGAAGGGATTAGCCACCCCACATTTCTCTGCTGATGCTCTCCTCCACCTGCCTCCTTTCCCCTCTCTTCCAGCCAGCTGGTCTTCCCTCCCCACCATACCAGCCCCACAGTCCTGACAGAGCTTTGGCACAGTCCTCTCAAGCAAGGCCAGCTGAAGCAAAACGGAGGTTAGATCCATTCTGAGCAGTTTAACCCAAAACTGGGCCAGGAGAGAGTGGACAGCTTCTAAAGATCACGTGCACAGCCTTGCTTGTTGACTTCCTCCTGACCACCCCGACGCCTGACAGCCTGGCCTCCTGGAGTAATGCCTCTTTTCCAGGTGGAAAGACACCAGGCGGAGGATACCTCCCTCCCTGCAGCCCCAAGGACACCTGAGAAAGAAATAAACCAGGGGCTGTGGCAGGCCTCTGCTCCAGAAAAACGAGCCCAGGGGCTACTTTTCTCTAAAGATGTGCTTCGTGGGTAACGAGGAGAGTCCAGAGTTGTGGAGAACGGAGGACGCAGTCCAAGCTGGGAGACAAAGTGTGTCTTTGAGTGTGCACACTCTGGGGCTCTGGGAGCACCAAAGTAGGATTTTTGAGCTGCTTCCCAGGGTTCTCTAACTGCCTCTCTTCTGAAGAGTCAAGCAGGTCTCTGTCTCTGTCTCTCTATGTCTCCCCCCCCCCCCCTTTTCTCTTCTCTCTTCCTCCCATTATCCCCTTTATCTCAATAAAACTCTTCACTTTAAAAAAAAAAAAACCACCCTGCACCCAGATACCCAGATGCAGAAACCTTCCAAGGTCTTCCAAGTGACAGAAAGCCAGCCAAACAAAGACTTTAATAGAGTGACCTGGAGATGCTCTGGGCTGTGACTGCTCCCTTTGTTAGACCTGAGGCTTGGACAAGCTACTCAGCATCACTTCACTAAGCCTGCTTCCTCGCCGGCAAACTAGGAGGCTGAAGATCATCCTTCTAAAGAATGCCGTGGTGTTAAACAAGACAGCGTTTGTGACATGCTTAATAGGACACTTGCCTCTGCTAATTAATGGCAGCTGCTGCTGTAATTATCATTGTTGTTCTCCTAACTCGAGGCCTCTTCCATGGCTGCCCAAGCTCCTCCTGGTGAGCCACTTTTACTCAGCCAGGAGAGCAACCTGAGGCTTTCTTACCTGATTCGCTGGGCACATATTGGTGACCTAAGTCCTCTTGGACACTGGCAGAGAGGTTTGGCTGCGATAAGCCCTTGTTCTTGCGCAGCCTGGAAAGGCCCCATCGGTGCCGGCTTCGGCTCTCCCCTGGAGCTGGACAGACCCAGACTCATGAGCTCTTGCATAGCCACTACAGCTAGCACCCAAGTCCCTGTAGCTCTCAAGGTACGCCCCCCCCCCCCCCGCAAAAAATATCCAACCACCTTGTCCTCCTCTTCCTGATCCCTCTCCACCTTCCTCATCTCTCTAGCTCTGCCAATACCACCCTTCCGGCCTTTCTTTCAGAGCTACCTCTAGCTCACCATACCCACCTCTCACCCAGTCCCTCCTTACCTGAGGAACCCGAAGTGCCGCTGGCCTCTGAGCCCAGAGACTCAGCGGAAGGTGTGGCGGCACCAGCCTGAGAGGCCAGTTGATTGTGTGGAACACCGAGGCGTCGCAGGCTCTCCCCTTCCGAAGTAGCCCTGCGCAGCCTTCCAAACAACGGTGTGCTGCGACCCGAGGCGCCCCCGGAGTCCTCGCTGCTGCCGCTGCGCTGCAAACGACTGGATAGCCGCTCCAGCGTGGAGCTGAGTCTCCTGCGCACCGCCAGTACTGGGGAGCCCCGTGCTGAGCTACCACCCTCAGAGCTCTCCCCGTCTCCACTGCGGGACTCCCAGGCTGGGTGTCGTTGTCCGGGCGGGGTCCTCCTCAGCTTCTGCGATAGGGACAGCGAAAGGCGGCGTACGAGGCCCGGCTCCCCCGCTACCCTGAGGTCCTGCACAGAGCGCGAGCGCTCTGGCCGTCGCACCAGCTCTAGCGGAGTTCCCGCCGGGCTGGGACGGTAGATGCCATCGTCCTCTGCCCCACGGAAGGGACCGCGCTCCTCTGAGCGTGAGCGGCTCAGTAGCCGCAGGCCCCGTGACAGTGGCGATTCCCGGCTGCGCTTGAACTTAGCCTCGAACACAGCCTCTGATTCCAGGTTCTCGATGCTGCTACCGAGGCTGCTGCCTGGCCTGGGGGGCACCGTGGGGACTCGAGCTTTCTCGGCCAGCTCTGGGGGAGTTCTGGCCGAAGGCACGCGCTTATTGGAGGCTCCGGGAGGTGGGGAGGCCACCCTGGCAAACACAGCCGCATGGGGCTTGGGCTCTGATGGAGGCACAGCGGGGCCCTCTGTGGACTGGGTGGGACTGGACAGTTGGAGCGACTGCATGATCTGAGCATAGGGGGTGAGAGGCTGCGCTGGCATTTGCAGAACCAAAGTGGGCTGTGCTGGTTTGGCAGCTCGGGCTGGCTCTGGTTTGGGCTCTGGAACCTTCTCTGGGGCAGGCTGAGGTGCAGGGGGCTGGGGAGAGTCTCTGGGTGCAGCAGCGGAAGGTTCCGGGGACTTGGTGATACTGGGTTTGGCGACGCTGGGCCTCGCAGGGCTGGGTGGCTGGGCCTCGCTAAGGGCAGACAAAGAGGGAGACTCCTGCAGTCTGCGAGCCCCAAGCCTGGCTACCGGGATTTCAAGGGGTGCCCCTGCGCGGCGGTGCCGACCTCGGGGCTCTCCCTCACCCTGAGAGAAGCTGCTGCTCTTTTGCAGGCCCCGAGACTCGGGAGGGTGCTGGTGGTGGGGTGCAGCCTCGCTGGAGGCAGCCCGCGCCATCCTAGGATCCCGTGCTCTGCCCCCTAGGCTCTCCAGCAGGGGACCCCTGAGGCCGCTGACCTTGCCATCCTCGGGACCTCCCCGTAACAACCGCTGACGCAGGGCCTGCAGCCTCTGGGCGTACTCGCCCTCACCCAGGCCTCCCCGAGTCAGGCGGGTGGCACCCGGGCTGGGGCTCCTACGCTGGGGCAGCTCCACAGAAGCCGCCTTGTGTAGGCTCCGGCCCGGCTCCCGCGACCCGACCCGGGGCAGGGCGCTCTCGGCAGAGCTGCCCCTACGGAGCTCGGGCCGCCTGGAGCTAGGCCCATCTGGGGGCTCCTGGCCTGGAGAGGGGAGTGCTTCAGGGCTGGGGGCCTCCTGGTCCTTAGAGGAAGCCCTTCCCTGTTCTTGCCAGTCCATGGGGGTGACAGCCCCAGCGTCCGGGGTCCCCAGAGCCTCATCTTCAGTGGGGATGTCAGTGAGGGACACCCGAGAACCTGAGAACTCGGGCTGCAGGGGTCGGGGCACCGAGGGAAGTTCTTCCAGTTCTTCCTCTTCCGAGTCTGATGAAGATGAGAGTCCCCCACTCGCGGGTGGTCTTCTAGGCATGGCCACCCACACCCGCTCCGGGGGAGCCCGCAGCAGCTCTGGAATGGGGCGTAGCACCAGGTGGCACTTGTAGCTGATCTGGGAGCGCTGCAAAGAAGGTACTACAGTTAGACCAGAAAGGCCAAGAGGACTGCAATGGCTCCCACGCCCCTTTTCAGCTCTGGGGGAAGGAAGTACAGGGACAGGAAGGCAGATCAGGTAGCAGTGGGAGGTGGGAGGTGGGGATCACCATGGGGGCGGTATGTGGAAGGAAATTAGTGTGGAAAGGGCAGACACACTCACCTGCCACCTCCTCCGTGACAGAAAGAGCTTCAGGTGGTCCGTGCTCACCTCTGCACCCTTTGCTTGTGTCTGCAAACCCAGAAAAGAGGACCTGAGACAAAGTCCATTGTGGGGCTTGGAACAAGATGTATGGGTTCGTGGGGTCTTGTCTCTGTGACTCTGTCAGGCCAGAGACACACCTAAGACAAATTCTTTGTAAGAGGAGGGACAGGAAATAAGGAGTACCTGAGGGAGGGTGGCTTTCCCTGGAATACTGGGTACCCTGGTGGCCCCCAGTCCTCTTTCTGTCTCTATGTATGACAAGCATCCCAGACATCTGAAGTCCAGGTGGTCCAGCCTAACAAGGCTCCCCACCTGGTTCACTCCAATGTCACTTGTTTCTGGTCGGAGGAAGGAAACTCTCACTTCAGGGGTTGCTGGCAGAATGGCTTGTCTTCAGTTGACCCAGTACTGTGCCCAGTGATAAGTATTAGTTTTGTAGGATGATGGGCACCAAGCTCTCGGCATTGAACATGCTAGGAGGGCAGCCTGCCACTGAGCTACATGGCCTCATCCAATGGAAAGTTTACTTAGATGCCTTTTCTGGACTCACTTGCTGACTGCCTCCCCACCAGTGCCTAGTCCCAGGACGCTGGGGCTTGACAATGACGAGACCCCTGACCTGGTGACGATCATAAGTGAATCAGGCCACCCAACCCCTAGTGTGTGAAACCCACTCAGGACAGAGGTGCACTCACAAAAGGGAGGAAATTAGACCAGGACTGGCCTTGAGCACCAGTAAGAAGCCTGAAGTGGATCCCCCAGATAGGAAGAAGGGTTCAGGCCTATGCTTAGAGTCTAGCTACTCCATCTTGATCATCGACTTGGGCCTCAGTTTCTTTATTAAAAAATAGGAGCAATAATACAATCTTTTACAGATCAATTGAGAGGCTAATAGGTCACATGTATATAAAATGCATATCATAGTTATCACATGTAATGGTCAGTAAATGGAGCCATTAGTAACATTTTCTTTCCCCCCTTCTCTGTAGCATACGTGGGAGGACTAGACTCACTTTGAACCAAGGATGTTCCAGTGTCTCTTCTGCAGTAGGTCTCCTGTAAAGGGATGAGAAGTAATGATTTAGCATTCATTCATGAATGGTTGAGAAAATGGGACCTCTTAAGAACTAGGGATTTGGGGGCTGGAGAGATGGCTCAGAGGTTAAGAGCATTGGCTGCTCTTCTAAAGGTCCTGAGTTCAATTCCCAGCAACCACATAGTGGCTCACAACCATCTGTAATGGGGTCTGGGGCCCTCTTCTGGCCTGCAGGCATACACACACACACAGACAGAATATTGTATACATAATAAATAAATATTTAAAAAATATTTAAAAAAAAGAACTAGCCGGGCGGTGGTGGCACACGCCTTTAATCCCAGCACTCGGGAGGCAGAGGCAGGCGGATCTCTGTGAGTTCGAGACCAGCCTGGTCTACAAGAGCTAGTTCCAGGACAGGCTCCAAAACCACAGAGAAACCCTGTCTCGAAAAAACCAAAAAAAAAAAAAAAAAAAGAAAGAAAAAATAAAGAACTAGGGATTTGGGGTAGAGAGTTGGCTCAGTGGTTAGAAGCACAAGCTGCTCTTCTAAGGGACCTGATCAGGCAGATTACAGCTGTCTGTAACTCCACAGATACCATCGCTCATATGCACATAACACACTCATGTGTACATACATACTCACAAGTAATTAATACAAACTCAAGTTGTTTCGGCAACTGAAAAATGCATATTCTTAAATCCTACTCAGAAAACTCTGAAACACACACACACACAAAAACCCCAACCCACCTTATTTTTTTAAAAAATGGGAGGAGGGGTCAGGAAAGATGACTCAGATATTGAGAGCACTGATTGCTCTTCCAGAGGACCCAGGTTCAATTCCCAGCACCCACATAGCAGCTTACAACTGTCTGTAACTACAGTTTCAGGGGATCTGATACCTTCACATCAATGCACATAAAATAATGTTAAGTAAATTATTAAAAATAATACAAACTAGCTGGGCAGTAGTGGTGCCCGCCTTTAATTTAACCAGTACCCCAGAGGCAGATGCAGGTGAATGTCTGTGAGTTTGAGATCAGCCTGATCTACAGAGTTCCAGGACAGCCTGGGCTACACGGAGAAACCCTGTCTTGAAAAATCAAAAATAATTAAAGAAAATTAAAAGCAAATCTTAGAAATACTAAATGAAAAAAGCGAAAGAGCTAGGAGTCGCATATCTAAGGGCAGAGGCTTGGTAGGAGGACGCATGTAACCGCTTTGAGGGCTGGTCTCTGCGGTTAGGAGGTCTTCTACTCACAGCCGATCCTGAACCAGCACTTTGATGAGAAAGCCCCGGGCCTCCCTGCTCAGACTCAGGAATGTGGTCTCCTCAAAGGCCACGTTGTAGTTGCGGATGTTCATCAGAGTGGTCCGATCGTTCTCTCCCACAAATGGGGAGATGCCCGTCAAACTGCAGGGGCAGAGTGGTGAGGGCAAGAGTTGGCAGGGCCTTGAGGCTGAGGTGAAGGTGAAGCACAATGCCTGTGGCAAGGGACCAGGGACAATTGGAGGCCTAGGGATGTGGGGACATCAGAGGCTGGGCAAATCTGGATAGGAAGCCAGAGTTTTCGTATTCTTGTCCTGCTCTCACTTGAGGTCCTCCCATAGGTAGAGAGGCAGTGTGCTTTGGGAGCTGCTGGTTGCCTGTGCTTTGGAGAACAATGTCTGTCCCTCCTCCAGTGTGGCTTTCCCATGAGGAGATGGATTCCCCTTCTAGTCCATGCTCTGGGCCTCCTAGGACCAGGAAGTTCCCTGCCAAAATGATGCTAAGCCTACACTGGCCTCTGTGGATCCAGTCTGCCCACCTCTTAGGAAACTCGGACATGCCAACAGGGGTAACCAGCCTCATGCATGTGAAACCCCTCAGGTGAGGAAGAAGCCATGTGTGTGGAAGAGAAGGGAGTGGGCTATCGGCCCTGTAAATGTTAGGAGTGGGCCAGCCAGGAGACCTGTTGGAGACTGCAGAGGGGTCCTTACCAGAGGAAGGCAACGACACCCACAGGCCTGTGGGAAACCAGAAGTATGGGTGAGAAGCCAGTGCACACCAGCCAGAAATGAATAGATCTCTCCACCACCATTCTGAAAAGGATGGGTTCTCCCGGGGAGCACTGCACAGGAGTACCAACTTCAGGTTGGAACTCAACCCAAAGTCAGGGACCATGGCAGGGTTGCTTGAGGAATCCCAGGAATCTGAGGACCGATAGAAGCTTACACAGTCTCCCTTGGGGAGACCCAGCCCCAGGGAAGATGGAAGCTGGGGACTACAGAGCTGCGGCCCAGAGGGACTAGGTTAGCCCTGAATGAGAAAAGATGGGGCTCACATGGGCAGAAGGGGAAAGCTTAGGAGCAGTGCTACCCACGGTCAGAATCCCAATTTCCTGAAGTGCTTCCCAGCAAGGGAGCAAGTCCCCAGCAAGGGCCAGCATGCCAACATTACCAGATGTCGGTGACTCCAGACACAGGGCTCTGGTTGACAATCTCGGGTGCTACAAACTCTGGAGTGCCATACTGACAATACTGGGGCTCCCCTGGAGTGAGTTCCTGGGCATTCCCAAAGTCACAGATGCGCACCTGCTCTTCGCCCCCCGCACCGTCCCAGACCATCAGGTTCTCCGGCTATAACCAGAGCATAGGAGCTGATTAGGGAGGAACACCCCACATGACAGCCCCACCGCCTGACTGTTCTCCACGCCCCTCCTCACCTTGACATCCAGGTGCAGCACGTGGCTCTGGTGCAGGTAGCCTATCCCTTCCAGCACTTGACGCATATAGGCCCGGGTCTGTGGAAACAGGGGGGCCAGAGTGGAGCTGGGGAAGCACTCTGTTTGATCATCACCCAGGGAGGTAGTAAGGGGTCAGGCCATGCATGCCTGGGCAGTGGCCTTCAGATAGGTCACGAAAGCTCATCTGTGGCCCACCACATAGCATGAGGGATGCTGAGCCTCAGGGTCATCATATTCTACTGCACAAGTTGTACACGGTCCGTTTAAAGAAGATAGCGATCGGGGCTGGAGAGATGGCTCAGTGGTTAAGAGCATTGCCTGTTCTTCCAAAAGTCCTGAGTTCAATTCCCAGCAACCACATGGTGGCTCACAACCATCTGTAAAGAGGTCTGGCGCCCTCTTCTGGTCTTCAGGCATACAGACAGAATATTGTATACATAATAAATAAATAAACAAATAAATAAATAAATAAATAAGATAACGATCTATATTATACTCATTGGAACTGTGTGATAGAAGCTTCTCCATCCACACAGTGAGATAAACATCCAGGAAGCTTTTGTAGATTGTATATGTGAGAAAACGGGGAAGCGATGGAGTTAGGGTCTGGAATATGTCTGCTGTTGTTTACAGAAGACTTAACAAGTCCTGTCTCGCGGGGTAGGGAATTCTGCTGTCTGTGTAGCTGTGTTCTCCTCCACCACCCCTGGCTTCCTTGTGGGCACGAACGGCACGCACAGGACCCACCCATCATTCTTAGAGTTCACGCAGGTGAAGGCTAGTGAGCAACCCGGCCGGCCCCTGCCACCCACTGCCCTCACCTCAGACTCACACACGGTGGGCTTCCTGGCCATGCGTTCTAGAAGCTCTTCTGTGCACCTGTGTCATAGGTCAAGGAGAAGCAGCAAGCACGAACTACCCGACGCAGCCCAGCACGGAGCCCAGGCCCTCCTTCCCCACAAGGCATCTCTGACACAGACAGGTCCAGACACTCCTGGCCTCAGGTTATACACATGGGGGGACCTGCTCCCTTACCCTTTCTGAGCATAGGTTTCCTCACGGAGTGGAATGAAGGTGACAGATCCTCCCCCGGCCTATGGAGCATTTTATAGGATTCGATACAGTAGAATCTTGTCGACTGTAGATGGAACTCCTCAACTATATTGGAGAGGAACCCAGGAGTCCATGTAATGAAATTATTTGCCATTTTGCTGAGGTCTGGACTTAAACAATGAAGCCTAAGAAGCTGCTTGCTGTTCAGGTCACAGTGTCCCTGCTCCAGGAGGGTCAAGTCAATTGCCGGAGTAGCTAGCAAAATGTGCCTTTGTTTAGCACAGCGAGAGAAAGGTGTGGCTTTGTGAAGAGTCCTCCTTAGTCAAACAAGGTATGGGCTGTCATCTGAGCAGGGTCCTGTCAAATGTGCATACACACTGCATTGCACCCTATGATGAAAACACATGGCGTTTGCTAGCTGCGGGACCTTAGAAATCACCATTTAACCTCTGTATGCCTTTTTTGTTTGTTTGTTTTGAGGCAGGGTTTCCCTGTGTAATAATCCTGGCTCTTCTGGATCTCACTCTGTAGACAAGGCTGGCCTCGAACTCACAGAGAGCTACCTGCCTCCGGCTCCCAAGTGTTAGGATTTAAGGGTGTGCTCCATCACTGCCCAGCTATTCTTCTTTCATCAGCTAGAAAATAAGGATGGAATTCTACTGGGTAGATATACGTGAGGACTGAGTATATACTAAGTGTAAAATCCATGAGCATTGTCAGGCACATACTAATGCTATGTAAACTTAAGGCTTTCTTTCTTTCCTTTTCTTTCTTCTTTTTTTTTCTTCCTGAGACAAGATCTCATTATGTAGATCAACCTATCCTGGAATTCTTTGTAAACTAGGCTGGCCTTTAACTCAAAGAGATCTACTTGTCTCTAACTCCTGACAGCTGGAATTGAAGGCATATACCACTATGCCTGGCATGAACTAGATCTAGAAATGGTTTTCACAGGTGTCTCCAGATTCATCATTCATCCCGACTGCCCATGGGCTCACCGTTTTTAAGGGGTTGATGTAACCTAAACTGGGCTATGTAGAACATGACTATAAGCTTCTGATCTCCCTCCCAGTACTGGGGTCCCAGGTGTGTGCCTCTACACTCTCTTCTATGCAGTACTGTCGACTGAACCTAGGGCTCTGAGCATGCTCAGATCCCACCCCAGTGATAGCCCGAGCTCAAAGGACCACTTTGCAAAGGGCATAACATGCTCCCGATTTGCCTTTACAAAGGACACTCTTTCCCCGTCTTGTCCCAGGATACAGCTCAGTGACAATGACAAGTCCCCGGCGCCTCTCGAAGGCTTCGTGGAAGTAGAGCACACAGTCATGCTGGAGTCGGGCCAGTAACCGGGCTTCACGTCTTGCTGATGCCTTGGGCTTAGCCTGGCTAGGGATGAACTTGGCTGCGAACTCCAGGCCAGAGCTCCGTTCCACCACACGCCGCAGGTAGGAGAAGGCACCCCTGGAGGACACAGGGAGGGTGTCAGGACACCACCATCACTACAGAGCTGACTTTCCATCTTTCCTGGCCCTCAGACCCAGCAGCCCCGTTCGGTCCTTGATGCCAGCCCTTCCTGGTCCCGCACCTGCCAATCTCTTGGTGGATGTCGTAGTAGTCGCTAAGCCTTCTTCCTCGGTGCTCCTCATCCTCTCCAACCCCCTCGACCTCCATAGCTGTCTGAGCTGGGGAGGAGATAGGAGTGAGGCAGAGACAGGAGACATGGGACAGATTCAAAAGACAAAGGACAGAATACTGTACTCGGGCTGGGACGAGGATGTGGTGTAAGAAATGAAGGGCAGGGTACTTCCTGCCCCTTCTCCCCCAGATACTAACGCACCTGAATGCACAGACAACTCTGCCTTGCAGGAGACTTCGCCCGCCAGGTTCCGAGCTGTGCAGGTGTAAACGCCTCCATCCTCGGTTCCTGCGCTGAGCACCACCAGAGAGCACTCGTTCCCCTCATACACGAAGCTCACGTGGTTGCTCTCGGCCAGCAGCACCTCATCCTGCCAGGGGTACATGTCACCTGGGTCTGACCTTACTGCTACCTGGGGGCTAGCTTTTCCTCCACACCGCACAGTCTCTTTCATTTGGACCTGAAGGCCAAGGGCTTGACAAGCTGTCTTCACTCAGTTCCTCTGACTCTGGGACTAGAACCAGCTTCTCCCTTATCTCTTGCTAAGAATCCCTAACCCATGCCAGGCGGTGGTGGTGCACATCTTTAATCCTGGCACTCAGGAAGCAGAGGCAGGCAGATCTCTGTGTGCTCTAGGCCTGCCTGGTCTGCAGAGCAAATTCCAGGACAGCCAGGACTACACAGAGAAACCCTGTCTCAGAAAAAAAAAAAAGTCCCTAACCCCTCAGTTAGTCCCCGGAGTCCCACCTCCTCCTGCCCACCACACCTCTGCCCAGATACTTCTCCTCTCAGGCCTCTCAGGACTGTATAGACCCCAGGCTCCCTGCCGGCTGCTGCAACCTGCGTTACCCTCTGACCTTGTACCACATGATGTCGGGCAGTGGTTTCCCCTCAACCACCACAGCAAAGCGGGCTGTTTCTCCAGGTCCCACCTCCACATCTTCCATGATGGACTCAAACCGAGGGGCCTCTGCAACACACGGGGACAGAAGAGGACAGGTGTCATCCTCACAGGTGCCTGCTTCCTCAGCCCCTGTCCCTATCAGCAACTGTATGGTGAGAATACTAGGCCCTGGCCTCCCAGACTCTGCCCCCAGTCCCCCCCCCCATTCCCCCACCATGCCTGGGGATACCAGAGTTCCTGATGGGGCCCTCTCAGTAAACCCTAACGAAGTTGCTTTCCAAGGCTCAGAAGCATTGACTGTCACTGACCGGCACAAGTTGCTTTGTGGGACCCTTAAGATTCATCTTATGGCTTTGAAATTGGGACATTTTCACACACAAAAGAAATGTGGATTTCATGTTTCTCGTCTGGCTATCCAGCCCTTCTCTACCTGCAGTAACCATGAGGCTGGTGCAGTGTGGCTCAGTGCTGCCCCCTCTGGGTGACTGCTCCTCTCAACACCCCACCTGGTGGCCTCTCACTGACTCTACTTGGCCCCTGCAGGAGGACCTGGGGCTGTGACCTAGAATGAAGCCCCTCAAGCACACTGCCTCTATCTTGAAGCGTTTCTCTCTGAGTCTTATTTAAACGTCTAGGAAGCCTTCTACGCCTGGGAGAGAGCAAATGAACAAAAATGCCCTGCCCAAATATTAACCGGACAGTCTAGGAGTGAACTCTCGGCTGCATGGTTCCCTGCTAGGCAGCCTCTAATTCTCACGGTAGAACGAAATACACTTTGCAGTGTGCCTTGTCAAGTCTGTGAATTTCTTGCCCTGTATTCTAAGCGTGTCTTCAGGATCCCAGCTTTAAGAGGACTGAGAGTAATCAAGCCCCAAGGGGAAAAAAAATAAAGCAAGCTGAGTATAGATTGCTACCACCACAGGGACCTGCCTGGCTTTATACAGAGAACGGGAGAGGCCATTCTGGGTCTGGGGGAGAGGCTGTTCCATGGCAGACATGAAGGGAAGGGGGCTGCCTTTCTACCCAGCCTGCAGGGCTGATGGTGGAACAGGGCCAAGCAGAATGGAGAATCTGGTATAAGCCCCAGGTCCCTTTTGAGTATGGCTGATTAAGATAGTCTCCCGCAGTCACCATCTACAACAGCTAGGATGCAGGCTCCTAGGCCTCTCTGAGCCCTAAATTTGGCTACACCTGAGAAGGGTGACAAGTCCAGCAGATACTGCGATCTGGGGACAGAGTGGTGATTGAGTAGGAAGGGCAGGGTGGGAGCTTGGCAGGAGCAAAACTCCAGGAATGGAAACCCCGTGCGCACAGGGTCAGGAGGGATCACCTTGTCTGCATGCCCCTGTGACTGCTTGTGCCCACTTCACAGCTGTCTCCCCTTGGTCCCTGTCTGCTGAGGGGAGAGGCAATCTATCAAGGTCGAAACTCTGGAGGTTTTGAGTGAACTTCAATGATTTGTTTGTTTGTTTTTTGAGACAGAGTTTATGTCTTGGAACTCGCTTTGCACGCTCTGTAGATCAGGCTGGCCTCGAACTCACAGAGACTGGCCTGTCTCTGAGTACTGGGATTAAAGGTGTGCTACCACCTTTTTTTTTTTCTGCAACAGAAAGTGACCATTTGTTCATAGCTCGTGCTAAATTGTCACTTTCTTTGCTTTTGGCCGGGACAGTATCCACTCAGGAGGTAAGAACATCCAGTTTAGGTGGATCTGAAGTTTTCAGTGGCAGTTATAGATCCTGGAGTTAACTAACAAGCAAAACACACACACACACACACACACACACACACACACACACACACCAATGGCCTCCTAATGCACACTACAGCTCCAGAAGACCTGACTTGAAAGGAGAAACTACAGAAAGGGACTTGGTTAAAGGTGGCAGGGACACCGTCAAACTGGCATTGCTGAAGTGCGGCCAGGAGCCTCAGAGCCCGGTAGCAGGTGATGGATTGCTTGAGGGCATTTGCTTCTTTATCAGCTCCTCCTCCCACCCTGTTTCAGCTGAGACACAGTTCCCTGGCTGTCTTTAGCACACAAGCTAATGGTACTCACAGCTTTGCCGTCTGACATGGAAACTTGAACCCTTAGCTCCTGTGCTTATCAGACCCTGAGACCTTGGGCCAGGTCACTTCACACTCTGACCTTGCTTCCTCATCTGTGAAATGGGAATGACAACTAACCCCACCTCACAAGGTTGGCACACTAAATAGGTGCAGTTCTTCATATTGATCCCGGTTCATATGAGATGCTAAGTCCTATATGTAACATTGCACATAACATGTGTATATATGTGTGAGTGTGTGTCAGTGCCAATGGACCAAACCTTGCCTTGTGCTAGGCAAGTACTCTACAGTGAGCTACAGTCAAGACTTTTTTTTTTTAATTTTATTTTAAGACTAGGTCTCCTTCACTTGTGGCCCAGGTGACCTCAAACTCATAATCTTCCTACCTTGGCTTCCTGAGTGCAGTTATTATAGAATATGTCATCATGCATGCTCAATAAATATTAGTTTATTCCCCTTATTATTACTAATACTGGTATTGTCACTAGAAGGACAGGAATGAGAGGAAGGACATGGAATTGAGTCTCCAGCAATGGCAGCTGCCTGAGAGGGAGGAATAGTAAGAAGTTGTCACCCACCTGCCAGCTCCAGGGTGACTGAGCAGGCCTTTGTGCCATGGCGGTTTCGGGCAGTGCAGGTGAGGGGCCCTAGGTCTCGGCGGCTCACCCGGCAGATCCAAAGACAGTACTGGTCGTCGTCTGGCTGCTTCAGTTCGTACACGCCTGTGCGTGCCTCTAGGAGGGCTCCTCGGCAGCTGAGGAAGAAATGACGGGTGATCTTGTCGGCTGGGCATGGGATTGGACTACCACAGGTCGGGGACAGGTTGAACAAGGACTCCTACCTCCGCCAGACAACCTGGGCCTCTACATGGTTAAAGGTGACGGTGACGCAAGCAGGCTGGCCCTCTACCACATACACAATGTCTGGTTTGTCCAGCACGGCTGGGGCCTCTTCCAGGGGTGGGCCTTGGGGGAGGAGAACACAGGCTGACAGTGGGGCCATGGTACCTGCTACACTTTCACCCCCAACCCCACTAAAGTTCCAGTGGTACAGATGGAGAAGTTGAGGCTCAGAGAAGCGGAACAGAGCCAGGAAGCAGCTCAGGAAGGATTAACAACACCAAAGCTTTTGCCTTGTACCCAGACCACTGCTGCCGCGGATGGGATGGGATCTGGCCAAGTGACACCATTCACGCTGTGGCTGCCCAGTTGGTCACTGACCCCTCCCCTGGCCACACAGCATCAGCTCACCATGCTCTAACAGCTGCACGGGCTCCGACGGTGCTGAGGGCTTGCTGCTGCTCTTGCCGCTGGTGCTAAGGACCCGGAAGATGTGCTGGAGCCCCTTCTTCAGCCCTGTGGCTGCCCACTCAGGCTCCCGCAGGCCCGTGACCAGTGCTGTCCACTGGTCTGAGCCCAATACCTGGTGCTGCACAGTGTATGTCAGGGAATCTGGGTCTAGAGAAGAAACAGCAGAATGTTCCTGGTCCCACTTCTAGTGCACTATCCACTCCCCCGCCGCCCCATCATAGGCTCAAAAGCCCAGACCTTGTAGTGGCCTTGCCTGAGGCTTCTCTGTTCAGGCCTCATCCCTACCCTCTACCCTGTGTGGCCCTGACCCACCAATAGCCATGTCCAGACTCCTGGGTGGGTTCCACGTGAGCGTCACCATCTTTCCTGTCACAGCCACTACCTGCGGAGCGCCATCTGGAGGGCCTGGAACCACATCTGGAAGCCACAGGTGGAAGGTGTGGTGGTGTTTCAGAGACTAACATCTCTACAGGAGCACCAGCCTTAGTCAGGAAGCTGGGGCTGAGGCTCAACCATAGACATAGGGGCAATGGCAGCCGCTCCCTCGGGAGTGGAGGGGGAGCTAGTGTAGAGCACCCCCCCCAGCCCCGGCCACCTCTGGCCTAGTTCTCGGATGGTTCCAGAGGCCACATTGGACAAAACTACTAAGGAGGATTTTGGCCTCACCTGTGACATAGAGGTGAGCGTAGCAGGCAGCTTTGCCCAGCTTGTTGGCGATGACACTCTTGTAGACACCAGAGTGCTGAGGCCCCACAGCTGGGAACACTAGGCGATGTATATCCCTGTCTGTGGGGGAGGGACAGTGACACACGGGTGGTCAGAAGAATACTCGGCTCATGAGAGATCAAGCTTGACCACACATATGCTTCCTACTGCAGGGAGAGGGCAAGAGGGACAGCATAGGGAAACCATCAAGAGACACGCATTTCCTGTAGCCAAGGCTGGTCCTCGTTCCTCTTTGAGCATTTCAGGCCTAGTCACTTGGCATCTTCTTGTCACACAAGGCTTGTCTTTGTCCCTGTGATAGCCCCCTCATTCCTGTACCTCCAAAAGGTTGTAACTTCCAAGTCAAGGCTGTGACAAAGTTTTGTTAGTAGGTCCCTCCCCGAGTCTCTTCTCACCCCAGTGACCACTGCCTGTGCCTCATCTCCAACAGAGTCTGAGGAAAATCTACCAGAGATCGGCCAAACCTAGCGACCCCAATGCCCTTCTCACCACCTGGCTATTCCTTCCCAACTCTTGCAGATGATTGGGTCCCTGAACAGGCCACATGAGTTCCACCGCTGAATCTCAGCTCATCAAATTCCTCCCGTTCAGAATGCTCTCAACTCTTATCTAAAGCTCCCTTCTCCTTTAAAACATAGTTCAGGCACATGCCATGAATCTCAGCCTGCTATGGCCCCACCCCCTCCTTCCAGTACCCTGATGCCTTCCCTGGGTCTCCAGACCTCTTGAAGCTCATTGCTGGGTCCCAATGATGATTTTTCAGCTCCTGTCCAGCTCTGCTTGTCCCACCCAGAACCCAACACTCTGCATGCAGTAAGTGCCAAATATGTGTCATAGTATAAATTACAATAAGAGTTGCCTGCTCTGTGTCTATCCTACGCCAGGTGCATGACTTGGTTTTCTCAACCCTAATCCTTTCAACAGTTTTACAAAATTATCCCCATTTACCAGCGAGGTCAGAGACATTAACTGGCTTGTCCAAGGTCACCCAGCTAATGGATGAGGAAGGAATGGTTTGGACTTAAGTTCCATTTCGTTCCAAAGCTCGTTCCTTGCACTCTGCTCCATCAATGATAAGGAGGCTGTCTCTGGCAGGACATGAAGAAGGGGCAGCCTGTACTGTTCTCTTTCCCACCAGGGATGTTCCCAAACACTCCTGTCTTCCTTTTGCAGTTATCTCACTTCCAACGGCCATCCACTCATTTATCTCTGCCTGCGCTGTTTCCAAGGGAGGAGAAGCCAAAGGCTGCCAGTGGCCCCAGATACGGGCACAGCAGAGACGTCAGCTCAAATCCTGAGACAGACACCGACCAGAGCCTCAAAGGAAATGGGGACACAGGAGAGTCTGTGACTGAGCAATGACAGCTACTAGAGGGAGCAAGGGTCAGGCTGTCAGGGCTGCTGGCGTGGTACTCATGGCCAGATGAGGGTGGAGTTGGAGAACCGACCGACTGTGAGTGACTAACAACAGTCTTTAGTTCCCTTTCCTTTCTTCTTTCCTCTCTCTCCCATACTCCCTTTCCTCTGACAGGGTTTCATGTACTCCAATTAGCCTAGAAATCACTATGCAGCTGAGAATGACCTTGAACTTCTGATTCTCCCATCTCTGCCTCTCGAATCCTGGCATTGCAGGGGCATGCCACCATGCCCAGTTTACGCAGTAGTAGAGGTCACAACCAGGGCTCGAGGATGCTGGCAAGCACTTTACCTACTGAGCCTAGAAATCACTATGCAGCTGAGAATGACCTTGAACTTCTGATTCTCCCATCTCTGCCTCTCGAATCCTGGCATTGCAGGGGCATGCCACCATGCCCAGTTTACGCAGTAGTAGAGGTCACAACCAGGGCTCGAGGATGCTGGCAAGCACTTTACCTACTGAGCTACGCCCCTAGTCAAGAGCAGGCTTTTCAAGAGATGAACTTGGGTCAGAAGGTCCTTGCTTACCTTTGAGGAAGTGTCTGTACCTCTCTAAGCCTCAGTTTCCCCATCTGTAAACAGGTATAAGAGTACCTGCCTCACAGGCCTACAGCAAAGTGAGACCGTCCCTGTCCTGTCTTCAGGCCTTGCTGCTACAGAAGAAAACCGTCACGGGTGGAGGCAGGAGGAACTTGCATGAGATTCATGTTGCTTCAACAATAGAACACAAGTGTTCCCTTGGGAAAGCAACCAGGCTAGAGGACTGTAACGCAAAACATCCTGTTCTTTGTATCCGCAGCAGCTTCCCTTCAGCCAGACCCTGTGCGTCCCAGCCTTTCCACTGAGATTTCTTAGGCATCTTGGGCAGCGCAGTTTTATCAACAGTGAGAGCAGTGGCAACAAAAAACTGTCATATGATTTATCATTTGCTGACCGCTTGCTATCTGCCAGGCCCCGCTTTGGGTGATATATATCACTAATTTCATTCTCTTCACAGCTCAGTTGCTAATGAGGGAGGAAAGGCGCTGTGGCTTCTGTAACCTGCTTGCTGGTCAGCCCCAGGCTGTACTGCCTGCCCGGTAAGTGCTAACAGAGCCACTCGGGGTGACACTGTGGGCTCAGACGGACCTCAGAGCCCCTAAAGGTTCTCTTCCCCAGACCCTCCCATCTCTAAACAAATTATGAAGGGAAGACATGAGGGGTCCCTAGGGAAGTATCCAAAAAGCCAAGAGGTTGCTGGGTGCCTTCCCAGTCACATACACTGTGTCATGCGCCGGTCATCACTGCTTTGAATTCGGTGACCGTTGTGGAACCAGCTGATGGTAGGATAGGGCAGGCCGGTCACTTGGCACTCCAGCATGGCCTCTTTAGCTAGTCCCACTTCCAGATCCTGCAGTGGCCGCAGGAAGTCTGGAATAGACAGCCTCTCCAGATCCCCGTGCTCTGGCTCCTCAGGGATGGACGGCATCTTCTCCAACTTTGAGCTGTAAGAACCACACGGCTGTCCAGATGTGCACAGCTATGCCCCCCACTCCGACTCAGGGTGAGGGTCCCTCAGAGGCACTGCAGGCAGCACCTAGAGGCCTAGGGGGTACCTGGGGCCAGAGGCGGCTGTCCGAGGTTCCTCCACATACAGCTGGGCAGAGCAGTGGGCCTGGCCGTGTGTGTTGGTGGCACTGACTTCATAAAGTCCCTCGTCTTCACTTCCCACCCGGGCAATGTGCAGTGAATGCAGTCCCCCATCCTGTCGCAGCCGCAGGTTCTCGCTCTCATTCACAGGGTGGCCTGGGGGCAGGGGGACACAGACACAGATCTCCTATAGCAGCAAGACCTGTCTGTCTTAGCCCTTGATGCCTTCTCAACATATTCAGAGCGGGCGACCATACCAAAATGAGTCCAGGTAACGGACGGAGGTGGGGTGCCGCTGATCTTGCAATCCAAGCGGGCAGCACGGCCTTCTAGCACCTCTGCATCTTCCAGCAACCGGGTGAACAGAGGCGCCAGCGATGGCCGGACCGTCAGCCGGGCACTGCAGGTCAGCTCATCTGTGAGGAAGTGGGTGGCGGCACTGGGTCAAAGAAGGTTGTGGAGGCCCAGACACCTCATCTTATGTTTCTTGAGTGGGCAGAGCTTCTTGAAGAGAAGCCCCTCCCCCAGACTCTCCTGTGTCTGGTTCATGACCCCACACTGACCCACCTGTCGTACACCCAGAGCAGATGCCTCTTGGTCCCGCTCTATACCCCCTACCCCAGAGGCAGGTGCCTTTATCTCTGTTCTCCAGAGAGAACAGGACCAGGACAGGGATGCCATCCATAGTAACAACAGCTGGCATCCATGACAGGCACAGGGTTTTGTTCTCTGCAGGGGTCATCATCGCCCCAATCCTGCCAATCCCCCTGCCTGGTAGGTAGCACCATTCCACTTTCATGGATGGATAGAATACAGCTCACAAAGAGGAAGTGACATGCGCTTGGCAACATGCAGAGCAAGAATAGAGATGCCCAAGTCAGGTCTGTGTGCTACATCTCAATGGACTTGCTGGGCCTGGGAATAGCATCACTTTCTGTCCTGAATAGTGCTTTAAGTCAGTGGTTCTCAATCTGTGGGTCGCGACCCCCCAGCATCCAATTACCTTTTCACAGGGGTTGCATATCAGGTACCCTGTATGTCAGACATTTACATTATGATTCATAACCATAGCAAAATTAGTTATGAAATAGCAACAAAAATTCTATGGGGGGGGGTGGTCACCACAACATGAGGAACTGTATTAAAAGGTTGCAGTATTAGGAAAACTGAGAATCACTGATCTAAGTTCTCATTGTTTGGGGAGCCGGAGGCCCATACCATCTCCTGCCCCCACTTCCTGGGCATCTGTTCCGCACCATCTTCCAGTTCCCTCCCCAGCTCTGGGCACCATCTTCCGGTTCCCTCCCCAGCTCTGGGCACAACGACAGCCCTAGCACCTGAGTGAGTGGGTACCTTTGGCTGTGCTCAGCTTGCACGTGTAGACACCACTGTCGTCTTCATGCACAGAGGTGAGCAGCAGCTTGCATTTGCGGCCATCAAAATGCATCTTGCATTTGAGCAGCGCAGGCTGCAGCAGGCGGCCACGGCACAACCAGTCCACCTCCACGTCGGTTGGACCTGCCACCAGGCACTCAAACAGCGCCATCTCCCCGGCCCCCACGTCCACGTCCTGCAGGGGGGCCAGCACGGCCAGGGACCGGCTTTCAGGGTGTGCTGAGGGGAGGGCAGCCACAGGGGGCACAAACAGAGCAGAGACACACGGGGCAAGGAAGACACACACACAAGCACACACAGAGAGACAGACAGATACAGAGAGAGAGATGCATTTGGTTCCTCTGGAGACTGGGAAAGCCCATCCGCCCCAGGCAAGACAGCAAGGAGCCCCTAGACCTGGCTCTGAGATGGGAACCTATGTTGGCCCCAAGGAGGGAGAAGTGATGAGAGGTGAAAGGGGTTGAGGGGGGGTATCCGAAAGGATGGTGGCAGCTGCAACGGCGGCGGAGGTAAAGAAAACACGGCACACTAGATGGGTACAAACTGGACTTTATTTGAGCTACGAAATAGTATTTCCAAGTCTCCACCCCACTATGCCCCTGCTCCTATGCTCAGCCTGGCTTTCTCTCTCATTCCCAGTTAGAGCATGTCAGATGTGTCTGTGAAAAGGGGTGGCCCTCTGGATCCTAAGCTTGCCAGCAGCCAGGGCTTAGCCCCAGGCCTCTGGCTTTTGGTCTCTTGTAGAATAGAAAGTGTTGTGCCATTAAAAGTCTATTTCTGAAATCAGTGCCCTGCCTTTTCCCAGTAATCGTCTTAGCCACTGTACCTGCTCCTCTGCGCCCCTCCATCCCGTGGATGCCATGTATCGTTATCTAGTTCTGTCTTATTCCACCTCAGCTCAGAGGCATTCTTCCCTGACTGTCACAGACACACAGACAGACAGACAGATAGACAGACAGTGGCCTGTAGCAGCACAGCACATGCACTCGCTTGACGCTCCCTACAGGGAGACTGGGGGAGCTTGGCACCCCTCAAGGTTGTCCTTTCCCAGCACTCAGTCCTTCTGGGGGCCTCCTGGCCTGCACAGCCACATATCTACTTAGGGAGGGAGGATCCACGGGGGTCCATGGACTACCCCAGGGTGCTTCGTGGACTAGGGAGGGGGGGAGAGGCAGGGATAACAGGGAAAAGTCCGGGCCGGAGGGAGAGCCGGCTGGGTCTGTGGGCAGGAGGCAGTGAGACACAGCGAGGTCCGAGAGGTGCCTGAGACAGGGGCGCAGCTCGGAGGGTAGCGGGGGCAGCGCAGGTGGCCCCCTGAGCTCACTCGCCTGTGTACAGACAAAAACCTCAGTCAGCAAGCGGCAGGTTAGTGCAGCACACGCACACGCGCGCACACACACACACATACACACAGGCACGCAGACCTAGCTAGGGCCCCTCTGGATATGGAGCTGCCTCTAAAACTGACACTTTCAGCTCGCTGTAGATCAGCACTAGGGTGGGAGGGCTAGTGGCTAGCCTGGTCCCTGGGGTTCCTCAACAGACAGAGATACTGAGCAACAAGGGAGGAGATGCTCATAGCCATTAGGGGCACCCCAAAGCCTGTGGAATGCTGGAAAGAAGCCCAAAGAGAAAGAAGCACAGACACACAGGTTAACACAGAGAAGCGAAGTAGAGCTCAACCCCAGAGAAGGAAGAGGGCAGGGAATGGAACTGAAGAATTGCCAGAGAGGTGGCAACCACAGCAACAAGAGGAACCAGGGAGAGCGAGGCATGCGAGGCCTGGCAGAGGAACTAAAACTGTAGGTCTGAACTCCAGCAGGGCCTTAGGAGTGTCTTGGGAAGCCCATAGAGCTGGCCTTTGCCAGGCTTGAAGGGGCTGTGCCCAGTGAGGGCAGAAAAGGACCATGGTGGAATAAGGGTCTGAGGAGATGTTCCTAACCCTGTGATGTCACAGGGAGGGGATGTTCAGCAGCCTCTGAAGGGCAGCATGGATAGATCCTATTATGCCAGCTACCTAAAAACCCCGCCTTATGTCCCCAACTCTCATGGCCGAACCTTCTCTATACTTTGGGGCTATGTAACCCTGACACCCCTGATGTCCCTCCATCATGATGATCCCTTCGAACGGGTCCAGCCACCAGCCACTCCCCACTGCTACCCCAACCACAACAGTTTCTGCACAGCAATCACATGTATGTATATGAAGAGCAACCAGGGGACAAGAGAAGGGCGAGGGGGTCAGTGAAGAATGGGCCCGCACAGAGCAGGCAGCAAGAGCTTAGAAGTGTGGGAAGAGGATGGCTGGCTACAGGATGCAGGGCTGCTGGCTACCATGAGGAGTTGTCATGACGGAGCAAGGGGAAGGCAAATTGGGTAGCCAGTTGGGTATGGAATCATTTCCCGTGTGATCTTGGGCAAAGTCACTTCCTTTCTCTGGGTTCAATTTAGTCAGCTACATTACAAGCAGCTGGACTAGGGGCCCCTTCAGTGTGACATACTGGAACTGAGGTTGGCTGTGAGCTGTCAGGAGGGTAAAGGCTGGGATAGGCAGGGATTTCAGGAGTAGATGGGCCTCTCACCTCGAACCTCTAGGCGGGCCTCACACTGCCGAGCTCCGTACTCATTGACTGCCTTGCAAGTGTAGAAGCCAGCGTCACCCCGCTCAGCAGCCAGGATCCGCAAGCGGCAGAGACCACCCTCGGCCTCCTCTGCAAAGCGCCGCTGGTCTGGGCGCACAGGCTGGCGATTCCTCAGCCTGTCAAAGAGAGAAAAGCACAGCCTTAGAACCTGAAACCCTTACCTGCATTCACAGTAACAGGAGGAGGGAGGATCTAGGGCCTTCCCACTGGCTGAAGCCCTCTCCTCCTCACTGACTGATCAACGCAACCTTGGGATCCAAAGCTAGGTTTACCCCAGCTCCGCCTTCCTACCTTCTCCAAGTACTTTTAGACCCACTTGGATCTCTCCCATCTTAGAACCTGCATCACCTCTAAATAGTTCTTAAATGTCCCCATATCTTACTTCCACTTATTTGTAACAGAAACATAGATTCCCACTCCCCAAAAGGGATACTAAAGAACTTACAAACTTAAAAAATAATAATAATCACATTGGAGACTTAAAAATGAAAACCATAACCCAAACCAGTGTTGGGGTGGGGACTAGGACATGCTGAGTAATGTTCCAAGCACCAAGGCAGAACAGCTGAGAAACACATTTAACTCAGACTTGGGCAGCTCAGAAACACAGGCTGGGTACAGGTTGCTTGGCTTCAAAAATCACCCTGCCTCAGCTGATGGCATGGAGACAAACAGCCTTCTACACGGCAAGAGGAGTCTTGGCCATTCATTCAAAGTGGGTAGACATGAAGCCACTCATTCATAGAGGAAGCCATGGGCAGGCGTGTGGAGTGGGTCCTGCTATATCTGAGATGAGGTCCAAGAGAAGTTCCTTAGTGTTCTGTCCCCTTCTACCAAAGCCAGCTCTAAGGTTTAGCCTGGAGAGCAGTTCTGGTGGGTGGCATAAGTGGTTTGCTACTTACCAGGAGACCACAGGCTTGGGCTCCCCCTGCACTCGGATGCTCATAATGACATCTTGCCCTTCTCTCACTGATTGGTCCATGAGTGAGACCTGAAGGAGAATCCCAAAGCATCAGGGGTGATAGAGCATAGCATTGGCTACTGAGAGCTGGGGGACCTGGGACAGAGGTCTCTTCCACACCAGTCTGTGACTGTCTCTGGGTAACAAGGGTTAAAGGGGCAAGGTTCCATTAAGTGGGGCCTCAAGAATAAGGAGTGCACAAAGGAAGGGTGTCCACAGAAGGCTGGATACCAGCCTCAGGGGTCTGACCTTGAAGGTTGGTGGTGCCTTGGAGTCAGAGGAATTGCCATCCTGGCTAGGACTGAGCTTCATGGTAGGGGTTCGGGGCCAGGTCTCCTCAGGCTCTGGGAACTCTTCTGGGGGGCTCAGGTACTCCTCATCAGAGGTGATGGGGCTGCTGAAAGGGGATGTGGACCCACCTGGAGGAGAGATAGATGATATCAGGGAGAAAGGATGGAGAGAGATGGCTGGGCGTATTATAGAGAAAGGAGGCAGCTCCCGCAGGCCCAGCCCTGACCTCACCTCCTATTGAGGCTCACTGGCTGTATGACCATGCCCAGATACATGCTCTCCCTGAGTCTGATTCCTCCGCTGTCTGCTCTGTCAACTCTGACGATATTCTACAGAGAGCGGCCTGCAGCAAAGGGTTTGGCCGGTAGAAGGGCCATGACATGGCCTTGGGGGAGCCCCTGAATTGTACTGAAGCAGCTAATTTATGTACTAGCATGAAGTGGGGCTTCAAACCACCATCCACAAGCTCCAAAGGGGTAGTAGATATCTCTAGGACCCCACAATGGCAGGAGCAGGACACTAGTTTTTTAGGTGAGCTGGCGCAGAAAGGACACACATTTCAGACAAGCCCCATCCTGACCTCTGTCCAGGGCCAATGAGGTGGCAGTGTCCAGGCAGCCCTTCCCCCTCTCCCTTCTCAGCTTCCCCAGGGGCACCTGTTGGCCCCATAGCTACAGCATGAACCCCAGATTCTCAGGGGAGAGGAAAGCATAGTTAGAATCATCCATAGGAAAGGGTGATTCAGCCTAGAAAAGAGGAGGGGGACACCTGAATCTGCCTTGGGGGAGGGGTGTCCCCAGGGCCCTGAAGCTCTCCCCTCCAACTGGCCAGGGGCCCAGCCTCGCTGAGCTGGCGCTTATCCGACTGCCAAATACAGACACGAATCTGCCACAGCCCCCTGGCCCCTCCTCCTGTTTCTCCAACCCCAAGCCCCCAGCAGTACTGCACCCCAAACTCACCCTGAGACTTTGCACACGGACCCCGGCCTGTACCTTCCTTAAGCTTCTGCCCTGGCACCAGGCCCTCCTGCCCACGGCCCACTGGCCTTAGCTCCCCAGGGAGCAGGCGTTCAGCCTGCCCAGCCCCACTCACTCGCTGACCCAGTGGAGGCCCCGCACTGAGCCGGCCCTGGGGGAGGGGAAGTGAGCCTAGGAGGGGGAAGGAGGAGGTGGGGGTGGCCAGCGAGAGGCTGGGCAGCAGGCAGGCGCTAGTTGGGAAGGTGGTGCCTGCTAAGACCACAGGGAGAAGCCCCAGGAGCTGCGGCATAGGAACAGGGGGAGGGGCGGAGTCCAGTTCAGCTGAATTTAGCCACTGCTCATTCCAAGCAGCCAGCGTCTGCCTTTCTTCTCATTACAGCTTGGGACACTGACAAGAGCTGAGCACTTCCATAGGGCTTGGACTCCAGGTGTGGGGACCCCAGCCCTCAGGGGTGGGGATAGAGGTAGGATGACCCCACACTGCGGCATTTAGTAGCCTTGCCTGGGCCATAAGTGTAGACTGACCCACCATAAGAAGTGCCAAAAGTAAATGACTCTATGCTACCCCCTGCTTAGCCCAAACCAACAAGACTTGACATGGGACTGCATGACTAGAACTTAAACCCCACAGCCAGCTCTCTCAGACACAGAGAACCAAAGAACTGGCAGGGCATTGGCCCTCCTTCCCAGATTTGTCCCCTGTCAACCTAAGGAAACGGATCACGTGGCTGTTGCCTCCCAGGTCCCTGCACTAGGCGAATCTGGGAGAGCAGGTGCTTCAGGACACAGCCCTGCATCCGCTCAACCATGGGCTCTACTGGGCCCTGCCGGTAACTTGCCTTTCACCCATCAGCCCACCAGGGTCCATAACAAGAAAAGTGAGGCCTGCTCCCCATCAACGGTCAGTCCTCACGGCACCCATTTGCACCCCGCGAGTGGGGAAGAGGCTTGGAAAGAGCGATACAGACAAGGTTGAGCTGTGGCTGCAAGTCCTTCTCCCTCATCCCCTCCCTCCAACCAGGGCCACATTCCCAAGCTATGACCTGTGTTCCCAGCACTACCAGTGAGGACGAGGGGTGGGGAACGAGAGGAGGGCCCACTTCAGGTTGGCAGTCTCAAGGTTGGGGAGGAGAGAGAAATCAGAACGGCTTTTGCCGCTGGAGGCGTGGCTCCCAGCTGACACTGAGATCATAGCCACAACCCTGGGAAGAAGGGGCTCCTCTCCTTCCACGGAGCTTAGATTCCTGGCACCAGGGTCACCTCCAGGCTGGACAGTGCTGAGGCAGCTCCAAGGTTGAGGAAAGGAGGGCGGGGCAAAGAGTTAAGTCTGATTGACAAAGGTCTGTAAGTGCCTCAGAGGCCCCTGGTGGCCACCGGGGGAATAGCACCTAGGTATTATCCTGCCAATCAGCAGCAAGTCTAGGTCAAGTCTCTTGGTCAGGTTGCTAGCCAGGCTGGATGGAGAGAAGATCAGGTTCCAGAGGGGTAGGAAGAGTGTTTTCTGCGAAAAGGAAATGGTCTCTGCTACATCATATGCCCAAACTGTGTCACCGAGGAGGTTGATAGAGGATCCTAAGCTCCCATTTGCCGCCTGGGCAAAATCACCTTTGAAGCCAGTCCCTACCATTTCAGGCCCGATCCATTTACAAACCCAGATTTTATCGCTGGGGATACACTTACACCAGCCAGGAAATAGGGAGCTGGTTCTCCCGACCCTTCCCATGAAAGGACCACGCCTTTGCCTTTGACCCAGATCTTCATGTGCTGACTATTCACATAGCTGCCCTTTCTACAGTGCTTTCAGGTCAGCCCCAAAGCCCCCAAAGCAGGAGCTCCTCGGGCCAGTGCATGCAGCTGGTTCCAACTGCACACATAGCTTCTGCTCCACCCAGTATCTGGCACACAAATGGCATCACCCAAGGCCCTTTACATCAGGACTGTCAGAGTGATGCTTAAACCGCCCACATCAGCACCACTTGGGGCTGATTTTGAAATACAGATTCTTAAACCTTATCCAGCCTACAGAATTGATTTTCCGAAGATAGAAGTCAAAAGCCGTCTTTCTTTTTCAAAAGCGCTCTAGGGATTCTTAGGCACATGAAAGACCTGGGCAAATCCTCATGATGGAACGGGGTGGGGGATGGGGACCCAAAGAGGTGGTTTTGCTGAGTCTTAGAACACTTGGCCATTCCACTTCAGAGCATAGCTGTAAACCCAGAAGTCTGGTTCGACAGCCCTTGTGTTTCCAATTGCACTAGCTAGCCCAGTCCTTAATCCACACAAACGATTGTTAGTTTTCTTTTTCTTCCTTTCTTTCTTTCTTTCCTTTCCTTCCTTCCTTCCTTCTTTCTTTTCTTTTCTTTTCTTTTTTTTTTTGCTTTGTTTTGGTTTTTAGTTTTGGTTTTCAAGACAGGGCTTCTCTGTGTAACAGTCCTGACTGTCCTGGAACTCACTCTGAGCTCGAACTCAGAGATCCACCTGCCTCTGCCTCCCGAGGGCTAGGAATAAAGGCATGCGCCACCACTCCTGTCCATCTTGGCTGGTTGGTTTTCAAAGTTTGCTGGGCTTTGGAACCACCTGGAGAATTCTAGGAACAACAGCCCCCTGGGACCCTCCCCTGTGGTTTCTGATTTGTGGTCTGTCCTGGAGCCTGCAGTCTGTCTGGGTTATCTGTTTTGTAGTGTTGGGAATTGAATTTAGGGCCTTGTGTGTGCTATGCCAGCATTCCACTGAGCCCCTTTTCACTGCTCATTTTGAGACTAGGTCTCGTTATGTCGCCCAGGGCGGCCTTGAACTCACTCTGTATCCCTAGCAGGTTATGATCTCAGCCTCCCCAGTAGCTAGGATTACAGGCTTGGGTTGGTAGGTAGGACAAATCTGCATATCTAGCACATTCCCAAGGGATGCTGTTGTTTCCAAGGACTCAGAGGACCACGCCGCTGTGGTCTCTGCTGCCATCCCAACCTCCCATCTCAGACGGAGTCTTATTACTCGGTGTCCTCCCCAGTCTCCATAGGTGCTTTATCCAGGGCTTGAACTTCCTGGACAATGTTTCTCTTATTTCTTCCCCCAGCCTTTCGATCCACATAGCCCCTAATCTGTAGAGCAGGGCCTCCAGGAGTGGCTGCAAAGACCAAGATGTGGAAAGATACAGTAGCTAGAAGACTTTGGCTTGGCAAGGAAGACTGGCCAGAGCAGAATAGTGAGCAGGAATGGAAACAAAGTGGCAAGGGAGGACCCAATAAAGGCCATAGCTTTGGGAACGAGGGAAGAAGTGATATTTGCTTTAGAGAAATTAAAAAAAAATAGCTAAAACCTACACAAGGTAGAAAGTGTAGGCTCAGAGGCCTGTCAATTGTCTGGGAACAGAGGTAGGTGGCAAAATAAGAAAGTGGGGGTGGAGGGAGAGATGGCTCATTGGTTAAGAGCACTGGCTGCTCTTCCAGAGAACCTGGGTTCAATTCCTAGCACCCACATGCAGCTCACAACTGTCTGTAACTCCAGTTCCAGGGGATCTGGCACCCATGACAAAACACCAATTCACATAAAAATAAATAAACAAATAAATAAGAAGAAAGGGGCCATGGGACTGGGTGTGGTGACGCACGCCTTCACTCCCAGCACTGGGGAGGCAGAGGCAGGTGGCTTTCTGGGCATTTGAAGCCAGTCTTGTCTACAGAGTGAATTTCAGGACAGCCAGAGTTGTTACACAGAGACTGGTGGAACAATTTTTCAGTTGCATTTTTCTTTAGCTTGGAAAATGAGCCAAAATTGGTGAATAAAATGAGAGATAAAAAATAGAAAAAGATAAAGTGAGAGAAAAAAGAAAAGGAAAGGAAAGAAGGGGGCAACAGTGTGAGAGCAGGAATCTCTTGTTACCTCCCAGCACCCTGAGGGATCTGCAACCTCTTTGTCTAGGAAGTGGGGGCCTGCTGAAGGACTGGCCTTTGCCCTAAAGGCCAAAAGGAACTCCATAGAGTTTGTGGGGGAAAGAAGGATAGTTTGGGGATTAACCAGCACTTCCATAAGGCCAGGCCTGCACCTCTGCCCTCTGTAGGTACTCCCTTGTGGGATTCTATCCAGGCACTTACTGAGACGGCTGCCACAGTGATGGCCAGTGAACAAGTGAGGGGAAATGAGGGCTGGGCTTGCAGGTTGGACCATTTCCCCAGAATTCCCTGGAGCGAGAAGAAACACTGCTGAGAGTGTTTCAGGTTTAGTTTAAAATGTATGAAACACTGGTGAGAATTTCACAGGGTTAGCCTGACTCAGCCAGGTGCGTGCTGAGTTTCTCACATATGACTGGGCTGGATGGGTCAGCTAAGCTGCTTGCATCCACATTAGTCTCCATTCTAGGGACAGGTGGTGGATAGATAAACCCCATTCTGAATAACAGCCTTGGGGAGTCAGACCACCGGTACCCACTGATGCTGACAGGCAGGGGCGGGGAGAGAGGCCTGAGTCTGGCACTCTGCTTTCCCCAGCGCTGTCCAGATCCCAGTGAAATGGATAACAGGACTGTGGCATTCAGCGAGCTCATCTATCAGCGGCCACTGTCATTGCTAGGGAAGAGCCTGGCACTGTGCAGATGGTCACCTAGGCCCAGACCAGGGAAAAAGGGTAGAGGTTAGTGGCACAGTTTTCTCCTGTTCCTTTTGTATTCATGATGTATTCATATTTACTATAGCCTCTTTTTTTTTTAACATGTTAGTGGTGATCTTAAATATAAGACTAAGATAAGTCACAGTGATGGCTGTCTCCTGGTCCAAATATTGGAGGCCAATTTTCTGTCCCCACAGAACCTCACCAGTCTTACTGAGTACATAGCTCATCCATTAAGATCATCCTTACATGACACTTACAACAACAACAAAACCAGGAATGAGGCCAGCTAAGCCAAAGAGTGAAGAGGCCGGGGCTGGAGAGATGGCTCAGTGGTTAAGAGCATTGCCTGCTCTTCCAAAGGTCCTGAGTTCAATTCCCAGCAACCATATGGTGGCTCACAACCATCTGTAATGAGGTCTGGTGCCCTCTCCTGGCCTGCAGGCATACACACAGACAGAACATTGTATACATAATAAATAAATATTTATAAAAAAAAAAAAAGAGTGAAGAGGCCAAGGTCTTGGCTGGGAAATGCTAGACCTTGGGTTCAAATACATGAGAGGTGCAGGCAATAGAATGGAGGATGGAGCACTCCGAGCCTCCTTCCTCCTGGCCAGCCCTAGAGGGCCTCCTGTCAGCATTCATAGCAGAAAGGACCCAAGAGCACCAGGAATCAACAGGACCAGAGCCACAAAGGATGGAGATGGAGAGTCAAGAGAGGAGGTAGGGATACCCCCTCCCCAAATCTGACTACCATAGAGACCTGGGCAATGACCTCCCTCCAAGCTCAGGGAATACCTTAGCTGCAATCTCCTCAGAGTAGCAGAAAAGAAGACCGTACAGCACAATGGTTAGGGATATTCAGCCACCAGTTGCCCTGGCTTAGCATCCTAACTCCAGAGGCAGAAGCAGTGGCTAAGACTATTAACATGCATAACTAGTAAGATGACATTATACAAAAACTGTTCCTAACTGCACCAGCCACACCTCAAGAGCTGGATGCCATGTGAGATTGGTATATTATACCACACTGCACAGTTCAGACCCAGTTTGCTTCCCTTGCTTTGCAAGGTTCGGGGGTCAGCACTTTGCTGGAGCACCTTGCTAACCCCTAGCCTCAGTTACCTCATCAGTGATATGGGCACAACAACCAAACCTACTTCACAGAGCTGGGTTAAATGTGACTATGTAATCTTCAGAGAGCCCAGTACCTAGGAAGCACTCAGCAAATACCAGAGCGTGGTTGTTTTTACCCAAGACACACACTAATTTGTTACTCAGATAAGTAATTTCCATTACTATATCACATACTATTAATAAAATCCCTAGGCAGATTCCCAGACTGCTGGCCTGGTTCAACCTCTATATAATAACACTGACTTGTTTTTTTCATCTGTAAGATGGGAATAACACACACATGCACACACATTTCCATCTATACATACACACACCTCCATCTATACAAACACACACACACACACACACGTACAGGATGCAATATAGCCTGAGGAAAGACACATGAAAAGATCTGCAAAAAGTACATGACGCTCTGCAGACAGAAGCAACTATTCAGAGGCAGGGCACCTGGCACCAGGGGGTCCTCAAAAGAGGCTAGTGTGACAGATGTGACAGCTATCAGAAGCTTCACTTCAGTTAGGCATTCTCACACTCCAGAGACCTCCTCATCTACACTCAGCTTGGGAGTTATTTACTGTGTGAGAGGGACTCAGGGCTCAGACAAGACAGCCCTCACAGCAGTCCCAGTTCCCTGGGCCATGGTTATATTCTCGAGTTGCCTAGATTATAGTTACTATGGTTTCCAACCAAGAATTGACATCTGTGGGTCTTAAAAGCAGGCCCTGATGGGGTGGGCACCCCTGGAATGCACTGGGCATCCAGCCTGGTTTCCATGGCACTGAGTGTAAGGGTGGGGAGGTAGTAAGAAAGGGCAGCGGCTCAACACAGGTCTCTTTCCATAAGACAGTGCCACTTCCCTCCACATATTCCCTGTACCCCACAGCCAGAAACTCTCCCAGCCCCCTTCTTCAGTACCTACAGATGCCTGGTCTGAGACCCCTTCTATTCCCAAATGTCTTTGCCACTGCTGGTTCTGCCTGCTCCAGCTACTCTCTGGGCCCCCTGGCCTCCATCCAGCCACTCTAGACCAAACAGTGCCTTGTAGGGTAAGAAAGTCAGCTTGGTCCATAATCAGTGCTGAGGTTGGACCTGCATGCCAGCCTCTTGGGCCCTGGAGCCAGTCTGACTTAGGGGGGCTACTGCAATGCTTGGTGTAACCTGATGACATAACGTAAGTTTTCTGGGTCCTTGGGATGAAGCAGGCACAGAGATGTGACAAGCTGAGGGCCCCCCAGGGGCTGGAAATAGGGAGGGTCTAGATGATAGTGACTTTGGAAAAGCAGGAGTGGAGTCCGCAAGGCACAGACAGCATAAAGAAAGGGGCAGGGAAGGACAAGGCACTTTCCAGATCCTCACGGAAAGCTGGGCTGATGTGCACAACATCACCCTCAGACGCTAACAACTAACATTTGTCTACAGCTTTACAGTTCATAAAGCTCATTCGCACACTGGCTTCCATCCGTGAGGATGGTATAATTATCTCTGGTTTACAAATGAGGGAACTGAAGCTCGGGAGACTCAACGTGGCAAACACAGAACTCCCAGTCAAGTGCTGACAGCTGCCGTGCCCCAAGCTGCTTTCCCAACCTTAAAAGGCTCCCGGATGGCCACCAGCCAGTACTGGGGCACCTCACACCCCACTTCTTGCCAGCTCTCAGTCCAAGCCAGGTATTGACTGGAGCTCTGGAGCTAGGCCTGGGCTCCTAGGAGAGCTGGGAGCTGAGTCAGAAGCCAGATCCCAGAGGTGATGGAAGGGTGGAGGCATGAAGTGGAGGGGTGGGCATGATTCAGCATAGTGGGAAGTGAGGAGAAAGGAGAAAGCCTCAAACGGCTCCAGGGAGGCATATGGAATAGAGGAAGAAGACCACAAGACGGACATGCCACCAAAGGAACTAACATGGCCCAAATGCCGATACCGGAGCCCACCAAGAACTCCTGAATTGGGAATGCATTGAGGGTTGAAGCTAAAACAATGCATGCATGGTTTCTGAGCTTGTACCTGCAACACTGAATGGAAGAAAGGGACAAGACACGGTGTGCCGACTCCCATCCTCCTCCTGGACCCTGAAGTCTCAATGCAAGCATTCCAGAACACTGGTGTCTGAGCTCTGGCCTCCTAATAGTTTGGATATGCATTGGTAACACTCACCTCTGTGGGTTTCACCAGTACCCTTTCCTGGTTAACACCCTCTTCATCCCCTCCTACTGCCCACAATCAGCATACTGTTAGACCCAACCACCTAATGAGTAGCACTTCCATGCACATAGACACTGATCTAGTCTTGCCTGAACCAGAAAGCTACCCGGCTGGAACCCAAAGGAAGTAGCCTGACACCAAGTGAGGGCCTCTGTAAAAATAGACCAGGCAGGCTCAGAATGGCCATCTCTGAATGGTACTCTCCGCTGCAGCCTCTGTAGGGCCTGGGATCCAACAGGAATGGACACAGCCCTTGGGCCCTTGTTTCTTACTTTCTGTTTTCTTCTCGTCCTGGAACGAAATGACCTCAGAAGCACTTGGTGCCTTTTAAAACCTTTGAACTAAGACATTATTTTTCTTAGAGACTCAAAGACTATTGGCCTTTCCACAGACCCCATTCAGAGAATCGTTTTGGAAAGATAACATTTAAAGGACGTTCAAGGATGAATTTCACCAACTTCATGGACTTTTCTGGATGAGAGTGTCCTTGTCATGAGACTAGGAGCACGTAAGCTGCCTCATCCAGAGAGTCAGACCCATTGTAAGGAAGGATTGCACACACCGGGAAGCCAAGTGCTTAGGCATAAGTGCAGAGACTCTGACCCCACATCCTCACGTTCCTCAGGAGGTGCCACAGCTCACCCCAACCAGGACCCAATCTGGAAGGCTCCCTACCAGGTCTTACGGCCAGTGTGGAAGCACAGCTAGCCTGGCCCAGTTCGTTGGTGGCAGTGGCTGTGTAGTTCCCAGCATCAGCAGCCCAGGCCTCCCTAAGCAGCAGTGTGTGCCTCTCGCCTTCGGATCGGATGAGAAGGCGACCCTCGCTGTGCAGTATTGATCCATCCTTTTTCCAGGACACTGTGGCGAAAGAGGAAGAACCAGCCCATCATGGCCACAAAGGGTTCGCTGGGGGAATTCCATTCCTACCCACCACCCTACCACCCGACATGTTTTCCAATGCCAATATATATTTTTTAACTTTTAAAATGAGATAGGATGCCAAACAGCCCAGGTTTGCTATGTAGCTGGGATTATGGATGCTCCCCCATCTTTTGCAGGGCTGTAGGTCAAACTTAGAATCTTGTGTGTGCTTGGCAAGCACTCTACCAACCAGGGTACCTCCAGCTTTCCTCCCTCAGGAGAATTCTGAGGAATCCTCCCTCACTCCAGAGGCTCAGGCTGCCTTCTCCTGAGCTGGGGAGGTAGGGGGCAACCTTGCCGAATACAGCAGAGTCCAGACAGCCCCGTGAACTGACAGTTTTCCTCTTCCCCTCCCTGACATAAGAGGATTCCGAGAAACCTACCCTGCTCCCATACCACAGGTTCCCCACCACACCTGCCAGCCTCCAGCCCTCCCCGCAGCTCACCTTGGGGTGGGGGGTTGGCGGTGATGATACACTTAAGTAACACATCAGCTCCCGGCGCCACCACCATGTTCTGCAGGGGTATCTCAAACACTGGTGCCTCCAGGGGCTCTTCTCCAGCAGACACATAGGAGTCGTCTGAGGACTCTGCCGAACACAGGAGTGGAGGTAGAGAGAGGAAGGGGACGTCAGCCTTGTGGGGGCATCAGGGGACATTTGTGGGGAGGTGGGATGTTGGTAGTACAGAAGCCTAGAAAACCAAAACTCAGCATGAGGAGTTTCTGGAAGGCAGAATCTTTAGATAGCAAAGGCCTCTGTCTTGAGTGCCTGAGACAAAGGAAGGGGGAAGCCAGAGCAAAGGTTCTTCATCAGTACAGGGCAACAGAGAGTCTACTTCATTCACAATTGGTGCTGGCTTCTGGAGGGCAGTGGGATGCACCAAGGGTGTCTTCACATGAACTGGCCATTATGTCAGGCCTGGCACTCTGAGGACCACAGACCGTCTAAGCAGCAACGGACAGAGAATAAGCTACCAGTCCCCTATGACCTAAGCAGCAATACTAGGTTCACAGGGAAATGAGGGGTGGGGTGAGGGGGATAGTCAAATGTGTATAAGGCCACAGATTCTGAAGAGGCAGTGGTAGTCAGAGGGCCTACGAAGATCAGTTTTGATTAGGTCTCTTCAGCAAACAGCAACACTATACTTAACTGCCCGCTACACACCAAGCGCCAGGAATACAACAGGAAAGAAGATATGGTGCAAGCTTTTGGATACTATACACACAGATAAAAATCACTGTTGTGGTTCTCCCTAGGTATCTTCCGAACGTATGCTGGAGTTTGAACTCAGGGCCTTTAGCACACTGGGTAAACACTTTTCTTCTAACCCCTCCCCTGGGGCTTTCTACCTCTACCATTTTATCAGCTAGATAAGAGACTACATAGGTAGCAGAAAGGGCAGTGAGGATCCCAGGTTGGTTGTCTTTTTAGCTATATCACCTTCAGCAAATGAGAGCATCTCTCTGAGCCTCAGCTACGGTATGGGGAAGATAAAGGCGTTGTGCAACTGGCATAGAGACGGAAATGAAGTAACGTCGCTATGGGCCTACTTGACCCATCTGGGACACTGTGGTGGAAACAGTAAAGGAGGTAAGGAGGATAAATGGAAGCCTACACGTGTCTAAAGATTTTGAAGGGCCGATCTGGAAATGAAAAATAATTTTGATAGAGAATATTACAAGGCAGTAAGTGCAATAAATAGTACGGGTACTGGTAGACCCTGGGATACACTGGGGGAAAGCATCACGGCGTGGGGGAAGGTGAAGGGTGTTTTCCTCTGCTTCTTCCAGGTACAGGCCCTGGGTTGCTGTTAGAAATATTCAGGGTTAGGGACAGTAGCATTCTGTTGGTGATGCTGCGCATGATCCGTAGGAATCAGTGAGGTAGGATGCAAGGATGAGTCAAAGGAAGCTAGAAGGTGAGTGTGGATCTGACCTTTGTGGCCCCAGCGGGATAGGGACTAGTGCTGGAATGGGTAGTGGGGGGTGCGGTTCGAGAGAGCAAAGGGTTAGGGATGCTTCGGTTTTTCAGTAATTTTAGGTTATCTTTTCCCACAAAGGGAGAGGGGTCATGAAAACTCCTTAGGTTCCAGCCAGCGCCTCCTCCAGTTGCTGGTCCTTGGCCTCACTGCCTTGCAGTTCACTGGACCTTAAAGGACATACAGCAGACACCCGGGCTTCGCTCACATCTCTGCTCTACTGAGCACACTCATTTCCTTCTTAGCAGTAGCAGATTCTAACATGGCACCTTTATCCCAGCCCATGTGTCAATAATAAAAGCAGCAAACAAAACTTGCTTCGCCAAGCAGTCTTGCCTTAGCCTGCTCACCCTTGCTGTTCTCTGCCCTCTCTGTGCTCTTACCGAGCTCAGGGGACGTGGGCCGAGCACGGCGACCTTTGCCTTGGCTGCGGGTTCCTCTGCGGTCCCAGGGCCCCCAGGGACCATCCTCCTCAGGTCCTCTGCGAAGCCTCTTCTCAGCCTCAGGCCCGGCTCTGTTCTTCTCCAAGGTTTGGGGCAGAACAGCGCCCTCCACACCCGGAGTGGCCCAGGGCAGAAAGCGCACCGCTTGGGCAGGGGGTTCCCGTTTTCGACCAGAGGGCGCTTTTGTCCTGCTTTCTGGGGGATCAGCAGTGCCCGGCGGCACAGGGCTCCTGCTCTCCTGGATGGCTCTGCTCCTGGTTAGGGGAAACTGGTCCCGACGCTTAATCTCCTGCTGCGGGCCTTCCCCTAGTTCAGTCCTGCCCACTGGTCCTCTGCTGCGGGGCCTCGCAGGCTCGTCCTCAGATTTGCCCGCGCTGCTGGGAGGAGGTGGCTGGGTGGCGGCCGGGCTCACCGCCCGTGAAGTCTTGGGTGTAGAGGGCCGGGAGAAGAGTGGGGGCTCGCCGGGCTCTCGGGGAGATGGGGCGCGCTGCAGCGTGGCACGCAGGGACTCGTGCGAACGCACCAGTTCCTCCCGTGACGTAGATCTGCGGATGCGACCCAGCTCCTGGGCAAAGCGGAGCTCGAGGTCCGAGGCTGCGTTGCGCTGTCGCGTGCGCTCATCCAGCGAGGCCGCCTTCTGCTGGAACAGGCGACGCCGCTCTGCCACACTGCCCCGGGGTGACCGCAGCTCCTCCTGCGAGGTCTCTGGTGTGCCCCACGCCGCGCCGCCCTCGGACTTAGGCTGCTCTAACGAGCGGGCCTTGCGTAGGGGCACCCAGGGCCGCAGGGGCGCTGGTGGCGAATCGCTGCGCTCCAGGCTGCGTCGCCGCTCCTCGAAGAATTGCAACTTATCCAGGATGCGGGAGCTGGCGCGCACCAGCCGGGGTGAGCGGCCCAATGCTGACAGGCGACCCGAGGCCTCGCTCAGTGGCGTCTGGGGCCGGGACTCCACAGTGCCCGCCAGCGACGGCCCTGATGACTTAGGCTTTTTCCCTCGCTTCTCTTCGGCGATGGTGTCCTCAGGCAGCGAGGGCTCCTGAGAACGCCGATGGGGCGAAGTGGGAGTAGCTGGGGGCTGGGCACTAGATCCTGGCAGAGCCCTCTTACCCACCCGAGGTGATGGTGGGGGAAGCAGCGCGGACTTGGAGGGAGGTGGAAGGGCAGGGCGTGGACGAAGGGCGTCACTGGCTGGCTGAGGCTGAAGGTCAGGCTCCTCTCTGCGCAATCCACTCTGAGGAATACTGCTGCAGAACCAAGGCCGAGAGGGGTGGAGGACTCAGGGGGCCTTTCCTCCAAGACCCCTGGCTTGTAAGAGGGATTGGGCAGTGGGGCATGCTTGGCAGGCTTGGGGTGACATGGGCCAGATTTTTCCTGCCCTACCCCCACCCCCACGAGGGCACAGCCAGAGCAGGTGCTGGGGAGAGGCCAGCGGCTCATGCACCAGACCCAGATATTAGCTGGGTCCAAATACAGACTCAGCCTCAGGGGTTCTGGCCAGCCCCCTCCCCCCAGCCCTGAAAGCTGGGACACAGCAAGAACTGAGCATGAGGGAGAGGAAAAGAAGGAAGCTGAGGACTCAAAGATGAGATGGTGAGAGAAAACACGAAGGGTAGATGGGGAGGGGCTCCTCTCAGGAATGTGCCTCCTACTCATTCCTGCCCCAGGCTGGTCCCCACAGCAGCCCTGCCCAGTCTGGACGGGATACTTGTCCTTCCAGTGGCTCCCAGAAAAGCAACTGCTTTTAGAGGCCAGAGTCCTATCCCAGAGCCATGCCTCTTGATCAATCTCCCCCTAGTGCAGTCCCTGTTTACCCCGCTGGGGAAAAAAATCTGAGTTCTTGGAAACCTGTCTGAGAAGGACAGAAGTTCTCCTTCAAGGGGGCACCCCGAGAATTAGTCCCGCGCAAAAATAACTACCAACTGGGGCAGAACAAAGATCGTAGGGGCATGGGGAGTGAAGAAGCCTGTGCACTCAAAGTGCTTCCTGGTCAAACAGAGTTTTGGGGCCCGGGAGCTAGATCTGTTTCCCCCATCTGTATGGGGAAAGGGCATGTTACACACGAAGACCGGCAAGAAAAGGTATCTATCTGAGAGCTCTTACCGTACCTGACGGATCAGAGCTGAAAACCCACGAGCAAGTTCATGGGATACTTAGTGTGGGTCAGGCATGAATTAAGGCTCCACCTGCACTGAGTTAGTTAAATCCTTACAAAAGTCCCTCGATGGACGAACTGATATTGTCCCTATTTACAGGTAAAGAAACTGAGGTTGAGTCAAGGAGGGCCAACGCCCTCTTAAGGTGACTGTCCAGGAAGTGGTATCGGGGATGAAATACAGATAGCCTGATCCCTAAGCCTCTGCTCCCTTCCAGCTGTCTGGGTTTCTGGGAACACGGCAGGAGAAGAAACAGTACATCCAGGAGCATAAGTTCTATGCACGCTTCGATGTAAGGATATTTTAGACTACCTGAGTCACCGCCCACGCTGTAGCCCCGCCCCTGCCTGGAAGAGGGGGAAGGGCTAAAGGAGAAAAGCCTCAGATGCTTGCCAGGAGGCCGGCTACTGTGAGGGAGGGGCAGCAGAGTCCTTAAGGACCTGTTTCTGGGAACTGGGCGAAGCCAGAAGAGAAATTAGGGACAGCAGAGGAGACCTCTTGCCGGCAGCTCGGGCAGCTCGCAGCTCCAGGCCAGACTCTGTACCATAGATATCACTAAGGAAATGGGTTCCTCTGAAGTTGCCATAGCAACTCCAGGCTCAGGCTGGGGCCTGGGAAAGAAAGGCAGGGAAGGAGTGCCTGATAACACCAAAAAAGATAAGCCAAAGGAGCACCCTAGGCCCCTGCCATGGACCTAGGCCTCTCCCCTGCCCATCACTAGCCAGTCTAGCCACCCTCTTAAAAATCACACCAGAGCCCTTGTTACCCTACCCTGCATGTCTACCCAGCACCCACACCCATCACAAACCAAACCCCTCTTCGGTTACCCAGATACCCTCCATCACATCTCTCATCAGCCACTCCCCTCTTCTGCTATACACCCCCTCCTGTTTCTGCCATCCCTTAAATCTCCAAAAATGGCTTCAGGACCTCACCCCAGCACCTCCATTTGTCATCACCCCCTACCAGGTCAGCCATGGACCCATCCTCAGGTGCTATCCATGAGATCATCCCATGCCCCCTGCCACTATTCCTCCAACCCTCCACCTCCACCACAGCTCCCTATCCCCAGCCCCTCCTCCTCTCTCAGCCCACTGCCTCCCCACAACCCACATCCTCCCGGGGTCCGCAGGCCCCTTGCCCCAGCTGCCCCTGACCACCTCTCTGGCTTCTCTCTCCTGGGTGCTGTCTCGCTCCCCTGCTCTCTCCTGCTCTCCCGGGAGCTGCCGTGCAGAAAGGTTCTGTTCCTCCCAGAAAAAGGCCCACATGGGAACAGGAATGTGCAGAGAGATGAAAAGGCGGCAGCTGCTGAGACAGCAGGCACGGAGGGGGCCCTTGTGGGGGGGGGGGAATCCTGGGACAACTGGAGCCTACATGGGCGAGGCGGGAGAGGGGCCCTGACAAACTGAAGCTCTTAGAAGAGAAGAGGAAGGGACAGAGGGGTCGTCAAGACCATGAAGATGGCACTGTGAGCCTGCACAGGTGGGAGCAGGAGGCCGTGGGTGGTGATGGCAAAGGAGGGCGTGGTGTGGAAAGAGAGTGTAGCCAGTGCCAGGAGTGGAAGCCGAGGGGAATGGGGCGCACGGAGATGGGTGAGGCGGAGGAGGCTGGATGGAGGCTTATGGAGCAGTGACGGGGCAACGCACAGGGGCAGCATGGTGAGATGAGATAGTGTGGGCCCGGGTGAGGCCATTACTTACACGTGGATCGAGAGCGCCCGTCCTCTGTACAGACTGAACGCGCTGCCATACAGGTCACTGGCCACCGAAAGGCTATCCTCTGACCCCCAGCTTGCGCCCACCAGATTAGCTCGCGATGCCCGCACCAGCGGCTCCACCCCCAGGTGCCGTGGCCCGGCCCCGGTTGTCTGTGCTTGCCTTGGGCTGCTTGGGAGGGGGCGGGTGCCACCCCCGCTGCCCGCTTCCTGCTCCAGGACTGTCTGCCCGCTGCCCCACCAGCTCACTTGCTCCTCTGAGGTGCCTGTCACGGAGGTCGGGGGTGTGTCCAGGGAGGTGCCCACCAAGGTATCAGAGCCCCCTAAAGAAAGGAGCACAGTGAGACAGAGGCACCCTTTGTAGGAAGCCAGTCTGCTTGCTCTTGGAGCACCCAGAAAGCTCACCCGTGGGGGTGCTGAAGGCCCTGTCATCCCGAAGCTCCAGGCGCTGGGTCCCCTGCACATCGCTGATGTCATCCTCAGCAGTCTCGGAGTCTGGAGAAGAAGGGGTCTGTGTGGGCAAGGACCTCCTCCCTATGCCTCCAACTCTTCCCTAGTCGCCTCCTGCCTCCCCCACAGCAAGTTCCATCTTAATCGCAGGGAGAGCTTCCAGGACCTGACCTACTCTCTTTTGCTCCTGACTCCCCCTGGTCCAGCCTGGGATGCTTAAGGTAGCCCCTCCCATGCTGGTGTCCAGGCTCCATCTGGACCACTCACCCTTGGATAATCACCCTTACTTCCATGGACCCCTCCACATAAGCCACCCCCACCCACTTAAAGGCTTACCAGGGCCTCTGCCACCCTCTCCATGTCCATAACACCTTAAGGTCTTGAATAGCAGCATCCCACATAACAAGGCCCTAAGTTCCAGGGTTCAAAAGTCTAGGTTCCGGTACCCCAGGAACAAAGAGGAGTCACCTCAGAGTTGTACTGTCAAGGCACGCAACCAACAGCAGGACCAGGCTGTCCTGAACCCCAAACCAAACAGAAGGCATCAGGGTGTAACTGAGGCAGGGTGAGGAGAAGCCCAGACTGGGTAGGGAAAGGGAGTGAGAGGGGCTAGGGCAGGAGTCAGCTTCCTACCGTAACTTTGCTTTCTGCAGGAGCGGAAAACTTCGCTTCCATAGGAGCAGCAGGAGAGAGATGTGGACAGACAGTTATCAGAGTGTTTGTGGGATGGGGCATGGAAGGCAGGCAGAACATAGGGAGTATAAGGGCCCCTGGTGCCCAGGGATACCAGAGATGTTCTGTAGGGTGGGGAGGGGAGGGAGACCCCCAGAATGTACCAACACTGGGGAGCCATATGCTTAGATGGTCATCTCAAATGCCCAGTGATTCTGGTACCCTCAGCACTTATTGGTTTTCTCTCTCTCTCTCTCTCTCTCTCTCTCTCTCTCTCTCTCTCTCTCACACACACACACACACACACACACACACACACATTCATAACAAACACACACATATTTGTGCACAGCCACAGTCACAGGTCTACCAAGCCCATCTTCTATTACAGTGTTTACACTGTACTTTGGCCCTTCCCTATGAATGCATTCCCATCTGTCTTCACTGTGTTGAGGCAATTATCCTCCTCAGGAACTTCTCTACTACTGAATGGTCCTCAAAAAAAATGCTATGGCTAAGTTAGGAGCAAAGATCTCAGAGCCTATCATATTCCGTGCCTCAGTTTCCCTTTGGGTACCATAACAAACAGGGGCCATGTAGTCGTTGCCAGGACATGGCAATGTAATGCCTATCACTTGGTCCCACAGATGGACAACAGAGAGCCAAGGCCCATGGTGAGTGTGCTAGGGAGCCCCTTCCCAAATACTATGGTCTTCCTCAGCTGCAGAGAATAGTGGTCTTTCTTGGGGATGGATAGATGGGGAGGGGGTTCCACATCTCATGGGCTATCTTCAGGGCTGTGGTGTCTCATGAAGGGGCATGGACCAAGAGAAGTGGGCATGGGCTACAGCAACCCGAAGTCCACGCACCATGGGTAAGTCGGCCAAAGGCCCGGCGGGAATGGCCGGTTTTCTGAAAGAGAAAAGCCAGAAAGGAGCAGTTGAGGAGGAGGCTTGTTCCTGAGTCCATATATCTCTCATCCCAATCTACTATGATCAAACAAGAACTCATACTAGGGGCCAGGGCAAAGAGACCAGAGCCTTTAGGTTGCTCTAGTCATAATGGCTCAGTTCTCCTTCCTCTAGGCTATCCAGCTCAGCTTTGGGGAGGAGCCAGGGAAGAAAGGCTAGGGACCAGCAGGGTTGTAGAGCAAACCCAAGTACTTCTTAAGGACTAGAGCCTGTGAGCCTGGGGTCAAAGCGGCCTGTGACACAGGGGAGAAGAGGAAATCCGCCCTACTGAGGGGAGAGGAAGGGGGCGCTAGAACGAATAGAGATGGAGGGCCATGGACACAGATTCCTGCTGCGGGGAAGGGCAGATACCTGGGATAGGTGTCAAGCAGGCAGAGTAAGGGGCTGGCAAAGGATAAGATCTCTCAAAGGCCAGCACCTCGCTAATGCAGGAAGGAGGCCCCAGTACACAGAGGACAGGACAGAGCTTGGGGAAATTTATTGAGCTCAGCGCGGATCCATAGTTTTGCTTTCAGGATCTCCGGAATACCAAAGGCTGCGGAGTAGGGGGCCCAGGAAAAGCCGGGCAGGGACTGAGGCCAGGGCTGGATGTGGGTGAGATAGCAAAGAAGCCAGTGGGTGCTGCGTGCTGAGACTGTAACCGGGGACTCCAGGGGTCGAGGGGCTTGGGATGATGGGGGCTTCTGCCCTTCTGCACGGGGAGGGGCCTGAGCTCTCCAGTCGCTGGCCAGCATCCCCCCCCCCTTGTGTCCGGCCCGTCGCCCTCCGCAGGACTGGGGTGGGGCCAGCGCCACTCCAGCGCCCCCTCCCCTGGGCCCAGCCGCGGTGACCCGCCCTCCCTCGGGGCGCTCAGCCCTTCCTACCCCCTCCCGGCGCCGCCCGCCCCCGGAGCCCTCACCTGGAAACGCTTCTTCACCCACAGCTTCTTCATGGCGGGGGAGGGGGCCGGGCCGGCGGCCGGGCGAGGAGGGGACAGGCGGGGGCGGGGCGGAGTCGGAGGCGGGGCCGGGGGCGAGCTGGGGAGCGGGCCGGAGCCGGCGCGGGTGGCGGAAGGAGCCGCCGGGCCTCAGGAGCTGGGGTGGGGGTAAGAGGAAGGCGGCTGCGCCCAGAGCCCGCCCCTCCTCCGCCAGCCTGAGCCCTACCTGGCGACCCTTCCTTTTCCAGCCCTTCTACCCACCCTGGGGCAGCACTTGCCTGCTTTCTAGCTCTCCCACGGAACACCTCCCAACTCTGACAGCCAGTACCCCCACCCCACATCTGCCTTTCGGGCCCTGGGCACATGGGGAAACTGAGGCACAGAAAGGAGTGCAGTAGCCTCTAGTTCAGGCCACTTTTGTCGGCAGCGAGAGGCGGCCTCCTCGCCGCATCCCCTTTCCTCCAGCAGGCAGGCTATGGAAGGTCAGCAGCATCTTCGCTAGCGTACTCCGCAAACATGCGCACACGCACACTATCAGACAGCACCAACATCTCACCTCAGAGCACAACGCCGGGTGGGGGCGCCTTGGTTATTATGCTCAGCACAAAGGTCCTTGGGTTGGGGACACGTGCTGACTTGGACCCAGGCTCCTCAGGACAGTAAAGAAAAGAGGGGGGTTCTCTCTTTGACTTGAATTTCTGAATGCTTCTTGTACTGTCCCCTCCCATCCATCCATCTCCACAACACACACACATGCACGCACAAACACACACACACACACACAGCACGAGATAAGGTGCTAATAATCAAAGTCAACTCATATTCCCACAATTGAGTTACTCACAAGATTTTTGGTGTGTTCCCTCCATTGCCCCCACCCCTCTTATTCAGCACCATGAACACAAATGCGTCTAAACAAAGGTCTGCCTTCCTTTCCTACTAATAATGTAGCTAGGCTTCATTAGCATTTGCCAAGTACCCAGCACTTTGCAAACTTCAGTTCATTCAAAACAACCCCAGGAGCCTAGAACTCTTAGGAGTATTCCCATCCCCATCGAACTGACAAGGGGCTGAGGCTAAGAGAACTGGTATCACTCCAGGACTCCTCATCCCAGAATGCACCTGTGTGGTGCCAGTCCCAGCTATGAGTACAGTACTAATTATTAACATTTACTGCCTTCTTGGTCAGCACTAGGCATGACGCTGAAGACTTTGTGTGAGTAATTTATTTAATCCCCATAAGGAGGAAGGCTGAGGTATAAAGCAATCACTTGTCCAGGATGCACGGCTAATAAATTCGCGGAGCCTGGACTCTCTGACTAGGTTATTGACCAGTGTGTCATAAAGAACCACATGCTGGTTTGTTTGTGCATCTCCTGACCCTATTGCTTTAAAACCTTGGCACTGAAATAAATACAGAGACAGACCCAATGAATTTGGTTTGGTTTAGGGTGAGACAACACACTCACATTCAACTGCTCACTACAGTACCTTCCTCATGTTTTGTTTCTATCTGACTCCTGTAGCTGTTTACATTTGAGATCCTATTATTATTATTATTATTATCCTGTTTTGTTTTGTTTTGAGACAGGGTCTCACTTTATAGCCCTGGAAGTCCTGGAGTTCACTATGTAGACCAGGCTGGCCTCAAATTCAGTCTCTCATATGCTGGGATTAAAGGTATGTACTATCATACCTGGGAGGGGGGGGCTTAAAATCCCGCCTTCTGCCTTCTGGCTGCATACAGGTGTCCTAGTTTCTCAACCAGGTGGCTAATGGTCCACATGGAGACACATGTGTAGAAATGTGCACTGAGAAGGCACTGTCCACACTACTTCCAGCCAGAGGACCCTGGCCACCCCCAAATACACCTTCTCACAGCTGGAGGAGCTGAGTGGACAGAGGGGGTAATATGAACCCTTGTTCCCCAGGAAAATCCGAGGGGCTGGCACATTCCATAGCAAAAATAACCAATGGGCAGCGGGCGTGAGTGATGGGACAGCTGGGCTTGAAGAGCGACTGGCAGGATTTTGTGTCCCTGCCCTGAGTCTACAGCAACCTGAAGGACTGGCCTGGGAGGCATGGCTCGCAGCAAGAGCGCCCCCCCCCCCCCCCCCCGTCCAGTTTTGTCTTCATGACAGAGCATCTGTGCTCCTCTGCCGCTTTCTGAGTTCAGCCCTGCCAGCGTTCCCCTTAGCTGGAAAATCTCTAAAAGACGCTGCCTGCCCTGATCTCTTGGCAGACCTTCCTCTGAGCCACACACACCAGTCTTCCTCTCCTGCCTGTGTTTGGCTCCTCTCTTTCCCTTCCTCTAATCCCACCTACTCTCTAACTCTCCTACTGTACAGGGGATGGTGCCTCATATTGTCTGTCTTTCGGTCATAGCTTTTTGTTCTCCCCGCACCCTCGCCCAAATGGTAGACAACTGGTACACAGTAGACAGAAGTGAGTCGCAGGTGAGCAAAGGTAAGGAGCGGTAGGGAGCAGCCGCTTTCATCCAGTCTTTCCTTCCTCCCTGTCCCGCCCCAGCTCGTTCCCAAGAAACTGTTGGAGAAGTGACTATCTATCCCCCATTCTGCCCAGATCTTCAGGGAGGACTTGCTCTGCTCCGCAAAGTGAAGGAGGCTTCTCAGCTCCTCTCTTTTCCCTCCCAAGGTTCCTCTGTGTTCCACTGTGGCCCCTCCTCCTTTCTCTGATTGGCACTTCTGTGCTGTGCACATATGGATGGTGACATTCTTTTCCCATTTCCAATTCCACGGTAGTTTCTCGTGGCTCTTTAATACAGACAGTCCACGTCCAGGTGGGAAAGATGGTAACTACAGGACAGTCCTTCCTGGAGGCTTGGTTCTACTGCATTCCTCTCCTTTCCTGGCCTAACCTGTCCCTGTTTCCATCTAACTCGAGCCTCTCCCTTCCATGCCTTCAACTATTCAGAATGGTTCCTGGTCATCTGCTGACCACTGGCCTTTCTGATTAACACCAATCTGCAGATCCTCACTATAAAGCTTCAACTAACACATACCAGCTCCCCCTGACCGCCCCTTCTCTCAGCTGCTCTGCACCCCCTGTCCTGCAGTGCATGAAGGCCCCTCTTAAGCCACACATGCCCCATGATCTGGAGTGAAGTCTGAGGACACCACTTAACTTGTTCTGACCACTTGCTGAGGAGCCGTGTAAGGATGGGGGTCAGAGGCTTCCAAAGAGAATGCCCACCTGTGTTAGAGGCAGGCTGGAGAAGGAGTGGGAAATTGACAGGAGAGAGGTAGGTGTGGAGAGAAGCTCTTCACTTGGTCTTCACCTTCCTTTCTGTGGATGGGCAATGAGGACCAGACTCAGAGACCCAGCGTTCCAGGCCTAACCCTGCTACCTCACTAACATTCAACCTTGGGTAAACTGGAATCCGGCTGTCTTAAGTGTTAAGTCCAAATAATAATCAGAGAGTTTGGAAGATTAAATAATTAAATGAGATAGCACACCTTAATACATGCTAAGGATTTTACCAGCATCCCGAATTTCTAACACTTTCTCTCCTTTCTCTCCTACTGCAACACCCTAAACCCTTTGCCTTTACCATCTAACAAAACTCCCACCCTGTGGCAGACTTGCCAAGACCCTTCCATCCTGAACTAACACCCCAGGCTTCTGGAGTGCCAGGAGCCTTCAGATCACCCTGTCTCACCCAGCCAGAAAGCCATCATGGCCAGGAAATGGCTCCTTCCTTCTCTGGCCAGGTCCTTGCTTGGCTTCCTCAAGCTCCTTGAATGTTTGTGCTGTCAATTCCAAATAAGAGCGTTTTCTATGATGTCTGAGCGATGCCAAGCTGCTGGCTCAGTTTGCCAGCGAGCGAGAATGTGAGGGATGGGCAACAGAAGGAGAAGAAGCCAGACTTGTCTAGTTTACCCTCCAGCATCACCAAAGCCACCCTTCCCCGGCAGAACTGTTTGGCCACCTTGGGTCTATGTGTTTATCTAGGCATGCTCTCAAAGGGGACATGCTTCAACTCAGTCACCTCTTCCGTTCTGTGAAAGTCAGAGGCCTTAAAGCCAGCCCCACAGCACTCAAGGCCTTTCTACACGCCAAGCCCTTCACCCCCGCTGTCCACCAAGATGGCCCCAGCCAGGAGACTGGACCCCTGTATCTGGGTATGTTCAGTCTGGATTTATCTCTGCCTAGTGCACCACCCTGATTCAAAAGCAGCCAGGAAGCAGCCCTGCTGGGGGTTGGAGGTAGCCTTCATCTTCATAGGAGACAGACCAGGCTAACTGATTAGTAGCTAATTCTAAGACACTGAACAATCTCACTCTTTCTTTCTCCTTCCCTCCCTCCATCCTTCCCTCCCCCAGAACTTCTTGTTTGTTTGTTTTTTTTTTTTGTTTTTTTTTTTTTTTGAGACAGGGTTTCTCTGTGGTTTTGGAGCCTGTCCTGGAACTAGCTCTTGTAGACCAGGCTGGTCTCAAACTCACAGAGATCCGCCTGCCTCTGCCTCCTGAGTGCTGGGATTAAAGGTGTGCGCCACCACCGCCCAGCTCCCCAGAACTTCTTGAGTAGTAGAAAGGCTCCAAGATCATGAAGACTGAACAGGATGCTCAGTACTGACATGTCGTCACCAGACCTGGTCTCAGGCAGACCTCCCTCCTCTCTGGTCCCCACTGGTCTCACCAGTACTGGGAAGCCTTTGGAAGGGCAGTCCTCTGTAGACATGTCCAGCATCTAACCAGCATCATGACCGCCATTCTCTTCCTCTCTCTTTCCTTCTCTTGACCTCATCTCTCTTCCCTTCCAGTTGCATTCTTATTAATTTATCTACCTTAGTCTTTGAATTATAATCTGTTTACAACTTCTTTTACTCCAGATTATAGGTAAATAAAAACTATAAGAATCTACTCTTTCTGCTCAGAATTCTTCCAGAACATGTTCCAGTCCCCAGGCCCACCCACGTTAAGGAAATCAGTACTGGCAGCTTCTAGGCCAATTGTGGAAGCCACCCTTGGCCACCTACAGGCCAGACCATAAGAAGACTCTAGGAAATGGGCAGGGTGACACTAGGGAGAGAAGACACACACACACACACACACACACACACAGAGAGAGAGAGAGAGAGAGAGAGAGAGAGAGAGAGAGAACATCTCACTTTGGATTTCGTTCCTCTCCACTTGCTGAGGTCTTTCATTTCTGGAGCTCTTTCTTAGATCCCAAAGATTGACCCTTACCACCGAGTAGAAAGAGATGCCCCTTAGCAAAGGACATGAACAGTGACACCTCCCTTTCCCCCAGCAGCCCCTTTGCAGCTCTCCCAAATGAAACCTACTCCTCTATTTCTAAAAAATTCCATTTTTCAAAGTTTGCTGGCCTATATGGCTCAGAAACTGAAAAGGGGAAACCCCAAAATTGACCCAAGGACTATCAGCCTGGCCTGACACCTCCACCAGCTACCACAGGACCATGCTACAAGACTGAGGCCCATGCCCCTCTCCTTCCACTTCAATACATCAGCCTAGAACTCTGCCTTCAGAAGAGCAAGGGCACCAGCAACGAGCGTGTCCTCTGGACGCTCACCTGGGCACCTCAGCAGACCTGTTCCCCAGGCTTTCAATGCCATCTCCATCCACCCTCATCTTGCGTATCTGTATTAACACTGCCAGAGTCTGGAACCTCCCACAACTCACAAATGTCTGAGACACGCATAAAGACACACACACACGGATTCTCAAACAACCACTTCTCATGTCTAGCTTCTGCTGAAACCCAGGACCCTGTTCATACACATTTGATCCCTTCCACCTTGCCTGGTCCTAACCACACTATCCTTGTCCCAGCATTGATCTTCAGGAGAGAAGTTCTGGCCATCCTCCTCCCATGCGGCCCTGAGCAGGGGAACTGGCCCCTTCAGAGGAGCTCACATAATCATGAGGGGCTGGCCACCTGGTCTCAAGCCTGCCATTGGAGCAGAAGAGAGCAATTCTCCCCAGGACGTTTCTCTCTACTAGATTAGAAAAGTTTTTGTACTATCATCCAAGAGGTCTGTGTGGGTCTCAGGCTAGGCCAACGAACTGCTGACCCTTGACCTCTGACCTTCATGTGGGAAGCGTCTCTACTTTGTCACACTTTCCCTGTTGATCCACCCTTCAGAGTGAGCACAGCTGAGAAAACTGGGCACCTGGAAAGGTGGTGAGGGACTGCAACCTGCATCGCGTGGTCTGGGCAGCCGTCTCACCCCTGTGCCCCCAGCCCTGCCCGGCAGGCCCCACCTCTGCATTACCTCTGACCTCCAGCACTGTGAGCGCAGCCTCGCAGGAGGCCTGGCCCCGCTCATTCTGGGCACTGCAGCTGTACACGCCGGCGTCCTGTGGCCCGCAGCTCCGCAGCCACAGGCAGCTGGGCTCTGGGGCCGGTGTGGGCAAGAGCTGCCCATCCCGGAACCAGCTGAGGCTAGGCTCGGGTGTCCCGCTCACTACCACCCGCAGCCGTACATCATTGCCCGCACACACCGCCGCGTTCTTCAGGGGCCGCAGGAAGACCGGCGCCCCGGCCCCTGCCCCGGTGGAGTGGACCCTTCTGCCGGCCCCCACCTTGGCTCTCTTCGGGGGCACCCCGGGGCTGGGAGGTGCCCTCGTGCCGGCGTCCTCGCCTCGCGTGCCCCGGCCTTTCTGCATGTCCTCTGTGAGCTGGACTAGGGGTGTCTGGGGACGCTAGAACTGGCTGGCCAGGAGGACGCCCTGGGGGGTATGGTGCCTTAGGAGATGGGTCCTGTGGGGCCGGCGGCCGGCCTTCCTGCTGCCTGCCCGCCTTCGGCCTGTGCTACCCAGAAGGTCACCAGGGCCGCCCGCGGTTGCGCCTCGGGGACTATTTTTAGGCCCCCCGGCTCGGGTTGCGAATGAGCAGTGGAGGGAGGGGGCAGCAGAGGAGGGGACTTGGACTCCCTGTGGCTCCTTCTCTCTCTCCCAGTGCCCCCATCGGCAGCGCTGGCCTAAAAGAATCTCCTCCCCCACAGTATGTCTGTCCTCCTCCCCCCAGCCTGCGTGAGCTGGGGAGTTGAGTTACCCCTGGGCTCAGGCCCACTTCCTTTCTTCAGCCCCAGCGCCCCAGCCTCACTAGGCTGCTGGAGAGGAAGAGGAAAGGTCCAGAGGAGATGTCTGAGAGGTTCATGGAGGGACAGGCCCCAGTGGAGTGAGCAGAGGGACCAGTGGGCTCTCCTATCACCTCCATTACAGCGGGTAAGCACCAAGAGCCAGACCCTGGAATTCGGGTGGATTTTTGGCCCCTAGTTGGTCCTGCACTCACTACCACCACCACCCCACCTTCGCCGGCCAGGTCACTGCCAATCCTCTCACAATCTGCTCTCACCTGTGGAAGAGGCTAGGATTGTAACCAGCAGCAAGGTTGCGAGGGCAGTGGAGACTGAGGGACAGCATGAGGAGAACGGGGTAGAAGAGGGGTTTGGAGGGCTTGCTGTGTGGATGAGGGCAAAATCTTTGATCATTAAGGACTCCATTCCAAAGGCAGGAAGCGCTGTGACTGACTGCAAGCTGAGTAGATGATTCCCTTGTCCAAACTTGTGAAGGTTTGATACCTGCATATGCACACCCAACATACACACACACACACACACACACACACACACACACACGCAGGTGCCCAGGCCAATAGACACAGATTGCAGTCCCTCGCCATCTTCCCAGGTGCCCAGTTTTCTCAGCTGTGCAAATCTGAAGGGCACATCAACAGGGCAGGGCAGGGAAAGTATCAAGGCAGAGAGGCTTCCCACACGGAGGTCAGAGGTCAAGGGTTAGCAGTTAGTGGGTCTAGCCTGAGACCCATACAGACTTCTTGGACAATAGTATAGAAGCTCTCCTAGTCCAGGAGAGAGAATCCCCCTGGGGAGACACACATGTAAACATGAGTACATACAAAACCAGTAGATCTGATAAGATGGACATACCAGGCCACTGTCACTGTCTTGGTATTTATACAGGATGTCACCAACTGGAAATACCCAAGTGAAGTGTCCACAGGAGCTTTCTCTGTGTTATTTCTGACAGCAGCATATTAATTTACATTTCAAAAGAGCAACAAAAGAATATATAGGATATAGGATCTGGGGAGAACCTCAGTATTAGAGGGCTTGCATAGGACTTCTGAGACCCTCAGTTCCATCTGCAGACACACACACACACACACACACACACACACCCCTTTAGAGATCCAGACCTGACCTTGAGCTCTAAAGGGATGAACCCTGGGAAGAGTTGAAAGCCACGGTCGTTCAGAGATGGAGGGGGGAAGCATTCTTTTTTTTTTTTTTTTTTTTTTTAAATAATTTTTTTTTATTAAGAAAAGAAGAAAAAAAAACATAAACAAAAAACAAGTTTCCACCTCCTCCCAGCCTCCCATTTCCCTCCCCCTCCTCCCACCCTTCTCCCCCTCCTCCCACCCTTCTCCCCCTCCCCCCACTCCTCTCCCCCTCCCTCTCCAGTCCACAGAGCAGTCCAGGTTCCCTGCCCTGTGGTAAGTCCTAGGTCCTTCCCCCTCCGTCCATATCTAGGAAGGTGAACATCCAAACTGGCTAGGCTCTTTGCTGGAGAGGCTGTGGAGGAACGGGTACCCTCATCCATTGCTGGTGGGAATGCCATCTTGTGCAACCACTGTGGAAGTCAGTGTTTCGGTTTCTCAGGAAATTCGGGATCAACTTACCCCTGGACCCAGCAATACCACTCCTGGGAATATACCCAAGAGATGCTCTATCATATGACAAAAGCATTTGTTCAACTATGTTCATAGCTGTATTATTTGTAATAGCCAGAACCTGGAAACAACCTAGATGCCCTTCAATGGAAGAATGGATGGGGGAAGCATTCTTGACATGTTGTTTGGATAAATAAACAATCTTCATTCTGGGAAACGGAAGTCAAAGTGTGCATTGTGCAGGTGTGCAGAGGGCGTGGGCATGCATGTGTGCAACGGTGCCTGTGAGCGTGAGCATGCATTCCCAGGCGCACGGTACAGAGGAAACAATTTAAACGCTGAATTATGTCCATAAAGATTAAGTGCCTTAGGGAATGACTTTTCATGTAGTTCGCATACATTAAAGCCGGCTCTTTGTGATGTGCAGTTCCCTGGGTTTTGATAAATGCATGAAATTGTGTATTTGCTACCCCAGGAACATACAAAGCGGTTCCATCACCCTAAATATTCACGTGTGCATCCTCTTTGTCGTCAGCCACACCCTGTCTACCAGTCCCCGGCAACCTCCAATGATGAATTGAATTCTACGGTGTAAGTTGAATTCTAAAAAGGGTTTTAAAGATGTGGGAGACAGCATAATACACAGAACCCCAAGAACAAAGGAATAGACAATGTTTCATCTTGTTTTTAAGTTTGCAGTCAGCAGAGGAGGATGGCTCAGGGGTAAAGTGCTTATTGTGTGAGTCGGAGGGTGGGTGTTCAGGGCTCCAGCAGCCACATAGAGAGTCCAGGTACAGCGACATGTATCTTTACCTTAGTGTTAAGGGGGAGACACAGGTTGGTCCTTGGGGCTCCCTAGCCAGCCAGCCAATCTACCTGAATTAGGACATTCCAGATTCAGACAGAGATCCTATCTTAAAGTGAAGATGAAAAGCAATAAGAGAAGTCACTCCACACCAACTTCTGGCCTCTACGCATGCATGCATGGGTGGTACACCTGCATGCCACACCTTCCACACATACACAAAACCCACCACCCAAAGCCATTTAGCTAACACCATGCCTCACCGTACAGGGAATGCAGCAGATGGTCCCTAAATGTTGACTGATTGGCTAGCCGGTTGGTTAAAGGAATGAACCGTGTAACTGTGAATAATCCACTTACATCTTTAAACCTCACCTATGAGTGGGGATGGCCAAACTTGGGGTGTATTTGTTCCTTCAGCAAACATTTCTTGAGTTCTTCCTATGAGGCTGGCACTATTCCATTGGCCCGGAACATAGCCGTGGACGAAACAGATAAAGATGCCAGTCCCTGGGGTTGCGTGTATCAGAGAAGACAGACATTTGACAACAGAGCAACAGAGACAGTGTGAAGACTGAGGAGAGGAATACTGCGTAGATGACTCGGCATGGAGTGGGGGATACAAACGTGGTGGAGGTGTACCTGCATGCCTGCAGTTCGAGCATTTTGAAGGCTTAGGCAGGAAGATGGGAATTCCAGATCAGCTATGGCTATACAGTGAAGGCTTGTCTCAAAAATAAATAAAATAAAATAATATAGAGTAAATGGAGTTACCTCCACAGCAACACTGGAGCCAGCCTTGAAAGAATGAGGAAAGAAAGGATGCCGTGCAGGGTCATTTCAGCCCATGTGGATGTACCTGGCGGATTCTGCACAGAGCCAGAAGACCAGCAAGACGGGAGGAAATGAATACAGAGTCAGGGTAAAATGGATCACATAGCTTGAAAAGGCCAGATGGTCTAGCATCTTGTGGGTCATGATGCTTTTATTCCCAGCAAAATGGGAAGGCATCTCTGGGTTTTGAGGGAAGAATTACACGATCTGACCTATGTTGTGATGGTATTAAATTATATTAAATATTAAAATGAATATTAACTATTTAAAAGGCCCTGGCACCGAGCCTGGAACATGGCTCGTAGTCTGACTTGTATGTCCACTCAGAGGTATACCTCGACTTGCTCCCAAGGGTCTATGGACCTGGGTAGAGAAGGCTCAGGACCCTGCTGGTCGCTGGCGCCCTCTCCTGGACCAGGCTGGCCCAGCTGAGACAATTGGAAAAGGTCAGGCTGCGGTCAGGCCAGTTGCTCAAGACAGCTGGCTGTAAGGTGTTTGTCTGTTCCTCTGCATGAGCCCCATAGCATCCTGGATCCTGGCGCCAGGCTGGGTGTTCCCGCTGCCAGAGTGCCTTGCCTTCTCATCACAAGTCTGCGGTATCATGGAAAGATAGCTGGGCTCCAGAGGCCCTGTCTCCCTCTGCTACAGATGGCTGTGTGACCTTGGCAGATAATGCCACCTCTCTGGGCCAAGGAACCTTTCATCTGCTTGTTGTTTGTTTGTTTGTTTGTTTGGAGAGGTCAACCTGGAACTTGTTATATAAAACGGTCAGGTCTTAAAATGGTGTTCCTCAACCTCTCCTGTGCTAGGAACCATTCATTGTGCCTGGCTCATCTGAGTGGTTTTTAAGATGTTGTTTTGTTGCTTTGAGGGTTTTTTTTTTTTTTTTAGATTTTATTTATTTTTGTTTATGTGTATGAGTGTTTGTGAATGTCTGTGTACCATGGGTACGCAGTACCTACAGAGGCTAGAAGAACGAATCAGATCCTCTGAGACGAGAGTTACAGGTGTTTGTAAGCTGCCCTATGGATGCTGGGAATCGAACCCTGGTTCTCTAGAAGAGCAGCCAGTGTTCTCATCTGCCGAGTCATGTCTCCAGCCCCATCGTCCAAGTCTTAATGACTTACTATGTGTTCATGGGGTGAGGGGAAATCTCAGTAAATGTCCATTGAATCGGTGAAAAAGTGAGTGTCACCAGCCCTTCCTAGTGAATATTTAATATAGAGAAAAGTAAATAAATGTGCCCAGTGGGTATTCATTCAAGAAGCATTTAAATATTTAATGAGTATCTACTGTGTACCAAGTACTCTTTGGGGTGAGGGGACATAGTAGTGAATAAAACAGACAAAAGTTGTCCCTGGGCTGCTGACATTTTTAGGTGTTGTATCAAAGGTCACTGATTCATTTGCATATTGCCCTGGTGAGCTGTGTAGAGGGATGGAGGGGGGAAAGGAGTGACCTCAGAGGGCAGGGCTGGAGTCCAGCCAGAGTGGACAGATGGGATAGGAGAGTGCCCACTGGGATCTAGCTGTCTCTACAGTCCTTCCTGCTCTCCTCTTCGGAGGGAATTGGAGCTAGCCTGAGCCTGGCCTTCAGGCTACGGGAAGCCTCTGAATGTCTGTCTGTTCCCTTCTTGCTGCACAGTCTTGTAGAATGCTCCACAGCGTCTCCAGGAACAGGGGGAGGTTTTGCCATGGAAGCAACTGGGATAAGGTGCACTAAAGAGCTGACACCAGGTACCTAACCATGAACGATGTGAACCTTCTAGGGTTTGTTTGCCCTGTTCCCTCAATCACTGCTAGCTCATGGGAACAGGCTCAGAAAATCTCTCCTCAGGATGTCAGAACCCTTTGGGTGTGGGCGTCAGCATTGGCCTCCTGTCTGAGGACAGGCAAGTGTAGTTACAGGAGGCAGGTGTGTGAAGGAAAGGCTTTCCTTCAGAGCATCCTCCATGGAGGGGTCTCTAGAGAACTGCCATGGTGGGGTAGGATGAGGTCGAGAAGGGGATTCCTACATGAGGGAAGACTGAGGTCTGATTAAGACAGGGACCCCAGTTATTTTAGGATAGCAAGGGTACTTCCCCCCCACCCCAACCTAAGCATCCTTTTGCCCTGTGTGGAACAGATGAGTGCACATTGTTTCCTCAGGTGAAGGAGAGGCCCTAAGTCTCTAGAAATTTCTTCCAGGGGGCCACTGCAGCCTCATCCACCAAGGCCAGGCCCTCAGCCCAGACATTCTCCAGGGAGGTCAGCACATCTTTGCCTTCAAAGACAGACAGCTCCTTGCTCATGCTTGCTGCTCTAGCCCTGCGTAAAGACACTGAATGTCATCCTAGTCCATGTTCTCTGGGAGGCTGATTCCATTAGAGCACTTGGATGGATCCTCCAAATGGGCCTGCTTCAGGAAAGTGGGGAACTGGTAAAAACGGGTACATCCAAAAGGAGAGGAAAGACAACACTACCCAAAAGGATTGGGGAGTTTTTGGAAAGCTCATTCAGAATGATTGGTAGGGACTTTAAGGCTAAAGCGTGAATGTGAAGCTTGTATTATTACATTAACGTCTTCTACAGTTCCTTTTTTTTTAAGGTTTATTTATTTATTATGTAGACAGTATTCTGCCTGCATATATGCTGGAAAGCCAGAAGAGGGCATAAGATCTCACTGTAGATGGTTGTGAGCCACCATGTGATTGCTGGGAATTGAACTCAGAACCTCTGGAAGAGCAGGCAGTGCTCTTAACCACTGAGCCATCTCTTCAGCCCCTACAGTTCCCTTTCATTAATAAAACTTTCTAAATCAGCGGTTCTCAACCTGTGGGTCATGACCCCTTTGAGGGTTACATATCAGATATTCTGTATATCTGATGTTTTCATTACGATTCACAGCAGTTACGAAGTAGCAACAAAGTAATATTATGGTTGGGATTCGCCACAATTCGAGGAGCTATATTAGAGGTCTCAGCGCTAAGAAGGCTGAGTTATCATGGCCTCATAATACTTATACGTGTTTTATTTTAGTTTCGCTTTTTTTCTTTCTTTTCTTTCTTTCTTTCTTTCCTTCCTTTCTTTCTTTTTTTTTTTTTTTTTTTTTTTTTTTTTTTTTTTTTTTTTGGTTTTTCGAGACAGGGTTTCTCTGTGGTTTTGGAGCCTCTCCTGGAACTAGCTCTTATAGACCAGGCTGGTCTCGAACTCACAGAGATCCGCCTGCCTCTGCCTCCCGAGTGCTGGGATTAAAGGCGTGCGCCACCACCGCCCGGCTCCTTTCTTTCTTAATAACTCCTATACACCCCTCACACTTTCCCCAACTCTCTCAAATCTTCCTTTTGTTTGTTCTTGAGTGTTGTTGTTTGGATTTGTTTTTGTTTTTTTACACAAGGGCCTCACTAGGTAGCCCAGGTTGCCCCTCCCCCCCCCAACCTGAGGTCTTCAGGCCTCTGCCTCTTGAATACCTCCTCTAGGAGTACCGGCAGCACACCTCCCCTGGCTCCCTTTGGTATTTTAATTTAGACTGCATTCCATTGGAATTGCATATGGATGAAGGATGGGTTGACATTTTCTCAGAGCGTTGAGCCTTCTTATCCAAGTAAAAATTCTGTCTGCTCTTTTTTGAACATTGTTATTTTGCCTGGACTGGGCTCTGTGCATTAAAGAGCCTTAGAAAGGGTTAAACAGTATTTGGAAGACTGAAGCAAAAGGATCAAGAGTTTAAAGTTGAACCTTGGGTACAGAGGGAGTTTGAGGCCAGTCTGGGCTGTATGAGATATTGTCTTAAAAAAAAAAAAAAAAGCAGGCGTAAGGGGCTGGCAGTTTCTTTGGGGGAAAGGACTTGGGAGCCTTGGGAGCGTCCTTCACAGCCAGTCTGTGAAAGAGAACTGTCCCCATCCCTACCTTCACCCAGATGTCCAGATGATCTGAAGGTAGGGCAGGAGGCTTCAGGAGGAGGCACTGTGACTTTTCAACAGAAGCCCCTTATCCAACCTCCCCTATACTACCATAGACTGCAGTGCCAGAAGGCCCATAGGGCAGTCTAGGTGGGCAAGAGGGTGACACAGTCCATCTCAGGGTAATGGGGGTATGACAGGGTCCAGGGCCCCCAAGAGACTCATCAGTCAAGACAGCAGGGTCGCGTAGGTTTGTGCTTGGCTCTTTATTGTCTCTGTCCAGGGCCCCTGCAGTGGGAGTGGCTGGTGCGGAAGGTGGGACCCTCCCGCCAGCCTGAGCCCACTCTCTGCCTCTCTCTTCTTTCCCCTCTAGCTCCTCACCCATCTGCTCTCCTTCTGTATCTCCTGCTCCCACATCCAGCACCTTCGGGTTCCCTCTTACAGCCCCAGCTCTTCTAGGCCCATCCTGGGCTGGGATGGGAAAGAGAGGGGCCATTTGGACATTTTTCAGCCCCCCTCTCTCCATCTCAGCTGAGAAGGCTTCACTCTTTCTCTGACCCAGGCTGGGGGTCGAATGTGGGGATGTCCATAAAGCTCTGTCCTGATCCTGCAGATCCCAACCCCCTCTCTGGTACCCTCTCCAAAGCCAAAGGCCAGAGCCTGAGGTTACGAGGGTGGGAGGGAAAGGGCCATGACTCGAGTTGGGTTCTATCTGAAGAGCCAGGATTGACAACTGCCGACAGCCAGGACTCCTGGTAAGGTCTGCAGAGGTGCCTGGGGTCTTTCCTGGGCAGTATGAAGACCACAAGGGGGTGATCAGTGAGGAGGGGGTCAGAGGCTGTGAGTGAAGGAAAGTAGTGGCTGGGTGTGGCATCCGAGAGTGGAAGAGGCTGGTTTCAGGAGGCAGTGAAGATGGGGCCAGGACAGTGTCCGGCTTAGAGCACCTCGTGTTGTTGCTGTGTGGCCTCGCTGACGACCTAAGCGGGTGGAGAAGTCCAGTCCATCCATTGCTGCCTAGGAGAAGCCTCAGCCCCATTTACTGCATCCCAAGGCAACAGGACCTTCTTACCCCATTCAGGGTAGGGAATCACCCAGCTGGTGAAAGACTCCTGGCTGGCAGACACCCCCATTACTCCCACCAAGGACAAGGGGTCCAACGGATCACTCACCTCTCCATCTCGGGTCTCAATGGTCTTGATCATCACTGTCTTTTTAGTGTGGACTTCAGAACCCCTTTGCTCAGGGCTGGTTTCTGTAATAAACCCACCACATGCTCAGCCTGGCTAAGTTCATATCTAGGCTGTACCATGGATGAGACTCCACCCCGGGCTGCATTGTTCTAGCTAATTTCCACCTTCCTCATGGCAACCTGGCTTCTTCAAGACCTGATCCTTGAACCCAGTACCCAATAGATGGTTCTGTAGAGCCAGGGGCCAGTGCTGCTGAAGATAATGACTTCAAGAGCCAAAAGATGATGTTGAGAATGCTGGTGCAGGATGGCAGGGGACCCAAGGCCCAGACTCAGTACTCATGTTCCCTAGCCTTCTTCATTTCCTCTCTGTCTCTGGATTTCCAGAAGAGTCCTGCATAAGTCTATAGCCTCGAACTCTCCTCTAAAAGAGAGAGACCAAAGCTGCGGCCTGTGGACCTATTGGAGGAGCTTAGAGGCTCCAGTTCTTTTTCTCTGTTTGATGGCTTAATGCAAAAGCTGATCACTGATTGACTGTGCTGATCCACTGGTCCTACTGTGCCTCAGTTTCCTCTCTGGGAAACAGCAGCCACGATGCCTCCCTTAGGAGCTCAGGGCTACGGATTTGCAGCAAAAGTGATTTTATATGCAAAATGCATACTTGGTAACTGAATAAACAACTAAGTGGAAAGAGAAGTCTGAGTTTCATGGTGGGGGTCACATTTAGTTCCCTGGTGTCAGGAGTTTGGCGCTTATGAATCCCTTAGCAAGCAAGTAGCCTGTAATGAACGTTTGACTCGATGGAGCACAGCATGTATTTTTTCCTGATGGAAATGAACATCGAAGATGTAAAAGGTTTGATCTAGGAAAGCAGAGGCTGCCAAGATCTCCGACTCCCTTTCCTAATGTATCATTAGTGAGCGCCTTTCTACTCTCCGGGGTTGGGAAGCCGCTCGATCTGCATATTACTAATGTCAAATGGCAGAATGCCCTCAAGGCTTGGTCCCTTCATTGTTTGGCTTGGCTAAAATTTGGCTTCCTTTTCCCAACCGTGCATCCAACATCTTGCTCCCCGCAAACAAGGCACTCAGCAAACAGCCAGAGAATGGTGTGCCAAGTGCTCTCTGGCAGCATGCCAGACTGATCATGAGCAAGGGGTACCTTCTTGCCCAGAGAGCGAGCGGAGCGAGATGCTCCTATTGCCAGGGGAACACCCCTGCAGCTTCCAGAGTTTGCTATTCAGGACACATCCTGATTCTTAAGACCCAATAATCCAGAAGGTAGAGGGAATACAGTCAGCACAGTAGGACACACAAACCAACACCCCTACCTCCCCACCTTACCTCCCTACCCCCACTTCTCCACCCCCCATCTTTCGGTGCCTCATCCACAGCCCTCTTTCTCTTTCAAGCCTGGTCTCTTCCAGGATTCCATTCTTCTCTTCTAAAAGGCTTGGGCTACCCAAGCTGACTCCCTGGCCCTTGCAGTCCCACCCCTACCAACCAGCACACACTCACCTCGGAAGTTGAGAGCAGAGAAAGTCTGGATAGGAAGGTTGATCCTGAAAAGGGAGAGAGCATGTCCCCAAAGAGTTAAGGACACTCAAATCTCTCCCTGAAATCACCATTTCTAGCTGTCCAAACCCCCAGCCCAATACTCTCACTACCCACAATGCACAGATCAAGAACTAACTCTAGCTGTCCCACAAATTGCCCTTTCCAGAAAGACCATGCACTCTAATCCTGACCTTGGGCACGACACCAAGGTGCCTAACCCCACTGTACCCTCCAGGTCCCCAGGTCCTCCTTGCTCCTGGCACTAGAGGAGGCATGAATGGCAGCTGTGACCCTCACTTTGTGTCCACCCTCTAGGCAGTCCAGATCCAGGAGTGGGCCATCTATGCCTAGTCTAGAAAAGGGCATCTGGCCCCAGCTACCTTAAAAGGTCATCCACATTGTGTTAGATGTAGATGTTGTTCTACAAAACTCATACTGCTTATGTAACCGGGCTGGTAATGCGTTTGCTTAGCATGCACTAAGCTGTGGTTCAGTCCCTGCACCATATAAACCAGGCATGCCGGCACAGCCTTTCCAAGTCCCAGCATTAAGAAAAAGGAGACACGAGGAAGGTAGTTCAAGGTCATCCTTGAACTACATAGCAAGTTTGAGGCCAGCCTGAGCTACCTTCAGTCCTTCTCAAAAGAAAGAGACAAATAAAAACCTTAAATTCTCCTAGTTAAAAAAAAATCTCAGCCAGGCAGTGGTGGCGCACGCCTTTAATTCCAGCACCTGTGAGGCAGAGGCAGGAGGATCTCTGTGAGTTTGGGGCCAGCCTGGTCTACAAGAGCTAGTTCCAGGACAGGCTCCAAAGCTACAGAGAAACCCTGTCTCGAAAAACAAAAACAAACAACAACATCAAAAAAAAAATTCTCCTAGTAAGTCCATACATAAACATGGCTGCCACACTTTTATGGGTATTGATGATACCATTTCTTGGCGTAATGGATCTGTCTGAAATTGATGTTAACTTACATACAATGAAATGGGCAAACTTTTAGGGTACATCTAGAGAGTTTTGAGAAGTGTCTATCTCCATGTAACTGCCAGTCAAATCCAAATTCACGGTCTTTCTGTCTGTCTCCCAGAAGACTCTCTCACCCTCCTGGTGCTCATGTCTGGAGCTCGGGCGGGATGCTCCGAGCACAGATTCTGTGTGTGTGCTTGCACGTGCGCTCCCTTTAGCCTCCTCTCTCGAAGGCCTTTCACGTTCAAGGCTTCCTGCCTCGTTTCTGTTTGTCTCTCGCAGACCCCTCCCTTTCCTTCCTCATCATTTTCCACTCACTTTCATCTCTCCCTAGACTGGCAGTAATGTTTTATTACTGATTGCTGAATATGATTTTATGCTGCGGGTTCTTAATCCTAAAGGTAGATAAGGGAATACTTACATTTCTCTTTTTATAAAACGCTGTTAATTACATCTCGCTTTACCCAGGTGGCCCCGGTTAATTTTCTGTGATGGGCAGAATAGCGGTCTCCCATATAGAACTGTTTCTAGGTCTTGTTGAGATCATCTGTGACGAACTGGGCTCCCAGCACCCTACCGTACACCTAAGTCCTCACCGGCTCTCCTCGCCCTCCAGCAGCTTCCGGTAGGTGGCAATCTCCACATCCAAGGCCATCTTCACGTTGAGCAGGTCTTGGTACTCCCGCAGGTGGCGGGCCATCTCATCCTTCAGGTGCCGGATCTCCTCCTCCAGGCGTGTGATGTTATCCTGATAGCCACTGGCCTCGCTGGCAAAGCGATCCTCCAGCTCCCTCATCTGCCTCATTAGAGAGTCGTTCTGCAGGGGGTGAGGGGGCCCAAGTCAGGGACAAGTACAGAGCCTATCTAGGGAGAAGGGCACTAGAGAATGGACGAGGAAAGAGACCCCGTGTGGGAGGTCGGAAGCAACTCCACACGGTCGTGGCCAGGTAGAAGAATCGTCAAAGGCTTCTTTCTTAGCCATGGAACCCTGAGCTCTAGTGAAGTCTTATGTGGCCGTTCAGAACAAAGCATCTAATTAGGAGCATCTATAGTAGTCCTCCAACCCTACACAGGGAGACACCCCAAGAGTCCTCTGGTTCCTTATAAGATGGGTGCTAGGAATCCATCCATCTGCCTTTACCTCTCTGTACACCTGAGGAGATGGAGACCCCAGAGGGGCTCAAAGTGTCACAGAGCCAGGGTGTGGAACTAAGCTGTGGGCAGAAAGAGGCCGAGCCTGTGGGAATGGGGAGGGACTCACGGTGCCCTTGAGGGCATCGATCTCGCAGGTGTAGGACTGGATCTGGTGTCGGTACTCCATCATCTCCTGCTTGGCCTGGCGCAGCGCATCATTGTTCTTATTGGCTGCCTGGGTCAAGTCTGAAACCTGAGGGCAGAGAAAAGGGCTGTGAGGTGGAGAGAAGCGGGACGCAGTGTGGGCGAGGGAGTATGGAAGTTCCAGGCTCGCCCTACTCCATGGTGCAGGGGCAGGAAGCATCTCACGCGGAGATAGAGGATGTGCCAGGGTCCCCAGGCCACATCACCTACCTTGGACTTGTACCACTCCTCAGCTTCAGAGATGTTCTTAGCCGCAATGGTCTCGTACTGAGCCCGGATGTCCCTGAGGGCTGCTGTGAGGTCTGGCTTGGACATGTCCATCTCCACCTGGACCTGCTGCTCCTGAAGCTGGGCCTGAAGCTCACGGATCTCCTGCAGAGCACAGCTTGACGTTAGTCTCCTTCCAGACCCTCCCAAAGCATCCTCACACCTCCATGTCAGTCAACCCCATTGTCTAGTTGCTTTTGCCATCACCCAAGGGCCACGGTGCGTACCTCTTCGTGCACTTTCTTAAGGAATGCGATTTCCTCGTTGAGTGATTCAATTCTACGCTCTAGGTCGATGCGAGCTAGAGTGGCTGCATCTACATCCTGGATAAGGGAAACAACGATGTTAGAGCCTGGAACAGCTCAAGTGGAGCCAGGGCGGAGAAAAGAGAGATGGCTGCTGGGGGCCAGAGAAGGCTCACCGCTCGGAAGGCAGCCAAATTGTTCTCTGCTTCTTCTCTCAGTTGGATTTCCTCCTGTAGCCTAGGGAGGACACACACACACACAGGCAAATGGTGAGGGACAGAGCCATCAATAGAAACAACTGACTAGGGACCTATCAGGGAGCCAGCTCAGGACACAGGGACAAGCATTGGTTGCTGGGTAGAAACAAGAGGCCCAGGAAGAAAAAAAAAAGTAGAGGCCCCGCCCCCGGGGGGGGGCAGGAAGTAGCTCAGTCTCAGCCCCGCAGCCACACCCTTGAAGTCTATGTCCCAAATAGATTGACCTCCCTGGGGTTAGGAACTGTGTTTTATTTTATCCAACTCTGTGTTCTCAGGCCTAGCCTGACCCGTGTAGCTGCTAAATAAAAGCTGTGACTTTGAGGGTAAGAAGTTGACTTCGCTCAGTCGGGTAAACAGAAGCAGGACCGTAAATATACAAAGCCCATTTTGCTTTTCGATTTTTTTTTTTTAGAACTTGTCTAAAACAAGCCTTGCTTCATAAGCCCAGTTGGCTTGGTATTTGCTCTGTATCCCAGGTTTGCCTAGAACCACTGCAATCCTCCAGAATTATCCTCCCAAGCGCTGGAATTACGGGGGTGTGCCCCCACATCGGAACCGCTCAGCCTTTTCTTATTGGATCATGGTGGAAATGGGCTGGTCTTCTTGAGTTTTAAAAGGGCCACAGGCTTTACCCACTGTCCCCTTTACTCAAGCCTTTACCTAGAGCAATAGCACAGCCTCAGCTAGGCCCACGGACCAGGCTCCCCACCTCACCCCTTCCCAGGGCCTCATCATAACTGAGCTGAAAGTTACAGTCTGAGTTCCCTCCACCTGCCCTTCCCAGGTCACCCAGTTTTCCGGGCTCCTATCAGTCTCTTCTCCCTCTGACCATGCGCTGGCTGGCCCTCTACCTCGCCTCTGTTAGTGGTCATCGCAGTACCACCAGCAACTGAGCATCCTTTCAAAGACAGCTGCCTACCGTGCAATAGGCCTCCCAGGGGCCACCATTTCTTCTATCTACCTCCCCAAGAAAACTACTCCAGTGTTACACAGAAGGAGCTATAGAAAGATCCGGGGTCCCAGCTCTTCTTAGGGGAATGGGGAATGACCTTCCCCAAACATGGGAACCGGAGGGGGTGCCTAGCTCCCTGCAGGGGGATGGGGCGAAAGGGAAAGATCTGGAAGGCACTGGGCCCTCACTTGGCCTTGAGCCTCTGCAGGTCGTCGATCAGGTTGTCACGCTCCACGTCGACTCTGGCGCGCTGGTTGGTGAGCACCTCCACCTGGCGACGCAGCTCACGCATCTCCTCCTCGTAGAGCTCGGCGACGCGAGTCGGCTCGCGGCCCTTGAGCCGATTGACCTCGGCGGCGAGCGCGGCGTTCTGCTGCTCCAAGAAGCGCACTTTCTCGATGTAGTTGGCGAAGCGGTCATTGAGCTCTTGCAGCTCCACCTTCTCGTTGGTGCGTGTGGCCAGGAACTCCTGGTTCACCGCGTCGGCCAGCGAGAAGTCCAGCAGCTCGCCCGCGCCATAGGATGGCGCGCGGGTGGTCCCCAGCCGGCTGGCCCGCAAAGACCCCAGGCCCCCGGCCCCGCCCGACGTGCGAGACACCTGGTACACGCGGGATGTCACTGAGCTCGAGGAGCCTTTGGTGCCGAAGCCTGCTCGAGGAAAAACGGGAGAGCTCAGCGGGGAGCCGAGCGAGAAGCTGGGGGCTCCACCGAAGGTGCGGCGGTAGGAGGACACTCGCTGGCTGGACGAATAGGCCTGGCTCATGGTGGCGGCGTGGACAAGGCTGGGCAGACGTACTGAGGAGGCAGCGGGCAGGCAGCCGGCTGGAGAGTGGATATGAAGATGGGAGACAGGGCCCCTTAGCCGTCCGCACTATTTGTAGCCCTCCTGACATCACCCCCCCTGCGCTGCCCCTCCCCTGACAGCTGCAGGATCCCTCTGTCCTGCCAGGAAAGGGCGGCCTCAAGCGAGGGGGCGGGGAGGCCAGCTCCCCTGCAAGAGGCCTGCGCCCCTGAGCCGCCCCATGAGGACGGAAGACAGGCAGGCCTGCTGGGTTTCACAGGGTAGCTAGCTGACAGGAGATCCCAGGCTGGACTCTTTACTTTCAGAGACCTACCTTAACTGGGGGAAAGCAGGCTAGAGATTTTCATTTGTTTGAGGCCTCCTATTTTCTCCAAGGAGAGATTTTTAGGTCGTTGAAATAGACAAAAAGGAATTCCGAAGTATTTTATTTGCAAAAGTTGCTAGAAGACGCTGAGGTTTCCAACCACGGCGGGGGGGGGGGGGGGGGGGGGGGGCTAAACAGGAGTCTACTAACCCATCAAGGGGTCTCTATGCAGGCCTGGGGGTGGGGGGCACAAAAGAGTTACCCTGGCCTGTGTCTCTGACTGCTTATGCATACTACTGACGCCTGGGCTCTAATCCGAATCTCAGTTTCCCTCTGGAGGAGTGTAGGCCTCCTGTTTCCCTCAAGTTTACAACCAGCAAGATAATTTCCAGAAAGAGTCTGATGGCTGTGTCCAATTGTATGTAGTCACGCCACTCCCCTGCATTGCCTTCGCCTGACTCCTGCAGCCCCTGTCTCCCTCACCCTCTTCTCTGACTCATCCCCCTACTCACCCACACCCACTCACACCAGGGGCTTGTGTTTTGTCAGGAGCAGCACGTCAACCCAGCCGTCTCCCTGGCAGCAACAGCTGCCAAGTAGAAATACCAGAGCTGGTATTGACAGAGGGGGATGAATGCATGGGCTGCGGCGAAGCAAGGTACCAGGAGAGGGGTTCTGGGGATGGGGGCCAGGCACCTGAGGAGATATAGGTGTCAAGGAAGGCTGGGGAGGGGGGTGACAAGCTTCAATCACTCCAGAACCCCAACAGAGATGAAGCCCTCAAGTGGGTTCGCGCTTCCCCCTCCACTCAGCACAGGGCAGTCTCTGGCCCCTAAGGACATCTACATTTCTCCAGCACATTTCTGTGACTTCACCTTCCCTGCCCTCTATAGGTCTCTCTTAGGACTGAGCCTTCTGGAATGCAAACCCTAGAAATAGGGCCTTAGATTAGTAGCCCAAAGCTTTGAGCCTAGAAACAGAGCACTGGATTAGGAGCCGTAGTCTTGCCCAGGGCTGGTAAGAAAGAGTTGCTAGACAGCACGTCCTTTACCTTCCTAAACCGGGTGTCCTTAGTCATAGGGTGGGAACAAGCAGCCTCACAGGACTGTGCAATGGTCATTTGAACAGGCCCAGGAGACAATAAAGCTCACAACAATAATAACAACAATGCCTTATATGTACTGGTCCCTGCTGGGAACACCGCGCCTGGGATCCCCCAGGTCTCCGAGAAGCTCAGGAAACAGGAACTGGTGTCAATCCCAGTTTTGTAGCTCGTCCCAGTCTGGCTGTAACTACAGCAGGTGACCTGTGAAGGACTCGCTACTGCTGTCTTTTCAAAGCCTTTCACACGGAGCATCTAAGCATCTAATTTTTATCCCCGAGACGAGCTTACAAGGTGGATGAGGAGTTCCAGATATTCTTATCCAACCTTCAAGTCAGTGCAAGCTGTTATGTTCTAGTTATTTTGGGGTCCCAGCTCCCAAGCTAGACTGTATGCTTTGAGTGGATTTCGGAGGCTGTATGGATCCTTTAACACATCCCAGGCAGTACCTTCAGTTGCCATTGTCACTTAACATGGTCTGCAATCTTTTCTGCCCTTTCCTTCACGTTGAGGACCCTGCACCTCTTCTCTCCATCCCAAAGCACAGCAATGTGACTCTGATCCCAGCCAGTGCTGTCTTTGCATCTCCTAAGAGGGAGAATTGGCTCGAGGGGTATGGAGCCAGAACAGGGCCAATCAAAGATCTCCTTTGCGATTTATGAATGGAATGGGGTTTCCTAAACTGGCTTCTTGTGGTGCCCTTGTTTCCCGCCCTGTGCTAGGGTGGGGAGGGGTCTACACGCTAGTCTAAGCAAGCTGGGGAGGAGAAGCTGCTGACCTAGGTGCAGCCGTCCGTACTGAGCGCGCTCATACTTTGCCCTCAGCTTTAATCAATAAACTCCTTTTCCCACTAAAGGCCCTTGGTGTTGGCTTCAGTCATCCACAGCCCAGAGAAACGGGTATGTAGGGCACCGCGCATTCATTTCTGCGACGCTACTGAAAGGCCATGGCTGAGGCTTTGTGAACCATCCCGAGAACACATAAGGGAACTGGCTCTCCAACCAGCTCTAGGCCCCTTCGTTTCTTAGTGAAATGAGGCAGAAAACTAACAAATAAATTGCATCATCCCTCGTCAAAATCAACAACTACCAGACTTGGCTTCAAACCAGTTGGGACTTCTTCCAAATTGCAGTTCTGCTCCTGAGGGGTCTGCTGCTGTGGAGGGCGGTGAAAGAACGCCCTGGGGCCTGGAAGGCGGGCGCACTCCGAATCACACAGCGCCACTGGAGCAAGGCCTTGGCCTCTTGAGGGGGCCGCTGAGAAGTGGACACACTAAAAATAATCATTATCTTCCTGGCTGGGCAATGTACATGGTCAAAACACAAGGTATATAAGAGCTTAGTGAAAAGTTACTGCCTCTCATTTTTCAACAGTTAATCATGCCACCCCGCCCCCACCCATGAGCCACACAACCAAATTTTAGATGGTGGCTGTTGTTCCTAGAGACGCTTTTGAGCATATATATATGGAACTGACCTTTTAATTCTTTTTTTTTTTCTTTTTGCAGCCCAGACTGGGATCCAAATCGAGATTTTCCTGCTTTAACCTCCAGAGAACTGGGGTTAAAGGTGTATACCACCACACTGTAGATATTTTGTTTGTGTTTTAACAAATAAAGCCTGCCTGAAGATCAGAGTGCAGAGCTAAGCCACTAGAGGCCAGGGAGTGGTGGCAAACACCTTTAACCCCAGGATGTGGGAGACAGAGGCAGAGGGAATCTCTGTTAGTTCAAGGCCACCCTGGGCTACAAGAGATTGAATTTGTCTAAAAGAGAAATGGAGCTCACACAAAGGTGACCCAGCACTTGGGATCACAAGCCTTTAATTCCAGCACTAGGGAGGTGGAGACAGGAGTGATAGGGCTGGGCAGAGAGAGGAATATAAGGCAGAAGGAGACAGGAGCTCAGGGTAATCTGAGGTTTGGAGGAGACAGATGGAGTCTGGAGATGCAGTCTACGGAGAAGATGGCCCCTTTGGTCTGAGGTTAAAGAACTCTCTAGTGGCTGGTCTCTCTGCTTCTCTATCTTCAGCATTAATCTCTATATCTGACTCTGGGATTTTGTTATTAAGACCAACTAGAATTTGCTGCACCATACCTGGCTTTTTTCCCCTTTTAAAATATTTCACATGCTGTTCTGAGTCAAGCTGCTTTCAGCTGAGTCAGCTGTGGTAAGCAATAGTTTAAACACAGGGGTCTTAGAGTCTGCCACCTCGTATTGGGATTATAGGGCTGTCTGTGCCACTGTGCCTGGCCATTGTGACCATTTCTAGTGTTGGACTCTAGCGTCCAAACACCGAGAAGGACTAGCCCCCAGAGACCATCTCACACACCACAGCCAATGCAAAAGCATGAGGATTTTATTAATTCTGTCATGACAGGGTCCCCCAGCATTCGGGAAGCCGAGGGACCTCGAATAACTAGTACAGTCTACTTTTAAAGGGGCCACAGAAGCAAGGGGGGGTTGTTCTTTGACTATTCTGATTGGCTTATTTGAAAGGGCTATTACCAATAATTGACTGGAGAGCTGTTGCCAGATCAGATGAGGTAAGAGGTCATTTTGACCCTGTTTCCCAGGGGACCGAACCAAAACATACGTATATAGGTAATTGTTCAGGAACTGAGTACCTGTGAGTGTAGCTGTTAGGTCCTTGGTTCCCAGGGGAGGAGGGGAAGCACTATGGCACAGAGGCTGAGAGGATTCAGAATTGTCAGAAATGGCTTCAGGATTGTCTTAAAGTCTTACACTAGGAGAGTCAGCAGCGGCAAGCTCATACTCACTCTTGTGTAGCCGTCATCACGATCCATCCTTAAAACTGTTTTCATTTTCCCAAACTGAAACTCCACACCCATTTAACAATAATTCCCCACCTCTCTCTCCTTCCTACCCTTGATAAAACCTGTCACAGTCAGTCGTGGTGGCGCACGCCTTTAATCCCAGCACTCGGGAGGCAAAGGCAGGCGGATCTCTGTGAGTTCAAAGCCAACTTGGTCTACACAGTGATTTCCAGGACAGCCAAATGACATAAAGAAACCTTGCCTCAAAAAAACTAAACCAATCAAACAATAACAATAAAACAGTCAAAAAAGTAAACAGAGGCACGAATCTTGGGGGAAAATTATTATTTTTAATCTGACTGGGTGTTTTGCCGGTATGTATGTCTGCGCACCATGAGGATGGGATCCAAGGTCAGAAGAAGGCATAGGATCCCCTGGGACTGGAGTTACAGATGGCTGTGAGCTGCAATGTGGATGTTGGGAATCTAACCCAGGTCTTCTGGAAGAGCATCCAGTGCTCTTGACCGCTGAGCCGTCTCTCTAGCCCCAACGAATCTTCTTGTAGAGTTGTTTGAGCAGGGGCTGGGTACCTAGCTCAGGTGCCCAACACACATACAGCCTTGGATTTGATCCCTACACTGCATAAACAGCGCATGTTTAGCCCTTGCCTATAATCCTAGGACTTGGGAGGTAGAGGCAGAAGGATTAAAAGTTCAAGTTCATTCTTGGCTACATAGCAGCTTTGAGGCTAGCCTGGGCTACAGATTTTGTTTCAAAAACAAATGCTGGAGTTTATCAGAGCTAACAATGGTTTCCGGCTTAGGCAGCTGCAAAGGGAAGCGGTTCACACAGGGACCATTTGCTGGTCAGACACAAAAGGAAAGCAAAGACAATGCTTCGTTAGTTACTGCATCTGCCTTCCTTTGTCTCTCCAGTTGGGAATCCTGGCCCGTGCCTGTTAGTTATTTCTGCTGATTTGAGCTAAGTTCTCTGTTTTTTTCTTTCCTTCTTTCTCTCCTTCTTATTTTCCCCCTTTCTTTGTTTTGTTCTGAGATGGGGGTTTGCTGTATAGCCCAGACCCACCTTGAGCTTATTCTACACCTCAGCCTGCCTTTGAATTTTCGAGTCTTCTGCCTTAGTCCATGCATGACTGTTTCCTTTTAGCACGGTCTTGTACAGGAAATGGCTCCAATTAGGTTTCACTTCTATTTGCAGAGCAAACAAGTATTAGGCTAGCCACGAGCCCTATCTGGCTTTATCTACTGAAGGATCCTTCAAGCCCATTTGAACACGCTATCTTATTTCTGTCTCTGTGAATTTGATTGCAGGGGGTAACTGTGCACATGGAATCACACAAGATTGATCTCCCTGTGACTTAGCACGGTGTCTTCAAGGTTCCTCCACATTGTAGTAGGTGTCAGAGTTCTCTCCTTTTTTTTTTTTGGTTTTTCGAGACAGGGTTTCTCTGTGGTTTTGGAGCCTGTCCTGGAACTAGCACTTGTAGACCAGGCTGGTCTCGAACTCACAGAGATCCGCCTGCCTCTCTGCCTCCCGAGTGCTGGGATTAAAGGCGTGTGCCACCACCGCCCGGCGAGTTCTCTCCTTTTTTTTTTTAATATTTATTTATTTATTTATTATGTATACAGTATTCTGTCTGCATGTATGCTTGCAGGCCAGAAGAGGGCACCAGACCTCACTACAGATGGTTGTGAGCCACCATGTGGCTGCTGGGAATTGAACTCAGGACCTTTGGAAGAGCAGGCAATGCTCTTAACCACTGAGCCATCCAGCCCCGAGTTCTCTCCTTTTTAAAAGTTGAACGATACTCCCTCATTTGTAATGTTACCCTGTTTGTCCCTTCACCTGGTGATGGTATTTGGGTTGTTTCCACCTTCAGTTATTGTGAATAATGCTGGATGCTCTATATTGACTGATGGTGCGATCATGCCTTGATCACTCTGGGGGTAACCAGCTGCTTTCTACTTGGATTTGAGACCTGCTCCACAGGCCTCATGGTCAAGAGCCCATGACTGGGGAGGCCATAGGCCCTTCGTTGTTGTTTTGATACATGGTTATGATGTCAAATTGCCATTGAAATATTTGTTTAGATCTATAATTAGTGCTACCCTCAACCATGGTCAGAGAAGCTCCTTACTGTAGTGGCAGTGGTTCGTACAGAGACTCCTAACTACTCAAAGGGCTGAGAATAAGTGACCGTGAATGCCCAGCCCTAAATAAGACATCTGTATCAACCTTTCCCTGACCCAAGGCTCAGGGAATGTTTGAACTGGAGACTAGGAAGGAAAGATGGGAAATTCTGTCTTCTGGACATGACATGGCGGTTAGCCATTCCGCTCATGAATCACAGCAGCTGTGGTAATCTGCACACGACCACGTCAATCAAAGTTCCAGGACAGATGGGAGGGGAGGCTCGTGAGGCCTCAACCCTTGCTGAACTCAGAGGGGTTTTGTTTGTTTGTTTACAGAAAAGCGTATGAAATTGGGAAGGGGATGTGTTGGAGGAGGGTGGGTCCAGAGGAGATGAGTGGGAGAAATGAGGGGTGGACATGATCAAAATACATTGCAGGGGCTTCATGGCACAATGGTAGCGTCTCTTACTCCAGAATTCATCATATATATGTAAAAAATTCTCAAAGAACAAAGTTAATAATCACACTTTTAAAAAGCTTCCCCACATTGCTCCCAATACTCATTATGGTCTCACTTTGTTTGTTTTATAATATCTGTCCTAATGAGCATGAAGTGGTACCTCATTGTGGTTTTAATTTGCATATTACTAATCATCAGTGATGCTAAGCATCTTTCTGTGTTTATTGGTCATCTTTGGGTCTTCTCTGGATAAGTGTCTGTCCTAGTCAGAGTTTCTATTGCTGTGTAAAACACCACGACCTAAAGCATGAGAGGAAAGGGTTTATTCAGCTTATATTTCTGTATCATAGTTCATCATTGAAGGAAATCAGGATAGGAACTCAAACAGGGCAGGACCCTGGAGGCAGGGACTGATGCAGAGGTCATGAAGGAGTGCTGCTTACTGGCTTGTTCCATATGGCTTGCTCTCCATGGCTTGCTTAGCCTGCTTTCCTATAGAACCCAGGACCACTAGCCCAGGGATAGAACCAACCACAATGGGCTGCGCCCTCCCCCACCAACCACTATTTAAGGAAATGCCCTACAGCTGCATCTTATGAAGATATTCTCTCAGCTGAGGTTCCTTCCTTTCAGACAACTCTAGCTTCTGTCAAGTTGACATAAAACTAGCCAGCACAACGTCTATTCAAGTCCTGTGTTCATTTTCTCATTGGGCTGTTCTCTTGGCTGATTTGTAAGATCTCTTTGGGCATTGATGTCCTACCAGGTAGACAATTTGCAACTGTCCTGTCTGTGGGGAGGTTTTCATTCTCTTAATAGTGTCCTGTGATAGCTGTTGTTGTTGCTTTGTTCTGTTTTTTAGTGTCTTTGTTATTTGTTTTTGATAATGAGTCTCTCTATAGACTCCCAGCTATCCTGGAGTTCACTATATAGATTAAGCTGGCTTCAAACTCACAGAAATTCTCCTACCTCTGTGTAGTGATAGGAGCAGCAGGGCTGCGTTCCCAGCACCCCTGCCGCCTGGCTAGCTTATGCCCCGAAATAATTACACGAACACTGTATTCTTTTAATTACTGCTTGGCCCATTTCTATCTAGCCTCTTCTAGGCTAACTCTCGCACCTGGACTAGCCCATTTCTAATATTCTATGTAGCACAGCTAGGTGCGCTTACCGGGAAGATTCTAGCCTACGTCCATCCTAGGTCGGAGCTTCATCGCGCCTGTCTGCCCAGGAGCTGGGAGCATGGCGTCTCTGCTCCAGAGAGCAGGGCTGTCCGTCTGATCTCACTTCCTCTTCCTCCCAGCATTCTGTTCTGTTTACTCCACCTACCTATGTTCTAAGCTATGAGCCCAAGCAGTTTGTTTATTACTTAACCAATGAAATCAACAGATTGATATATGACATTCCCACATCACCTCTGCTTTCCGAGTGATGGGATTAAAGGAGTGGCCTATATATTTGTATTTATCCTATATTGGGCTATATATTCTAGTACCACACTGTTTTAATAACTGCAACTTTAGAAGTGTTTTGAAATAAACAAGTATAAGCTGGCTAGCTTTGCTTCTTTTCCAGTTTTTGTTTTGTTTTCTAGTTGAAGCCCCTTGACAGACTATATGCAGTTTAGGGCATCAGTTAAAAAAAAAAAAGAGTCTTTGTTTCATTTTGGGAATGGTTGTTGTTCTTTGTTTTTTTTTTTTTTTGATTGTTTGTTTTGTTTTGTTTTTCCGTGAGAGGGTTTCTCTGTGTAACAGTTCTGGCTGTCCTGGAACTTGCTCTATAGACCAGATTGGCCTCAAACTCTCAGAGATCCGCCTATCTCTGTCTTCCATGTGCTGGGATTAAAGGCATGCACCACCATGCTCAGCAAAAAGGGAGGTTTTGATAGAGATCAAACTGAATATATGCATAGCCTTGAGGGATATCAACATCTTTACGATATTGCAGTCCATGAACTTGAGATGTTCTACATTTATTCAGGTATTTATTTTAGCACCATTTTATAGTTTGCAGTTTGCATATCTTCATTTTGCTCACTAAGTGTTCTATCCAATGACATTGTCATAGTTTAATTCTATCCAATGACGTCACAATTTATCATCGACCGGTAAGTCAGTGGGCTTTCCCTTCGCTCTGCTAACGTAGAATATTACTTTGTGTGGAAATTTCTCACATTGCAGAAATAAATTAAGTGTGTTGGTGATCTTTTTTGAATTGGCTGTTGAATTTCCTTTTCCATATTTTGTTGAGAATTTTTATCAGCCCACAGTTTTCTTGTGACCTGTTTTTATTTTTGCTTTTGCGCTGGCATCAGGGTAATACTGGTCCCATGGAATGATGTGGGCAGTGCTACCTCCTCCCCCTCTAACTCGGGAAAGGTCTGACAACAGTTTTCCTTTAAATGTTTAGTGGGGTTCACTGGTGAAGCCGTCAGGTCCTGCACGTTCCTCTGCTACCAGGCTTAAGGTTTGGGCTTCAGTGCCTTCGCTCGTATTTCACACTGCGGATCCGCAGAGTGTATTCAGCAGGTCCCCTGTTTGTGAGCACTTACAATGCTGCCAGTCTGTGGTCAGCATAAGCAACACTGTCGGAGTCATCTTCAGGACACTCCTTTGACTGCGTCTAGTTTGGTAAATTATGTTTTTAATGTAAACTCACGTTATTCCATGGTCGTGACTCTTCCTGGAGCTCACTGATATTGGAAATGTAAGGGTCCTCCAAGGCCGGCCTATTGCTTGGAAAAGGACATACTTTATGAATTTGTGGAGGTTGTGGTGGGCTAATACTTGCCTTGCAAGCGTGGTGACAGTTCGATCCCCAGAAACCATGTTGTGGGGACAGTTAGGCACAAGGACTGTGTTTGTAACTCCAGCACTGAGGAACAGAAACGAAGGTCCCTGAGACTTGCCGGCCACTCACTCTAGCCTACTTAGGGAGTTCCAGGCCAGTGAGAGACTCTGTCCCAAACAAAGAAATGAACAACAACAACAACAAAAAACCCAAAAACTAAAAGATGGCAATGAAGAATGACAACAGTTTGACATCTGACCTTCATATGCACGAATACACAAGTACATGCACACCAACATGCATCTGCACATCTGCACACATATGAACAAGCATATGCATACCCCCCTACACACACACAAAAACACACACACAAAATCTGTGTATGTGTCTACTGTATGACGTAAGATTCGGGCCTTTCACAGTGGACACTAGTGGCTAAATTAAGGCAGAAAAGCAGTCTTGCCGTCTGAAATCTCCTGAAGTACTCTGGTATTTAAGGCTGGACCTCACAAGGCCTTGGATGGAGCAGCCCACGTTCATCCCTCTGTCTGAGGCTTTAATCACCTCCACTGTGGTTCCTGCAGACATCTGGTTGGTTGAGCCCCTCCACAGCTTAGGAACTCATTGTCTGCCCAAAGCCGACCTAGCCATCTACACCTAACTGCTCTCTGCTACACAGCAGAGAACACCTTTGCTGGTAGCAAACATTGCCCCCGGGGTGGCCCCACCTACTCTGCCAACTTCAGCTGCCTTGCTTCTCCCTGTGCCCCTTACTCAAGCCTCTTTTGTGTCAGGACACTGCCAAGCTCTCCCCGGCCTCCAGGCTTTGCAGTACATGCAATTCCCTGCAAGTCTGGGACCTCATAGAAGGCTCCCTGGAATGCAAGGGTCCTGGATAACCCCAAGATCCCTCAGGATTCCATGGAGGGCACAGATGGGTGACGGGTGACTAGCATGGATAAATAGCTGGAATAGAGACCCCTGTCTAGCCAGCCTAAGACTCTTCGGGGAGCTGAAACTGGAGGATGGGAAGAGAGAGATCCAGACTCTTGTGCTGTTTGCACAAAGAAAAGACACCTCCACCCCAGGATCCCAGAGTCCTTACAGTGCTCATCCCTCCCATAGCGTGTCCTCCCTCTACTGACCGGCTCCCTAACAGTCATATTTCAGTTGTCATTGCTATCACAAAATGCCTGAGTCTGGGTGCTTCATGAAGAGCTTCGATGAAGGTAGCTGACATTACAGTGTGGGAACACAGACAGAACAGACTGCAAAGCAAGGCAGGAAGCCTGGGAGTGATTCGGGAGTCATGCCATTTTTTATAACTTACTCTGGCAGAGAGCTGATTGGAAGTTCTGGAGAACTAGTTTAATACTACACACACACACATGCACACACACGGTTTTATCTGTATGCATATCTATGGAGGCTAGAAGGAGCTGATAGATCCCCTGGGACTGGAGTTACAGATGGTTGTGAGCTCACATGTGGATGCTGGGAATTTAACCCAGGTCCTCTGCGAGAGCATGCAAATGCTTTTGACCATGGAGCCATCTCTCCAGTCTCTACGTGAATACTGTCCAAGAGCAACCACGCACCCCTGACCTACCCACCTCCAACTATGCCTCTCTCGTGTGCATGTATATAGGTGTGCATGAGTGTGCGCATGTGTGTGTGCGTGTGACTCCATTCACGATCATGGGAGGTGAAGCCGGTGCCCATGTAGAGAGAAGTGGACAATTTGCAGGAGTCAGTTCTGTCACCTTGTGGGGCCTGGGGACTCAATAAGCTTAGGTGGCAGGTACCTTAACTGATCTTGCCAACCTAGTTTTTGTTTTAGTTAAGACAGGGTCTCATGTAGCCTAGGCTGGCCTCAAACTTGCTGTGTAGTAGAGGATATCCTTCAACTCTGATCTTTCTGCTGCCACTTGCCAAGTGCTGGGATTACAGACATGGGCTCCCATGCCCAATTTATGCCCCTGGAAGATTGCCCAACCTAAGACCATGTGTAGCCCTCCTACGTTGTCAGCTGTCACTTAAACTCAATATAGGGACCCAAACTTCCAGTGCGGGAACCTGAGGGCAAACCCTATCCAACCTGTACCAGCATCTGCAAGCTCACATTTGTTCCTATCTCCAGGGCCCAAGCCCCTCTGTCTGTTTCCAGTCAGCCATCCTCTGAGAGGGCCGTGGTAACAGGGCAGCGTGGTGAGCTCCGCGGGCCTGTGCTCTTGTCTGTCACTTCAGCACTTGGCAGGGAGAATGGCTACGGGCACAAACACGGGGTCCAAGGTAGAGAGAGTTTCCACTGGAGGTCAAGATGAGTGCTCATCCTGAGGGTTCAACCTGTAGTCATCTGTGCCAACACACACACACACACACACACACACACACACACACACCCCAGTTCCTCTTTGTCCTTGGCATGACCTTTGTGATAACTGGACCAAGCCAGGTCTTCTTTGGGTGGGAACAGTGCTCCTTTCTGAAGGGTTGATCTCCGAGCACCCCTCCTGCAGAGAGGCCCTTCCCAGGCTGCCCCCATTCACCTTCCCCTGACTGGCAGCTCCTAAGCCTGCACCAGGGCAGGCTCCTGGGTGACTGTAAAAGGCAAGGAATGTCCAGAGGCGATTGTTTCTTCCTGAAACCCTGGGGGCAGGGCTGGAGGGGTGGGGGGGAGACAGCCAGGATGGCGTCAGGGTTCTCCCTGAAATTCCTCTCTGCGTTGCTGCATTGAGGAGGGGGTGACTCCATCAGAAGAACCTACCCTCTACCCCTCTCTCCTCTGATTGGCTTAAGACTTCCCAAATACATTCTCTTGTTCTCAAACATCTCCGCCTCCTGCCCACCCCCCTCCGCCACAATAAATCCCTTCTTCCACTGGTTCCTCATCCTCAATCCTCACCCCAGCTGTGCTCCAGACCCCCCCCCCCCAACACACACTCCTTTTACAGACATGAAGTACCCTGGGTTTTCTGCCAAAGTAGGAGACGTCTGGGCCTAACCTCACCTCCTCCCACCCCAGCTTTTACCAAAAAGGACTTCTGCATCCATGAGGGTAGGAGGGAGGGAAGGAATGAAGGTGGGGGTGGGGTGGAGGAGGTTGAGGCCTGGTCTCAGGGTGATACCTTAAGGACTCTCAGTGCCACTGGATTCAGGTGGTCATGGAGGCAGACGTCATGAGGTGGAGGTCAAAGCGAGCAGAGGTGCTCCGGTGGCAAGGACTGGAGTGGGGGACTTGTAATTCTAGTGCCTGGGAGGCGGAGACAGGAGGATTAAGAATTCTTTGTCCAAGACAGGGGTTCTCTGTGTGCCTTGACTGTTCAGGAACTCTCTCTCTCTCTCTCCCTGTAAACCAGGCTAGCCTTGAACTCACAGAGATCTACCTGCCTCTGCCTGTCAAGTGTGGGGTCAATGACCTTCACCACCAAGCCTGGCTTATTTTAATTTTTAAAGCCTTTCCTTGTTAGTTTGCTTAGGAGGGTGTACACTCCAGCATATATACGGAAGTGAGGACACCTTGTCTAGGCAGTTCTCTTTCTGCCATTGTGGGCTCTGGGACTTGAACTCAGGTCACCGGGTTTAACATCAAGTGCCTTTACCCACTGAGCCGTATAGTCTCTCGCTGACTTTTCAGAGCCACTTTGAGCAGTCTGGCCTGGAGTCTGTGTACCCCAGACGCCCCATTAAGAGGAACCAGATCACAGGTACAGCCCTTAGATGGGACCTTATCTCTCCACAAGTTGGCATGCCTACTCTGCCAACCTCTGGGACTACCGTCTCTCCACCCTGCCTCCAGCTTCCTTGTTGTCTCGGGCGCCAAGTCACTGGCAAATGCAGATCCTCCTCCTGTGTTCTCTGGGCCTCAGTTTCCCCACTATACGCCTTCTAGGCCCCAGTCACAGCAGACCGCAGAGGATACTCCTGAACGTCTCTGTTCACCATCTTAGTCTTGCCCAGCCCAAGAGACAGGTGAGGCAGAGCTGTCAAGGAGAAAACGAGGTCCCACTCTTTGGTCAGCCTTGGAATAGGGTTTTCTTTTGTTGTTTGCTTGTTTGTGGTTTGGGTTTTTATTTATTTATTTATTTATTTATTTATTTATTGCTTACTGTTTTCATTTCAGTCAGGGTCTCACTCTGTAGCCCTGGCTGGCCTGGAACTCTATTTATGTAGACCAGGCTGGCTTTGAACTTGGAGATCCGTCTGCCTCTGCGTCCCGAGTGCTGGGATTAAAAGCGTGCACCACCACACCAGGTACAGCATGAGGTTTTGAGGGCTGCAGAAAGCAAGACCGACAGGCTCAGACAGCGCAGGGCCCTTCAGCCACCACCAGGGTCAATTCCTGTGGCTGTCAGTAGCAAAGTAGGCACTGCTTGCCTTTCCCTTCATGTACTATAGACCAGCGGCTCCGGGCCTTAGCCGGGATGCTGGGTCATCCATCACTGTCTCTCTGATTCATCCCATTCCTTTCATCTTTCCTCATAGGCCTTTTTGGTCCCTGCCCCTCCAGTTTGGTCATATTCCTGCTGTTCTGGGCCCTTTCCAGGTTTCCTCCAGCCCTCGGAGACTCTGGGTGCTTGAAAACAGGACCTGAGTGGCTGGCAATGACCTCACAGGGCCACTATGCACACGGCACAGCTGCTATTTATAGCTGTATAGGATCACCCTGCTCTTCCTCCAGTCGACTGAATCATGCTCATCGTGGGGGTCTGCTCAGACCCTAGGGTCTTCTCTGCCACTGCAGACCACAACACATGACAGGCTGTGCTTGTTAGTTTATTCTCTGAACTGTCTGGGTTCATGCTGAAACCAGGTCTAAAATTCCAGAGAACACCCAGACAGGGTCTGGCTATGTAGCCTCTCAAGTGCTGCTGGGCTTACAGGCTGTGCCTGCACACCACAGCTGGCTTGTTGTACGTTATTATAGCTCCCTAGCCTTTACCCTCCCATCTTCTTAAACCCACTGAGTAATGGCAACACTATGGCTCAAGTTCTACTTGGCTCCTCAGAGATCTGAGCAAGAGAAAGAACTGCGGAAGAGCAGGTAGGTCCTGTCTGGATTCAAATCCTAAGCGGATCCCTCCTGAGTGAGTTTATTCACCTCTCTGAGCCTCAGTTGGGTAAAGGTGACTGTTACCATAACTGGTGGCCTGAGTTGAATCCCTGGGATCCTCATCATGGAAGGAGAAAATTCTCCCACATTGTCCTTGACCTCCACACCTAAGTCATGGTACATATGCATAGCCACACACATGCAAACAAAATAAATGTTTTTAAAATGTAATTTAAAAAAAGAATATAAGCCAGGTTGTGGTGGCCTACGTCTTCAGTTCCAGCACTCAGGAGGCAGAGGCAGGAGGATTTCTTTAAACTTGAGCCCAGCCTGGTCTACAGAGTGAGTTCCATGATAGCCAGGATTACTTGGAGAAACTATGTCTCAAAAAAACAAAAAACAAAAAACAAAAAAAAAGAAAGAAAGAAAGACAGAAAGAACAAAGAACGAAGGAACTGCTGAAAACTAGATGTGGTAAGTGTTTGTAATCCCAGACTCAAAGGTGTAGGCCGGAGAACTAGAGGCCCAGGCCAACCTGGGCACACAGTGACCTGGAAACCAGCCTGAAACACAAACCTAGGGCTGTAGCTTGCTGGTAAAGCACTAGCACACACAGGATCCTCTGTTCAACCCACAGTTTCCCCATCTGTGAAAGGTAAGCGCATCTTGCATTGAGGGTCAGCCATTACCACATCTTACCCTTCTCCACGACAGTTACTGCTGGTCAGAAGCACAGGGTAGAGGTGGCCTCATGATTCCGGATCTCCAGCAGACTATAACAGCCTCTCCTAAGACCTCACTGTACCTCCCGAGCACCAACTGTGTACCCCGCAGGATAGGTACTGTGGATAGCTGCCTTATGACAGCTATCCCATGTCTAGTCCTTACAACCTTGGGAAGCAGTTGTTTCTGTGTTTCTGTCTTCCTCTTACAGAGCAGGTGAGCAGAGCTTAGAGAGGTAAGTGGTAAGTTCCCTAAAGCTGCACAGCGAAACCAAACCACCACCACCACCACCACACCACCACACCACACCACCACACCACCACCACACCACCACCACCACCACCACCACCACCACCACCACCAACACCACCCCACCACACCACCACCACCACCACCACCACCACCACCACCATCACCACCACCACCACCACCACCACCACCACCACCACCACCACCACTACCACCACCACCACCACCACACCACCACCACCACCATACCATCACCAACAACAAAACTGCCCAGATTTGGCCCTTCCTAGTGGCCCTAGAAGGGCTGCTCTTTTGTCTCTGTGGGCCATACAGCAGACCAACTTGGCAACCTCAGCCTCAATCTTCCTCTTTAATGCAACTCTTTAAGGGGATTTCCATGGGCGAAAGGTCCTAAATTCATTTGCCTCCCAACATCCGGTCCTGCTTCTCTCTCCAGCCCCACTGCCCTCCTGGAGAGAGCTGAGGCCTCTGGATGGGTGTGTGTGAGGTGGGGATGGTGAAGGTTTCCTAGCTGTCAGGCAAAAGATGGACACCCCCATCCCCTTCCCACACAGAAATGCGGATGCCACACTCCCTTTGGCTGCATCCTGGGCACAGGCTGCCCCCCACCGGCCTTACGCACACGTCTCTTCCAGTTAGGCTGTCTGGAGACTAGGCACTGGAGGCCAGGCTTGATCTTGCGGCCTCGAAGTTGGAAAGAGCCTCAGAGGCCGATTGCCAGCTGTCGGGGATTCCCACCGGCCCAGCTTCCTAGCTCCCCCGGGCCAGAGACAAGAGTTGGTCCCCATAGGCTCTTTTCCCACGAACATCCCAACTTCGCGGGTAGAAGTGTTTCTCCTGCCGGAAACTCGTACCCACAGTGATCCCAGAGTCCCTCGGACGTCCCTCTTTATCAGACCTCAGATAATCAAACCCTCCTCTGCCCTCCCATCCTGGGTACCGGAATAGAAGCACTGAATTTCTACTCCTGGGACTAGGAGCGGCCACAGCCGCCGCGGCCACTCAGGACGGGGGAGGGGCTGCAAGGAGAGGAGGACCCAGTGCAGGAGGGGATTCGAGTTGCTTCCCGACTTCTTTTCTTCGGAGCTCCGCACCATCACAGGGCAATCTCCGGAGTCGGGGCCTTGGGGCTCCAGGCACAAAAACTCAGTACAGGGTCAGCACCCTAATTTCTCTTTCAGCTTGGCTCAGCATCTCTTTTCAACTGGGTGTCTGCCCCATACCACCCCTAACTCCAACTAAGTAGAATGTCTCTACAGGGTGACACAGCGTTCCAACCTTATTGGGGTCAAAAGGGTTTCCGGCCAAGCTTGGGATCCCCACCCCCACCCCTAGGTCCCAGGCCGACTCTTCTGGGCCTCCCAGCTGCCGGCCCTTTGCAATTCTTTCCCCTGGCACCTCCCCCAACCCCGGCCAGATTTAGCTCATTTAATCTTCCCTGAAATCCAATCCGGCCATTTCCTGAGCACACACTGCACTTCCCAAATGGCCTGTCACTGGAGAGGGTCCCGGCCACGGAGGCTTCAATTCAGCTCCGAGCTGGACAGAAGAAACCCCACTTCCAATCCTGGCCCTTCATTTGAACCCCTCTTCTTGGCACCCCGAATTAGCAACGTTTCCGATATACACCGAGCTAAAATATTACCGATGCAGGACCGTGTATGTAGAATTGACTTTGAGGAGGCCCTGATAAATTTTGTCTATGTAAGTTTCTGCTAGCCACCACTGGCCTCACAGAGCCAAGGATAGCTTGTTTGAATGGCCTCCAAAGCTTTGCTCTTGCTGTCCCTCTCCCTGGGACACCATTACTCCTCTATAGTGGAACTCTCTCTCCTCTTCCCCTTCAAGGCTAGCCACAGCCTGATCATTCAGTTCTTCTCTTCTGGGAGCCCAAACCTAGAACCATTGGAGACTCTCGCCTCAGCTCCTCCTCCTCCTGTATGACCTTGGGTGTGTTGCTACCCTCTCTGGATTGTCAGTAAATAGGACCATCCATTGTGACCCTTAGCTTAGAGCCATGAAGAATAGCGGAGAAATTTCATGCAAGGCTCTGGGTATATGATGCATGCTATCTAGGCACCGACTGGGTATAAGGTTGGGTGGGAGAGGGCTGGACTAGCATCCACAGGGCCTGGGGCAACTTTCCCAGCACTGCCAACTAACAGCATGTTCTCTATAGTCTGGCTTCTGAGCAACTGTAGCAAGTGTTCAATGAAAAGACCATTCCCTGCCTTGTATCACCCAGTCTCTCTTTCTTCCATGTTAGGATACCATAGATGGTGAGACACTTCGTTTCTTTAATAACATCGTTTCGGGAGGAAACAGAAACATTATTACCGTATGAAATGTACAAACCATCAGCCACCCATCCTGGTTTCAGAATGTGTGGATTGTGCTGGGATGAAATATGTGTGCCGCACCTCTGCTTAGCCAGAGAACCCCTCTCCCACTTTCCCTGCACTCGTTTGTTGTTTGCTGTTGGTGCTTACAGGCTGGGATTCAAGTCCTTTCTCCCAAATGTTGTTTTTTGTTTTGTTTTGTTTAATTTTAGCTGAGTAGCCTTAGGTAAGAGCATTGATTTCCGTATGCCTCGGTTTTTCCTTAAGCAATTCACAACTGTAGTGAATATTAAACAAAGTATATGTATATATTTATACAGCACTGAATTGGATATTCAACACACGGGAGCTATTATTATTGTAACGATTTTGAAACGTTTGTTGAATTCAATCAGTTTTCCAAAGAGGTGGGAGGTGGAGCTCTGGTAGTCCATGGTCCAGATGCCCTCCAGTGGTCATAATGGGGGATTGCAGCCTTCCTGTTGGCTTTGGGACACCCTTTTCCCTAACTGGTCCAGAAATCCATTAAACCACCCACACCCACGCCAGGCTCATCCAATCCTCCTGGAATTCTTCATATCACCCTTCCTTTTAAGGAGACCTTAGGGGTTTCTAAAAGTACTTAATAGGGCTGGAGAGATGGCTCAGCGGTTAAGAGCATTGCCTGCTCTTCCAAAGGTCCTGAGTTCAATTCCCAGCAACCACATGGTGGCTCACAACCATCTGTAATGAGGTCTGGTGCCCTCTTCTGGCCTGCAGACATACAGACAGACAGAATATTGTATACATAATAAATAAATAAATATTAAAAAAAAACTTAATAATATCAAAGACTACGAGGCAAGGTTTCGCACTGGAAGGCTAACCTAGACACATTGTCTCAAAGTCCCAAGAGTCCCAAGGAAAGATACACTGTTTTAATCCCAAAGATGGGAGGAGAAAGACCACTGACCCTATTCGTAGTCTAATTAATTATAGAAGGAAATTAATTAAAGCATGCTTTTTAATTCGTGTACATAGGCTGCCTCTCCCTAAGGCGGGGTTTGAGCATTGGATGTGAGGAAGATAAAGTTTTTTTATAGTTCAGGAGTGGGGGGGTCCCCAATGGGGGATTTGGTGGGCAAAATAGGTGGGATTACAAGAGCAGAATTTAAGCATATCAGGTTAGCTATAACGACCTCCTAAAACAAAGACACGATTGTAAGGTGGTCCTAACAACAGGTGGTCATGACAGGGTAGCCGTAACAACCGTTTTGAAGCAAAGGCAGGGTTGCAAGACGGTTATTAATTTTTTGAAACAAAGACATGATTGCCATTCCTGGAACAGGCAGTACAGAACCATTTGTAGTCAAGGATACGGGATAAGGCATAGCCCAATTCTTGAAAAACAGAGGTTTAATCATAAATAGGAAGGAACTTAATTTGTCTTTATTATAAAATGGCTTTTAAGGCTAAGATGAAGGCAGAACGGTTCTTCAGTTGGTGGAATGACAGGAGCAGAGTACCAGACAGTGACCCAGACGCTGTGGGATCTGACCTATAAAAAATCCTTCATGCTGCCCTCTCCAAATCATAGCACCTAGCCCAGGACAGGTTAGCCTGTTTCCAGACTCCGCATCTGTGGTTTAATGTATCTATTTTCTGTTCACTGGGGCACTCTCCTTCCTTCGTTTATCCATGCATCGGTATGGATTGAACACTGGATATGTACCAAGCCTCATGTTCTAAGTGCTGGGGGTTAGAAAGATCAATTTAACACAGATACAAACACAGCGACCAAGAGTTGTTCACAATGTCCCAAGCAGACACCTCATGGTGAGCTAATCCTTGTATTCAAGTGTTTACAGTGTCTATGCTGACTTGGGGGAGGTAGGAAGCAGCGCCAGAAGCAGAAAACCGAGCATCACATTGGATTCAGCCGCCAGATTACCCTGGACAGAACACGCCCTAGTCTGGCTAGGGTAGAGCCTGTCTTCCTCGTCCAGGGTCACCCTGTTCCCTGAGGATCCCTCCCTCACCTCAAATCGACTCCCATTTCTAAGGGCACCGTTTCTGCCATGGCCCTTATCCAAGCTCAGAGCTGGCAGCCAGGTAGGAGCAAGGTTTTTTTTGTTTGTTTACGATTTGAGGAGGGATCTCACTGCACAGCTCAAGCTGGCCTGATGAACTCCTGCTTCAGCCGCCCTAGGATTCTAGGTGGACTGTCATGCTCAGCTTGGAGTGTCACCTTTTTAAAACCTACCCTTGCATGGATCGCCTGGCTAGGAACTTCATTTACCATGGGAGGGAAGCTGTAGGTGCTTCTGGGTCTATCCTTCTGGATGATAGCTAGAGGAAGACAGAGCCGGTGAGTGTGTGTCACTGGGGAATTCAGCCTCCTGAAACTGCTCTTTCCTTCCGGAAACTTCATCAGTGTCCTCCCTACTCCTTTGCTGGTCCATTTCCTCAGAACCCTTGGCAACTTTGACAGCACAGTCCATGGCTCCCCTTGGGGAGCATCTCAAATGTGCTGCCACGCAGACAAGTTTAAACCTCCTAGAGGCCACATTTTAAAGAAATATTCAATAAACAGATGGAATTACTCTTTTTTGTTTAGTTTTGTTTTGTTTTGTGCTGTTTTGAGACAGAGTTTCTTTGTGTAGCTTTGGAGCCTGTCGTGGGACTTCTTGCTCCGTGGACCAGGCTGGCCTCGAACCCACAGAGATCCGCCTGCCTCTGCCTCCCAAGTGCTGGGATTAAAGGCATGCGACAACACAGCCTGTGGAATTAATCTTAATAGCAATATACTTAATCTTCCCAAAATAGGATTTTGCCACGAGATCAGCATTTTGACTGGGGCTATTTTATGCATTTTGTTTCTAAGCTGCCCTCTACATTGTTTTCTACTGCAGCACTGCACAGAGTGCTTGGGTGCATAGCTCCTTCTCAAGAGCTCAGTAGCCGCATGTGACTGCTGCAATGGGTAGTGAGGTTCTAGAACCTTCCTTTGCTGCTTGGCATGCACAGTTTTACTCACATAGTTCATCATCTCATCTTCAGGTATCTTGTCTCCTTAGGGAGATTAGAAGCCCCCTTGGGACAGACTCCTATTTTATTCATCCGTTTATCTCCCATGACACCTAAAAACTGTGCTCCACACTCAGAAGGCGCCCTAAGCATGTTTGTTGATGGGAGTAAGCGCTGGGGATTGATTTTTGTGGTTTGGTTATGGCTGTAAATGGTGTTTTATAGATTGCTGCTATAGAAGCACCCTGCTGCAATCTTAGCAGAAACAAGCAACCGCGGTTGTCAGCAGAGGCAGAGAGGCCTCAGGGCAGATGGGGCTCCCTGAATCAGGAGGGGGAAATCCTCCTAGACAAGACACCATTTCTCTAACTTAAGAACCTGTCATGGCTGCAGCTCGCTCCTCCGTGCAGGCCCGGTTCCATCAGACCTCAGATCTAGGCCTTGTCAGGGTGCATTACACAAAGGATGTGTCTCGAGCTTCCCACCACTGGGCCTGGTAGCTGCTCGGGGAGGTAAAGAAGTTATTCAGGCTGACAAGAGCCTGGCCCACAGCAGATGTTCGGAGCGTGCTGTAGGATGAGTAAATGAAGGGATTGTGGGTGGCGGGGATGTCTTTCATTCAAGTATTCGTACACCAGAAATCTGTATGGAGAGCTGACTGTCGTGCTCTGGGTCCTGCAGGGAACAAGGCAGGGGTGCCCTTGAGGAGCCTGCCTTCGGATGGGAGAGACAAGCACAGGCATGCCAATGCATGCAGATAGAAGGCGAGCACATTGGCTGATGGGAGGACCCAGGAGATTTTCAAGGAGACAAAGTCTTTGCCTACAACCTCCCAGAACACAGGATTCCCTGTCCCAGGTCAGGAGCACAACTGTTTAAATGTAGGCTGCTACAAGTTAGCGTGGGAAATCCCTGGGTTCCAGCTTGCCCTCACGACACCACAGCAGGCTAAGGCAATGCCGCGGGCACCCTTCAAGTTGTGCCAGAGGCATGCTGGTGTCCACTCTGCCTTGGAAAAATCTAGATCCCAGCCTCAGGAGGAGTGGTCAGATCACCATGGTGCCCATTCTTTTTGCCACATCTGACTTCACGGCTCCCACAGGGTAACCAGGCCTGTCTTTCCTGCTTTCAGTAAGAGTGTCCTGGTCCACGCCATCAAGGCCACCGCTCCCCAGTGAGAAAGGTGCACAGGTTTAGGAATTCTGGGGATACATGGTCTCTGCCCTTAGTCCTGGAGCACATGGCTCAGCAGAAGGTTGCTCCCCATCACCCTGCCTTACTCCAGCTACAATGCCATTGCTCTCAGCAAACAAGTTTGTCCCTAGCTCACCGTGGCACCCAGTAACACAGCAAAAAAACTGGAGCACGGCCCACCCATTGGCACAAGCGGTTTTGAGATTCTGGACCACTGCTTCTCCGAGTGGCCCAAAGATAGCAAAATCACTCGCTGTTCCTGCTAAAAATGCAAATCTCCAGGCCACAGGCCAGATCTTCCAAACCAGAATTTTCAGGCACGGGGTTCGGGAATGTGCATTTTAAAAAGCACCCCCCCACACCCCGCAGGATGTGGATCCTTACACTTCCTAAGGTTTAGAGAGTCACATTTCCCAGGCTGGCAGCGTGGGCCAGTTTCTCTTTTTAGTTGAGTGTTGGCTTTGGCATTTTTATTATTGATGAAAAGCCTTGATTCATAGGCTATTGGTGACCCGCTGTCAGCCTGGAAGGAGTCAGAGGCCACTCAGAACAGAATCCTCCCAGCTTTTCGATCTATCTATAAAATGCTTACCTGAGCAGACACTGTTTAAAGGCCATTAAAATACCAGACACAGGCTAACCCGGTTCCTAGAACTTTATAGACATGTTTACTCAAACCCAAGTGCTTACAAAGAGTAAATAAAAGGGAAGCAAAATGAGCAAGCACCCCCAGAACTAAGAACCAAAAGTAAACAGCCCTGCTCACTAAAATAAACACGACAAATCCAGCGAGGATTAAATGACCTCTAGTCAGACAGGCTAGGAGCCAAAGATGCCCCAAGCCAGCTCCCATAGGAGGGCGAGGCTGAGGGCCTTTTCCTGCTACCTGGAGGGAGGACTCCAGGGTGTATGCCCTTGGAGGAAGAGGGCTAAGGGAAGGCAGGAACCTTGTGTCTCTGGGGAATGTTCTAGAAAGCCATGACAGGGGGCCCCCTGGCCTGAAAATACCCAGGATTAAAGATTAAGTGTGTCTCTATAGGCCTAAGGCCATATGAGAATTTTCTAGACGCATATGGCAATAAGTTACTGATAGTTCCATTTATTCAGCAAGTCCACAAGCATTTACTTAGCATCTAATATGTAAATCAGATACTGCAGTTCTAAAGATGCCAGGATGAATCAGGCATGCACACACGCGTGCACGTGACTCACACACACACACGCGCGCGCGCACACACACACACACACACACTCACACCATATACACGCAAAGATCAAGACATAACCTCTCCTCGAGTTTCTCAAAGTTTAAAAACACGATAGTATAGTAGGTGAGGTTACGTCAATTATCACTTCTTGTTCACTGACAAATTTAGCCATAGGCACCTAGGTTTGTTATGTCATTTAACCCTGATTGCATTTTGAGATAATTGCTCTCATCCTCCTTCAGAGGCACAAAGGGGGAAAAATCAGTACCAATTTGTAGCATCTGCCCGTCTTGGTGGTGCGTTCCCAGGCATGTTTTAGCCGCTGAACGGAGAGCAGCAATGGGTTGAGTGTCTGCAGGCTCCAGCATACCAGGGCAAACGCGACCTGCGGCTAAGAGGTGGATGAGCCAAGCATATTCACAACCACTTTGTTCTATGGCCAATAACTGCACGGCATTGTTGGCACGTGAGGGCAACACTGCCTGGGGCCTTTGTGAAACAAGGCTTTCTAGGCAGGGCTCACCTCTCTGCACCACCCAGCAGGAGTGGCTGGCTTTCTTTTCAAGGCCGAAAAAAAAAAAAAAAAACCTTTTCATTTAAAATAATTATATACTCACAGGGCATTGTGAAAGAGAGCTCTGTGTTTCTTTCCCTCAATTTCCTCCGGGTGATTACAAAACATACAACCACAACCCACAGCCAGAAAATTGGCCTTGTGAGTATGGGCATATACTAGGTTGCTTTCTCCCCACCTAGGATTGTCACCATTAGTAAATTAAAATATGGACACTGTTGTAGTCATCTTTAGCTGTCAGTGTGTGACACAGCCTAGAGACTTCTGAGATAAAAACCTTGACTGAGGATTGCCTAGGTCAGGCTGGGCTGTGGGCATGTCTGTGAAGGGTTGTCTTGATTATTAGCGGATGCAGAAGTGCCCAGCCCACTGTGGGCAGCACCGTCCCTAGGTAGTTGGTCTTGGGCTATGTCAGAAAGCCAGCAGAGTCTGAATCTACAGGTGAGCTAGTGAGCAGCGTTCCTCCATGGTCCCTGCCTTCAGGTTCCTGTCCTGACTTGCCTCAGGGGACTGTGAACTGAAGTGTAAGCCAAATAATTGTTTTTCTTCCCTAAGTTGCTTTAGTCATAGTGGATTTTTTGTTTGTTTATATGTTTTTGCTTTGTTTGGTTTGATTTCTCAAGAGAGGGTTTCTTTGTGTATTTCTGACTGTCCTGGAACAAACCCTGTAGACTAGGTTGGCCTCAAACCCAGAGATCCGCCTACCTACCCCTGCCTCCTGAGTGCTGGGATTAAAAGTGTGTGCCACCACCTCTAGCTGATCATAGTATTTTTATCACATCAACATAAGGGAACGATGACAAACACTAACTTAAATTCATTTTTAGCCTAAGTAGGCACCATGTAATGTTTGGAACATATTTTCTGAAACAATTTCTTGTTTTATTTAAACTCAAATTGAACTGCAAATCCTATATTTTATCTGGCCGACTCCTTCTTGACCCCTTGTTGCTAGGACTGAGCTCAGGATCTTGTGCATGTTACATACAAGCTTTACCACTGAGCTGCACACCCAATCTTAGGCAACCCCTATTTTATCACGGGCACACTCATAACCACCACTGCCATTATAATACAGAATCGTTACGGAATAATCTTCTTGTACACTATGAAGATGTGTCTTTGACAAGGCATGCACCTAGAAGCTGACTGGCCAATAGTGAGGCAGGAAGAGGTTAGGAGAGAGAGTCAAACTGAGAGGATGCTGGGCAGAAGGGCAGAGTCATGTGCAGTCGCCAGCCAGAGGCAGAGGAAGCAGAGGTAACATGAGTGCTGAAAAATGGTAACCTTATGTGCTAAAGCATAGATTAAAAAGCATGGGTCAATGTAAGCTATAAGAGATAGCTAGTAACAAGCCTAAGTTATCAGCTAATCATTTACAATTCATAATACGCCTCTGTGTGGTTATTTGGGAGTCGGTGGTCCCGATGGAAAATTCTGCCTTTACAGAATTATTTAAATGTTCCTTACGAAGTCAGAGGCGGTGCCGCCTAGCCCTAATTCTCAGCATGTGGGAGGCTGAGGCAGGAGAGCTGCTTGGAATTCAAGGACAACAAAGCAAGTAGCAGGCAGGCTATAAACAAACGAACAACAAGAAAAAGGTGTTCCCTACGCCACCGTTTCTGCTCAGTCCTCCCTGTGTCTGCCAACCGTTTGTCTGTTCTTCCTCCCTTTGACTTGTTTTTATTTCAACTTAATGCCCATGAGATCCACTCAAGTTGTTGAATCTAACACGGTTCTTTGCTTTTAGCTGCTCAGAAGTGTTCCACAAAGGCCCTTTATTACAAAGAACGCTTAGTTTTGAGACAGGCTCTTCTTACTCTGTAGCTCAGCTGGCCCCAAATACATGACAGCGTTCCTCTCTTGGCTGGGCTATCACACCCAGACAAGAACGATCATTTTTTTTAAGATGCTAATTCAGAGTGTAAATGTATGTATAATAAATGTCATATTTATAATGTATAATGTTTTGGTTGTGTGTATGTGTGTGTACCACATACATGCTTGGTGCCTGCAAGTTCAGATACCCTGGATGTGGGATGAGAGATGGTTGTAATGACAGCCACCCTGCAGGCACTGGGAACTGAACCTGATCCTCTGCAAGAGCTCTGAGTGCTCTTAACCACTCATGCCTGTCTCTAGTACTCGTTGTCGAGCTGGGGATTACACCAGCAAAGTGAGACCCGTTAGCTGTCCCTGGCCTGCAGGCTACCCTCAGTCAACAGATACTGAGGCTTCTGTAGACCCTAAGACAGGAGGTGACACGGGTACCAGGAAGAGAGGACCTGGGACCAGTTGGCTGCAGAGGCAGCAGGGTACGCAAACAGTTTGAACATGGGTTGTGAGAAAGAGAGTTGCCGAGGATGACAGTGTGGGATTTGGTCAGAAGCTCTAGGCACAATCGTCCTCTACTGAGTGTTGTATGTTCTTCTAGGGAGACATAGTCTGCTCACCCTAGGCAGAGAACAAACCAACAGACCCCCCCCCCCAAAGATTCTGGAGTCTATGTTGGCAAAGTAATGGATTCATTGCTGTTCTATTCAGGAGCTTGGGTGTTTCACAGATAGTCACACCACAGAAAAGTCCCACCCCTATCCACCAGTTTTCCTTTTCTGTCTTTTTTCTTTTTTTTAGAGCGAGGTCTCATGTAGCCCAGGCTAGCCTTTGTAGCTCCTATTTTCTTGCCTCCACCTCACGAGTGCTTGATGACAGCCCCATGCCACCACGCTAGGCTCTGAGTGTTTTCTGCATGCTCTGTCAATTAAGTTGCCTCCCAGCACATAGCCTATCATGCATTATATCATTTTTAAAAAAATTTATTTATTTCATGTGCATGAGTGTTTTGCCTGCAAATGTATGTGTACCGCAAGCTTGCCTAGTCCTCTCAGAGGTCAATAGGGCACTGCATCCTCTGGAACTGGAATTATGAGTGGCTCTGAGCCAGCGTGTAAACTCTGGGAACTGGACCTGGGTCATTTGCAAGAGCAACAGAGGGCTCTGAACTGAGCACTGAGCCATCTCCTCAGGGCCCTCTAGCATATCTAAGGTTAACTGCAGCTAGGGGTTAGAGAGAGTGGCGGCTGGAATCTCGGGGAGAGCCTGCTCTTCCCTCTAGGAGAGAATGGTCGGCCCCATCAGCATGCACTCAGCTATCTGTTGTACAGTTCTGTCTGTCACCAACATGACTGCAGGCCTCAGCCCCCTGTAGGTTACCGCGGTGTTCTGCTCCAGGGGTGGTCAAGCCCAGGAGAAATAGCCATGGTGCAGTGAAAGAAAGAACAGATGGAGTCATCTTAGGGGAACTCAGATTCAGACATGTGAGACTGGAGATTCCCACTAGAGACGCACGTGGGTGTTTTGAATAAACAGGTGAATGTGTGGGGCTGCAGGTTGGAAGATAAAGCATGTGGGATAGAGAAGGGTAAGTCTGGGAATTGTTAAGGTATAGACACTAATTAAAGCCACAAGATCAACACAGATGAGGCAAAGGGTGAAAGGGTGTGGGTTCTAAGAGCTGGGCCTAAGGTTTTGTCTTAGTCAGCGTTCTATTGCTGTGGAGAGACACCACGACCAAGGCGATTCTTTAAAAGAAAGGATGGCTTACAGCTGCAGAGGGTTGGTCCATTGTCATCACGGCAGAGAGCATGGCAGTCGGTATCCATGGTGTTAGAGAAGTAGCTGAGAGCTTTACATCCGGATCCATAGGCATCAGGCAGAGAGAATGAGACATTGAGGTTGGCCCTGGGCTTTGGAAACCACAAAACTCATGCCTCATGACCTCGTGACACACCTCCTCCAACAAAGCCACGCCTTCTAATCCTTTCCAAACAGTTCATCAACTGGGGACTAAGGATAGAAACACATGAGTTTGGGGGGCATTTTCATCCACACCACCACAGGTTTCCCCTTGAAGTTGAGAAGACTGGAAAGGGTTGGGAGCGGGGAAAGGAGTGGTCAGCCAGCAGGGTAAGTCGCCTGGGAGCCAAGGGCTGAGAGTTTCCAAGAGGGGCAGAAGGTAACCGGCAGATATAGCCTGTGGGTCAAGTAGGGTGAGGACTGAAAATTGACCACTGGATTTTGCTTCGTGCTGGTTGCTCTTTACCTTGACAAGAGAAGTATTGATGGACTAATTAACATGAAACGTTACTCCAAAGACCTTGCAGCTGAACGAGGGATAGTTGAAACGGGAGTCTCAGTAACTCTTTTCAAAATAGATTGGCTCAGAAGCAAGCAGAAGAGTATGGCCACCGTTGAAGAAAAGCTAGAAGCGGGTGGTGAATTGTTTGTATTTATTAAAAAGTTGTATTTTTATTTTATATGTATGGACGTTTTGCCTGTGGGCATGTCTATGTACCACGTGCATGCAGTACCCTAGGAGGCTACAAGAGGGCCTCAGATCTTCTGGAACTGGAGTTATAGACGGTTGTGAGCCACCGTGTGGGTGCTGGGAGTTGAACTGGGGCCCTCTGCGAGAGTAATCGGTGCTATGAACCACTGAGCCATCCCTCCAGCATCATTTTTATTTTACTCGTGCACGTCTATGTGTGAGTGTGTTCTTGTCACGCGCTAGTGTGGAGGTCAGAGGACAGCTTGCAGAATCGGCTCTCTCCCTCCGCCCTGAGTCCCAGAGACAGAACTCAGGATGGAAGCTGGGCAGCGAGTGTCTTCCCCCACTGTGTCATCGCTGCAGCCCTTATTGTAGTTTGTTTGCCTGTGGTACACAGAGCTATTTACTTATTTATTTAGAGTCAGGGTAACACTAAATTGTCCGGGTTGGCACTCGGCTTGTGATCCTCCTGCTTCAGCCTCCTGAGTAGCTGGAATTAGAGGTATGTAGCAGCTGAAATGATTATTTTTGTTCTGATTTTTATAAAGTGTATTTATTTATTGTGTACCTGCTCACTCACTTGCAGAGGTCAGAGGACAACATTTGTTTGTTGATTTTGGCTTTTTGTTTTTGTTTTTGTTTTTTAGGGCAGAGACTCTCTATGTCATCCTGGCCTTTCTGGAACTCACTGTGTGGACCATGCAGATCTTCAGCTCAAAGAGCTCTGCCTGCCTTTGCCTTCTGAATGCTGAGACTGAAGGCGTGTGCCACCACACCTGCTCAGGGAACAATACACTGTCTCTTTACATAACATCTTTCAGATACTTGGTGGCTTTTGGATACACACACCCTTGGCCTGGGCAGTCTCAATGGGTTCTTCAAGTGAACATGAAGATTTGAACCTTGATTTACATGATTTTGTAGGGTTTTCAGGGTAAAGAGAATAGCGAACCAGTTTCACAGGTCACTTCAGGCCGCTCACAGGAAGAGGAAGTGAGGCCTTACTCTGAAGAAAGTTAAGAAGCAGGATGGGGAGGTGGATCCGAGGTTAAGGCACTGGCCGTGCAAGTCTGAGGCTGGAGTTCAGATCCCCAGCACCCATATAAAACGATCCAGAGCTCTGGAAGCAGGGGCAGGGCATCCCTGGGGCAAGCTGGCTAGTTAGATTAGCCTAATCCGTGAGCTCCAGGTTCAGTGAGAGACCACGCTTCAATGATGGAGGAAGGTAACTGATATCATCCTCCGGTCTCTGCATATGTGTGCACGTGCATCTGCACACATGTCACCCACACTCATCTGTACACGCATACACCCATGCACATGTACCGTACATACACACAGACACAAAAAAGTAAAAAAAAAAATGCACACTTAAAAGTAAGAAAGATAGAAAGGAAGGAAGGAGGGGAACCTTGTATGCAGGTGGGTGACTTACAATGAAGCACAGATGCCTCAGCCCCGGAAACAAGAACCACGTGCTTTGAAGTCTTCTGTTTCCATAATAGAATCAGCAGCAAAGGGCAGGGCATTGGATGGAACCATCCTCTAGGGGAAGGGGAGAAGGAACTCCTGGGAAGTCTGGTAGGCAGGAACTCTGAGCGGGACAAAGAACCCCTTGAAGGCTAATGAATTTTAAGTGAGCACCATCAGCATGGCTGTGGGTTTCTCCAGCTACCTGGGTGCTGTAGTGCAGACACCTCCAGTGACAGGTGGGCTCTGGGTGCCATCACAGTTTTGTTTGTGTTTGTGTGTGTGTGTGCTTTGCTTTGTTTAGAAAGTAAACAAATCCCAGAGGTCAAGGTGCTTGCAAGTGTGTGTATGTGGATGCCCACACAAGGGAAGATCAGGAAGACATCAGAAGAGAGGACCAGATAGGATGGGTGGTCCTTGGTCCTAGTGCAGATGAAAGATGAATGGAGCCTTGTCCCATTTTTCTGAATATTTCCCTACTTTATTTCAAGGTTTTCTCTTCTTTTCTTTCTTTCTTTCGTTCGTTCTTTCTTTCTCCTTTCCTTCCTCCCTCCCTCCCTTCCTTCCTTCCTTCCTTCCTTCCTTTTTTTTTTCATTTTTGAGACAGGGTTTCGCCGTGTAGCCCTGGCTGTCCTGGAACTCATTCTGTAGACTGGGCTAGCCTTGAGCTCAGACATCCACCTGTCTCTGCCTCCTGAGTGCTAAGATTAAAGGCATGTGCCATGCCACCATCACCTGGCCAGGTTTTCTTTTTTCACTTCAAATATTCATATCAAAAGAAACATTCTGGGGTTGGAGAGATGGTCCAATGGTTAAGAGCACTTACCGCTACTGGGTTCAAAGCCCAGTAGCCACATGACAGCTCCCATATCCAGTTCCAGTAGATCCGATGCCTGCTTCTGTCTTCCTTGGGCACCACAGGCCAAATACCCATACATATAAAAACTGGGGTGGGGGAAATTTATATTACTAAAAATAAAAGTAATGTTTAAGTCTCCCTCCTAGAACATAATTGATTCAAAGTTATCACCCCTGAGTTAGTTACTCTCCTCAGGATATCCAGGATCTGTAGTTCTCAATTGAGTACTGAATGGAAGAAGAGCCTTGAGCAGAAGTCCTGTGTATGAAACTAAACTGTCCCCCACCCAGCAACCCTGTGGGAAGACAATTTGTACCTGGCTATGCAAGTTCCTATCCTATTATCCTGAAGCAAATGATTTCTTCACTGGAACAATGTGTTTGCTACCAGTGAGATTCCCCTGCGTTGGCATCAATCTGAATCAAATCATCTCATTGAGCCTGTCACTATACCCATTTTAGCAGATAGGGCAGAATTCACAGACAGACACACACACACCCTCTTCCTTACAGTATCACTCGCTGTCCCAAGTCGCAAATTTCCCTCGACATCAAGGGGCTCGTTACCACTCAGGCGGCTCCTCTAACAGCTGATGGACTAGAAAGACCATCATATCGTATCAACTCCCAATGAGCTGTAGAACTGATTGCTAGGCCAACCCCTAGGTATCTGCACTGTAATAGTTGTTAAATCAAAAATCAAGAATGAATAATGGTAACGTTAGAAACACCAGCTAGTGCTGGCGAGGAGGGTTTGCGCAGAGGCTGAGGGCAGAAACTTCTGGGTCTTGCAGTCACCCAGTCTTGTGTTCATGCCAACCTCACGCCCATATTTAGAATCCCTTATCCATAGGTGACTGCTCTCCTTTCAGACCTATTTGCGTGTACAGACATATACTTTCCTAGAAATTGAGTTCATTGTGTATCATCGTACCTAAATGTATTTATTTGCCTAGTAAATACTTTAGAAATTGTTCTTCTTTTTATTCAGCAATCTAATTTGAAGCTATTTTGCAGGTGATTGGCCTAACGAGTTGTTTCAGTTTCTGCAGCACAGAACTCTGGAACCCTGCATCTTAAACTGGGATGTTCATTCAGACCGCCTAAGCTCATCGTGGATGTGCATATTCACAGCTCCAGTACCCAGGAAGCTGAGACAGAAGAACGGAGAGTTCAAGTCCAGCCTGGTCTACATAGTGGCTACCAGGCCAGCCTGAGTCCCGTAATCAGACACTGTCTCAATAACAACAGTAAAATACGGCTGGAAGTGAGCTCAGTGGTGGAGTGTGCTCATCTAGTACTCGTGACAACCCGGGGTTAGTCTCAGCTCTAAAAATAAAATAAAATAATAAAATAGTAATGTCTTGGGTGTGGTGATAAGCTCTGATTTTCTCCATTTCTAGAAACTTCCCAGATATTGATCATGTGGGTCAACTTGATACCAGATGGTGGAGATCCTATGGTACAGAAACAGTAGAAATAGGACCAAGTCTTATAATCCCAGGGCTGGGAGGCTGAGGCAGGAGGATCACTGTGAGTTGGAAGCTAGCATGGTTTACATATGAATCCAAGAGCAGCCTTGGTTGCTTGGTGATACCCTGTCTCAAAAATGAGGGATAGAGGGATACCAAATCACATATTATGGACAAGACAGGCAAGCAAGGTGTCTTTATTGTAATTTCAGACAGAGTCAGCCAACTTCAGTGTGAGCCAAAGGAGCATGCCGAGCAGTGATTGAAAGGGACATCAGGCTGCTGTTCACTGAACAGAAGCAAGCAGCAAACTTCCATTGATTTTCTGGGATGGATTAAGGTTTAGTAATTGCCCATTGGTCATGGGAAAGGTTTCAAAAGATCTTTTCCTCCTTGTGCACACACATTCTGGCTTTGTGGCTTGCAGGCTAATCTGTGGTGACAACCCAGGAACCACTGACTTACTCATTGTCACATAAATGTCCTGACCCCGGGATTTGGTCTGAACCTTCTGATAGGACTGAGGAAGTACAGGTGCTTGAGCCGTGCAGAGAGGACAAGGTCAGGATGCTCTAACGGCAGCAGGCTGAGCTAATCCTGCATTTTAGTCTTAGACAATTTTAAAGTTTGTGTGTGTGGGGGGGGGGGAGAGATGGACTTGTGGATGTGTGTGAGTGGGGACTTGCTCATGTCATGGCAAACATGAGGACAGATGACAACTTCCAGGACTCAGTTCTCTCCTTCCACCTTAGAGGCTCCGGGATGGAACTCAGGTCACCAAATCTGACCTAAGGTTTCAAACACAACAGGACAGACACAGCATGAAAGACATGCCAACACTTCCGTCCCATTTAATTCATGTAGCAGAGCTCTGAGGCTCGCGTGAAGAGTCCTTGTTTCCAGCAAAAGTGGCTTCGAGTTTTTGCAAAGTAACCTGAGCAACTGTTGTCCCAACCCTAAGTCAGAGGTGTCTCAGCAAAGCTGGTGGGAAAGTCAGCACAGCTCAGCTGCCTGAGCTCCCAAATTAGCGACTTGTAGGTTAACTCGGAGCAAGTGAAACTGGAAGGTTCCAGGGTTTCGTTTCCAAGATTTCAAGAGCATGTGAGTGCCAAGCTCTTGCTGACATCTAGGAAGGCTCCGGGGACTCACTGAGAGCATTTGATGGGACAAAGCTTTTCCTCGGAAATGAGTCCCTCCTGCCTTATTTTGTTCCTGGTGTGAGAATCTCTCAAGCCCCAGCAATTTTAGCTTGGTCTAGCCATAAGGGGCTCCTAGTCTATAAACATCCTGACTTGTGGCCCAATCTGGTGTTTTATGAAAGTACTTTTCATAGCAAAGATGGTGAGACCAGTTCATGAGAAATGACTGTCAAATTCCCAAGAATTCGATGATCCTGTTGTTAAATGCGGCAAACATTAAAACATTATTGTGTATAGACGTATAATTAAACAAATTATATTGTAGAGATAATAAAAATTTAAAACCATCAGTTTTCAACTATTTTTACTGCATTTTAAAATTTCTGCTGTAGAGGTTATTTATGTCCAATGCATCTGTCTGTCAGGAACACACACAGTGACTTGTTTCTGCACACTTCTTCCTAACTCTGTGTTCAGTGACATCATGTTCATAGCTTGAAAGCAGCCATATGGAATATTTACATTGCAGAATGCTGACTATAGAGACAAGTATTGCCCCAAGCCTTTTCCAATGCCTACCATTGCCAACCATTTCCGTTTTTACTAATCTTACCAATTACAAATGGTACACTATTTTAAGCTTGCATTTCCTTGGGTGACGTGAGATACAGTCTTTCATGTGTTCATGCCTAGCAGCTTAATAGTATGTCTTGTTCTTATAAATATATTTTAAAATATGTTTACAGTTTCTGCTTGACTAATATTACAGGACTCACCCCCAAATACTTGGATTTGTGGATTTAAGGATGCAGAATTCACATGGCGAACTGACTATATCCTGTTTCAGATCTCAGCAGCTTAGAATGTATTCCCTCCCCCAAGGAACCAGACTCTTAGAGAAAAGAGTCCCACTCAGCTCTGGTCTTCATACATAATGTTACTTCTATAATTATTAACAGATACTAATTGTACAAATCAGTAGGGACCCAATGATATCCAAAGACTAGGGAAGGAATCACACAGATGTAGCCTGTCACTGAATGGATCTTGACACTACCCAGTCTGCAGTGAAGGTGGAAGGGGGCTCTTGGAATTTTTCCCAATCCCTGATCATTCCCATCCCAAGTAAATAAGAGGCCAATGCCCCCAGAGACCCTGGAAAGAATATTTTTTAACTGATTTTATTGAGTTCTACATTTTTCTCTGCTCCCCTCCTTGCCTCTCCCCTCCTTACACTCACCCATGGTCCCCATGCTCCCAATTTACTCAGGAGATCTTGTCTTTTTCTACTTCCCATGTAGATTAGATCCATGTATGTCTCTCTTTGTGTTCTCATTGTTGTCTAGGTTCTCTGGCATTGTGATTTGTGGGCTGGTTTCCTTTGCTTTATGTTTAAAAAACCACTTATGAGTGAGCACATATGACAATTGTCTTTCTGGGTCTGGGTTACCTCACTCAATGTTTTTTTTTAAATATTTATTTATTTATTATGTATACAATATTCTGTCTGTATGCCTGAAGGCCAGAAGAGGGCGCCAGACCTCTTTACAGATGGTTGTGAACCACCATGTGGTTGCTGGGAATTGAACTCAGGACCTTTGGAAGAGCAGGCAATGCTCTTAACCACTGAGCCATCTCTCCAGCCCCTCACTCAATGTTTTGTAGCTCAATGTTTTCTAGCTTCATCTATTTGCTTGCAAGATGTCGTTATTTTTTTTTTCTGCTGTGTAGTACTTCATTGTGTAAATGTACCACATTTTCCTTATCCATACTTTGGTTGAGGGGCATTTAGGTTTTTTCCAGGATCTGGCTATGACAAACAAAGCTGCTATGAACATAGTTGAGCACATGTCCTTGTGGCATGATTGAGCATTCTTTGGATACATACCCAAAAGTGGTATTGCTGGGTCTTGAGGAAGGTTGTTTCCTAATTTTCTGAGAAATCGCCACACTGATTCCTGGGAAGATTCTTAAACCCTTAGTAGCTGGGCTGTGCTTTTCACCTCGGAGCCACTAGGAGTCCTGCCCCATCGCTGCAGCTGAGCAGATATTTGAGTTTTAAGAATACTACACAACACCATTGACTGGGAAATAAAATATTGGAATTGCCTCCATGAATGTATGGAATCTGTTTTTTTTTTCTTTCCTATCATTTTAAGACTTAGAAACAGCCGGTAGTGGTGGCTTGTGCCTGTAATCTCAACAACTGGGAGGTCGAGGCAGGATTGCCATGGATTTGAGGCCAGCCTGGAGTACATACTCAGTTCCAGAAAAACCTGAACTAGAATGAGACCCTGCCTAAAAGAAAGAAAAAAAGCATGGATATCAAAGTCAAATCCCCCGGCCACCTAAACAGCCGTGTGATAGTGACTAGATCACTGGCTTCTGTGTCCCTCAGAGACCTACAGAACAGTGTAACATTTAATCAAGAACGATAGAAAAGACCTATGAAGCCGGTAACAGTTGTTCCAGGCTTCTGTAAGCAAATTCATGGTGTCCAGAGCCCAGCTGTGCCATTTGTAACTAAGGACAGGTAATATCCTCATTCATCTATAAAATGCTGACAGTAAAATCACACGTATAAGAAAACTGTGAGAATTTGACGCCGCAAGACGTTTATCATAACAGAAGTTCACGGTGCCCTATGAACATTAATAACCATGCTGCTCCTGTTATAGGGGTGGTTGTGGGGAGCCCTCTTTATTATACCTCAGGGACCCACAGGTCAACGGCTGTGCTAACACCGCCGGGACGCTAGAGGGCCCTACTGCCGCAATGGGCGGCTCTGTCTAGGATGCTCCAGGAGTTTCAATGCTGCTGACAAAGAGAAGAGAGGAGCGGTCAGCGCCAGTAGGACTCCGCCCTATGAGGGCGGGACTAGAAGCCTGGTAGGGGCGGGGCCTGCCGAGGCAGGGCTGACGGGGCGGAGCTAGAGGAGCAGCGGGGGCGGGGCCTGGAGGGGGTTGGCCTGACGGGGCGGGGCTAGTGGAGCCTTGGGGGCGGGGCGCGACCTGACTGGGCTGAGTAGTCCACGTGGTTAGGAGGCGTCCTGATTGGGGAAGGCGGCACGAGAGGCGGGAACGGAACCGGAACGCGTCCTGACAGGGGCGGAGCTCTCGGAGTAGCGCGGGCGGGGCGCGGCCAGACTGGAGCGGAGCCGTCCGCAGGGTTAGAACGAGGCCTGACGGGAATTGAGCGAGAGGCGGAGCGGGGGGGGGGGGGGGGGGGGGCGGACCCCGACTGCAGCCCGACAGGGGCGGAGCTCGCGGAGCCGCGGGGGCGGGGCGAGGCCTGGTAGAGGCGGAGACCCGGTGCGGCCTGGCGAGAGGCGGAGCACGCAGCTCGGCGAGGGCGAGGCCTGATCGAGAAGGGAGGAGCGGAGAGACAGGGGCGGGCCGAAGGCCGACCCCTCGAGAAGGTGGTGGGGCGATGCAGGTGGGTGGCCGCTGCCAGCTCGACCGCCGGCCGCGTGCCCTTGCGGAGCGTACTCCGGTTTCATAGTCAAATTGAAACCCCTCCGCGGTGACCTGACCTTCCCGGGGCCGGAAAGGGTGTCCGATGACTGATTTGGTGGGAGGACAGGTGAAGCAGTGCTTTGGTTCCGGAGACGGTGGCGCGCCGGCTAGTGGCGTTTTCAGATTTGATGGCCGCTCCGGAGCTGGAGTTTCAGTTCGAATCGTGATTTCCCGGCGGGGCGGGGCGTGGGGTAGGGTTTAGGGGGCGGGCCTTTTGGATCCTGCAGCCCGAGGGGCGGAACTGGGTGGCAGTCCTGTTGCCCTGGAGCTGAACCTTTGAGCACCGAGCGGTCGAGCTAGGAATCCGGACCTGTCTGTAGGAAAGGGGCGGCGGAAGCAGAGATCCGAGCCTCGGAGCTCTCATTTCTGAGGGCTTTGGACACTCGGAGCTCGGGTGGAAAAGCGTGGTCCAGACCTGGTATCAGCTTGAGCGCCCCTTCCTCCCGTAGGTCGCCATGAACGGCAGGGCCCGGAAAGAGGCAATCCAGGCCACAGCCAGGGAGCTTCTCAAGTTCGTGAACCGGAGTCCGTCTCCTTTCCACGGTAGGTGTCCTGGGTTAGGGAGGCTAGGAGTGGGAGTGACCTGACCAACTTCCATCTCTATGAGAGAACCTTTTCTCTACAGTCGTGGCTGAGTGCCGCAGCCGGCTCCTTCAGGCTGGCTTCCGTGAACTCAAGGAAACAGAGGGCTGGGATATCTTACCAGAAAACAAGGTACTGGGACTGTTTGGAGGCAGAGGCTGTTTCAAATTCCTGTGTTCCACGTGATTAAGCAACTCACACCCCTGTCTTTCCACTCTCTTCTCCAGTATTTCTTAACCAGAAACTCCTCCTCCATCATTGCTTTTGCTGTGGGGGGCCAGTATGTTCCTGGCAATGGCTTCAGCCTCATTGGGGCGCATACGGACAGTCCCTGCCTCCGGGTAAGGAGTTGGGGCTCTGCTGGCCTGAAGGGAGGTGCGGGGGCAGTGTGGAATGGAGAGATTCTGAAAGTGAGATTCCCCAGGTGCAGGAAGGATGCTAGACTGCCCCTTGCCCTCCTCACAGACACTTTCCCAGCCATGTTTGCTCTGTATAACTTGATGGTCGCCTGAGTCTCTCCTCCAGACATTGTCATCCAGATGTTTTCTTCTCATCTCAATGCTCAGGTGAAACGCAAATCTAGACGAAGCCAGGTGGGCTTCCACCAGGTTGGTGTGGAGACCTACGGTGGTGGGATCTGGAGCACGTGGTTTGACCGGGACCTGACCTTGGCTGGACGAGTCATTATCAAGGTGGTATAGAGGGCCTAGGAACTGGGGAGGTTCTCATTTCAGCAGCTGGAAGATTGAATATCACATTCCTTCAGGGTACCAGTGAAGTGTCCCAATGGGAAGGGGGGGACTTGGTTATCAATTGGATTCGGGAGGTGCCCAGTTCTGACCTGGCCTGTTGGCCACAGTGCCCTACCTCAGGTCGCCTGGAGCAGAGGCTTGTACATGTGGAGCGACCCATTCTGCGCATCCCGCATCTGGCCATCCACCTGCAGAGAAATATCAATGAGAACTTTGGGCCCAACACAGAGACGCACCTGTGAGTCTATACCAAGGTCTGTGAGGGGTGGGATATGGCATGAGGTGACAGGGGTCCCATTGGGACCCAGAAGACCACCTCTTAATGGCCATAATCAAGTTCCACTTTTGGAATCTAGTTTCTATACACTTGGGGAGTAGACTGGAAATTTACGGACAAGGAGAGCCCTAAGTTCATGACTGCCTCCCTCCCTTCTCTCAACCCATTTCCCCACAGAGTGCCTATTCTCGCCACAGCGGTTCAGGAAGAGCTGGAAAAAGGGACTCCTGAGCCAGGACCTGTCAGCGCTGCTGTAAGAAGCTCCCTTGCTCCTGGGAGGGTGGGCAGAGTGGAAACAGACCAGTCCCCTAGGAAGGGCAAAGAGATGAGCAGGCCCTCCTTCTAGCATCTTCTGCCTTACAGGATGAACGGCACCACTCAGTCCTCATGTCCCTGCTCTGTACCCACCTGGGACTGAGTCCTGAAAACATCGTGGAGATGGAGCTGTGCCTGGCAGACACTCAGCCTGCAGTAAGGAGTTGCTCTAGGGTTCTGTGGGTGGGGTCCTCCAGGGTCCCCGCCAACCACAGCATAGCCCCTGAAGTGTTTAGCCCCTCTGTTAGTCTCCTTCTTGTTCTTCCTTGGAGATTTTGCTTTCAGTGGTTCCCAGATAAGCAGACCATTTTCCCCCAAGACCCACCTATGGGAACTTGATTAGGGTGTGGGGACCTTTCGGATCCTGCAACACAATGGACGGAACTGGGTAGAAGTCCTGGTGCCCTAGGACTGAACCTTTGAAAACAAAGCCAGAATCCAGATCTTTCTCTAGGGAAAGGGGCAGAAGCAGAAATCTGAGCCTTGGAGCTCTCATTTTTAGGGGGGTTGGATCCTCAGAATGTGTGAGATATGAAGTGGGTCCTGTCTGCTTTGACCTATGCTAGCTGTGAGCCTCTGAGAGCAAGAGGCCTAATGCCTCTTAGCTGCTAATGGAGAGAACTGCTAAATCTTAATCCTAAGTTTGTGTTAGCTGGTTTCTTTCTTTTACTTAGTGTATTGTTTTGTTTTGTTTTTTGAGACAGGGTTTCTCTGTGTAGCCCAGGCTATCCAGGAACTTGCTCTGTAGACCAGGCTGATCTCGAACTCAGAGATCTGCCTGCCTCTGCCTCCCAAGTGCTGTTTTAAAGGTGTGTACCCCCACTGGTAGATGCTGTAGGTTACCCTTTCCTGGCCTTCATTCTCAGCTGAACAGCAAGAAGTTTCCTAAGCCAACAGTCAGGAGTAGTTGCTTTGGCCCTTGGGAACGGTGAAATAGGTGAGGGGCCTGGGCACTTGGGTCAGGGTGTTGGTCCTGTCTTTCTAGGTCCTGGGTGGAGCCTATGAAGAGTTTATCTTTGCTCCTCGACTGGACAACCTGCATAGCTGCTTCTGCGCCCTGCAGGTGAGGAGCCAGAGCACTCCAGGCAGCCCGCACCCATGAGGGGTGGGGAATTAGGAGTTGAGATGGGGGCTAACCTCAAGCCCAGGGGTGGCGAGAGATGGCTACTTAACCAGGCCTTCACCCAACTGGCTGGGAAGGGCCCAAATGCTGCAGCCTTGGCATCACTATTTCTGTGCTGGTCTGGGACCAGGAGCTGAGGTATGGGAAAGCTGACAGGTGTGCCATGATGTCTTCTCATACCCCAGTCTGCTACTTTTCTCCAGATTAACAACCTCCACCTGAAAAGAAAGTCCTTGCCACCATGAACACCAGCATCTCTCTCTTCCTTCTGCGTCCTTCAGTCTGCCTCTGACTTAAGTGTTCCTTGGGATCTCATAGGACAGTCTGTACCTCATGCTCACCTTCTTGTTCTCCACTTCCTCTCTACCCTATTCAGGCCATTTCTCAGCCTTTTACTCTTCCTCTGCCTTTTACCTTGCCTTTTCCCTGCCTAACTTATGGTTGAAGATGGGCTTTGGGTAGTTACTGTAGACCTGGGGCCCCTGCTGCTAGGTTCATGGCCATCTCTAGAGCTGTTGTTAATGAAGCCCATCAATTTGCTTGGTCTTCATAATTGTCCTCCTGTAACATGAATGGGAACCTGCTTGTTGTTGGGGTTTTTGTCCCGCCCGGTACCCCACAACTGTTTGGCCACAAAGAAAATCACACATAGGTCTCCATAAATTATAAGCTGATTGGCCCATTAGCTCTAGCTTCTCACTGGCTAACTCTCACATCTTGATTAACCCATTTTTCTGATCTACGTTAGCCATGTGGCTCAGTACCTTTTTTAGTGGGGCAGATCACATCCTGCTGCTTCGGTAGTCTGGGCAGGAGTGGAAGGAATCAACTTCCTCCTTCCCAGAATTCTCCTGTTCTTATTGCATCGTTTCTGTTTCCTGTCTGGTTTTCCCACCTATACTTCCTGCCTGGCCAATCAGCGTTTATTTAAAACATGATTGACAGATTACAAACAATTCTCCCACATCCTCCCAGGATTTACATCATCTCTCTGTCTTCAGCATTGTCCTGCCTTCTGCAAGGGAAGGTGTGGGAGCCAAGTGCGCAGTGAACGGATCACTTATCCCATTAGAAAAGTCCTTCCCTGCCAGGCAGTGCCTAAGAGAAAGGTTGCTGAAAGCCCAGCTGTTGACAGAGGTGTGCAGCCGTTCAGTCCCAAAGAAACACACAGAGTACATTAATCATAAACTGGTAGGCCTATTACCTCAGGCTTCTTATTAACTCTTACATCCTGCATTAACCCATAATTGTTGTCTGTGTTAGCCATGTAGCTTGGTACCTTTTATCAGCAAGTCATTCTCATCTTGCTTCTTCTGTGTTGACTACAGACTCTTTCCTCTTCCCAGAAATCTGTTCTGTTTGCCCCACCTATACTTCCTGCCTGGCTACTGGCCAGTCAGCATTTTATTAAAGCAATACAATATAAGTGACAGGGTACAAGACCATTGTCCCACAGCACTCAGCCTCTTCACTGGCAGGACAGCATGCCACTCCCAGGTACTAGCAGAATAAGTTGTAAGAAGCAAAGGGCAGGGATGATGACCTTGTCTCCTTTCCCATCCAGGCTTTGATTGATTCCTGTGCATCCCCTTCCTCCCTGGCCAGGGAGCCACATGTGCGCATGATCACACTCTACGACAATGAAGAGGTATGTGGGGCTCTGGGCAGAGGTCCCTTTCTGGAGTCTTCAGTAACTACCTCAGAGACACTCAGAGTGAGTCAGGCCCACTCAGATGGGGACAGGAGAGCTGCCGGTGCTTCTCCGGCACATGTTGTTTCCTTGGCTCTAACTGGACTCCATACCCCTTTTTTTCTGTGCTCCTTGCTACATCCCTACCCCAAGGACAGGAGCATTGCACAGATCATCCTTTCGGGTCTGTAGCTTGGAACATAGTGGGTCCTCAGCTGTGTGTTTGGCTGTAACCCGAGCTGCTGTCGTGGAGCTTGACAGATAGCTAGTTCTCTCTCCTGTTACTCCCTAGGAGCAGTTAGCAGTTGGGGTAGGTCTTTGGTCTGTTGTTCTGGGTGTTTGGCTGTTCCATCTCTGGTTATCTTGTCTACATCTAGTCAGCAATAAGGGAGCGGGCAAAGAGACTAGATGCCTGTGTCTTCCAGAGTGTGGTCCAGAAATGAAATTCATTAGTACTTACATTCACAGAACTTAATGTGACCACATTTAGCTGCAGAGAAGACTTGGAATGATGGCTCTAGCTGGGTAGTTAGTTGTGTAGCTATGGCTTGGGCCTTCTGTTATGAAGGTATCATGGATAGTTAACAGTCTCCGTCAAATACATCAAGAGAAATTACCCAGGGTGATTACCTGCTGAGCCCTAGATGTAAGTATTGGGGACCAGAGTGGAAATTCTATCAGTAAGTGCTATTTCTAGACTGTAAATGACTGGGAATTGATCTGGACCCAATCCGCTGTCATCAGATGATCAGTAATGACCTGGGTGGGCATAGGGAAGATTCTAACAATACCAATCCCACCATGTGACTCGGGAGGATCCTGAGCCATTCTCAACACTGGGCTCCTCTTACTGACCTCCGTGTCCTGACTCTCAGAGTAAAACCTCTGCTGTCCCCAGGTGGGGTCAGAAAGTGCTCAAGGAGCACAATCTCTGCTGACAGAGCTGGTACTGCGGCGCATCTCAGCCACACCTCAGCGTCTGACCGCCTTCGAGGAAGCCATACCTAAGTCCTTCATGATCAGTGCAGACATGGCCCATGCTGTGCACCCAAACTATGCGTGAGTCTTCCTATCAGACAGTACTCACTGCTAGAGACCCAAGCATAGCCCAATTAGAGGCTGATTCCTGGCCCTGTCTCTTTCTCCATCTCCTGGGAGGTTCCAGGGGTCTTCCTTTTGATTGTTCTAGGCCAGACTTAGTGAAAGCCTAAGCCTGGTATGTGTGTTAGATAGCTTGTTTCCTTTTGTGGCTAGAATCTGACTAAATGTTTGTTTTGAATGCCCTGGGGACCTGCAGGATTGGGTGGGAAAGAAAGCTATAACCCATTAGTGCTATCTGCCTTGGAAGGGGAGTGGATGTTGACAGGCCTCCACTACAGGGTGTGGTGCTGACCTTTCCCACCTCCCACAGGGACAAGCATGAAGAAAACCACCGGCCCTTGTTCCATAAGGTAAAGAAGCTTTTAAGGATGTGGTAGCCTGGCTGGGCCTGGCCAATGTGGTTCCCCCTGGGTCACATGTCATCTCCATTCCCCCTTGACTTTTCCCAGGGTCCTGTGATCAAGGTGAACAGCAAGCAGCGCTATGCCTCTAACGCAGTGTCAGAGGCTCTGATTCGAGAGGTGGCCAGCCAAGTTGGGGTGCCCCTGCAGGTGAATGTGTATCTTTTCTGGGAAGGCTTGGTGGAGGGAGCAGGATGAAGACATAAACTGCTGTGCTCCGTGAGTGGGGAGCAAGTAGGTGGGCTTCAGTGGAGGGAGTTCCAGGGCTTTGGGTGCTGAGCTAGCTACATGGCTGCTTTTGTTGTGGTGTCTTTAGCCTAGTTTGCTAGGCTGTCTGGGTGCTAGTGTCCCCATCTGTGAAATGGGGTGATAATGATCCCTGCACTACTGATTTTTGTAAGGCTTACTCTCGCCACCTAGGTTAGTCCTTTCTGTTTTCCTCCTAACATCCACTTTCCCTGTGTCTTGTACCCCAACCCAGAAGGAATATTGAGGACTGGAGAGCCTAGAACCCCAACTGTCCACTTTTCCTCTGGCTATGAAATCACCCACCACTGTCCTGTCACACTGTGTGGACATACATATTCCTGTATCAGCAGACAGCACACAAGTTCTGGTGGAGGGAGGACTAGACAAGGGCTGTTTTTGCTTCCTTGTCTCTATCTTGCCCCATGTAATGCCAGATCATTCTACTCACAGAGAGGCCTCTGGGAGGAAGTGAGAACTAACACTGAGAAGAAGGACATTGGGAAGGTCCAGAGGAAGAACATCTCAGCCAGAGGGAACAGATAGAAAAATCACAGGGGGGAATGAGAATGAGTTAGCCTGGTCGTGAGAGAGAAGGCAGGGCTGAGAGCAGGCAGGATAAGAGAGGACGCTCACCCAGGCCAGTTTACTTCTGGGGCCCTGGAAGAGCATTTATATTCTAAGGTATGAAGACATTGTAGGCTTTTCCCTAATAGCTTACAGCAGAACCATGGCATATATACTTTAGAAAATACAAATAGAAATGAAAAAATAAAATTTGAACCAGGTGTGGTAGCACACATTTGTAACCCTGGCTCATAGAAAATGGAGACAGGAGGATCATCCTTAGCCACATAGCAAGTTCAAAGCCAGCCTGAGATACATGAGACTCTGTCTTAAAAAATAGGGCTTTCCAGGCAGTGGTACGCACACCGTTAATCCCAGCACTCCACTTCTCAGGCAGAGGCAGATGGATCTCTGTGAGTCTGATCCTGATCTACAAAGTGAGTTCCAGACCAGCCAGGGATGCATAGTTGAGACCATGTCTCCAAAAAAGAAAAGTATCATCAGAGTTTTACATATTCTTCCTGATTCTTCCTGTGCATTTATTTTAAATTTTGTAAAATTAAATCACTGGATACATTTGTTACCTCTTTTCATACACTGACTAGACAGATGCTGTTCAAGCAGTGAGCCCCCTTTTTAACACTAATTGATAATCCTTGCTTAGTCAGCAATTGCATTAGAATTTTCTGGTACACCTTTCCTCACCCATTCTTTGAACCTTCCCATTCTGTGAGGTAGAACCTGCCTCTCATCATCCAGGCTGATTAGTTATTGTAAGTTGATTCTTGGGCCAGCAAAATAGCCCAGTGGGTAAAATACCTGCCACAAAACCTGGCAACCTGAGTTTGATATGTGGGACCCACATTGTGGAAGATGAGAACTCATGCCTGTAAGTTGTCCTCTGATATGTGTGCCACAGCACATGCCTGCCACACACTTAAAACAAGATAATTGTTTACTTTCCCTTTTTCAAGGTTGAGTTTTATCCTAAATGTCATTATAAATTAGTTTCTTTGCTTTCACTTTTTACTATCAAATTATGAATGTTCATTGATTGAGTGCCGTTCACAGAATTATTATGAGTGATGCTCAAGTTGTCATGCCTTTGACCAGTGAGAGTTCTTTCCTATGCCCTGCGATAGGACTCTTAAAAGTTACCTTGCTTTTTGGCACAGTAAGAAATTTCAGCCTCATATTTTCATTTTTGTTCTTAGATTTGGCAACTAGAAAAAAAACTTTTTTTAAATTAATTAATTAATTTATTTATTATGTATACAATATTCTATCTGTATATGCCTGCAGGCCAGAAGAGGGCACCAGACCTCATTACAGATGGTTGTGAGCCACCATGTGGTTGCTGGGAATTGAACTCAGGACCTTTGACAGAGCAGACAATGCTCTTAACCTCTGAGCCATCTCTCCAGCCCCCCCCAAAAAAAAACTTTTTTTTTAAATCATGAGTTAGTATTGTAATTTCCATTTGACAAAAAAATTGGCTTATATTTTATAGTTCTGTTTTATACTTTAAAAAAGGAATCTTGGCCCTGGAGAGATGGCTCAGTGGTTAAGAGCACTGCCTGCTCTTCCAAAGGTCCTGAGTTCAATTCCCAGCAACCACATGGTGGCTCATAACCATCTGTAATGAGGTCTGGTGCCCTCTTCTGGCCTGCAGATATACACACAGACAGAATATTGTATACATAATAAATAAATAAATATTAAAAAAAAAGGAATCTTAAAATCTAGCATCATATTATAATTTCCTTGTTTTTTAAGGTAGGGTCTTATGTAGCTCATGCCAGCTTCAAACTCACTGTGTAGTAGAATATACCTTAAACTCCTGATCCCTCCACTTCCCAAGTCTTGGAATTACAAGTATGCACTTCCAAGCCTAAGTGTGCACTGCAGGGGACCAAATCCAGGGCTTCGCTCCTGCTCGGCAAGCACTCAGCCAGATGAACCACATCCCCAGCCCAGCAGTGTTTTATAGAACATGAAAGCTGCTGAGTGTTTTTCCTTGGTCTATTGAGTGTTCAGGCTGGGTGTAAGAGTAACAAAACAGTATTTTTAAATGCTTGAAGACATAGAACTAGATCATCTTCCAGCCTGTGTCCCTGGGGTAGCTTCTTCCTTGATCTTAATGGGCATACCTGGTGTTTAGCTTATGGCCTCTCCTCCTCTCTCCAGGACCTCATGGTCCGGAACGACTCCCCTTGTGGTACCACCATTGGACCTATCTTGGCTTCTCGACTGGGGCTTCGGGTGCTGGACTTAGGTAGCCCCCAACTGGCCATGCACTCTATTCGGGAGACAGCCTGTACCACTGGAGTTCTGCAGAGCCTCACCCTTTTCAAGGTAACTCCCACCTGAGCCTCCCCTCCATCAAGTGGCTAGCCCTGTTGCTGGGGCTGTTGGCTATGAATCACTCTACAAACTAAGTGAGATAAACAGTCTATAAGAAGTCAGGGTTTTGGCTCACAGTTTTAGAGGCTTTATTTCACGGTCAGTTGGCTTGTTAATTTAAGCCCTGTGATAAAGCAGAGTGTCATGGCAAGAACATGTGGTAGAGGAATCTGCTCCCTGAGATTGTAAGTGAGGGTATCCCCTCAAAAGTTTGCTTTATCCCAAGTGGCACCTAACTTCTTCCCTTCAGGCCCCACATCTTAATGGTTCCACTACCTCCCAATAATGCCACAGGCTAGTGAGCAAGCCTTTAACACATGGACCTTTAAGGACACTTACACAAGCCACACCATTCCTCATTTTCATGGCCTCAGAAAGGTTGTCTAGGAACGAGCTGAGGGGTGAGAAGACATTAAGCATAGACCCTTGACGCTATAGTAACAGAGCCTAGAACTGAAGGTGATGGGAGGCGAGCGGTTGGACATCGCTATCTGGTCACTCACTAACTCCTAGTTCCATTGCCTCTCGTTTCAGGGTTTCTTTGAGCTGTTCCCCTCTGTCAGCCGCAACCTCTTAGTGGACTGAGCTCTCTTGGCAAGGCCTGCCTTCTCTCACCCCTGGGACCGAAGGGGAGGTCTCAGTTTAGCTGAAGCTGGATTATTAAAGTGGATTTTCACCCAGCTCTGTTGTGCTTCTTCAGAAGCTGCTTGGTGGGGATTGAGCCTGACCTGAGCCTCTGGAATCAGAGCAGAGGTGAAGGTTGGGGTGCAGTAAAGAATAAATTCCTAGAAATAAAATTAAGGAATTGAATGTACTTGTACTTAAAATTCAGGTAAGTGCTGTTCGGTTGTCCCTCCTTGCATCTCACCTGTTTATAAGGACTTCACACCACTCCTTTTTATGTGTGTGAGTGTGTGTGTGCCTAGTACCCATAAGACCAGAAGAAGCCCTGATTCTTCTGTAACCAGTTATGAATCACCATGCAGATGCTGGGAACTGAATCCAGTCCCTCTGCAAGAGTAACACAAGTAGCCGGGCGGTGGTGGCGCACGCCTTTAATCCCAGCACTTGGGAGGCAGGCGGATCTCTGGGAGTTCGAGGCCAGCCTGGTCTACAAGAGCTAGTTCCGGGACAGGCATCAAAGCTACAGAGAAACCCTGTCTCAAAAAACCAAAAAAAAAGGAGTAACACAAGTAAACACTGAGCCATCCCTCCAGCCCCAGCTTCCCACTTCTCAAAGCACTTTCATTCGTTGTGATTTTGATGTAGACTTTTAAGAGGTTAGAATATGGTACTGGAGAGATATCTCAGTGGTTAAGAACACTGACTGCATGCCAACAGGTGCCTCCCACGTTTAATCCCAGCACTTGGGAGGCAGAGGCAGGTGGCCAGCCTGGTATATAGAGCAAGTTCCAGAATATCCAAGGATACTAAGAGAAACCCTGTCTCAAAAACAAACAAATAACAACAAGACCCAAGTTAGTTCCCAACCATCTAACTCCAGTTCCAGGGGATCCAGTACCCTTCTTCTGGCCTACATGGATACTGCATGAACACCCATGTCATGTATAGACATACATGTATACAAAATACTCATACACATAAAAATCTTTTTAAAAAGATGATTCAGCAAAACCATATGTATGTGTGTGCTATATAAACAGACTTATTGATTGGTTAGAAAAGTATTGACTGGAGAGAATGTGGGTATTGATTACACTGTTTCAAATTTTGTATGCATGTAAGTCGGTTTATAATAAAAAGGTGATGGTAAATTTAAAAATTTAAAACCAGAAGTGATGAGGGGGATGAATCAGGATGAAGAATTTAAGATGGTAGGCTTAAGCCAAGTGCATGATGGTGCATGCCTGCATCCCCAGTACTCACTGGGGAGGTTCAGACCAGAAATTCCAGTTTGAGGCTAGGACCTTTCTCAAGAAATAAAACAAAAACAGGATAAGCAGACTATTTCACCATCTGCTATGTAAAAAGAAATTACAGAACTGAGGAATAGAGCTGTGGCTCAGTGGGTAGCACTTGCTGATAAAGCATGAGTCCCTGAGTTCCGATCTCAGCTCCCATGTGAAAAAAATCAGACATGCTGCGACCCCAGTGCCGTAGGAGTAAAGACAGGAGAATCACTGGGGCGTGCTGGCCCCAGCCTAGTTATGGTCTCTGAGAGACCCTGTCTTGCGGAAATAAGGTAGGGAGATAGTGATGTCCCCTGACCCCCAATCCACAGATGCACACACCACATGCACAGCAGTGTATATACAGTACATACAATTGCAAAACCAAAAAAAGAATTAAGTGGACTAAATAGCTCAAAAGCTTGTCAGACTAAATATTTTTAAATTCGTGGCTGTGTGACCCACATGGCTGGAGGTAAGTGGAAGGATACATGAGAGCTTTACCCTTGGCAAACTAGATGACTTTGGTGCCATAGGTAGTGAATTTTTCAAACAGGTTTTTGAAATTCTGAGATGGGTGTGAACCATAGATTTTTTTTTATAGTTGGCAGCTGTTGAAGGACTTCACATTTGAAAGGTAGCTTGACAGTTGGAGAGGTCTGGTTTCTATGGTGGTCTGTAGTGTGACTCGGCTCAGAAAAGGATCTCTATGACTTCATCACTAGTGGTTCCTTACCAGAGCCACCCAGGCAACAAGAAACAGGCCACTGTCATGGTTGAGAGCTGTGCTGTGATGGGTAGTGTATTAGTTCCTTTTTATGCTATGATGCTATCATGGTGAAGAAACTTAGGGAAGGAAGCATTTGGGGGCTTATGGTTCCAGAAGGATAATTCATCATGGTGGGAGATCACATTTCAACAGACATAAGCAGAAAGACAAACAGATGAGGCTTAAAGCCCACACACAGTGACATACTTCTTCCCAAAGGCTACATAACCTTTCCAAATAGCATCACCAACTGGGGACCAGTGGTTTGGTACCTTGGCCTTTGGAACCATTGCTCATTCAAACCACTGTGAGTGACGTTCTGGCTGTAATGGAAGGAGCTGCTGTCCTGTCCCGTCAACAAGATTTGTCTACGCAGTTCCCCAGTGGTCCTCAGTCTGCTGAAGACGCCTTTCAGTGGCCTTCATGCCTGCCATTTGCCACCCTCCCTCACCTTTAGGGACCCATGGGATCAGGACACCTAGGATTGCTCTAATTGGATGAGCTATAGTTCAATAATGCTTTCAGAAGACAAGGTTACAGTGTGTGAAACAGCCATGGCCAAATACGTGACAAAGAGACATTTTTTCCTACCTATGGAACTATGGAGGGAAGATAAAAGATACTATTTGTTACTCACATTTGGGCTGCATTGTGACCAAAGTAAATGTCTAACTTAAAGAATGTATAATGTACTTAGATGAAAGACCAAAAGGCAAATAATGAAACATGACCATATATTCTTAGTGACTTCTCTGACTGGTTTTATGTGTATAGTTATTCAGACGAAAGGCTCCTGGAGCTTTTTCTTTTTTTAAAAAAAAAAATTATAGCTGTGAGACACACTTAAAAACAACAACAAAAAAAAGGTTGGCAGCATCACCATGTATGATCCGACTTTTTGTTTGGTTTGGTTTCCGTGGAGTACATTCAAAGATGTTAGATTGGTTCCTTGTTCTATTACTTGGCCTTCTTTCCTTGAGACAGGCAGGGTCTCTCGTTGAACTTGAAGACAAGACCTTGCGATCCTCCTGTCTCAAGGATCAAGGATGTCTCACTGCCCTTGAGTGCTGGACTTAAAAGCACACACATACCATACCCAGCTTTTCACATGGATTCTAGGGATTTGAACTCAGGTCCTCTCTTGCACAGCAAGCACTCTCACCCTCTGCACCATCTCTCCAGACCTCTTTGTTTTAGAAACAAAGACTAAGTTGCATAGGCCAGCCTTGAACTTGGAGTTCTGCCTCAGCCTCTAGCAGCTGGGACTACTGACCTGCACTACAAGGGCCAGCTTATTTCCTGAGCCATTGCTTCTGTTTGATGGTATTTTATTTAGGGTTTTTGCATCTACATTCATAAAATTAATTTACAGTTTTTGTGCTATCAGGTTCAGTTATCAATGTTATGATTACTTTATAGACTTTCCTTTTTAATGTTCTGAAAAATTTTAATAACATTGGGACTTATGGAAGACTGTAGAATCTCTCTGACAAAGCATATGGATTTAACGCTGTTCTGGGAAATCCTTTCATAACTTTATTGTGAAGAAAGAGGTGTGCTTAAGCCTCTGCCTCTAAAGGGATCGATTTCAGAAATTTCATGTAATTGCTCATGTAGGCATTCATATTTGTTTTCAAATTCTTTATAAAGTCATCTGTTTAAGTTTGCTTCTGTTAAATTTCCCCTTGTTATTTCCCCCTCCTTACCTTTTTCTCATTTCCCCCTCCTTACCTTTTTCTCATTTCCCCCTCCTTACCTTCCCCCATCCCCCCTCCTTACCTTCCCCCCATCCCCCCTCCTTACCTTTCCCCCATTCCCCCTCCTTACCTTCCCCCATTCCTCTCTCCTTACCTTCCCCCCATTCCCCCTCCTTACCTTCCCCCCATTCCCCATCCTTACCTTCTCCTACCTTCCCCTCATTATTTCCCCCTCCTTCCTTTTCTTCCTGGTTCTTTTTTTCTGCTCTACTTTCTTCTTCTTTCCCTTCTTTGTCTAAGATTTATTAATTCTTCTATTTTCTTAGCTAAAACTTTGTTTGATACATTTTTTTTCTCCAAGTACCAACATTTTAGTTTGTCAGTGCTAAGTGTGGTTGTGACAAGCGCTGGTGAGGGTCATGTCCATTACTGGATTCTCCCTTTGCAGGCCAGGGTTAAGCGTGGGGATGCTGCTGGTGGACTCAGCTCCTAGTGTTGATGGTGATAATGGGACTTCAGCATCACAGAGCCTGGATGGCAGCCCCTTGCCATCAGAGTCTGTAGTACTTTCTGTGTCTTAACTATGCTGTAACAGAGTATTTGGTTTTCTTTCTGCCTATTTCAGCCTAAACGACATTTGTAGGATGCACAAACAGGTTCGGACTCTGGCAACTGCCTGTGTTATTTGTAATAGTAAAATGCAGAAGGTCCTTAATGGAGATCCTGCCAGCAACTGTCCTTCTACCACTCTGTGTATGTGGTCTTACTGCCACTGTCAGTGTCTATACTTATTTGCCTGAGCACTTCTTTTTACTGCTTTTCTTCTTTTTTTAAATGTTTATGGGTGTTTTGCCTGCATATATGTAAATGTACCGTGTGAGTGCCTGATGCCCAAAGAGGTTGAAAGAGAGTGTAGGTCCCCTGTAACTGGAGGTAGGCTTGTCTGTGAGCCATCATACAGGTGATGGGAAATGAAGCTGGGTCCTCTGCAAGAGCAACAAGTGCTCTTAAACGCTGAGCCATCTCTCCAGCCCTGACTGATGTTCTACTCACCTCAGTGGAAGTGCTAGGGAACTGTGCTTCTTACTGCAGGGCAGCTCCATCCTAGAGTAACAAGGCTTATGTGTGTGAATCCTCCAGCTTCCTTCTGTCTTGGGCTCACACTCTCTCATCAGGAACATCAGAATCCAGCCTCATACCTGCCTTTGTGTTGGCTGCTGCTCCAGTACTGGGATCAACAGTGTGAGCAGCTGGGCTCTGCATTCAAATCTCTGTCTGCCTCTGAGGAAGTCCACCTGAATCAGAATGCCTCCAACAATGAGAGATGTACAGGAATGTCTGCTCTTAACCTTCTGTTCTACAGAAGAGGGGGAAGAAACTGAAAAATACACATGGATTGGAAAGGGAGGAGCAAAGCTTTTTTTTTTTTTTGATACCCTTGGTTACATAGAAAGTCCCAAAGATATTCAAATTAATAAGAACATTTATCACAAAAACTGGCTGAAAAAAAAATCAATCTACCAAAATCAATTTCCATTTCTATCTTCTAGCAATGACTAGTTAGAAAATGAAATTTTAAAGAGGCTTGCTTCTACCAAGTATATGAATGAAATACCCGTGATTAAATATAAAAGATTTCCTAGATCCCTACAGAGAAAATTTGGTTCAAATAAATTGACAGGGTTTATTTTTTTGCTTGTAGATGCAAAACTCATTGTAAAAAATATATCATTTATCCTTCAAATTGATGTATAGGCTCAGTATGATCCTATAAAAATGCCAGCAGGTTCCTTCCTGTTAATTTTCTCCTTTTGTGCAAGTTTACAAGCTGAAGCATGCACACACACACATGCATGCATGCACACAAAGAAATAGTCAAGACACTTTAATTGTATTTATTTATTTATTTGGGAGTCATGTATATGTCACAGTACACATATGGAGGTGAGAGGATAATAACTTGAGGGACTCACTTCTCTCTTTGGGTGCTAGGGCTTGAACTCAAATAGTCAGGCTTGGTAAAAAGTTCTTTACCTTTTGAGCCTTCTTACTAGTCCTAGTCAGTATGTGTGTGTGTGTCTATGCACTGGCTCTAGTCAAGGTAGTTTTAATGAAGATAATGGCCCTACTAGTATGGAAGCTCATTTTAAAGCCTCAGTAATTGTAACAAGTCTTCGACTCGCCAGCCCAAATAATGACATAGAGACTTCTTATTAATTATGGAAGTTCAGCCTATAGCTTAGACTTGTTCCTAACTAGCTCTTATAACTTAAATTAACCTATATTTTTATTCATCTGTTCTATCACATGGCTTTTTATCTTTATCCCATTCTGTGTATCTGACTCACTCTGCATCTGGCTGGCTTCCTTTGCCTCCCTTCTTCCCAGAGTTCTCTCTGTGCCTGGAAGTCCACCTAACCTCTTCCTGCCTAGCTTTGACCATTTAGCTTTTTATTCAATCAGAAGGCACCTTGTCAAAGACACGTCTTAAAAGATTATTCTATAACAAGTAATTAAGACAATATATTACTATTAAGAGTAAACTGGTCAATAGAACAGAATAGATGCATGAACAGCTGATACTTGATTTATACCATAAGTGGTAATTCAGCTGGTCTTTTCAATAAATGAGACATGAAAACTATCCATATAGGAAAGTGAAATTGGAAAATAATGGACAAAACTAATTACAAGTGTGTTTTTGATGTAACTGTAAATGGAAGAACAATAAAGTGCCTAGAAAATACTAGAGAAAATATCTTTATGATTTTGGTTAAACAAGATACAACACTAAGCACAGAAGACAATATTGGCAAATCTGATCCTATTAAAATTAAGGCACAGGGCCAGGTAGTGGTGGCACATGCCTTTAATCCCAGCACTCGGAAGGCAAAGGCAGGTGAATCTCTGTGATTCGAGGCCAGCCTGGTCTACAAGAGCTAGTTCCAGAATAGCTAGGACTGTTACACAGAGAAACCCTGTCTTGCAAAAAAAAAAAAAAAAAATTAAGGCACAGGGTCTGGGACTGTAGTTCGGGGGGTGCTAGCATGTGTAAGGCCTGAGTCCAACCCCCAATACTGAGGACAAGAAGATGTAATTAAGACAATTAAGGATGGGCATGGTAACCTGCAAATCTCAGTACTCTAGAGGTGGAGTCAGGAAGCTGTGAAGTCTAAGGCCAGCTTGGCCTATATGGAACCTATGGAACCTTGTCTCAAAAACACACACACACATAAGTGAAAATATGCTTGTTAGTCATCAAAGAAATACTAGATCAACCGTGAAGCTGACTGACCTTAAAATGCCAAGTTTATATAATTTTATGCAAAATCAAATATAGATACATGCTAATAGAAATAAAATACAAATTAAACAATGAAAAAGAGCCGGACAGTGGTGGCGCACGCCTTTAATACCAGCACTTGGGACGTAGAGGCAGGCAGATCTCCGAGAGTTCGAGGCCAGCCTGGTATACATAGAGAGTTCCAGGAAGTCAGGGTGGTTACACAGAGAAACCCTGTCTCTATAAAGCAAAAAAAGAAAAAAGAAATACTCAAAAAGTGAAAAAAAAAATCACAAAAAGAAGCCAGTGTACATCCACCATAATAGCTATGGTGTCAGTCTTGACCAGCACTTGATTGAATCACTAAGCAGACAGATATCTGGGGATGTCCATGAGGAATCATCTAGAGCAATGGCTTTCAACCTTTCTAAAGCTGCGACCCTTTAATACAGTTCCTCCTGTTATGGTGACCCCCAGCCATAAAATTATTTCATTACTTCTTCAAGACTGTAATTTTGCTACTCTTTTTTTTTTTTTTTTTTTTTGGTTTTTCGAGACAGGGTTTCTCTGTGGCTTTGGAGCCTGTCCTGGAACTAGCTCTGTAGACCAGGCTGGTCTCGAACTCACAGAGATCCGCCTGCCTCTGCCTCCCGAGTGCTGGGATTAAAGGCGTGCGCCACCATCGCCCGGCTTTGCTACTCTTTTGAATCTGACATGCAAGATATCTGATATGCACCCCCAAAGGGTTCGTGACCCACAGGTTGAGAACTGCTCCTCTAGACTAAGTTAACTGAGGTGGAAAGACCCACCCCTAAATGTAGTTGGTACTTTTCTATGAGCTACTGGGCCTGGACCGAATACAAGGACAAAGCAAGCTGAGCACAGCCATCCATTGCAATGTCTTTCTCATTGTGGGTGCAATGTCAGCAGCTATGCTCTGCGTCTACCCCTGGACCTCCCCTGTCAAGGTGAACTCTATCCCCTGGAGCTGGGAGCCAAAATAAACCCTTCCTTGAGAGGCTTTTGTCAGATACTTTCACACAGCAATGAAACAAGTAACAAATATAATAACCAAAACAAATTAAACTGCCCATACTGAGTATTGGTAAAGTGTCATTAGTGGAAATGTAGCTGGCGTCACCCTGGCGTTGTAACACTGTAACCTAGGTGTGCACCCTCAGCGAGTGTGTCTCTGTGTACATCAAGAGACGAGTATAAATGTGTATCACGCTGCTTATGAGTCTTAAACTGGAAACAACCCAAGAGTCCAGAACAGTGCAACTGACATTGCTAGAGACAGCGGCTTTGTGGTGTTGGAAACACACAATTTTGGAGGCTCTGTGTGGTGATTATGTTCAAAATTACAAATACAAAATTTAGTATTATAGCAAAGTCTTCTTTAGAAGAATATGCTTAAGGAAGACCAGGTATAGTGGTTTGAATGATAAATGTCCCCCATAATCTGTGTTATCTGAATGCTTGGTCCTCAGTTAGCGACCCATTTGGGGAGGCTTAGGATGTATGGCCTTACTAGAGGTCATATGTTCCTGGAGGCAGGTGTAGGATGCATGACCTTGCTAGAGGTTGTTTGTTCCTGGAGGCAGGTATTGGGAGCTTAAAGACTTTCACTGTCTCTGCTTCCTGTTTGTGGTTTGAGATGTGAGCTCTCAGCTCATATCTGGTCAGGAAGCCTGCTCGCTGCCACTCTTCACTACCGTCATGGTGATGGACTCTTATCCCTCTGGAACCATAAGCCCAAATAAACTCTTTTCTATACGTAGCCTTGGTCATACTGTTGTAACTCAGCAACAGAAAACTAGCTAATACACCAGGCCTCTGCCCTTCTGGGTTGTAAGAACAGACTTCAACCTGCTCGTGGGGTGTGAACTGTGACTCCCAGTGAGGCTGAAAATGAAACGAAGCAGAATTTGACCATGATTCATCTCTTGGCATCTGCTTTCCCAGCAGTCGCTTCACTCCATAAACGCAGGCACCCTCAGAAGGTGCTTGTTTATGAGAGCACAAGGCAGAATGATTTCATATGCTGAAGTCCATTGTGTTATTCAACACATTTACTTCTTTTTTTTTTTTTTTTTTGGTTTTTCGAGACAGGGTTTCTCTGTGGCTTTGGAGCCTGTCCTGGAACTCGCTCTGTAGACCAGGCTGGCCTTGAACTCACAGAGATCCGCCTGCCTCTGCCTCCCGAGTGCTGGGATTAAAGGCGTGCGCCACCATCGCCCGGCTAACACATTTACTTCTTGACTGAGATGAGCTCAGTCTCCGAAGCCAGATACTGAGGGTGGAGCAATAAACATTCGTGTCCCCTGCTCTCTTGGAATTTAGACTCCAGCCAGGAGACACACATAAATCAGCAAGGGCATAAGTCAGTGCAAGTAGTGATAGCACGAATTATGGTGTGATAGTGACTGGTAAGAGTGGAGCTGGCGGTGACACAGAGATAGTACTGGAATGGAAAGCAAGATGACTCCAGGTTGGGCCTTTCATGCCAAGGCCAAGTTGTGTCTTAGTCTCTGTTTTATTGCCGCAGAGAGACACCACAGCCAAGGTAACTTATAGAGGAAAGTATTCAATTGGAGGCTTGCTGACAGGTTCAGAAGGCAGTTTATAGTCACCATGACAGGGAGTGTGGTGGCGTGCAGGCAGCGATGGAGCTGGAGAAAGAGCTGAGAGCTTTACATCCTGATCCACAGGCAGGCAGAGAGAGAAACACTGGCCCTGGTTAGTCAATCTTCCCACCAACTGGGGAGCAAGCCTTCAAACACATGAGCCTGTGGGGCCCATTCTCATTCAGACCACCACAGGGGGTTAACAGTTATTCGAGTGTTAAAGAAATTCTTGAAGAGTGTTAAGCAAGGAAGTGACATGCTTAAATTGGTAGTTTAGAAAGAGTCCCCCTGCTGCTTGTGAACAACAAACACTCAACAAATATCAATTCCCTCTGCAGATAGATTTTTTTTTTTTAGTTAATCTATTGATTCTTTTTTCCTCTCTCATATATTACATCCCAACCCAAGTTTCCCCTCCATCCTCCTCCCAGTTCCTCGCCACCACCTCTCCTCTCCCCGAGGTCCACTTCTCCTCCATGTCCCTTCAGAAAAGAGCAGGCCTCCTAGGGATAGCAACCAAACATGACGTAAGTTTCAATAAGACTGGGTACATACCTCGTGGCTAGGCTGCATGAGGCAAACCTAGTAAGAGGAAAAGGGTTCCAAAAGCAGGCAAAAGTGTCAGAAATAGCTCCCACTCCCACTGTTTGGAGTCCCGCAAGAACACCAAGCTACACAACCATAACATATATAAAGAGGAGCTAGGTCAGACCCACATAGGCTTCCTGACTGTCACTTCAGTCTATGAGCCCTGGTTAGTTGATTTTGTGGGCTGTGTTCTCATGTAGTCCTTGACAGCCTACTCTTAAGGCTGAATTCACACACACACACACACACACACACACACACACACACACACACACAGAGCAAGCTGGGTTCACGCCTGGAGAGATGGCTGAGTGGCTAAAAGCACTGGCTGCTCCTCCATAGGATCCATGTTCAATCCCCAGCACCCACAGCACCAGGTGACTATTGACAACCATCTGTGACTCCAGTTCCATGGCATCCGACACTCTTTCTCTGCAGGGCACCAAGCATACACATGACTCACAGACATCCGTTCAGGGATAGGCTGATCCAAGGCTTTCCCTGAGGCTCTGCTATATGGTGAAGGGACATAGCTCCTTCTCTAAAACCAGAGAGCCAGTAATGACCTGGGGCCAGGGCCTTGGGGCAGGACGTCAGATCCTGCCAACTGTATATTCCCACCTATAGGGCTGTGGGTGTCAGTCCAAAAGCCTCTGTGAAGCTCTTGAGATGCCCTACAGTCCCTTTGTGCAGCATTGCTTCTTAGCTTCCTGCCAACTTCACCCATAGTATAGAAGCTTCCACTGACTCTATCCCATTACTCCCCTCCATGTGAGGAAGATGCTGTATTTCGTTCCTTCTTTTATTTATATCATTATATGACTATTTGACTTTTTTCAAGAGAGGGCCTCACTATATAGTCTGGTGGTTCTGGAACTCACTATGTAGGGACCAGGCCGGCCTCCAACTCAGAGATCCACCTGCCTCTGTATCCCCAGTGCTAGGAATAAAGGCATGTGTCACTACACCCAACAATGCTGTATTTCTTTTTCTTTTTTTTTAAATGTTTATTTTATTTATTATGTATACAATATTCTGTCTGTGTGTATGCCTGCAGGCCAGAAGAGGGCACCAGACCTCTTTACAGATGGTTGTGAGCCACCATGTGGTTGCTGGGAATTGAACTCAGGACCTTTGGAAGAGCAGGCAATGCTCTTAACCACTGAGCCATCTCTCCAGCCCTCTTTTTTTTTTTTTTTTAAAAAAAGACTTATTTCTTTTTATATGCATTCATGTTTTGCCTGCATGTATACGTCTGTGTGAGGGTGCCAGATCCCCTGGAAATGAAGTCACAGGCAGTTGTGAGCTGCCATATGAGGTGCTGGGAATTGAACCTGGATCCTCTGGAAGAGCAGCCAGTGCTCTTAACTGCTGAGCCATCTTTCCAGCCCCAGTGTTCTATTTTTTAATAAACTTGATCACATGAGTCATCAGCTTGTGCAAGACCTCCAGGCCCCAACTTCCCTATCTTCTAATCTTCTCATCCTCTGGCCATCATCCCCTTAGGATCCTGTCACAGAAGAAGAAGGACCTGCTGGTCCAGGTCAGACGTCCATGCAGGCAAAACATCCACACACATAAAGAGTTCCGGCTGAATATGGTAGCACATGCTGTTAATCCCAGCACTTGGGAGATAGAGGCAGGCGGATCTCTGTGAGTTTGAGGCTGGTCTGGCCTACATAGAGAAACAGTCTAAACAACAGGAACAACAAAAGAAACAAACAACAACAAAGATCTGTGCTCTGGCAGGTAGGCAGAAGAGCAGGACTTTCCAGCCTGGTTACTACTGCCATGGATGGGCCCGCCGTGGGGTGGGGAAGGAGGCACTGGCTTCCATTCTTCCTTAGGAGGTTCAGGCCCTAGAAGTGGGGGCTCTCAGGAAGACTGGGGTGCTGCATCTCATTCTGTTTCCTGCTGCCAAACTCCTGGAGACGTGCAGAAGGCATCTGGGATTTTACCAGCTCCCACATGAGAAAGAAACCGAGTGCGGGACGCGGGGCTGTCTCCAGAGATGGTTTGCAGGATGGTGGGTGTCCCTGACTCTGAAGCTCTGGGAAAGGAAAACTGGTGGGTGTCGTGTAGGCCGAGGTTTAAAATAGGATGATGTGTGTGGGAACTACAAGAAGTGAGTTCAGGTGATGACGAGGGCTTCGTCAGAAAGGAGAGAGGAGGAGTCAAGGGACTTGGAACAGACCCCAAGGCCTCTGGAGAAGAAGGAACAGTCACTGAGGCCCCGGCAAAGGTAGGAGCAGGAAGCCCTGCATCCAGTCTGTTTCAGGAAGGGACCAGGTTTCAAAGGCCTTGAAGGGATGGGCTGTTTGTGAGGGCACATCATGGGTGAGACAGGAGTAATAACCATCTTCACACCCTACCCCATCCATCCTGGTACTAAAATTTGGTCATTAACACAGGACTTCCTGGGGGAGAGTGGACTGGGGGGATGTAGATAGGCTTATGGAGTGTAGATACGGAAGAAAGTCCTTTGGTCTTCTACCGAGCCACTTCCAACTAGCCCCCATCCCTCTGGAGTTTCCCTGCTGGTGAGGAAGGGGTGGTGCCTAGGATCAGCAGGTTCATTTGCTTCCTGGGACCATTGTCTTGGGAACTCAGCTTCCTCCCAAAGCCCTGTCCCTTACTGTAGGACACTGGGGATACATTGTCTTTTATGATGCTTATTTTCAGCTTTCATTCATGTTAAGAGACATTGCTTTTTTTCTCTTTACACTGGCAAAACCGCCTTTAAAACCATTTCACTAGGCCAAGCTGTCTGAGGCTCTGTGCACCCATCTCTCCCCCGGATGCCTCTGCCCGGTGGCTGTTCTTACCTACCAATCTAGACCCCAGCAGTGTGAGGACCGCGGGATGAAGACACAAAGAAAGATGGAAGAGCTCCTAGATGGGAAGTGAGAGGGGGCTGGGGGTGGTGGGAGAGTCGAGGCTTGCTGACTGGGGACCCATAATAGACAGGACGCGGCTCCTCACTACTCGGGACTTTTACAAGGCTCTTGGCCCGTCCCTGCTAGGACAATTCTTGTACTTTTGGAGGACAGACCCAGTCCTGGGACCTGAGCACAGCGGGCCCCTCCCAGAGGTCATGAACTCCACATTTCACACGCGTAGAGAGGTGTGTGCCTACACTTGTGCCTCAGGGCAAGTGATGCATGGGTGACCTGGAGGAAAGGGGAGACCAGCCCGACCTCTCTGCCCGGTCACCCCCACAGCTGGAGCCTCACCTGCCAGGGCCAGCCAGAGCAGGGCAAGACCGGGGCCACTGTACCACCTCAGTGGAAGGCAATTCTCACAGGAGTCTGCCAGAGGGAAGAGCTCGGTTGTATAAACAGGATTCCTATGGGATTACAGCTGACCTTGCTCAACCGTTATTAGTCAGCCTCAAGGAAGAGTGTCTGCAGGGACAACCTGGATCTTAGGTAGTCTGTCTCCACTGAGCAAACAGTCTCAGGAAGGAGTGAGCACAGGCCCACACACAGCTGCCTCTATCAAAGGTCCCAGCTGGTTTTCCCATTTTGCAGGATCTCCAACCTGTGGGAGAGTGCCATCCATCGCTGTTTGAAAGGAGCATTCTCATCTGTTGAGCTCTCTCTCTCTCTCTCTCTCTCTCCCCCCCCCCCCCCCCCCCTCTCTTGTAGTTGAAACAAGGTCTCTCTGCATAGCTCTGGCTGTCCTGGAACTCCCTATGGAGACCAGGCTGGCATGGACATCCTCCTTGTCTTTGCCTCCCAAGTGCTGGGATCAAAGATGTGTGCTGCCATGCCTATAAAGGGAGGAGAAATTATAGTCACATCTTAGCTTCTGGCATGAGCCCAGCAGATTTCCCCAGTGTCAGTTTTTCCCACCCTTTCACCCTGCAGGGACCCTTCTGGAAAGACATCATTCAAACAAAAGTGGAAACCCATATAAGGACATGCCCCGGTTTCAGTTCCAGAGGGCTGGGATCCAGGGATCTACAGGTCTCTTCCCCCACAGAACCACCTGGGTGAGTTCTAAGGCTTATGGTTGGTCCGTGCTGCACATGCCCAGTAGACACAGAATGGAAAGGAAATGAGTAAAGGGATTGCTGTTCGGCACTTCGGCAGATAGACCGATAGAGTTCAGACTAGACCCATGATCTCTCATGACAGCCAGCAGCCCCTGGTCCACTGGTGATATGTCCCAAAGAAGGGGGCTGGGACCACCTCTGTCTCCTAGGGATAGTCACAAAAAGAAACTTGGGCTCTCGTGTCCTAAGGCGAGATTACATATCAAGTTCGAGAGCCTTCGTTTGGGCCCAGCCCTTTCTCTTTGGACTTGTTCACTATTTTCTTCTCATCTCTGACTTCTGGCATCCTTATCTCCAAGTCCGGTGACTGAAGTGGCAGGGAGCACTGTTTTACTTTGAGGGTTTCAGGGACCCTGAATCTCGATAGGCGCCCCAAGACAAAGCCCTCTCAAAGCCCTGTCGGTGGGTGACAGCTGGGCCTCGTCTGTTAAAAATGGGCACAGAGTGAGGGAAGAGATTGGTATTGGCTCAGGGAGGTGTGGTAGGGCCCAGCACTACCATTAAAGTCGCAGCATAGTGGAGAACCTTCTGGAAGGGGTGGGGAGTGCCTTGTGGGTAGGCTCTAGATTTCCAACCAGAGCGAGGCCATTTCTGACTCTGCTGAGACCGTGGACATGTGACTTCAGCTCTTCAAGCCCTCCGCCACTCAGTAAAGTGGATACTATTGCCTTCCCTGGCAGGCTTAAAGACTATATGGGGGGGAAGGGGAGATGGACAGGACGCACCCGCCTGTCTCTTGCTGACTGCTTCTGGGTGGAAGGAAAATTCCTCATTTGCCCACTAGAGGGCGCCCCACTTCCTCTGCCTCTCAGTCGCTTGCAATGAATGGTCCCTTATGCAAAGACAAGCACAGGCAGCACAGGTGCTGACTTTGGAGGGACCACGGAAATCCGGAAATCAGCCCCCGAGGTGAAGATTGAAAATGTAGTTAAATTTACCATGGTTATGTCTAGGCTGAAGGCACACACAGCGACTTTTCTTGTCATTGTCCCCTAAACAGCACAGTTTAAAAACTCATCCATTATGAGCACCCAGAGACGATTTACATAAAAACGGAGAATGTGCAGAACTTATATACAAATGTTGTCATTTCATATAAAGCATTTGAATATTCTTGGACTTTGAGCTCTATGGGAAGTCCTGGTGTGTGTGTGTGTGTGTGTGTGTGTGTGTGTATTTTCCTCATGCCCAGTCTTTGCCTGTTTCTGAATAATTTGAGTCTTTTGAAGACCCGATAAAATGCTATCAGTTTGGTGCCTTCTACCATCTTTATGAAGGGAAACTGATGTCAGGCTGGGCGAGGGTGGAGCTGGACAACGTTTCTTGTCTTCTGATGCTTCTCTGCTTCTCTGCTTCTCCACACCGTCACACCCTCCTCAAGGGGCCCCAGTGAGAGCAGGCGGTTTACACAGTGGTTCTTCCACACTTACTGAAGCTTCAGACATGACATTTGAATGTAGACAGCCCAGGGGAAGATCCGGAGCAGAACCCCCACGAGAGACGTTTTCAACACAGTTGCTTAGGTGAAATTCTAGGCCATGTTCAGAGGACTGACAGAGCAGCCAGTGTGGGAAACTGGCTTCCAGAGACCTGGCAGATCTGTGTAGGCCCAGTCTCTGGGGGATCTTTTAGGGTGTGTGATTTTTAATTTGTTGCTGCTGTTGTTTTCAGGGGACTGATTTTTTTTTTTAATTCCAAGAACACTGGCCAATTCTTGGTAGGTATTTAAGGGACGATATAAAATGTTATAGGAAGATACATTGAGGCAGCCAGATCATGGACCATGAAGCATAAACAGTGTAAATGGGTAGACATATAAGGGGCTCTGGAGTTATTCAGAAGTAACCTGCTGGATCCTGCTCTACAATTGAACAACACAGCTGGAGAATCAGCTGGACTCCACCCAGGTCAGCCTGCTCCCCAGAGACACCCACCCCCCCACTTTCCTTTCTGAGAACCGGTCCCCAGCCTTGTCACCATGGCAGCTGGGCTCTTCCGCCTGGTCTGATTGGTTGCTGGATCACATCATCAGTCCTGTGACTGACCCTGTGATGGGACACGGTTGCCATGGTTTCGTCAAGTATGCAAACAAGCAGCTGCGGTTCTCCGGGCTCAAGGGACGGGACTGGAGTCCAGCCTAGCTAATGGAAAATCCTTGGAAGAGCTGGAAAGCCTAAGTTATTTGTCTCTGGGCTCAGCTGACTGCGACTGCACCTTGTTCTATCGCTGATGGAAGAGGAGGGGGGTGGCAGTCCTGCCTCTCCGTGCATTACCTGAAAATGCCTTGTTTCTTGTTTTGTTCAGAGCTGGAGACATGGCTCAGTGGTTTAAGAGCACTTGCTGTTCTTCCAAAGGACCCAGGTTCTGCACTCAGAACCCACATAGCAGCTACAAACCATCTGTAACTCAAGTTCCAGAAGATCTAACACCCTCTTCTGGCCTCTGAGGGCCAGAAGACATACATATGCCTGCATAGACTTCCGAGTAGACAAAACACTGATACACATAAAATAAAAATAAATCTTAAAAGAAAAACCTTCCTTGCTTCTTCCCATTTTAGGACTTCTCTGCTATGGCTGCTCTGAGTAACAACCTCAGCAGAGGAAGGCTGCAGTGGAAGCCTCCTCCTCCCCCTCCAGCTTCCTGATATGCGAGTGCTGGTGTTGATTGTGTGTCCTCTCTGTTTCTGCCTCTGTGTCTGTCTTTCTGTTTCTTTCTGTTTGTTTTTGAGATGGGAAGTGATGTAGCCAAGGCTAGCCTTGAACTCTATTCCTCCTGCTTCAACCTCCCAAATGCTAGGGTTACAGGCATGGGTCGCCATGGCCAGCTAAGGTTAGTTTTCAAGCTAACTCTTTTCACAGATGTCTCTGGAGGCAGCATGGGTAAGCTCTGGGCTGGCCAGAGTTTCGGAGACGAGAAGCAGGAGCAAAACACAAGGAAGACCGGGCAGGGGTCCTCAGAGCACAGTCATGGCAGCCTAAAGGTCTCGTTTCGTATGCTTTTTTCCTCCAGTGTCTTTTCTAAAATGGTGAATAGCAAGCTAGACTCACAGCTGGTCTGGAAGGCAACCTGCTGCACCTTGCTCTTCTCTTTGTAGAAGGCAGCCCTTCCTTCCTTTCAGACCCTAGGTCACCTTTGTTCTGCTTTCTGAGATTCGCAGCCCCCTCATCACTGATGCTCTCCGCAGGACAATCGTACTGGTCCCCACCTAAGCAGCTACCAAGAAAATTATTTACCAATACTATGGAAACGTTTATATTTGGTAACTACGAACAGCTGTCCCTGGAAAAGAAGTTCAGCCACCAATGCTCAACCCAACCAAGTTCCAGCATGTTCCAGGCTTCCAATTTCATGTTGCACAAAGTACCTCCACACTCAGCTCATCGTGTCCTCACTAACTGGAGCACACGAACATGTACTCAGCCCACCTACTCAGGAAATATTTAAAAAGTGAAGCTAAGATCCTTTCATAGGCAGATATGGTTAATACACATCCTCTCCCTTGGTTCTTGCTTGTAAGGATACAGAGAAGGTTACCTTCAGCAAGTCACATTTATTTACATATGGGTCTTAGCAGCTCCGTTGACCGCTAACTTCCACTTCCTCCTCCTCCTCGTCCTCCTCGTCCTCCTCCTCCTTCTCCTCCTCCTCTTCCTCCTCCTCCTCCTCTTCTTCTTCCTCTTTTTCCTCCTCTTCTTTTTTCTTCTCTTCTTCTTCTTCTTCTTCTTCTTCTTCTTCTTCTTCTTCTTCTCTCTTCTTCCTCTTCTTCCTCCTCCTCCTCTTCCTCTTCCTCACACATTCTTCTCCCTGTTATTTGGCTTGCTTTGTAGAGATCTATACTTCACTCCTTCTGGCCACTGCAATACATGGTCCCTGCCTCAAGGCAACTAGAAGTTCATCAAGAAAGTTCAAAACACACATGTGAACATAAAACACTTTAACTCAACAGGCATTAGGAACCTCTGCAATAGACTCCATAGGTGCCTGCCCAATATATCTTGGTCTGACTCTCAAGTCACCTGCAGTAACAAATGGACTCTCTCAGTACAGAACACGAGCTTCAAATATTAGGAACACTCCACTGTCATTTTGACGATTGTTTGGAATGCCTGACTTGAACATCTGTGCATCAGACAGTCCTGCGGTATCTGGGATTTAACATCCCCTGGCTGCTGGGGGGGGGGTGTCCAATCCTTTGCTGATTAAAGTCTAGAGGAGCCATGAATATTCACTTTTCCTCCCTTGGTGGGCAGGATTTTGTTTGTTTGTTTCTGAGACAGGGTTTCCCTATGTAGCCCTAGCTGTCCTGGAACTTGTATCAAACTCACGGAGATCCACCCACCTCTGCCTGCTGAGCGAACTATCACATCCAGCCATCAGCAGGATTGATTGCTACATACACACAACAGTGGTCCTCATCAACATGCCCCGCCCCTTTCCTCACTCCATCCTTACTTCAGGATTCCTTTTGGAAGCTGGGGAGGTGGCTCAGTGGATAAAACTCTTATCGTACAAGCATGCCAATGGGAGCGAGTTCAGGTCCCCAGCACAAGGTAAAGCCTGGGTGGGGACGGTTGTCCCCTGTCTTAGTGATCAGTGGATCCCCAGGGAAAGCTAGCTAGACTAGCCTAAACCACAAAACTCCAGTTTTACCAAGAGACCCTGCCTCGGCCAATAAAGTGGAGGGTGACTTAGTAAGACACATTTAAGGGGTTGCATGTTGCATACCTGGCAGTGGAAAGGCACCTGGCGGTAGGCGATGGAACTGCTGCCGCTGCCTCGACTTCAGCAGGAACTAATACTTCCTGTTAGGTATATTTTTTTAAGACAAGCCTCTCCGCCAACACAAATAATTCCAATTATACCAAATTAGATCAAATCAATGCCCATGTTTAGTGCAGTGCTCCTGGATGGCCTGGAAAAGCCTGACAGGGGGAAAAGAGAGGGGAGACCATGCAAAACCCGGAGACCATTTGTTCTTTCTCTGGGGAGCAGACTAAATAGCCTGTGGGAGTGGTCCTGACCCCTGGGTCAGGACTTGGCAGCCTTTTTTGACTCTCCCTGGGGAGGGGTCAGGACTTGGGCTTTTTTGACCCTTCCTGGGGAGGGGTCACTGCTTGGTGGGCTTTCCTGGAAGTGGAGTCTGGACCAAAACAACTCCCTGGCTCCCCTGGACTTGAAATGGATGCCAGGGGCTGGGGTGATGCTTCCAATCAATCATCCCAGACTCCTTGGATATAGGGGTGTCAGAAGGCTGGGATCTCACTTCTAACCAAACACTACCTATCTAGATTTTTGAGGCAGGATCTCATGAAGCCCAGATTGGACTTGAACTCACTAAGTGGCCAAGGATGGCCTTGAACTCTTGATCCTCCTGACTATACTTTATAACTGCTAGCATTCTAGGTAGATGCTGTAAGGACCTGAAGTTGGGCAGAACAAGAGAACAGGTGGAAAGGAGACACCTTGGAGAGAGGTGAAGTATGAACTGATAGACTTCAGCGACTGTCTGGGTTCCCATGGAGACAGAAGGGGGGAGAGCCAGACCTAAGCTTGGAGAACTATTGGCTGGGCAGATAACTGCTCCCGACAGAAACAGGAGTGACAGAAGGTACCACGTGGTAAAAGTTGTTTACTGCTAAGAATTAAGGGCACAAGCAAATCCAGGAGCTCAGCTCTAACAATTCTCTCCTCTCTACCATGCTTCCCTGAGTTGTTATCTTCCTATTGTCACTAGACAGCGCCCTGATGTGCAGACAGGTCAGAATAGTTCCCATATTAAAGGCAAAAGAACAGCAAAAGTCTTGACTTCGGCCCCTGGAAGTGGCAAGCTGATCATTTTATACCAACCCTCTTGCTGGAGACTTAGCTCCACCATGTTTACTCTCACTGCTCCCCTGAGGGTGCAGGTGGTTTGTGTGAGGCTACTATCCTAAAGCACAGGTGCAGAGGCTGGCGTGTGGGCTTCAAGAGCCCAAGTGACCACAGCTGTTCCCAGCGGTCGGCCATTAAGTCCACGCTCTAGGATTGCTTTCCTGTACATTTTCAGGTTCTGATGTTGTTTCTTCTGCTCCTCACATGCATTGTCTCCTGTGTTCCCCTGGGCCAACTTTACAAGTCACAAACAACTAACACACACCCATAACAAAAATAAACAACCTACCCACAACTATTAAAGACATGGAAGTCATTAAACTAGTCTCCAGTCCAGGATGGTTTCGCTGGCAGATCCTACCACATATTAAAAGAAGACATGAAACAGGAAGCTGGGAAGATGGCTCAGAGACTGCAAGCACAAAGACCTGAGTTTGAATTCCAGCACCCTTATAAAAATCCTGGCATGGCTAGATGTACCTGTAATGCCAGCATTGGAGGCAAAGACAGGCAGATCCCAAGAGCTCACTGGCCAGCCAAGCTAACCAGAGAGGCAAGCTTCCAGTTCAATGAGAGACATTATCTTTTTAAAAATTATTTACTTATTTATTATGTATACAGTGTTCTGCCTGTATTTACGCCTGTACGCCCGGAGAGAGCACCAGATCTCATTATAGATGGCTGTGAGCCACCATGTGGGTGCTGGGAATTGAACTCAGGTCTTCTGGAAGAGCAGCCAGTGCTCTTAACCTCTGAGCCATCTCTCCAGCCCGAGAGACATTATCTTAAGACAATAAAGTAGAGAAATAAAGCAGGACAATCTCTGGCCTCCTCATGTGAGCACAGGTGTATACACCTTTACATCATGTATCCCTCCTCTCTCTCTCTCTCTCTCTCTCTCTCTCTCTCTCTCTCACACACACACACACACACACACACACACACACAATCACAACAATAATACACAAACATTTTAAAAGAAGAAACGACACATCTATACAGTCTCCTCCAGCAGAAGAGGGGAGAATATTTTCCAGCTCATTAGATGAAGTCAGCAGGGTCTTGACACTAAGCCAGGAAAGGCCAGCACAGAAACATGAACTGCGAAGGGACATCTCCCATAACCATGGATGTGCCGTGAACACGGATGTGCGCTAAGACCTCTCAGGTAAGCAACTTTCTGTGTCATTGATTCTTCTCAATCTTTCCATTTCTGGTTTTATTAACTTATGCTTTTTATTACTAATTAAAATAGAGTATCTTTTATCTACTCATTGACCATTTCATATGCATGAACAATGTACTTGGATCACATATGCCCCAACTTTCTCATCTCCAGGATCCCCAGCTCTTCCTCCCGGTAAGTTTTTCTTGATTTGCTTCTTCTGATGACTTTCCCTATGCAATCACTGGATGCCAGCAGCTTCTCCCAGCACTCTGTTCCCTGATCCCACAGGTTCTATGTGCTTTCACCATCTTTCTGTTTAGAGGACTTTCAATTGTCTTTAAGAGTTCCTCTCTGAGCCAAGGATTATTTAGAAGTATTCTTTTATTTTTTTTAAGAGCTAAGTGTTTGGAGACTTCAATGCTATGGATTTTTTTTTGCAGTGTTATGGTTATAGAACATTTTGTATGGTTTGTCTATAATGCAGAATAAGGATAAAGTTTCATTGTGCGCTTGGAACAAGTTTGTACTCCCTGTGTTGGATGGAATGTTCTACAGATGCCAATCAGAAACCCTTATTCAATGGTGTGACTCAGATCCTCTACGCCTGCTGCTCCTGTGTCTGGTACTTTCTCTTGGTTTCTGAGAAGAAACCCACAGTCTCCTACAGACCATGATTTGTCTGCTTCTCTTCAGCACTGTTCATTTTGTACCATTGTTGTTTTAGGCCCTGGTAGGAACGTGCACAGTAAGAGAGGATGTCGTCTTGATGAGCTGACTTTTTAAATTTTATTTTATATGCATCAGTCTAAGTATGCATGCCTGCATGTATGTGTGAGGGTGTCAGATCTTGGAGTTGCAGACAGTGTGAGCTGCTGTGTGGATGCTGGGATTTGAGCTTGGAAGATCCTCTGGAAGCTTCTCTGGGAGAGCAATCAGTGCTCTTCACTGCTGAGCCATCTCTCCAGCTCCCTGATTTATTTTTAGATAAACTTTTATTATTTTCATTATTTTTATTTTTTATTATTAAGCAGTATTCTCCTTTATCCTCCTGATTGTCTCTGTGTTGAAGTCCATTCGTCTAAAATCAATATGAGTACCTCAGTCTTGGTTTGTTTTGTGTTACCACGATCTTTTCCTATTCATGTATGAGTTTTTGTTTATTTGTTTTGCTGGAATTACAGGCCTGCACCGCCACTCCCAGTTATGAGGTACTGGAAGTCAAACCCAGGGCTTTGCACATGCTAGGCAAGCTCTCTACCAGCTGAGCTACACCAGCAGCTCCTCGTTTGTGTATCAGTTGCTTCTCTCACTGTTATGACCAAGAAGCAACTTAAGGCAAGGGAGGATTTATTTGGCTTATGATTTGAGGGAACATCACCATGGCAGCAGCAGTCTGACTGCTTGCTCACATCTGGTGAGATCTGGAATCAGTGTCTGTCCCGAGTGAGCCACTTTCTACAGCGAGGCTCCTTTCCTAATCCGCCTAGAGCCTTTTCAGCAGCGGCACCAAACCAGGTGCTGTAGTGCATGTCTTTAATATCAGAACTTGGGAGGCAGGAGCAGGCAAGTATCTGTAAATTTGAAACCAGCCTAGTTTACATTGTGAGTTCTAGCCCAGCAAGGATGTCACAGTGAGACCCTCTCTCTAAAAAGTTAAAAAAAAAGAAAAATGTATGTCGAAACAGTACCAGCATCTGGCCACCTTTTATTCAAACACAGGAGCCTAGGAGTATACTTCATATTCCAACTACAGCAAGATATTTTCCCTTTGCTATATGTGTATGTGCATTTTATCTACATGTAAGTATGTACTCCATATGTGTGAAATGCCTGCAGAGACCAGAAAAGGGCATTGGGTCCCCTAGAACTGGAGTTGCAGGTGATTCTGAGCCACCATGTTGGAGTTAGGAGTCAAACCCTTGTCCTCTGCAAGAGCAGCAAGGCTTTTAACCACTGAGCCATCTCTTAAGTCCCTATTTTTCAGTTCTTAAATGGCCCCTGAGAGGAACAAACAGAACAGCTAGGGGGGGGGGGGCGGCAGAGTTTGGGAAATAAACCCAAAATGATTACAGAGGTCCTTGCAGAGAATTGCAAAGGACCTAGCTCTTCTGCAAAGTGCACAAGAAAGACACTGGGGACTTTAGCGGGGAAGAATCGTGTAGAATAGATAAACAGTTTCGGGACTATCTTAGCATTGCTGGAGACTGCACCAGCAAAGGCAAGAGCAGCGTGGGTAGATCTGTCAGGAGGCTTTGTCCTGGCTTGAGGATGACTGCGGCGGCCCGGAGTAGCGCTGTGGTGCAGCTGGGCGCTGTGGTGCAGCTGGGCGCTGTGGTGCAGCTGGGCGCTGTGGTGCAGCTGGGCGCTGTGGTGCAGCTGGGCGCTGTGGTGCAGCTGGGCGCTGTGCACTTCACTCCAGGGGAGGGGATCCAAGGAAATGACTTCTGACTTCTGTCGCCATGGCAGATCCGCTGCTCCTGCCTGGATTGGTTGCTGGGGGGATATTAACAGCACTGAGTAACTGATTCCAGCACTGATAACTGGTTGTCATGGCGCTATGAAGTATGCTAATAAGAGCCTGCCAGGTTCAAGTGTCTCATCGAGCTCTGCACAGAAAATCAGGAAAGATGAGAGGATCAGGGCGTGAGAATCAAGGGAGGCATGCTGAGTCACTGGGCCTCCAGACGGCCTGAATCAATACTATTACAGTCCTCTGCGAAGTGGGGTGGGAGAAGGGAGGCCCAGCACGAATGCACAGGAACTTCAAACCCCATTTTCCTTCCATTGTAAATCTTCTTAGGGCTGTTTCCTTCTCTGAGCAAAACCCTATAGTGGGCTAAGTCTTCTCTACCCTTATTACCCTCTACAAACCAGTCATACGGTAACCTGCTGTTAGATTTGTTTAAATAAAATTGAGTTTTCTTGAAAGCACAAAAGAGGCCTAAGAGGCAGAAGGGCAGGCCCTAGCCAGAACCTCTGAAGTGAGATTCATAGGGTCAGTGAAGGAGGAGGGGGGGAGGGGCATCCTGACGACAAGTGAGGACAAGTGAGCAGGTGGCTTCTTGACACAGATGGAGACCAGGGGTCTGAGTGCTCCCTCCTTCTGGACATCATTCCTGACAAGGAAGGATCAACAAACCATAGCCTCTCACCTGCTGCCCGCAGGCAGGTGTTAAATACTTTTTCTTTTCCCCTTGAAGAAGAAAGTTCACCCCTGTGAGCTCCAGGTTCAGTAGGCTTGAGATCCTACCCCGTTTTAGGGGTGCTGTTCTCAGCAGTTACATTCAGAAACAAACAGCAAAAAGGAGTATTTGTTTTTCCCCACATCTCTGTTTATTTAGATAGAGAGTGTCACAGTGTTGCCCTGGCCAGCCCAGAGATCGCCTACCTCTGCCTCGCACGTTCTGTGATTTAAGGCATGTCATTGTTATAGCGAGTCCCAGGAGACTGGAACCTTAAGAGGGAGAAGAGCATGCACTACTGCTCAGACTGACAGGCCCCCTTTCTCTGTGTACAATACCTCTCAAAACAGACTCTCACTCATGTGATCCTATGCCTAAAGTTGTTTCATTTTTAATTACATTTATTTGGTACGTGTGGACACATGTGTGTGTTGTAGATAAGAGAACAATTTGCCAGAGGCAATTTTCTTCTTCTACTATATGGGTATGAGCATCTCCTCAGTTGTTCCTATTGCTTATTTATCGGCAGAGAAGGAGGGCCTTATGCATTTGGCCATCCTCAGGGACTTCCTGGAGTTTTTAGGTTGTTTATTCTCTGAGTCTTAAGAACTCTCTGAGTCTTGTGAACATGGTGGCACACGCCTTTAATCTTAGCACTCAGGAGGCAGAGGCAGGCAAATCTCTGAGTTCAACGCCAGCCCAGTTTACATAATGAGTTTCAGGACAGCCAAGTGCTGTCTTACAAAACTCTGTCTCAAAAAGTTAAACAAACAAACAAACAAACAAACAAAAAACCAACAATCAAACTCTCTGAGTCTTCACAAGCTCCCCTTTACTATTTCTTGAGTCTCATAAGGTTCCCTCAAGGGGGGAATATGCCAATTTATGTTCCATAACACCCCTCAAATTGTTCCTATAAATCATTTAAAATAAAATGTTCAGCACACAATCACTGATAATAAGATAAACGTTCAGGTACTGGTATGGTAAGACAGCTTGGGCTAGACCATCCTGTAAACTAACACTGACTATATCCATTCCAGACAAAACACAAAGAAAGCTGTATAAAGGCATAGAGTCAGCAAAAGGAAGAAAAGGGGTGGGATCATAATCCCTAAAGAATAGAAGCCCCACTAGGTGAGTTCCACATTCAGCGGGCCTTTTCTATCAAGACACTTCACCATTCACGGCAGCACAGGGGGAAAGTAGGCTTGGGCTGAAAATAATGACGTCACTGGTGGACATTGTGGATACTGGAATCCCAAAGAGGCCGGAAATTGAAGGAGAAGTCTGGGGAATGGGTGATCTACAGAGAGAGAATCTAAAATCTGAATATAAATCCCCTCAAATTCTTAGCTGCCTCCCAGACAGCACATGCACAGGGTGAGGTTTCAAAGCGCCTAAAGGGAAAGCCAAATATCTGAACAAAGCTTCCAGCAGCTGCCACAGTTCTAGAGGGGCAAAGCCTGGAGCGCAGAACCCACAAAATTAGAGGGCATGCTTCTCACTGAAATCCCCAAAGAGCCTCAGCAGTAACTCCTAAAGAAACATAATGTAATCCAGAGAGTCCGCCATGCACCAATCCAAAACATTCAGTTTTCAACAAAACTCCTACTGCAGTTTAGAAACGACGCACACTGTCCCATAGGAAGCAGAGGGTCAGGTGGTTAAGTTATTGAAATAGATTCCTTCTAAAGAGTACCGTGGTTTGAATTAGGGCAACCGCAGTGGCTGTGGGAAATTGAGGATGAACGTTCGATGTTTTGCGGGTTGAATCCACATGGCTGCTAAAATATTTTAAATGGATGAAAATAAAACGAGTGTCAAAGGCAATAGATATCACACTGCGTGCTCACTCTTCCCTCGCAGTTCAGATTTAAATATCACAACCAAACCATGAAGATGGTTTGTTCCCACCCCCATTGTAAAAGCAATCAATTTCTCCCTCCCTGGGGACTGAGAATGAAGGTTTATCTCGAAAAGCGTGTAGAGGGTAAGGGCAGAAATTCCAGAAGGTCGAATGGACAGAGGCCAGAAGGAGATGGCGGACTTGGGAAGGCGTCCGCAGGGGCAGAGCCCGCTTGCGATTGGCCGAGCTGCAGAGGAGGGCTCTGCAGATCCTGGCCCAGCCCCCTGGCTGTTGTTGCCACCGCCACTGCGACTTAGCCCGGGGAAGGAAGCGAGCGCTCGGATCCAGGGAAGATGCAGAGCTCCTTGAGGCCCGAGGGCTCCGGGGGGCTTCAGCTCCTGGTCTGCTTCCTTCTGCTTTACAGTCGCCCAGGCACCTGCAGCGACATAAATACCCACGGTCAGGAGGAAACCCGGGGGGTGCGGGCAGGGCCAGAGAGCAATTCTGAGAGCAGAGGAACTGATCTTCGAGGCTGAAACTCAGGACAAAAACCGTTTGGGATGACGGAGGAGAGGAATGCAGAGAGAGAGAGAGAGAGAGAGAGAGAGAGAGAGAGAGAAGTCTTGCGGCTTGTGTACGGGTCTAACCATAGGAGGTTCGGAAAGAGTGGGGAAGACAGAGATGAACGGGTTTAGTATAGGAACAAGAGCGGTTTGTTTGGGTACTTGGTCCGGGATCAAGGGAGTAGGCGAGTGGGGCTGAGAGACAGAGCAAGGCTCAGCCACTGTCCCGCAGAGCCCAGGGGCTGGGATCCGGTTTCTGGATGGGGTGGGGAGTGCTAGGTTGGGGTGAAACAGTTTAGAGGGGAAAGAAGACCGTTCTCCTTCCTCTGACTGTTCTGCGCCATCCTGGATGGACCTGGTGCGCACTCCGCAACAGACAGTCGGGGATAGACTGCGCAGTCTCAGAATACCTGCGCAGACACTGCATACTAGTCTGACGTCCAATCTCCCGGCGGGATTCTTGTGTTTGGAAGCCAATGCAGGGCATTCGCAAGGCACTGTGGGATGAGGTCTGGTGTCAGACGAAGGGAGGGCTGAGGGGGGTGGGGTTGGCGTGGCATGGGGGTGGGGTGTGAATCGCAGATACCGAGGTGTCTCTCCTTACCGCCCACGGTGACCACTCCTGGCCCTCAGCACCACGGAGAGCTCCAGTCATTCTGTGGTCCTGGTGTAGCTCCAAGTCCCCTCAACTCCATTACCGCTCTGGGGACGCTGTCTCAGACAACGCCTCTCCTCCGGAAGTTCTCTTTTTCACCAGGGCACTAAGAAGGTCCATTTCTTCCTGGGATCGGGATTGTTCCCGATTGTATTGAGCATCCATCTGAATGGAGCGAGGGGGAGCATTGCACCTTCTCGGAAGACCTATGATTCTAGTACTAAAGAGGTTGAATCAGAATTGAGAATTTGAGGCCAGCCTTCTCCCTTTCTTTTTTTTTAATTAGCTGAAGTTGGGTAAGGAGATTTATTCTTTAGCCATAATCACTTGTCTGGAACAAGAACCAGGAGTTTCTTCATCCCTGCCCTTCTCTTACACACAGTTGGGCAAACTGGGGTTTAGGGAATAGATCCCAACCTTCAGACCCTACACACAAGAATACAGTCAGCCCTCCCTGCCCACACATTCTCTATCATGGAATTCTGCATCCTCAATTGCACCAACGTGGATTGAATGCAGACGCCCCCCCCCCGTCATTATTCTCTAAACAAGGCATAAAGTAACTATTTTCATTATATATTAGCTATTGTAAATAATTGGGAGATTGTTTAAAATACTCAAGAAGGGGCTGGCAGGAGGACTCAGCAGATACAGACATTTGCCACCAAGCCTGACAACCTGAGTTGGATCTTTCAGGCCCACAAAGTAGAAGGAGAGAACTGACTTTGGAAGTTGCCCTCTGATCTCCAAACTCCTGTGCTGTGGCACATGCTTTTATCTACGCATGTGTATGTGTGTGAGTGTGTGTGTGCACACACACAAAGTGCAATCAAAAATAAAGTAAATAAAGTGTACAGGAGGATACTTGCAAATATACATATAATAAAGCATTTTGTATTAGGGTCTTGAAGATCTACAGATTTTGGAGGGTAGTCTGAGACCCATCCCCCTGAAGATACTGGGAGAGATGGTATTTTCTCTTTCTGAGGATTCCAGTTCTTTTCCCCAGTCCCTTCTGTCTTCAGAGTTTTCCTTAAGATGCGGCTTGTCTGCCTCCCAGATTCCACCTGTCTATCCGACTGCCCACCGTATGTGTAGCCAGACTCTGTTTGTCTATTTGACTGCCCACCATGAGTGGGTAGCTCTCCAAGAGTCCTTTTGCACCTGAACCTTCACAGAATTTTCTTCTTTTTTGGCCTGTGCACTTGGTTCTTTCCTGGATATTGATACCAAGACTGAATGGAAGCCAGGTGAGGCAGTGCAGACCTTTAATTCCAGAGGCAGAAGCAGGTAGATGGAGCTATTTAATAAAGCCCTATTTCAAACAATGACAAAACACAAGGTGCCTAGAGTCCAGGGGCTGGTGGTGATGAAGGAAAGAATGGCAGCTCTGACATGGGGAAGGACCTGGCTTTGTGCTAACAATGAGGAAAAGGTAGTGGCTTCCCATCAGCTGGTATTTGGAGTGATTCAGCCCAAAGTCTTTGCTGACAGCGCTATTCTGCCCTTAGATGGTCAGGGCCAAGTAGCAACGGAGCAGTTCTGGTCGTTCCAAGAATTTGCTGCTTCAGTCTCCTGGTACTTACAACTTATCCTCCAGCATCTCATCCCAGAAGGTAAGCAAAGCCGGAAAACAGAGATGGGGGCCCAGTCAGATCTGGGGGAGAGTAGCAAGGGACTTTTGGCCAGAGGGTAAGATTTCTCTTGCTTGCATACCTTTACTTTCTTATCACTTTGGTGGAAAAGGGAACAAGAAAAAAGTGAGGTACAATCTAGATAAAGAGATTGTTATCACTTGAACACCCTGAAAAGGACAGCATACAAGTCCTTGGGACCAGTCCCTACCTACCTCTGGAACCATCTGAATTTTTCTAGAGTCAGGATTCCTTAATCACTCAGCCAAGAGTACATCTCAGCCTCTGAGTGGAAAACAGGAAAACTATGTAATAAAGTAGAGAGATAGGTGGTCCATTAAAGAAGGACGGCTGATCCTTCTGTCGAGTTTCACATGTGCGTAGATAGGATAGAAAATCTGCCTTGAGTCAACATTACCATACCCAATTCTTTAAAAAGTTCCTAGATCAGCAACACATGGATCATCATCAGGAAATCAGTTAGAAATATCCAGTCCTAGGTCTGGGGAGGTGGCTCAGTTGGGAAATGTCTGCCATCCAGTTAGGAGGACCAGAGTTTGTATCCCATCACCCAGACAGGAGCAGTCTGTAAAACCTGTGCTGGGGGTGGGGACACAGAGACAGGGAGATCCCCGGAGCTCACTGAGCAGTCAGTCTCGCCTAACAAACCCACCGAAAGACCCTACCTCAGAAATATGGTAGAGAGCCAATGGGATGCCACCAAGCTGGATGAACTGAGTTCAAATCTCACAACCCATGGAAAGGTGAAAGGAGAGAACCAACTCCATAAAATTTACCCTGACCTCCACAGCCATGTGCACACATGCACACACACGTGTGAACACACATTCACAATGGTGGTGGTGGTGGTAATAAACAGAATGAAATGAAAAGTCAAGGGAAAAAAATCTCAGACTCAAAAAAAATAATGTGGGAAGTGATTAAAGAAGACACTCTGGTCTGCACATGCCTGTACACATGCACGCATGCACACACACACACAAAGTAAAATGTAATTATTTAATTTCACCCAACCTACTAAATCTGAATGTGAAAAACAGCAACCTTGTACTAATGAGCCTTACAAGATACTTTAACATGCACCACCGTTTGCATAGCTGCATTGGAGGGGTTCTGGTGTTGTTTGGCTTGGTTTAGGTTTTTTTTTTTTGTTTCCATCTTTGACTTCACTTAATCCTACTGTGTCAACAAGAGAGTCAGTAGGGGGCTGGAGAGATGGCTCAGTGGTTAAGAGCATTGCCTGCTCTTCCAAAGGTCCTGAGTTCAATTCCCAGCAACCATATGGTGGCTCACAACCATCTGTAAAGAGGTCTGGCGCCCTCTTCTGGCCTGCAGGCATACATACAGAATATTGTATACATAACAAATAAATAAATATAAAAAAAAAGAGTCAATAGATGTATTAGCTAGGATGGGCCCATACTGTGCTCAGCAACCTTTCCATACCACAACACATAACTTTCTCCATTAAATGTGGTTTTATATAAACTGGAGGGAAAGGTCTCTCTGCCCCTGGTACCGCTTTCACTCCACCCTTTCACCCTGCAGACCTGTTCTGGGTGGATGAAATAGCTGAAGAAGTACTGACCAAGAAGGTGGAGCACCTCAACAGACTCCACCTCCAACATCGGATATGCCGGAAGGATGCGAAGGCAGTTTCCCCCACTGCAGCCTCTGCGGTGAGGTATGGAAACCTTTGCTCGGCCCCTGCTATTTAGGGCACTAGAACTGTGTGAAGACGCTACCAGAAGTATTGTGCTCCATCTCTGGGATCAGTGGGGAATAATTCAATGAGGATAATACTTGTACTTCATAAAGGGAGGGCATGGGTATTGGCAAGCTGAGGTTCCACCTGTCATCCCTGTCTCTTCTAGGTGTAAACAAGAAGAGAAACTTGGACTCTTATACCCCAAGGTGAGACCATTTGTCCTCCCCCAAACTGTGAACCGTGGCTTTGGATTCCTTTGACTTTCCTGCTCAGATCATCTCCTCCTTCCTGCCTCTTTCCTGACTCCTACCTTCTCTCCCCGGTTAGAGTCCAACAGTCAAGGCGAGCAAGGACCGATGCTTTGTCCCAAAAGTAGTTCCAAAGGCTCCAAAGCAAGAAGCAACTCACCCCACCAAGGTGAGGGTTCAATTCTCCTAGGACACTAGAGTCATCAAAGACATGTTTAAATGGGGGGAGGGCAGGTATAAAAGAGGGATGAAGCAAACTTTTGTACCCAAAGGATAGTCCTGCTTGTTTATAGACTACTATCTAGGTATCCCGATGAGAAGGTGGTGGGTCATGACACAGCTTCAGGGAGCCCCTAAGGAGAACAAAAGCTGAAAGATCATACATCGGGTTTGAGTTTAAAATGGGAATTGAAAACCGAAGGACTGCCATCTTAGCTAAAAGGAGCTCTGTATAGCGTGGAAGCAGAGACCAGAGGCTGCAACAGCATCTTCTGCCTTGCTCTGGGATGGCCCAGGCAGACTAGAAGTCACCCATCTAATATCTTTACAGATGGAATTTGGGGCACAGGCTGCTAATAAAGCTTCCTTAGCCTGTCATGCTGTGTCCATGCGACTAGACCCAGGCCTCCCAATTTCCAGCTTCCCCTGTATGATTCTTACCCTCTCACTCGAGGCCTTGGGGTGGGGGTGTTCCAAACATCAGATTCCCCCATATTGAAAAGTCTTGTTTAGGGCTAAGACACAAATGATAAGAGAGTAACCGTCAGAAGACACAAAGGAGGGGGCACTGCAACCACAAATGTCTGGAGGCAAGAATGTCATGGCCAGGCAGAGGAGCAGAGCCTCCAGTGACAGAGCAAAAGATGGAGAAGGAAGGCAGCATCCAGTGATAGAGCTAAGGATGGGGAAGGAAGGCAGCATCCAGTGATAGAGCTAAGGATGGGGAAGGAAGGCAGCATCCAGTGATAGAGCTAAGGATGGAGAAGGAAGGCAGCATCCAGTGACAGCTAAGGATGGGGAAGGAAGGCAGCATCCAGTGATAGAGCTAAAGATGGGGAAGGAAGGCAGCAGCCAGTGACAGCTAAAGATGGAGAAGGAAGGCAGCATCCAGTGATAGAGCTAAGGATGGGGAAGGAAGGCAGCATCCAGTGATAGAGCCAAGGATGGGGAAGGAAGGCAGCATCCAGTGATAGAGCTAAGGATGGGGAAGGAAGGCAGCATCCAGTGATAGAGCTAAGGATGGAGAAGGAAGGCAGCATCCAGTGACAGCTAAGGATGGGGAAGGAAGGCAGCATCCAGTGATAGAGCTAAAGATGGGGAAGGAAGGCAGCAGCCAGTGACAGCTAAAGATGGAGAAGGAAGGCAGCATCCAGTGATAGAGCTAAGGATGGGGAAGGAAGGCAGCATCCAGTGATAGAGCCAAGGATGGGGAAGGAAGGCAGCATCCAGTGATAGAGCTAAGGATGGAGAAGGAAGGCAGCATCCAGTGACAGCTAAGGATGGAGAAGGAAGGCAGCATCCAGTGATAGAGCTAAGGATGGGGAAGGAAGGCAGCATCCAGTGATAGAGCCAAGGATGGAGAAGGAAGGCAGCATCCAGTGACAGCTAAAGATGGAGAAGGAAGGCAGCATCCAGTGATAGAGCTAAGGATGGAGAAGGAAGGCAGCATCCAGTGACAGCTAAAGATGGAGAAGGAAGGCAGCATCCAGTGACAGCTAAAGATGGAGAAGGAAGGCAGCATCCAGTGACAGCTAAAGATGGAGAAGGAAGGCAGCATCCAGTGATAGAGCCAAGGATGGAGAAGGAAGGCAGCATCCAGTGATAGAGCTAAAGATGGGGAAGGAAGGCAGCAGCCAGTGACAGCCAAGGATGGAAAAGGAAGGCAGCATCCAGTGATAGAGCTAAGGATGGGGAAGGAAGGCAGCATCCAGTGATAGAGCTAAGGATGGAGAAGGAAGGCAGCATCCAGTGACAGCTAAAGATGGAGAAGGAAGGCAGCATCCAGTGATAGAGCCAAGGATGGGGAAGGAAGGCAGCATCCAGTGATAGAGCCAAGGATGGGGAAGGAAGGCAGCATCCAGTGATAGAGCTAAGGATGGGGAAGGAAGGCAGCATCCAGTGACAGCTAAGGATGGAGAAGGAAGGCAGCATCCAGTGATAGAGCTAAGGATGGGGAAGGAAGGCAGCATCCAGTGATAGAGCCAAGGATGGAGAAGGAAGGCAGCATCCAGTGACAGCTAAAGATGGAGAAGGAAGGCAGCATCCAGTGATAGAGCTAAGGATGGAGAAGGAAGGCAGCATCCAGTGACAGCTAAAGATGGAGAAGGAAGGCAGCATCCAGTGACAGCTAAAGATGGAGAAGGAAGGCAGCATCCAGTGACAGCTAAAGATGGAGAAGGAAGGCAGCATCCAGTGATAGAGCCAAGGATGGAGAAGGAAGGCAGCATCCAGTGATAGAGCTAAAGATGGGGAAGGAAGGCAGCAGCCAGTGACAGCCAAGGATGGAAAAGGAAGGCAGCATCCAGTGATAGAGCTAAGGATGGGGAAGGAAGGCAGCATCCAGTGATAGAGCTAAGGATGGAGAAGGAAGGCAGCATCCAGTGACAGCTAAAGATGGAGAAGGAAGGCAGCATCCAGTGATAGAGCCAAGGATGGGGAAGGAAGGCAGCATCCAGTGATAGAGCCAAGGATGGGGAAGGAAGGCAGCATCCAGTGATAGAGCTAAGGATGGGGAAGGAAGGCAGCATCCAGTGACAGCTAAGGATGGAGAAGGAAGCCCATGTAGGGGCTCACAGAGCACACTTTACATCAGGAACAGTGGGGAGTTACTGGAATATTTTGAGGAAGGGAATGTCTTCATGAGACATTTAGTTTTTAAAAGGCCACCCTAGTTGTGAGGCATGGTGGTGCATACTGAATCCTAGTATTCAGGAGACTGAGGTGGCAAGATTGTAAATTCAAGGCTACAGAACAAAACTCTGCCCATCTTTTAGAAAAAATACCGGCCTGGAGAGATGGCTTGGATGTTGGGAGCGCGCCTGCTCTTCCAGAGGTCCTGAGTTCAGATCCCAGCAACCACATGGTGGCTCACAACCATCTATAATGAGATCTGGTGCCCTCTTCTGGTCTGGTGGCATACATGCAGACAGAACACTGTATACACAATGAATGGATAAATCTTTGGAAAAAAAAACATTTAAAAAAAAAAACCTACAGTGACGATGGGTAATGGGACAGTAAGAACAAGAGTAAACATGGAGATGTGAGAGGTGGGCCACTCTGGTCCAGGCAGGCAGAAAGGGCTTAGGTTTGGGTAGTAGCAATGGAGCTAACAATTGTCCCCTCCTGCTTTTCCCTATGCACACCCTCCATCTAGAGGCAGCCTGTGAGAAGTGGGTCCCAGCCCTTGATGCTTTCCAGGAAAACGGGCTCCCATTCCTGCAGCATGGTGGCTAGGAGTTCTAAACCTAGCTTAGTTGCTGGGGTAACATAATATGAGCTAAATGACAGAGACCCACCACCTGTGCTGAGCTGGTGGCTGTGGTGCTTCCAGGAAGACGAACAAAGTTTTACCATCAGCAGGAGGAGAAGCCTTATGTGGGAGCCAGGAGCTTAGGCTATCAACCCATGGGCTGAATCACCATGGGGAAGGCTTACTCAAACCAAATAGTTATTATGTATTTGAGGGAAAAGGGCAGATAGGGAGGCACAATGTCTCTCCAGCCTGATTTCAATTTCCTTGTTTCTTCTCTTTTAGGGCTTCTTTGGGCCATACCCCACTGTGGGTCTCAACCTTGTTGCTGACTGAGATCTCGTTGTATAAAGTCTCTTTCCCCAAGACCCTCCTCATTGCCCTCAAAGGGGCAATTCTTGGATGACCCAAATAAGGATAATTAAAGTTGACTTTTATGCAAACGCTTTCTGTGAGCCTGTCTCGAGGCCGGGCACATGGGACAGGAATTGAACCGAAGTTCCCATGGGGGAGAGGTAGGGGTAAAGGAGACATAGTTGTGAATGCTTGGCCCAAGGCTGGCTTCTGAAGTAGAGAGTGTGAGGGGTGACCACCATTGTCACGGTAGCCTTTTCCATTGGCACCCTAGTCATGTTGTATGATCTGGTTGCCCAGCCTTCCATGTTATGTGGAAATAGAATCCACATTTCTTCCCTGTCACTTCTTTCCATTCATTTGTTCCTTGCATCCATCAAATCAATTAACCATTGCTAGTCTCCCAAACCTGCTCCTATGGCCTTTATTCTTTGTTTAACCCTGAGAACCATTGTGCCAAGCTCCTGTGGCCGTCTGCTTTTGGTACCTCTATGAATATACCTTATAATTTCGGAGACCTTGAAGAGTAGTCAGAGATAGTATAGATTCATTCAAGCATCTGAAGGAAGCAAACACGGTGGGCATCCCATCCCTTAGCTCCTGACCACTCGTCACAGCAAGTAAATAGTTTCTGTCTCTGCTAACATCTTCCCATCCCAAACTCTGAGTTCTCTGCATCTCATTTGGGAATTCATAGAATGTACCTTTCTGTGCTTCAGATTGTCCCGAAGGTTCTGGGATTTAATGTTCCCGAGAAGGACTTTCCTCATGGACAGTTCTGAAGAATATTGGATATTCTTTAGAGGATGCCCAGTGGCTGCCAACCCAGTGGCTACCAGCCCCCAGTGGTAACCTATTCAACACCATGTTTCATACCATAGACCACCTTTTCTTCTTTCTTTCTTTCTTTCTTTCTTTCTTTCTTTCTTTCTTCTGAGACAGGGTTTCTCTGTGTAGCCCCGACTGTCCTAGAATTCGTTCTGTAGACTAGACTAGACTGACCTTGAACTCAGAGATCTGTTTGTCTCTGCCTCCAGAGTGCTGGGATTAAAGGTGTGTGTCGCCACAACCCAGCTTGGACTTTTCTTCTTTAATAGGATTGAGTTTTCCAGTCCTAATGTGTAGTTTCCAGGACTACCTCACACATAAAATGCAGCTCCCAATTTCTTGTCTCTTTTGAGTTGGCTCCTACTAAGTCTACTGTGTGTTACGCACCCCTCTAGGCATGGGCACACACCCTGCTAGGCATGGGTACACACCCTCTAGGCATGGGTACACACACCCCTCTAGGCATGAGTACACACCCCTCTAGAAATGGGTACGCACCCCTCTTGAAATGGGTACACACCCTCTAGGCATGAGTACACACCCTCTAGACATGGGTACACACCCTCTAGGCATGGGTTCACACCCTCTAGACATGGGTACACACCCTCTAGGCATGAGTACACACCCTCTAGACATGGGTACACACCCTCTAGACATGGGTACACACCCTCTAGACATGGGTACACACCCTCTAGGCATGAGTACACACCCTCTAGACATGGGTACACACCCTCTAGGCATGAGTACACACCCTCTAGACATGGATACACACCCTCTAGGCATGGGTACACACCCTCTAGGCATGAGTACACACCCTCTAGACATGGGTACACACCCTCTAGGCATGGGTACACACCTTTTAGACATGGGTACACACCTTTTAGACATGGGTACACACCCTCTAGGCATGAGTACACACCCTCTAGACATGGGTACACACCCTCTAGGCATGGGTGCACACCTTTTAGACATGGGTACACACCCTCTAGGCATGAGTACACACCCTCTAGACATGGGTACACACCCTCTAGGCATGAGTACACACCCCTCTAGAATGGGTACACACCCTCTAGACATGGGTTCACACCCTCTAGGCATGGGTACACACCCCTCTAGGTATTGGTACACACCCTCTAGGCATGGGTACACACCCCTCTAGAAATGGGTACACACCCTCTAGGCATGGGTACACACCTTCTAGGCATTGCTACACACCTTCTAGGCATTGCTACACACCCTCTAGGCATTGGTACATACCCTCTGGGCATGGGTTCACACCCTCTAGGCATGAGTTTACACCCTTCTAGACATTGGTACACACCCTCTAGGCACTGGTACACACCCCTCTAGGCATGGGTTCACACCCTCTAGGCACTGATACACACCCTCTAGACATGGGTTCACACCCTCTAGGCATGGATACACACCCTCTAGGCATGGATACACACCCTCTAGGTATGGGTACACACCTTCTAGGCATGGGTTCACACCCTCTAGGCATGGGTACACACCCTCTAGGCATGGATACACACCCTCTAGGTATGGGTACACACCCTCTAGGCATGGGTACACACCCTCTAGGCATGGGTACACACCCTCTTGGCATGGGTTCACACCCTCTAGGCATTGGTGAGCTAGTCGTGAATAAAACAACGTATTCACTGTTGGAGAGTTTGGTTACAAATAATTTTCAAGGGAGAAGTCCAAGTAATATATCTGGCTCATGGAGTAGTTAGATTCTTGCTGACCCTTCAGTCAACTCTGCTTTCCCTTGTACCACACTGTGTGCTCTAGCAGCTCAGCCCCAACTGTGCAGGGCACATGTGCCAGGGCCTATACTTTCACACTCTTGCATGCACTGTTATTTTTACACATAGGAGCCTCATCCTTAGCACACCTTCTCAATTATGTCCTAAAAATCAAAGTGGCCCTCTGTGGTCCATTCCCTGTCCCTTCTAATATTTCCACCCCCAGGAAAAAGTGGCAGAGGTTAGGGGAAAACAGTAGTGGGAGTTAATGTCTGCTAACATGAAGCAGAGCGAATGGGTGGGAAAGATGGGAACTTCTCGAGATTTATGTATTTTTATTTTATGTGTGTGAGTGTTTAATGTACGTGTATGTACCACGTGTGTGCCTGGTGCCTTTGGAAACCAGAAAAGGGTGGTTGGATCTCCTGGAACTGAAGTTACAGACAGTTGTAAGGCACTGTGGGAGCCGAGAGCCAAACCCCAGTCCTTGGCCCTCTCTTCAGCCCCACATAGAAACTTTCTTTTCTTTTCTCTTTTTGTTTGTTTTTGTTTTGTTTTGCTTTTTGAGAAAGGGTTTTTCTGTGTAACAGTCCTGGTGTCCTGGAACTCACTCTGTAGATCAGGTTGTCCTCTCACTCACAGAGATCCACCTGCCTCTGCCTCCCGAGTGTGTGTGCCACCTGACTCAGATAAGAGCTTTCCGAAGAACGTAGGCCTGATTTTTGTTACAAAGGATAAGGTGACACAGCTTGAATCACACCTGACAGACATAAATGTCTCTGAAAGAGGGAGCAGCAGTGAAAGTTGTAGGAAAGGGAGGTCTTGGGCATCTGCACAGTGGTGGGTTAGGGCGCAGAAACAGCAGGGGCCGCTTCTGGCTGAACCAAAAGGGAGAGGCCCTAAAGATGTGTTTATGACCTGACAGCTGCTGTGGTTTGAATTTTTTTTAAATATTTATTTATTTATTTATTATGTATACAATATTCTGTCTGTATGCCTGAAGGCCAGAAGAGGGTGCCAGACCTCTTTACAGATGGTTGTGAGCCACCATGTGGTTGCTGGGAATTGAACTCAGGACCTTTGGAAGAGCAGGCAATGCTCTTAACCACTGAGCCATCTCTCCAGCCCCTGTGGTTTGAATTTTGTCTCCTCCAAACTCACCTTCAAGTCTCCAATCTTCAGAACCTCCAGACACAAGCTTATTTGTAAATAAAGCTGTAGAGTTAAAATGAAGTCATCAAAATGAACTTTAGTCCAAAGTAGCTGCTGCCCTTATAAAAAGGGAAATTGGAGGGCTGGAGAGATGACTCAGTGGTTAAGAGCATTGCCTGCTCTTCCAAAGGTCCTAGTTCAATTCCCAGCAACCACATGGTGGCTCACAACCATCTGTAATGAGGTCTGGTGTCTTCTTCTGGCCTGCAGGCATACACACAGGCAGAACACTGTATACATAACAAATAAATAAATAATAAATGGGAAATTGGAGAAAGACAGACACACAGAAAAGATATTAAGAGTTACTAACTTCTGAAAAGTAAAACACAATGATGATGATGATGATGAGGAGGAGGAGGAGGAGGAGGAGGAGGAGGAGGAAGAGGAGGAGAAAATAAACAACTGACCAATAATTTCCACACAAAAAAACAGAGGAGGAAATAAGCAAAATCAAATAATGGCTAAATAAATGGGCACCTTACATTTTCTGCAGCTACAATTTTCCCTTCATTAATCTTCACTTCCTTTTCTGTCCCAGGGGAGCGTTGTGAACGAATATCTCTTCCTCTGGATCTTCATTAGGTTAGCAGGATGAGAATACCTAAAAGGAGTTAGAGCGGAGTGTTGAGGAGAGGCCAGGGTGTTCAATTCCCCAGTCCCCCACCTCCCTGTGAAGTTGCTTCAGGGCACGTATCCCCTCCAACACAGGTGCAGCAGCAAACACACACAAGGCAAACACAGTTCTCAGTTCATGATAACCCATGATGACCCCCACTCGACCGACAGTTTGTGGTGCCATGTTCAGCTCTAAGCCATAAGGGAAAGCAAAGGGACATGGTCACTAAGAGAGTGATTCTAGTTAGCATTGGAAAGGGTAATGTCTGATGCTCAGGGAGCCTCCTGGGGTGCTGGAAATGCTTCCCTTCTGCAACTGGGGGCCTGGGTGGCCAAGAAAACAAGATACTTCCTTTTGTTTTGTATATTTAATCTGTGATAGTTAACAATTTATAAACTCTAAAAGGGGAAACAAATGGGATAAAATGGAAGGTGGCAGGGGTGTTGTAGAAGTCACTAGAAGAGTTCTGCAAGCATATCTTATTACATTCCATAGCTTCGCAAAGGGCTCAAAATAAAATTATATAAAGAATATAAAGCATCATCCTATAGCTAAAAATAAACTGAAACAAAAAATCCTAATTATATATCAAATTGCCAACCATAATTACACAAACAGAAGAGGTGTTTGAAATAATCCTAGAACACAGTATTCTGATTATGCATCCTTAGATGTTATATTTAAAGGCAAAATTTAGGCCAGGTATATATGATGGTGCGTGCTTTTAATCCAGCACTTGGGAGACAGAGGCAAGCATATCTCTATGAGTTCAAGGCCAGCCTTGTCTGCAATGGGGAGCTCTATGCCAGCCAAGGCAGATCCTATCTCAAAAACACGTATCCATTGCTTTATTATTTTAGTGTATGAGTGTTTTGTCAGCATGCACCACATGCAAGCCTGGCCAGTGGACCCTCCTGAACGGGAGGTACTGTACAGATGGTTGTGAGTCTCCTTAGGAATGCTGGGAACTGAATTCGAGCCCTCTGCAAGAGGCTACTAGGTACGCTTATGTAACACGCAGGGCCTGCTGCTTGTTGGGGTTTCTATTTTCCTCCCAGTCCCCCAGCTATTTAGTCCCAGAGAAAATCACACAGAGTTCTCCATAAGTTATAAAACTGATTGGCCCGTTAGCTCAGGCTTCATATTAGCTCTTATAACGTATATTAACCCATTATCCTTATCTATGTTAGCCACACGGCTCAGTACCTTTTTCCAGAGGGCAGGTCACATCCTGCTTCTTTGGTGGTCTGGACAGGAGTGGGGAGGAATGGGCTTCCTCCTTCCCAGAATTTTCCTGTTCTCATTGCTCTGCCTCTACTTTCTATCTGGTTGACCCGCCTATACTTCCTGCCTGGCCAATCAGGGTTTATTTAAAACATGATTGACAGAATACAGACAATTCTCCCGCACCACTCTTAACCCCTGAGCCATCTCTCCAGCCTTCACTGTCTTATTAGTAGGGCAATATTTGTCTTATTCTATGTGCATCGTTGGTTGTGTATTAGATTAATCATACATGTGGTTATTATATGAATGTCACCAGGAACCTCAGTTTCCAGCATGAGAAAAAAGAACTACAAGTGTAGAAAGCTCAGTAAAAATCGTCATTAAATGCTAGTTGGAAGACTAGTTGAGATGGCTCAGTGGTTAAGAGCCCTGACTGTTCTTCCAGAGATCCTGAGTTCAATTTCCAGTAACCACGCGGTTGCTCACAACCATCTCCAGTGGAATCTGATGTCCTCCTCTGTCATGCAGGCGTTCATGAAAATAGAGCACTCATATACAAAAAAAAATGCATGAATAAATAAATCTGTAAATACAAATTGGAGTGTGCATGTGTATGTGTGTGTTGTATCTTAATACCCTGGCTCAGCTCATAGAAAAGGTCTAGAGTCAGTGCTCCCCTTAGCAGTCATTTCACTCCTAACATCCAGATTCTACCCTCTAAAATCAGCCCTTACTAAAAGCTACCTTATCTCTTTAGATGAATGGCTGCTTCCATATCAATAGACAGAAAAAGAAAAACCCAGTGCATCTTGGAGTGACAAAAGAGAGAGAAAGAAAGAGAGAGAGACTTAGTGATTGAGAGAGACAGAGACACAGAGACACACACAGAGAGAGACAGTCATTTATGGAATATTTCAAAAGGACATTGAAATCTAATTCAAGAACCTGTCGCTGGCTTGTTTGGGGATAATTTGAATTTCAAAAAGTAATTATTGTGACTGATCAATACAATGAGCATTGACTATATAAGTAGTAATATTTAAAAAAGAAAAATCACAAAAGTACTCTAATAAAACTCAAATACCATTATTGAGGCAATAATTACAACTACTTCTTAGTCTGAATGTAAGATCAAAGGTTAAAAATATATTCTAAGATGGGCGGTGGTGGCTCACACCTTTATCCCTAACACTAAGGAGGCAGAAGCAGGCGGATATCTGTGAACTTGACGCCAGCCTGGTCTACAAAGTGAGCTCTAGGACAGCCAGGGCTACAAAGAGAAGCCCTATCTCAAAAAACAAAAACAGAAAGAGAGAGAGAGACAGAGACAGAGAGACAGACAAACAGACACACAGAGAGAGACAGACAGACACACACACACACAGAGAACACATTCTACTTCATTTGTCATTGTATTTCAGGGTAATGACTGAAAGCTGATGAATGTCAAAGGAATGAGAAAATAAAAAATTACATTTTGCAAACAGGAATGAAATATTTTAGTCAGAAATCACCACTGCGGACCAGGAACGTAGCTCAAGGGTACAGAACTTGCCTAGCATGTCAGAGGCTCTGAGTTTCATTCCAAGCAGATACTAAAAGGAGGAGCAGGAAGAAACTAGATGAAAAAGTGGATGGTTGGGGAGCTGAATGTTCTCATGGTGCCAGCATATCCCATGGATTTCGTGTTCATGCTCATCAAGTTAGGAAACATGTGGCTGGCTCTACTTTAGACTGGTTATCGGTTTTAACATCCCCCTGTAGTAGCATACCCAGACTTTATGCATCTCCCGGAATGAAGCAATTGAAGGTATTCTGCTTACACTTAAAAAAATGCAATCCAACTAACACTTTAGGGATAATTTCTACTGTACAGAAGGAAATACAGAGGATGTATGTGATACATACATCAACGCAGGGAAACCCACACTGAGGCAAATCTAGAAGATAAGGAATTCGGAGGAGAAAAATGACACCCTTTCTATCCTACTTGACAATGTGAAAAATGGAGGAAGGGCGATGATTAGTCATCTGTGCTAAGTTTAAAAGAATTAAGAATACAATTATATTTGGCCAGGCAGTGGTCAGTGGTGGAGCAAGCCTTTAATCCCAGCACTCAAGAGGCAGAGGTAGGTTGATCTTTGAGTTTGAGGACAGCCTGGTGGTCTGTAGAATGAGTTCCAGAATGGCCAAGACAAAGATAAATCCTGTCTTGAAAAAAAAATAAATAAAGAAAGAAAGAATATAATTAAATGCAATAGTGACCCTCAATTGACTCCTTTTTGAACAAAAAAGCTGAAAAGACAAGTTGCAAACAATTTGAGATATTTGAATATGAATTGAGCTCTAAGCGACGTTATTGTAGGAAAGTGTCCTTATTTCCTAGAGATGTATGTTGAAATATTTATAAGCGAAATTTCTAATGTCTATCATTTCTATTTAAATATTAAAAGGGAGAAAACATCTCCCAAATATCAATAACGATGAAGTCTAGATAAGTGTTTTTTCACCAAACCTCTGTGTGTGTGTGTGTGTGTGTGTGTGTGCATGCATGCGCATGCATGTGTGTGTTGAGGGAAGCACACTCAGGTAGAGGTCAGAAGGCAATGTCTTAGAGACAGTCCCCTCCTTCTATCTTTACATGGATTCAGAGGGTCATCAGGTTTGGATAGTGAATGTTTTTGCTGACTGAGTCATCTCACCAGACCCATATTGTCTTAAAAACAAAACAAATAAATAAACAAGGCAGCTAGAAGGCAAGAGTAACGTAATCAAATTGGAACGTTAGAAAACTCCATGGGAAAAAAAGAAAACTCCATGACCCACTGGATAAATAAAAGTGGCATCAAAAAGCCATGGAGGAAACTACTGGGCTCGGCTTGAGGAAATGGTCTAACTGAAGCGGTTAGGGTGGAGAGAGTGGTCTGATGTGTAGCTGATGGGAGAAACCACGAGGTCGTTGATAAGCTGGAGACAGGGGAGGCCAATAACAAATGTCAGTGCTTTCAGGGGTGCAGCTGGGGGAAGCAAGGCAACTTCTGACATTCTGAAACACAGTAGGGTAACTATCGGTGGCAACAATGCATTGGCTATTTCAAATTAGCTGATAGGAAAGATTCTGGGCATTCCTAACACAAAGAAGTTATGAATGTCTGGGGGTAATAGTTAAGCCAGATATATGAGTCTGTTCATTGCACACTGCATACATGTATGTGCAGGTACTGAAATGTCACACTGTGATATGTGTATGTTGCTATATATTAACTAAAAGAAAACAAATACCAAAGAAAAAATTTGAAGACAGAATGTAAACGGAAAAGAAGTCAATGCATAGGAGCGTTTGTGATTACACAACAGGTCTTGGCCCAGAGATGAGTTAACGCATAAATTCTCACCACCACCGCTGGGGCAGGTGCTTTTGCCCCTCCGCTTTACCAAACAAGGTAAGCAACTAGCTCAAGGCTATTCCCGCACACACGCCCAACCATCCCTGATCTTCGGGATGACGCCAGTAGCTGTGATGGAGATGCGTTAAAAGTTCCTATTCTGGTTTCCTACGCTTATTGTCTCAGGGTGTGTACTCGCTGGCCCACGTATCTTTCCTGTTCACCATAGACTTGAGTCCTTTTCAACAACCCTGAGCAAAGGAGACAGAGGCGGTGGACCTGAAAAATACAGGTCAGGAGTGGGTGGACCCAGTGGGAATTCTAGAAAGGAAGCTACTATGTGGTGGAGGAGACATAGGTTGAGTAGGTCCCGAGCTAAGAGGGGGCTCTTACGCCAGTGTGACGCAAATAGGCATAAGAGCCGGGGGTGGAGATGTCGTCACCGCACGCCTGCAGTTGGCTAAGTCGCCTCAAGAGGGGCCTGTAGACCCCGCCTTGGAGGTGGGTGGGGAGCGGTAAGCTCCGCCTAGGCTCCTCGGCTGACTCCCGCCAGCGTCCCTGAGACTCTGGCTGGAGAGCGAGCTCACGCAGCCGGGAAGGATGCGGCGTCCGCGGCGGCCTGGGGGTCCCGGGGGCTCCGGGGGCCTCCGGCTGTTGGTCTGCCTGCTGCTGCTGAGCGGCCGCCCCGGGGGCTGCAGCGCCATCAGTGCCCACGGTCAGGAGAAAACTTGAAGGGGGGGAGAGCAGGGGCCGGGAGCAGAACTCGGTAGTGGTGGAGGGGGGCAAGGGAAGCGTCGCAAAGACAAGAAACCCAGGTAGACTAAATGTAGCAGGGCAGGGGGGGGGGGGCGTGAGGGCTACGGGATGAGGAAGATGAGAGGCGAGGCAGGGATCCGAAGGAAGATGAAGATGAGGGCGGTTGCAAGGAAAGGGGCGTAGGCCGGGAGGTGGAGCTGGGATACGCAGGCGGGACCTGGGAGAAGTGGGCTCCAGGGAAAACAAGGTTCGGGAGGAGGAATGGGGGTGTACGCGAGTCGACGGATTTAGAGGGACTACAGGACCGTGGAGAGGCCAGAGACGTCGAGGTGGAGACTCGAACTGAAGAATCGGAAGCCGGGAAGGAGGAAGGAAGGTGGAAGAGGCGACCACCCGGCGGCAGGAGCCTGGCCTCTGTCACCCGGCTCCAGCTTCCCTGGAGGATTGGCTAGAGAGCAGGGCTCATTTGCTGCAAGTTGGCCACCTATAAGAAGGGGACACGTGGGGGAGGGAGCAGAAGAGGACGAAAAGGGGAAGGTCCTCTCCTTGTCCCCCTACCCACAACCAGGTCTGATGCTGACTCACATCTAAGCGGACGGAGTCAGCGCTGACTCACGGGCCCGGGATGGGGGTGGGAAGGTGGCGAGTGGGGGAAGGGGTGCAGCCTCTCCATCTGGCGCCCTCTTTCCCCACCCTGGCTTGGAGGCCAGTGTACGGTACTTCCTGTGAGGGCGAGAGTTAACAAGATACAGCCGAGGGATGAGATCCTGTGGCGACTCCTGGTCTCGTCACCCCTTCCTTGGTAGCCGGCTCCCCTCCCTACGTACTCTTGGCTCCCAGATTCAGAACCACGGACAGCACCAGCGCCGCAAGCCTGGGATAGGCTGCCACAGAATCAGGCACCTGCACCCCTTCCATACCACGTTGGAGTTGCCGCCTCTTCCGAGTTCCAGGCCACGAGAGTTAGGATGTTTTTGCGATATTTGGGAAACTACGGTTTCCTTTTGAATTTAGTCTCAAATTCTCCCACAATAATACATGCTCTCCGCCCCCTTCCTCGCATTGCTCCAACTCCCAGTTAAGCAAATTGAGCCTTTTAAAGACTCAAACTAAGATCTTTAAAATTCAAAGCTAGACCCCACACTTCCTCAAGAGTTTTAGGTCATGGGGCTGGAGAGATGGCTCTGTCAGTAGTGCTGCTTGTCATACAAGTATGAAGACCTGAGCTCAGATCTTAAGTACCCATATAAAAAGCCATGCAATGTGATTTATGTCCAACCCCAGGGCTGAAAAAGTAGAGACAGATAAATTTCTGGGATGTGCATGGCAAACTCCAGACTCAGTGAGAGACCCAGTTTTGAAAATATGAAGTGGGCAACAAGTGTGGAAGATACCCAATATTGACCTCTGGCCTCCATACACATGAACACATGCATGAACATACATAAATTTGTATGCATACATGAGAGAAAGAGAGAGAGAGAATTCTAGTCCTCTTCCTTGCTGTCCTCCCAACCTAAAGCCTTCCTTAGAATGAAATAATGGGCCACATCTGCTTCCCAGGTTTCCCAGGCATCTAGCCCTTCTCTGTGTTCTGAGCATCTATCTGCTTTTCCACAGGCTGTCTGTTTGACCGCAGGCTCTGCTCACACCTGGAAGTCTGTATCCAGGGTGAGTAGGGCCCTGGCATAGGATTCAAAGGACAAAGATGGGGAGGGAGAGCCCAGATGTCAGGAGGGCAGAAGAGCAGCACCCTAAAGCCAGAGAAGGTGGAAAGAGCATTGTCCATCTGCAGCCTGGACTTTGGAAGGCCTTCTACAAACCCCATGACAACAGCACCTTTGTGCTTCTAGATGGCTTGTTTGGACAGTGCCAGGCAGGAGTCGGGCAGGCACGGCCACTTTTACAAGTCACTTCCCCAGTTCTCCAGCGCTTACAAGGTGTGCTCCGGCAACTCATGTCCCAAGGTGAGGTCTGATTGCTCTAGGACACAGAGATTGGGACTTGGTTGGTAGGGAAGTAAGGGTGCACCTCATCCAAAAATCTCTTCATACATCTTAATAATTATATTCATTTATGAGACCCCACCCTCTTAGATCTTGCTGGTTAAGGGTACAGAACAAGGGTAACAATAGGACCCTAGAGGTGAGCTGTTCACATATGAATTATCTAAAGTTACACACAGGAGATCTTCAGCTAAACTTGCTGGAAATTATTTTTTAGGTTTGTTAGGATTTTGTTTGTTTGTTTGTTCTGAGACAAGCTCTCTCTGTGTAGCCCAAAGTTATTGTGTAGCCTAGGCTGTCCTGGAACTCATGGTGATCCTTCTGCCTTAGCCTTACAAGTACAGGACTGTAGGCATGCACCATTACATCCATATTAAGACATGTCTTAAGAAGCTTTATGCAACAAGGGCAGTGGTGGTGCACATCTTTAGCTCCAGCACTTGGGAGGCAGAGGCAGGTGGATCTCTGAGTTTGAGGCCAGCCTGGTCTACAAAGTGAGTTCCAGGACAGCCAGGACAGTTACACAGAGAAACCCTGTCTTGGAGGAAATAAAAGAAGTATGCTGCAATATATTGGCGTGACAGATGCAAGAGGACACAGGTGAAACATTATTGCTGTAAGTGGAAGAAATGACATCATATTTCCGTGCTAAGAGGAATAACTCAGTGGAGAGGAGAAGGATGGAGATAGGAGAGAAATTCAGGGAGACTGAAATCTAGGGGTCCTTTGGAGGGAGCACAGGGAGTTCTGATGCATGCATGGAACAGCTGCTAGCAGGTCCCAGGATATGAGTCATGAGTAATCCAGATTATAAATCCAGAGCAGGACCTGGGATCCCAGCACTTGGGAGGCTGAGACAGAAGGATCGCCATGAGTTCCAGGCCAGCCTGTGCTACACAGTGAGACCCTGACTCTAAATAAATAAACCCATAGAAGGAAGAATGGAGGAGAGTGGGATGCTGTGCCTCTAGATTGAGTGAGAGGTCTTTTCTGAGAGCAGAGCTTCATGGGTAGAGTCAGTCAGAACCCATGCCCCAGGATAAGGGGATGCTGGCAGGAGAACATGGTGGGGATCATGGTGGAGATGGTCCAAGGTTTCGGAGCCCACAAAATGTGTGTTATCCCCACTATACAAAAGACTCAGGCTTAGAATGGAGAAATGCAGAGATGGCAGCAGTGACAGCATTGCTAAGAGCTCTTCGTGTGACAGGACTATCACCCATGATATGTTATTTTAATTATCACAGCAGTCTTAGGAGATCCAAAGCCCCAGGCGAGAGAGTTGAGGTCCAAAGAGTATTGAGATGGGACACTGGAAGCTTAACAACACCCAAGGCCCCCAGCTCTTCAGCAAACAAAGCTGGGTTTCAGCCCAGGCAGTTTGACTCCAAAAGTTGTACCTGGGGGTAGAGATGGGGAGGCAGCTCAGCTCATCCACTGCAAGCCTCCACTCTGGTACTAGGCCCCCAGTCTCAAGCCCTGTCCTTTCTCCTAACAGGATTGTCATGGCGTGATGACCTCACCCAGCATGTGATCTCCCAGGAGATGGAACGCATCCCCAGGCTTCATCCCTCAGAACTCCATCCAAGGGACAGGTAGGTAGTCTTTCTCAACAGCTGTAGGCTGTTGGGGCCGGTGATCTGTACCTCTCCTTATAGGCAAGGGGGTGGAGGGGCCGAGGTCAGCAGACTGGGGCACAGGTAAAAGAGCATTGAGAATGGTCCCTCTAACGTGTTGACATGGCTCAGAAGGGGCTGAGTTTATCCTAGAGATCCAGCAAAACAGGACAATAAATAAATACTTTAAAAAGAAATGCTGATATTTGATATTTAAAGTCGTTGTTAAAGACAAACTAGAGGGGCTGGAGAGGTGGATTAGAGGCTGAGAGGCTGCTCTTCCAGGGGACCTGAGTTTAGTTCCCAGCAACCGCATGGGGCCCCACAACCATCTATAGTGAGATCTGGTACCCTCTTCTGGCTTGCAGTTGTATATGCAAGCAGAACACTATATACATAATAAATAAATCTAAAAAAGACAAACTAGAATTTTCTTGGATTTAGTTGTTCCATTGCTGTGTGGAATTGTGTAAGGCAGAAAGTGGCATTGTCTCTCCATGGTTAGAGCCTCTAAAGCAGGGGTTCTCAACCTTCCTGACACCATGACTCTATAATACAATTCCTCATGTTGCAGTGAGCCCCCAACCATAAAATTATCTTCATTGCTACTTCATAACTGCAATTTTGCTACTCTTATGAATCATAATATAAATACCTGTGTCTTCCAATGGTCTTAGGCAACCCCCAACGGGTAACCCAGGGGTTGAGAACATCTGCTCTAAAGGCAATTCTCAGACAAAGAAGAACCTGTGGAGGTCAGGTGATAATACCTGGACCAATAAGGCAATAGCAGTTGGGCCAGGGCAGTCTCAGTTGTTTGAATATGTACTTAGAGAGCTGGGGTGGGGTGCGGTGCACAGGGACAGTAATGCAGGGGCCTCCTAAAGTCACAGTCAATCTTGTATGTGTGTATGCATGTATGTATGTGTGTATGTATGCATGCATGTGTGTATGTATGCATGCATGTATGTGTGCATGCATGTATGTATGCATGTGTGTATGCATGCATGTATGTGTGTATGTATGCATGCATGTATGCATGCATGCATGTGTGCATGTATGTATGTGTGTATGCATGTATGTATGCATGTGTGTATGCATGCATGTATGTGTGTCTGCATGCATGTATTGTGCATGCATGTATGTATGTGTGTATGCATGTGTGTATTGTGTATGCATGTATGTATGTGTGTATGCATGCACGTATGTGTGTATGTATGTATTCTGTATGTATGTATGTATGTGTGTATGCATGTATGTATTGTATATGCATGTATGTGTGTATGTATGCATGTATGTGTGTGTGAATGCATGTATGTTTTGTGTATGCATGTATGTATGCATGCATGTATGTATGTGTGTATGCATGTATGTTTGTGTGTATGCATGTATGCATGTGTGTATACATGTACGTATGTGTGTGCATGTATGTATGTGTGTATGCATGTTTGTATGTGTGTATGCATGTATGTATATGTGTATGCATGTATGCCCCAGATGCCTTCCCCAGCACCCAATCTCCCTTTCATCATCCCCTTGAGCTTCATTAGACTGTGCAAGTGTGTTTTGAGTACGTGGTTGGGAATGTAGCTCAGTGGTAGAGTGTCTTGCATACACAAGGCCCTGGGTTTGACCCTAGCTAAACACACACACACACGCACATGCACACACACACACACACACACACACACACACACACGTAAACCCCTGTTCTTTTTTTTTTTTTACCCAAAGTACCATAGTCACCAAGCCAGAGGGCCTACTCTCACCTCCGTGCCCTCTAGCCCATCTCTCCTCTTCATTTAAGAGGATAAAGCTGTTCTAAATGGTAGAATCTGTCCAACCTCAGCCTTGAAAACTCTCCACACCTTTGTCTTATACAAACATATAAATATGTTTCCCTCTTTCCCTCTCCCTCCACCTCCCTCCCTTTATCCCACTCCTTATCTCCCTCTTTTCCTCCCCAGGTCTGGTTTGATGCCCAGGAGACCAGGCCCTGCTGGGGAGCTGCTTTCTCAGGGCAATCCCACTGGCTCCTCTCCTTCTGCCCAGGGGCTCCCTCGGCCTCCAGGGGGTGGGAATGGAGCTGGGGTGGGCTCCCCACTGTCCTCTCTGCAGGCTGAGCTGCTGCCCCCTCTCTTGGAACACCTGCTAATGCCCCCACAGCCTCCCCACCCTGCTCTGACTTACGAATCCACATTGCTGCAGCCTTACCTGTTCCACCAGGTGAGCTCTTGACTCTGGCCATGACTCAACCACAGTACCCACTCCTGACTTCGATTCTTACCCACATCTCTGGTTTCTTACAGTTTGGCCCCCGAGATGGCTCCCGGAGCTCAGAGAGCTCCCCAGGGGTGGTTGGTGTTGGCCACCTGCCCAAGGCTGAAGCTCCTGCCCTCTTCAGCAGAAGTGCTTCCAAGGCCATTCTGGGGGCTCACTCTGGCCACTCCTTCGGAGACCTTCCGGGTCCCTCACCCGCTCAGCTTTTCCAGGACTCAGGGCTGCTCTACATGGCCCAAGAGTTGCCAGTGCCTGGTAGGGCCAGGGTACCAAGGCTGCCAGAGCAAGGGGGCAGCAGCCGGACAGAGGACTCTTCAGAGGGCTATGAGGAGGAAGTAGTAGGGGATCATGGGGAGAAGCCCCCTTCCCAAGCAGTACAAGCAGGTAAGTGGACCCCCGGCACCCACCTCTGTCTATGGCGGCTCCTTCCTGCCAGTCCTGGAAGATGTCATTTATTCATTTGTTTTTTAAATATATTTTTTATAAAGATTTATTTATTATGTACTCAGTGTTCTGCCTGCATGTATCACTGCCGGCCAGAAGAGGGCACCAAATCTCATTAAAAATGGTTGTGAGCCCATGTGGTTGCTGGGAAATGAACTCAGGACCTTTGGAAGAGCAGGCAAAGTTCTTGACCACTGAGCCATCTCTCCAGCACCTCTTTTGTTTACTTAATTGTACTTTTATTTTGTTTTTCTGTTTTGAGACAAGGTTTCTCTGTGTTATGGTCCTAACTGTCCTGGAACTAGCTCTTATAGATCAAGCTAGCCTCAAACTCACAGAGATCTGCCTGCCTTTGCCTTCCAAGGGCTGGGAAGCATGTACCACCATTGCCAGGTTTTTGATTTATTTTAAGAGATCTTGCTATTATTCCAGACTATTCCTTTTTTTTTTTTTTTTTTTTTTTTGGTTTTTCGAGACAGGGTTTCTCTGTGGTTTTGGAGCCTCTCCTGGAACTAGCTCTTGTAGACCAGGCTGGTCTCGAACTCACAGAGATCCGCCTGCCTCTGCCTCCCGAGTGCTGGGATTAAAGGCGTGCGCCACCACCGCCCGGCTCAGACTATTCTTGAACTCATTTTTAGCACAGGCTGGACTCAAACTTGCTTCATTCCTCTTGCCTCAGACTACTGAGTACTGAGACTACAGGCATGAATCACCACACTTGGCGTTCTGCCTTTGGTTCACACATTCAAAGTGTCTAGCGACAAGCTGATGTCCACAGGCACTAACTCCAGTGAAGGGACAGTGGGGTTTGCACCTGGTATACCTCAAGTTGTTCAAAGTCTGAGAATGGGAGGGCATCAGTGTACAGAATTCTCAAATGTGCTTGTCCCCTTTCCCACCCATCTATTTGCATCCCGTCAAGGTATCCTACCATCTGCCCTAAGCTCTTTGTCTGGCTCCCAGCAGATATAACTATGCAGAGATTGGCTGCTGTCCTGGCAGGCTATGGGGTAGAGCTGCGTCAGCTGACCCCGGAGCAGCTCTCCACCCTCCTGACCCTGCTGCAGTTACTGCCCAAGGGCACAGGAAGAAATCTTGGTGAGTGTCCAGGCAGGGAGGGAAGAAACTCCCTGCTCCATGAAAGCTTACTGTCCCACTACTCAAGACTGCAGGGAGTACAGTTTGTGACCTGGAGGGTCACAAGGGGAGAGTTTTTGGTCTTGCTTTTTCTTGAGATGGAGTCTTGCTGTAGGATAGGCTAACCTAATAACTCATGATCCTAGCTGGGCCAGGTGATGCACGCCTTTGATCTCGGCACTCAGGAAGCAGAGGCAGGCAGATCTCTAAGTCTGAGACCAGCCTGGTCTACAGAGAAAGTTCTAGGACAGCCAGGGCTACACAAAAAAACTCTGTCTGGAAAAACAAACAACAAAAAAGGACTCATGACCCTTCTGCCTCTGCTTCTAGTGTGTAGAGACTGCAGGCATGGTCTAGCATGCCTGGCTGAAAAGAGAGTTCTTTTACCAACACATCCCAGGAAGCAAGGGGGTAAGACGGGAAGCTGTAGCATTAGACCAGGAAAAGACCAGAGGGTGGGAAGCTCAAGGTGAGGGGGAGACGAAGAGTGGGAGCAGGGGAAGGTATCTGTGTTACAGGGGCTCACAGACAGATCATGTCCCAGAGCTCTGGTCCTTTCTCTAGACTCTCGCTTTTTCTGTCTTCCCAGGAGGGGCTGTAAATGTCGGAGCTGATGTCAAGAAAGTGAGTTCCCAGCACCTTCCTGCCTCACAAACCCTTCTTGGCTGAAATCTGAATGCCAGGGGTCATGGCTCAGAATCTATCCTCTGCTCCCTCATTCTGAGGCCCAGGGACTTCAAATCCTCACCCGTGGCCTCACTTCAAGTTGATACAACCAAAAGCCAGAATCTTAACCCACTCCTCTTTTTACCACAATCCTTTCAGATTCTGATGATCCCTACAGCAGGGACTCTGGTGGGGGCTCCCCCCTGTTGTAGCTGCATGGTTTTTCCTTCTGTTTTAGACGTTGGCATCTAACATGTCACTGAACAAAATCCTCAAAACCATTGCCTTTCTGTTCATCTTTCCAGATAATCAGGCTCTCCTTGTGAATTTACCACATTTCCCTCATTCGATCCTTTAACCATTCATTCATCCATTTGATTCCCACTCTTTGGATGTGTTCTCCGTGCCCATTGTATGGGATTGGGGGGGCAGGCAGAAAGCTAAACAGTTTCTAAATTCCTCTGTCAAAGAGTTTAGAGCCCCCAAAGTGTGGCCCTCCCATCCCCAGCCCCGAGCCCTTCCACTCCAGGGGTTACACTTGCATCCTGCCTTGTAACAGACAACAGAAGAACAAATGCAGAAAGGGGACACAGAAGAACCTCGGCCCCCCACACCCTTGCTTCCTGGATACCCCACTGCCAGCCCCACCTTCAATGAAGTTCAGCAGGTACTGAGCCCTGGCATCCCCGAGCCTCCCCAAACAGCTGGTCCTCCTGGAGTCTCATCTGTCCTGCTGGAGAAGAAAAGTCCCTTGAGCCAGAGCCAGAGCACAGCAGTGGAGCAGCCTTCAGCTCGACCATCAGCGGAGGAATACGGCTATATAGTAACTGACCAGAAGTAAGCACTGCTGGGGGGAGGGGGGGAAGCCTTCCTGTCCCCGAGGGGTTGGGCTGGCCTATTTGCAGGAAGCAGAGAGAAAGAATGCAGCTTTCATTAAAAAAAAAAAAAAAAAAAAAAAAAAACCGGTTCTGTGCCTCTGGAGGTGGCCTATTTCACTAAAGCCTCTGAGCATCCCCTTCCTCCCTCTGCCTGCCCCTCTCCTGCAGACCCTTGAGTTTGGTGGCTGGAGTCAAACTGCTGGAGATTCTGGCTGAGCATGTGCACATGTCCTCAGGCAGCTTCATCAACATCAGGTGGGACCGCCATCCCCGTGGGGCAGCACAGGGGTCTAGAAAGTAGCCTGAGTGAGTTGGCACTGAAGGGGTCAGGGAGACGCTGCCAACTTGTGGAAGTGCGACGGCCCCATGTGGCTCTACTGCCAGCCCGATCCTAAATCTGCTTGTGGGAAGAGGTGCTGGCCTCTTTATTTTATTTTATTTTAGAGGCCGGAATCTCAGGTGGGTCAGGTAGTAACAGACCTCCTGTTTGGCAGTGTGGTGGGACCAGCCGTCACCTTCCGAATCCGGCACAATGAGCAGAACCTGTCTTTGGCAGATGTGACTCAGCAAGCTGGTAAATACCATTCTATCCTTGGGCCCAGGCTAAGCCTGACCCCCAACTGCGATTCCCAGGCCTGTGATAATGCTTCCTTAAAATATTTCCAGCCTGTATGGGGCTGGAAAGAGCCTGATGTGAATCCTTCCTGCAGGGCTGGTGAAGTCTGAACTGGAAGCGAAGACAGGGCTCCAGATTCTGCAGACAGGGGTGGGACAGGTAAGCACTAACTGTAGGCGCTGACTCTTGTGTTCAACACAAGAGAGGGGGCGAAGGACTGGAGAACTCAAAGAGTTGAAAGTTCTTTTGGCTCTCCAACCTCCTTTCCCTGGCAGCTCCTCTGTGCAGTTCTCATTTTGACCAGCAGATGGCGAAGTGGCTCTTTCCTGGAAGACCATCTTTTTTTCTTTTTTTCTTTTGTATGTGGGTGGCGGTTTCAAGACAATGTTTCTCTGTGTAGCTTTGGAGCCTGTCCTGGCACTCGCTCTGTAGACCAGGCTGTCCTCAAACTCACAAAGATCTGCCTGCCTCTGCCTCTTGAGTGTTGGGATTAAAGGCCTGTGCCACCCTTCTGACCATTTTTGATGGCTAGACCATCATTTTCATACCGACATCTCCTTTTCTCTTTTTATACGGAAATCCTTCTGGTGGGATCGCCCAAAGCTTCTGGCACTTGCGTTGGTCCGATGGGGATTGGGAAGGAGGCTGTATGCCCTTCTGCATGCCCTGCATGCCCCTACCGTCACAGCTTTGTCCCTAGGGGTGGCCTAAGGAGTCAGGGCTCAGTCCCCCCTGCCACCATGCCACTGAATCTGGTTTTGTTCCCACAGAGGGAGGAGGCAGCTGCAGTTCTTCCCCGACAAGCCCATGGCATATCTCCCATGCGCTCAGTGCTGCTTACTCTGGTGGCCCTGGCAGGTGTCGCTGGGCTGCTAGTGGCTTTGGCAGTGGCCCTGTGTATGCGCCATCATTCAAGACAGCGGGATAAGGAGCGCCTGGCAGCACTGGGGCCAGAGGGGGCCCATGGTGACACTACTTTTGAGTACCAGGTGTGCAGGTTCATGGAGGGAAGGAAGTACAGTGACTTGAGAGACTTGCTCTTGTATGGGGGGAAGGGGGTACAGAATTGGAAGGGAGTGCTGCTATGTACTTTTTAAGTGAATAAGGGGTGGGGATAGCCAGTGCCTGAGATTCCTTTCAAGGCTACGATTCTGGGGTTTTACTTTGTGATATCTGAGGTTGTCATAAGCACCAACCGAGCACCAAAGAAGGGGCAAAGACAGACTTTGCTTACCCCATCGATCAGAGACAAGCCTAAGGCTCCAGACTTGACTCCAAGGCCTTGTCTGTCTGTCTGTCTGCCTGCCTGCCTGCCTGCCTGCCTGGAGCACTGGGAACTGAGCTCTGGGCCTCATTCAAGCTGTGCAAGCATTTCTACCCACCCTACCACTGAGCTGCAGCCCCACGGCCCTGTTGAAGGATTTCTAGGGAATCCCAGCCTCACCCAATGCTCCTTCTGCAGGACCTGTGTCGCCAGCACATGGCCACAAAGTCCCTGTTCAACCGGGCAGAGGGTCAGCCAGAGCCTTCTAGGGTGAGCAGTGTGTCCTCCCAGTTCAGTGATGCAGCCCAAGCCAGCCCCAGTTCCCACAGCAGCACCCCATCTTGGTGTGAGGAGCCTGCACAGGCCAACATGGACATCTCTACGGGACACATGATTCTGGTCAGGAATGGAGCCAGGCCCAAAGTGGGGAGGGGACAGGCTGGCAGGAGAGGCAGGATGAGCAGTGTGGGCCAGAGCCAGGTGGTGGTACCCCCTACAGGCATACATGGAGGATCATCTTCGGAACCGCGACCGGTTGGCCAAGGAGTGGCAGGCCCTGTGTGCCTACCAGGCAGAGCCAAACACCTGCGCCACCGCCCAGGGAGAGAGCAACATCAAGAAGAACCGCCATCCTGACTTCCTGCCTTGTAAGTGAGCAGCGGGCTAGCCTGGCCCCGCCCTGGGCTAGGAGCAATTCGGGGCTATGGGGAAGTGTTGGGGCTCCTGGTCCAGGCTGAGTGGCAGACGCCTGGTGCCAGAAGGCCGTTTGGGGGTTCTGCACAGATGACCACGCCCGCATCAAACTGAAAGTGGAGAGCAGTCCTTCTCGGAGTGATTACATCAACGCCAGCCCCATCGTAAGTGGCTCTGACTTCCACCCTCACCTTGTTCCGTCTGCGGTGTCCCTCTTTACTGGAGCCCTGTAAATTGTAGAGCCTGGGTCTTCGCATTAAAATAGAGACTTCTCAGCCTTCCCCAGACTCTGGGCCACTCCTGACCCACCTTCCCTCCAAGCTGGCCCTTCCTATTCTGGCTCTTGACATATCCTCCATATCCTCAGATCGAGCATGACCCTCGGATGCCAGCCTACATAGCCACACAGGGACCGCTGTCCCATACCATCGCGGACTTCTGGCAGGTGCATCCTTGGAGGGGGATTTCCTAGGAACCAGAAGCCCTCGGAGCAACCAGGGCCAGGGAGGCTAGAGGGCCGCTTACCCGGGTCTCTGTCCTTAGATGGTGTGGGAGAGTGGCTGCACGGTCATTGTCATGCTGACCCCATTAGTGGAGGACGGTGTCAAACAGTGCGACCGATACTGGCCAGACGAAGGATCCTCCCTCTACCACGTCTATGAGGTCAGCAGGACCCCCACAGTTAGGGGACCGTGAGAGTGGGGAAGATGGATGGCGCTCTAGTGTTTTATATACAAATGTGTGTATAGATGCATACATACATACATACACACATATCATACATGCATGAATATTTGTGTGTTCTGTCTAGCATCAAAAGGCATTTGTAGGGACTTTGATACAGCTCAGAGCCATGAGTATATAAGAGAGGGAAAATTAATATCCAAAGACTGAAATTAAGACCGCCTTTAACATCCTGAAGGATTTAGCATTTGGACCGCTTGAGAGGCAGAAGGGTGGGGCCGGGAGAGGAGCGCGTACTGCGCGCTCAGACCGGTGGGGTACATGGCAGGTGAACCTGGTGTCAGAGCACATCTGGTGCGAGGACTTCCTGGTGCGGAGCTTCTACCTTAAGAACGTGCAGACCCAGGAGACGCGCACGCTCACTCAGTTCCACTTCCTCAGCTGGCCGGCAGAGGGCACTCCGGCCTCCACCCGGCCGCTGCTGGATTTCCGCAGGTGAGCAGGCTGCCAGCGCCACCCGGATCTTCCTGGGGTCCCTGGTCTGACCTGCAGCCTCGCCCTAACCTCTGTACCTTTCACCAGCCTTTCATCCCCAAACCAGTTCTGGCCATGCCGCCCCAGCCTGGTGCGCTTCTCACACCCACTTTCTCCCAGAGCCTCTCCACTAGCCGACTTCTTTGCGGGCTTCCCTGGAGACTGGGTCCTCATTTCTAGTTCCCTTCTCCCGCCGGCCTAGTTCCCTTCTCCCGCCGGCCTCCCGCCGGCTCCTACTTTGATTCCTCCCTCCTGTCTCTTGCCTTGTCCTTCTGGCCCTCAGCTCTGTGCTCACTTGCCCTTTCTCTCTCATCCAGCTTTCATCCTCATCTTTCTTCCTGTCTTTTTGCCTGGTTTTTATTTCTCTCTTCCTTTCTTTCTTTTCCATCACTGTCCCCTCCTTCCTTCCTCCCCCCCTCCCTCCCTCCCTCCCTCTCTCTCTCTCTCTCTCTCTCTCTCTCTCTCTCTCTCTCCCCTCTGTGTGTGTGTGTGTGTGTGTGAGAGAGAGAGAGAGAGAGAGAGAGAGAGAGAGAGATCTGCTGATATCCTTCAGTTGAACAGCCACAAAGCTGGTCATTAGCAGGTGTGGCAACCGCCTAGACAGAAGAAACAGGCAGACAGGCCTGAGAAGGGACTATATACCAAAGGCTGCTTGGAGAACTGGGGCAGGAATTTAGAAAAAGACCCCAGCTGTGCAGGGGGTCAGGTGAGATGGCACACACCTGTAACTCCAGCTGTGCAGGAGGTCAGGTGAGATGGCACCACCTGTAACCCCAGATGTGCACAAGGTCAGGTGAGATGGCACCACCTGTAACCCCAGATGTGTACAAGGTCAGGTGAGATGATGCACACCTGTAACCCCAGATGTGCAGGAGGTCAAGTGAGATGGCACACACCTGTAATCCCAGCTGTGCAGGGGGCTGAGGCAGGAGGTCTTCAAGTTCAAGGCCAGTCCCAGCATCTTAGGGAGACCTTGTCTCATAAATAAAAGAAAGAAAAGGGGTTAGGGATGTAACTCAATGGTTGAGAACTTTCTGAGCACACAAAAAAATCCTTATCACTGAATAATTTTATTATTATTATTTATTATTAATAATAGTACAAGTTTTGTTTGGGTTCAGGGATAGAGTATGAGTGAGGCCTTGGTTTGACCCCCATATCTACAAAAAAATAAACTAGCGAAGTCCCCAACAGAGTCACTGTAGGTCACTGCATAGATTTTTTTTTTAAGGCCATACAGGTAAGCTAAAGAGTCCCTGAGGTTTACACCAGAACTATATAAATTCAGCTGGCATGTGACAGCTAGAACAAAGTAATTGTGAACGAATGCATTTTGATGACCTGACCTCAGGGCTAGTGTGGATTACAAACCTTTCGTGACTGTGGAGCGAGCAGAGCTGACCTGAAAGTTCCCAGAACCACTGTTGACATTCCTCCACCTCACTAACTACCACTCGTGGAGCGAGGCTTGGTACGCGAGTTCTTTATGTAGGTTATCTATCCCATAGCATTTTGTAAGAATCCTAAAAAAGCCAGGCAGTGGTGGCTCACGTCACTAATCCCAGCACTTGGGAGGCAGAAGTAGGTGGATCTCTGAGTTTGAAGCCAGCCTGGTCTATAAAGTGAGTTCCAGGACAGCCAGGGCTACACAGGGAAACCCTGTTATTCCAGGTTCGCAGTTTGAGCACATGGCTTCTGAGTGACAAGCAAGCCCAGTGCCATCCACTGCAGCTCTCACCCTCTCACAAGGCCGCAGAGGGAGAAAGGCAGCCTGTGAGCGCACGCTGGTGTGCGATTAGCGCATCCTCCTCCTGGCTGGCTTTTCTGATCTTCACTTCTCATTGCAGGAAAGTGAACAAGTGCTACAGAGGGCGGTCCTGCCCCATCATCGTGCACTGCAGGTGGGTAGGCCCTGCCGGGCACGCACAAGCAAGCAAGCAAGCACGCACGCACGCACGCGCGCACGCATGTGCGCGCGCACACACACACACACACACACACACACACACACACACACACACGAATGTCAGCCCACAGCACTGCAAATGTTTTCTCTTTGGCCCTTTCTGTGGAAAGCTGGCTGAACAAAAGCCTAACCCACCAGACTGGAAAGGGCCATTCCCATCCTACCCTGCTGCCTCCACTAAAAACTGAGCCATGGTTGTACTTTCTAGTTGTCCACATATCTGCCACTCACTATAGCTTACTAATGCTCTTCCGGGGCCAACTCTAATAATCAACCGATGTCCTCACTGCAACCCCCATGTCTGCTCCCTTCCTGCCCTGTCGGAGCTAAGCCTGTCTGTCACCAACTCCTATTTCAGTGACGGTGCGGGGAGGACAGGCACCTACATCCTTATTGACATGGTACTGAATCGCATGGCCAAAGGTAAGGTCTGTTCCCACAGCACCCGCAGCCCCTGGTCCCTCATGGCTCCCCAGTACCCCGTGGGTCCGAGACCCCACTAGGGAGCATGTGAACACATCTCTCAGATTTGCCAAAGATGCCCGGCTCTATGGGACTTATTCTCCCCTGGACACACCTTTAAGCCCCGCCTACTCCACCCTGTTCCCAGGAGTGAAGGAGATCGACATTGCCGCCACCCTGGAGCATGTCCGTGACCAGCGGCCTGGCCTTGTCCGCTCTAAGGTGACAGTACCTCCCTGTCTTTCCCTAGTCACTTCCCTTCCCAAGCACTCTCTTCATGGCCACCATGAAGAAACCAGCAACAGCCTGCCCCTCCTGCATCCCCCAAGAAGCCTCCTCCCTTCCAAATTCCCAGCACCCTCCACCCCTGCCATGTCCCCTTGGGTAGACTCAGAGGCTAGGTTTCTCCTGACCCTTCTGCCACTGGTCTTGCACAGGACCAGTTTGAGTTTGCGCTGACAGCCGTGGCAGAGGAGGTGAATGCCATCCTCAAGGCCCTGCCCCAGTGAGCCCCCTGGGCACCTCAGTGAGCATCCTGGCCTCTGCTCCTCCTGCCTGTGTGAGCATTCGTGCACCTGCTCTTCAGTCTACCCACCTGCCATCTTGGCCCATCTTGGGCACGGTAGCCCTTCCCAGCCCAGCGTGGAAGGAAGTGGGGTGTGGAGGGGCGGATCCACCCAGATTCTTTCATGCTAGAACCAAGGCAGTCCATGGGAGACAGACAGCAAGCAGGGGAGGAGTGGACACCAGCAAGGGTGCCCGAGCCCCATCCTACCTGAGTCTCTGTCTCCCCCTCCCCATGTCTGGATGTCCCCCACTCCCACCAGCCTGCAGTGTATAGACAGAGCAGGATGAGAAGGCCCCAGCTCCCCCAGCCCTGCTACCACTGGCTTGCCACCTTGACCCTGCTCAGCCTTCTCCCTCTAGCACAAGAGAACATTTCTAGAAAAATCTACTTTTGTATCAACGTGAATAAAGTTAGTGTGTTGTCTGTGCGGCTGCAACGTGGACCCCTTTGCCATTCTGTCTGCTGAGCTTCCAGGCTCCAGCTGTAGCGTCGGCCTGAGCTGTCTCCCTGGAGACACTGAAAGCGGAGACCTACAGGTGACACCGGCTGCAGAGGTGCCATAACTGTCCTTGGTTTGAGAAGTGCCTGATAGCACGGCTTCTAGGTGTCTAGCGGGTTCCAAGGTACCATGTATTAGTTTTATCTTCACAAAACCATGACCAATGACACCTCCTATACAAAGAATACAGTGTGGTCCTAGCCCAAGCCATGAAACTTGACATGGTGGAGTCCCGATTCAAACCTTGGTTAGCTGGGCCTTCACATAGCCTTTCCTCCCTGTTCTTAGAATGCTGCCTCGTGTCCTTCAGTCTCAGGAATGACATTTTTGTCACACAGGGCTGTGGGGACCATCTACCTGCCACATCTCAGATGATAGCTACCACAGCCAACTCTGCCAGTGGGGTGGTGGGGCAAGTCCCCCTGGGCGGGGACGGACACTTTTTCTCTCTCACCTCATCCTCCTCTTAGCCCATCACCTTTAGGGGTGGACCTTGTGCCCTCTCCTCCTCTCCAGGAGCCCTCACTTGAATGTCATAAGAAACCCCAGACAGTGATTCCAGACACAAAGAAGAGCTGAGCTGGGCCTGGGGTCTGGGGCCACTCGCTCATGCTGGAGTTCACATAAAAACAGGGTGAATTCTGAATGCTGGAGCTAAGAAACAACCTCACCCCAGTGTCTGTGATCTGCTGGGGCTCAGCTCCAGTGTCCTTCATGGCAAAGGCTCCAAGTGGGCAAAGCATCATTCTGCATGTCCCGGCAGAGGCTCAGGATGGGGGCTTGGGAGGGGAGGCTGCTGCTTTAGCTTCGAGAAGTCGGTGAGGCCCTTTGACCCCCGAAGATGGAGTTGCCGGTAATTTGCAGGGCCATATCCTCTTGCAGAAAAGCACAGAGGTGCTGGTTCTGTGACTGGTTCCTTCATCCCTGGGCCTGGGCATTGAGTAGAATGGCATTCCACATGCCCCTGGTTCACACCCCTGGAGGGGCTGACTCTAGAGCCCTCGGGTGCTGTTTAAAATCATCAGGGGTTGTCAATGGTGGTCACACCTTTAACCCCAGCACTCGGGAAGCAAAGACGGGTGGATCCCCATGATTTTGAGCTACATGGAGAAAATGTCTTGAAAACACACATACCAATCAGGTATCACCATCTGTTCTTTGTGAGTCCCCATGCTTTCAATCAAGTCTTAACTCAGCCTGGGTCTTGCTGTACTGCAGAGAACTGGGAACTAGGTCCCCTTACCAGAGGGAACTTCAGGGTCAAGCTAGTTGTGGGGCCCTGGAAGTGATGACACACACCACACTCGGGGAGGACCACCCGATCAAGGCTTGTCCCTCCAGCTGTTTGGCATAGGGAAGGCATGAGGTCTGAAATGTCACCTCATTGTCCCAGAGGGGCCCTCTTAGGCAGTCTTGGGAAGGAGACACACAGGGCACTAAACTCTCAAAATTCAGCTTTATTAGCTTCCTTTTCCCCTGAGTCTGAGCTCAGTTCATCTGGCTTTGACAGGCCTGAGAGGCTCAGCGTTACAGGAGCTGGCCACAGCCTGTCCCACCAATCCCCTCACTGGCCGTGGACTCCCCAGGCAGGAGGACAGGTGGCTCGTGGGGGGAATGAATGATGGTAAAAAAGAATGGGCAGCAAGGTCAGAGGCCAAAGAAAGCCATTCAAGCAGTATGCCCAACACTTCCTCTGCATGCCAGTCTCCGCCATACACACTCCAGCCAAGACAGCCTCCTCTCCCACGCTCTGCCGGCCACAGCCATCAGCCTTCCAGGACCAAGCCACACCTACTCAGGCCACTGTCCCACTAGCTTAGTCCTGGAACCCCAGGTTGCCCAAGGGAAACAACCTTCTAGAGGCTACAGGACTCGAACGTGCTCATTCTAACCTGGGTCTAGCAAGAAGTATCAGAACTATGGTTCTGGTCTTTTCTCCTTCATCCACAATTCTCACCACCCCCTTCTAGGGACAAGATGAAAGAGGAGATCTCCCCATTCAGATTGGCAGGCTGGCCAGGGTTGGAACTACAATATCCCAAGAAGCACCATTTCCCCTGGGATAAGAGCTATCAGAAACGAGGCCAGAGTGCTCTGGGACTTGTAATCCACAAGAGACAGCACTAAGCACCCACGGGAGAGAGTTCAGAGGCTAAGAAGACTATGAGTGCCTCCCACTCAGTCCCCACCCACCCCCCAGGTCCCAGCCCTACACTCAGCATAAGTGGGGGAGAGGGATGTAGTGTTCCCTCCTAGCACACTGGGGAGGGCGCTGTCCTGGTGGAACGGCAGCAGCTCTGTATCCAGGGTATCCAGCTCAGAACACATCTGGGGAGAGAGCAGGGGTGGGTGACAGGAGAGAGGGGTCAGCTGCAAGCAGATGGGGGGGTGGAGCCGAGCATGCACACCTAGGCCAAGCCCTGTGTTCTAATGCGTGATGGACAGGTAGTAGGGATGTAGTCCCCCACCTAGGCCTCCCACTGGGTCACCCTGGCCCTATCCCACCTCTCCAGGGACAGCCAGCCTCACCTCTGCCTAGTCCTGTGGCCAGGGCAGGCTGAGGCAGCAAGGAGAAGGGAAGAGGAGTTGACTCTGGTTGAGACTCTGGAGGGCTGAGAGGCTTCCACCCCACCTAGCTAGCCTCCCCAGAAGATCTCACGGCCCCACTGGCCCCAGCATCTTCCTTGGGCACACTGAGGCTTCAGAGAGGAGGAGGAGGAGGAGGAGGAGGAGGGAGTCCTAGCCAAGCAGCAGTGAAAGCAAGCGATGCAGCCACAGGGAGTTGCGGAGTGCAGAGCAGGAGGAGAGCAGCACCAGAGGGGAAACAGAGACGATGACAGGTGAGAACTCAGTTCTGCGCAGACAGGAGGCCTGCAGCTGGGGATGAACAGCAGAGGCTCCGCTTGCTCGGCCTGCGCTGCTCCCCAGGGGAGCTGCCAACCTGAGCTTAGGGCATGCCAGGCCAAGGCCTCCTTCCTTGATAGCATCAGCAATACAGATGGCAGCAGAAGACTTGGGCACAAAATACCCAACCCCAAACCACTAATGCCCCTCAGCAGTGCCGGATCCAGCCAGTGCCTCTGGGCTCCACAGGCCCTTTCATGGCCCTGGTACCCCCAATCCTGGGCTTTACCCAGGGATTTATCAGCCCCAAACAGAGCATAACAAATCCCTGGTTCACACTGTAGGATGATGGGCCTGGGAAGGAAACTTGTGGAGGGACAGAGTTTGGGATCCTGTAGCTCAGGCCACACTCAATTTTGGACTCCCTACAGTGAGCTGGACTCTGGGTCAGACCCTGAATCAGGTCAGGCTCAGCCTGGTCTTCAGAGAATGAGGCATCGAGAGGCCTTCTCCTCTGAAGGGCTGGGTTTGGTTGCCTCGCCCCTCGCCCCCTTATGTGTGCCTCCTATATCAGGGTCTTGGTGCTGGGCCCTGGACTGGCCCTGCCATCCTGGCTGTGCCCCCCGCCCACCTGCTGGCTTCTGCCCAGCTGCTTCCATCTCTGATAGGCTGTAGGCCATGGCAAGCTGCAGGTCCTCATCCTCAGAAAGGTCGCTGTCAGTGGGACGGGACACAGCAGTCGGCCGGACCTGTGTGCCCCCCAGCCTGGAGGTGCCTGAAGGTTGCTGCTCACGGCGGCTCAGCTCCAAGCCTAGTGCCAGGTCATCTGGGACACCTGCGAGAGTCACAGCCACCATCAGGTCCCAAACCCAAGCTGTTGGTCATGCTGGACCCCCTCACAGAGCCTCTCTCTGGAACTAACACACATACGTTAGGTTACAAGGTTATTTAGCATCTTGGGTTGTGGCTCTGTCACCTCAGGCAGAGTATGCAGCCTCCCTGTGCCTCCCTCATCTATGCCATGGGGATGAGGAGATTGTCTACACATGCAAACTGTCCCAGGGACTAACCCATGTCAATTGTTTGTCACCGTGCTTAGTGCTAGCAGGGAAGTAGCTAGCCACAGCGACAGTCTTTGGGGAAAGAGCTCCACTTTAGGAATCCCGAGTTTGATCCTGGGCTGGTGCTGTAACCCAGCACGTACAAGGCTCTGCCTTCATACTCCAGTGCCTGTACACACACCACACACCTACATTCACCCCCCCCCACATACACCCTATGCCTTATCTTGATTCTTGGCTTAATTTATCCTTTCTGTATGGTAGGCAGTAGTCTTGAGCTAGAGGCTACTTACAAGTGAGGGTCATTTAAACAAACTTCAGCTCAGGCCCCTCAAATAAAAACCGGACAAATACGACCTATGCTACTTGACTTTTTCTGTTAAGAACACAGGACTGGGGAGATGGCTCAGCTGGGTCAGTGCTTGCTGTCTAGTGTGAGGACCTGAGTTCAAATCCCCAACATCCGAGGAAAAAGCTGGGTGTGACAGTGCACATGTGTAATTCCAGGGCAGGAAGAGCAGAGGCAGGAGGATTCCCTGGGGCTCACTGGCCAGCCAATCAAGCGGAATCAGTGAGCTCCAAGTTCAGGGAGAGACTCTGTCTCAAAAAATGAGGGAGGGGGGAAAAAGAGGACATGACATGGCGGGTGGGACCTGGAAGGGGTAGGATGATGAGGTGGGCATGAATATGATCAAAATACGTTGTGTGCTTGTATGTCGTTCTCAAAAATAAAAAATTGGGGCTGGAGAGAGAGGACCAAAGTTCAGTTCCCAGCACCCACATCAGGAGGGTCACAACTGCCTGTAACTCTATCTCCAAGAGGACCTGGAGATGCCTTGGACCTGTGAGCACCTGCACAGACACAAACACATATATACACACAACTACACCTAATTAGTATATATGTGTGTGTGTGGTGTGTATGTGTATAATATATATATACATATGTATATATATAAATTTTAAAAACAAAATAGAGGAAGATGGCAGACCTTGACCTTTGGCCTCCACAGATGCACTCATAGGTATATACAGAGTGTATCTCTCTCTCTCTCTCTCTCTCTCTCTCTCTCTCTCTCTCACACACACACACACACACACACACACAGAGAGAGAGAGAGAGAGAGATTAGAGGGAAAGAGATAGGAAGGCAGGAAGAAAAGAAAGGGAAAGAGAAGGAAACCCCCACAGTGGCACTCTATATGAGCAGAGCCTCTAACTCAGTGGCATAGAGTTTGCCCAGCATGCCTGGGTTCAAGGCCCACTGTCACTCACACAGAGTCAAGAGCCTTGCAAACAAAGGCATCCCTCTAATCACGATGGTAATTAACTAGCCATCTGAGACTCTTCTCCCCCTGGCCCCTCTCCAAGGGGGGTAGGAGCCACGTGGGTGGGTCTAAGGCTTCCTGCCAGAACCCCACTTACCATTGATTGAAACTGACTTCAGCTGTCCGTCCTCTTCCACCTCTACCCGTTCCTGCCCGTTCTCCATGATTCTGTGGAAGGCGGCACAGTCAGCGAGCAGACTGGTCCAGGCTCTGACCATTACAGCCATCAGGGCGGACTCCGTGTTCACACAGCACTTGCTTTTACCCCTCACCCCCAGAACCTCCACCTGTTCGGCCCCAGAAGGAGCGCTCACCTACGCGTGGTGATGCGGCGTCCTTGGACAAAGGTAGTGGATGTTGAAACAGAACGAAAAGCACCAGCCCCAGGGCTGAAGGAGAAAGTAGAGGAGGAGAAATCTGGCGTTGGGACAAAGGCAAAGGGGAGGCTATGAGAGGGAGGTTCCTGACTACTTATCGCCATCACCAAAAGCCAGGGGCCTTGGGGCTTCACTCAGACCTGCCCCCACTAGCAAAAGCCAGGGGCCTTGAGGCTTCACTCAGACCTGCCCCCACTAGCAAAAGCCAGGGGCCTTGGGGCTTCACTCAGACCTGCCCTGCTAGCAAAAGCAAAGCCAATTTTGGGGACTCCAGGACTCACGATTTGCAAAAACAGAAAGGGACAGTGCTTACCAGAGTGTCCAGGAGAGGAGGAAGAGAAGGCAAAGAAAGGACCAGTGGGTCGGGAACCTCGGTTCTGAAGCTCTGAGAAGGGGCCCAAGTCATCTGCAAGAGGGAGATTAGCCACTGGTGAGGAGATTCCCTCCAAAACCATGTGGCTGATGTTTTAAAACCTAGAAATCAAGATGATAAGCAACCGCGTGCACTTCTGATTTTTTTTTCTGGTTCTGGTGGTACAAATTTACAAATTTTTAAAACTGTTTTGGAAGGGGGTCTCAGTAGCTCAGGCTAGCCTCAAACTTAATAGATAGATAAGGATGGCCTTGACGGCCTCACCCCGGGCCTCCACCTCCCAAGTTGGGGGATTAGATGTGTGTTCCACCAAGTCTGGCTCTCAAGTGTAACCAGGCTTGTCGAAGGAGTCTCATAAATCACCAAATCTGGTGGTTAAGATTTGTGTGTGTGTTTCGTTTTGTGGTGTTGAACACTGAGATCAGCACCTTGCCCGTGCTAGACAGGCGTCTACCACTGAGCCCCTTCCAAGTCACCCAGGTCGGATTCTAAGCTGATGTGCATGTGTCTCGTGGGAATTAAAACCCCTCACCTCTCAGGATTTACGAGGCTTAGGGGACGCAGGCTCTTGAAATATATTAGTCATTAAGAACTGGTGTCTGTTGTTACGTGTAACGCTGCTACAGCTGTCACGTGACGCTTGGAATCTTGTTTCCCTGGTGGCTCCGGTGGAGGTTTAACAATGTGCTCTTGTGTCATTTAATAAGGCCAGTCTGCGAAGTGTCACTGGTGTGTCACGTGAGTCCTGGCATGTGTGAGGTTCTGTCCCAGCTTTCGCTGGACTCACGCCCACACAACCTCAAATCATCTGCTGTGAAATTCCAGTTCCACCCAAGCCTCTAGCCTGAGAGATCGCGAGAGGACGGACAGCAGGCCGGAGGAGGAGGAGTTGAACTATCCCGCCGACATACCAAAGAGCTCCGAGAAGGGGTCTCCACTCCCGAAGAACTCCCGGAAGACTTCCTCGGGGCTCCGGAAAGTGAATGTGAAGCCAGGCCCCGTCCCACCGGTTTCTGGTTGAGAGGGAACAGTTCCTGCAAGAGATGAGGAAGGAGCTTAGAGGGTACATTTGGCCCTGAGTCGGGGTCCCCCCCCCCCAAAGGCATGGCTGGGAACCTTAGAAAGAACATGCTCTGCAAGAATTTGCCTGCCCCTCCCTCCTTAGCCCACTTTCATCCTGGCACCCCACCACTTCACCTACCTGCCCCCGTCAGCCCTTCCCGGCCATAGCGGTCATAGATCTCCCGTTTGTGCTCTGGAAGAAGAGACCTGGTCATTCCTCCCATTAGGGTAGTTAGTTACCTCCCCTCCCGGGCTAGGATAAGCTGCAGAAAATGCAGCTTAGGAGATGGCAGGTGTCTGGGCGCACCATCATAGCAGCTTCCTGACTATACAACACACGCTAATAGCACCTACTTTTTTAAAAATTTCATTTTACATTCCATTCACAATTCTGTCCCCCCCACCCATCCTCCCATCCTCCACCTCCCCCCAGCCCACCCATCCATCCACTCCTCCCAACAGGTATGGACTCCCATGGAGAGTCAACAAAGTCTGGCACATTAAGTTGGGGCAGAACCAAGCCCCTCCCCCTCTGCACTAAGGCTGACCATGGCACCCCACCATAGGGAATGGGCTCCAATAAGCAAGCTCATGCACCAGGGAGAGACCCTGGTCCTACTGCCAGGAACAGTACCTCCTCTAGGCCAGCGAGAGAACTAAATGAGATAACTCACCAAAACTGCCTAGCATAGTGCCCAACACATAACTCAGTAAGTGTAAACCAGGGGCTGAGGTAGAGCTCAGTGGTGGAGACCCTGCCTAGCAGGAACAAGACCCTGGGTTTACCGAGGGGCTCCACACAAGTAAGTAAATGGATGTCCGCTAATTACTACCATATTGTACCAACAGGCTTAGCCTGATCCAGCCACTTCCACAGAGGGAACCTGGGCCGCCCTCCCCGGTACAGCTGCTCCCCCTTGGAAGGCTCTTTCCAGTGTATAACCTGTCTTTGCATTTACCTGGTTATCGCCAGTCTTCTTTGATCAGAATGTGATAGACCCACATGATGAGGTCAGGGCCTGCTTTCCCCCCACTGCCTCCCTAGTACCCCAAAATACCTGACACACTAAGTTTAGCGGATATTTTCTGGGATCCTTCGGAGATTTGGTTTTGTTGTTTAGAGACAGGTCTTACTCGGTATCCAGGCTGTCTTCAAACTTGTGCCTATCATCTTCCCTCTGCCTCCTAAGTGCTGAGATTACAGGCATGAGCCACCACCCACAGCTAAGAAATACAGCTTTTTAAAAAGACACCAGGCTGGTCTTGAATTTGAGAGATGGCCGAAGAACCTTGATCCTCCCATTGCTAGGATTACTGGCAGGGCACCACCATGCCTAGCTTAGGTGGGGCCAGGGATTGAATCCAGACCCTTGTTCATGTTACCAAAGCACTCTGCCAACAAAGTTACATCCTCTGCCAGCTGTTTGATGTTGTTTTGAGGTTTATCCACTTATTGAGACAGGATTTCTATATATTTAATCTATATATAATTAATTATTTATTAATAAATAAATATTATTTATTATAATTATATATATGCTGTTGAACTCAAGATCTGCCTAAGTACTGGAATTATAGCCATGTCTAGTCAGAATATTTTCTGAAAGAATGAATAACAGACCTAGGATTGTGTTTAAACAGTAGAACACTTGCCTAGCATGTACAATGTTCCAAGTACAACCTGCAGCACAGAAAAGAAAAAAATCCACCTTCAGACCTGGACTCATATTCTAGGTCAAGACATGAGCAAATTATTTTGCCTCTTTCGGCCTCAGTTTACCTGCCTATAAAATGGGGGAGATAAGCCTGCTTGGCAGGAAACCCTGTGCCCTTCCCTGGTCAAGACCCAGACTGTTCTCCAGCCCCTGGGAGACAGAAGGAACTTGCCATGTTGGAGGAGGCACATTTAAGCTATCTTAGAGAAAAGCAGGGAGGAGAGAGGTGATGGAAGCATGGCTTTAGGAAGGAGTGAGATGCGCATGATTAGAAATGGGGACATGCTGGTCCCTGCCGGACCCTAAGCCTTACTGTCAGACAGTACTTCATAGGCCTCTGCCACCTCCTTAAATTTTTTCTCAGCAAACTCCTTATTATCTGGGTTCTTGTCCGGGTGCCACTGCAGAGCCTTCTTCCGGTACCTGCAGGAGAAGTGAGAGGAGCTGGAGAGTCAGGGAACTGACGTGGGTTCTTCCCACTAGGCAACTGAACCACACTCTCTTAGTCCACCCACCCTTTCACTGCTCCGATCCAAGAACGCCCCGGGACTGCAGCCACGTTTACAGGGGGTTCTCTCCCAGCTCGGTGCCAGGGATATGAGCCGAGAGTAAGGGTGCCAGAAGAATGTCCCCACCCAAAGCCCTCCCTTGGAGCTCATTGGATAGAGCTATCTAGAGCCACAGAGTGTGGGGACACTGGCCTACCTCACAGAGCCCGGGCATTTTAGCACTGCAACCTGAGCATGCCCACATGGGAGGAGCTGGAGGAGAGGGGTATCTGGTGGGTGTGTACAGCGGGCTCTGAGACGGACAGCACTTCTTCCCTCCCTGGCCTTGGTCCTCGTAATTTCCCAAGGGTCCCCTCCCTCCCCCCAGGCAGCCCTTGAAAGGGCCCCTGGCGCTGGGGGTGGGGGGCGAGGGTAGTGGGGAAGAAGAGACAGAGGCTTTCTGCAGCACAGTAGAGGCACTTACGCCTTCTTGATGTCATCAGCAGACGCACTCGGCGGTACGTCTAGAATCTCGTAGTAGGATGCCATGGCAACTCAGCCGTCAGGCGGCCCTCCTCCGGGCTGCGGGAGAGAAGGGATCAGGCCGAGTGAAGCACGGCGGCTCCCTGTGCTTGCAGCCCCCGGTGCGGGGCGGGGAGATGCAGAAGGTGCTGCGAGGTGGATGCCGCGCCTGCAGCTGATGATTAGGCTCCTTCACAGCCTTATCGGGTCCCGCAGGCCCGTGCCCGGGGTTATTTCGCCGCAGGCCTAGAGAGCCCAACCCGAACCCCCTGACTCCAGCAGCCCGATCTGAGGTCCCCAACCTGACCCAGCTGGGGCCGCACCTCCTCTGCCGAGAGTCCCGCCCCTGCCCCCCGCGGGGAACCGCCTGGCACCCGCAGCCCCGCTCGCGGCTGCTGCGTGCGACGCGCCAGGCTGGGTTGTGTGCGCAAGCGTGCGTCAGCACCGCGGAAACTACTAGAGACCTAGAGAGGGCCGGCTGGGCCGGTCACACTGGAGGGGGAGGAAGAGGGGGCGCTGCAGAGACTTCTGGGAATGGGGGAGGAGCCGTCTATTTTAGTTTTGCACCCAGGCAACGGCATTCCCAGGTGGGACTTGGAAGGTTGAAGTTTACTACATCCTTCCAGCCATGTCGCACTCCCTCAAACACAGGCAGAGAGGCCGTCCGCAAACTAGGTGCGGGGCCCCTTGTCCCTCTGTCGCTGTCGTCGAAATATACTTCATTGATCCCTGCGTACTCCCCCAGGCCATCATCACCAGGACTCACCTTGTCTCCTCTGGGCCTGACTCCTCCCCTTCTTCATAGCCTAGCTCCAGCCCCAAGTCTTCAAAAGAGGCTGCCCTGGCTCTCCTGAGTAGGTCAGACCTGCTTTTTATAGCGTCTCGTGGCATTTCCTTCTCCACTCTTTTCAGAGCCACAAATTAACATTTATTTGATGATTATCCACCTCCTCCACTAGAATGTAAATTCCCAGGATGTAAGAATTGCATCCTCCTCCTCATTGCCCCCCCCCCCCCATTAATCTTCAGTTAGAGTTGAAAAATATCAGCTGGATGGCTAAATAATACTTGGAAGAATCTTGATAAACAGTTTGACACATAGGAAAGGTGAGGGCCTAATTAAAGGAAATTACTAAATTCAAAGTTCCTCTTCTACAGCTGGCCCTGAATAGATCTATTCCACCTGAAAATGATTCCTGGATTCAGACCTCATGAAAGAGGGAAACTTCCAGAACCAGCTCTTGCTTTATTCCGTCTGACCAATCCATGGGCATTAGTGGAGTATCTTCTATCTAGTGGATGCTACCAGAATGTACTAAGAATGGGGACGGGGTGGGTATGGGTAGAGTACTCGCCTAGCAAACATCAGGCCTTCCTTAGCCTCAGTTCCCAGCATTGGGAGAGAGGTAAGGGGAGGGGGCACAGAAAGTGACCTAGTGCCTGCTAAGACAGCAGCCTGTCAGCAGTGTCCCCTGGGAACCTCGAGACTCTAAGAGCTGGGAGACCTGGCCTGGCAATCAGATGCCGCTGTGTGGCTTGGGGCCAACCGAATACTGTTTTCCTCTTTAAATATAGGTAGCATCTAGAGCTGTTTGAAAGTCTTCATCTGAAGCATGCTTTATAGAAGGTGTTATTAGTTAGCACAGTGCTTTCTGGGGTCACACTTGACTCAAGCAGTAAGAGTTATATGTACCCGGTCAGGATGAGAGACCTGGGGACATCACATAAATCAAAACAAAACAAAACAACAACAACAACAACAACAACAAAAAACAGCTTGAGCAGGACACGAGAGAAGAAGGCATCAATCTCAATCGCTCGTCCGTTTTTCCTGCCTGCCCACCTTCTGAATTTCCTGCCTACATTTGGAAAATTCCCACCGACATCCAGGGAACTTTCATTGTTTCAGCCCTAATAAGAGATGCGGCATCTCCCAGGGAACCGTGAGGCTCTCACATGCTTCCCCGGTCTGAGGGTACGAGCACAAGTCACGAGCTCTGCCAATGAGGTGCCTCTGGTAAGTGGGACTTCAAATCTGGAGCAAGGCAGGGAGAAGGGAAGGTGGCTAAGAATTTCTCTCTGTGTGGCGCAGGTTGCCATGGGGCTTGCAGCGGCCTCTTGCGCCTGAAGGAGGAAGTGTCCCTCTCCATGTTGAGGGCAGAGGATCCCTGCAGCAAACAGAGGGGACCATCTTTGGTGCTGCTGCTTGCTGGGGTTTGACTGCCAGCCCTTGCACTGACTGAATCGATGTATAAACGCCATACGCTTCTAATTTGAGGGTGATTCGGGAGAGGGAAATGGTTTAGTATAGGAGTTGGGTTGTTTTTTGGTTTTTGGTTTTTTTAACTTGTTTGATTTTGTTGTTGGTTTAATTTACTTGAGTTAGCTTCTGCTGTTTGTGATAGGAGCCCCAACTGGCCCAGTGGTCAGGGGCTTATATTTGGTTTAAGCAAATCAAGTGTAAGTACATTACTCCAAAATCTTCCAAGTGTTTGCTATTTTCTTTTACTCTTCTCTCAACAGACAGTTGTCTGGCACCTACCTACCAGATATGTGAAATTAAGAAGAGAAAGGCCAGGGCCATTGAAGTGGCTCAGGGTAAAGGTGCCTGCTACTAAGCCTGATGACCTAAATTCCATGCCTGGGCCCCACAGGGGAGAAGAGAACCGGTTTCCACAAGTTGTCCTCTGATCTCCATTTGGCGTGCTAGGGCTCAGGTGTGCCCACACACAGAGACACACACACAGCACAGATGTGATTTTCAGCACTGAAGATGAGAAAACCTGGGTGTGGTGGGTTGCAGCTACAGCCTCTGGCCCTTGGGAGGCTGGGGACCTCAAATTCAAGGCCAGCCTAGGCTAAATCGGGAGTTGCAGGCCAGCCTGGACTGCAGAGTGAATCCCTGTCTAAAAAACAAACAAAAAAATCCTCCATCAACAAAAAGAATAAGAATGCAAGAAGAGTATGCAGAGGCCCAGAGTCTGTGACTGAAGGAGACCAGCCTGGGCTATGTAACAGATAGGAAGACAGCTACAACTGAAGGGGACCAGCCTGGGCTATGTAACAGACAGGAAGACAGCTACAACTGAAGGGGACTAGCCTGGGCTATGTAACAGACAGGAAGACAGAGCTGCAACTGAAGGAGACCAGCCTGGGCTATGTAACAAACAGGAAGACAGCTACAACTGAAGGGGACCAGCCTGGGCTATGTAACAAACAGGAAGATAGCTACAACTGAAGGGGACCAGCCTGGGCTATGTAACAGACAGGAAGACAGAGACGCTTATATTTAGAACTTGTGCTCAAGGAGATTATATTTTTTTTGACAAGATATAGATGAACAAAAACCAAATGAAAATTATGGAACCTACCTGGCAGAAGCAGATAAAGGCTTAACATTTCTTTGTTCACAAACAAAGCCAAAGAATTTGTAAGACAAGCTTCTTTTTTAAACATTTAATACTGGGGGCACTGGAGATGTTCCTCAGTGGTTAAGCGTGCTGGCTGATCTTCCAGAGAACCAAAGTTCAATTTCCAGCACCTCACACCGCCTGTAACTCCAGTTCCAGGGGATCTGACTCCCTCATACAGACATACAGGCAGGCAAACCACCAATGCACATAAAATACAAATAAATGAATTATTCTAAACAAACCTTAATCCCGGGGATTAAACCCTGGGCTAGCACACCTGCTAGGTGAGTGCACTTGCCCTTCTAGAACTCAGTGTGACTTGTAGAAATCTTTTCTCCAGTGGGGTGGGGAGTGTCAAAGCAGTGTCCAAGAATGGAGTCGTGTGAGGTTTCGAAGTCCCTGTGAGAAAACAAGACACCAAGTCAAGAGTCTCGTGACCTCATTTTCTTCAAACGACAGCATTTTTTCTTGGGTTATGCTTTTGAGCCCCTCCCAGGCGTAGTGCATAGGAGTGAGTTTGCTTCAGGTAATTCATTACGGCCGCCTGTGGTTATTTGTTCCTGTGCCTCTGAGGAAAGACACGTTTCTGCTGAGTTTGGCTTGTCAGCCACATGTGGTTTGCCCTCGTGACTGCACGCTTGACTCATGTGACTCCTCTTAACCCTCAGAGTAAAATTTGTCTGATGCTCAGAATAAAGAGTTGGCTATTGCACGAGACTTTAGTCCACCTCATTTATGGGCTTTGTTTTCCCAGGGATGGGAAATGTTGAGACCGGCTCTCTTGTAGCTGAGGCTGGCCTCAAACTTACTATGTATCTGAGGTGGACCTTGAACTCCAATCCTCCTGCCTCCATCTCCCAAGTCTTGGGTTAGTGAGGCACGATGCCTAGAATCCAATGTAATTTTTTAAATTGATAAAGGTCACAGACAGCTCCCAGAGGAGAACATTCTGCCTTATTCACGAAAAGAGCTTCAGTCCCATTATAATGAAAGAGGTAGAAACAAAATCTTCAAGAAAGCACTTTGCTCTTTAAATGATTGACAATGTTCAAAAAGCTTAACACACTGAAGGCAAGGCTGTGGGCACAGCTAGAGTCAGGCAGGCATTTATAGTGGGACAGCTGATAAGAGGGAGTCATCTAAAGACAATGATGTGGGACACAACAACACTGAAAGTGTAGCATTTGATAGACAAAGCCAATTCTACAAACTTGTGGCTATACATATAAGCAAATAAATATGTTCAAGGACTAATGCATTCTTCTTTTTCTTCTTCTTTGCTCTTTTCTTTCAAGACAAAGTTTCCCTGTGTATCCCTGGCTGTTCTGGAACTCACTCTGTAAACCAGGCTGGCCTTGAACGCAAGTACTGGAACTAAAGTTTGCCTTGGATGCGTGAGAAATTAGCAAAGGAAGCATGGAAATTAGTAAAGGAACCAAAGGAAGCTGGCAAAGCCTTCCATATATGAATCAAATTCAGGAATGTAAAACCCTCTACTGGTCCAAGTACAAGTTCCTATAAGTATTGATCAGTGTGTACAACAACTAGCAACTGCAGCTTCTTCTTCCTGCATGTGGATAGCTGAGACTGCTCCCCTACAGAGACCTCCTACAGAGACTCACCAACGCCTCAGCCTGCACTGCACCTAAGAGTCACACAGAGTTGTGGGTTCTGGGTTGTGATAGCAATCGGTGCTACTTCGAGTGTGCACAGCTCACCTGAGTCCAGCTTTTCTATGTCTCTCATTTCTTTAGTGTCCTTATCCCTTCCACCTCTAGTCAGGGTTCCAGGACCAAGTCTTGAGGGGTGAAAAAGAAGTTGGGGGGGGGGGATGAAGAAGAGGAGAAGGAGGCATCAGCTAAAAAAAAACTCATATATTTAATTCAAAATGGATTATAAGCCAAAATATAAAGCTGCCAAACTTCTAGAAGAAAGTAACAGAAATTCGAGGGATGAATTTTTGGACACAACACTGTAAGCTAGATTCATGAAAAACTGGATTCATTGACCAAATAGACTTGATTGAAATTCAAAACTTCTCAGCTGGGGGGTGGTTCAGTCATTAGGAAAGCACACTGCTCTTGAGAGGTTCCAAGCTCTGTTCCCAGCACCCACAGTAGGCATTTCACAAACACCTGTAACTCCAGCTCCCAAGGATCCAGCGCTTCCTTCTGGCATCTGCAGGTACTGCACTCACACATGTATATGTGTTCACACAGACACACATACCTAAATAAAAATTTTTAAAAAGAGGTTTAACCTATCCAAATTTTTAAAAATTATTTAGGGAGTCAGAGAGTTCTAAACAGGAATGGGACTGCAGTGAGAGACTTTATTCTACCACAGGCGTGCAATACAGAGAAGGGGTGGGAAGCGTGTTGCCGCAGGAACCACACGGCATCCTTCAGCCAGAGGTCATTTCTCATTGAGACACGGTGCATGGGTTAATAACATCGGTGCTCCTATCCATAAACAGCTGGATTAGAAATGGATGGTAGAGTGCTGGAGAACTGGCTCAGCCATTAAAGGCTCACAACCAAAAATCTAAGAAATGGATGGGAGACAGTAGAATCCAGACTCTCACAATGGGATGGAAATTTATGGCTAAGCAATTAAGTTGATGACACTTGTATTAACTCATGCTTAGCCTGCTGTTGGTGCAGATAGAAACACTTGTAGGCATGTACATATCTTCAGGTTCCTGTGCACACATATTCACACTTCCCCCTGTCAGCTGAAAGAGTTTAGGATCGATACTCAAGTCTGCATCCAGATCCTGGTTTCTACAGTCTTCCTCCATAGAAAATAGCCAAAGCACCTCAGAGAAGTACTCCCAGGACTAGGGCAGGAAATGCTCCCGATGAGCCTGGCAGAAACTGAGGAAGCACTCAGGAGAAAAAGAGGTGAGGGGATATATCAAAGGTCACAGACCAACTGGAAGGGCTACCGATGACCCACAAGGAAGCTATAAAATATACAGCAATGGTTGTAAAATAATAAATAAGAGGTCGTTTATAAGATTATTACTGAATTCAGACGATAAAGTAAATATCTATGAATCCATAGTAAGTAAGAGATAAATAGATGAATATATAGACAGATAGATATATAGATAGACAGATGATTGATAGCTAGGTAGATAGATAAATGGATGGATAGATAGATAGATGATGGATGGATGGATGGACAATAACTCTCTCTTGCAAGAGAATGCCAAACCACGTGTGTGAGAACTACACGTCCATGCTGAAGGAGCAGACTCCCACTCCATCAGTTTGGCATGTGTGTGGTGATGACTTTGCAGATGACTCAGCAGGAAGGTGGATAAAGGAGCCACTTTATGATGGCGGCATCCCATAAGCGCCAGCAGCAGTCATTTATGTTGGACGTAGGTCAAGATGAGCCAGGCACACTTCATCTCTGCGGCCTTCCTTCCCAGCCTAGGGACACTCTCCAGAAGGCTTGGCCACACCCTCGGAAGCTTTGCAGTCACCACAAACAAGGGAAGGTGGAAAGAGATAAAGGCTGGGAAGAATAGACTGCTGAATGGAAGGCAACACGGGGGAAGGGGAGCTAATGAAGTCTGGATGAACTGCAGAGCGTGGCATCGATATTGGTCTGTTAATTGTAGCAGAATCAGAGAAGAGTCAGTGAGATCCCAAGCCAATCAATAAAAACTATTGCACCTGCAGCGTGGAGAGCAGGAGGAGGAAGAAGTGAATGGCACTCTGACCTCCACACGTACACCACAGGGGGCACATACAAGTAAACGTGTGTGTGCACGCGTGCACGCACACACACAAGTATATAAATGAAAAAAGAAAGAACTAAAATGAATAAATTGAAATGAAACCCTAAAACATATTCCTCTCATCTAGAAGAAGCAGCAAAAAATAAATAAATTTAAGGAGCGCAAGCCAGAGAACCCGTAACAGTGAGACACACAGATGAATGATTAAAAGCCCAACCAATGCCAACCACAGCCTCCACAGCTGACATCCTTAAAAAGTGAGGGCAGGGAGGGGAAGATGGCTCAGCAGTTAAGAACACTGACTGCTCTTGCAGAGGACAGGGGCTCCATTCCCAGAACTCATATGGTGGCTCAACCAACAGTTTCAGGAGATCGAACGCCCTCTTCTGGCCTCCCTGGGCACCATGCAGGCAAAGCACCCACACATATAAACATAAAAGTCAATCTTTCGCTGGGCGGTGGTGGCACACGCCTTTAATCCCAGCACTCGGGAGGCAGAGGCAGGCGGATCTCTGTGAGTTCAAGACCAGCCTGGTCTACAAGAGCTAGTTCCAGGACAGGCTCCAAAACCACAGAGAAACCCTGTCTCGAAAAACCAAAAAAAAAAAAAAAAGTCAATCTTTCTTTTAAGCGAGGGTAAAATGAAAGAAAGAATTCTTTTTTAAAAAACCAGGGTTATAGCCGGGCGGTGGTGGTGCACGCCTTTAATCCCAGCACTCGGGAGGCAGAGGCAGGTGGATCTCTGTGAGTTCGAGACCAGCCTGGTCTACAAGAGCTGGTTCCAGGACAGGCTCCAAAACCATAGAGAAACCCTGTCTCGAAAAACCAAAAAAAAAAAAACAAAATCAAAAAAAAACAAAAAACAAACCAGGGTTATAATCTTAGTATCAAATATCAGATAAAGAATGTTCAAGGCTTGGGGTCTTATTCCTGCCTATTCATCCTGGTTCATTAAGATAAAGGGGTCAGTTCATCAGGAAGACATAGTAAGCACAAATGTGTGTTCATATTATAGCAAAATTCCACTATACGAGTAGCAAAAGCCTACAGATGGGTCAGATGGGTCTCGAACTACTGTTAGGGACTCCACCCTCCCAGTAATTGATGATATGGGATAACCGATATGAGCTGCCGTGACTTAACTAGAATTTATAGACTCTGACTATAGAGTTTGCATTTCTTAAGGAAATTCATCCCAACTGACCATCAGCTGAGCAGAAAGATTCAATAAATTGAAAAGGATTTAAACCAAACACCATATCTAGCAACTAAGCTAACCTTCCAACAGTATTATAGGATAGAAAATCCCAAATAGTTTTAAATTAAACAAAATACTCCTAAATAATCAATGTCTCAAGGAAGTCACAAGACCTCAGCACATCAGGAACCACACAAAGCAAAGGCAGGGCACATCACTTCAGTGGCACAGCTCTTCCCTGGGGGGCCCTTCTCTGGGGGTGTCTCTTCCCTGGGGGTCTTTTCCCTGGGGGGCTCAAGGATCTGGGTCCACTTCCTAGCATTGGGGCACAAAAATCACCTTATCTATAAAATAATACTGAAACAGCTCTTAAAGTTTTTTAACTTTGATGCTTATATAGAACAAAACAGAAAATGAAGAAGTCAAATGTCAGCTCTTTGTAAGGAGCAATATCTGACAGGCCTGTCACTAGCCTGATCATAAAATAAAGCTGACATCTCCACACCAGAAACTAAAAGATGTTATCACCACAGGTTCTGCAGAAGAACCTCTGATGCACAGATTCAGTGACTTACACAAAACAGGAAAACTGGTCAGAAGGAAAAACTTAGTAAAAGTAATATGAGATAAAATAAAAAATTTCAATAGTCCTAAAGAGATATTAAAATGTAATATCGAAACTTCGAGCCTAGATGTTTTCAGCAGTGAGTTACATCAAAACTCAAAAGCAAAACAAAACAAAAAAATCTCTTTAGAATATTACCTGAAAATAAATTCCACATGAAGCCGGGCAGTGGTGGCGCACACCTTTAATCCCAGCATCGGAAGGCAGAAGCAGGAGGATCTCTTTGAGTTTGAGGCCAGCCTGGTCTACAGAGTGAGCTCCAGGACAGCCAGAGATACACAGAGAAACCCTATCTTGAAGGAGAGAGAGAGAGAGAGAGAGAGAGAGAGAGAGAGAAATTTCAAATGAAACATTATCAACTAGTTTGCAATGGTATCTACATGGTGGTAGGGTTTACACACACACACTGAGGATACACACACTTCCAACATCTGAAGACCCCAATACTTCACTAGGCGAGTGAGTTTTTGTCACTGTGACAAATGCCCTGGAAAGTCAGCTTAAAGAAGGGAAAGGTTATTCTGAATAACTGTTTCAGATGTTTCAGTGCATGGAGGGCGTGGCCATGTTGCTTTTTTACTTATCATGATGCAGGACATCATGGGGGTAACAGGTGGGATAAAAAAAAAACACTTCTCTACCTCTTGGTGGTCATGAAGAGGATAGAGAAAGGAAAGAAGGACCTGAACCCCAATATCTCCTTCAAGGGCAGACTCACAATGACCTTCCTCCTTTCACTAGGCCCCACCTCTTAAAGGTTCCACTCTCTCTCCAATACATCACAGGCTGTAGCCAAGACTCCATCGTCTTGGGATCTTGGTTGGAGTTTTTATTTTGGTTTGGTTTGGTTTGGTTGTGAGCCTAGCCTTTAGTGGCTAAGCCATCTCTCTAGCCCATTGGCTGTGTTTTAAGAGTCAACCCGTAGGGCTGGAGAGACGACATATTGTTTCCCTTTTCCCAAGTTTGAAGACCAGAGTTCAGATCTCCAGTATCCACTTATTGATGGGTGAGCATGGTGTTCCACCCGTAATTCCAGCCTAGGAATGCAGAGGCAGGATTTCCCCAGAACGAGGCTGGCTAATGCACTTAACAATATGGCAAGATGGGAGTTTAATTAAGAGACCCCGCTTCACCGAATAAGGAGGAAGAGGCATCTAGGATGATTCGCAGCATCAGCCCCAAACCTCCTCATGAGCAAGAACCCACGCGCACACACATTCTCACAGTGTCCCCAACACATAGAGCAAAAAAATGCATGCATGTGCACGCATGCCACATACACACAAGTACATAGCACACATCTACCACATGTTTAAACAAGAGAAAATGCAAAACATGATCAATTCAACACCCATCTTTGATACTCTCAAGTAGGGATGAGGCTGGAGAAAGGGAGGGTTCTGCTGTCAAGAGCGTATTCTAGTTGGTTTCATGTTGCCGACATAAACACCATGACCAAAGCAACATAGAGAGAGAGCGCGCACGTTTCTTTGGTGTACACTTCCAGGTCACAGTCCATCACTGAGGGAATTCAGGGCAGGAACTGAAGCCGAAACCACAGAGGAGGGCTGCTTACTGGATTTCCTCCTGGTTCCTGCTCAGTTAGCTTTCTTCCCCGCCCCCCTGCCCCCCCCCCCCCCCCCCCCACACACACAGGGTTTCATCGTGTAACAGCCCTGGCTGTCCTGGAACTCGCCTTGTAGACTTGAACTGACAGAGATCCGCCTGCCTCTGCCTCTCGAGTGATGGAATTAAAGGCGTGTGCTACCATTGCCCAGCTCAGGTAGCTTTCTTATACAAGCTTAGACCTACGTGGCTGCACTGGGCTGGACCCTCCCACATTCACCAGCAATCAAAACAGTCTCTCACAGACTAGTCTACCTGAGGCAATCCTTCCTTAGAGGTTCCTTCTCCCCAGGTTACTCTGGGTTCTCTCAGTTTGACACAGAAACTGACCAGGACAGTGCTCTCCCAGAGGACCTGATGTTGAGTCTGAGCGCTCACAACAGACAACGAACCTGTAATTCCAGCTCCCAGAGATCCGACCTCCCTCCCCCGGCTTCCACAGTTACCCATACACATGAACACACAGCCACGGACAAACACACACACACATAAAAATAAAATAAACTTTTAAAAGAAGTGATTAAAAATAAAAGTAGTATTCCTCAACTCAACAAATGACATTTCTGAAAGTTCTGCTCTGATAGCAGACCTAAGCTGAATTACTCAGAGAATCACTTTGTCTTAAGATCGGAGACATGGCCCAGATGTCTGCTCCGCCTTAGACCAATGTACCAGTGTTCCAATTAGCAAAGAAACTGATATTAAAAACAAAACAAAACAAAACAGGAGATTAGAGAGGGAGAATGAACCCATGTCTTTGCAGCTGTCATGGTTGGCCCTGTCAGGAGTTTCTCTTCACAACCTCAAGCAGGCTAGAAGAGAGGAGGCTCAAGGAGGAAAAGTGCAGAGGCCATGGCCTGCTGGAGGCCAGAGTTTGGTTGCAGCAGGAAGCTCTGGGGCAGAATAAACCAGCAGAGATGGGAGCCCTTGACTTCTGGAACACCATGGCGAGAGGGAGCTGGCTGGGGAAAAGCTTGGCCTCCATCTCTGGAAGCACACACTAGACCTGGAAGAGAAGAGGACACCTGACAAAGAGGTTGTCACTTCTGCCTCTGAGTCTCGTGCACACAGCAACCGGCGGAGATCATGCACCTAGGGACCCAAAGGTGGAAAAGCCAGAAGCCTCTGGTAGGTGGAAAAGCCAGAAGGTAGGTGGAAAAGCCAGAAGGTAGGTGGAAAAGCCAGAAGCCTCTGGTAGATGGAAAAGCCAGAAGGCTGTGGGGTGGAGGGAAAGCTGCCACAACATGAACAACTCTGGGGTTATCTGACTGGGGAGTGGGGAGACGAGGGAATGAAGACAAGACAGACACACAGACACTGGTCCCAAGAAGTCAGGATCAGGTGGGTCGTGCACTCTGATGGAGATGCCTGAGTAGCCTGGGAACTTGGAAGGTTTGTTCCATCCACCTGGACGGAGGAGACAGGTTTACTGCACACAGCTGAAGGAGGAGGCGGGTCTCGTTGATCTCAGGCCTCTGTATGGAGCAGTCTCAGGCTGTAAACATCTCCATCCTTCTCAGAGGAGGAAGCTACGTGCGGTACTTCCTGTACGGACCGTCCTCATCTGCACACAGACCAGGAGAAGGCTTTGCCATTCCCATGAGTCTGAGGCGCTGGGATCCTTGACATGGCCTTGCTCATGTCAACAACACACATTCATTCAGCACTTCATCCACCACCACCACCCACAGAGAGCATTTTCCCAGCGACGCGCAGGGCTGGCAGAGGAGACAGAGCCCCTGGGTAGGCAGGCCTGCATCATTCTCCACACTCAAGGAGACTGAACTGTCAGAGACTGCAGATCCTGGGCCGGGAGAGATGCATGGGCCATGGACAGGGCACTTAACTTGAAACACACCTGCCTCATATCCCAGGGAGACGTCCTATCAACTTGAGTCATCAAAAGTCACAGGAGATGTGGATACTGAGGTCAGTTTAGGGGACAAGGGAATATTTCCGAAGAAGCTAATTATGAGAGTGACAGGCTCCGAGGCTGAGGCACAGATTATAGTATCTGGAGGATGAGAGCCACTACCAGGAGCTCAGAGGGAAAGATGCTGCTTTTGGCAGGGCCGGGGGGGAGGGGATGAGAGCTAGGATAGAATGGCACCCAGGTAGGAGGTGGCCCAGGTCACACTAGGAAGGCCTCATGTCACTTAGCCCTGCCTCCCAGGTATGTTCCTTCCACAGAAGGTCTCCTTCAGTGTGTATAGTACCTGGGTCTTGGCATTCTAGTGGAAATAAAGACAAGGCAGGTCCCAGTTTAAACTTATATCCCTTGGGAACACTGGACAGGGAGCTCAAAGACAGAGGCCTCAGTGCCTTGCACTGAGGGGCAGGCTTCAGTCTGTGTTTTGTTCACTCTGTAAACTCTGTAAACCAGGCTGGCCTTGAATGCAAGTACTGGAACTAAAGGTGTTCGCCATCACCAACCTGGCTTGAGATATTATTCTTTATTCCATAAGATTAGAAACAACCAGCCGGGCAGTGGTGGCACACGCCTTTAATCTCAGCACTCAGAGGGAGAGGCAGGCAGTTGGTTCTCTGTGAGTTCGAGGCCAGCCTGGTCTACAAGAGCTAGTTCCAGGACAGATTCCAAAGCTATACAGAGAAATCCTGTCTCAAAAAAAGAAAAAAGAAAAAAAAAAAAAAGAAACAAGCGAAGCATCTATTACTGGCCGACTTGTTAAATATATGATGGGCTATTATTACCAGCAACAATGAGGTACTGTTAAGTGTACTGATAAAAACCTTCTGCACAGAAAGTGTAGAATAAATATATATGCAAATATGTTAGATGTGTGTAGGTGTCTAGAAGACAAAAGGGCCAGGGTAGAGCATTTGCTTAGCATGCCAAGACCTTAAAGTTCATCCCCAGAACCATAAGCAGAGGTTTAAAGTACACAATGGGGCCAGGTTTATGTTGGAGTACACCTTTAGTTTAGCACTCAGGAGGCAGAGGCAGTAGGATAAGGTCAGCCTTGTCTACAAAGCAAGATCCAAGACAACCACAATTATTTAGAGAGTCCCTGTCTCAAAAAAAAAAAAATGCCGTGGAAAGGATTTACAAAATCAACAGGGGCTGAAGAGCTATGTGGTTCAGAGATCTCACTGCTCTTATGGATGATGAGTTTGGACCTCAGTATCTGCAAAAGGTGGCCACCAAACGCAGCTGCCTGCAACTCCAGCCTCAGATCTGATACACTCTTCTGACCTCCATGGACACCTGTCCTCACAGGCACTCAAAGAGACACACACAAACATATATTACTTTTTAAATAAGTGTTTTTTCAAGACAGGGTTTCTGGCTGTCCTGAAACTCACTCTGTAGACCAGGCTAGACTCAAACTCAGAGATCTGCCTGCCTCTGCCTGCGAAGTACTGGGTTTAAAGGCATGTGCCACCATGCCAGGTTTATTAAATTAAATCTAAAAACAAACAAATAAACATTCAGGTGTGGTGGCACATGCCTATAATCCCAACACCTAACGGAAGCAGGAGGATCGTGAGTTGAAGGCCAAATTAGATTACATAGCAAGAACCTGTCTCAGAAGGCGGAGGGAAAAAAAGGTAAACACAATGTTAGATACCGTAACTGCCAAGAGGAGATTCTTGCAGTTCATAAAAGTTGTTGGTACCTTTGAATCCTGAAGTGTCTGCACATAAGCATTCAAATACACATAAAAAATTCAAACTAGCCGGGCGGTGGTGGCGCACGCCTTTAATCCCAGCACTCGGGAGGCAGAGGCAGGCGGATCTCTGTGAGTTCGAGGCCAGCCTGGTCTACAAGAGCTAGTTCCAGGACAGGCACCAAAAGCTACAGAGAAACCCTGTCCTGAAAAAAAAAAGTTCAAACTAGTTGGGGAATTAGGGCAATGAGAAGAAGTCACATAGGTATAACTGTAAAGTCACAGACTTGGGCTACGGCGACTCACAGAGACAGACAGAAGAGAAGACCCAGGGAAAGCCAATGAAGGGGAAGCTCCCAGGTTCTAGATGGTTCTGGATGACTGTGACCTACGCTGGAAGGCATGGCAACAGCAACACCAAGTAGAGCAGACAGAGGTGGCGTCTCAAAAGGTGACAAGGAATGCAGCTTTGGAGACAGACACATCCCTGACACAGCATAGATGTGGTCCAAGGCTGGGCACTGGCTCAGAGTCTGCCTGCAAGAGATAATTGTGCCCTGACTTTAGAAGTACTCAGGATGAAAGCACTCCTTCGCGCTGAGGGAGTCCCCAGGAGCCAGGCTGGGTGGTGCGCACAGCTACCCCTAGGCAGCTGGGTTGCTTCCTTCCCATACCCGTAACCACACCGCATCCAATCCAGGCCTGTCAGTACACGCCAATGGAGCGTGGAGATGTGTGCATGAGCCAGGAGGTATGACTGGAAGGAGATGGCCATGGAGACAACCAGGGTGGGCTGGCTAGTACCCCAAACGGAAAGGAACTCTGTGCCTCTCTATCCATCTGAACACCCAGCTCACTCATCAAGGGTTGAGTCCTTAGTCCTCCCCGCTGGTCTCTCCTAGACCCTCACCACACCTCCATGAGGTACTAGGAGCCTCTTCCAAAGGCAGCCCAAAGATTGTCCCCAAAGATGCATCTTTTCCGGTTCAGGCCCTGCCTCATCTGGTGCCTTGACGCCCCGTATCCCAGAGCCAGGGCAGAGGAGTTGTCAAGCGTCAGTCCCTCCCTGCCCTCAAGCTGCCTGAGTCACTGTCTAGGCATCGGGCACTGGCAAGCCAGAAAAGGTGGTGTCTGGCATCACCATGAATCCAAGCAAAGGAAGCCAGAGCCTCAGCTTCTGTTCAGGCTTGCCTGGGTTTGAGTTCTGATCCCTCCGTGTACTAGGGAGGTAACCCTGGGCAAGACACAGTTTCTTGAAACCTAATCTCTGCATCTATGAAAACAGGCACCATGTAACACTCCCTTCAACAAATACAGACTAATCCAGCAGGCAACATCTGGGGTGCCAGTAATGGAGTGCTGAACAAGCCTTATCCCCATAGGGTGTGCAGTAGGTATAATGACTATACCCATTTTGGGGTTAAACAATATAAGGTATCCAGGAACTTGTCCAGTGTGTTGGTTGATTTTTATTGTCAACTTGACCCAACCTGAAGTCACCTGGTCGCTAGTCCTTTGTCAACTTGGCATAAGTTAGAACCATCAGAGAGGAGGGAACCTCAACTGGGAAAAAGTCTCCATAAGATCAGGCTATAAGGCAAGCCCGAAGGGTATCTTCTTAATTAGTGATTAATGTGGGAGGGTCCAGCCCATGTGGGCAGGGTCCTGGGTTCTATAAGAAAGCAGGCTGAACTGGCCATGAGAAGCAAGCCAGTAACACTCCTCCATGGCCTCAGCATCATCTCCTGCCTCCAGGTTCCTGTTTGAGTTCCTTTTTGGCTTCCTATAATGTGGAAGTGTAACCCAAATAAATCCTTTCCTTCCCAACTTGCTTTTTTGGTGTTTCATTGCAGCAATAGAAACTCTTAATTAGGAGATCTGGGAAGAGGGAATGTCAGTTGAGGAATTTTCCAGATGAGACTGGTCTGTGGCCACACCCTCAAGATAGTGTCATGATTGATGTAGAAGGATCCATCCTGTTGAGGGTGGCACCCTTCCTAGGCAGGTAGATCTAGGCTGAATAAAATTAGTGGAGCATGAGCCAGGGAGCAGCATCCTCCATGGTTGCTGCTCTGAGGTTCTGCACTGACTTCCCTCAATGATGCATTGTGGCCTGGGAGTGTAAAAAAATGAAATAAATCCTTCCCTCCCCAGGTTGTTTATGGTTATGGTGCAGTAACATTTGATCAGCTGCATTTAGGGTATTGTTTTATCTTGCCTGGGCATACTTCATACGAGCATTTTTAGCCTGTGGATCACAACCCCTTTCGGGAGTCAAATATCAGACATCCTGCATATCAGATGTTTACATTACAATTTGTAACAGTCACAAAATTGCAGTTATGAAGTAGCAATGAAGTAATTTTATAGTCGGGGGTCAGCGCAACATGAGGGTCACGGCGTTAGAAAGTTTGAAAACCATGCTTTGCACTGATCTGAAAAGGGATGCGGTGTGACTCCAGATTCAGGCTTTGTATAACCATGAGCTCTAGATCTGGAATTGAAAGCTCTTCAGCAATGCAATAGCCTGGTGTATGCTTGGGGACAAGGCTGTGACAATGATCACCATTCACGGTGGTCACCAGGCCCACAAACACTGCACGGGGTCCATGTTTTCTAGGCGCACTTTCACTAGAAAGGTGGTAAAGGACCCATCTCCTCCATTGATGGCTTTGTCGCTGGGCATCGGCCTGTCTGGTTGGATCTCATGTTCCAGGAAGTAGAGCTCCCAGTGGGCACCGGCCGGCTACACACTGGACTGCCTTGAGTGTACTGAGATGCACTCCCTCTGATAGGGCAGAGGGCAGCTTTGGAGAAACCTATACCTTGCCTGGACACACGTCCAGTCCCTTTTCCTTCTGTGGTTCTGTAGTTGAATGTCAAGGAGCATGGACTTTGCTCTCCTTTCTCTACTTCCTGTGTGACATCGAGGGCCAACAGGGCACTGGCTGTTGGGGCTGCGCCAAAACTCTGGGGGAAGCAGATGTGGGTAGATCTAAGAATCTAGGGCCTCACTCAGTGACTAAGCGCTCCGACGAGAGACATGAGGGGACCCGACGGGTCTGGCAGAGTGTGATAGTAACCCATCTATGTTCAGAAAGAAATGGGGCGCTAACGGTGAGGAAGGCAAGAAAAAGAGACAGCAAGTAGAGATGCCAACCCCAAATTTGGGATGAGGGTTCTTTCTGACAGAAGGAAGTGGATTCCACTGGAGGCTTGGTAGCCAGTGTTCATTATAGTATTCCTTGTCCTTTTTTTTTCATTACTGTGTTTTGTGGTTTTATTTGTTGATTCATCATTTCTGTTGAACTTAGGGCCTCACACAGGCTAAGTGAGTGCTCCATCACTCTAACTTTGTCCTTAAAAAGGTTTTTTGAGACAAGGTCACACTAAGTTGCCTAGGCTGGTTTTGAACTCGTGAGCGTCCCACTTCAGCCTCTCAAATAGCTGGGGTTATAGGCCTATACTACCAGGCATGGCTAGTATTTTTGTAACATTTAATGAGGATGTTTTATTCATAAACCTAACACACCACTGGCTTTTAAAATACGAACTACAGACCCTGACTTATGGGTGAATGGAATTTATCTGGAAGTGATCTGCATCTGAGACCCAGGATATCTCTATCCCTCTTATATAAGAATCTTAACCTTTGTGTTGCCATCCTCCTCATTAGATGAAGGTGAGAATAAGAGCCCTCTCCTGGGAAGAATGACTAGCAGAGGTGGTTAAAAGAATACTTCAAAGCTGCCAATGCCATTGCCTTACATACACCCTGGGGTGCTTCATGCATGTTGGAGATCCCTACCGTTTCTCAGCCTCTGGTGTTATGATAAAAGAAGACAAATGAGTCCATCTGTGAGAGATGGGACAGTCAAAGACTCAAGTGCTCCCCAGGTATAGGAGGGAGGGAGTCTGATTTGCCTCGCCCAGTGCCTGGCAAAGTCAGCCCCTGCTGAAGTATCCCTGAGCCTATTCAGTCTCCATTCATGAAATCAGACACAGTCCTGGCCCCAGGAACCACGAGCCTACACAGGGTGTCTGGCTTCTCAGGGAACAATGCTCCACGCTGTGAGGCTGCAGGTTTGGAACAAAGAACTCGCCTCTGGAGACATGTTTCTTCGCCTCGGCTTCCCGAGCTCCTGTTTCGGTAAACATGGTATAATCTCCTACCCAGAAGGCGTTTTTGTGCTGTTTGGTTCCCATTTAATAAACAAGAGTTAGAGGAGACGCATGGCCATACAGACTTCTTATACACAGCTCATCTTCATGGCAATCCCTTAAGTAGCCGCCTCTCCCCCACCACCACCACCCACACTTTACAGTGAAGGAAACCAACCCTTGGAAAGGTTAGGCGACCTCCTCAAGGTCATGAGCAAAAGCAGACATATTCTGAGCAGGGCCAGCCTGGCTCCAACCATGCCTTTAACTCTTCTTCTGTCTTGCCTGGTGGAAAGACAGTTGAAGATACAAAGTGCGGCCCATGTACAACGCAGACCAACAGCTCTAGCTGCACGGAGTCCTCCTTTCTCATTCTCTCTCTCCTGCTAATATGTAGCTGAAAGGAGAGGTCAAAGGTGTGACAGGAGAGCCAGCAAGTGACAGCTTATAGAAGGACATCTCTCCAAAGCTGTCCTTTGACAGCTGAAAGAAGGGAACCAGAGCCCCAGGAGTCTACATCGGTAAATGGGTGCAGGGTTTTTTGAGGGGGTTGGTTTTTCGAGACAGGGTTTCTCTGTAGCTTTGGAGCCTGTCCTGGAACTAGCTCTTGTGGACCAGGCTGGCCTTGAACTCATAGAAATCCACCTGCCTCTGCCTCCAGAGTGTTGGGATTAAAGGTGTTATGCCCAGATCACGGAGTCCCTCCAAAACCAACCAGGAGACCGAGTCCAGTATGTAAAAGCAAAGAGCCTTTATTCTTACACAAGTTTGCAAACTTGGTCTCTCTGTGTGTCCAACGTATAGAATAATCGAAGAGCCCCAAGCTTAGTTAAAGTTGGGTTTTTATAGTAGTAAAGGTGGGGGTGTGGGATCTCCAATGTTCAGGACCCCTGATCGGCTGACATTTTTCTAGGGATATCCTGGTGAGTGTGTGCAGGCAGGTGATCTTATCTACAATGGTTGGATAGGAATTTCCTTTGGATGGTCTGCTCTTGGGTGGTACCTGGGTAATCTCAGTTTGTGGTCCTTCCTGCAACCAGCCAGGTATTGCATCAGGGTAAACTCCTGAGACTCAGGCCTCTATTAAGCTTAGAGGCATGAGTCACCACTGCCTGCCTGGGTACAGGCTTTGAAGATTCAGCCAGAATGGAAAGTGTCTGCACTTTCTGCTCAAATTCTGGTGTCCTCCCTGCCACTAGTCACCCTTGAATTTTTGAACAGCTCTGCTCCTGAGCCTAGGCTGTCCTACCTCTGGCCATTCCCTGTAAAGCACCCCTGTACCAGCAAATACAAATGGAAGTCTCTTTCTAAGCTAACAACACCTCTGTACCAGCAAATACAAATGGAAGTCTCTTTCTAAGCTAACAATGCTTTACTGTGTGCTATAGCTCCATGAACATCTGGACTCCCACGTTTCCTTTAGCCCAGCCTTCTGGATCTACTGGGACACCCATCCCTGCTTACCATACTGCCTGGCCAGAAATGTCTAAAGTCTGATGCCTGTGTGTAGTGATATTGTAACCTAACAAATAAAGCTTGCCTAAAGATCAGCGTGCAGAGCTAAGCTACTAGTTAGCCATAGAGCTGGGCAGTGGTGGCGTATACCTTCAATCCCAGCACTTGGGAGACAGAGTCAAATGGATCTCCGAGTTCAAGGCCATCCTGGGCTACACAAGATTGAATCTGTCTAAAAGAAGCAGAGCTCACACAAAGGTAACCCCAGAATTTGGGATCACATGCTTTTATCTCAGCACTAGGGATGTGGAGACAAGAGTAAGGCTGGGCGGAGAGAGGAATAGAAGGCACGAGAGGACAGGAGCTCAATGCAGTCTGAGGATTCAGTCTGAGGACTCATAGAGCCAGGATTGCCCCTTCTGTCTGAGCATTGGTAGAGCCAAGAACTCTCTAGTGGCTGGCCATTCTGCTTCTTTGATACTCAGCATTAACCCCTATATCTGACTCTGGGTTTTTATTATTAAAAACAATTAGAATTCATGCTATACCTGTGCATCTGCCACTGGGCCGAAAGATCAATCTGCAGTAAGAGACCTACTCCTAATCTACCTCTTCTGATGGCTCTCAGTGGGGAATGTAAAAAACACTGTGTCCCAGGAGAGTTGGCCTGCTGACTGTTACAGAAACAGCAAGCAAGTGCTCAAGAGGCCAGTCTGGGTCCAAACAGGGGAGTTGAGTGGGATGGGCAAAGGTAGGACAAGTAACCATATACAGGTGTCCAGGACAGGTCTGTTGCCAGTCACACAGTCCCATTTTCTGGATGACCCTCACAACTGGCAGAAGACTTTGAAATCAAGCCCCCAGAGTGACAACACTTCCTTCTCCTGAGGCTGGCAAACATAGTGAGTGTGGGTGGGATGACGATGCTATCTGCAGCAATCCAGAAATAATGAGTCCTCAAGCAAGAGGTGAAAACCTAGGGCATTCTGCCTTGAAACTCAGAATGCCATGAAATGTACGGAACCAGAGTCTAACAAAGCCCATGTCTAAGACCTACAAGCACATAACTTCTCTGGCCCTGGGCTTCTCATCTGTCCAATGGGGGAGAAGAGTAATAAGAGTTTTTCAAAGGAGAAAAACTTACATAAATGCTTGTCCCAGAACTGCTGCTGTTCTCTGCCAGCAAAGCAAGATTTTGACCCTGTCCTGGAACTAGCTCTTGTAGACCAGTCTGGCCTTGAACTCGCTGAGATCCACCTGCCTCTGCCTCTCGAGTGCTGGGATTAAAGGCTTGCGCCACCACCGCCTAGCTGTTTTGTCTATTTGGGATAAGGTCTCATTGTGTAGCCCTGGCTGACCTTCCTGCCTCTATCCCCCAAGTGCTGGGGTCGTAGGCATGAGCACCATACTTGGCTTTTGCTTTATAATTTATAATGAAGTTTTGCCCCTGTCTACTTGGATTCCCTCAGCAGCTTTGCAAAGGAGACAAGATGGTCCAACTCTCCCAGGATGAAGAAGAAGGAGAAAATGAAGCCTCTGGTGTCCCACACAAGGTCACAGGGGGGTTCATTAGTGGTGGAATTAAGATTCTTCTGAGACTTGAGCTCAGCTTCTTCTTGCACACAGCAGTGTTCACAGCCCCATAACTGCTCCTATTTCTACTTTATATATGTGTGGCTATATGCCTTCTTAAAAACACTCCCCATGTCCTTATCTCCTTCCTCCCCAGTCTCGATCCCATGGCAAAATCACTTCCGTACGCTACTCTCAACTCTCTTGCCCCCACTTTGGCTTCAGCGTTCTCCTTCAACTAGACAAGAACCTCTGTTAAATCCATTTCCTCACCAACTCAATAGTGGCTGTAGAGAAACTGAGAGCCTCCCTTACCAATGGGCCCAATTTCCATGAACTCCGGCCCTGTGTGGGCATCACAGTGCATTTTTTCAGCTCATCCTCCGGGTAGAACCACCGCCAGGAATAGGGTGTCACTGAAACTAAAAGTCGTTATCCTTAGCAATTCTGCCCAGGAAGTAGTGGCTAACGTGAAATTCTAGCAACTGTGGCCAATGCTAGGAAACTTGTTCTGAGACAGAGGCCTTTTCCAAGATCCTCTTACCACCCAGGTAAGGAACAGCCCAGAATCTCCAGATGTCCACCTACCATTGTGGGTAGGGACCAAAATCTCCAAAGCCAGAATTTTCTCTTTCTTCTGGTCTAATTGGGAAAGAGAGGAAACATTGGCTATGAAAATACCCAGGGTGGATGAGAGAACCTCATGCTGGTCTACAAAGAAATCAGAGACTTTAGGGATTATTAACCAGATGGATACACATGGACTAAGAGGTCCTTTTAGGTCCAAAACTCACTTGTATAGCCATTAAACTTCTTCCCGACTTTGGACCTAGATGTCTCAGAATGGGTCTAGTCATTACCAACTCTACTATCCGAATGCCAGTTGGATGTCTTGCAAAACAGTTTAAAGATTCTGAGAGAAAAGACAAGATCTCTTGAGTAAATTGGGAGTGTGGGAGGGGCAGGTGAGAGAGTAGAAGGGGAGAGGGAAGGAAGGAGGGGGAGTGGGAAAATGTATAGCTCAATAAAAACAAACAAAAAAGATGCTGAGGGATTTGGGCTTTGTTTTGTGTTGAGACAAGATCTTTTTTCTTTTCTTTCTTTTTGTTGTTTTTGAGAGAGGGTCTTTCTTGCTGTATCAACAGGCTGTCCTGGAACTCAAATTTCCTCAAATCAGCCTCCCCAATCCTAGGATTACAGATGTGTGCTGTAGTAGTTATTGTTTTTACTCTTTTGCTTTTTAGTGGTTCCTGCCACCCAGCTCCCAAAATCACACATGAAGGCTTATTCCTTCTTGTGAATGTCCAGCCTTAGCTTAGCTTGTTTCTAGCCAGCTTTTTTCTTAAATTATTCTATCTTTTGCCTCTGGGATTTTGCCTTTCTCTATTTCTGTATATCTTTTCTTTTCTCCTTATTTCATGTCTGGCTGTGTGGCTGGGGGGCTGGCCCCTAGCATCCTCCTCTCCTCCTTTTCTCGCTCCTTCCTCCTCTTAAGAACCCTAGTTACACATGGTTCCTCCAAACACTTCCTATCAGCTAGTTGCTGACGCAGCTTCCTGACCACAGATTAATTTTATTTAATCAAACAAATGTAACATGTCTTCGCACCATTAAAAAATATTTCACAGTATAAACAAATGTAACACATCTTAAATTAATATTCCACAACAGTGTGCCACCATGCTTAGCCCAAAATAGAATTTTTAAAAACATATAACGTTATCTAAGTTATAAAATAAGAGACAGTCAATATTGGCAATTCCTTTAACAAATACCATTGGGCAGTCATTATATGCTACAACACTGGCCTGCGTGGAAGGGGTCCAGTAGAGAGGACAAGAAGTCTTTTTTTTTTTTTAAGATTTATTTATTAAGCATACAATGTACTGCTGGCAAGGAAGGCACCAGATCGCATTACGGATGGTTGTGAGCTACCATGTGGTTGCTGGGAATTGAACTCGGGACCTCTGGAAGAGCAACCGGTGCTCTTACCCTCTGAGCCATCTCTCCAGCCCCGACAAGAAGTCTTTTCAAGGAGCTTGTACGTTTTTTCTTGGGAAAGACAGCCAATAAACACAAAACTCAAAGGGCCGCCAAGATGGCTCAGCAGATAAAAGCACTTGCAGAACAAACCTGATGACCTGAGTTTGGATCCCTGGATCCCACAGTGGGAGGAGAAAACCAAATCCTGGAAGTTGTCTCGTGACCAACATATTCATCATGGCACATGTGTGCCCACACTCACACCACTCACAATAATAGTAGTAGTTGTAGTAATGATAATAGCAATAATAAATATAAAGCAGCACACAAGGTAAAGAAAAAGATGGGAGACTACTGTTTGAGGTTGAAAAGGAATAGAATAGGAAGACACTATTATAGCAAGTGTGTTTTAATACCAGCACTTAGAAGGCTAAGGCAGGTGGAAATCTGTGAGTTCAAGGCCAGCCTGGTTTACATAGTGAATTCAAGGTCAGCCAAAGCTATGTAGTGAGATTCTATCTTTAAAAAATATATACAACTGTGATGGAGGAAGGTCATTGGTTAAATAAAAAGAAACTGCCTGGCCCCTCATTGGTTAGAAGATAGGTGGGAGGAGTAAACAGAACAGAACGCTGGGAGGAAGAGGAAGTGAGCTAAGACAGCTCTCCTCTCGGGGGCAGATGCCTCAGAGAGATGCCATGCTCCCAGCTCCCAGGCAGACGCACGTGATGAAGCTCCGACCCAGGATGGACATAGGCTAGAATCTTCCCGGTAAGCGCACCTAGGGGCGCTACACAGATGATTAGAAATGGGCTAAATTAATATGTGAGAATTAGCCTAGAAGAGGCTAGACAGAAATGGGCCAAGCAGTGATTAAATGAATACAGTTTGTGTGTTGTTATTTCGGGCATAAGCTAGCCAGGCAGCCGGGGTGCTGGGGACGCAGCCCCGCCGCCCTTATTACTACACAACTGAGAGACCTGGCTACAGCAGAACCTGGAAAGAGCCTTCTAGCAAGACTGGCTAGGAAATAACAAGCCTGGTGTGTCCAAGGAAGGCGGCAGAGAAAAACAAGAGCAAGACCAGCTCCTAGAGTGAGAAAGGCCTCAAAGGCTCTCTTTGAGGCCCAGTGGCCAGCAGGTTTGTGTTTGGGGGCAGGCTTGTTTTGGAGAGATCACAACAGTGTGAGGAATGTGTTATAGGCTCTCAAAGTGGACCACAACGCTGGCTGGGAGGAGACTTCAGGCATTCAGGGAAGAGCGGAGCATGGCTTGGACCAACTGTGCAGAAGGAGGACAGTGAGAATAGTCACCCTCTAAGGCAGGGCACAGTAGCCCTCCTAAACAGCCTTGCGTGTCCTGTCCTGATTCCTCAAACAGATTTCCTTTTCAGTACTCGCCTTGTCAATTGCTCAAACCAAGGGGTGAATCTAGATCACTCTAGATCTTGCCTTCCTCCAGAAGTCGGCTGTGGAATGGGCTTGTGAGACCTGAGGATGTCTACTAATGTGTCCTCCCCACCCCTTCCCTTTCCATTTTTCTTGTAGAGGGTTTGCTTTAAGAGGATTTTTCTCTTGGATGAAAAGAGCTATAAGAACCCTTTCTCCTTCCCTGCCTTCATACAGTGTCATATGAGGCCATGATACTTGGAGCTGCAGCAGCCATTTTGTGATCATGTGGGAAGATGTCATCAACCTACTGAGGGTGCCAGAGGAGAAAGCTGGTGATACTGAAGTTCTTGGTGACACCAGTGACTTAACCCTGGATCGGCCCTACTCTGACTTCTAAGAGGGTAATGGATATCTGCATTGTTTAAGCCTTGATTAGATTAGACATGCATTCCAATATTTGCATCCCCCCAAAAAATTCTAAAGAGCAGGAAGGAAGGCCAGGTATGGTGGCAAACACCTGTATTCCCAGACACCCTGTCTCACAAAAAAAAGAGAGTCAAAAAGAGACAGCCAGAGATGGAGGGGAAGTTTTTTTCTTCACCATTGTGTGAGCATGCAATGTAATTCTAGTCTTTCTGTAAACCCCTAGAAATGTTACAATACTTATACAGCAAACATTCAACATTCCCCAATAGAAATAATATAGTGAAAATCCTAGCTGGTTGTGATGGTGCACACCTGGAATACTGGTACTCAGGAGGCTGAGGCTGGAGGATCATGAGTTCAAGGTCAGTCTGGGCTACACAAGGAGATCCTATCTCTTCCTCATAATAATAACAACAATAACAATATACGTAGGTCGTAGAACAGCATAGTCAGAGGCTCCAGGGATTGGAAAGTGGTTATGAGGGAGGGTGTCATTTTGCTACCACAGTTGTTAAATGTGAACACAGGTCTGGAAAGAACTCCCAGCACTAAGGTAGATTTGGCACCTGGGATTTCATATGACTGCAGAAAAGCATTAGCAGAGGAGACAGGTCTCATTGTAAGGCTGACCCTCAACTGGAACCTGGGACTCTGGTTCTCAGTGTTCACAGTCAACAGTGGGTGGCTATGGATAGATCGCTGTACACAGACTGCATATGCAATATGGTTTGTGCCAGTTACCAAAATCTTAGGATCATAGTGGAAAGTGAGTAAGTGCTAGGCAGAGGTGCTTATGCGGCAAGCCTCTGGGGAAAGTCTCAGCTACTGAGTCTCCAGTGGGTTTCCATGGTTACTGCATCCCTGAAGCTTCAGATGGAAACCTGACTGAGTCAAGTGAATGAATAAATATGTGAGCACTCTGATGGAGACCCACTATTGAAAAACTAGAACCTTAGCACATTTACTATGTAGCATGGGTAAAGGAGTTAGTCTCTGTAAGGCTTATAAGCATCCGCTGAAGCTGCAGTTACTAGTTTGTGCATACACTGACCAATGGTTCATGAGCATTTATGCTTGCACCAGAGGAAAGTTTTGCCATTCTGAGCCTGACTGAAGGAGGTTTCGGTGCTTTCCTATGGGTCTAGGGTGTTGGTTCTTGACATGGTTGTACCCACGACAGAAATGCTCGTGCACTCAGGGTGTCGTTCACTCCTTACACGCTCACTCGGGACTGCATTGGCTCCCCACACATGAACAGCAATATTGTAGGGAAATGTTAATAGTCTTTATGTTGAAGGAAGAGGATGCTGTGCATGAACCCTGAGTGTAGAAAGCAAGCAGAGACTTCCCCAGACTCCACCTGTGTCTTTCTCCTTCTGACCCAGTGCCCATCATTACGCCATAACTGCTACCAACCTTAGCCATGACCACAATTACGTGAAAAACCTGTAAGTCTTCTAACTAAGAGTCTAGGGACTCTTCTAACATGAAGGGCACTACAACCTAAAAATCCTCATCTTTTCATACGCTAACACCATGAAGTCTAAATAAAACCTTTCTCCTTTTGTTTGCTTGCTTGCTTTTCGCAGTACTGGGCACCAAACCTAGGGCCTTGCACAGGCTATGTGAGCACTCTACCCCTAGGCTATACCCCCAGCAGAATGAAATAGTCCTGAGAGGGACTTGGCATCTCAACTGTTCAGTTGCAACTCCCTTAGGGCCCCACCCATCTCTGAAGTGTTAACAGTTAATTGAATGAATGCATGCTTAGCAAATGTTCGAGGTACCCATGCTAAGAACCAGGGACTCCAAAAACAAACAAACAAACAAAAAACCTGAATGATGCAACATAGCCCTAGCCTTCAGGGATGTAAGACAGGTTCACAAACAACTAAGACAAGTGTGAACAGAAGCTGTGAGGATGGAGGTGCTTCCTTAGACACTGTTCTGCTGGGTGTGTACACAGGCCTGCACCTGTCTGGCACTCACAACTGAAATGGTTAACTCAGTTTTTTGTTTTTTTTTTTTGTTTGTTTGTTTTTTTTTTTACAAATGAAGAGCTGCATCCAAAGGTCAAACAAGTTTAGAGTTTTGCCTGATAACTCGGATCTTTTATAGCCCTTCTGCTGTGTGGGCACACAGGAAACAAGGGCTGCAAAGTGGTCACTGTGTCCTGAGATCATCAAGGCTCTTTCCTCTGACCAGGCCACTACTCATGTTTGGAAGCAGCCTAATGCCCTTGTTCGTTTTCATTTTATGAATGAGCGCTCCCTACCCCTCCACCCCACCCCCAGCCCAGTGCTAGGGATTGAACCCAGGACTTCACAAATGCTGGGCAAGCATGCTACCAACTGAACTACACCATCAGCCTCTCCTGATGAACCTGAATTCCCCTAACAAGGTGGAAAGAACTGTGCAAAGTTTGCCAAATTTATTGTATTATTTTCTATGTCTTCTCTAAGTCAAATGCCGTTTGCTACTTTGTTAAAAGAAAGTTACCATCGCTGTGTATTTTGTGGCATTGCGTTAAGTTGTCCAACAGCCCTGTCCCTAAGAAGAGGAAGAAAGGCCGGTGAATCTTTCCTAAGTGACGACTAGCCTGGGAGTCAGGTTTCTTAACCAGTACCTGGGCACTGCCTGATGGATTTTCTCGGTGAGAATAATGTTAAGTCTAAGAAAGCAGAAAAAACTTTAAGAAAGGCCTGTCCTCGTACAAAATGAAAATGAGACGTAAAAAGGAGGAATCTCTTCGGCTGTTTAACGCCAAGAACTCAGTGAAGCCAAGTCATTTGCCCAAGGTTGCAAAGGGCCGCCGGGGTCTGTTCTGGGAGCTCTGGGTTCTGTGCTCCACCGCAGCAGGCAGGCGGTCGTGGCGAGAGCTCACTCACTAATAGTGACGGCGCTGATGACGGAGCCACTGACCGGCGGGTGGCCGGTGAGAGGTGGCAGATTCTCACGTCGGCCCTCATAGATTGGCCGCGAGACTCGGCGCTACCGCACAATTTACGGGATCAGCAGGCACCCTGGGGCTCAGGCTCTGTAGTTCTCGGTCCTCGGCCTCCCACAGGTGTGGGCGAAAGCCTGCCATCTCGGCCGGGGACCAGCAGGCGGCGGTCTGCTCTAAGGGGGTCTCGGGCGACCAGCCCCAGCAACCCAGCCCGCCCGAAGCTCCAGGGAGGCGACACTGGGAGGACAGCGGAGAAGGCCAGGGACAGCCGCTTCTGAAAGATTGTTTGAACCTCATCCTCCCTAAATCGGAACACCTGCACTATGGGCGTCCACTTGATGCAGGTGCAATTGAGACACGCCCTGTCACCGCACCCTGCGTCCCTGCTTCGGACCTTCGGAATCCGGGGCGTCGGCTCAAAACTCGGAACGAAAATGGGCCGCTGCTTCTAACCCAAACCCGACAGGTGAGGGAATCCGGCTCAACAGGGGGAGGGGATCAGACTTGGCTTCAAAGACCGTGGCCACCTACCCTGACGGGGGTGTGGTCTTTAGACCGCCCCGCCCCATGGTGGGCGGACCGAGCGCGCGGGTCCCGCCTCCTGCTTATAAGAGTAGTGCGGCACTGCAGCTCCGCAGATCTCACCGAGACCCGTGACCCCGACTCTACGTGAGACGCACAACCCAGACTCATCATGGTGAGTGAGGCCCCACCGGGATCTCTCTGATCCTGTAAATGCCCCGCTCCTTTGGGGGAACTCCCAATAGAGATGCTGGGGGCCCTTCACTTAGCATTCCGAGTCTCCGGGAGATGCAGGAGTTTTGCACTCCCCCCCTCCCCCCGACTCCTCCTGCTGACTTTGGCCTAGTGTGTTATCCACCTTCTTCAGAGTCTGGGGACCGGGGGAAGGATGCTTCACTAGCAGAGAGGACCCCTGCTGTAGTGCCCTCCTGCCGTTTTGTACCCCAACCCTCCTGAGAGGAGTCACGCGGTCCTGCGCCCAGTCCTCCCCTCTGGCGGCGGAAGACCTGCTTGGCTGCCCCCACCACCCATCTCTATCCCCTGAGTCCCTGAAACTGACCAAACACGTGCTTGGCACCAGTTGGTAGAAGGGGTTACTTAGTACCGCACCCCGTCTTCCTCTGTGTGCCTCCTTCCCTCTTATACCCCCATACGTGACTCAGCACCCCCTTCTGAGCCAGGAGAGGTGGCGGGAATGGGGTTTGGCCTCGGGAGGCCAGCGGGCCCCTCCTACGGGAGCGCGGGTGCTCGAAGGACGGGCAGAGACAGCTGGCGCTGATCTACAGCCCCGGCCGAGGCCAGGTTGGCGGGGGAGGGGAAAGAGGTGTATGTAGGGGGTTGTATTTATAGCCCAGGAGCGGGGGCAGAAACCCAATCCGGGCTTTCTGCTGGGAAGTAACTGGAAAGACTCCAGTAGGAAAGCAAGACGTAGGGCCCAGGTACAGATGGCTCTCCCCTTGCCTGGTGCGTGAGGCAAGGCGGGTTTCCTCAGAGGCCTCCTAGCAGGTTCCGCTTCCTTTTCTGGGTACTTAGAAATTGCAAACACCCCCACCCCTACCCCCACCCCAGCCATTTGGTTGTGCGAAGGGTGCTGCAGGGGTTAAATTGTGGACTGCTTGACCGAAGCCTCGGGGCTGTCTGCACCAGTATACCTGTATTGCCTGTACCTGCCGTCAGCGCTTACCCGCATTATTGCTGCTATTTCCGTGCGGGCTGAGGCGGCGGATGGAGGTGGTGAAGCCATGCAGAGTGTGGGGGTGGAGGTGGGGAGAGGAGCCAGATGGAATTGATTCCTCAAGGCCAGATGGGATTTAAAGGTGGTGGGGGTTACCGCATCCTGATGGCCGAAATGGTCAGTTGATACCAGATGGAAGGTTGAGACACTTCTTTGCCTACAGGAAAGAAGGGCAGAGGGTTGTGAGAAATTTTAGTTCATTTTCAAGACAAAGGTTAACCAAATAGGAGGGTGCTATCTGTAAACTGTAAAACATATTTTAGAAGCTGCATGAACTGGAAGCAGCTGGAAAGCCTCTCTCTCTGTGTCTGTCTCTCTCTCTCTCTCTCTCTCTCTCTCTCTCTCTCTCTCTCTCACACACACACACACACACACACACACACGCTGCAGCCCTGCCTGTCATGTATCATGTGTGCATGCCCTCTCTGTCCTCTCTGGCTGTCCTGTGGATGGAACAGGATTATACAGCTCTCACTTGATAAATTCTCTATCAAGAACTAGGCTAAGGGGTCGGTCTCCCCTACTGGACGCCTCCAATCTGGGGAGTCCTCTGCTGAGACTGGAGAGGCTGCCAGCTGCTTCTGACCTCTGTCAGCTCCAACCTTACTTGCCACACTTGTACTGAGTAACCTTAGCTAATAGGTGTCGGGGTGGGAGAGACCCTTGGGAAGTGAGGCGTTGTGGATGTGGCACTTACGCTGTGACCTCCTCTGTATCCCTCAGCGTGAATGCATTTCCGTCCACGTGGGGCAGGCGGGTGTCCAGATGGGCAATGCCTGCTGGGAGCTCTACTGTCTGGAGCATGGGATTCAGCCTGATGGGCAGATGCCCAGCGATAAGACCATTGGTGGAGGGGACGATTCCTTCACCACCTTCTTCTGTGAAACTGGAGCCGGAAAGCATGTGCCTCGGGCAGTCTTTGTGGATCTGGAGCCGACTGTGATTGGTGAGCCGGGGGGTGCACTTCTGGGGAAGAGTGTGTAGACTGGGTTTCTGTGATCTTGGAGCCCCTTGACTTTATTTGCTGATGAAGATGGATGCTGACCCCAGGCTGGTTTTTGCATGTGTCTGGCTTTAGCTGCCACTCTGAGGGTCTCTGCTTAGCACAGCCTTGTGGTTTTGGGCTCAGTAATATGGTGTATGGTCTTTCAGATGAGATCCGAAATGGCCCATACCGCCAGCTCTTCCATCCAGAGCAGCTTATCACTGGGAAAGAAGATGCGGCCAACAACTATGCCCGTGGTCACTACACCATTGGCAAGGAAATTATCGACCCAGTGCTGGACCGGATCCGCAAACTGGTGAGACTATAGCTTGGCAGGGAGGGAACTTTGGACTCCATGTTCAGGAAGTTTTCAGATCCATTTCCAGGATCATCTCCAGCTTTATGTGTTTTAGAATTTGATGCTGTTTAGGGGGTCATTCAGTCTTTGCCCTAACTTCTGAAATACTTTAGGCTTCATAAAACTAGAAGAAAATTTCTTGGGCCTCTCCCCTACCTATATTGCTTTTTCTTCCTTGCCTTTCAGTCTGACCAGTGCACAGGACTTCAGGGCTTCCTAGTATTTCACAGTTTTGGAGGGGGCACCGGCTCTGGCTTCACCTCCCTGTTGATGGAGCGACTTTCTGTTGACTATGGCAAGAAATCCAAGCTGGAGTTCTCCATCTACCCAGCTCCACAAGTGTCCACAGCTGTGGTAGAGCCCTATAACTCCATCCTGACCACCCATACCACCTTGGAGCACTCAGACTGTGCCTTCATGGTGGACAACGAGGCTATCTATGACATCTGCCGCCGTAACCTGGATATCGAGCGTCCAACCTATACCAACCTCAACCGTCTCATCAGCCAAATTGTCTCCTCCATCACAGCTTCCTTGCGCTTTGATGGGGCCCTAAATGTGGACCTGACAGAGTTCCAGACCAACCTGGTACCCTACCCTCGAATCCACTTCCCCCTGGCCACCTATGCACCCGTCATCTCTGCAGAGAAGGCCTACCATGAGCAGCTGTCAGTGGCAGAGATCACCAATGCTTGCTTCGAGCCCGCCAACCAGATGGTGAAGTGTGACCCTCGGCATGGCAAGTACATGGCCTGCTGCCTGCTGTACCGTGGAGACGTGGTGCCCAAGGATGTGAACGCTGCTATCGCTGCCATCAAGACCAAGCGCAGCATCCAGTTTGTGGACTGGTGCCCCACAGGTTTCAAGGTTGGTATTAACTACCAGCCACCCACTGTGGTGCCTGGGGGTGACCTGGCCAAGGTGCAGCGTGCAGTGTGCATGTTGAGCAACACCACTGCCATTGCTGAGGCCTGGGCCCGCCTGGACCACAAATTTGACTTGATGTATGCCAAGAGGGCTTTTGTACACTGGTACGTGGGTGAGGGCATGGAGGAGGGTGAGTTTTCTGAGGCTCGAGAGGATATGGCTGCCCTGGAAAAGGATTATGAGGAAGTAGGCATCGACTCCTATGAGGATGAGGATGAGGGAGAAGAGTAGACAGCCACTTGGAGCCTCTTTTCATTGTGTTTATTGCAAAATCCTTTCGAAATAAAGTCTCCTTGGCACGATTTCTTGTCCCCTATGTGACTGCTTGAGCTTCTGCTGTGGCTGCTACTTCCTGCTATTTGCCGCCCACCCTTGACCTTTTACCCTTACATGGCTCAAGGTGAGCCCCATATTGAGACCCAGAAAGTATGAACCTAAGGACATTGATGTTAGGTCCTACGGACACCCAGTATAGGAAGGAAAGGAGGACCAAATCCTGGACCTGTCTAGCTACAAACTATTGCAAGATCCAAGTCTTCGCTTTTGCAAATAGGAAATGACGTCTGGTAGTTTGTGTTGGAAGGTTGGACTGCTTTTGCTCTTGCTGCCGCTTCACTCAACAGCTTTAGAAGCAAGGCTTGGCCCAAGCTTTGTTGTACACTGAGGGTTTGGGAATGGGGGCTGGGCGGGCCCAAAGTTCCTGGGCATAAAGCCACCTCACAGACTTGGGGGATGGGCGGGAACAAGGGCAATCTCCTGGTTGTTTGTGCCATTCACCTCCAGCAGCTTTGCATAGCTTGCTGTCTGTCTTGCTTTCTGGGGCGGGAGCTATGCTATTAAAAGTCAGGACGTCTCCCTTCTGTTTGTGTTCTTTTGGCCTCAGCCTCTGCTCAGGGTGGAAGCCTGCCTGGTCCCTAGGGAAAAATTATACTTCACTAATAGGCACCCTAGGACTCAGGTTGACGTCAGCATATAGGGGTGGCCATGGCTTGGGGGAAAAAGCTTCAAAATCTCCAGAAGAGCCAACCCTGCCCTTGCCCTTCCCTCCCTGGTGATTCAGGGACACAGTGCCCTTCCCTGAGGAACTGGTTTAAAGCCCAGCTAAGGCTGGGTGCCTGTTTACTCAGCAAACGGGGCAGGAAGTGCCTGCTGGATACCACAGGCCACCAGCCTCATTAATTATTAACTATGTATGAGCTAGAATAGTCAGGGAGACTGGAAAAAAATGGATCCCAGTGCCACTCCCTAGTCCTCAGCTGAGGAAAGGAGAGCTGGTGTGCTTCCACCCAGAGGTCGTGGACTTGGCAAACCTGCCGGGCTAGGCTGGTCTAAGCTACCCACCTCTGGAATGAATGACAGAACTAGTTGAGTGTGCTTTCAAGGGGCCATGGTCCCGCTTCTTGGCACAGGCAGAAACCAGTTCAGGCTGGAGACTCTTCTGGTTTTGACTAAGGCGAGCTTAAAGACCCCTCTGCTGCCAGAGCAGCCAAATCTCAAGAAGCACATCTGCCTCGACCATCACACCAGTCCCCTTCCAGGCTATTCCCTTGGAAATGGCAGCCAGACAGTTCATTGCTCCTTCCCTCCAGACACATTGACCTAATAAGAACATGGTCTTTTCACTTTATTCTGTTTATGTATTCTCCTGCCCCCAGATTTGGAGGCAGAACATGATGTGTGCCCAGCAGTCCAGCTTTGAGCCCTATTTTGTTTCAGTTTCCTCCAATTCACCCTAGGCTCCTTGCCCAGGTATTGGGATCAGAGAGCAGAACACACAAGGGCCCACAATCCTCGCCCGTAGCTATGAAAGCCATCCTGGGTAGAATGGAAGGAGTTCCAGTGAGATGAAGCCTTCAAGGTTGTCTTCCCAACATGCCCGTTTCATCAGATTTGGGTGGTGTGCTGGCCAGGAGCCGGTGGCTGCAATGCCTCCAACTGACTGAGGAGGACAGGAATGCGAGGGCGCTGCTGGGGGTCCACAGTCATCATAGAGGCCAAAAGCTGCCGCAAAGCTGAAGAATGCCTGTGGGGGTGGAGGCAGAGGAATGGAGGACTCCTACAATTGCTAAGATTCCAACTTGGCTGGCTCTAGGCAAGAGTCTACAGTGCTTGGTGTCTCTCTTGCTGCTCACCTGGGGCTTTGTGGGATGTTGAGTTCATTCTGCACAGCAAGGGCCACACTGTCACCCTTCTGGAACACCATATCATAAGGGCCTTCCCCAAACATCATGGCGTAAAGCACACAGCCTAGGGACTGAGCATAATTTGGTTAGTTACTGGAAAGGGGAAAAATGGTATCCTATTTATTGCTATGGTAAAAGAAGACCATGTAAGCTAAAAGTATGCCAACCTCACCCAGAGGAACTGTGTTAGCAGGAGGCTTCTCGAGCCCCTGCTTAGCTATTGCCTCCAGCCACAGTTCACCCGGTTCAGCCACAGAGATGACACCACTTCCTGAGGACAGTACCAGTGACGGTTCCCAGGAAGGAAGTAGAGATATGGAGACATACTGTGGTTCTGGAGATTCATGCAACAGAAACCAAATATCTCCTTCTTTTTCCTCCATAGTAGTACAGAGCCACACCCTTCTCCTCCCAGGTTCCCAGCCACATGCTCCTCACCCAGACATCAGTCCGCTCATCGATGACACAGTGGCTGTGCACAGAGAAAAGCTCAGGTGCCCGGTAGGAGATGGTGCACCGCTGGGCTGCCCAGTCCTGGAACAGTGCAACAGCACTCAAAAGTGGAGCACAAGCCATATCACGTGACCCAGTTGGTGTATGCATCAGAAGGAGTTGGGAATGGGAAGGCAATGGCCAAAGAACCTGGAGATTCTCTTACCTGTAGAGTTAAGGCCTGGCGTGAGCCCTCCACCTGGATGCACGCTTGATTCATAGAACCCAAGTCCATTAAAACTGGCTGCCCCTCATCACCAAGCAAAATATTGGTGGGCTTCAGGTCCCTGGAGGGAAGGGAAAATGATCCAAGGATATCCGGTATGGGGAAGCTGGGATCCCAGGGAACACCATGGGGAGAGTGCAGGGATACCCCAATTCTCTTGGCACAGCTCTTCTCCCCTTGGTGCCATAAGTGCATAGGGTCCCACTGACCTGTGTGCATAGCCTCTGGCATGAATGGCCTCAAGGCCTCTGCAGATACCCAACAACAACACAAGGATTTGGTCCTCAGTCAGGAAGTTGCCTTGGTCCTTCAGCCTTTCTATCTCATTCCACAGTGTACCTCTCTACAACACAAATTTTCCTGGGTTGAGATGTCATTGAAGGCTCTACTACCTGGGACTCACTTCTGTTCTGTATTAAAGTCTGTTAACCTTTTGCCACATAGACCTGTTACTGATCATCTGGGGCTTTGTAGGATGTCGAATAGCCCCAAATTTAAAATGGCCCAAACCAGGACATGTGTTCCTAGCGTATTTATGTCTGATTACCCACAGAGCCCTTGGGAGAGCCGTGCAATCTGATACAATTCCCTTCTGGAATCACCAGCCTTTCTGACCTTGAAGAAAGGTAGCAGCAGCCAGGCTTCCTGCTTGGCACCTCGTTCTTTCAGACAGTAAGCCACGAGGCGAAGGATGTTGGGATGCTGGAAGAGACGATGCATGTCTGCCTCTCGCTGGGCCTCTTCCTGGTCCTGCTGCTCGTGACACAGGATTCGCTTCAGGGCGTAGAAGTGTCCATCATGTAACCCCTCCACTAGGTCCACATAGCTGAACCCACTGTGGGCCAAAGGGGTCAGTGAAGGACCATCTCCCACACAGCTTGGACCCAGAGGAATTCCCTTAGGGAGGGGTGCCTCGCACATGGATGGAGTAGAAACCCTCCCAAGATGTGGCTCGCATACAGTTTCAAGACTCAGGATTTGAGCTCCTCAAGAGCAGGGACACAGAAATCACTGCGGTTCTACGGTCAGAGCACAAGATATTCAATTACTATCAAGTACCAACCAACGTTTATCGAGAGCTTATGAGCCAGGCACTGGGTGACATATTTTAAAAAATATACTATCTCAGTTCTCCCAAGTTCCTCGGTGAGTCATTATAATCATCTCCATTAAGTAGATGAAGAAACCACAGTTTACTTAAGGTCACACAAGGTGGATCCAGGAGGCCAGGGTCCAGATTCCACTTTCCTGACCCATTCAGCTAAGACGGGTGAGGTAGAATCTAAGGCTTCTTATGTCTCTATCACTTGCTGGCCACTGTCCCTAAATGACCTGGGACTAGCTAAGTGACTTCCAAACACTCACCCCTCCCCCAATTTCTGGATGAAGAGGTAACGCTTATTGTCAATGCTGACAGTTCCCCGGGAGCAGACACACAGTGCGTGGCCCATGTCTCAGTCATTCTCTTCAAGGATGGTCTGTCTTCCAGGGAGAGTGGGCTCTTCCAGGCGATGGGCTGGGGGTCCAGCGGAGCATGCTGGAATGAAAACAGGTCGAGGGTCAAGAACAATTCTGAGAGCCACTGAGGTACCAATACGGAGAGCTCAGGTCCAGCTCCAGGAATCCAGATTCGCGTCTAAAGAAAATAGGCCCTGGCGACTCTAGCACTAAGAAGGCTGAGTTCTGGCGCTTCAGAGCATCAAGCCACGCTGCGTCTTACCAGGCCGCTTCCTCCAACCCCGGCACACCTTCGGCCAGGTCCGGCTCTCACGCCCGTCGGGCATGGGGTGGCTGCTTAGGAGGTGCGGGACTCGAGCCCACCTCTGGCTGAGCCCACCCTCCGAAGCCCCGGACCGAGCACAGGATCTTCCAGTACAGACTCTTCACTGACCTGGCTCGGGCCTGACCAAAGAGCCAGGGACCGGAAGCCACGGTGACATCATCAGTCCGCGTCGAAGTAACGGCCCGCCGTATCCTAGCAACAAGAGGTAGCGGTAGCAAGAGGATGTGGGGACCCGGAAGTGAGAGGCGGGGGCCCGGCTAGACCTGGGGACGTGGAATGGTTCCTGTATCTCCCCGAGGGTTCCCACTTGGCCTTCAGTAGGGGTCAAGACGCAGGGACTTGTACCAAAGGGGAGAAAAACCGGGCTCTACCTGAGGCCCCTAGGACCTCCGTCTCCCAATGTCGGAGGTAGGAGGCCTCATACCTCCCGCGCGCTGGAGTCAGAAAGTAGCCTACTACAGTCTAGCTTGGAGGAGGGTCCAGGGAGGGATGGGTGCTGACCCTTAGATGCCTGGAGGTCTGATCCCGTAGCACTTTCAGACCTCTGGCCTGTGTTCCATTGCCTTAGCTAGTGTAGGAGTGCTCCTTTGAACCAGAGGGCCGGTTTCTAAGTCTGGTCCTAATGGTCACACATTAGTGTGACCTCTCACACATTAGTGTGACCTCCAGAAAGAGATTTCGCCTCTCAGATTCTCACTCTTCTCTGCTGTAAGACAGAAGTACCTAGGGCTAAGTAAGGGCTGTGAATTATGAGGCCAAACTGACTAGTTCCAATCTCAGCTCTGTTAAACTAATTGTGACTTTGGACAGCCACTTAATTCATTTTCCTCTTGTGTAAGATGAGAATGATAATTATTTCCTGACTTTTTTCAAGATTAAATGAAATGTCTTTCGTATATTATATGACACATAGCCTTCAATATGTGTCAATAAACAGAAATCGTCGTGTTTTCTACCCGGATTCTTACATCTACAATTGTGAAGGCAGGAGAAATGGACATTTGGATTTCCAAGTCTTTGCACTATGCAGTTTGTTTTACATCTCTTGCCTAGACAGGCAGATATATTGGAAAGGGATGCATCTCCAAAAAAAAAAAAAAAAAGAAAGAAAGAAAGAAAGAAAAGAAAAGAGAGAAAAGAAAAGAGTGACCAAACAGACTCCTTGTAACCCAGTTACCCCCTTTCATAGTCGTGATCACCATGAAGATTTTTCTACGTTTTTCACTGTTTCTTAACCTGTTTTAGCCCTTAGTTCTCACTCATATAGCCACTCATATAAATGTAACCTGATATGTGCCAGATTCTTTGCTAGCCATGAAGATACAAGACACCCTACAAAGTTCAGTGTAGAAGGTCTGGGGTAGGACCGGGGTTCTGCATTCCTAACGAGCTCCCAAGTGATGTTGATGAAGCCAACTAGCGAACAGCACTTTGAGTAGCAAGATGTAGAGGATTTTATAAACTAGCGGAGAGTGGGTGGCTGCAGGCAAAAGGCAAAGTCCGGGTTAACTGCCTGAAAACTTGAGGTGGTCTCCGCCCCTTTGCTTGCTGAGGTTCCCTCCCAGGAATCCGCCACGTGACGGATTCTAGGAGGCAGCCCTCCTAGAGCAGAAGAAACCTTTAAGTGCCTTGGCTGCGAAGATGCCGCCTTCCCTGCCTTCCCTGCTGCTGCGGCTTGTGATGCTGCTACTGCTGCTACTGTCCCAGGTAAACTGAGAGGTCCAACTGCCTGTCTGGGTGTCGAGGGGAGGGAAACAGAACCGGAAGAAGAGAGACGGTCAACCACCGACAGGGCCAGTTCAATCTCTTAAGCACTTGATCGATACTGACCCTTGCTCCAGACATCTGCTGAGCCAGGCTTTCTCCCTTGCAGACAGAGGCTCGCTCCTTCGTAGTGGATCGGCAACATGACAGATTCCTCCTGAACGGAGTCCCGTTCCGCTATGTTTCTGGCAGCCTGCATTACTTTCGCGTACCGCGGGTACTTTGGGCCGACCGGCTTCTCAAGATGCGTTTGAGCGGCCTCAACGCTGTACAGTTGTAAGAAGTGCTCTCGAGCGCTTGGTGGTCACTCTTTCTTAGAAATGGGTCCCCAGGAAAACAGACTGGGTTTGAAAAGGGTTTGAGCTCCAGGACTTCTCAGGCAAGGGTGGGAAGGGCTTCCCAGAACCTCCTCTTAGCTGCTTCTCTCTCTGCAAATCCCGAGTCCCCTAGTTCCCTCTGGGTCCTGTTAACATCTTCCTTTCTCAGTTACGTGCCCTGGAACTACCATGAGCCGGAGCCTGGGGTCTATAACTTTAACGGCAGCCGGGACCTCGTTGCCTTTTTGAATGAGGCAGCTAGAGCGAACCTGTTGGTCATTCTGAGACCAGGACCTTACATCTGTGCAGAGTGGGAGATGGTGAGTTAGCTGGAGAAGGGCAGAACTAAAGGCGAAGTAACTGTGGGGCTTCAAATACTCCTTTCTGCTCATACTCTAGGGACCATTTCCAGCACTATACCCAGCTCTCTCCCTTCTTACCTCTCCCATTGCCCCCCCCCCCAAAAAAAGCAAAGCTATTTGCAGCTCAGGGGGTAGCTTATCCTGTAATCCCAGCATTTAGGAGGCTGAGACAGGAAGACTGTTGTTCTTGAGGCTAGCCTGTGCTACAGAGTGAAACCCTGTCTCAAAGCAAAACAAAACCCCTGTGGGCTTATGTGTTGCCTTTATGTTTTTCTCAAGGGAGGTCTCCCATCTTGGTTGCTTCGAAAACCTAATATTCGTCTGAGAACCTCCGATCCAGGTGAGTTGAGACAAAAGATTTGAGTGCCTGAACAAGCCTCCCTCACTTGGAGGTCATGCATTTATTCTTTCCTTCATGTCTAGCAGAATGCTAGAAATTGGGAACAGTAAACTTACAATGCTGTGAGATGCCCAGCACACATGCGATGCACACCTGCAAGCCCGTCTCCAATTACAGACAGGAGAATCTCTAGTGCAAGACCATCCTCTATAGTCTCAATCTGTCTCCATTTCCCTTTCCTCTCAGTGCTGGACTGTCCTGGGATGCAGTGCTTGGATATATATATTTTCTAATTTTGTTCTAAGTGTGGTCATCTCATCCATTTGTGTGACAGAATTAACCCATGAAGTATCTAATGACTCCCAAATATGCAGCTTCCTCCTAAGACTTCCTCTATCCATACTAAATCCCTATGTTGCTTCTCTACCTAGACAAACAAAAGGTGCAGCGATGGAACTGAAACTAAGTTTCTGGCATGTCTTGCTGTCTCAGCCAGTGGCGCTGCACCCCACCCGAGCACTCTAAACCCTGTGGTGCAACCCTGCACACCTCTCCTGCATTCACACTCTTTCGTGTGGCCCCGCATTCAGGCCATCAGAAAATCTTGTCAGTGTAACTCTCAACAGCATTGGATTTCATGATTTCCAATCACTTCTGCTGGCCCAAACCTCCCCTCGCTGGCATCTCAACTGCACCCTCATTGCCCTTCCTGGATTGCTTTCCCTCCTGTGTCGTCTGTTCTTAGTCTAGCAGCCAGTGAGCTTCTGTGAAAATGGGTCAGTCATACATCTCAGATCATACCATATTTCCGCCTAACCCTCCCTAATAAGCTCTCCTCTCATTCAGAATAGGAACTACATACTCCTTGAAACAGTGCACTAGGCCCTAGGCTCGTCTTCCTGGTATCTGCTGCACTGCCTTGCTCACTTGCCCAACCACACTGCCCTCTTTGCTGTTCTTCAATACTTGCCAACCTCGGGTTCTAAGACCTTTGCATGTGGTGTGCACCTCTGCAGAAATCACCATCGATGATACTTCCTGCCACCTAAATTTTAAGCATCCCATACTGAACTATCGTATGTTTCCTTTCCCGTCTTGTAGTTTCTCTCGGGTGTTTGTCTACCTCCACTCGCAGAAAGGGAATTCACAAGACAGAGGCTTTTTTTTCCTGTTTCTTTCCCTTCTATACACCCAGAACAGTGCTTGAAGCATAGTAAGCACCCATAAATATTTGTTGAATGAATAAATGTGGTTTTATATGTGCTTGGATGGACCTCCTTTATGTGAAACATAAAAAGAAAAATAATTAGGGGCTGGAGAGATGGCTCAGCAGCTAAGAACATTAACAGCTCTTCCAGAGGTCCTGAGTTCAGTTCCCAGCAACCACATAGCGGCTCATAGCTGTCTTTATAATGAGTTCCAGTGCCCTCTTCTGGCCTGCAGGTGTACATACAGATACAGCGCCATATGGAAAAAAAAAAAAGAATTAGTTTAAGATTTTTAAAATATAGGCGTGGTGGCACATGTCTTTAACCCCAGCACTTGGGTGACAAAGGCAGGCATGTATCTATGAGTTCAAGGCCACCCTGGTCCACATAGAAAATTCTAGGCCAGTCCCGGCTACCTTGTAAGACTTTTTTTTAAACAAAAAATTAAAAAAAAAATGTTTATGGGCTGGGTCAACAAGTAAAGGTACTCGCTTCCAATGCTGCCAGCCTGAGTTTGATTCCCTTGGATGCATGTGGTAAAGGAGAGATCCAACTTCTGCAAGTTATCCTTTGACTTCAACAAGCATGCCATGGCTTGAGTGCACACACACACACACACGCACACACACCACATACACACACACACACACAATAAATGTCATTACAAACTTCTTTTAAGACAGGTGGTGTGGTGCACACCATTAATCCTAGAGCTTGGGAGGCAGAGGCAGGCGGATCTCTGTGAGTTCGAAGCCAGTCTTATTTATATAGTGAGTTCCAAGACAGTCAGGGCTACATAGGAAGACCCTGTCTATTAAAAAAAAAAAAGATTAAGGCATAAGTAAAGATGCCTGTCACCAAGTCTAATGACCAGAGTTTGATATTTGGGACCCAAATGGTAGGATAAAGTTGACTCCTGAAGGTTGACTTTCATTCGTGTGCCACCACACCACATACATTTATACACACACACGCACACACGCACACATACACACGCACACACACACGCACACACATGCACACACACACACACGCACACACACACACATACACGCACACACACACACACACGCACACACACACACTCATACTCATGTCAGTGTTACTCTCAACAACACTGAATTTAACTACTTCTGGTTAACTACTGCTATCTGCTGGTCTAAACCACCCCTCAGCTGTCATATCATAATAGCATATACATACACATTCAAATAAATAAATGCAAATTTAAAAATATGAGCATAAAGAATTGAGGCATAAATTAACATCAGCTAGAGAAAGGGGGATAGGAGAGAAATGTCAGAAAGAGGAAATAAGATGCATGAAGGTGTTGAGGGGGAAACATAAAAGTAGTAAATAGGAGTTGAGAATGTAAGACATGAAATCACATAGACTGTTCATTAGATAAGAGTCCATACAAGCCAAACGCTACTTTTCTGTGAAATTTCACAGCACTCTTTGGTGTAAGCTGATTATTTAATAGCTCCATATTGTATGTTTAGCCTGTTTTCTTACGTGGAGTCTTCGGAAACACTATAGTTTTCTGTACTCCTAGAGTTTCCGCTGAGAGTCACTGCTCCTGAGTCTAGGCCCATCAGAGCACTGACTTCTAGAGAAGCAGATTTGACTTCCAGCCCCCATGTGGTAACTCATGACCATCTGTAACTATAGTTCCAGAGGAGCCAATGCCCTCTTCTAGCCCCCTCTGCAGTCACCAACACATGGTACAAAGACACAGCATGCAGGCAAAACATTCATACACATAAAAGAATAAATAAAGACAATAGAATTCTAAAAGGGTTTGGTTGTGAGCCTGGAGTGTAGCACCGCACACTGTGGAGACTGTCAAGGATGCTGGAGAGGGGCTGGGAGCATCCAGTGGTCCCTAATGAGCAGACCTCACTGCTCCTTCCTTTAGCTTTCCTTGCTGCTGTGGACTCCTGGTTCAACATCTTGCTACCCAAGATATATCCATTTCTCTACCACAATGGGGGCAACATCATTAGCGTTCAGGTATGAATGGGAAGTGGACTGGGCAAGAGAAGTGGGTACAAGGTATCCTTAACCTTCATTTCCTCACAGCCGGGACACTCTCTTTGCTTTTTGGCAGGTGGAGAATGAATATGGTAGCTACAGGGCCTGTGACTTCAAGTATATGAGACACTTGGCTGGCCTCTTCCGGGCATTACTAGGAGACAAGATCTTGCTCTTCACCACAGATGGGCCTCAAGGACTCAAATGTGGTTCCCTCCAGGGACTCTATACCACTATAGATTTTGGCCCAGGTCTCCCATCAAGGGTTGGGAGTGGTGTCTGGGCACCTCTATGATATTTGTTTTTTACCCTTGTTTCTTTTTGCAGCTGACAACATTACCAAAATATTTTCCTTGCTTCGGAATTACGAACCCCATGGGCCATTGGTGAGGGGCCATCAGGAAGGGGAATCAGAAAAATGACCTGCCTGGAATGGGACCAGCTCTGTTCCCACCTCACTGTGGCCCCTTTCACTTCTCCCTCTAGGTGAACTCTGAGTACTATACAGGCTGGCTGGATTACTGGGGCCAAAACCACTCCACCCGGTCCAGCCTGGATATAGCCCAAGGACTGGAAAAGATCCTCCAGTTGGGAGCCAGTGTGAACATGTAACTGGGGACACAACTATGTTCCTGGGAGTGGGGGTTTTGAGTTAAGATTTTATATGTCCGACTTGGTCCTTTCTCCCACCTACCCCCATTTAGGTACATGTTCCATGGAGGTACTAACTTTGGATACTGGAATGGTGAGAACCGTCCCTGTGGTGTAAGTAGGGAGGGAACAAGGGGCTGGAGTCTCAGGCTGGACAGATTAGGGTGTTTAGAAGCTGGGTGTTACTACTGCATTCCCTCTAACCACAAGGCTTTCTGCACAAAGCTCTTGGCTTAGAACTTATCACCTAAGATGTTAAATTAATTAAATTACTTTAACCCAGGTGCTGACGAGAAGGGGCGCTTCCTTCCAATTACTACCAGCTACGACTACGATGCACCCATATCTGAAGCAGGGGATCTCACACCTAAGTTTTTTGCACTTCGAAATGTCATCAGCAAGGTGCCCTTTTATTAACTGGGGAGAAGGGAGAATGCCCATATCGTTAAGGAACCCTACAAAATGGTGGTGTTTGACTGGGTAACAGGGCCCTCCTAGCAATCCATGAAGCATTTACCACTCATATAGGATCATCTGGGGGAACTATACACATGTGAAAAATTATAGGGTCTTCATGGCTCCCTGCAGCCCGTCCCTGGGTTTCAGGTCAAGAACCTTCTTTAGTGCCTTGGATTATTTTGGTTTTCCTATGACTACTGAGAGAATTTGGGCTCAGTTCCAGGAAATTCCTTTGGGACCTTTACCTCCCCCCAGCCCCAAGATGAAGCTTGGACCTCTGACTATGAACCCGGTAAGTTTCTCCTCCTCTTTCCTGATCTTATACCATTGTTTTCTGACTCACTTATTCTGAGCAGCCCTCAATTCAGACACTTTTTTTCCTCACAGGATGGGAATTTGCTGTCTTTCCTAGACTTTCTCTGTCCCCACGGCCCAATCCGTTCAGTTTTGCCATTGACCTTTGAGGCTGTGAAGCAGGTAAGGCATAAACTCACATCTGATGGGAATGGCAGACTCTTTTAATAGCTATAACCAAAAGTTCCTCTAGCTACCAATCTTCCTCACAGTGTCCGTCCTCATCTTAAGGTACCCATTCTTCTGTATCTAGGACCATGGCTTTATGCTATACCGGACCTATCTGACTTTCACTGTTTTTGAACCAACACCATTCTGGGTGCCAAATAATGGAGTTCATGACCGTGCCTATGTGATGGTGGATGGGGTAAGAATCTAAGTCCCAACCAATTTACTATCTCAGTTCCTTCCCTTCCCCTCAAACCCTATAGGTTTACAGTTTCCCCATTTTTAGCCCTTTCCTACCTGTTTGCCCACATGGACAGAGGTTCAGGTAACTATCTAGGATGAGGAAGAAGGTAATTCAGGATGGTTTTACCCAGGGATGTAGTGGGGCACGTGTGCATTCCCAGCACTCAGCAGGCTGCAGGAGGGAAGTCACATGGGCTATATAGTGAGTTTTGGCAGTCTGGACTACATAGAGACCCTGTCTCAAGAAAGCAGACTACCAGAACGGTAGATTACCAACAAGATGAGTACATTGTCCCCCAAATGCAGTGTTCTAGTGTGATTCACTATTCAGTTCACTAGTGGCCAAGAACTGAATGCTGGGCCTTTGCCTTTACTAGAGTCCATCTGTTATCCACAGGTATTCAAGGGTGTCCTGGAACGGAACTTGAAACAGGAACTATATTTGACTGGGAATGTGGGGGCCAAGCTGGATATATTGCTAGAGAATATGGGGAGGCTCAGTTTTGGGTCTAACCACAGTGACTTCAAGGTAAGCTGGTTTTGCCTGTTCTTCCCCAGTACTGACGCCCTCTCTTGGAGAACAGGGCCTAATGGAAGAACTCCATCCTTAGGCTTCGGCAGAGAACAGTGCCTGAGGATGTGGACATGGCCAGTTACATTCCAGAGCTTGGCTGGACTCAGGAAATCACTTCTCATTTGTCTCCCACAGGGCCTGTTAGAAACACCACTTCTTGGGCAGACTCTCCTCACCGAGTGGACTATGTTCCCTCTCAAGATTGATAAGCTTATAAGGTGGTGGTTCCCCCTGCAGCTGGTCAAAAGAGCACAGCCTCAAGTTTTTTCTGTTCCTGCCTTCTATTCCACAACATTTTCAGTGTTAGGCAAACTTGGAGACACATTTCTGCATCTATCTGGATGGACCAAGGTATTGCTAATGGTGGTAGTTGAAGTGTGGGGGGCACATTACAAGAAAAACAATCTGGGACTAGAAATTCCTAATCTGATTAGAAGTCTGGAAGGGGCAATTCCACCCCATGGAAAGCTGAACCTTTGTTTTTCCACTCCATCCCTTCTCCCAGGGTCAAGTATGGATCAATGGGTTTAACTTGGGCCGGTACTGGACAAAGCGGGGTCCACAGCAGACCCTATATGTGCCAAGACATCTGCTGCTTAATAGATCGATCAACAAAGTCACATTGCTGGAGCTAGAAAACATGCCACGTGAGCCCACAATCCAATTTTTGGATAAGCCTATCCTCAATAGCACTTTGCACTGGGGCTATACCTATTTTCTCTCAGAAACACAAAGTTCATATGAACCAATGGAATTAAGTGGGCACTGAAAGAAAGATGACCCTTGAATCTGGGACACAGGGCAAGATCCTTTGGTGCTGGTCACAGTGGCCATAAAGAATCAAAAGCTACAATCCCACCGAATGTAAGTACAGATACAGTTTTCTTGCCAAACTTTATTGTGATTAAAATTCCAAAGACAGTACTGGCTCCACACACCTCCGTGGCCCTGGCTTTGCCCTTGCTCCTGAGTGTCCTTCACCCCCATCTTCCACATAATCTTGAGCTTCATGAGGAGAAAGAAAAACTCTAGGTCTGAATGTGTTCTCTCGGGGCCTAGAGTTGCCCCCAGATGGCTATAAGAAATCAGGAAGAAGACCTCTCTGCCTGACTGCGATGGTCTCGAACGCAACGTGTGGAGCAGAAAGAGAAGTCGAGGTAGTGAAAGGGAATGAGGCCTTGGAGGGACACTCCACAACTCCAACAGCGTCTGAACAAAAGAAGAAAAATGACTGGACAGGTACCACACAAACTTTCCCCGGCCCGTAAAGGGCCCAGGGAATCTCAAATTCCCTCTGTGATCCTATGGAACACCATGAAGACACTTGTTCTCCTCACCCCTAGTGACGCCTACTACACAGAAGCCCGCCCTTTCACTCATTCCCTGGCCCCCATACCCAGCTTTGCCAACTGCAGAGTCAGGAACTGGAGGGCTCGGGGCTCCCAACTGGGCAGCAAATCGGCGCTCTGCAGCCAGAGCTCTCTGAAAAACAGAGCAGATGTTAAAGAAGAGTCCTGGAAATAACAGCTCAATCTGGGGAGTCGAGGTAGGCTCTTATGGAAGCCTCGCAGGGCAAGACTTGATGGCCTCACCTTCTCTCGGTCACTGAGAGCAGCAAATCGCCGTTGTTCTTCTTGCTCCCGTTCCTCCTGCTCCCTCTGCTTCTGCTGCTGTTGCTCCCGCTGCCGTCGAGCTGCCTTCTGCTCCTTTTTCTTTGTAGCCTGCCGGGCCTCCATTTCATGAGTCAGTGGCCCTGGTACCTAGAGGATTTCCCAAAAATATTGCAAAACTACAAGTAGAAAGGACCTAGTGAGGATCTCTGAAGCCCTCCCACTCTGTGGCTCCTTTTCCAGCTCACCCGAGCCTTGTTGTAATCAAAAGCATCAGGATTCTTCTCCATGAACCTTCGGAATTCATTACGTGTTGATTTGTCAGCTGCTACGGTATAAGGTGGCCGAGCCCTAGTGTCCCTAAGGACAAAAACCCAAAACCGAATTCAACTTGCCTCCTGCTTTTACTGGCATCCCCCGGGGAAACAGTGTCAGGTGCCAGAGGGAGCTGCCACGTTACACTCTTTAATCCTAACTGGCTCAGGATGGGGATACTTACTGCACAGTGGGGTCAGCGCCTGCCTCCAGCAGCAGGCGAACTACCGCGCCTCTTCCGCATGCGGCTGCTGCGTGCAGGAGAGTAAAGCCACCAGAGCCCAAAGGGGCACTGAGTAGGGACAGAACTCCAGGGTCTGCAGGCCCAGGAGCTAGCTGCTGCTTTAGCACCTCAACTTCCCCAGCTCGACAAGCAGATAGAAGCATATCCCAGAGTTCCAGCTGACCAGGGGCTTTGGCCTCATCAACCAAACTGTCCAGTGGGGCTGCAAACACTTGGTCTGGCTGTGACAATGGCGCATCTTCTTGAGGTTGCTGAAGAAGTGTCACATGTGTCCCACACTGCTGGTCTTGATTTCTCTCCTTCTTCTTTTTTCTCCTCCTCCGCTTGGGCAATACTTCAAATTCACGAAGATCCAGGGTCCCCAGTGTCAATTCTACTAGCTCCAACTCTACTTGGGAGCCATCTTCTTCCTGAGACTCTGAACCTAGAAAAAAATATATTAGATCCATCTAAGGAATAGGGAGAGAGTAGAAGGATGTGGGCATCCATAATGGATTTACATTTATAAAAAGATACTCAGATCATCCTGAAATGAAGTGTTTTTATTCTATCCCTGGACTTTCCCAGCGAACACCATTAGGACAAAGTAGAAGAAAGCACTACCATGGTGGTGCACACTTTTACTCCTAGCACTTGGGAGGCAGAGGTAGGTGAATCTCTGTGAGTCAAGGTTAGCCTGATCTACAAAGAGAGCTCCTGGACAACCAGAGCTACATAGTGATGCCCTGTCTCAAAAAAAGTAGAGGAAAGCAACAACACCCAATCAAACTCAACACATTCTCTCCATGCTAAGTACCAGGACTATATCTATGAGCAGTAATAAGGTTTGGCAAGGTCACTAGCATGTCTCAGTTGATGGATGTGTTAGTGTATGCCTGTAGTGCCAGCATTCGAAAACTGGAGGCAGAAGGACAGTGAGTTCAAGATTAGCTTGGGCTACATAGAGAGCTCCAGGCCAGCCTGGGCTAGAAAACAAAGACCGTGCCTCAGTAAGAAAGCAATTTGGTGTGGTGGCTCATGGGTATAATCCCAGCCATTTGGGAGGCTGAGGCAGGAAGATTATCATGATTTCAGGGCAGTGTGGGCTACACAGTGAGTTCTAGACCAGCTGGGGCTAAAATGAGACTGTCTCAGAACAACATACCGTATTTTATAAACAGTTGCTGGTAGAGATGAGTGGATGGGTGTGGGTATGGTTTAAAGGCTCACCTATCAACTGGTAGATAGGTCAGTTATAAAAATTGGTCACTGCAGCCGGGCGGTGGTGGCGCACGCCTTTAATCCCAGCACTCGGGAGGCAGAGGCAGGTGGATCTCTGTGAGTTCAAGGCCAGCCTGGTCTACAAGAGCTAGTTCCAGGACAGGAACCAAAAGCTACGGAGAAACCCTGTCTCGAAAAATCAAAAAAAAAAAAAAAATTGGTCACTGCATTTCCAAGGCAGACATGCAGATATATTTGACAATTGCCAGATGGTGCTCAAACCTTGCTTGAGTGACTCTTCATCCTGCCCAAGTGCCTTATTTTCATCATTGGAGACCTTTGTTTTCTCTTTATCAGTAGCCTTTTTCCTCTCCTCTCTTACTGGCTCAGGTGAACAAAATCTGACCATTTCTCGAGGGTCTTCATCTGCCGTGAAACAAAAAAGTCTTTCTCAAACTTAAGTGTGAAGAAGCCAGCCCAGGTCAACTGGGCTGCAGTTCACAGGCTGGAAAACCCCATGGTCTACACAGGTCTGTGTATGAGGGCCTGGAGTACTCACCATACACCTGCAAGGTGGTCAGCTTATGGAGCACACGCTGAAGCTCTCCAAAAGTGGGTCTTCGGGTGGTAAGGGGGATAGCCCAAAGTCGGGAGTCATTCCTTTGCAAGGGTGCCCCCTGGCCTCCAAAGAACAAGGACCGGCCAGAGCGTGGGGCACGTATCAGTATTGCTTCTGCCTCCCTCAGTGCATTAGCCCAGGGTGGCCCTGCCAGCAGGTCACGAACATCCTGAAGAAAGAAATTCTACTTAGCAGCCTGTCTTCACCTGCTCTTTAAAAAAAAAAATCTCCAAACAAAACAATGGCCATCTGATCATATGCAGGGAGTGGGAGCTAGAGAGGGAGAAAGAATGAAAATATTCCCAGAGAGCCTTATTCTATTGTCCACCCAGAAAACTAGCAAGACTGAGAGATCAGAGGACTATCACAGATTCGTGAGACCTAACTCACCTTATACAGCATGGCTTCATTGTAACGCCTCAAGCTGGCTCCAGCAGAACGTGATGCCCTACCCTGGGCATCCTGAAGCCCCTGCGCTGTGCCCCTCTTGGCCCGCACAGTATAACGGTGAAAGGTTTTGTGTGTCACCACTTCTCTTCTGTAGATGACACAAACTCAGTACTGGAGAGCAGTACTCAGGTTAATAGGGTCCATCCTTACCCTATGCAGCACCCTCTCACCCTTGAAAAACTGCACCAGCAAAATGCCCAGCTGCAGCCATGAGCACCACGTAGTATCTGGGACCTCCACTTTGCAGGTTCTGTATCAGCAAGTCTGCTTTTTCTGGGGGAACCTATATGACAAATGCAACAGAAACATTTCATGTGATGCATACATTAAGAACAAAAAACCATGTGTTACACTTGCGTTATCTCTTTCATTGCAACTACCTTAGCCTCATTCCCATTTCACAAAGAAGGATATTTGAGATTTGGAGAGGTAGTGATAGAAGATGGGAATGGTAGAATCACAGTTTAGACTTAATCCCCTTATATTTGACCCTTCCAATATTCTGGCCAGTTTCAATTAAAGACGATGCTGTCGGGTACGATAGCCTAATCCAAAAGGAAGGGAGGAAATAAGACATGCATTGGCTAGAGGAAACGTAGGCAGAGTGTATAAAAGCTGAGACTGATCACAAAACCTGCACTGTTACTTGCCTGGTGAGGGCCTAGGACACAGCGATAAGCATAAAAAAACTGGCCCTGGGCATTTTTGAAAAGGACCCGATGTGGGTAGAATCCTCGTGGTCGGTTAGGTTTCTCAAACTCAGCCCTCCTCTCATCCAGTGTCGGCAAGTCCTCTTCACTAGAGGAGTCTGAATCTTCTGATCCTGAGATGCTGGAAAGATCTCCTGCAGACAGATAAAGGACATAGAAGTCTGACAAGCCATGTTTGACCTTTCTTCACACCCCATGGCAACTCTTCCACCCCCACCTCCTGCTCCCATGCAAGTTTTCCCATACACAGCATTACCTGTAGAGCTTTGCTTTTCAAAGTCCAAAGCAGACAGGACAGGCTTGTTCTTGAGACGCTGCTTTAGGTTAAAGCGATGCCAGTCGAGTTTATAATGTTCTCTCTGGTGTGAAGGAAAAGGGAGGAGCAGGTGGAAAGACATTCTACCTTGGCGCTGTACAGTAGGCAAAGCTAGTCACAGAACTCTAGGAAGTTTAACCAGGTAGCACCAAGTCATTAGAGAAAGCAGAGTCTACTTATCCCACCCATCAGGACACTTCTGCTACTAATGGCTAGCCCTGTACCCTTGCCTTTTACCTGCTCCTGGTGGTTCTGGAAGACCTGGTCACAGGCTGAACAAAATAATTTCTCTGAAATATCCAGAGAACTTGGGGATACTTTTCTTCCTGAACTTGTGCTCTCTCCTGAACAGAAGAAAAGGGTAATTGAAAGTAGAAAGTACATAAAACTATAGCAAATACCTATTAAAAAGATAATACAGAAGAAAAAGATAACATGGCCTTGCCTTCCAAGAATTTACGATCTGGCAAATATGAAATAAATGATGACACAGTGTTTTGTATAATAAATATACTTTTAAATCTTTTTCTTTTTGGTGTTGGGGCTTTAAGACCTCAAACATCTTTTGTTTGTTTGTTTGTTTTTTGTTTGTTTTTGGAGACAGGGTTTCTCTGTGTTGCTTTAGAGCCAGTCTTAGAACTAGCTCTTGTAGACCAGGCTGGCCTTGAACTCAGAGATCCACCTGTCTCTGCCTCAAAAAAAAAAGACCCTGTCTCAAAACCAAAACATTGATTCAGATAATGGGCCACCCATTACACCCCCTTGCTCCCAATAGTGAACGTGTGGATGTACATAGTGACCTCTTTGAGGATGAGCAAGCTTACACCCAGGAAAACAAGTCCATGGAGACTCTTTCACCACATCTTGATACCTAAGCAAAACCTTACTTCAAGGTTTTTTAAAGAAAGCTGGACTTCAGTTCCCTACCCAGTAAGCCCTAAGATAATACTTCTGTAGTACTGGGGATGGAACTCAGGTCTACTACTGAGCTACGTTTTTTCTTCTTCTGTTTTTGTTTGTTGTTGTTGTTTGGTTTTGGTTTTTGGAGACAGGGTTTCTGTGTAGCTTTAGAGTCTGTCCTGGAGCTTGCCCTGTAGACCAGGCTGGCTTTGAACTCACAGTGCTGGGATTAAAGGCCTGCACCCACCGCTCAGCTTGTTTTGTTTTTTTCTGACAAGGTCTCACTTTATAGTCTAGGTTGTTCTCGATCCCCCACTTCTCCTTCCTGCCTGTTTTCTAGGCGCTGAAATTACAGGTGTGTGCCACGACTCCCAGATTAAAATTACTTTTAACTATATAAAACCAGTTCCTAGATACGAATTTACATCTTATCGTTCCAATTACAATGGACAACGTAAGAAAAGTGCAAGAAAACACAACCAAAGGCTAACGTATAAAATCAGTAACTTTGTATTATTATAAACACAAGGGAATAGATCTGACTAGAGTCCACTTCAATTTGAAACAGACCTAGGAACTGTGTTTTCTAAAGCAGTGGTATTAACATGACGAGATATAAAAACTAGAGACTTATTTGGCGACAATTCATGGGCCAGCGCTGTAAACTGCCCAAGGCTGAAATATGTTGAGGGGAGGGGATGTGTCCAACGGAAAGAATCAGTGTGGATTTCTAAGCTGGAAAATGACGGTGTGAAAGTCGGCCCTTGTTGACAGACTACACGGAACCCTGTGACGTTCTTCATTAGGTCCGCCCCAAAGCATCCCGGATACCTGGGCAGGGAGCACGCGACGCCCCGGCCAGAGCCTCCTCGGGAACTTGGCTCACCAGGCTCAAGTCCCGAAAGAGTAGAGCTTCCGAGCTGAGGTCCAACAGAGAGACCGAGGCAGGAGCCAGGGCTGCACCTGGAGCCGGCGACATGGCTGAAGCAGAACAACTCAAAAGCAGCTCCTGGAGCAGAAACGGAGGGAAGAAACAGTCCTCCAGGACAAGATTCTACTGCCGAGTCTCCAGCCGCCCCGGCTTGGCCATCCCCACTCAGAGAGCCCCTCGGCCCTCACCTGCTACCATGAATCAATTCTGCAGTAAACAGGTGAGGGTCTTATGGAACTGAAACGAAGAGCACCCAGACACCAATCGAGTCCAGCAGTTACCAGTCTAAGGCTACCCAACCAATCGACTAGCTCCGATGCTGACAGAACCTCGTCCCTCGCCCCCTGCCCTCAGAAGCCGCCCCTAAGGACCGGAGGGCAGAGCCCCAGGCACGTCTACCGTTCGAAAGCTGGATTTCTGCAACACTGCAATCTGGTGGCTACGGAGCGGCGAAGGGGACACACAGCGGCGCCCATAGCCCAACCCCGCACCAAGTAGAGCACACTATTGGCCCTCTGCTCTGCAAGACCCGCCTCCAACCTTTCGTCCTGCCCCCTGGGCCAAGAATTGGCCACCTTGTCTCCACCCACTTTGTTCATTGGTCAGACTGGCTGAGTGTGACAGTAAATGACAGACGGAGGGCCTAGCGCTCCCGGTCTTGCCGAGCCCAGGAGAACAGACCGGGCTTCTGGAATCGCCCGGGTCACAGTTCCTGCCTTGACACGCGAGGCTGGTAACTGGAATCCTCAGACCCAGACCCAAGCTGGCCGGGGGGTGCCCACAGAGCCCCAAGTGAGCTCGCGGTGCGTAGCGGGGGAAGGGGAGCCGCGGGCGGGCCGGGGGCGCGCAGTCAGAATGTTTTGATAGAGGGCGCGCGCGGCTAGGGGAGCGCGCGTGCGCCGGGGCCGCGCGCCGGGTTGTCCGCTGTTGGGAGCCTAGCCCCCGGCCTGGGGCCGGGCGACCCTGGGGCGCGCTGTGCTCAGGTCTAGCTGGCTGGGTTTGGGGAGGCATCCCAGCCCATCAGGGATATCAGCTGTAGATCTGGCTCGACCCCTCCACCATCCGTAAACACTCCTGAGCACAGGCCCTTCCTGGGGAGATCCATGGGCCCTGGGTCTACTCTGACCAGGTGAGTGTTTTTCCTGAGGCACACCGCTTTCACTAACCAAGGGACTCCCTCTGGGACCAGGTCGGACCAAGATTCACCGTCTCTAGAGTCTTCACAGACTGGGAGTATACCATATCCTTGACCCCACCTGGCTCTAGGCACCAAGGGAACCCACTTATTCAACTGGGATCTGAAGTCTACATAGACTGGAAATTTCCCATCCAGAAGTCATGCCTGCCTAGATCTCTGATGCTAGGGAAGCAGAAGGGATTGTCCAGAAAAAAATTAAGAGAAGACTCTTGTTGGGCTTTTCTAGACTCTGAAAACCATGTCTGATTTCTGGAAGTTGAGGTGGACTAAAGGTAAAACAGTCCCAAAGGGCTGTGTAGACTCAGTCTCCCCAGGGTCCAAGCGTTTAGTTATTCCTGGGTATCCTAGAAGTAGATGGCTGGTCCTACATAGAACATCCAGGAAAGGTCTGTCACAGCCGAGAAGGTGCCTCTTCCCCATTGCCATCTCTTAGTGGGGCTCAGGTGGGTGGGAGGGCGAGATTCCTTTCCCTTTGAGGCCTGACACCTTTTCCTCCAGCAGCTGTCCAACCAGGGCATCCAGGACTGGCGTGGAGCAGAAACTGTCCATGGAGCTGGTAGGGCCATGTGCTTATCTTAAACATTTGTTTACAAAAATGTTTCCAGACTGTTAGTTTCTAGAGAGACCTGGGTTTCCAGGAGGGGCAGGGGAGGAAACTTTCTCCTTATTGGACAGAAGATGAAACATCCACCCCACACCCAAGGGGCAGATTCTGTCATAGTAACCACCCAGCAAAGGTTCTGGGAATGGATGACCAGAATTAAGGGCCGGTCAAGTCCCAAGCTTCCTGTTTTGGGGTTATTATCCCTGCTCTGCTTTTGAGTCAAAGGGGTTAGTGGTAAAGACAAATCCCAAGGATTCAGTCTTATTCCTTCTGGCCTGGTGGGCAGGACTGCAAATACACAGTGCCCAAATTTGATACAGGTTCTTTTCTTCTTCACCAATGGCAGGTTAACAAGGTGGACAGGGGGCTGCGGTGATGGCACAGTTTGACACTGAATATCAGCGCCTAGAGGCCTCCTATAGCGATTCACCCCCAGGGGAAGAGGACCTGTTGGTGCATGTGGCTGAGGGGAGCAAATGTGAGTTTAGGGGCGCAACAGCCAGAGCAGGGGCATGGGTGAAAGTTCTTGGAGGAACACTGAAGGGGCAGGGCGGTCGGGGGATAGTTACTTCGGGAGTTTGACATTTATGCTCCTGTTTTCACAGCGCCTTGGCACCACATTGAGAACCTCGACCTCTTCTTCTCTCGAATATCCTTTGTGTCTCTGTGTTGGAGCTTGGGCACCTTTTAGCTTTTCTCTGAGCTAGGTCCCTGATGGGAAATGGGGATGAGTTCCGCTTCAGTCTATAGAAAAGGAAATGAAACTCATTCTGAAACAACAATTGTTTTTCTCGGTTTTTCAGGACAAGGTTTCTCTGTCTGTCCCGGAACTAGCTCTGTAAGCCAGGCTGGACTCAGAGATCCTCCTGCCTCTGCCTCCCAAATGCTGGAATTGAAGGCGTGTGCTACCAACACCCTGTTGAAATTGTTAAAGTAATACAGCTGGGTGGAGGTGGCACACCCCTTTAATCCCAGAATTCGGTGGGGAGGGGAAAGGCAGAAGCTGGTGGACCTTCAAGGCCAGCCTGGTGGTGCACACCTTTAATCCCAGAATTTGGGAGGCAGAGTCTGGCAGCTCTCAGTGAGTTCAAGGCCAGCCTGATCTCTAGGTCAAGTTTTAGAGCAGCCAACACTATACAGAAACACTGTCATGAAAGAAAAAATTATAGCGATGCCTCATATTTACAGAGAACTATTTGCACTTGTGTTCATTTATGAAGAACTTTTATAGGATGCTAATTTATAAGAACTTTTCTAATAGGATGGTTAATGGTAATGTCTTTTGACTGTCATTTCTGTGCTAAATACTTTGAGATATAAGTATGGCCACTATTAATTTGCCACTGTGGACAAGGCTTAAAGAAGTAACTGGTTAACAATCACACTCCAGAAAGTTATAGAGCCAGGACTTGAGCTTGGCACTTGGTGACATCAAAGTCTTGTGTTCTTAAGTGTCTGCTTACTGGCCATTTGTTCTTAACACTTACACGTTTATAATCTTCATCAGAAGAATGGCTTCACGTGTATGCTCATTGGAGAGATTTTTGAACTCATGTAAGTATACAAAGGGATGGGTGCCGTGGTAAAAAGATGCTTATCCCAGTCTCCCCTCTTGCTCATGCCTGGCCACACCTGCCAGTGCAACTCAATCCTAGGCCCCAAACTCTGCAAACCTTTACAGCTAAGGACCAGCACGGTATCAAAACTTAGAGCTTCACCTCTTGCATGAAGAGCTTCCCAGATTCTGTGTCTTTCACAAGAACATATACCTCATTCTCAAGACTGTAGAAGGAAATATGTGGTTCAGTAGGGAGGTTTTAGGAAAGAGCCTGTATTCTGTCTGACTACACATTAGCTCTGGTGCAGGGCTAGAGCCTTTTTAGTGGGGGAAAAAGTCTAGTGTTGCCAGAGAAGTTAGGAAGGGAGGGGTGTTTGTCCCTAGGCTGACTTTGAACTCAGAAGTTTGCCAAAGACACAAGCCACCACGCCCAGTGGGATGGGAGTTCCTTTTTTTTTTTTTTTTGCTTGTTTGTTTTTGTTTTTCTTAATGATAAGAAAGGAGTTCACTAGCCTGGTGATGTAACTCTACACCTCCAACTCTACACTCAGGAGGTAGAGGCTGCTGGGTCTCTCAGTTCAAGGTCTGCCTGGTCTACAGAGCAAGTTCCTGGACAGCTAGAACTATTAAACCAAGAAACCCTGTTGTGAAAAACCACACACACACACACACACACACGCATGCGCGTGCATCAAAGGCTAGAAACCATAGGCCATAATCAGAAAACCCTTAAGAGTAAAATACAGGAGCCAATAGCCATTTGTGCCTAAAAGGTCTTCTGAGATTGAGCAGTAGACAGAGCCCATTAGGAATTCTCTGGCCCCTTTCATTTCCGTCTTCAGTGGTTCCCAGGCTCATTGCTTGCTCTATGGTATTTCACCAGCACCTCCCTGACTCTTGGCCTGCATCCTTTCTTTTCAACTTCCCAGGCAGTTCCTCTTTGTGGTTGCCTTCACCACCTTCCTGGTTAGTTGTGTGGACTACGACATCCTATTTGCCAACAAGATGGTGAACCACAGTCTTCACCCTACTGAGCCCGTCAAGGTCACTCTGCCAGATGCCTTTTTGCCTGCCCAAGTCTGTAGTTCCAGGTAACATGAAGGCCTTGGAACACCGCTAATGAGCAGAGAACAGAGTGGCCTGTGGGCGGCAACTCACACTTCAGATCTGTCACTAAGACTCTAGCCTCAGGACCCCACCTTCCTTTTTTTTTCCTTACCAGGATTCAGGAAAACGGCTCACTCATCACCATCCTGGTCATTGCGGGTGTCTTCTGGATCCACCGGCTTATCAAGTTCATCTATAACATTTGCTGCTACTGGGAGATCCACTCCTTCTACCTGCATGCTCTGCGTATCCCCATGGTAAGACCTAAGACATCTTAAGAAGGATGAGGTGCGTTCCTAAGCATCACATGTCCATAGCTGTCACTCTGGTAGGAATGGTAGTCGCGTTCTGCTAATGGGAAAAAATATCTGAGATGGTCAGCATAAAAAGACAAAGGACTGATTTTTGCTGCATTTGATTGGTTCCATTTCTTTGGTACCTTAAATGAGGCAGTATAACATAACAAGAGCACATACCAGGAAGCCTGTTCACTTCATGGCAGCCAGGAAGTAAAGAGGAAGGCAGGAAGGGACAGGATCCAAAGTCCCCATTATCTCATCTAAGATATTAGTACCTCTGGCTGGGGACCAAACCCTTAACACATGGGTCTTTGAAGGGCATTCCAGATTGGAACTAGAACAGCAGGTCAGGTAAATCTATGCTGTCTCTCCTTGTCCACCCTTGCCCTGCAGTCGGCCCTTCCATATTGCACATGGCAGGAAGTGCAGGCCCGGATTGTGCAGACACAGAAAGAGCATCAGATCTGCATCCACAAGCGTGAGCTGACGGAGTTGGACATCTACCATCGCATCCTTCGCTTCCAGAATTACATGGTGGCACTGGTGAACAAGTCCCTTCTGCCCCTGCGCTTCCGCCTGCCTGGCCTTGGAGAGGTTGTCTTTTTTACCCGTGGTCTCAAGTACAACTTTGAGCTGATCCTCTTCTGGGGACCTGGCTCTCTGTTTCTCAACGAATGGAGCCTCAAGGCTGAGTACAAACGTGGAGGACAGCGGCTAGAGCTGGCCCAGCGCCTCAGCAACCGCATCCTGTGGATTGGCATCGCCAACTTCCTGCTGTGTCCCCTCATCCTTATCTGGCAGATCCTCTATGCCTTCTTCAGCTATGCCGAGGTGTTGAAGAGAGAGCCCGGGGCCTTGGGAGCACGTTGCTGGTCCCTGTATGGCCGTTGCTACCTCCGCCACTTCAATGAGCTGGAACATGAGCTGCAATCCCGCCTCAACCGTGGCTACAAGCCCGCCTCCAAGTACATGAATTGCTTCTTGTCACCACTGCTGACTCTGCTGGCCAAGAACGGTGCCTTCTTCGCTGGCTCTATCCTGGCTGTGCTCATTGCTCTCACTATCTACGATGAAGATGTGTTGGCTGTGGAACATGTCCTCACGACCGTCACACTCCTAGGAGTCACGGTGACCGTGTGCAGGTGTGCCGGGGCGGTGGGTGGGAACAAGCGGGCTAGCCTTCTAGGAAAGGCTTCTGTCTTACCATGAACTTGATCCCGCCAGGTCCTTCATCCCAGACCAGCACATGGTGTTCTGCCCTGAGCAGCTGCTCCGAGTGATCCTCGCTCATATCCACTACATGCCTGACCACTGGCAGGGTAATGCCCACCGCTCGCAGACCCGGGACGAGTTTGCCCAGCTCTTCCAGTACAAGGCAGTGAGTGGAGTTGGAGTTAGGGCCTGCTAGAGACTGACTGGTGTCTTGGTGATAAGGGCTGGACTGTCTCTGGTTTGCTTGTAACCTCAGTCCCCTCTCTTTTAGGTGTTTATCCTGGAGGAGTTGCTGAGTCCCATTGTCACTCCCCTCATTCTCATTTTCTGCCTGCGCCCACGGGCCCTGGAGATTATAGACTTCTTCCGCAACTTCACAGTAGAGGTTGTCGGCGTTGGAGACACCTGTTCCTTTGCTCAGATGGATGTTCGCCAACATGGTCATCCTCAGGTACTGGGGAGGTCGGGGCAGATGGTCAGGGACAATGGTGCACATAATCACCTTGGGAAAACTGCAGAAGCTATCCTTTCAGAGCCAGCAAATGACAAAGGTAGCCCTGCCTACAGGCATCCTTGCGCCAGGGACATAGTGGTCACTGGGAATATGACTGGATTCCAGCCTTGATTTAAACCAGCAACCATGCTCCCTTGAAAAAAGTGCACTACAAATGACAGACCCAGCGTGTGGGCATCGGGGTTTCAGGACCGATGACTGTGAACTGCGGTCACCATCCTCCGGGGCCAGGGCCTCTTCCCAGCAGGGATGGTATGGGAAGAGTTCCTGCAAGCATTCAGGCCTGCTTACTGCTGTCTCCCCTGCACAGTGGCTGTCTGGAGGGCAGACCGAGGCCTCAGTGTACCAGCAGGCCGAGGACGGGAAGACCGAGCTGTCACTCATGCACTTCGCCATCACCAATCCTGGCTGGCAGCCGCCTCGTGAGAGCACCGCTTTCCTGGGCTTCCTCAAGGAGCAGGTGCAGCGAGATGGAGCAGCTGCTGGCCTTGCCCAAGGTGGTCTGCTCCCTGAGAATGCCCTTTTCACGTCCATTCAGTCCTTACAGTCTGAGTCCGAGGTGTGTATCTAGGGCCTGGGTGATGGTGAGCACAGTGCTCTCCAGTGAGGGGAATAAGCACGGGACACAGGGTGACAGGGTGGAAGGTTTCCTCTGTCTGTTCAGTTTGGGTCGCTGGGTCCTGAGGTTCAGGACATTAGAGGCCTCACCCTGCCCTGAGAATTGTGCTCACTCCTTTTGTTCATAGCCCCTGAGTCTTATTGCAAACGTGGTAGCTGGCTCGTCCTGCCGGGGACCCCCACTGTCCAGAGACCTGCAGGGCTCCAGGCACAGGGCTGAAGTTGCTTCTGCCCTCCGCTCCTTTTCCCCTCTGCAACCTGGACAGGCCCCCCAAGGCCGGGTTCCCAGCACCATGACAGGATCTGGGTGAGTGGAGTTGGGTCGTGATGGGGAAGCATAGCATAGCCCACCGAAACATGTGTAGATCTTGAAAATATTGATTGCTGTCTGTCTGTGCTGGGAGGGACAGAGTGGATGCCAGGACAGCCAGCTCCGGGAGCAGTGTGTGGGAGGGACAGCTGCAGAGCCTGGTGCTGTCAGAATACGCGTCCACCGAGATGAGCCTTCATGCCCTCTATATGCACCAGGTGGGTGGCCAGCTGAACGGCAGTCAATGTCAGCCCTTCCCTGCCTCTTAACTGCTCTGTAATCTCCATTTTCACATATGTGCTTGATGGCATCGTTAGCCAATAGTGCGCTCCTGTTTCCTGGAGTCCTCTCTTCTTCTCTCCCAAGACTTTCTAATGGTTCTCGGTAACAGCCTCCTGTCTTTGATGTACTGAGGACTAGACTCGGCCCTGAACACACTAGGCAAGCCCCAAGCTTATATCCTTACTGTTCTGAGAGCCGTTTTCACTGAGTACCTAGACTAGTTTTGAACTTGTGACCTTTTTTCCATAGTCTCCTAAGTCGCTGGGGTTACAGGCCTGTACCTCCAGACCCAGCTCCTCCTCCTTAATCTTTTCCTTCCCTTCCTTTCTCTTCTCCCCTCCCTCCCTTACTTTTATTATTGACTTTTTAAAACAGTCTGACTCTTGACTATGTAGACCAGGCTGGCCTCATTCCTGTTGCCCTGAGTTTTCTTGTTCTGTTTTTTTCTCCATAGTCATAGCATCTGGTACTATCTAAGATTAGTTTTTGCTTTTATTTAATAGTTTATGATCAATTTTTCCTCATAAGCACCATCACTAGTGTACAAGCCCCACAAGGACTGGTAATTCTGTTTGTTCACTATGTTCTGAGTACCCAAAACAGTACCTGGCACTTAGACACTTTGTTAACTTGTTCCTTAACCAAAGAGTGGGTAAAATGAGGGCTGGAGGTATAGCTCACTTAATAGAGCGCTTACCTAGCATGTGCACAGCCAGGAATTTCATCCCCAGCACTACCTAAATATCTGAAATCCCAGGGGAGATGAAGTCAGGAGGATCAGAAATTCAAGATCATTCTCAATGACACATTGAATTCAGGGTCAACCTGAACTACTCAAGACACTTTTCCAGAGGTCTCCATAAAGCATCACACCTCTGTTGTACACTGCTAACATCTTAGATGCTGTGTATGTAAGATTCTAGGTGAGGGTTGTGAGTGGGAATGGGAGGTACTGCGGCAGGTACGGCTGTTTCAGATAGAACCCCTCCTGTCCTCAACTAATCCCCCCTTCTCCAGCTCCACAAGCAGCAGACCCAGGCTGAGCCTGAGCGGCATGTGTGGCACCGCCGGGAAAGTGATGAGAGTGGAGAGAGTGCCCCTGAAGATGGGGGAGAGGGTGCCCGGGCCCCCCAGCCTATCCCCCGGTCTGCCAGCTATCCCTGTGCTACACCCCGGCCTGGAGCACCCGAGACCACTGCCTTGCATGGGGGCTTCCAGAGGCGCTACGGGGGCATCACAGGTATCCAACTGGGGGAATGGAAGCAAAGAGGCTTCCAAGAAGGGTGGTTCTTTAGAAGGAGAAAGACCAACGGGATGGGGTCCAAGGAGACGAACCCTCCAAGTAGCCCCCAGAACCTTCACATTGTTCTTTGTGTTCTTGCTTCTCTCTAAAGATCCTGGCACAGTGCCCCGGGCTCCCTCTCACTTCTCCAGGCTGCCCCTGGGAGGATGGGCAGAAGATGGGCAGCCAGCGTCAAGACATCCGGAGACTGTGCCAGAGGAGGGCTCGGAGGATGAGTTGCCCCCTCAAGTGCACAAGGTAGGGCTCTGAGGCCAAGAACAGCTGCCAGCAGCAGTAACTTCTAGAGAGAAGTGCACATAATGTTGTCCCCTCCCCTTCAAAAGATACTTTCTTGGGCTGGAGAGATGGCTCAGTGGTTAAGAACATTGGGTGCTCTTTTCAGAGGACCTGGGTTCAATTTCCAACACCCTCATGGTGCCTCAGGTCTCCACAGGCACTTCACATATGTGATTCACAGACTTGCATGCAGACAAAACACCTATAGACACAAATAAATTTTCTTCTTTTTTACTTTCTGGAATTCAAGGCTTAATCCCCCAGGCTTCCAGCTTTTTCTTTCCCTTATTTCTAGACTCCTGTGGGACAAGAAAATAGCTGAAGATTGTCCCTACTGCCAGTCATTTTCTCTCTGCAGGTATAAACAAGGCAGAAGAGGTCCCCATGCTCCAAGATGGAGGCAACAGCTGCCCTGCCAACCATCTGCCTGCCAGAAGAGGGCTTCTATGAGTGTTGCCTGGCCCCACGTGTGTGGTGTTTGTGTGTCCCTGCCTGGCCAAGGGAGGTGCCAACACTGGGCTGGCCATAGCCCAAGAAGAATTTGAGGCCTGGAGACTAGGGGCACACAAGACTCTAGCCTCATCCCCAGGACTCCCTTGGCTCAGAGTGTGGTGCTAGAAACTGGTCCCCAGCCCACTCCCAGTACTGCCATCTTTGCATTCACCCCTGCAAGTCTCCGGAGGGCTTCCTACCACAGAAGCTGCCAAGAGAAGAACTTGTGCCAACTGTGGAGTGGGGAGGCAGGGCCTAGATCCTCCACCCCTGCAGCCCAGCCCCCATCTGGAATACCTGAGCAGCTCAGGCTGTGGTCCTTACCTCACCCCGTCCTCACCCAGTGCTACAGCCAGCTCACCTCTCCTACTCCCCGCACATCACGGGCATGTGTGTGCTGCTTGCTCCTCTTCTGTTCGCTTGCCCCCTTCTGGTCGGCTTTTGCTTTTTGTTGGGGTGAGAGTCATAGCTCTTGGCTCCTCTCACACTTATCTTTGACACTAAGATGGGAGGTTTCTAAATTGCAGGAACAGGATGAATCTTCAACTTTTAGGATGGGCGCTTGGGAATTTGAGGCTTTCCTGGGCCCCACTGCTGCTTATTGTACTCCTCCCACCTGCACAAGGGACTGGCAGGGCAGGATTGTGACCTCAGTCATCTATATCCCAGCAGGAGAGCTCTGCCCTGCAACCCTCAGTTCCCTAAAGGAGGGTGCAGGGCGCCGGACTCACCCTAGCCTAGGGCTTTGACATTGCACACTGGGATCCAGCGCCTACCCTTCCCCTACTCCCTTCCCCAGCTCTGCTCCGACTGTGGAAGGTAAACTATGCTGAAAGTGGTGGACTCTGCTGTCCCAGTCAGCAGCAGGACAGGGTGGGAAATCCTATACAGCTTGATAACCCTTAATAAAGAAGGGACTTTGATCGGGTTGTGGCTTCTTTTTCTCGTGCTGCAGCTGGGTGGGATCTTCGGCTGGGAGACTCCGGAAACAAGAGAAGGGCTGTTTCCAGTTGCTTGTTGATGTATGAGGCTCTGGGTTCCATCTCTAGCACCGAAGAAAACCAAGTCCTCCTGTTGGGTCATGCTTGAAACCCAGTACTAGGTGGCTAAGGCAAGGGAACTGAAGCGGGTTCGAGACCAGCTGGGCTACAGTGTGCTAGCTATTTAAAGGGTGGGGGTGGGTGGCGCCGATTCTGACGGACAATTCTGTGGAGGTCAAGGTCCGCAGTAAGACTCGAGGTCAGATTTCCCGCCCTGAACACGTGACCCAGCCAGCTCTCAGTCCATCTGTCTGCGTTCCTCACGCTTGGCCAATGGGAACCCTGGATAGAGCTAGTGGGCGGGGCCTCTGCCGTAAAGGGCACAACATTTTTTGTGCGGTGACTCTGAGCCTGAGGGTCCCAGCTGCTAGCGTGTGGGACTCGCCAAGGACGGCGTACGTGGCCTGCGTGACTGTGCGTGGTGGCGGCGCGTGCGCGAACAGAGTGGGCAGTGTGGCAAGTCCACGTGCGGCTCTCCCCTCGACCCCAGCGGCGTAGCTACATGTCCCAAGACACGCTGGCCTCCGCGGCCCTCACTGAGTGGTCAGCCCGACTCCCTGAAACTGCAGTGACCTCAAGTTCGGCCAGCAGCCACACATCGCCATGGTGACTGTGGGCAACTACTGCGAGGCCGAAGGTCCGGTGGGTCCGGCTTGGACTCAGAATGGCTTGAGTCCCTGCTTCTTCTTCACACTCGTGCCCTCGACACTCATGACGCTGGGGGCTCTAGCCTTGGTGCTGGTTCTGCCCTGCAGGCGTCGGGAGGTGCCTGCGGGCACAGAGGAACTGTTTTGGGCGGCAGGCCCTCGGGTGGCTCCCTACGCGCTGCAGCTGTTTCTGGCCACACTTCAGGTGGCACTACCCCTGGCCGGCCTGGCTGGCAGAGTGGGCACTGCACAGGGGGTCCGCTTGCCAGGCTACCTATTGCTGTCTTCTGTGCTGGAGAGTATGGCCAGCGCCTGTGGCTTGTGGCTGCTCGTGGTGGAACGGCGCCAGGCACGGCAGAGTCTAGCAATGGGCGTCTGGATGAAGTTCAGGCATAGCTCGGGTCTCCTGCTCCTCTGGACCGTGGCATTTGCAGCTGAGAACTTGGCCCTGGTATCCTGGAACAGCCCACAGTGGTGGTGGGGCAGGGCAGATCTTGGCCAGCAGGTGAGGGGCCTCGTAGGGAGAAGGAGAAGCACTGATGTTTGACAAGTACTGTTTCTGGACCTACTGGCTCCATGCTTTAGCATGACTCTTAAGAAAAAAATGGAGTGTCTGCCGGTGGCTGGAAGCTGATAGGCAGCTGGTGGGAATTGCTAGCATTGAATGGGGTGTGTCTCTGTGCTGAGTCATTGTGGTTTTTTTTTAAAAAACCTGTTGCTAGGCCCCTGGGAAGCTTCTGAGTGTTAAAAGAAGCAATACAATAGGGTTTACATTCTGGTTTACACCTGTGCTCGGTTTCATTCTAGGTTCAGTTTGGCCTGTGGGTCCTGCGATATGTGGTCTCGGGAGGACTGTTTACCCTGGGACTCTGGGCCCCTGGACTTCGCCCCCAGTCATACACCCTACGGGTTCATGAAGAAGACCAAGATGTAGAAAGAAACCAGGTATGCCAAGTTTGGTGGCCCATGCCTTTAATCCCATAGAAGGATTTTTGAGTTAAAGACCAGCCTGGTCTACAAAGTGAGTTCTCCCCATATTGAAAAAACAAACAAACAACAACAAAAAGAAAAAGGGACCATGTATATACCTAATTTTTTTCGATCAGGCATGTATCTTTGTGTCTGTGCTGAGGGTAGAATACGGTACCTTGTAAATGTTTAATTTTATTTCCTGCCATCATCCCTGAATGAAAGAGGCACAGCAAAGAAATCAGACAGCCTCTCCGTGGGTGAAAAAGGAAAAGTTTGTTCAACTCCCAAGGCTGTCTCTGGGAAAAGTAGAGAGAAGCGACAGGGTATGTGTGAGAGGATGCCAGTCTCCAGGGTTACCTGAAACCTGGGAGGAAGGGAGTCTGAGCTAGGGCGGGGCTTGTGAATAGGGAGGAGCCTAGAGGTTAACATTGCCGTGCTAATAGGCCCTTGCGCCTGTGGACTGTGGTCCCATCTATTATTTCCTGAGAATATACAGGGACAATTATACTTTATTTCTGACTTCCCTCCTGTATGTCGTCTTCCTAGGTCCACTCCACAGACCGGGTATCCACCTGGAAAGACCTTGGCAGGAAGCTTCGCCTACTGAGTAGCTACTTATGGCCTCGGGGGAGTCCAGCATTACAGCTGATAGTACTCATCTGCCTGGGGCTCATGGGGCTGGACCGAGCACTCAATGTCTTGGTCCCCATCTTCTATAGGGACATTGGTGAGGGGGTGGAAGGGTATGTTCATCTTAGTGGCTGGGTTGGCCCTTAGCTAGGACGGTATCTGGGTGGTCAGAACCTGGGGCAGTTTTGCCTTCAAGAGTCCTGGTTGTTGGACGTGAACGCTGATACCTTTAATCCACAGTAAACTTACTGACTTCGAAGGCTCCTTGGAGTTCCCTGGCCTGGACTGTTACCATCTATGTTTTCCTCAAGTTCCTCCAGGGGGGTGGCACTGGCAGTACAGGTATGAGGGACTCTGTCCTTACCCTGGTTGGCATCAGTCTCTCCCATGGAAACGCCCCCGCCGTCTTGCTTCTAATTATTCTTTCCACAGACTCCTTGGGCTCAGACCTCTAGCATTTGGTGTTGGGCTGATGTTTCTCATCCCCCAAGACCTACTAAGGCTTCCCTGTTTTCCGCAGGTTTTGTGAGCAACCTCCGAACCTTCCTGTGGATCCGGGTACAGCAGTTCACATCCCGCGGTGTGGAACTGCGCCTCTTTTCCCACCTGCATGAACTCTCGCTGCGCTGGCACCTGGGCCGGCGCACGGGGGAGGTGCTTCGGGTTGTGGACCGGGGCACATCCAGTGTCACAGGACTGCTCAGGTGCGACACCAGTGGGAAGAGTGTGGGAGGGGGAGCTGGGAAGACCCAGCTTGGGCGCCTTGCCCCTCCTACCTTACTTTGTTTCCAGTCTTTTTGGCAAATTACAGGAAGAAGTATTATGCCAAGTAACTCAAATAATGTAGACTGCTCACGTGGTGGCACACACCTATAATCCCAGTACTTGAAAGTTAGAAGTAGGAGGGTCAGGAGTTCAAGGCTAACCTCAGCTACAGGAGTTTGAGCCTATCTTGGACAATTTAGGAGTCTGTCTCAAGAAACAAAAGTGGGGGCTGGAGAGAAGGCTCAGCAATTAAGAACACCTACTGCTTTAGAGAACCTGAATTCAGTTCCCAGCACCACTTGCCTCAGCTCACAACTAACTGCCTGTTACTCTAGCTAGCTCCAGGAGATCCCACACCATCTTCTGGCCTTCTAAGATACCTCCCAGACCTACCAAACAACATAATTTAAAAAGAAATGAAAATGCAGATAGAACAAACCTTAAGAATTCCATTCATTTTTCAAGTTCCCCTACTATGGTTAGTATGTTAAGCTATGCTTTTGTATTTTGCTTTAAATCTCTGAAAACTCAGAACTAAGGTGGTACTGTTATTTTAAGCCAAAAGATACCATAACATAGGTTCTTTCTCAAAATTGCTTTAGCAAAACTTTGTTTTCTTTCTTTTTTTCTTCCTTCTTTCTTTCCTTCCTTCCTTCCCTTCATTTGTTCTTTCAAGACAGGGTTTCTCTGTGTAGTCCTGGCTGTCCTAAAACTCCCTTTGTAGACCAGGCTGGAGATCTGCCTGCCTCTGCCTCCTCAGTGCTAGGATTGAAGGTGTGTGCCACCATGCCCAGCTGAGATTCCTTTTCTTCCTTTTCATCCATGCACAAAGATCTCTTATGTGATAGGTTATTTTGTTGTTGTTTTGGGTTTTTATTTTTGGGTGTGTGTGTGTGTGTGTGTGTGTGAGAGAGAGAGAGAGAGAGAGAGAGAAAGGAAGTGAGAGAGAGAGAAAAAAAAGAGAAAGAGAAAGATGCAATACTGAAGACTGAACCACCTACAACCTGGCATATGCTAGGGAAACACTCTATCCATATCCCCAGCCCATATCCTTAACCCAGGCAGGCTAGCATTAAACTCTCAGTCTTCCTGCCTTAATCTGTAGAGGGCTAGATTTACAGGCCTTTGCTACCAGACCTTATTAGCTATCTAGCTACCTCTTGAAAGGTAGTTAGATTTTTTTGCTGTTGAAAATGAAACATTACACTAATATAAGTTCATAGAGATAAGATTGCTGGTCTAAATCCTCAAACCTTTTCCTCACTTGACTTTTCTAGCTACCTGGTGTTTAACATCATCCCCACGTTGGCTGACATCATTATTGGCATCATCTACTTCAGCATGTTCTTCAATGCCTGGTTTGGGCTCATTGTGTTCCTGTGCATGAGTCTTTACCTCAGTGAGTGCTGCCTGGGGAAACTGTCTCCCTGAACTGTGTAGGGTGTTCCTTGATCATGAACCCTATCCCCACTCACCTTAAGGATTGGCAGGCTTGATTAGGCTCTGTTTATTCCTGGTACAACTGGAAGGTCTACTCCCCTGTCGAGGTTGAATCTTAATTCAACCTAGATGAAAACCAGTGAAAGGCATGTATGTCATTGTATGACATATTCACTTTTGGTCCTCACTGTGTGACCGGTCAGGGAAAAACTCTGTAGCACAAGGCATCTTCTTTCCATGTACTCATCAAAAGCATTTTCTACATGAAACTTTACAAGACTACAAAGATACCTCGCATGCAACTCCTTTCCTTGGTGAAGATCTCTCTCTGGGTCTGGGTCCCTGGGTGCTGGCATAGGTTTGGTAGGTGTGGCGCAGGGCATGGACATCTATATTTGGTCTCAGCTGTTGGGGATGATGTCTTGTCCTCCCCCCACCCCTTCCTCCTCTAGTACTGACTATTGTGGTCACTGAATGGAGAGCCAAGTTTCGCCGTAGTATGAACACACAGGAAAATGTCACCAGGGCACGAGCAGTGGACTCTCTGCTAAACTTTGAGACGGTAATAGAGGCCCCGAGATGGTGGTGGGAAGCAAGGAGAAGTGGGGGAGCATGGCTGGGACCATAAAATGATAAAGGATCTGGAGGGGATATTAGAAATTGGGAAGAATATTGGGTGGTGGCGGCGCGCACACCTTTAATCCCAGCACTCGGGAGGCAGAGGCAGGTGGATCACTGTGAGTCCAAGGTCAGCTTGGTCTAACAGAGTAAGTTCCAGGATAGCCAGGACTACACAGAGAAACCTTGCCTCGAAAAGCCAAGAAACAAAAATAAAATAAATTTAGACACTGGGAAGAAAAGATCAGGACTCTGGAGGAAATGATCCCACAGTTCTGTGCTATGTGACTCCCCCAGGTGAAGTACTACAATGCTGAGGGTTATGAAGTGGAACGCTATCGAGAGGCCATTATCAAGTATCAGGTGAGGATACTCATGTGAGCTGTTCTGTGTTATTACCAGGGCAGAGAAGAGTGAAATCCAGAGGTAAAGTTGAAGGTGTTTAGACCCAGATTGGGATTTGGTGGTGGTTGTCCCACAGGCCGTTTCTTCCTCCTGTTTTTGTTTGTTTGTTGTCCCTAGAGTTTGGAATGGAAGTCAAATGCTTCTCTGGTTGTACTGAATCAGACCCAGAACTTGGTGATTGGGCTTGGGCTCCTTGCTGGCTCCTTGCTTTGTGCATACTTCGTCAGTGAGCAGAAGCTGCAGGTGAGGCAGACTCATAAGAGAAAAGGTATAGGACAAAGAGGGGCCCCACGGGCCATGTGTGAGCCGCTAGGCTCCTGGATGGGATATGGACAAAGTGACTGCAGGCTTCCTGTGACACCTTGCCTCTCGGGGTCTCTTACAGGTTGGGGACTTCGTGCTCTTCGGCACCTACATCACTCAACTGTACATGCCTCTCAACTGGTTTGGCACCTACTACAGGTAACCTGACTCCTGCCTTCATCTGCAGGGTGCACTGCTCCCTCTCAGTTCTTGAGGGAGCCCCAGCCTTCATTCTTTTTGCAGGATGATCCAGACTAACTTCATTGACATGGAGAACATGTTTGACTTGCTGAAAGAAGAAACGGAAGTGAGTAGAGGGAGGAGTAAGACAGGGCAGGGGCCGGTTCTTTGTCTGGGAATCCCAGGCCAGTGATGGGAGCACATGTTGGCTGTGTTCTTCAGGTGAAGGATCTTCCTGGAGCAGGGCCCCTTCGTTTTCATAAGGGCCAGATTGAGTTTGAAAATGTACACTTCAGCTATGCCGATGGGTAAGCCTTGTCTTTTTGTTTTCTTTCCCCCTTATCTATTTGTATACCACCTTCCCGCCCTTCATCCTGCTCTGAACCCCAGCTTTGCAATCCACCAATGCAGTATAGGGGACTGAGAGCTCCTAGACAGGAGAGGGTAAGGACCATCAGTAGCTCTGGGAAGGGAGAATCTGTCTACTAGTGTATGATTCAGTAGATCCACCGCTGAATCCACCATTCTTTCTTGCAGACGAGAGACCTTGCAGGATGTGTCCTTCACTGTGATGCCCGGACAGACAGTGGCTTTGGTGAGGGGAGACCTAGCTACTTGACCCGAATTCCTTGAGTTTCATTCAGTACTGATGATAGTTCATCATGACCCAGACTAGGCATTTAGAGCCTGGTTGTAACAGACAACAACATTGAATGTAGCAGCCTTCCTGGATCTTGGTGGCCTTTTAAAGAGGGAGCCTTAAAAGCCAGAGAACCTGAGAATTTTCTTTCCATATTTCCAATGTAACAGGTAGGGCCATCTGGGGCAGGAAAGAGCACAATTTTACGCCTGCTATTTCGCTTCTATGACATCAACTCTGGCTGCATCCGCATAGATGGACAGGACATTTCACAGGTGAGGTTGCCTTGGAGAAGACTGATCTCGGGATCAATGGAAGAAGAGCAAGGGGTAGGCATGCAAAAAAGCTAGGCCTTGTGTGGTCTGATGGTGCTAGTCTGGGATCCCAGGATGGAGGATAGCTTGGTTAAACTCTGCCAGAGCTACAAAGGAGTTCAAGGCCAGCCTGAGTAACTCACCCAGACCCTGTCTTCAAGTGAAAGGGGGATAGAGGGGCTGGAGCTTAGTAACCTAGCCAAGGCTCCCAGGCCTACTCACTAGACCTCCAAAATTATAAGAACCTGAGCCTTCTTAAGTGCCATGTGACCAACAGGCACCCAGGGAAGTCATCACAAGGACAGTGTGCCACGGGAGGTCTGCATGTCTGTCTGTGGAGAGGCAAAAGCCATGTTTTCTGTTCACGAATGGGGAGGATTGAAAGAGATTGCGTGATTTGCCCACCCAGCTAGGATTTGTGGTAGCCATGGTGGGAATCTTTCCCTAGACAGCTTATCCCCAGTGCTTCCTAGAAGCCTGAAGGGGTCTCACAGGACAGGGTATTTTTGGTCTCAGGTGACACAGATCTCTCTCCGGTCTCACATTGGAGTTGTGCCCCAAGACACTGTCCTCTTCAACGACACCATTGCCAACAATATTCGCTATGGTCGTTTCACAGCCGGGGACAGGGAGGTAGAGGCTGCTGCTCAGGCTGCAGGCATTCATGATGCCATCCTGGCTTTCCCTGAAGGTGAGGTCTTTCTCTCTATCCAGTGAAATCCTGTTAATCCCTCAAAATTAGCTCCCCCTTTCTTTGCATAGAAACCAGGGGTATTTACATTGATGCGAGGGAGGTGCTTATATCCACAGGGTATGAGACTCAGGTGGGCGAGCGGGGACTGAAGCTGAGTGGTGGTGAGAAGCAGCGAGTGGCCATTGCCCGCACCATTCTTAAGGCTCCAGACATCATTCTGCTGGATGAGGTGAGGCCCCAACACTCGCCTGTCATCCTCCCATCTATGCCCAAGCCACTCCCTGAGCAGTTCCCTACTTTTCCAAGGTATCACCAGTACATTTTTACCAAAATCCTATGCAGAAGTTCATGAACCCCCAAACTGTCCTTGAGACCTCCACCAGACACCTGCATCCTCCTCTCCTTGACTCTCTGGGTAGCATAACCGTCTCACCCACACTCTTTCCGTAGGCGACATCAGCACTTGATACATCTAATGAGAGAGCTATCCAGGCCTCTCTGGCCAAAGTCTGCACCAACCGCACCACTATCGTAGTAGCACACAGGTACAGGACTGCAGGGCTCGTGTGACTGGCACTGTGGACCACTTTGGATGGGGGGTAGTAGGTAACTGATATCTGACCTCTCAGGCTCTCAACTGTGGTCAATGCTGACCAAATTCTTGTCATCAAGGACGGCTGCATCATAGAGAGAGGAAGGTGAGCCATGGACGAGCAGGGTGGAGGCTCTTGGAGAGCGTCTCTGTTTACTTCTTCTGTTCTCTTTGAGATTGGGGTAAAACCCATGGCTTTATCATCCCAGGCACGAAGCTCTGTTATCCCGAGGTGGCGTGTATGCTGAGATGTGGCAGCTGCAGCAGCAAGGACAAGAAACTGTCTCTGAAGACTCGAAACCTCAGGACACAGCATAGTGACAAAAGTGACCTCTTCCCTTCTGAAAGCTAACTCAGGAGAAAAAGATGTGTTCCCTCTCTGTGGCCTACTTCATCCTGCTATAGGAGTTTGGTGCTCACTGTTGTAAGGGAAAGGGGCCTTCCAGAAAGCACGGTAAGGAAATAAATGGACTGTGCACGGATGGCTGTGGCTTGGTTGTCTGGGGGACCACTGGGCCTCTACCTTTGAGTTGAATGAACATTCCTGACAACACTGGTTATTCTGGGTTGGAGAGGAAAAGAAACACACAGACATACTACTAACTGCCAAAGTCTTTACTCTTCCCAGGCCTCTCTCTGTCCACTACATGTGGCAGCCTGGGGGTGGTGGGGAGGGAAGGACAACATGATGAAGGGTCTGGGGATGGAGTCTACCAAGGTCCCAGACAGAACGGTTTCCTGACCACCCTTTCCGCAGCAGCAGGGCTAGCAGAGTCTGAAAGGTTTGGCCGCACAAACTTCCTTCCCAGGCTCCATGGAGTGTCCCCCACGTCACTCCTGCTTGTCTCTGCAATCCAGATTTCTCTGTGCTTCCTTTCCCTGGGTACCCTGGAGATGTGAGGGCCACAGTCCTCAGGTGAGCCTCCCTCCCCAAGCCCAGGACCCTAGCACAGGCTGCAGTTGGACGGCTTCAAGCTACGGCTCTGCGCCTGGAGCAAGGAGAGGAGAAGGAGGAGATAGTGTAAAGTCCAGACAGGAGAGGGCAGGCCCTGTGTCAGGGCTCAGCATGAACTGGTATCACCAGAGGGAAGCTAAGAGATCAACCATGCCAATCCTCTCCACACCTGGGAGGGAGCAACCCTAACTTCTCACCCCCAACAGGACCCATTCTACCCAGTCCTCATACCTGCTGCTGTTGGTATTCTGCCTCACTGGCTGACAGTGCCTGTGCTAGTGCCAAGTCTTCTTCCTCCTGAGAACTGAGAAGGGAAGAGCTTAAGTTTATGACAGTAATACCTAGGGTCTGAGATTTAATCTGTTCAGTATCATGGTGTTGATTTCAGTACCTCTTGAGTGAGATCTCAATCTTTACTATAACAGGGTTTGGATATTAATATGGTTGTCATTGGCAGAGAGAAAATCAAGGCCTTTGGGGATATTTCATCTAATCTGGAAACCAAGTTTTTAGCTAGTGTAGTGGGTTGGAGTGGTCCCACCTCCATCCTTCCAAACAGATCTTCCCCTCATTCAGAGTAGGTACCTTGGGATCTGGGGTTTAGCTTCTGCGAGGGATAGCTCCAGAGCACGCTGCAGAGCCTCATCCTCACTCTGCAAAGGAAAAAAAAAAAACACCAGTTTCCTTGGACTTTACGCAGATTTACTTCTGTCTATCCAACCTTTTCCTGACTCACCATTCCGTTCTGCAAAGTAATCACTGGAGGGGATGTCCGGCTTGGAAACTGGGATGTGGCTCTACGGCAGACATTAAACAGACTGTGGTTAGAGATATAAAGGGGTTAAAAGGAGGAGAGGAGTAACAGGTGGACCTACCTGCTGGGAGAGGACGAGGAAGGTAAGGTCCGACTTGGACTGGGGACAGTGCTTGTGGAAGCCAGACCTTGTGCTCTGGAGATAGCAGCAAGCCTGTGGGAAGAAGACATTCTAACACCTCCCAGGATGAGCTTTGGAAGTCAAGAGGCTAGTTCCTCTAAGCACTCTACAAAACCATATACTTTGAAAAGGAGTTAAATTGGGTCTAATTTTGTATGTGGTCTATAATTTCACCTACCTGGAAGGCTCAAACAGGAAAACTGAAAACTGTATAGGGCAGAGTGAGTTCAATGACAGCCTGGGAAACTTAGTGGACTCTTGCTTGTCTCAAAGAAATAGAAAGCCTGAAGTAATGTATGCTATAATCTTAGAACTTGACGTCTGCGGCAAGAGGATGGCCACAAGTTTGAAGCCACCCTGGGCTAAGAAGTGAAACCTCCCAAACAACAGAAGGCCAAGGCTCAGTGGTGTGTGCAGTGCAAGGGCATAGGCTCAATCCAGAAACAAAAAGTGACAAGCAGAAAGAAAGACTCCTTTGGTCAAGGCAGACATGGCTGAAGCAAAGCAAGCAGAGTACTTGGCAATTACCCTGCCCGGCTGGTCACATGACCCTCCCCAGAGCAATCATGGTCCAGTGGGTGACGGTGCTTGATGCAGAAGTTTCGGCCACATTGGTCACAGGTCAGTTTCATCATCTCCCTCTGCCGGCAGCCAGAACGTTCACACTTATTGGTGAAGATCTGAGACGAAGCACCGTTTGTTATTTATGAAACTCTTTTTCTCCTTTAGCCCCATGAAGCTAGCCTATAGGTTTGCAGACATCAGTATTCGAAATTGGGGTGTCTATCACTAACCCCTCTATTAATTATTTACCTTACGTTTTTGCTGCGCGGGATCAGAGCGGCAGTCTCTGTCAATGTGCTCTCCCACTGCCCGGTCAGGAGGCTCCCCTCTGGCCACCGGCACAGGCACATTACAGAGGGGGCACACAGGTACCTGGATATCCTATAGTCAAGGGGCAGGAGTCAGTCTGACAGCCAGCCAACCTCTTAAAGAACCTGGATATATCACTGACAAATACACTAGAAAACGTTTCCCAGTACCAAGGCTTAGAAACAAAACAACTAACAACTAAGAGTGGAAATAAAAGGTAGAAGATGCCTGAAAGCATCTGCTCCTGCTCTCCTCTCATTACAACCCACCCCCTTTCACCCTCACGACCGCCCCCTCACCTTTTGGTAAGCCGATCCACAGTGATGCTGGGCGTAAGCCACATGGTCTGCACAGAAGATGCCGGAGCAGGCATCACACTTGAGTGGCAAAAAATCTACAAGAATGGGTTGGATTGCAAGTTCAAAGGCAAACTAACCTGACTATCCTTTCCCCTAGCTAAAGGCTGCTACTCCGGTAGGAAAAACTCCGCCCTATTTGCCGCACACTGCAGCCCTACCACAGCTCACGATCTCTTTGACCACGCCCCCTGGCCTCCGCCCCCAACTTCGAGCCCCGCCCTCCGGGCTTTGCCAGCTCCAGGGCCCACCCTCCCCGCCCCACCTGCAGTCCCCAAACCCGGCCGCCCGGCCCCGCCCCCCGCGCGCTCCGCCCCTCACCCAAGCGCTGACAGCTCGGCTCGGAACAGTGAGCCCCGAGGTCCGGAAACTCCATCGCCGGAGCGTGCGGAGCCTGCCGCGGGGAAGAAGCAAGCGCTGAGCGTGCCGAGGACTCCCGCTCCGGGTCCGGTCCGCAACCCAGTAACTCCGGGGGGCTCCCTGCCCCGCCCCTTCCTCTCCCCCGCCCAGCACAGGTTACCGAAGCCTGGGCGCCTGCCTGCCCGCGGCCCCTACTTCTCCTACCGAGGGCGCGCGCGCACTGACGTCATCGCGTTGGGCGGGCCGGTTCCGGGCGGCAGTGAGTTGCAAGCGGAGAATCCCAGGAGAGTTGAGCCACGCCTGGAATCAGGCGTCCTTGGAGCTGGTGTAGCTCGTAGAAGAGTTTTTACTTGGGGATGAACGAAATGATCAGTGAAGATGAAGATGGGCGTATCGGTGAACAGGGGTGGTTTGGAGACAGTTCTGTCTTTGGTCTGCCTTCTCACTGCATTCCTTTTCCCTGGCCATTTCTCAAGCCCATCGCAAGTGACAGCTACAGTGTTTCTCTGTGGTGCGGATTCCTCTCCAGGTTTTAGGTTTGATGTCCATCATTTAAGGCATCTCTGGCCCTTGTCAGGCCTAGTCACACCTGCTTTGTCATCGCCTTCCTTCCATTCCAGCTCATTGAAATCAGCTGGTCACCAGACTGGCCCACTGGCTTGGTAGATAACGAAAACCTTTAATCTCAACACTTGGAAGGCGGATAGATGCAGGTGAACTCTGAGTTTGATGCCACAACTTCGGAGAGCTACCGTCTGACTTACGAGGGGGGGGGGGAGACAGAAATTAAAATATGAGGTCATGGACCAGGTCTACCTCGTTTTGTGTTGAGTCCCAGCACCTAACTAACTACCTAGAATCCAGTGGTCTCAGGTGTCCTGTGAAGCCTAATCACCTACAAAGCTAGTATAAAGTAGATTCCTGGGTCCTAGAACTTCTGGTTCAGTGGGAAGTTCCTGAAGGAATGTTAATACAGATTTCTCATATATCTTTATCTCATTTTGAAAAACATTAGCCTCTCTAGTATGGAAGTCATAAGACTAGTGACCACCCTTAGAAGCCACAGACTAAAATGTTCCCGGTTCTTTTGCTTCTCACGTGGCTTCTCCTACTTGGGACTGTAGGTCAGTCTATCTTCCCACAGGTGTAGGCATGAAAACAAGTAAACAGGTGAAGTAAAGACAGTTTCTCCCTCTCAACCTTTCCCATGTCTTCCAACTTTGGTGTTCATTGTGTCTATTTGGACCCTCACAGCTCTAAGGCCAGTAGAAATTAAGACTGTTTTTCCTGGCTACCTCAGGTAGAAGCCCTATTCTCAGCTCTCACTGTACCCAATCACCATGACTTGGGTCATCTCCCAACCTATGTGCCTGCCACACCTATATAGCTTGTTGACTGAGCTCCAGAGGCCTTACAAAAATGCCCTGGGGGGGGGGAAAAAAAAAGAAAAAAAAAAAAGAAAAAAAAAAGAAAAAAAAAAAGAAAAAAAAATGCCCTGAGACAGACATGCTGAGGCTAGGCAAGCCACTAAGGTTCACAGGAACTGTCTGCTTCAGGAAAAGCTGACTTTAAAAATGGGCAGGGCAGGTATGGCATAGGGCTTCTGGAGCACCTGCTACATATGGCCAATCAGATTCCTGTTGAGAATCAAGGTCGAGAGAATCAGTGCTCATAATAAAGTTGGTCTGTAACATATAATCTAAGGATGACTGTCTGCCATATTGCCACACTGGAACCCAGCTCCACAGAAAGGCATGATCTTACAGCTCACACCGAGGATTTAGGTCATTATCTGACTCTTATCTCCTCTGAGTCTCCAGCCCCCAGCAAAGCTATGGCTGCTAATGGCTATTACTTTATTGGTTTCATATCTCTCTCTCTCTCTCTCTCTCTCTCTCTCTCTCTCTCTCTCTCTCTGTGTGTGTGTGTGTGTGTGTGTGTGTGTGTCTCCCTGTCTCTCTCCCCTCCCTCCTTCTCTGTATTTTCCTTTGTTCCTGTCTTGTGGTGTGTGTGTGTGTGTGAGTCTGAGAGTACACATGCCTTGTGGAAGTCAGAGCAAGGTGCCAGATGTCACCTTCTATTGCTGTCTGCCTATGGTCTTGAGATAGGGTCTGTCACGGAACCCTTTCAGCTAGGCAGACTTGCTGGCCAACAAACTCAGGATCTGTGTGTCTCTGTCCCCCTTTCAATGCTGTGATTATAGGCACTTGTAGAGAGAGGTGGGGAGGAGGAACAAGTGTAGAGGTCAGAGGACAGAGTGGGGAGTAAGTTCTCTCCTCCCACCATATGGATCCTTGGGATAAAACTCGAGTGTTCAGGTTTGGCAGTGTCTTTACCCATGGAGCCATCTCATTGCACCCTATCCTGATAGGAGTCCTCTGTGTGCTGTGAATATGTTTTATTACCATTGGTTAATAAAGAAGTTTCTTTGGCCTATAGCAGGGCAGAATAGAGCTAGGTGGGAAAACTAAACTGAATGCAGAGAGACAGTAGGTGAAGTCAAGGAGACACCATGTAGCTGCTGAAGGAGAAAGACACTGTCTACCTTACCGGTAGGCTACAGTCTCATGGTGATACATAGATTAATAGAAATGGGTTAGGGCTAGAGAGATGACTCAGAGGTTAAGAGCACTGGCTGTTCTTCCAGAGGTCCTGAGTTCAATTCCCAGCAACCATATGGTGGCTCACAACCATCTGTAATGAGATCTGGTGCCCTCTTCTGGTGAGCAAGCATACATGCAGGCAGAACACTGTATATATAATAAATAAATCTTTAAAAACCTAAAATAGCCCGGGTGGTGGTTGCGAACACCTTTAATCCCAGCACTCAGGAGGCAGAGGCAGGGGAATCCCTGTGAGTTCGAGGCCAGCCTAGTCTACAAGAGCTAGTTCCAGGACAGCTAGGACTGTTACACAGGGAAACCCTGCTTCAAATAAATAAATAAAAATAAAAACCTAAAATAAAAAAGAAATGGGTTAATTTAAGATGTAAGAGCTAGCTAGAAATATGCCTGAGCCGTCAGCCAAGCAGTGTTGCAATTAATATAAATTTTTGGGTCTGGGCAGCCAGGAAACTAAAGTGCACTCTTCACTTACACCATCCACCCACCCCTGCTTTTCTGTCCAGGTTTTTTCTTCTATTTTTCTTTATATATGTAAGTGTATTCTGTAGCCAGAGACTGCTCCTTCATTTCCCGGCTGCCCAGACCTGAATAATCCACAGAAATTATATATACACATACGTACAACACTGTTTGGCCAGTAGTTCAGGCATTTCCTGGCTAGCTCTTATACCTTAAATTAACCCATTTCTATTAATCTATGAATTGCTAAGAGGCTGTGGCCTACCAGTAAGATTTCCTGGTGTCTTCCTCCTTTGGCAGCTACATGACGTCTTTCTGACTCCACCTACTCTATATTTCTTTTTTTAAAAAAAAACATTTATTTACTTGATTATGTATACAATATTCTGTCTGTGTGTATACCTGTAGGCCAGAAGAGGGCACCAGACCTCATTACAGATGGTTGTGAGCCACCATGTGGTTGCTAGGAATTGAACTCAGGACCTTTGGAAGAGCAGTAAGTGCTCTTAACCGCTGAGCCATCTCTCCAGCCTCTCTCTATATTTCTGTTCAGATTTCCCACCTGGCTTTATTCTGCTAAGCCATTGCTGAAACAGCTTCTTTATTAACCAATGGTAATAAAACATATTCACAGCATACAGAGATGAATCCCACATCAGTATTTCATGTGTGTGCAGGTGCCTTTGGAGGCCAGAAGAATTTGTTAGACCCTGAAGTTAAGAGTTACATGTAATCACTCAGTTTGGGTGCTGGGGTTATAATTCTGGGTCCTCTAGAAGAACATCAAGTACTTGTAACCTACTGAGCCATTTCTGCATCCTCCACTCTTCAGGGGTTTTTTGTTTATTTTTGCTTTTTTTTTTTGAGACAGACTTTCTCTGTAGCTTTGGAGTGTGTACTGGAACTCGCTCTGTAGACTAGACTGGCTTCAGACTCACAGAGATCCTCCTGTCTCTGCCTCCCAAGTGCTAGGATTAAAGGCGGGCACCACCACTGCTCAGCATAATTTTAAGACAGGTTTTCACAGGATAAACCAGCCTGGCCTTGCTTTCTGAGATTCTCCTGCCTCAGCCTCCCTCATACTGGAAAGGTGTGAGCCACCATGCCTTTTTCTTTCTTTTCTTTTCTCACTGTTTAACAACCCTCGCTGTCCTGGAACTAGCTCTGTAGACCAGGCTGGCCTCAAACTCACAGAGATACCCCCCTCTCTCCCTCCCCAGTGCTGGAATTAAAGCCTTGTGATACCACTGCCCAGTAGTAGGCCTTTAAAATTTTCTTTTGTTCTGTAAAAGATGCTTTTGTTTAGGCTAATTTGAGCAGCTCTTTAAGGCTTTTCAAAAATTTCTGGTCTTGCCTTTAGTCCCAGCACTTGGGAAGCAGAGGGAGGTAGATCTCTGTGAGTTCGAGACCAACCTGCCCTACAGAGCGAGTTCTTGGACGGGCTCCAAAGCTACAGAGAAACCCTGTCTCAAAAAAGAAAAAAAAATCTGATATGTGAAATATCTATGTCTAAGATAGAAGTCCTCTGACTTCTTCATTTTTGGCTAAAGAGCAGAAAAGAGATAACACAGGCCAGTGAGTTGGCTCAGCCAGTGAAGGCACTTGCTGCTGCCAAGCTTGATGACTGAATTCAATCCTCAGGACCCACTTGCTGGAAGGAGAGAGCAGAGTCTGAAAAGCTGTCCTCTGCCCTCCACATGTGTGCTGTAGCACCGGTGTGTGCACAACACAATACTACACTGGAATGTGTAAAATGTAAACATTTTAGTTAAATAAAAAAGATGTAAAGTCAGGCCTGGGGGCACACAATCCCAGCACTCAAAAGGCAGAGGCAGATGGATCTCTGAGTCTAAGGCCAGCCTGGTCTATAAATCAAGTTCTAGGACAGCCAAGGTTGCTACACAGAGAAATCATGTCTGGAAAAAAAAAAGACATAGTAGGTGGGAAATGGGTTAAACTGCTACAACATATTCCAGCAGCAGCAGAAACAAGAACTTTAATTTCTTGCTTGTATAATCCTGAACCGGTATGACAGAAGTCCCAGTTCCTCCTAATCTGTTGCTCTACCCCTCTAAGGTGCTGCCTCAATCCATGAGTCTCCAAATAAGTCCTTACTTCAGGGAACAGAGTATGGGAAAAGGATGGCATACCTCTGCCATTTGAGGGCCCGACTCCAGTCAGCTTGTACCATTTCTGGACACTTTACATTGGCTAGCACTTAGTCACATGGCCATCCTTGGCTCCAGGGGAGCTGGAAAATGTCGGTGGACCAGATAAAACTTCAGGAAGAATAGATGTTTGTGCAACACTTGGAGTCACAAAGGGAACTAAGGAAGACTTTTCCGGTATTGCAAACATGCTAAACTTGAAGTAATGAAGCAAATGTTAGATTGTGTAAGGCTTCTGTCTTGGCTTATGAATTTTGATCTGGAGAATAAGAGGATTGAGTATAACTTTGTCAATAATTGTGACATGGCTCTGTTGGTTGTCCAATATCTACTTCCAAATTCCCTTCTTAAAGGCAAAACCTTAATCACTATATACTGAACAGTTGTGTTTTGTTTTGTTTTGTTTTGAGTCAGGTTTTCTCTGTAACAGCTCTGGCTGTCCTGGAACTTGATTTATATAGAATGGGCTGGCCTCAAACTCACAAGAGATTCACCTGCCTTTGCCTCCCGTGGTGTGTGCTACGACCAATTGGCTAGAGCTAGTCTTGAAGTAGATGTATTTTGTTTTGTTTTTATGGTGGCACAAACCTTTAACCCCAGCACATGGATGCAGAGGCAGGATGATCACTGTGGGTTCAGGCCAGTCTGGTCCACACAGTGAGTTGTGGCCCAACCAAGGCTACATAGTAAGACTCAGTCTCAAAAGGGATTGGGGAGGATAAAAACCATGTTTTGCCAGGTGGTTGGGGCCCAAGCCTTTAATCCCAGCACTTGGGAGGCAAAGATAGGCAGATGGCTTTGAGATGGGGGCCTGCTTGGTCTACAGAGCGAGTTCCAGGACAGTCAGAGCTACACAGAGAAACCCTGCCTCAAAAAACAAAACAAACTAATAAATAGATGGATAAAATTAAAAATAAAAATATTAAAATATGTTTTACCCAGTGTTGTGACCCACTCCTATGATCTCAGCATTTGGGGCTGGAACTGGGATGACTGATTTGAAGTCAGCAGTGAATTCAAATAGTGAGACCTTAAAAAAAAAGAAGTAAAGAAAAGACAGGCCTCTAGAGTTCCTGTATTTTATATCCGATATGTACATGTATGCATATATATGTGTGTGTGTGTGTGTGTGTGTGTGTGTTCTCACACAGACATGCACACAGGCACAAAATTAAGATTTGACCTTATTTTTATTTACTTTCCTCTTTATGTTTGATATTCTATTCCATTCTATTCACTTTTTAAAAGACGCTGGTTGCTATATACTATGGATTTTTTTCATCCCACTGTGATGGCTAATTTTATGTCAGCTTGACACAAGCTAGCTCTGTGTGAAATGAGGAACTTCAGCTGAGAACATGCCTCCTTAAGACCTAAAAAAAAAAAAAAAAAAAAAAAAAAAAAAGACCCAGCTGTAGGGCATTCTCTTAATTAGTGATTGATGGAGGGGTGAAGCCTATTGTGGATGGTGCTCCCCTGGGCTGGTGCTCCCCTGGGCTGGTGCTCCCCTGGGCTGGTGCTCCCCTGGGCTGGTGGTCCTGGCTTCCGGAAGAAAGCAGGCTGAGCTATGGTGAGCAGCATCCTCTATGGCCTCATCTGCTGCTGTCTCCAGTTCTTGCCCTCACTGTTTTTGAAGATACAGAACTGTGAGTGAAATAAGTCCTTTCCTTCCCGAGCTGCTCTGGTCACGGCGGGCGTGTCATCACAGCTGGGGTGGCCCTGACTAAAACACCACCATCCCATGAACAGTCTGCAATCTAAAACTTTCCACCAAGCCAAGGAAACTACCATCTTTCTCTTTGAGCATGGCATGTGTGAAAAATAATTAACTTTTAGAAAAACAGAAAGGTTGACCACTTTTTTTTTTTAAAGATGCCACTAGCGCCTTTCCAGGGAGCCGCTTCACTTTCCTCACCGCTCTTAGACATTATAATTTTGATACAGTGTGCTCGACTGACAACCCCTCTGAGGGAAGCAATTTGCCCTGCACGAACTGATAAGGGGCCACTCCTGTGTAGCCCCGAACAGGCGTTAACTCAAGATGTCTTTTGGGACTTCTGTTTTGCTTTTAATATTAATTAGTTTGCTTTATAAGCTAGTAATTTCAAAAAGATTCATTTCCAGAAAAAGGATGACAATTTTTGTATTCCTCTTTAATTATTTAAATGTTGAAATGTGTGTGTGTGTGTGTGTGTGTGTGTGTGTGTGTATTTTGCTTTGAAACAGGGTCTTATTGTAACCCGTCTGACTTTAGACTACCTCTGTGGTCAGTAATGACTTTGAGCTCCTGAGCCTCCGGCTTCCACCTCCCCAGTGCTGGGATAAAAGGCCTGCAACACCACAAAACCAGATTTAGGCAGTATTTTGGAGTGGTGATTAACCTATAGCTTTAACTTGGCCCTGTATTTTTGTTTTGTTTTGTTGTTTGGTTTTGCTAGAGAATGTATCTCATTGTGTAGAGATACAGTCCAGAGGGCTAACTTGGAATTCACTACTTAGACCAGGCTAGCCTTGAACTTACAGAGGTCACCCTGCTCTGCCTCTAAAGTGCCAGGGTTAAAGGAGAGCACCATCATGCTCAGCTTGGTGTTTGCTTTGTTTTGTTTGTTTTCGTTTTGAAATAGCCTGGCTTTGTAGCCCAGACCAGCCTTGGACTTGTGGAAAACCTTCTGTATCAACCTCCTGAGTACTGGGATTACAGGATTATACCATACCGAGCTCATACTATCCACTTGAATGAAAAATTATTTTTGCTTTGAAATTACCAACGACATCAATCACTCAGACAACCTTTTAAACAAAGCAACAAACAAAACAGTGAGTAGGACCAGGCAGAGAAAACAAGACAACATTCTAAAGAGATAGAAAAGATAGGTAGGAAAATTCCAGGGTCACTCCTAAAGTTGACTAACCCTGTACATTAATCTGTACTCTTATTGTATAAGGGAATAGATGTCCTTGTCAGCAGGACTGGGTTTTGCAACCCCAAACTCTCTTTTAGAGAACAGCTGTTATGGTTAGCTTATCTCAATAAAAATGAGCATTTGCCCAGGCAGAATTCTTCACTGGTTCATGGTCTATATCCTGGTGGTTTTGATGGTAGTTGAAACGGTTGCTAAGATCTGAAACTGGTACCCTGCCATCACAGGTCTAGAAAGGCTCCCCATATGATGTAATTATATGGCGTGAATATTCCATTGAGTAGGCCCAGTAGTAAAGTACATGTCTAGCATAAGTAAGGTCTTGGTTTGAGCCCCACCAACACCAGTACACACAGTATGTATGTATATTCTGTTCATTGAATTTTCTTCAGGTTTGTAAATGCTGTTATTTATTTACTTATTTAGGATTGAACCTAGAACATTGGACATGGTAAGCATACTCTGCCACTGAGATGCATCCTTAACCACTTAACAAATGAATTTAAATAATTATTTCCAAGTGAAACTATGACTAGATGGCTTCGGGAGTTATAGTTCTCTCTCATACTATGTTCGTCAGTGGTTTTAAAACTGCATGCTTCCAGTTAGAGGAACCTTGGTGGGGGTGGGGGCGTACAAAAAGGTGAGCACTGTCATTCCCCCACTCCCACTTTATGAATGACCAGAGGCTTTGAGAGCTGAGAGAGAGAGAGAGAGAGAGAGAGAGAGAGAGAGAGAGAGAGATATCTTTGGGGTTCTCTCTTAAGTATGAATCAGAACGAACAGTTTAATTTGGTTTTGTGGGTTTTGTCTGTTCACTTTGTGGTCTATAGTTGTGGACGTGGAAAGTAGGACCTTACACATGCTGAGGAAGCACTCTGCCCCTGAGCTACACCTCAGGCCCTGGGCTAGCATATTTTAGTTGCCAGAGTGGACTTACTTCAATAAGAGAGGCTGAAGCTCCCAGTGTCTTAGATGCTGTTTTCCTACTGACCCGTTATCACTCACGCAGCTATTGGTACCCATTAGCACTGCCTGCTACTAAGTTCCTTAGTTTTGGAGAGAAGGCTGGCTGGACAAACAGTCTCAGTACCCCCAACACATAGATTGGATGTAGTTTCCTTGGTTCCTAAATAAAGGAAAATGCTGAAGGAAACCAATGATTTACAACTTACACAGCTGTCTCAGAGATATCAACTGTCAAGTAAACAGTACTGAATCATATCCTTTGTAGATCAACAAAGCACACCTGGACCTGCTTACCGGCTGCGTGCAGCAGCAGTGTTAATAATGACCCACAGCCTTGCAGAATATCAGACACTGGCATTTCTTAAGAGTTGGCAAGTGTAGTCATGGCCAAGCATCTCTAATTTCAGCTTTAGCAGTCTTAAAGCAGACAAGGTCAAAGTGAGAATGACCAACAAGGTTGTCTTGGCCACAATTCTACTCAAGCCAAGACTAAGAGGGATTAAGTTACTTCCTTAAAGAGATAAATCTAAACCCAGATTTTTGTTGTTGTTGTTCTGATTTTTCAAGATGGGGTTTCTCCGTGTAGTCCTGGCTGGCTGTCCTAGAACTCAATCTGTAGATCAGGCTGGCCTTGAACTCACAGAGGTCTGCCTGCTTCTGCCTCCCAAGAGCCATGATGAAAGGTGTATAGCGCCACACTCGGCACCTATTATTTGTTTTGCTTTTGAAGACAGGTTTTCTCTGTGTAACAGCTATAGCTGTCCTGAAACTAGCTCTTATAGACAGGCTGGCCTCAAACTCACAGAGTTCTGCCTGCCTCCGCCCCCTGAGTGCTGGATTAAAGGCGTGCGCCACGACGGCCCAGCCCCACCTATTCTTTATATTATACAATATCACTTCCCCAAAAAACCTACTCTATAATATCCTTAACAACAAAAAAGATGGAGTTGTTTTTTTTTTGAAATAAGATCTGGCTATTTATCCCAAACTGATCTGAATCTTGTAATCCTCCTGCTTCAGCATCCTGAGTGGTGAGATTACAGGCATGTGCCACACACACAGTTATTTCTTTCTTTCTTTCTTTCTTTCTTTCTTTTTTTTTTTTTGGATTTTTGAGATAGGGTTTCTCTGTAGCTTTGGAGCCTATCCTGGAACTAGCTCTTGTAGACCAGGCTGGCCTCGAACTCACAGAGATCCGACTGCCTCTGCCTCCTGAGTGCTGGGATTAAAGGTGTGCACCATCACTGCCTGGCACACATACATACACACAGTTTTTTAAAGAGTTTGTTTTGGTTCACAACTCTAGGTGAGAGACTAACATCTAATAAGGACCTTCTTGCTATAGAGTTCCAAGACAGCAAGAGTCAGAAAAGCAGGAGAGGCTTAGCCATACATGGTTTTGTAACAGACCAATCTTGAGATGATTCATTACAGTCCTATGGAGCTCCCAAATATCCCACTTGACCACAGCTCTTAATATCTCATAATGGGGATTATGCTTTTCTTTCTTACAGTGTGTAACAGACAGATTTTAAACAATCTAGGCAAACACTCTGCCGCCAAGCCAATACTCTTTTTTGTTGGTTGTTTGTTTTTTGAGAGAGACAGGGTTTCTCTGTGTAGCTTTGGAGCCTGTCCTGGAATGCGCTCTGTAGACCAGGCTAGTCTCAAACTCATAGAAATCCATCTGCCTCTGCCTCCTGAGTACTGGGATTAAAGGCATGCGCCATCACTGCCTGGCTAAACCAATATTCTTTAGTGAGGATTGACTTTCAATACAAGTTTCAAGATGGATCAGCTGTATATAAATCATAGCAAAGTCTTGTGGAAGGAAGAGTTAGGCCCTCAGACTCCCTCCTAATGGTTTAACCCTCCTACCCTGACACGAGACAGGAGGACTATTCTCTGTAGAGTAAATCAGGGGGGCCTTCTATTGAATAATGGTAGGCAGGAAGAGAAACCACAGGCTCTCCTCTCCGGTCCCAGACCAATGTACCAGACTGTATTCTAAGAGTTTTTCTCTAGGGAGCTAAACGGACTTAAAGATCCATGGATATTGTCACTGGAGGTTGCCAACAAAACGTTAACCCTGGGGCCTGAAGAGATGGCTCAACAGTTAAGTGTTGAGGGATATTTATTCGCAGACACTCTGACTGCCAACGAGTTTACCTTGAATCAGAGGGTGGAGTCAGTGTTTAGCTGATCAAAATTAGTCATAGAGATTTTGGAGGACCCAGATAGGGGCACAAGAAGAGATAGGGAGGGACTTAGAGAGATTTGAGGCCTTTTCGATTTGGGAAGCTAGGCAAGTTGTTCCTCCACCGCTCTTTGGGTCTATTAGGTTCCTCCCTCCCCATATCTGACTCCCAAGTTTTTATTGAGATTAGAATAACTTAGATAAATGCATTAGTTAAGAGAATTTAATGATCTTTTAAAGGACCTAAGTTTGGTTCCCAGCACTCATTATTTGTCAGCTTACAACTGCCTGCAACTCAAGTTCCAAAGGATCTGATGCCGTCTTCCTATACCCACAGACTCCTACATGCATGTGGTGCATTTACATACACCCAGGTACACAAAGAGAGAGAGAGAGAGAGAGAGAGAGAGAGAGGACTCAGAAGGAAGGCTAAGAACAATTTTGAGTTTAGAGAGAAGAAAGATAGCTATACCTTTTATGGTGGAGGTTGCCAAGTAGTCCTATAACAGAAGGAATGGGCGGCTTCAGAGAAAGAGCCAATAGCGTTTGGAAGGAATGCCTAGGCTTTCGTCAGTAACTGAAAGAAAGAGATAATTATTATTCCCACATCCTTAGCATGTGTTCATGTGAATTAGATTTTCTGTGGGGTGGACGCCTGGCCAGGTGATTGACAAGCCCAGTTGGATTAACTCTTAGGTAAGGAATCAAATACTGGGTAATTTTTTTGGAGCAGAACAAAATGTCATGTCTCCACCCAGGGCCAGAGATATCCCATTCTTTTGACTAGAAGGCTTACAGAGCAGCGAGGCTTACCTTTACTTTTCTGGTGTTCCAGTCAAATGGGAAGTGAGGTCCAAAACTCATCATGAGGGAAGGCCTCAATGGCCTCTAAGGCTACTGTAACCCATCCTCCCTTCCTCCCTCTGCCTGCCCCCCATTTCCTGAGACAGGGTCTTGTGTTGCCCAAGCTCTCAAACTTTGTATGTTGCTGAGGATGACCTTAAACTTCTAATCTTCCTGACTTTACTTCTTGGGTGCTAAGATTACAAATGGAACTGGGTGGTGCCTTTAACCCAGCACTTGGGAGGCAGAGGCAGGTGGATATCTGGTCTATAGAGTGAGTTCCAGGACAGCCAGGAAAACCTTGTCTTGAAAACAAAAACACAAAAAACCAGAGGTGGATGACACCACACCTGTGGAGCCAGCAACGATAATCTAAGTCTGGGCAGGTCACCCAAAAGTTCTTTACTTCCAACCATTATCACCTGGGACTCTGACCATCGATAAATTTAAATAAGAGGCCAGAGTCTCAGTAGTTCCCGGCTGTCCTGGAACTCACTCTTTAGACCAGGCTGGCCTCAAACTCAGATTCCCCTGCCTCTGCCTCCTGAGTGCTGGGATTAAAGGTGTGCACCACCACCACCCAACCTTCCATTTTTCTTAAAAAAAAAAAAACAAAAAAAAAAAAACAGCAGCCAGAAAACCACCACCAAATGGATTTAGGGGCCTTGAGAACCAGCCCCTGACTCCTGAAAATTGTCCTCTGACCTCCACACCTGCACCACAGCAGAGTGCACCTATATTCGACAGGCAGGCAGACAGACAGTTCTGCCAGGGCTCAGATCCCAGTGCTACTGAATACCAGATGCTGCAGATGGACAGATAAGAACACAGTGACCTTTGCCAGCATCTCCTTGCTGATTTGCTTATTTTACAGTGAGAAACTTATTTACCTGGTGTAGTGCTAGGAATCAAGTCAGTGCTCTGCCACACAGTAACACCCCAGCCTATTAACTCGTTCTAGCTATTTGTTTCTGTACACACAGGATATACTGTATATACTAGCCTAAGACTTGTTATATAGCCAGGGATGACTTTACTTATTTTTCCTTTCTCTTCCTTCCTTCCTTCCTTTTTTATTTTTGTTTTTGGAGACCAGGTTTCTTTGTGTAGCCCTACCTGACCCTACTAGCACTGTAGACCAGGCTGGCCTCAGATTCAGAGATCTGCCTGCCTCTGCCTCCTGAGTGCTGAGATTAAAGGCTTGTGCCCTTATCAAAACAAAACAAAATACATCTACCTCAAGACTGGCTGTAGTCAAGCAGTGGTGGCACAGGCCTTTAATCCTAGCTCTTGGGAGACAGAGACAGGAGTTTTTCTTGTGAAGTTGAGGCCAGCCAATCTACAAATTGAGTTCTAGGACAGCCAGAGCTGTTACACAGAGAAACCCTTTCTCAAAAAACCAAACCAAAACAAACAAACAAAAACCACAAACAACCCCACCAAAAAAACTGGATCTAGCTGGAATTCAATGGTCAGTGTATACAATATCAGCTACACAGGATGCTGAGGCAGGAGGATCACAAATTTGAGACCAGTCTGGGCAACTTAGAGCAGGGGCTTTGTCTCAAAATAAAAATAAATAGGACTGGGAGGTGCTAGTACACACCTATAGTGCCAGCACTAGGACTGGGAGGTGCTAGTACACACCTATAGTGCCAGCACTAGGACTGAGAGGTGCTAGTACACACCTATAGTGCCAGCACTCAGGAGGCAGAAGCAGGCAATTCTCTGAGTTTGAGCCCAACCTGGTCTACAGAGTGAGTTTCAGGACAGCCAGGACTATACACAGAGAAACCCCATCTCAAAAACCCAGAAAAAAGAACAAAACCAAAATACAATTCAATATATGATGACTAGCTAAGGTTTTGTCTTTAAAAAGGGAGTTTGGGAGTAGATATTGGACAGACAACCAACAGAGCCAGGTCACAATAGATTGACAAAGTAGCCCTCAATCCTGTTGTTCTCCAGGTCAAAATTCATAAGCTAAGACAGAAGAGCCTTACATGACCTAACATTTGCTTCATTACTTCAAGTTTAGCATGTTTGCAATATCATAAAAGTCATCCTTAATTCCCTTTGTGACGCCAATTGTTGTACAAACATCTATTCTTTCTGAAGGTTTTTTGTTTTGTTTTGTTTTGTTTTTGGAGATAGGGGTTCTCTGTAGCTTTGTTGCCTGCCCAGGAACTAGCTCTTGTAGACCAGGCTGGCCTCAAACTCACAGAGATCTGCCTGCCTCTGCCTCCCGAGTGCTGGGATTAAAGGTGTGCACTATCATCATCCTGTGTAGTGGGAGCCATGGGCAGGCCTGCTCTTTGTCCTGTCCAGCTCCCACATGGTTAGCTTAGCCCCGGAAATAACACAGAAACTGTATTCTTTTAAACACTGCTTGGCCCATTAGCTCTAGCCTCTTACTGGCTAACTCTCACATCTTGATGAACCCATTTCTATTAAAGTGTGTAGCACCACGAGATGGTGGCTTACCGGGAAAATTCTAGCCTACATCATAGAGTCTGACTCACTTCCCTTCTTCCCAGCATTCTGTTCTGTCTACTCCACCCACCTATGTTCTGACCTATCAGGCCAAGCAGTTTCTTTATTAATTAACCAATGAAAGCAACACATAGAAAGAAGACCCATTTACATCAGTCCGGCTGGATGAAACTCTTATGAATGGGATTCAAGACTCTAAAAGAAGTACAAAATTGCTGTTTGCCCTTTTCATTTTCATCCTTCTGCCATGTAAGGACACCAGACCCCTCTGGAAGGCTCTCTTGGAAGTAGATCTGGCCTTCACCAGACACAGAATCTGTCGGATCCTTGATCTTTTTTTTTTCTGGTGGGGGTGGGGTGTTTCAAGACAGGGTTTCTCTGTAGCTTTGGAGCCTGTTCTGTCTGAACTCTTATAGACCAGGTTGGCCTCAAACTCACAGAGATCCTCCTGCCTCTGCCTCTCAAGTTCTGGGATTAAAGGCATGTGCCACCACCGCCCAGTTCAGATCCTTGATCTTCAGACTCAGATGTTTATCACAGTAGCACAAATGACCTGAAGCAGGTGACATCAACATCCAGACCACAGCAAGGGTGACACAAACACAAAATTAGATAGCCCAACAAGTTCTCATAAACGAACATTCCCGCATAACCAGCCTGCAGAATAACTCAGTGGCTAAGGGTAGTGCAGTGATACCAATACTTACCAAGAATTTGTGGGACTTTTGGTTCAGTTACAGCACCAAATAGAGGGAAATATAGATGTTGAGCTTCAGAAGACCTCTTCAGCCACTGGTTTTCTACCCACAAAGGTAGTTGCTAACATTACATATAGCTTTATACATTTTGTATAAATGAAATTATATATGTGATTGTGTCTAGTTTATTTTGCTCAATATTGTTTACAAAATTTCTATTTTGTTTGTAATTATTACTTGCACATTCTATTTACTTGTCTAAATATTCCACTATGTTCTGGATGGTGGTAGTGTACACCTTTAATCAAAGAACTTGGGAGGCAGAGGCAGGTGGATCTCTGTGATTTCAAGACCAGCCTGTTATATATCTGTATCTGTATCTCTATCTATCTATCTATCTATCTATCTATCTATCTATCTATATACCTATATATATTAATATATATACTAATATATATACATATATATATATATATATTCCACTGTGTATTTGTGCATGGGATGGTAAACTTCTGCTACATTTTTAACTGTATTTTGTCACCTTACCTAAAATTTTCTATGTAGACCAGACTGGTCTGAGCTCAGATATCTGCCTGCCTATGCTTCCTGCATGCTGGGATTAAATGTCTGTACCTTATTTTTTGAAAGTATCTCACTAAACCTGGAGCCCCACCCTCATAGCAGGGTCTCACCATGTAGCACCACACCTGGCTAAGACACAAAACTAGAAACAACTAGAGAGCTCCTGGGTGAAGGGTGAAGAAAAATGAGCCTTTGTAGATTGACAGTGTCAAAAAGCAGTATAAAAAATACAGGAACAGGCTGCTGTAGGAGGCAGGTGGGTGGAATGCAGAATAGAGAGTTCAGTTGTTGATCGATTGAATAGAGGTATCCACAGAGCATTCAAATTCTGGGAAAGGAACTCAACTATGATATAGACATTATCAGCATATGAGGAAGAATGAAACAGGTCGACGTGAAACTACCCAGGATGAGTGGGCAGAGTACAATGACACGGCCCAGTGACACACAGTGATATACCCGTATTGAAGGCGGGAGAAGCCGACTTTAGTTGGACACAAAAAGCAAAGTAGTATGTATGTTCCCTCCACGATACAATTATTCTCAGAACTGCTGACTTTAAACATCATTTGGGATGTTGGGGTGTTGTTCAGGGGAAGAGTTCTTGCTTTGCCTCACCCCACCCCCATAAAAATCACCAATCTTACCTGTTCTTTGCTCCTTTATGCTTCTGTGTATCTAACACCAGCCCCTCAGAGGCTGAGGCTGGAAAATCAAGAGTTAGAAGGTAGTTTGAGCTACAGGAGACACTGTCAAGAAACAAAATCCAAACACCCTGGCCCCCTCCCTGGGCCTCCTCAGATCATTCTGTTTTGCTGTGTGTCTTGGTCAGAAAACTAAATTCTATCTAGTATTTTTATCTATCCATGGCCACTCAATTCATTTCTTCCTTTTGAAGTCTTACTGACAATCCTTCAAACTTTGAAGGCAGGTAATATAATCCAACTCATTTCTTTTTTGGACTAAATATTTCCAGTTCCTTCAAGAATTCTGCCTACAGTATCCAGCCTCTGGCAGTCTTCTCTTGGGTATATTGTAGTCTGTTAATTTGTCAATAAATACAATACACAGAGCCTTCCTTTGTGGAAGCATGCTAATTTAGGAATGACATAGAAGTTTTACTTGCTTATTAAAGACTATATTTCCAGGTTGGAGAGCTGGCTCAGTGGTTAAGAACACTGATTGTTCTTCTAGAGGACCTGGATTCAATTCCTAGCACCCACATGGCAGCTCACAACTGTCTATAACTCCAGTTCTAGGGGACCCAACACCCGTGGCAAAAAAACACCAGTGCACATTAAAAAAAAAAAAGACATTTCCAATAAGGCAGACAAGTTACACTATTTACTATGTGGATATGCTAAATTAACAAAACATACAGTTCCCCCTCCCAGAAGATGTAACCAATTCATCTCATTAGACCTGCTCCCCCTCCCCGATGCCAGGACAGTCTCTTATGCAACTCAGGCTGGCCTTAACCTATGCCCAGTCCTTCAGTCCTGCCTGCCTGGTTACTGGCACTATGTGTGTATGTGTGTGTCCTAATAATGGGTTTCACATTTCTGCTCATTTTCCTGACTCAGGAAAAGCTTCTCATGCTCTTCAGTAGAACACAAACTGGCCAGGACATCTCATAGTGGACATCATTACCAACAAAACACAGAGAACACATCAGACAATGGTAAGTGTGAAGACTTCAAACCGCAAATATTTTGATCCAGCTACAGTGTTCTAAGTTCAAACTTTGAGATTAACAAGGAAACCGGTTAAGGCAACAACTCTTTTTGATTGGTTATTTCCTTTTGGGAATGCCTATTCATTGGTTAGATGTTTTTGCATTCTTGGCAGAAACAGAAATCTCTGCATTAGTTCATGTTCCTTCAGCAGTACAACCAGGCCTCAGTCAACACTGACTCTCAAATGTGAAACACCCCAGAAAATTCTCTCATGTATGGGATACACTGGGACATACCTGTCTAGCCACCAACCTCGAAGACAAATTAGGATTACTACATTTGGACCTGCAGCTGAAGGCTGAGGATATGATGAGTCTCATTAAGCAAACCACTGGCTCTGTTCTGAACTGTTCACCACAGCGAAATGACAGCCAAGTGTGCACTCTCCACAAAGCCAAGATACTAGATTGGTGTTCTCAGTTCCTGGCTTTGTTCTGGGTGCCCATCATCGGACAAGAGCTTAACTGTGTTTGCTGGCATCACTTGCCAGGTTTGAATCATGGCTCGATCTCTAGAGCCTTGTGGCTCTTCAGGAAGTTAAGCTGTGTTTAAAAATCAAGTTAATAGCAATATTTTTTTTTTATCGTGGTAGGCTTGTTTTTGATAGGGTGTTCTCTTTCAGTAGCCCAGGCCTGCCTGAAGCTCTCATTCGGCCTCAGCCTCACAACTGCTGGGATTACAAATGTGAGCCACAATGCCTAACTATAAGCCAATTCGTTTTAAAAGTTGAGGAAAAGCCCCCAATTATTATTATATATAAAATCACTTAGAGTTGGTTCAGTGGTGGTGGCCCATGCCTTTAATCCCAGCATTCGGGAGGCAGAGACAGGCAAATCTCCTGAGTTTCAGGCCAGCCAGGGCTACACGGAGAAACCCCATCTTGAAAATAACCACATAAATTAATTAGAATAGTGCCAAACATGTATTATACTTTAAAAAATGTTAGATACTATTTCTTTAGTCCCTTGGCCTGAACTTTTGTTAATATGTACAGACCTCCATTGGTGGTTAGTGGGCCTAGTGTAGACGTTAGACTGAGTTGCTAGCAGGTAGATAGGTACTTAAGGAGACAATACTAAAGGGTTAAGCATACAGTAGGAACAACTGTTATGGTTCCATGTTTCCATTGACTGGGAAGACAAGGCAGTTTCCTACTGCATGTAATTTATTCATACATGCTAAGTCTCACTACATACCACACACTCCAGGAAGATGGTTGAGCTGGCTGAGTTTTCAGGATAATCCCTGCTTCTGGCTTTGTTTTACACCAAGGAAAATAACCAACTAGGGGCAGTACTGGGATGAAGGGCATAAAGGTCAGGAGGGGACAAAGTACACAGTGTGGGAGCAGCTCACAGTGAGGCAGGCAGGCAAGCAGGCAAGAGTTCTAGCCAATCAACACTTTATTTTTCCAGTTAACACCTACACAGATGTTTCTATCCACTTTAGACCCTAGCAGAGTCTCAACTGTGGTCCAGAAGAGTAGGTTTTGTTCTTCCTAAGACAGCAGGGAAGTCCCTCACCTCAAAAAGAGAGAGAGCGTGCTCATCAACCCCAGTGCTGGCAAAGTGCTATGGGACCCTGCTCTCCTGCATCATGAGGGTTGAACCGGGCAAGGGTACAGTGCAGGCTGGAGGCTACAGTGACCTAAGTGCAGGACTGCTGACCTGTCGCCACTCCAAAGAGAACCTGCCCTACAAGTTGGCCAGTGCCTATGGAAGAAGAGGTTGGCAAAGAGTGGGGATGACGCTGCTAAGGACAGGACACAGCAGGGAAATAAAGCCAAGGGAAGTGTAGGACAGTAGAGAAAATGATAAAGTGCCTGAACTAAACAACCAATGGGACATGAGGGCAGAGCAGCACAGGTCCCTGAGGATAGGAAGAGAGAGAAAGGATAGACCACCAGGGCTTGGGACATAGTAGAATGAGAAGAGATGAGGCAGGGAAGCAAGTGCAGGCTATGGAAGGACTTCCCTAGCCCCATCACATCCACTAGCCCAAATGGAAAATTATTTACAAATTTAAAACCCATCCCAGGCACAGGTACTATATACCAGGTCCCAGGATAGCAGGCAGGCAGGCAGACAGGCAGGCAGAGAATGGGCTGGCTGCCATCTGACAGCCAGCTTCTCCACATAGTGCCTTTCCCCAGAGTGGCAGGGAAAGGAGGAAACATGACATCCCTAGTCAGGAAGCCCTACTATGCCTGCAGCTCATTCTGCCATGGCTCATGGCTCAACCGCTGCATGAGCCTCTTGGTCTGACTGTACCAGAGAATGGCTGTCTGGCCCAAGGGGAGGAGGAGGCAGAACATCAGGGGGCTTTGGGGGCATCTCTGGTCCTAAGCCCAGCTCTGCATTCAGTTGCTCCAGCTCCCCTTGATCCAGCAACTCAAAGTCCTCAGTGGTGAGCGCCTCTTCCTCCTCAGGGGCAGCCAGGGGTTGAGGTGAGTCCTGGGGAAGGGATGGGAGCACAGAGGGGGAAAGGAGGGTAACTGGACCACTTTCAGCAGGGCAAAGTGGGGGTGAGAGGGCGCTGGGTGGAGCCATTATGTCAGCACTCACTGCCTCTGAGCTCAGGGTCTCCACTGGTCCTCCAGGGGAGCATTTCACTCCATCCTGGGGGGACCCTGCCCCATTGAAGTGCGTATTCACAAAGTGAAGAGGGGATGAGAGCTGAAGCAAGGTTTCCTTGACTGCAGCCTCTTCTGTATCCAGGGCTTGCTTTGAGAGGGCTGGAGGGGCATTTAGCAGGTCTTCAGGAGGGGCCAGCTCTGTCTCTTCCCCCTCACCCAGTTCACGGCTCAGAGCCTCTTCGGGCTCACTTGGCAGGCTCTGCTGGTCCAAATCTGTGCAAAGAATAAAGGGTTAAGAACAGGTTGGCTTCTCTGGTCACAAAAGCCATATGCTCATGAAGATAACATGGGAAGCCAGGCCCTGTGGCATATGACTATTGTAATCCCAGCATCTGGGAAGTTGAGGCAGGAGGGATCAGGAGTTCAGGTCATCCTCTGCTACACAAAGTCTGAAGCAAGCCTGAGCTATATAAAAAAATCCTTTCTCAAAAAGCAAAGCAGAGCTAGAGAGATGGCTTGATGGTTAAGAGCACTCGCTGCTTTTGCAGAGGACCCTGATTTGATTCCTAGGACCCACATGGTAGCTCATAATCATCCATAAGTCCAGCTCCAGGAGATCAGTTGCCCTCTTCTGACTTTTGCAGGTACCAGGTATGCACGTGGTATGCACATATATGCAGGCCAAACACTCATACACATAAAAGAAACATCTAAGAACAATAAAAGAACAAACAAACTCCACAAAACAAGGCAAAATGAGGATGGAATACTAAGCTAAGGTCTTCCGGGAGCTTAGGGTAGATTTAGAGAATCAGCTAGCCGGAGTAAGCACTTTTGGAACTCAGAGAACACAGCAACAACTCGGAATCAGGGAACAGGAAGATTAAGAGGGGCAAAAGGCTGTTCATACCCTCAGAAACATCTGTCAGTTGTGGGGTGGTGGCCCGAGAAACAGAGAAGCCGCCGCTCTCTAAGATAGAGGCCTCCTCGTCTGACAGTTCTGAGTCTGTAATAGCCAAGGCCAGTGCTGTTTTCTTCACATCCACCTGCAGGAGAACCAGGATGAATCCAAAAGGAGGGAAAAACACTTGACCCCCAAGCCTTCTGGCTTCCACCTACTTGAGAAGTGGTAGCTCGAGAGCAGCTAGATCCTCGCCCCTCCCTCTGCCTTTTTAGTTTTTGGAGATAGGGTCTTATACAGGCCAGGCTGGTCTCAAACTCATAATGAAAACTAGGCTGGTCTTGAATTCTTGATCCTTCTGCTTCCACCTCTCAAATAAGTGTGCATCACCATAACTAGCTTCCCTTTGGTCTTCTACTTCACACCCATCTTCCCTGGATCTCACCACTGGAGAGAAGCCCGCCAACTCTGCCTCGCTTTCACTCTCTGTTTCAGCCAGTGGCTCATCACCTGCTGGGGGAGCATTCTTCCCTTGCCGCTCTAGAGAAGGGTAATAAGGCAACATGAGCAAAGACAATAGCGGGAAACAAGTATGACTAAGGAACTGGAAACGATTGAAGTTTTAGGACATATCATGAGCTATAAACCTCAGGCCCTCCCCGCCTTTCACCCTAGGTTAAGAGAATCCCTTACTCCTCTTGTCATGTTTGTGATGCAGGGCATCGGCTTCTGCCTTCATGCTGTAGTCCAACTGCATGAGCAAGGGCTCTAGGCGTGTGTACATCCTCTGGATCAGTTCATGATAAACCACCAGGGGCCACAGCAGGATACTCAGCACTATGGATTAGGAAGTCCACTCAGAGCTCAGAATGCCAATTTCCCAAGAGCCTTCATTTAAACTGTCCCCTAAACAGGTGGGTCTAAATAAAGATGAGATTCTTTCTCAAGGCAACGACATCCTCTTTCCCCATCTACCACTCTCCTCCCCAGATGGGTAAATGATAGAAAATGCAGTTTTTCCTTTGGGTCAATCCAGGGAAAGAAGAATAGAAAGGGCTTTGGAAAGGGCAGGGGTAGCCTCCACTCACAGACAATGTAGGAAATCATAATTCCTGGAACATAGTGTCCCAACACAGCTAGCACAGCACAGCCAGAACAGACTCGAGCACAGAACTGCAGAGAAGAGCACAGGATCTATGAAGAACACTGGACTAAACCATGTGCCCAGTCACCCGGGAAGGAACTACTATTCCTCTGGTGGAAGAACGGAACCAATTGGGAAATTTACAAGAGACACTGCTTATATTGCTCCTCTCCCATCCCCTCTGGCTCCAAGGAACTGCTACAGGATGAAGTTTACCTGAGCTGGATTCTGCCTCTTGTACTGCAACAGCTCTTGCAGGTGAATCTGGAAGGTGAGCCAGCTCTCAGCCAGGTATCTGCACAACTCGGGCACACTCAGCAGGTGCGGCTGGGCGCCTGACCCCGCACCCTCACTGGGGAAGACACGACATGACCCCTGGAAGCCTCAGAAGCCAGCTTTCTAAGGCACTCACATCACTTTGAGATCGCAGACCAGCTCTTCCATCTGGAGATGTGCAAACCCCACCTCCCCAAAAGGAGGTCCTCCCAGTCCTGGGAAGCAAATTCCCAGGGTACTCAACTTTCTACCTCTACAGGAGAAGGCACACAGCATCTGCATAGAAGCCTAAGGCCAACACACTTTTGCTTGCTGCACGCTCCTTCACTATACTGGGACCTACGCCTGCAGAAGGGGCAGCCTTGCTCATCTTTGAGCTGATCTGAACATAGCAAGCAGACCACATTTGGGCATTTTCTTTAAAAGGTGGCCTGTACTCACCTGTCAGAGTGTGGTTCCTCAGGGGGTGAAGCTATAGAGAAAAAAAAAAGGGTGGGGGGGATAAATTAAGAGTGCAAGAAGCACTGAGAGACAGATTCCAAATCAGAAGCACTGAGAGACAGATTCCAAATCAGAAGGCATTGCATCTCCTCAGCATTGCTGGTCTCAAATTTTCAGTGATCCTTATAGGCATGAACCACTGCATGAGGCCCAGAGCACACTAACAACAGGCTGTATTACATGTTGTTTCTGTACTATTTTTTGCGGCACTTGGAACTGAACCTGAAGTAAACACTAGACAAATGCTGTACCACTGAGCTACGTCCCCAATGCTTTTCTTAAAACAAGAGAGGCCTTGAACTTGCATCCTCCTCTGCTTCAGTCTCTTATGTAACTGAGATGGCAGGCCTGCACCACCAGGCCTATCTTTGCCTCCTTCTTTAGACTTCGACTTTATCAAACACAGGAGCCCACACTTTATTCCTTTGTGTCCTAAACAATTCATACACAGCCCGTTACATAGTTGTTCCAAGACGCACAATAGGTCTTGGAAGCCACGCAGTAGTGGTGCACGCCTTTAATCCCAACACTGTGGAGGCAGAGGCAGGTGGCTCTCTGTGAGTTTGAGGAGAGCCTGGTTTATGGAGCGAGGTCCAGCACAGCAAGGCTACAAAGATAAACCCTGCCTCGAAAAACAAACAAAATGACGGGCAGTGGTGGCGCACGCCTTTAATCCCAGCACTCGGGAGGCAGAGGCAGGCGGATCTCTGGGAGTTCAAGGCCAGCCTGGTCTACAAAGAGCTAGTTCCAGGACAGGAACCAAAAGCTACAGAGAAACCCTGTCTCGAAAATCAAAAAAAAAAAAAAAAATTTGTAACGCCAACTCCTATCACGTTCTTTGTAGACTAACCTGCCCCTGTGAAGTCCCTGCTTTTGCAGTTCTTTCCAAGTCCATTCACCTGATTAGGTGCTTTGCTACAAATTTTTGAGACAATGTCTCACCTTGTAACTCCTGCTGGCCCAGAACTCACAGAGATTCGCCTACCTCTGTCTGCTGAGCACTGGGATTAAAGACCTGCGCCACCAGTCAGCTCTAAACTCAACAGTTTTCACTACTAACCCCACAGAACGTTAATTTTGGGAGATAGGCGATTCTTGTTTCGGGCAATTTCTTAAAATGGGGACGGATGGGCACAGTGCACGCCCCGGAGGCAAAAGGGCCTTGCTGCACCTTCCCTTAACGGTTCAATCTCACGCAGTAGGGTGAAGCACAAGGCATGTGCAGACCAGTGCATGTGGAATGAAGAAACTCACCTGAAACGTCGGGGAGAAAGCGAGGATGCCAGAGATCCAGCAGGAAATAGGTCAAAAGTGAGATGCTGAGCAGGAAGAAGGGCCGGAGGGACGACGAAGACAACAACCTTAGGGAGACAGGCATCTCAGCCGCGAGTGGGTGAGAGGTGCCCAAACCCATCGAAAAGGACAGAAAGATCCACTGACGGGGAGACAGCCCTCTAAGCCTCAGCCGTCACCAAGAGACTAAGAAATGGGGCAACCTGATGATGGATCACCGCTCCAGCGGCTGACAGCCCTCGAAGGGAGGGCGCCCCCAGTCCTCCCGCCCCCGCTCTCCCGCGCAGCCCGGCCCCGCCCCCTCCTCCGCGGCCGTTACCAGAAGAGGCCGTTGAGTGCGGCCGCCGTGACCAGGCTGTGCAGCGGCTTCTCCCACACCAGCAGTCGCTGTGCGGCCGCCAGCACCGCCTCCCAGCCGCGGAGCCGCAGCCACAGCGACGTGGCCAGGCGTCCCACCGCCTCGGCCGCGGCCGCCTCCTCCTCAGCGTCGCCGGTGGCCTCACCCATGCCGAGGCTCAGCCCCAGGCCCAGGCCCAGCCCCGGGGTCCCACCCGCGCCGGTGTTACCGCCGCCGCTGCTCGCCATCACCGCGCCGCAGCCGCTGCCCGAGCCCGCGAGGAGCCAGGGCTGCGCGGCCACCGCCGGGGGCGCGTCAGGCGGAAGGGGGCGCACACCCAGGCAAGCAGAACCTGCGGACTCGCGTCACGTGACGGAGCGCACGGTCACGTGATGCGACCTAACAGCCCGGATGGGAGGCCCGCGCGTGCGCGCAGGCGGCTGCCGTGATCCTGCACCCACGCAGGTGTGCTTCCAGGCTGCCGGAGCGGTGACCTGGGGCGGCTGTTGAGGCTACGCTGCCTGCTGTCTTCTCCGCGTGTTGTCAGGGCGGCTGGGGAAGCTGCTGGCGACCCGTGTCTTACCTGCGACTCCTCCCGGAGGAAGTGGGCCTCCAGGCGCCCAGGATCCCGGCTAGCATCTCTTTCGGCTCGGGAAGGGCGCGGCATTCCCATTACTCAATCTCGACGCCTCCAGTCCCCTCCCCTCAGAGGATAAACAAACACCAGCGCGTTACTTCAATGACTTAAAAGCAGCCTCACCAACTTAGAAAAGTTGTGTTTTTCCTACTCCGAGCGTCGACGCTCTTTCTTCCCCCAAATCTTTCACCGGCAGATTGGGTGGAAGGCGTTTTTGAAAATAAAAACTCATTTAGATGCTGTTTACTTTTGGGAGACATGTTAACATCGCCCTTTGAGGCTTCATATCTTTTGAGAATCATTTAATTGCTAGAGTAACCCTACAAAAACACAGTATGCATTTGACTTTTACAGTTTTAAACTCCTAAGGGGCATAAAGGTTCAACAGATTTCCTTCCATCTTGTCCACAGTTCTCCCACGGGTAAGTTTCGTGTTCATCTTTCTTGTGCATTGCTGAGCGCGTGCATCTTTCCCTACCAAAGCCCGGGAAACAACTCGTCTGTTACCTCTTATGTTAGTCTCGTTAATATCTGCACCACTACCACAAGGTCTGGCCAGCTCGTTCACCCTTGGTGTGTCCCGGGCCCCTGGGAACCGTAAACCAAAACTCAGACCCCGGTGCTTGGGGCTCCAGAGACCCGAGGCTCTCGGCGGGAGGCTGGCCCCAGGCGGCACTTCCTCCCCAGCGGGCTGACTCGCCGGCGACACCGCCCGCCGCTTGTAAACGCCAGGCAGACGCACCGCGGGCTGAGAACACTTCTGGCCCTGGGACCTCTTCTTACTCCGCCTGGTGAGCGCCGCACGGATTGTCGGGCGCCGGGAGGCTCAGTCGCGCGCGGAACAGGAAGAGGCGTCCTGCGGCTGCCGGCAACAGGGGAGGAGACTGCGCGGACCGGGGCGGCGGCCCTTTCGGGAGAGGCGGGCAGGTGGGCCAACGGGGGAGGACGGCTCTGTCCGCCACTTACTGTTCTTTTCCTCCCCCTTCCACCTTCACAGGGTGGCGGCTGACGGCACGATGGATCTGGCTGGGCTCCTTCTGGACGAAGAAGGCACGTTTTCCCTTACCGGTTTCCAGGACTTCACGGTGAGAACACAGCCCTTCTGTCCTTAGCTCCCCCCCCCGCCCCTCCAAGCTGGGAGTCGGGATTCCGGGGCGTTACCCTCTGGGCCCGAGCGGAATGGGAGCTGTCTTACTTGCCATTCCCGGGATTGGGTGGCTATTGAGAGCAATGCCTACTCGAGGCCCGGGCCACTTGGGCCTGGAGGCAAACCCTTAGGTTATAGGAAGGGATGGGCGATTAGACTGGGGTCCATCTGGTTTCTAGTTTTCTCCTGGGAGCCCTCAGTGATGACAGGGCGTCTGTTTTCCCCTTCATGAGAACCGAACTAGGGTGCCATTAGCAAAACACCCTGAGAACGCGGAGCTGGGTGGCGCATAGGCCGAGTGGCAGCAAAGCCAACTTGCTGCCCTTCACAGCCTTCCATTCCCAACTCAGGACTTCCACCAAGTCCTTCCCTGCCCTTTACCCTCCATCACTGGCCCTGTTTCAGTTCCTTCCAGGACACCAGAAACTGAGTGCTCGAATCCGAAGGAGACTCTATTATGGCTGGGACTGGGATACAGACTGCAGCCTGGAGGAACTCTCCAGCCCTGTGGCAGGTTAGGCTGTGTGTGTGTGTGTGTGTGTGTGTGTGTGTGTGTGTGTGTGACTGAGCACGTAAGAACTTTGAGGGCAGGGTTGTTAGTAGTCACCCAAATGCCTTGACATTTTCCCTCTGAGCTGCACTGTGTCTCATAACTAGCTCAGTTGGTACTTGGTTTGACAATGCAGGCCGCGTTTCACATTCTTTAGCCCACGTGAGTAAAAACAGCTCATAAATTGCAGTCACTTATTTTTAGGGCCTTGTGTATGCTAGGCAAGCATTTTATCATAGAGCTAAACCTCAAGTCCTGGTTCCCCTTTTGATTTAAAGGTCAGAACTTAAGTTTTCTAATTATATTTGTTGTATGTCTCCCAAGTAAACAAAGCACGCTTATTAGAACATTAGTGGCGGGGCAGTGATGGCGCATGCCTTTAATCCCAGAGGCAGGCGGATCTCTGTGAGTTCGAGGCCAGCATGGTCTACAAGAGCTATTTCCAGGACAGGCTCCAAAGCTACAGAGAAACCCTGTCTTGAAAAAACCAAAAAAAAAGAAAGAAAAAAGAAAAACATTAGTGAAAAATAAACATGAATAACTCAACAGAAGAGCCTTTTCTACTGGAATGTGCTTTTATCTATTTAGAATTGGGGGGGGGGGGAGAGCAAGGTGGGGAAACCCAGGGCTGAAGGGTTGAGGCAGAGGCAGTATCTTACTACATAGATCTGACTAGCCTGGAACTCACTGTCGATCAGGCTAGCCATGCCGTAATCCAGTCACCTGTGGGATTACAGGCACATTTCACCATACCCTTCCAGCTTAGGAGAATTTGATCTCTAGTTTTCTGTGACTGCCATGTCCCCAAGGCCTCAGATACTGCAGACCTAGGTCTTCCCAAACAGTTGTGGGGACTGATGTGTATGTTTGGGGGGGCGGGGTTGACTATTCTGCTCCCTTCTCTCCTGCAGACATTACTGTGGAACTTCTTCAGAAGGCAGCACCCAGTCCTATCCGTCGACTCCAGAAGAAATATGTAGCTCATGTGTCCCGGTGAGCCTGGGATTGTGGGGGCGGGGAGAAGGAGGGAGAGAGAGAGAGAGCACGCGCGGGTTGCTCTTGTCTCTAAAAAGAAAGTGTAAAGACAGAGATGAGCATCTCGAGCCTTTCAGGAGCTGAAGGACCCTTGGGTTTAATTACTGGTCCTTTCCACCTCCCAGGGAGGCTTGTATCTCCCCCTGTGCGATGATGTTAGCTCTTGTGTACATTGAGCGGCTCCGGCACCGAAACCCTGACTACCTGCAGCACGTGTCGTCTTCTGACTTGTTTCTGATCTCCATGGTGAGGGGCTCCCTCCTTTTACCTCCCTAGTGAGCCAGGCACCAGCTATGAGCCCTACTGATGCCACTTCTGGCTTCTCTACAGATGGTGGCCAGTAAATACCTTTATGATGAAGGAGAGGAAGAGGAGGTCTTCAATGATGAATGGGGAGCTGCTGGGGGAGTGGCTGTGCCTGCTCTCAATGCCTTGGAAAGGGGCTTCCTGAGTGCCATGGTGAGTGGCTCTTATCTGTGTTTTCGTTCCTTTATTCTTTGTTCTCTCCCAGCTTTCTGTTGTGTTCTCTCTCTCTGTGTGTGTGTGTGTGTGTGTGTGTGTGTGTGTGTGTACATGTCATGCGCACTCCTTTTATGTGGGATCTCAGTTTCTCATGCTTGTGTATAAGGTCTTTCATAACTAAGGTAGCTGTCAACCTTCGTCTAATTTTTTTCTGCCTGGTATGCTTGAGCATGTCTTTAATCCCAGGTAGATCTCTGTGAGGTTGAGACCAGCCTGGTCCATTTCAGGATCGTCAGGGCTTCATAGTCAGACCCTGTCTCTTAATAAGAAAGTTTTAAATTAGGCTGTTGTAGAATTCACTATGTGGATAAGGCTGGTCCTGACCTTGTGATGAGCCTCCTGTTGCTTCTGCTTTTGTCTCCCAATGCTGATTGTAGGTCTATGTACTGCACCTGACTTTGCATGTCTGTCCTTCTTGTGTCTTCTTGGCGGGGTCTTCCTTTCCTGTCCATTCAGGACTAGTTTATAGGCTCCTGGAACAGTGAGCCCACAAGTAGCATCTCACCCTCTTCCTTTAGGGCACACTTGGAGGCAGAGCCTGTAGTGTTGGCCTCTGAATATTTGCTTTCAAACTCTGTCTTAGACTTTGAGCTCCCTGTGGACACTGACCAATCTTGGGTTTATTTTCTCCCTTTGTACTTTGTAGTGGGGATAATTAATTCAAAGTCAGGTAGGTGGTGATGGCGTGATAGAATAAACCACAAGCTCTTCGGATAGTAGTTAGCAATTTTCTTTGACCCAGGCTGGCCTATAACTCACTATGTAGCCCAGGCTGGCCTATAACTCACTATGTAGCCCAGGCTGGCCTATAACTCACTATGTAGCCCAGGCTGGCCTATAACTCACTATGTAGCCCAGGCTGGCCTATAACTCACTATGTAGCCCAGGCTGGCCTATAACTTGCAGCAGTACTTTTGCTTCAGCCTCCCAAGTACTGGGATCATAGGGATGAACTACCATGCCTGTCTTTCTTCTTCTTGCACACAGGATTGGCGTCTCTATACTGATCCTCGGGAGATCTTTGAGGTGCTGAATTGGCTGGAGAGTTGGTGAGTTCCAGAAATTGATAAGAGGGGTTTGAGGCATTTAGAGGCATTGGCCAGTGCCATAGGAGCTAGAAATGAGATCTGTGTAACCGGGAGAAAGAAAAGAAAGAGAATTGCTCAAAGTGGTCATCGCCTAACTTTTCTGCTTTCCTTCAGTGGCGGTAGCAGCTTATTTGAAGTTTGTGTCTTAATCTCATCTTCTGGATCATGGGTAGCCTAGGGATCTGTGTATTTGATCAGCTCCTTAGTGTCTTCTGATGGGTGCCCCTGGGCTCTTCTCCATACTAGTGTGGCTGAGCAGCAAGGACGTCGGCGGGGCTGGTACACCTACACAGACCTGTGTGTGCTGCTGGAACAGCCAGCATGGCAGCTGTCTCTGGGCTCCCTCTGCCAGCGACTGGTAAAGGTGAGAAGGGGGTATGAAGGAGAGGGACCTGAGGAGGCTCCCACGAGCGTGTGTGTGTGTGTGTGTGTGTGTGTGTGTGTGTGTGTTGGAAAGCAAATTCTGAAAGGCTTGGAAGAAGTTTGAGAGTAGATGGGAGAGCAGGGGAGGCAGAGGGAGTTACATAGAGCTTCAGCGTGAGCGACTGGGAGTAGGAATAAAGATAGTCAACAGCCTGCGGTTTTCTTATCTTCTCTCTTACAGCTGTCCTGCCTGTTAGCCGTGGCATATGTGAGCAGTGTGGCCCTAGCTGTGGCATCAGTGGCTGTAATACATCAGTCTTTGGGGCTGTCCTGCAGCCCCTCACCAGGTCCTCCTGATCTCAGACTGGTTTCTAAAGGCCTCTTGCAGCCTTGCATACCTTCCCCTGTGCCACAGTGCCTGACTAATGTCTCCAGCTGCCTGGAAGGCAATGTAGAGTTGCCGCCCCTGTGGGGCAGTCTTCTGGCCTCACTGACACCCCTTCCGGTACCTCCCCCAGACCCTCCTGTCCCACCTACTCTTCTCCACAAATGCCCCCTTTGCCAGAAGTTCCAGAGAAACACCCAAAACTGCCATGCCTGCCACCAGCCTAACCATACAGTGTCTATTGGTCCTTCACGGCCCTTTTACCACACCCATGGCCTGGCCCCACCCTGGCTCTGGAGCCCAGCAGCCCCTCCATTCCTCCAACCCCAGCAATGTTCTCTTTTTAGTGTCATGGAGCTGGCCCGTCTCAAGTCTTTTATTTTCCCAGGCTAGGTAGGGTTCTAAGGAGTGCGGTAAAAGAGGGTTTGGGACTCCCTAAGAACCTGGAAGAGGAAAACTTGATTTAGATTTTTGCTACCTCTCTGGGTCTTTGGCTGGTCCCCTGTCCTCCTGGGTAGGAGCACAAGAGATTATGGGGCAAAGCAAGGTCATTCACTCTCCCAGACCTCAGAGGCTGGCTAGTAGGCTAGAACTCTGATGGTGCCTGGGACAATTTCAGCTCAGTGACCAGGGGCATGTCACCAATAACAGAGAAGCTCCTATCTTTCTGCCTTCCCAAGCCTAGGGGAGTAGACTTTTGCTTTTGAGTTTCCAAAGATGGAAAGGTAAAGGTGGGAGGTGTGGGAAGTGGATGAGAAGAAGGAAGCATTTGTGTGGTTCTGTTCCTGTGATGTCCCTGGGGCAGGAAAACCAGGGGCGGATGGCCCTGAGATGGCAGTGGCTGAGGGAAGGCGTCCTGAGGCAGGAAGCTTGCCACACCCATCCCTTGGATGTAGTTGTCACAACCAGGGATTTCTGGGTCCTTCAACCTTATCCTTTTGTCTTCCAACCTTAGCATCTTGCTCCAAGGCTTCCCACTTGACCGGTTCTTTTCTAGGTGTTCTCTTTACAGGCTCTCTGGGCACACTGCTTTGTATCTGAGTTTTTCACGCTTTTGTAGAACTGAGGTTTTAATAAACAGTTTCTGTTGCATGGCCTGGCCTTTTCCTTCTGCATTATCCTTTGAGGATCTTCTCTTATCTGCCTCCCAAGTCAGAGGCTCCATCCTGTTAACGTGTGTCAGCATTCTCTCTGACTCTGTTTCAAAACTCCCTGTTAGTTTGATAGTTATTCCTGATTCAAATGTTCCTGCATTCCTGCCACTACTGCCTCAGAGGCCCTGAAATTGGGGGATGTGGCCTACCATGGGATACAAGCAGTGACTGTCCCAGGCCTGGGAAGGCCTTGTCCGTTATTACGTATTCTGGGTGGGTACCAGCCTTGTGAATCCTTACGTACCAAAGCCTGTCCACTTGAGCTCCTAGAATGCAAGCCCTACTGACCTCTTCAAGGTGACTCATGGAAGTAGCTGGTGTTGAAGAACCAGAGCTGGGTCATCAATGGAAGAACAATCTGTGGTGTATTAGGACTGCTAACTGACTGCCAAAGATCGTGTAGGGAGTGGGGGGTAGGAGTAAGGTCAGTGGGCTGGTGGGTCCCCCAAGGGTCATTGTGATATGTACTCTTTTTTTTTTTTTTTTGGTTTTTCAAGACAGGTTTCTCTGTAGCTTTGGAGCCTGTCCTGGAACTAGCTCTTGTAGACCAGGCTGGCCTCGAACTCACAGAGATCCGCCTGCCTCTGCCTCCTGAGTGCTGGGATTAAAGGCGTGCGCCACTGCCACCCGGCTTTTTTTGGGGGGGGGTATAGTCTTTGGGAATGCTACTGGCATTTGTTCAGTTTGAGTGGGATGCTAGACTCCCTAAAGGACTTAAAACCTTTACCATGAAGTTTCTAAGACATCACTGTGCATATAAAATCCTGTTAGCGCCTATTAAAAGTGGAGTTAGCTGCCATTGGAAATTGACTCGTGAGGTTCAGGCTGATATGGAACTTGCTTTCCACTTACATCTGCCTTCAGAGTGTTGGGATACAGTCATATACCACCACACCTAGCCGATTCTAAAGTTATTTTTTAAGTGCAAATGAGACATTTTTGTGCATTTTGGAAAAATCAACCTGAGGACTCAACCCACAAAGAATTAAATGCAACAAAGGGATGCTGGGAGTGGGAGTAAGTCTTCCTCAGTACCAAACGGTCAGCTCTGGAAGTATGAGTAACATACAGACTGAGTAGGTTATAGTTAGTAATACATATGTGTATGTACATATATCCATGTAGTAACAGTGAAAAAAGGGACATGAATTTGAAAAATGAGATGGAGGGCTATATGGGACGGTTTCGAGGGAGGAAAGGGAAGGCAGAAATAATAATCTCAAAAGTAAAAAAAAGCCTCAATTTTTATGGAATTATACTTCCATGTAAAGTAAATGTATACTTTGTTCAATGTTTCACCAAAAGTTTGCTTACTATTTTAGGAAACCAGGTTGCCGATGTCAATACTGCTTATGCCATCTGAATTACCAGTAAATGTCATTGGCTGGCAGGTAGCCATCTCATCCACAGTGACCCTATCTATGGGCATGGGCGGCAGCAGACTGTTCCATTGCCTTCTGGTTTATTTGTGCCCAAGCTTTCACGTTTTGAAATACACATTACTATTAATTACTCTTGCTTTACAGTGAGTGTGTTATATGTAGTGGTCATTGTCCTATGGGATGTGGGCACGTCTTGTTTGGTTGAAGAATGTGTACCTAATAGATGCTGCTGAATGCTGATGGTGAGAGGAGAGTTTGCAAAATCTAATCTCTTGAGGCTATTCTGATAGGTCTCCCCTAACCCTCCATTTCAGAGTCTGGTAAAAGCAGGGGCATGGGTGAAAATTCTTGAGGGAGGGGTCCAGAACTCAGCTGCTAGGTTAATGGCTGATGGAACTTGCTCAAGAGCTGGGCAAAGGTGAAAGAGCCCTGTCCTGCTCCCAAGCCCTTATTTCTCTCTCTCCGCTTCGTTGACACTCCCACCCCCTCCCCGCGACAGTCAGTGCACTCCACCCACACTCTGACCTCTTTCTTTACTCAACTATCCCGCGCAGCCAAGACACAATCCAGCCAGGCAGCATGAGCCGATCACCTTTCCATCCCGTTCCACTCCTAGCTGTGGGCTCGCAGGATGCTCCTGCTCCCGTGCCACCACTGCTGCCCCCTCTCCAGAATCCCTCCTCCCACTCATGGGCCTCTCGGTGTGGGCCTTCCACCTGGGTCCTCAGCTGTCTTCTGGCTCTACAGGTAGGAGGTAGAGGTGCAGAAGTTGGTTGAAATTGGTATTTGGAGGGAGTCAATGAGTCACGAGAAACCTACAGATGGGTATTTCTGAAGCCTGCCCCTCTGCACTCCTCTCTCCAGCATTTCCTGGTTCTGTCATCTCTGCTCTCTGCCTCCCACCTGCTGCTGCTTCACAGCCTTCCCCCAGGGGGGCTCTCATACTCACCTGCTCAGCTACTGGCTTCCAGTTTCTTTTCCTGTGGTGTGTCTACGGTCCTGCAAACTTGGATGGGCAGCAGGTGAGGGGAACTCCTTTGAGAGAGGGAAGAGACAAGGGAACCCTGTTGACTGCCACGTTTCCAAACCTGCTGGGGCTGCCCTTCCTACAGGCTGCCTCTAGTCCAGGCTCCATCCTTAGAGTTCCTTATCCCTGCACTGGTGCTGACAAACCAGAAGCCATCGCTGACTACCAAGACCCCTGGAAACGGTGAGCACAGAGTAAAGATAGGCTAGTGGCAGAAGTATGTGCTGGAGCTTGTCGGGTATTGTAGAGAGAGAGGTCTTGGGGGGTCATACCAGGCATCAGTCCAGGAGAGCGCTGAGTCTCTACTCCATTTATACCTCTCTGTATCCCAAACTTTCAGCCTCCCTCTCACTGCATCTGTGTAGTTTGTCAAGCTGCCATGGCCTGGAGCTCTGGAACACTTCTCTCCGAGAGGTGAGTGCCTGGAAAAAGACAGCAGAAGGACGGGGTGATCCCAGCCTGGAGACACTCTCATTTCCATTGTGCAGACACCGATGCTACCGGGAAGGAAGCAAGGCAGAAGCCTGTCCTTGGAATTTGTTAGAAATCCCAGGTTGGGGCTGGAGAGATGGCTCAGCAGTTAAGAGCACTGACTGCTCTTCCAGAGGACCCGGGTTCCGTTCCCAGCACTCACATAGCAGCTAACAAATGTCTCTAATCCCAGGACCCTCACGCAGGCATACATGTAGGCAAAATACCAATGCCAATGAAATAAAAGTAAATAAATGATTTTAAAAAAAAAGAAATTCCAGACTGAAGTAAACTTGATTGAGTAGAACGTCTTCTACCCATCCTCTCCTCTCCTCTCCTTCATCAGGTGTCAGGGGCAGTGGTGGTATCCGGGCTGCTGCAGGGCACAATAGGACTTCTAGGGTTGCCTGGCCGTGTTTTTCCCTACTGTGGACCACTGGTGCTGGCACCCAGCCTGGTTGTAGCAGGGCTCTCTGCCCACAAGGAGGTGGCCCAGTTCTGTTCTGCTCACTGGGGCCTGGCCTTGCTGTAAGTGAGTCCTAACAGGTGTGGGATGGTACCCAGTGGGTGTGCAGACTTGGGGAGGACAGACAGAGCTTCTGCCTTATTAGATTCCTTAGCCACCTGGGCAGGGATGCAGGTTTTAGATTTGGGATCCAAGCCTTTCCTTTAATTCCCTCGGTCTCTCTGGTATTCATAGTCACATGCTATGGTACCTCAGAGTCCCTCCCTACCCCTCCATGAGCAGCTTCTGTGATACTCTGCTCCCCGGCATTGCCACCCTTCAGGGTTCTGATGCTTCTGACCCACTGAGCTCCTTCTCTTTTCTAGACTCATCCTGCTCATGGTGATCTGTTCTCAGCACTTGGGCTCCTGCCGGGTACCCTTGTGCTCCTGGAGGCCAGCTTCAACTTCTTCAACTCACATTTATATTCCTGTCTTCCGACTCCTTTCGGTACGTGGGGGCTCTGGGCAGATGGAGCGAGAAGGGCCGACTGATGCACATAGCCAGGTGAGGTGGCACACACCGGTGATTCCATACCGGGCAGGGGGAGGGAAAAGGACTCAAGAGTTCAAGTTCTGCTATATAGGAAGTTTCAGCCCAGCCTGAAATACATGGACAATAAACATAAGACATTGCTGCTCTTCTGGAGGACCCCAGTTTGCCTCCCATTACATATGTGGGTGGCTCATGATTGCATGTAACTCCTGCTCCAGAAGCCAAGTCCCTTGTATGGCCTTTAAGCCCGCCCCCAAACATAAATAAAATAGTTGAACCAAGCATGGTGGTGCATGCCTTTAATTCTAGCTCTTGGGAGGCAGAGGCAGGAAGATTTCTGTAAGTTTGAGGCTAGCCTGGTCTACATAGAGAGTTACAGGACAGTCAGGGCTACATAGACCCTATCTCAAAATATAAAATATTTTATGTATGTATGTATATATATATATATATATAATATAAAACCGTCAAAGTGGAAAAAGTGTGTGGGACTGACATGGATTGTTCCTTTGGTCTCCTGCTTCTGAGTTTCAGAAGGTTCTGGGGTAGGAGGGAGCTCTTTTCCATCTCAGTGTTGTCCTTCAGGTGCTTACCCCTGTGGCCTGTGTGTGGATCATCTCTGCCCTTCTGGGTCTGAATGTTATCCCCCTACAGCTGTCTGATCCCACTGAGGCACCATGGTTTTGGCTGCCTCACCCAGGTAGGTTTTCTCCTATGCTCCCATTCTCTTGATCAAATAAAGGTTTCTATTTTTTTGAACTCACAACTTAATAGACTTCAGCCAGGTGAAATAGCACATATCTGTAATTCCAATACTTGGGAAGTGGAGGCAGGAGGATCAGGAATTCAAGGTCATCCACAGCTACATATCAAGTTTGAGGCCAACCTGGGCTTCATGAGACCCTGTCTCCAAAAAAAAAAAAGGTCACATAGTCATATAAAAGATTTAATGGAACTCACCTCTCACTTCTGAATTAAATCTGTATTTTCTTAAAACACAGGTGGAGAAATTGCCCACTTGAGGAGTTGCCCTCCACTTCACTGCAGGTGTATTATTTGGGTCAGTGTCAGGAGACATTATACCATATATACTTACTCTCCTACCATATATACTTACTCTCCATCCCTCTGCTTACTCTTTTTTTTTTTTTTTTTGGTTTTTTGAGACAGGGTTTCTCTGTGGTTTTGGAGCCTGTCCTGGAACTACCTCTTGTAGACCAGGCTGGTCTCGAACTCACAGAGATCCGCCTGCCTCTGCCTCCCGAGTTCTGGGATTAAAGGCGTGCGCCACCACCGCCCGGCTACCCTCTGCTTACTCTTGAGATCGCTGACCAACTAGCAACTTTACATTATCAGCCCCTGTGGACATTTCTGTTGGTAACTGTAGAGTTATTGCCTTGGAGTCAGCATATGTGAAACTTTGTCATTCATGTTTATTTGTCATAATGGTAGGGGTCCGTCAATTTAGAACCTCGTGCATACTCGCATACTCAGCAAGGGCATTACACCGAACTCCACATCAGCCCCCTTCATTAACAGCTTAATAATGGCCTGTTGAGTTTTGACCAGGCCCTCAGCACATGGTAGGCATAGTGATGAATACAGGAGTAATAATGTCTGCTTCATGGAGCTGGCAATATATATATATATATATATATATATATATATATATATATATATATATATTTAAGTAAATCTAAAATTATCATTGTAGTAAATGTACCTAAGTAAAACTAGGATTTGTAGTGAGAGAAAATTTGATACTATTAGAGGGGTTGAGAGAACTGTTTTTTTTTTTGTTATTGTTTTTTGTTTTGTTGTTGTTTAGATTTTTTTCTTTTTAGAAGTGTTCTTTTTAGGTCGTGTGGTGGTGGCACACACCTTTAACCCCAGCACTTAGGAGGCAGAGGCAGGCAGATGGATCTCCGTGAGTGCAAAGCCAGCCTGGTCTACAAGAGCTAGTTCCAGGACAGGCTCCAAAGCTATACAGAGAAACCCTGTTTTGAAAAAAAAAAAGTGTTCTTTTTAAATATATTTTAAATTATTTCTTGACATGTTTCATACATGTATACAATACATCTTGATCATATCCAACCTTTCCTCCCACTGCCTCCAACACATCCCCATCCCATCTTCATGTCCTTCAGAAAAATGATTCACTGAGTCTGATTAGTGCTGCCTGTCTGTGCATGGGTGTGGAGCCATCTGCTGGAGCAAGGGCAACCTACTAGGGTCCACACCTCTGAAGAAAGTTGGCTGCCCCTTCCCCAGCAGCTATCACCTATCTCCTCAGCTGGGGTGAAGCCTCATGAACTTTTACCACACTCCTGCTTCCATGTTTGGATCTCGAATGGCTTGTTCTTGTATAAATCTTGTGCAAGTAGTGGTAGCCGCTGTGAGCTCATGAATGCAATTGTCATGTCATGTCCAGAAGAGAGCATCTCACAGCACTTCTCCCCTTCCCCCAGTTCTTATATCCTCCCCCTTTTCTGAGATAGGATCTCACATAGCCTAAGTTGACCTTGAACTTGCCTTGTAGTCAACGATGGCCTTAAACTCTCTGTACTTTGCGTGTGTTGTAATTACAGGGATGCATCACCACGCTTGAATGTGGTGGGAGAAATAACCCTTGAAGAAGTGAGATGAGATGTAAGAGGTGGGGAGAATGGGCGCTAGTTGGACAGGATACAGGAGACAGTAGGTAAACAGGACTCAGGAGTGTACTAGGTAAACAGCATATGAAAGGGCCCTGTGGTTGCCAGGAACACAGCAAGTCCAGTCCCTAAAACAAAGCTAATGTGTTTGAAGTAAGGTGGAATGTGATAAGGAATGAGACTAGGAACAGAACTGAGAGTCTGAGATCAAGGATTACCCTGTAGATCATAGTGAAGAGAAGGTCTTTAGAGTTCAGTGGTTTTGCCCAACAGTAGTATGCTGAACCACTAGAGAGCATCTGGGATTCTTGTGGTACAGGCATTTAGAGGCAGAGGGATGCTCCAGGCTCGAGTCCATAGATGACTATAGATGACTCCTTCTTCTTCCTCAGGTGAGTGGGATTGGCCCTTATTGACACCCAGGGCCCTGGCTGCAGGCATCTCCATGGCTTTGGCAGCCTCCACCAGTTCCTTGGGTTGCTATGCCCTGTGTGGCCAGCTGTTGCATTTGTCTCCTCCACCACCACATGCCTGCAGTCGAGGGCTGAGCCTGGAGGGGCTGGGCAGTGTGCTGGCAGGGCTGCTGGGGAGCCCCCTGGGCACTGCATCCAGCTTCCCTAACGTAGGCACAGTGAGTCTTTTCCAGGTACGTGGATCTGGGACAGGACTGAGGGGACTGGAGGTACAAGGGCAGGAGCTCATACTGATAGACTGTCAGCTGGGCGAGCTCTCAGTCAGGCAGTTCACTGAGGGAGGTGCCTAGAAGTACAAAATGCTATGCATGTAGAGAAACAGGAAATTGGTGTGTCGGGTGAATTGGGAGCTCTGCCAAGGCTCATTACAGTTGAAGAATGAGTCAGAGAAAGCCCTGCTCTCTTGGGGACTTCATAAAAAGGAAGTATATAGCATAGTTTGAGGGTAGTAAACACTGTCCTGAAAGCAGTGGTGTATGGACTGAGCAAAGGTGGTACCTTTGGGTAGAGTGGCTGGGATGCTTAGGAGGGTCACATTTAAGCTGGGATATGAAAGCTGAAATGAAGTGGGCCAAGCAAACACCTGGTACAGTCTAAGGAGTCGGCTGTGTTCTCTAGTGTCTCTTCTTTATGCAGACTGGTTCGCGGCAAGTAGCCCACCTGGTGGGGCTATTCTGCGTGGGTCTTGGGCTCTCCCCAAGGCTGGCTCAGTTATTCATCAACATCCCACTGCCCGTGCTTGGTAAGTGAATAGATGTGAAGAGAGGTATTAGAATACTATTTGGCCCAACCAGCTGGCTAAGCTGTGCCCTTTCTTTCTAAATAGCTTCTCTGAATGGATATGGACATATGCTCTTGTTTTCTCAGCCCAACTGAGTTTCTTGATGAATCACAAACAAGCCTAATGGTTATTTTTCCCCATTACAACCTGCCTACCCTACAAACCCTGAGCTTTGTCCTCTTCCTACCACTGTGTTTTCTTCTGTATGAGGTAGGTGGGGTACTGGGAGTGACCCAGGCTGTAGTTCTGTCTGCTGGCTTCTCCAGCTTCCACCTGGCTGACATTGACTCTGGGCGAAATGTCTTCATCGTGGGCTTCTCCATCTTTATGGCCTTGCTTCTGCCAAGGTGGCTCTGGGAAGCCCCAGAGTTCAACACAGGTAGGTGGGGTGGAGAAGAAAAAAGGAGTGGGATTGAGGCTTTAGATCAGTGGTTCTCATCCTGTAGGTCATGACTCCTTTGGGGGTCAAATGACCCCTAATGACCATAGTGGTTGCCTAAGACCACCAGAAAGCACAGATATTTGCCGGGCAGTGGTGGCACTCGCCTTTAATCCCAGCACCTGGGAAGCAGAGGCAGGCAGATTTCTGTGAGTTTGAGGCCAGCCTGGTCTACAAGAGCCTACAAGAACTAGTTCCAGGACAGGCTCCAAAGCCACAGAGAAACCTTGTCTCAAAAAAACAAACAAACAAACAAGGAAATAAGATTTATGTTGGGGGTCAGCACAACATGAAGAACTGTATTAAAGGGTCACAGCATTAGGAAGGTTGGAGCCACTGCTTTAGGCTCTCTGAATTCTTGTTCTCACAATGAGATTTTGCATGTACTTCATCCATTTATTTAACAAACGTTTATTGAGCACTATGCTCCTGCTTTTGTGCTCTGGGGGAGGGGGAGGCTTATTCCAGGCCACAGTCTATCCTGGAGGGAAGCCATGGCAGGAACTCAAGGCAAAATCTTTAAGGCAGGTCTGCTTGCTAATCTACACAGTGTTACCTCCAAACAAGGAACTCACTTCACAGCCAGTACCATGGAGGATGCTGTCTTATGCTCAGCTAACTTCTTATACAGTCCAAGACCACCTGTCTAGGGATGGTACTGCCTATGGTGGGCCAGGCCTTACTAAACTAGTCACCAATCAAAACAATTCCCCCACAGACTTCCTCACAAACCAATCTAATCTAGGCAATTCCTCAGTTGGGACTCTCTTCTCAGGTAACTCTAGGCAGTGACAAGTTGACAGTTCAGGCTGGCCAGTTACAAAACTCCTCCCCTCAAACAAATTTTTTTAAAGAAAGCTAACTAGGTCAAGACACAAAAGTGCTTCTGGATGGTACAGTGGTATGAAGGAGGGGATTTGTTCAGGAACATGACAAGGAGGTTAAGACAAGAGCCGTGAGGAGGGCATGGCAGACCATGCCTTAAACCCCGGCTTGTGGGACCTCTGCGAGTTTGAGGCCAGTAGTCTGCACAGTGAGTTCCACGCCAGTCAGGGGTACACAGAGTGGCCCAGAGAAAAACAAAAGCAAAGGACCCATGGCACTCAATGACAAGAGTAGCTTCTGACTGAGGTGATTCAGTAGAACCAATTGGTCTTTGAGGATGGAAAAACTTAAACCTATTTGGCAAAGGCCATTTCTCTGTGTGAGAGACAGGGTCTCCTTTTGGAAACTTGTCTGGCTTCAAACTCTTGGCAATCCTCCTGCTTCAGACTCCCAAGTGACAAGATTATGATGTCAACCACAGGGACAGCTGATAAGGTCATTCTTGGTCACATTTCCACCATCCACAAAGATAAAGGATAGGATTATGGGACAGAAGTAGCGTATCCTGGTATCCTGAGAGCCACAAACAGCGTGGGTTATCCAGAGCCGTGGTTTTCAAGTTTTGTTCCATGTGGAAGATTTAGCCATGTCTGGAGACTTTTTTTTTCAGATGTTACAAAATTGGAGAAAGAGGATTTTTTTGTTTGTTTGTTCGCTTGTTTTGAGACAGGGTTTTTTTGAGTAACCACCCAGATGTCTTGGAACTTGATTTGTAGACCAGACTGGCCTTGAACTCAGAGTCTTCTTGCCTCTGCCTCCTGAGTGCTGGAATTAAAGGCATGCACCACCACATTCAGTGAGAAAAGGGATTGTTACGGGCATTCGGTGCTTAGAGAGGTTGGTAGACATCCTTTAGTGGACTGGACAGCTGCTCATAGCAAAATTACCCGGCCCAAAGTGTTGTAGGACTGAAGTGTTGAGGCTCAGGCTAGAGCACCAAAGGTCAGAAGCACCAAAGGTCAGAAGTGGAAGAGACAGGGCTTTTTAATACCAAACTGTCCAGAGAAAGGGAGCCTTGAACATCAGGAATCCAGAGGGTATGTGGGTGCTTAGAAAATATGGTGTTGTCGGGTGGTGGTGGCGCATCCCTTTAATCCCAGCACTCAGGAGGCAGAGGCAGGCAGATCTCTGTGAGTTCGAGGTCAGCCTGGTCTACAAGAACTAGTTCCAGGACAGGCTCCACAACTACAGCGAAACCCTGTCTCGAAACAACAAGAACAACAACAAAAACAAACAAAAGCAAAAAAAGAAAACACAGTGTTAAGAGGGATCCTCTGGGAAGGGCCTGAGTGTGGGAAAGGGAGTTTGTAGCGGGACACACTGTAGTGGGATGGAATGATGGCTTAGTGAAAACTGTCCCTGGTCCAAGACTTAATTTAGGTCTGAAAGGGAAGACACATTGCCTTGGACAGTATCAGTTACCTTCCTGCCTGGCCCCAATCCTTTGTAGGCTGGAGCCCCTTGGATATGTTCCTTCGTTCTTTGCTGGCAGAACCCATTTTTCTAGCGGGTCTTTTGGGCTTTCTTCTAGAAAACACCATTTCTGGTAAGTTGGGACCAGGGTTGGGTAATGACCAGCCCAGCCCCTCCTTTTACTTATTTTTTCCGAGACAAGCTTTCTCTGAATAACAGCCCTAGCTGTCCTGGAACTCACTCTGTAGACCAGACCAGCCTCAACTTCACAGAGACCCACCTGTCTCTGCCTCCCGAGTGCTAGGATTAAAGTTGTGTGCCACCATGCCTGGCTTACTTATTTTTAAAGATTTATTTTCATTTTAAATTATGTGTATGTCTGTGCATCTGTGGATATATGCATACGAATGCACATCCTCCCAGATGCAGAGATACAGTTGTAAGCCGTCTGATATCGGAGCTGGGACTCGAACTTGGGTCCTCTGTAAGAACAGTAACCAGCTCTTAACAGCTGAGCTATCCCTCCAGCCTGACCAAACCCTCTTTTGCAGGTACACGGATTGAGCGAGGCCTAGGTCAACGGCTGCCAACTTCTTTCACTGCCCAAGAAACTCAGAAGTCCAGGGAGAGGGCTGCTCAAGAGTATGGGCTTCCGTTACCCATCACAAACCTGTGTTCCCACATCCCACAGCCTCTCCATTGCCTCTGTCCAATGCCTGAAGACTCTGAGGATGAGGAAGGAGGGCCCTCTAAAACAGGAGAGATGGCCGACTTGTTGCCTAACTCTGAGGAGTCATGCCCTGCAGCTAGCAGAGAAGCGGTTAGGTCCCAGTAATTACCTTGAGCACCGTTTTTGTCTTCATCAGTCTAGCAGTAACTCCCAGTTTGCTGGAGTCTCACCTGCGAGGCAATACTTTCTCCCAGTGAGAAGGTGTTTGTGGCCCTTCTAGATGCGCCCTTTCCCAATAGAATGGGATGCCTTTCCTTCTCTTAGGCTAACGTGTTCAGAAGCAGGGGCCATGGGTTTAATGGGTCATTAAGCAAATGAGATTTTTTTTTTTTTGCCTGTGAACTGCCAATGCCACTTGAATGTACTAGCATTCAATTATATTGAGTGATTCCCACGACCAAGGTCCTGCACCTGCAGTTATGAATATGACAGGGTCCCTGCATTTAAGATTTAAATTAGTAACTAAAATGTGCAGCAGGAGATAGTCTATAATAAAGATGTAAATAATGAAGAAGGGGCAAGGAGGAAGTAATATTTCGTTTCGACTGGAAAGGAATTAGGAAAGCTGCAGAGCTGAGGTTTCGGGTCCCCGCCCGCCACAGGTCTTGGCTCCGCCCCATATCCCAAGACTCCGCCTTCTCGAGTGTGTGTGTGTGGGGGGGGTGGCCTCTACCCTAGGCCTTTCAGTTTGCGCACGAGGGCAGGCCCGCCGTGAGGAGGGTGGGAGCTCCCGCAGCCGTTGACGGTAGGTGGGGTCGGTTTCGAGTCGGCGCCGAGATCTGGGTCCGGCCAGACGCCGAAAAGCCGAGAGGAACTTTCACGGTGACCCCCTACCCGGGTGCTTTTTCCCAGAAGGGAGCGCGCGCAGACCGGGCTTTGGGGCAGGCCTCCAGGAGTGGGCGGTCCTGCGCGTGCGCAGTCCGTCTTCGGCCTCAGTCTTCGCGTGTGGCGAATGAGGCTCCTCCTTAGCTGGACTGTATTTCGGCCCTACCCCTTTTGGGGTCCTGAGCCGTAACTGCGTGCAGCCGGTGCTTTAAAAATGAGAGACGGGCGAACGAAGGCCCTGCGGGAGTGGTGGATGGACGCCGGAGGGCGCTCCCGGGGAGGCCTCTGGCTGCAGGGCCTAGGTTTGCCCTCTTTGGTGACACAGGGCGTGTCCCCACCGGCTCGTCTGTTGGGGCTTGCTGCCCTCTGCAGGGTGTTGTAGGAACTATCATGAGAAGACTCCAAGGCCGAGTGACAGAACTTGGGGCAACTTCACTTTCTTACTCTTGAAAGACAACCCGATGAAGTTGGTTAACGTGGTCTTTGAAGACCAACTTGTGCTGGGGAAAGTAAAACCCAGAGGACTTAGATTCCTTCTCCCTCCAAGCTGGCGACGATCTCAGGCTCCAATTCGTTCTACCATTGAGAGGCTCTTGGTATGTTGCTTTCCAAATCAAGATCCTCCTGCCTCAGCTTCCTGTGTGCTAGGATCACAGGCATGCCTCCTCATGCCTGATTCACCGAGTTACGCTTACCTCAGTCTAGGCTGAGTGGTAGGAGCAGCCAGCCTGGGTCTGGTGCTGAATGTTTTACACATTTTTATAGGGCCAGCTGTCCCTGACCACATTAAACAACTTCCTTTCCATTCAGACAAAACATCAACTTGTGGGTTTTGACCTTCGAGACTTAAGGAAGGACCAGTTAGGACAATAAACTCAATTTTGGTGACTTTTAGAGTGCATACCAGGATGTGCCTATAAGGGAAATTAGAGGGTTTGGCAACTTCATTTGTCTTTCTAATCTTTTCCAATGTCAACTCTTGCCCAGCGAAGACTCTTTAATCATTTCGAGACCAGCCTTCCCTGTTGGAACAGCATGTGATGGAAATGCCCATCTCTGCCCAAACGGTTTCAAGGCTGCTGGAATAACCACCATCTAGGCAGTCCTGTGTCACTCGAAATGGCCATATGCTTTTGAGAACTGTTATTAGGCCATCTCATCACTGTGCAGATATCACACAGTGCACATACTTGAACCGAGATGGCAGTAATGCCACTAGGTCTGTATGAAGTCCTTCTGATTATATACATTTATATACCACTAGTTAGTTACAGTCTAAATTAAGGATTGCCATGAGACAGCTTTGAAACCCAGGAAGATGATGGCTTAGACTGGGTTAGAAATGACAATCAGATTTAAACAGGAATTTCATTATTTTTTTTGTAGTTTAAGTTTTCACCTCCTGGCACTTCCCTTCATTTTGTATTTATAGATAAAAATAATGAAGGAAGTTACCTTATCTCCACAGGAAAAATCAGTTCTGTCAGACAGACTTAGTTATTACAAATTTAACTAGTTTGAGGATACAACATTTTGTCAATGATTTTATTTTTATGTGCATTGGTATTTTTCCTGCATGTATGTCTGTGTGAGGATGTCAGATCACTGGGAGCTGGATTAGACAGTTGTGAGCTGCCTTGTGGGTCCTGGGAATCGAACCCCGGACCTCTGGAAGATCAGCCAGTGCTCTTAACCACTGGACCATCTCGCCAGACCACAGCATCCTTTATTGGGGTAGAAATGTTGGTCTCTAAGAGTTCCAAGCTCTGCAGAAGGCATGCTGGTGATGTGGGGTTGTGCCCAGTTAGTGAGGTGGGACTGTCATTTACTCTGTGGTGTGAAGTATGCTGCCTGCTCTTTTGCTGAAAGGGACTGGAACATTTCTCATGCTCCTTCTAACCCTTGGTGTGCCACTGTGTGTCTGTTACGACGCTGTCATTACTGTCGGCTCGTTACTAATGTGTTGGCGGTTGTGGGCATCTATAACGCACGTACACACGAATTTTCCATAACTGTAGAGGATTAACTTGAACAGACTCTGAGTAAGGGTTTCTATTATACACAAGGGAAAGTATGATCAAAGTACATTATATATGTATGAAATTGTGAGAGGATAACCAAATTAAAAGTTCAAAATGAACCCCTGTTTTAGGGATTTTTTTTTTAAATTGGGACAGGGTTGCCTGTAGTCCAGGCTGGCCTTGAACTCACTATGGAGGTTGAACTTTTGTTTGTTTGAAAATTTTAAAATTTCATTTACTTTTTAATTTTATTTATTCATTTCATATTCTCTTATCTGGGGTAAGGATGTATGTACATGTGTGCGTCACATGTACATGTAGAAGTCACAAGACAATCTCGGAGGTGGTCCTCAGGCACCTCCTACTGTTTGTGTGAGATAGAGTCTCAGCCTAGAGCTTTGGTAAGTAGGCCTGGGTGTAGCTGCCCCCTTCTTGGCTTCTCCTGGGACTACAGGTGCATACCACCCCACCAGGCTTTTCTGTAGGCAAGCGCTGCACCTGTAGAGTCCCCAGCCCAACCTTGGCCCTCTCACCTCCTTCTCCCCAGTACTGGGATTATAGGTGCATATCACCAAGTCTGCTTTAGGATTTTATGTTTGCTTCCAGATTTCATGTGTTTCGTATTCTTTTTTTCTTTTTTTTATTATTAAAATTATAGCATGGGTGGTGGTGGCACATGCTTTTAATCCAGCATTCGGGAGGTAGAGGCAGGCAAATCTCTGAGTTCAAGGCCAGTCTGGTTTACAAGGTGAATTCAAGGACAGCAGGGCTAAGCGGAGAAACTTTGTCTTGAAAAACAAAACAAAGGAAATATAGCACTTATTGCTGCACATGTGAAGGTCATTCTCTTCTCCACCACGGATATCCTAGGAATCCAGCCCAGCTCATCAGGCTTGCCACAAGTGCCCTTTGCTACCGACCCATACTTTGCGTTTAGCAACCAAATAATTTAATTTAAGTGTCCTGACCCTCACATTTAGGACTTAAGTTTTATTTATTTAGCATTTTGAGACAGGGATCCTCTGTGTAGCCTTGGCTGCCTAGAACTCACTATAGACCGTGCTGGCACCGCACTTGGGGAGCCACCTGCCTCTGTCTCCCAGGTGCTATAATTAGAGGCGCGTTCCACCACCACCCTGACAAATTTTTTTTAAGACAAGAATCATTCTTTTCCTTTTAAAAGTTCTGGGAAAGATAGCATTGACATATATGGGATTTAAGTAAAGATTCAATAGGATTGGCTTGGGTTCCCATATTCAATGCACCAATATGCTGAATTAACACTATGGAAGAAAGAGATCTGCCCTTTCCTCCCCTTTCCTTCTTTTTCTTCCTTTTTTTCTGCTTTTATATCAAGGTGCATCTGACTCATGTGTCCCCAGCCAGTCTGAGGATCCTGAACTCCCAGGCTCCATCTCTAAGTTCTGGGATTACAGGCATGCACCACCATACCTGGTAAATACATGTTTTCTGTTCTTTAGGAACTTAACGTAAGAAATAATCCGATTTTTAAAAAAAATATTTATTTATTACAATATTCTGTCTGTGTGTATGCCTGCAGGCCAGAAAAGGGCATCAGACCTCATTACAGACGGTTGTGAGCCACCATGTGGTTGCTGGGAATTGAACTCGGGACCTTTGGAAGAGCAGGCAATGCTCTTAACCTCTGAGCCATCTCTCCAGCCCCCAATCCGATTTTTTTTTAATTTGGTTTTTTGAGACAGGGTTTTTCTGTGCAGTCTTGGCTGTCCTGGAACTCGCTCTGTAGACCAGGCTGGCCGAGTGCTGGGATTAAAGGTGTGTACACCACCAGCCATCAATATTCTGATCTTTAAAAAAGTTTTTGTTTTTAGAGACAGGGTTTCTCTGTGGCTTTGGAGCCTGTCCTGGAACTAGCTCTGCAGACCAGGCTGGTCTCGAACTCACAGAGATCCGCCTGCCTCTGCCTCCCGAGTGCTGGGATTAAAGGCGTGCGCCACCACCGCCAGGCTTGTTTTTATTTTCTGTGTGTGAGTGTTTTTCTCCTGCATGCATAGATACTAGATGTGCAGTACCTGAGGAGGCCAGAAGAGGGCCTCAGATCCCCTGGAACTGGAGTTACAGATGGTTGTGAACTGCCATGTGGGTGCTGGAAATTCAACCCTAATCCTCTGGAAAAGCGATCAGTGTTCTTAACCTCTGTGCCATCTCTCCAGCCCCAGATTCTAAACTAATTTTAGGTCAGGTGTGAAGGGGTAGTTAAGCTGGCCATGTAAAGCAAGAGTTGTGCTTTTATGTCTGTTTTCCTGGGGAGGGTTTTCACACGATTCCAGTTGCCATGGAATCGTGAGTGGTCCTCTCGGGGGCTGAATATCCTGGAGCCCTGTGCTAAATTAGGACTTTCCTGCAGATGGAAGAACTAGAGCAAGGCCTGTTGATGCAGCCATGGGCATGGCTACAACTCGGTGAGAACTCACTCTTGGCCAAGGCGTTTATCACCAAGCAGGGTTATGCCTTGCTGATTTCGGATCTTCAACAGGTGTGGCATGAACAGGTGGATGCTTTGGTGGTCAGCCAGCGAGCCAAGGTAAGATAGAAGTGTGAAGAGAAGGATCACTGTGGTGTGGTGTGCTGGCCAGAGGACATTAACATCCGTCAAACTATCTGTCTATACATTGGCAAGGAAGGCTGGATTGGTTTGAGGCAATTATAGACTGAACATCTCTATCCTAAAGATGCAAAAATCTGAAATGCTCTTAAATATGAGCTTTTCACATCCTCTGTACTCAAGCACTCAAAAAGTTTTAGATTTCAGATTTTGGATTTTGGTGTCAGAGTTGTGTAACTAATAAAAATTTATGCATAGATTCCAAAATCCAAGAAATTCAGAAATCTGAAACATTTGGGGGGGGGGCGAGAGGTTCATTTTGCATGAACAATAATACATATTCTCATCTATATTACATGATGTATTTACTATAGTAAATTCAGTAAGTTGATCTTGCCCAGGACAGAACCGTGGAGCAAGCTAGGTGATCTTTGCGACTCTTTTTCTTGTCTTCATTCTGCGGCAGTTCTTCCCCTTTGCTTCTCCTTCCTCTCCTGCCCGTTGTCTTCCTGAATTCCCCTTTGCTCTTGCCTTTAAGGAGTTTCTTTACCGCCCTCCCTCTATCTCTCTAGGAGCTGAACAAGCGCCTAACTGCTCCCCCGTCTGCTTTCCTCCATCATCTGGAAGAACTGCTTCTCCCACTGTTTAAAGATTCTGCTCAGCAGGACGCCGCTCACCCCAGCAAAGCTGCTTTCTCCTGTGATCGAGTAGCAGAGACCCTGATTCTCCGGGTGCGAAGTGAGCTGTCTGGTCTCCCCTTCAACTGGCATTTCCACTGTACTGCAGCTAGTTCTTCACAGGTAAGTGCAATTTAGATATGGGTGCAGATGGGGATCCCAGCCACTTCAGATAAAGATCTGGGTGCCCTGATAGTTCCTGGGATTATTTTTTTTTCTTTTTTCTTTTCTTTTTTCAAGACATGGTTTCTCTTTGTAGCCTTGGCTGTCTTGGAACTCGCTCTGTGGACCAGGCTGGCCTTGAACTCACAGAGATCTGTCTCTGCCTTCTGAGTGCTGGGATTGAAGACTCTACCACCACTGCCCAGCTGAAATGCTTTTCTAATAAGGGGAAAAAAATCTCCCTGACTAGACCAGAGGCTATGGGGATTTTTGACTGGTATAGTCTTGCCTTGCAAAAGGAGCAGGGTTTGGATCTTCACATTTTATTTGGTGACTTCATCCAATATTATTATTTTAATGACAGGGTCTCATGTATGCTAGGCTATTCTAGGATGACGTCATTCTTTCACCTGTGTGTTAGAAGTACACCACCATGCTCAGATTATGCAGTACTGAGGGGTCGAGCCAGGGCTTTGTGCTGGGCCAGCACTCTACCAATTGAGAGTTTTTCTTGATTTTATTTTATTTTTTATTATTTTTTATTTTATTTTATTTTATTTTTTTTTGAGATAGGGTCTCACTGTAACCCTGGCTGGTCTGGATCCCACAGAGATCTACCCGTCCCTGCCTGATACCATGCCCACTTTTCTTGATTTTTTTTTTCTTTTGAGAGTCTCATTATGCAACCTTAGCTGCCCGAAATCACTGTATAATCCAGGCTTGCCTTGAGCTTGAAGCAATCCTCCTGCCTCAGCTTCCAAAGCTTGGGATTCACCATACCTGGCTTAAAGCAGAGGCTTTAATAGTTCCAAGCTGTGATTCAGCAAGACCACTTGGCTAACAGAGTGCGGTGTGACACTTCCCTGAGCTTTTTTTCCTCCTTTTTTCCTTATGCTTTTCTTACAAGATAGATATTATTATTTCCATTTTTTTCAGAACAGGAAACCAAGATTGAAAGCCCAAAGCCATCCAGCTTATTCATGACTGAGCTGGAAATCGAACTCTGCATTAATCCAGTCAACCTCAAAGCCCTTTTTCACAGACCGGGAGGATCATGCCTTTCTCTTGCTTGTAGCTTTACTGCCCCAAGAAATTTTATTAGTAAATTTAAGAACAAGTAAATTTAAGAACTAGTAAAAAGAACTAGTAAATTTAAGAACAAGTTTTCATGCTGGGCGGTGGTGGTGCATGTCTTTAATCCCAGCACTTGGGAGGCACTGTGAGTTCGAGGCCAGCCTGGTCTACAAGAGCTAGTTTCAGGACAGGCTCCAAAGCTACAGAGAAACCCTGTCTCAAAGATAGAGTTTCAGCCAGGTGTGGTGGCATATGCCTTTAATCCCAGCCTGATCTATGTAGCATGTTCCAGGACAGCCAGAGCTACATAATAGAGAGATCCTGTTTCAAAAAACAAACTCAACAACAACAACAACAACAAAAGAACAAATTTTTAAATCTGGGCATGATTGCATATGTCTGTAAATATAGCACTAGGGAGCTAGAGGCAGGAGAAGCATAGCACGAATAATAAAAACCTGAGGCTCAGAAGAGCAAAGCAGCCAGCCACTAGAGAGACCTTCTACCTCTACCAATGCTCAGACCCAAGGGGCGTTTCTGGATCAATCTTGTGTAGCCCAGGGTAGCCTTGAACTCACAGAGATCCATCTGCCTCTGTCACCAGAGTCCTGGGATTAAGGGCCTGTATGGCTGACTAGTATGACTGCTTTGCCTTCTGACCTTCAGGCTAGTTTTATTTGTTAAAATACAAATACTATACCACTATAGAGGACTGTAAGTTTAAGGCCATCCTCAGCTACATAGTGAATTTAAGTGTAGCATGGGCTACATGATACTCTGTCTCAAAAACTGACCAACTGCTGGGCTTGGTGAATGCCTTTATTCCCAGCACTCAGGAGGCAGAGGCAGGCAGGTCTTTGTGAGTTTGAGGCCATCCTGGACAGTCAGGACAGGTACATAGAAAACCAAAAAGAAAAAGAAAAAAAAAAAGAAGGAAGGGAGAGAAAGAAAAGAAAAAAAATCTGACTTTGAACTGGATTTAGTTTATCTGGTTTGAATCCCATCTTCATCTCTTTGAGGATTTGAAATAGTCTATAAAACTTAAACTGTAAGCCTTGAATTTCTTCCAACTATTTGCTGTATGGGAATGTAAAATAACACAGGCAATGTCTTAGGGTTTCTGTTGCTGTGAAGAGACACCATGACCACAGCAACTGTTACAAAGGAAAACATTTAACTGGGATGACTCACATACGGTTCAGAGGTTTAGTCCATTATCATTATGGTGGGACATGGCAGCGTGCAGGCAGATGTGGTGCTGGAGAAGGAGCTGAGGAGTCTCTTTTCTCCCCTTGAGACAGTTTCTCTGTGTAGCTTTGGAGCCTATCCTGGAACTCTCTCTGTAGACCAGGCTGTCCTGGAACTCTCTCTGTAGACCAGGCTGGCCTGAAACTCTCTCTGTAGACCAGCCTGTCCTGGAACTCGCTCTGTAGACCAGGCTGGCCTGGAATTGCTCACCATGTTTTATGTGGGTTCTGGAGCTACAAGCTCCAGAAGGTCTTTATAATTGTATGACGAGCACTTTACTGACTGATCTGAGCTATCTCTCCTGCCCCCCAACTTTTGTTCTTAAATTGAGCATACCCTACCTAATCCGGCTATTCGATTCCTATATACTTACTTAAGAGTGATCAAAGTACATGTCTGGCCAGGTAGAATGGTATATGCCTTTAATCCCAGTACTCTGAAGGCAGAGGCAAGAAGAACACCCTGAGTTTGAGGCCTGCTTGGGCTACTGAGTTCTAGGCCGGCCAGAGCTTCACAGGAAGACCCAGTATCACAGAACAAGAACCAACTCTCTCACTCTCCTTGCCCACACAGAAACACTCAGAGATTTCTTCACAAATGTTCATTGTGGCCTTTTTATTTCATTTTTTTGTTTGTTTTGTTTTTTCTTTATTTTTTTCAAGACAGGATTTCTCTGTAGCTTTGGAGCCTGTCCTGGAACTAGCTCTTGTAGACCAGGCTGGCCTCAAACTCACAGAGATCCGTCTGCCTCTGCCTCACAAGTGCTGGGATTAAAGGCGTGCACCACCACCATCCGGCCATTGTGGCCTTTTAAAAACTTTATTTTATGGGTATGTGTTTGGCCTGTATATCTGTCTATGCATCACATGTGTGTCTGATACCTGCAGGGGCCAGAAGAGGTCATCAGACTTCCTGGAAATGGAGTTGCAGATAACTGTGAGCTTCCACATGGGTATTGAGAATTTTTAGAACCAATAAATAGTGCTTGCTGTATTCAGTAGAACTCAGTGATCAGCATGTTCTGTGGGTGGTGGAGGGTGCAGGTTGTCTAGCAGAGCAATCTACAAAACCTTCATTTTCTACTTCCCACTTCAAGATATAATCCACATGAAGTTTCCTATAGGTGATGTGAAAGTTTGGCACCAATAAATGAATGCAGATGGAGTCAGGTGGTGGTGGCGCACGCCTTTCATCCCAGTACTCGGGAGGCAAAGGCAGGTGGATCTCTGAGTCTGAGGCCAGCCTGGTCTATAGAGTGAGTTCCAAAACAGCTAGGGCTACACAGAGAACCCTGTCTTGAAAAACAAAACAAAAAACAACAATAAAAACAGCAGCAATAATAACAAAAACAAAAAAGAGAGAGATGGGACAAAGAACTTTTTTTTTTCTTTTTTGTTTTCTGAGACAGGTTTCTCTGCACAACAACCCTAGCTGTCCTGGAACTAGCTCTATAGATCAGACTGGCCTTGAACTCACAGAGTTCTGCCTGCCTCTGCCTCCCAAGTGCTGGGATTAACAGCATGTGCCACCACAGCCTGGGGAACGTCTTTATTTTTAAAGTTTTTTTTTATTTTTAATTATGTGTATTTCTATGAGTGGGTTTATGTGCTTGAGAGACCAGAAGATCTCCTGGACCCGAGTTACAGTGGTTGTGGGGAACCAAACTTGGTGTCCTTTGGAAGAGCAGCAAGTGCCTTGAACCTCTGAGCCATCTCTCTGGCCAGCAAAGAACGTCTCGAGAGACCTTGAGTGCTAGAACTACTCATTTATCACTGGTTTGTTTGTGGTATTGGGGATCAAGCCCAGGACCTCACACTTGTGGCTCACACTCTACCAGTGAGCTACACCCCAGCTAAAGATGTTCTCTGACGTTACCCAAGGCTGGCCTCCAACTCCTTGGGGCAGGACCACCTCAGTCTCCCAAGTAGCAATGGCTGCAGGTGTGCACCGTTGTGACTGACGTTCTGAGGAAACTGCTAAGGCCCATCCACAGGTCCTGTCCTGTAGTTAGCCCTCACATTTGTTGACTTTAATTGAGTTTCTTGTGAGCGCTTCCATCCTACTTTATATACAGAATTTCATAGTCATTCAGAGCCCCTGATTTTTTCCAGGTGACACCAGGGGGCACTGTTTCCTCAATGATGCTTCTGGCATCCAACCATTTGAGACCTTTGAGAATCCTTAGCGATAGTCTCTTCGTGTATTATATAGTCCTACAAATTCAGACTGTTGTAAGTTGGGAGGCATCTGTCCTGGAGTTTGGTGAACTCTAGTAATTTCTTCTTTCAAAAATTTCTTCTTTCAAAAAGTCAGGGGTATAGCTAGCTCAGTGTTAGAGCATTTGTTTAACATGGACCAGGAGCTTCAGCGGTGTGTGTGTGTGTGTGTGTGCGTGTGTGTGTGTGTGTGTGTGTGTGCAATAAACACTTGAGTAATGATAAAAAGATAGAGGAAAAAACTGAAGGCTGAGGTAACTCTTTTAGTGCAGCTTTCCAGCTGAGGAACTGTCTGTCATGGGACAGAAGCTGCAGTGTGTAGAGGAGAATGAATTTTGGTTGGCCACAGGGAGACATTGGCTTAGAACAATGGTTAACAAGTATATTTTAGTTCAGATAAAGTCCTTATCATGGAACAAAGAAGCCTGTTATCCCAGGGAAACCCCCAGGCTCAGAGAACTTTGCAGGGAAGAAGCTAGAGCTGGTAGACACTATCAGGGATGTAGGCGGCTACTATTTCAGACGGGTGTGTGTCTGTGAGGTCATGCGGTTGGAAGTTTTGCCTGTTACTCATTCTTGCAATAGTTTTCATTTACTTTTTTTTTTGAATGGGTAATTCATGCCAAAGACAAACATTTCATGCAGCATTTAAAGGTATACAGTTTAACAAACAAACAAACAAACAAACGTGCTGTCTACTCTCTTATTTATTTATTCCTTCTAAAGCAATTACTGATTGCTGATAGCAGCTTTCTGTTTATTCTCTCTCTCTCTCTCTCTCTCTCTCTCTCTCTCTCTCTCTGTCTTATGTAGCCCAGGCTATCCTCAAAATCACAGTGTAGTCAAGGACCCTTCAACCTCTCTCCTGCCTTTACCTCCTCAGCACTGGGATTCCAGGTGTGCTGCCTGGTTCTCTGTGTGCTGGGGATTGAACCCAGGGCTTCATGCATTCAAGACACTCTAAGCTGAGGCACATTCTTGGGCATATTTTCTTCTTCCTTGATGGGATGTTGCTGTGTAGCCCAGCTCAAGTGTGAACTACTTCTGCCTCTCCTGTTTCCCAGATGCTGAGATTTCAGGTGCGAGCCATCACATGTGAATTAAATCTAAGGGACTTAATAGTTCTTAATTCTCTGTCATAATTGTAGAATACAAAAGGCTTTGGGTCTCTGCTTCATGATTCTGCCTCTATTTCCCCTTGTGACAAAATTTACTGCTCCCTTTTTCCTATTGTCTGTTACTTCTAGTATCTAATACAACTTTCCCCTACCTTTTCTGTCTGTTTTAATTCTTTTATTATATTTATTTATTTTATATGTATGAGTGTTGCCTGCATGTACGTCTGTGCACCATGTGCATGCTGGTGTCCAAAGAGGTCAGAGATGGCATCTCATTTCCTGGAATTGGAGTTACAGACAGCTGTGAGGCACTATATGGGTTTTGGGGACTGAACATAGGTCCTCTGCAAGAGCAGCAACCAGTGCTCTTAGCTTCTGAGCCATCTCTCCAGCCCCTGTGTTTGTGTTTGAGACTAAGCTTCAAAATATGACTTAGACTGTCCTCAAACTTGTGATTTTCCTGCTCCAGCCTCCCATTGCTGAGATTACAGGTATGCATCTAATATAATTCTTTTTTTTTTTTTTTTTTTTTTGATTTTTCGAGACAGGGTTTCTCCGTAGCTTTTGGTTCCTGTCCTGGAACTAGCTCTTGTAGACCAGGCTGGCCTCGAACTCCCAGAGATCCGCCTGCCTCTGCCTCCCGAGTGCTGGGATTAAAGGCGTGCGCCACCACCGCCCGGCCCTAATATAATTCTTGATCTTCTGTATTTTCACTTTCAGATTTGTCACCAGTTTTTTTTTTTTTAAATAATTCCTAGGGGTCCAGAGTTTCTTAGTAGTAGGAAGAACACAAGCTTCAGAACCAGAAGACAAATTTACAATCAATCCCACTACCTTTAGGTTACACATATTACCTTGGATTAGAACTAGAATTTTTATGACTCAATTTTTCCATCTATCAAACGGTAGTTACAACATTACTATTGTTGTGTATATATATGATGATTAAACAGAGGACATGTGCAGCATTACCATAGGCTAAGGACAGTGAGAGCTGAGGTCATATGAGATGCTGGCAGAACCAGGACTAGGATCTGTTTCCTGGTTCTCCAGCCTGCTGATAGTTCACTTTGCTCTCTGGTACAGCTCATCTGGGGTCAGCTGCCTCCTGCCTAGGACTCACAAACATTCATTAGGAAATCAGAAGACTTTAGGGGGTGGGTTTACAGTGTTTCCCTCTCTGGGGAAGAATGGTAACTTCTATTGTACCAACCACTGCTGGCCTGTCATGGAGCTCTTCACATGCAGAGGCTTGTAAGCACATCTTCATATTTTGCTTTCCATGAATGAAAGGGAATATCCCTTACCTGAAGTACTGCATGGTTTTTCATGTTATGCCTTTGGAGGTATACTGAGCTTTTTACATTGTTGCTTGTCTTTTACTTTATTTTTTATTTTGATACCAATCTTTTTATGGCCATTAATACATATTTTGGGGACTTCCAATCAGCATTCATCTAAGTTTAAAAACACAGAAACCCTCTCAGGCCCAAGAAAAATCATTTTAATGTTCCTCTAACTTTGAAATTCATTATAGCTCAGGAATTCAGAGTGGTGTGAAATTATTTGGGAAGTTGAAATATTTCCCGATTAAAAAATACTTTTTTTCTTTTTCTATATAGATGTAATAGATCATTTCAGTTGCCTGAGACCATGATATTCTATTTAAAAAACATGGCAGTGGTTAAAAACTATTCCTTGCCACTCTTCATGTTGTTACATTTAGCATCTCGAAGGTGGTGCTTCCCAGTTCACCATAGTGAGAGATTGGTTATTAACATTAGGAATTTCTCTTATTTGAGGGGTGCCACCAAAGGGCCACTGTGGCTGCTTGGTTAGCAATGATAATTATTTTCAGTTCAATCCACCAAACCTCTATTGGCTTTCATACAATTATTTGCCTGTTTTTCTAATCTACCTTGAGCAGGACCAAACTTATCAAAATAATTCCTAGGACACAGAGTTGAGCCTAGGCCATCTTATTTTTTTTTAATTACTTTTTTGAGTTAATCATCATGTGTCTGCACGAGTGCTGCAGTGTACATGTGGAGGTCAGAGGGCAGCTTGCAGGAATGAGCTCTCCTTCTACCATATGGGTCTGGGAGACTGAGTTCTGGTCATCAAGCTTGGCAGCTTGCTGAGCACTTTCACAGGCCCAGGATATGGCTTAAAGCCAGGAGTTCTGAGCGGTACTTTTTGGAGGCCTAAGTCCTTCCTGAGGACTTAGGATGGGCAACAGAACCAGGTTGGGATGTGCCAGTGACAAAAAAAATAAAATAAAAATAAAAACTGTCTATAGCTGGACTTGACTCTGGCCTTCTACCCTGTGCCAGATACCTACGAATCTACCGCTCTTATCTGCCTACCCATACTTCCACATCCAGCCCTTTTTCTCTTTTGACTCATCTTTAAGAGAAACATAGGGACACAAGCTGCACTTTTAGTTTTCTCTAGACTTAATGGGAAGCAAAAACATAGGCATCTGGGGAATCATTTCTTGGGGTTCTAACCCAGGTGAGTCTGCCTGGTGCCTCAGATGGGATGCTTGTATACCTGCTTCGTATTTCAAGCCCATGTTGGGGAACCTTGTCTAAAATGTTCCCTTTTTAGATCTATTCAGGGGTGAGCATACCATGGTCAGTAGGCTAAGCTGCCTACTTTTGTAGAGTTATATTGGAGCACAGCCACCTCATTTGTTTACATATTGTCTGTGGCTACTTGCGCGTGCCGCAACAGCAAAGTTGAGTAGTTGCAGCAGAGACTCCGCGGGCCACAAAGCTGAAAATATTGACTATCTGGCCTTTGCCGAGAAAAGCTTGCTGACCCTCTGATCTAGGGCATCTCTTTTGCTCAGTGTCTCCTTTAGTTCATGCCCTTGGTGGAAGCAAAAGAAGCTGATGGCTTCCTCTAGCCATAGGCTAGTGGACACCTTGCTTAGGTGACTTAAGTGCTTCTGTGTGACCATACGTTATTGTATGTGTAACTGCACTCTGTGAAGTGGGCTGGTAACTGGCTTGCTTTTTTTTTTTTTTTGAACAGTAACTTTAAATTCTGCTGTATGTGGTGATAGGTTGAAACTCTGGCCTCTTACCAGCCCTGAAATGGCTCTTATCTAGATCAGATTTCACTGTTTTCCACTTTCTGTTGGTTTTCCCTCCTGTTGGTGTGCTGTCTTAACCACACCCCTTTCTTGAGGATGCCTTGAATCTTCTGCTCTTATCTTCTTAAAGAATTAAGTCAGCCTGTCCCTCTTCTCAATTACATCCTTTTCTTTCTTTCTTTTTTTTTTTTTTTTTTTTTTTTTTTTTTTTTTTTTTTTTGGTCTTTCGAGACAGGGTCTCTCTGTAGCCTTGGGGCTTGTCCTGGAACTAGCTCTTGTAGACCAGGCTGGCCTTGAACTCACAGAGATCCACCCGCCTTTGCCTCCTGAGTGCTGGGATTAAAGGTGTGCGCTGCCATCACCACCTGGCTCATTTGTTTATTTAAGACTTTTATTTTGTACGTGCATGAGTGTTTTGCCTTCATGTATGTCTGTGTATCGTGTGCACGCAGGGCCTGTGGAAGCCGATAGAAAGCATACGATCCCCTGATCTGGAGTTGCAGAGTTGTGAGCTGTCAAATGGGTGCTGGAAATAGAACCCATATCTTCTTTTTTTTGTTTTTGAACCCATGTCTTCTTAAGCACTGAATGATCTCTCCAGCCCATATATCTTTTTCTTTAAATTCAAACTGTAAATTTTCTGTCTATTCCTATTCTTGGTTTATTCTTCCCATTCCATATCTGGGCCACAAAAAAAATCCCTAAGTTTCTTTAATATGTAAGTTTAACTATTGTATTTGTATTATGTTCATGTAAATGAATTGCTTGTCTATGAATTTGTAAGTTTCTGTGAAAATGTCTATTCCTGAGTATTTTTCTTCTAGTAACTAGTGCAGCATTTGGGAGTACTTTACAAGCAATTGTTGACTAGTTGATACTTCTTCTTCATCAAAGGTCTCTCAGCATTTGATTCGTCCTCTGATGGGTGTGAGCCTGGCTTTGCAGTGTCACGGGAGGGAGCTAGCAGCATTGCTTCGGATGAAGGACCTAGAGATCCAGGGCTACCAGGAGAGTGGGGCTGTGCTGAGCCGAAGTAAGAGGGCATTGGAGGAATGGGTGGGAAGTAGTAGTCTAAGGGTCTTAGAAAAGGGGAGTATAATTTGCATTAAAAATACTTCTGGAGCTAGGGTGTTGATCAATTGGTGGGGTGCTTGCTTAGCATATGCCAGCTGCTGGGATTGATCCTTAGAACTGCATAAATGGGAGTGCTGGTGTATGCACAGATGGTCCCAGCACTTGAGGTAGGAGCAGGAGGTAGGAGTTTCCTTGGCTACACAGTAAGTTCAGAGTTAGCCTGGGCTTCATTAGACCCTGTCTCAAAACAAAACAAAAACAACAAAAAAAATTTCTCTCCAAGGATAGGTGCTAGGAACTGTAGCAGCTGGGGACTTAATACTGGATGTCCCTTCTACCTGCCTCAGGTACCTGGCTGAGGCCCATGTAGCCAGCAGAAGCCATAGCCAGGTCCAGACATGTCCTAGACAGTGGGGAGAAAAGACTTCAGAAAGGGCCAATAGCTCTTCAACATTGTGTTAGCACAATGTGAGCTCCAGAGCCAAGGAACCACTATAGCTCCAGTTTCAGAATAAAAGCTCTACACAGCCTTTGTCATTGCGGCAGGAAAATCTAGAGCAAACGCTCCTGCTGAACTGTTGTTACTAGTCACCCCAGTTTCTCCTTCTGTCTGTCCTCATACTCTCAACCTTTTCTCTCTCTGACCTAGGGCTCTGTGGGTGTCAGGTCTCTGGCTTCTTTTCCTAGAAGTCCTGGGTTCTCTTCCCTATCATCTGATAGTTATGAAACCCACCCTTAGGCTCATGTTTTCTTTATCTCTTCTTAATTACAGGTCGATTGAAGACAGAGCCATTTGAAGAACATTCTTTCTTGGAACAGTTTATGGTAGAGGTAAGGTATTTGCTCCTCCTCCTCCTCCACCTCCTCCTCCTCCTCCTCCTCCTCCTCCTCCTCCTCCTCCTCTTCTTCTTATTCTTCAAGTTTGGGCAGAGTGCCTGGGTGGCAACCTGCATTTTGGGCGTTACGTGGCTTGTGTGGTTGGAAAGCCCTTTGCCTGAAAAAGTTGCCTGTGGAAAGTTTGATGAAGCTTGAGATGTGTGTAGAGAAGGTGGGGACAGAAGTGAAAAGGCAAAAGTGGGCTTTTCCTCCTCAACATCACTGTTAAGATGGCATGTGATATGTCATTTAAAATTCTTTAATGTTGGGAAGGTGGGTTGGCCAGTATTAACTTCTGTTGTTGAGATCTGAATTGTGTAGAAGGGTGGTCATTTATTCGTTGTCTGGTCTCTTTAGCATCCAGTGATAGAGGAAGGTGTAAAAAGCCCAGGGCTACCATTTGGGGACTGTCTTGTGGGCACACCAGGCTGTGGAAAATCACAGTGTTTATACAAGGGGACTGGCACAGGAATGAATGGGGAGTAGATAATTGTGGCCTGTCAGAAGCTTCTGCCTAGGTTTCCCTTCTAAGGATTGAGCTTAGCCAAAAGAAATATTCACTGAATGCCAAACAGTGGGAGTATTAATAATAGTGACCTTTGATAATACCAGTCAATATTGGTCTTTCCCTTCTCGAGTCTTCTGGAACTTGTTGGTTATGTGGGTAGTACCTTGGTATTGTTGCTCCATTTTAAATTTATACGTATCAGTTACCCACGTTGTTACTTTATGCTGAAAGCAGACAATGCTTTTATAATATTATATATGGATTGTTCATTTTTATGTTTTGCCATTTAAACTAATTATCAACTTTTCATTGGCAAAGTCTATGTCTCATACCTTTCCTGAAGGGGAAAGTTAGCATTTTCCACAGGGAGAGGCATAAAGCAAGTGTTCTTGGTTGAGAACTTTCAGGTCTTCCTCTGAACCATGACTGAGCTCTCACACCCAGAGTCTTAACGCTCAGAGAAAAAAGTGTGATGTGGGTTCTCCATCCTTTTACTGGAGCACTCATACTCTGCAGGAGGAGGAGTCACGCCTGTTTTATTTACTTGTTTGTTTGTTTGTTTTTCTGGGGTTTTTTTTTGTTTGTTTTTCGAGACAGGGTTTCTCTGTGGCTTTGGAGCCTGTCCTGGAACTAGCTCTTGTAGACCAGGCTGGCCTCGAACTCATAGAGATCCGCCTGCCTCTGCCTCCCGAGTGCTGGGATTAAAGGCATGCGCCACCACCGCCCGGCTTGTTTGTTTTTCAAGACAGGGTTTCTCTGTAGCTTTGGAGCCTGTCCTGAAACTCACTTTGTAGGCCAGGCTGGCCTCAAACTCACAGACATGCGCCTGTCTCTGCCTCCCAAATGCTGGGATTAAAGACATGTGTCACCACTGCCGGTTTATGTATTTTATTTATTACTATGTGTATGTGTGAATGGTGTACATAAGTGGGGACACATGTTTCCTGGGATTGTGTGACAAGTGCTTTTGTTTGTTTGTTTGTTTTTGAGACAGGGTTTCTTGGCCTTGACTGTTCTGGAACTCACTCTGTAGACCAGGTTGTCCTAGAACTCACAGAGATCCATCTGTCTCTACCTTCCAAGTGCTGGGATTAAAGGCGTGTGCCACCACTGCCTGACTTGGCAAATGCTTTTTACCCAGTGAACCATCTTGCTGGCCCCAGGTGTTAGTTTTTGTTGGGGAAAAAGATTATTAAACCAGAACTTGTAAGCGATTCTCAAGGCCACCTTTCTCTCAGTGACTTTTTCTCTCTATTAATTTGAACTTGAAAAGAGGTTAATGTAGTCTAAGGGTGACATGCTAATTCCTTCCCTCAGTTACTTAGTGAAACTGTACAAAGCTAATTCCCCTGCCTCATACTTTTTCAGCTTAGCTTCTACACATTCTATGTGCTTTCTGTGCCAGCTATATGGAATGACTTTGACTTTTCCCAAATGCTATTTTCGCTTGCCTGTGTCTTTGCATACATTCTCCCTTTGTTGGGAATGCATAGTACCTTCTCCTTATCTACCCTGCTCTTTCTTTTGGTTGTTTGAGACAGGGTTTCTCTGTGTAGCTTTAGCTGTCCTGGAACTAGCTCTGTAGAACAGGCTGGCCTCGAACTCACAGAGATCCACCTGCCTCTGCCTCCCCTGGGTTGGGATTAAAGGTGTGCGCCACCACTGCCTGGTTCTATTTATCTTTTTAAGCATTAGTTTCAGTTTCTTGGGAGGCTTTTCTAGACCTTCCTTGTAAGCATAATCCTCCCCTGCTACTAAAATGCTGCAAAAATTCTGTTTCTGCTGCCACTTACTGTTTATATGTTGTCTGCAAGACTGTAGCTTTCCTCTGCACTGACCTGTGAACATTTCTGAGATCAAGGACTGGATGAATGCATTTCTATATCCTTCACATGGATGGTAGTGGCTAGTAGTAGAGTCTTACTATGTTTTTTGAATATTTTAATTCATTTGTACCAAAGGGATCTTGTGAAAATTGTGGCAATGTGTCTCAAGGATGCAGTGTTGCTTATTAGAGTTGTATTTGAGGAAGTCTGTGATTCTCAAGGTTTATTTTATAGTCTGGAACAAATTACTTCCCTCAGAACCACTACCATCTCATTTGTAAAATTGAAGGCTCATCTTTTTCATGCTGTCATGGGAGAGAAAGCCCTGTAGAATGGTAAGAGAAAGCATGTAGAATCAGGTGCCCATAGGGTGTTGGTGTGTGTGTGTGTGTGTAAAAATAAAAGTTGCTCTGGTTAGGTACCACAAAGCTGAAATCCCAGTCCTTGGGAAGCTAAGGTAGGACCATGAGTTAGAGGCAAGCCTGGGCTGCATTGTGGGTTTAAGGTTAGTCCTAGCTACATAGTGAGAACCTGCTGTTAAAAAAAAATAAAATATAAAATAATAAATAATGAAGGGTCAGAGAGATGGCTCAGTGAGTAAAGAAAGCACTTGATGCGGTTGTAAACCTGATAACCTACATTCAAAGTAGGACCCTCAGGGTAGGAGAGAACCAACTCCTGCAAACTATCCTCTGACCTACACACACACACACACACACACACACACACACACAATTAACAAACAAACAAACAAATAAATACTATTCTTAAACATCACACTTTTGAAAAACAGAAGGCCCTGGGTGGTGGTGTTAATCCCAACACTGGGGAAGGAGAGGCAGGTGGGTCTCTGAGTTCAAGGCCAGTCTGGTCTACAGAGTGAGTTCCGGGAAAGTCAGGAATACACAGAGAAACCCTGTCTTGAAACAAACAAACAAACAAACAAAAAACAAAACCAGGAGGCTATAGTCTCCCGTCTCCCAGATTTTTTCCTTTTATGTTTTTAATTCTGTGAGACTTGACTGTGATCCACTCAGATCCCAGGAGACCAGAGAGAATTTATTGAAGTAGCTGGTTCCAAAACACAACATCCAAGTCATGTGTATGGCTCAAGCCTGTAAAATCCTAGTCATAAGGAGGCTGAGGCAGGAAGATTACCATGAGTTTTAGGCTGCCCTGAGCTAGAATGAGTACCAAGCAGCTTACATAGAAAAAAAAGTGTGTGTGTGTGGGGGGGGGTGTCAGAGGATTTGTAGGAACCATTTCTCTCCTTCCACCGTGTGGGTTCTGAGGGTCGAGGTCATCAGGTTTGGTGGCAACCTCTTTTGCTCTCTGGGCCACCTCACCAGTCTCAGATTTTCTATTTTGAAGATAAGGAAATGAGCCCCAGCAGTTAAGGGGCTGAAGTCTGTATGCTTAAGGCCGTCCCCATCCATCCCTGTTTTATGTATCTCACTAGTCTAACTGGCTGTACACACCAGTCAAGGGAACCATGACCACTTGGGTGATGAGAATTTTTGTGACCTCTGGGGTGCCTGTTCTATCTTCAGAGTGTCCTGTATAGCTGCTAGAATGGGAAGGTTTGATACTGGGCTGTGGAGCTATAGCATCTTTTCAGTTACTGTGCTTACCCAGGGTCCTATAAACAGGACATAAAAGGGTCAGGAGGTCACCCGAGACTGGACTGAAAGGATGTGCCAACAAAATAAACAACATTCAATAGAAAATAAACAAACCCAGGAGACAGTTTGGGATGAACAGGCAAGAAGGCCAGGCTAGTGTCAACGGCCATGCGGTCAGGGCCTGGGGCCACTTCTATTCCCATTGGAAATACTGCTAGGCAAAAGGCCTTAGATTCATAGAGGACAGGGGCGGGAGGGCAGAGAGAGTTCTGGGATACTGAAGCTAGAGAAGATTATTTAACCACTGGATGGGGGTTACTTCCCTATATTTGATCTTTTGCTTAATTCTTCCCTTCATAAACCCTTATTTAGCCAGGTACACACCTTTAACCGCAGCACTTAGGAGGCAGAAGTAGGCAGATCTCTGAGTTCAAGAGAGGTCTCCATGGCTCGTTGCAGGCCAGACAGGGCTAAATAGAGACACTGTCTCAAAAAACAAAACAAACACAATCAAACAGAGAAATACAACAATGAGAAATCAACCTCTAAATTTTCACTTTCCGAGAACCTATGAACACCAATATCGCTAATGACCCAACTAAAGGGAAAATTTGCTGTGTGGCTCAGGCTGACTTGGAACTCACAGAGATCTACCTGCTTCTGCCTCCTGAGTACTGGGGCTAAAGGTGTGTACCTGACTAAATCAGAGTTTCTGAAGAGAAGAATTAAACAAAAAGATCAAATATGGGGAAGTAACCCTCATCCAATGGTTAAATATCTTTTTGACGTCTTGGAACTCACCCAGTAATGTTGATAGTTCAGGGTTGGGTATGGTGTTTGTTGGGTAATCCTTAGATAGGCTAAGATCCCCCAAGTACACCATTACCCAAGACTAGAGGCTGAGAGGCCTCTAGGAGTGGAAGAAAAGCCAAGGAATTGGAGACTGTTGTACATGGCACTATGACTATGTTAAAGTGATCGGGCTGGCGCAGCCCCTTGCAGGCTGTTCTGCTGGAGGGAGTTCCTTTCCCTGGCCCTGTCCATGCCTTTCTCTCTCCATCTGGTTGCTATCAGCCTGTGTGGCTGCTGGCAGGATCTTTATTTATTTATTCCAGTGTAATGGGGTGAGGAGGGAGCTGGCCTGTGGTTGGTTTTCTGAGGCTATGCCACTGAGCCACAGGCGGTTTGCATGGGTGTGTGAGTCACTGGGGCTGCATGCTGCTCAAACCAGACTCGGCCAGGCTCAGGGACAGCAGGCAGCCCAAAATAGAGCCCCGCCCTCTGCAGCTGGCAACCTCTGGCTAGAAATCAGCCCTGGACACCAAAACCTGGGCAGCTGCACAAAGTTGGCTTTCCCTGGGTGGGGGCCCTTAACAGAGATAGAGATTTTGCAGTTCTCTCTTTAGATTTTACTCAAGGATACCCAGCATACCAATGGCTCCCGTGGCCGTATTCTGAGTCTCTCAGAACATTTAAATACTCTCCTCGGTGTAAAATGTTAGCTATGAAGTTTGGGGGTGATCGTTAACATTGACCTGACTAGGCATCCTAAATGTAGCCATAGCATAGTCTGGTTCCAGCCTCATTCTAGAGCATTACTTATATAATGAAGATACCCACTGCTGCTCTTCCTAAGCTTGAGTTTATGTCAAAGGCACTGGGAAGACTTGGGGAGACTCGCAACCTGAAAATTGTTATTCTGTTACATACATCCACAGTGTTCTTCTCATTTTCTTTGCATAGCTCCCCCCTTTTTTATTTGCTACCCAGGGTTGTATCCCCATGGTCTTATTTGCCATTCTCCTTCCGTCTGGGTAGTCTCACAGGGAGGCCAGTCTCAACATCACCAAAAAGCTCTTATGTTTTTTTCTGCATCCTTGATATTTCCACATGGATTTCTCACAAGTATAATCCCATCCCATGCATGTTCCACATGAATTATCTACTTCTCCAAACCCATTTCTTTTGTTGTATCCCTTATCTTGGCAAATTGAGCCATTATCAATCAGTTTTCTTTTTTTATACATTTTTTATTGATATTTATTGAGCTCTGCTCCCTTCCCTGCCTCTCCCTTTCCCACTGCAATTCTCCCCCAGGATCCCCATGCTCCCAATTTACTCAGGAGATCTTGTCTTTTTCTACTTTCTACTTCCCATGTAGATATCTATGTAAGTCTCTCTTAGTGTCCACATTGTTGTCTAAATTCTCTGGGATTGTGGTTTGTAGACTAGCTTTTTTTGCTTTATGTTTAAAAACCACCTATGAGTGAGTACATGTGATAATTGTCTTTCTGTGTCTGGGTTACCTCACTCAAAATTATGTTTTCTAGCTCCATCAATTTTCCTGCAAAATTCAAGCTGTCGTTATATTTTTTTGCTGTGTAGTACTCCATTGTGTAACTGTACCACATTTTCCTAATCCATTCTTTGGTTGAGGGGCATTTAGATTGTTTCCAGGTTCTGGCTATGACAAACAAAGATGAGACAAAGTTGAGACATGTCCTTGTGGCACGATGGAGCATCTTTTGGATATATACCCAAAAGTGGTATTACTGGGCCTTGAGGAAGGTTGTTTCTTAATTTTCTGAGAAATTGCCACATTGACATCCAAAGGGGTTGTACCAGCTTGCATTCCCATCAGCAGTGCAGAAGTGTTTCCTTTACTCCATAACCTTTCCAGTATAAGCTGTCATCAGTGTTTTTGATTTTGGCCATTCTTCCAGATGTAAGATAGATTCTCAGAGTTGTTTTAATTTGCATTTCTCTGATGACTAAGGATGTTGAACATTTCCTTAAGTGTCTTTCAGCCATTTTAGATTCCTCTATTGAGAGTTCTCTGTTTAGGTCTGTACTCCATTTTAAAAATTGGATTATTTGTTCTTTTGAGGACCAATTTCTTGAGTTCTTTGTATATTTTGGAGTTCTGACCTCTATCTGATGTGGGGTTAGTGAAGATCTTTTCCCATTCTGTAGGCTGTCATTTTGTCTTGTTGACCATGTCCTTTGCTTTACAGAAGCTTTTCAGTTTCAGAAGGTCCCAATTACTAATTGTTTCTCTCAGTGTCTGTGCTGCTGGGGTTATATTTAGGAAGTGGTCTCCTGTGCCAATGCATTCAAGTGTACTTCCCACTATCTCTTCTATGAGGTTCAGTCTAGTTGGCTTTATGATGAATTCTTTGATTCATTTGGACTTGAGTTTTATGCATGGTGATAGATATGGGTCTATTTTCATTTTTCTACATGTTGATATCCAGTTATACCAGCACCACTTGTTAAATATGCTTTCTTTTTTCCATTTGATATTTTTTGCTTCTTTATCAAAGATCAGGTGTTCGAAGATATATGGATTGATATCTGGGTCTTCTATTTGGTTCCATTGGTCCTCCTGTCTGTTCTTATGCCAATACCAGGCTGTTTTCAGTACTGTAGCTCTGTAGTAGAGTTTGAAGTCAGGGATTGTGGTGCCTCCAGAATTATTGCACAGGATTGTTTTGGCTATCCTGGGTTTTTTGCTTTTCCAAATGAAACTGAGTACCATTCTTTGAGGTCTTTGAAGAATTTTGCTGGGATTTTGATGGGCATTGTGTTGAATATCCATTTTCTAAGCTAGAAACTAGGGATTCACCTGTATTCCTATGTTCCTCTTGGTCTTTGCATCCAATTGTGACTCACCAGCTATCATGAATTCTGGTTTCCTCTAGTCTAGCTTCTGTTGCCTTAGATAAAGATTACCTTTTTTGCTTTGACCCTGCAGCAGCCTCCATACCTGTCTTCCCATCTTCCCCTTTCTACTCAACAGTTGAATTTATGTTTATCAGAACAGTCTCTTTGAAGAACCTGATTGTCCTGCTCTCTTGTTTACTATCCTGTAGTGATTCATAGTGGTTTATAATGGCCTATAGGATAAAGTTCAAACTCCTTGTTCTCTAGACAAGACCATTCATGCCACTTCATCCTGGTCCTCCTTGGCTTTATCCTTGTGCCCTGCACTTGTACACAGAAGCATCGACAGCGTCCCACGTGTACACATCTCATTCCATTTGACTAGTATTTTCTTCTCATGTTCTGTTCAATGTTCCAAGCCCTATGTGTGCATTATCCCTTTGTGGGTCTTCTGTGACGATTTTTCCTTCCCTCAGCCTGATCTTCTTTCAGGCATAATAGTGCTCTTCCTATACCCTGTGCCAGAACATTTGTCATATGGGAGGATCCAGAGAGCAAGAAGGGAGACAATGGAAATTGAGTTAGCTACCCCTCCATTTAGATTTTTCCTGTATGGTACTTTGTAAGTCTTTTTCCTCACAGTTTTTTTTTTCAGGCAGTCTCACTAAGAGGCTAAATTGGCCTCAAACTCATTATATTCCTCCATTAGACTCCCAAAGGTTGGAATTACAGGGATATGGCAGGGACACTGCTCAAATTCTTTTCTAATATGGTTTTCCTTCCTTCCTTCCTTCCTTCCTTCCTTCCTTCCTTCCTTCCTTCCTTCCTTATTGAGACAGGGTTTCTCAGTAGCTATGGGGTCAGTCCTAGAATTCACTTTGTAGACCAGGCTGGCCTTGAACTCACAGAGATCCATCTAGCTCTGCCTCCCCAGTGCTGGGATTAAAGGTGTGTGCCACCATCGCCACCGCCGCCCGGCTCCAGTATGGTTTCTACATTAACCCTCTCTTCTCTTTCTCTCCACCTCATTGCTTGTTTCTCCTCACAAACTTCTGCCAGTCACTTGCTGAACTGTTGGAGTACCTAAGGACTCAGTCCTTGGTTTTCTTTCTTCTTTTTTTAAAAATTACTTTATATTTATTTATTCAATATGCATTGGCATTTTCCTTCATATATATCTTGTGAGGGTGTCAGATCTCCTGGGAGTAGAGTTGCAGGCAGTTGTGAGTGCCATGTGGGTGCTGGGAATTGAATTCAGGTCTTCTCTAGAAGAGCAACCAGTGCTCATAACCATCTCTAAAACTTCTGTCCTTGGTTTTCTTTTTTTTTTAATATTTATTTATTTATTTATTATGTATACAATATTCTGTCTGTGTCTATGCCTGCAGGCCAGAAGAAGGCACCAGACCTTATTACAGATGGTTGCAAGCCACCATGTGGTTGCTGGGAATTGAACTCAGGACCTTTGGTAGAGCAGGCAATGCTCTTAACCTCTGAGCCATCTCTCCAGCCCTGTCCTTGGTTTTCTTATCTTTTCTCCTTACTCTCATTCATCTTGACTGGTCTCATGGCTTTAAGTATTCTCTGATGGGCCTTCCTCGACAACTCTAAACTGTTTGCTCGGTATTTCCGAGTGAGAGCCTGGCATGGTGGTACATGCTATAGTCCTAGCACTCAAGGGGCTAAAGGCAAGAGGGTGACAGGGAGTTTGAAATCAGCCTGGGCTATAAAATGAGCTCAAAGCCAGCCTAGACTACTCAGTAAGACTCTGTCTCAAAACAAACCTGAAGAACTCCTAAAGCAAATGCACATAACAAATTAATTAGTATAATCAGTATTTCTCTGGAAATAAGATAGACATTTTATATTCTGTATGTCCTAAACTAAATTCCTAGTCTTACATCCCAAGTTGCATTCCCAAGAACCAAACACCTTCCTATTTAAGTTAGTGGAAACTTCATTATCTTAAAACCTTGATGTCCCCTTTGGTGTTTGCTCTCTTACACCCTCTGTCCATTCCTTCATAAGGTACCATTGGCTCTACCTGAAAGAAGGAACCATAATGTCACTGCTGTTATCACTGGCCTCCTTACTGGCATCTCTGCTGCTACCTTAGGAACTTAGGTGGCTAGTTCTAGCTCAGAGTTTCCCATGAAGTGGCTAGTTGCCCCATAACCATCATGCCACTACTGCACCAGTAGCTGTAGCTTGCTAGGGTGGTTGGTATTGGATAGCATGCAGGGTCCAGTTAAAAACCTTTGGTGTCTTTTCTCCCCCAGCACCTGCATAGTGCCTTCTGATACAATGTGAACTAGTCTTTAGGGAACAAGTTCCTGATAAGTTCAAGGTTGATTTCTTTATGCCCTGCATCCAAAGAGAGTGGTGTCTTTAGTAATCGGGTCTTATAATCTATTTGTGGTAGACAACCAAGAGTGATAGCAATGACCTGTGTTGTTCTATGTGTCTCTGAGGCCTCCTTAACCAATAACTTATAGAGTGTATCCCATGCCTGATGATACCCTCATTGTCCATTCAGAGGGGGTATTTCTGTTCAAACTCTTTTTTAAGCATATTTTAATTAGCTTGGAAACTGGTAGATTTCTGTAAAATTTCCCCTCTCCACCTAGCCATACCTATCACTTCATTTCCACCTCCCTAATGCTGGGATTAAAGGTGGGCACCACCACCACCTGGGTGATTTCTCCTTTTTATTCATTCCAGAACTCCAGCCCATAGTGTGATACTGCTCAAATTTGCAGAAGCTGAGCTGACAAATTAACATACCCAGAGCTTTGTCTTCTAGGTCATTCTAGGTCTTGTCAAATGGACACTCAGCATTATCTATGACGGCTTAAGGGATTCCTTCAAGGGCTCATTTGGTCCATTTAGTTTATTTATTTATTTTCAAAACTGGGTTTCTTTGTGTAGTCTTGGCTGTCCTGGAACTCCCTCTGTAGACCAGGCTGGCTTGGAACTCACAGAGATCCACCTGCTTCTGCTGGTCCAGTTAATTTTACACTTAAAGTCTGAGCCATTTTGATGTTGTACATTTGCCTCTTAGACTCTTTACTCCCAGAGCCCCTTCTGATCCAGTGTAGGTAAGGGTAGGGATGGGACATCACTTGGAGATGCTGATTTAAAGAAGAAAAGGTCGAGGGCTGGGTTGGTCGCACGACTCAGCAGGGAAAGACACTGTTGCCAAGACTGACAACCTGAGTTTGATTCCCAAGAACCACATGGAATCCGCACGGAAGGAGAGAACCCCTCCCACAAGTCGTTCTCTGACCTCACATGTACTGTAGCATACACATGCCCATGTATGCGTACACATACACAGATAATTGTAATTGTAAAAATTAAAAAGAACAAAGGAACTATTAGTTATCCAGGTATGGTAGCTTATGTCTATAATTCTGGCAATTGGGAAGAGCTGAGACAGGAAGATTGCCATGAACTTGAGGCTAACCTTGGCTACATTATGAGCCCTTGTCTCAAATAACAGAACTAACTAAAATAAAAAAGGAGCCTTTAGTGGAAGTGGCAGTATTCCTTTGAGAGGTTAAAGGGAGAGCAGGGTGAGACTGTTTAATTTAATACTCTTATATACAAAAACTTACTTTGTGTGTCTGGAGGGCATGTACTAACAGAAAAGATAAACCAAAGAATAACTATCTATGTATATAGCATCATGGGAAAGACTGATACAATGTAATACACATTTCTATTTCATACAAAGTGTATGGACTCTCCCTAAAGCTGTTGCTACTTTTTACCTTTTGGTTTTAACAAGTAGCATTCTCAGTGTGTATTCAATTTCCCAGGAAAACAACCTCTGAGGATGTTTCAGTTATTGGAAGAGCATTAACTTCCATGTAGTAACTGGATTTAAATGTCTTCATTCCTAAACGAACTAACAAAAATCAGGTTAAAGATGTTAGACCTTTCTATTTTTGCTGGGCAGGAGGACCAGTGAGGTTCCAGGAGTAGCTTTTCTCTGTCTGCCCTGTGCAAGGGTAGGGAGTGTTCCTGGCCTTTCCATGGTGATGGAGATTTAAACTCAGGTCTTCCTGCTTGCACAGAAAGTACTCTTACCCACTGAGCCATCTCAACCCCCAGGTAAGGCCTTTCGATCCATGTAGTTCTTTCCTAGCCCAGCTCTTTCTCCCACCTCCCTTCCTCTCTTTTCTCTTTCTCTCCTTCTCTATCTCTTCTATAAGGTTCAGTGTTGTTGGCTTTATGTTGAGTTCTTTGATTCATTTGGACTTGAGTTTTGTGCATGGCAACAGATATGGATCTATTTTCATTCTTCTACATGTTGATATCAAGTTATGCCAGCACCATTTGTTAAACATGCTTTCTTTTTTCCATTTGATATTTTTTGCTTTATTGTCAAAAATCAGGTGTTCAAAGGTGTGTGGATTAATATCGGGTCTTCTGTTTGGTTCCATTGGTCCTCCTGTCTGTTCTTATGCCAGTACCGACTGTTTTGGGTAGACAGACGTTTTCTTGTAATGGGCCTCTTACTGCTGCTGTGTCGGTGTCAGTGTGAGCACACGGTTTGTATGTGCGCACATCTTTGTGGAGGGGCCTGAAGCTTCAACTTTGAGTGTTGTCATTCATTCTTGCACTTTTCTCCAGACTGGATGGCCAGCTTGCCTGCCCCTGTGTTAGGATTACGAGCATATGCCGCTGCCCTGGACTTTACGTGGTGTGAGGATCAGACTGGTCCCTGTCTTATACAGTAAGCACTTTAACAGTGAAGTCCTCTCCCTAGCCCCTGTCCCCTTTGGTTTTATTAAAAACACTGCAGATGGTGGTTCCTCTAATTGTATCTTGAGTTTAAAAGTGTCACAGGTGTTTGGAGATTCTTTACTGACCTTGTGCCCTTCTTTAGGGAAGGATGTAGATTCAGTTACATAACTTTCATTGAGTCGCACACATACAGTGAGAAATCCTCCCTCACTTCTGGGGCTTTGCTCGTCTAGAGAAGTCCTGGATAGTGGGTAGAGGTTCTCACTTGGAAGGGATCTGATCCCTCTCCTAACTCACAGCTGCCTTCCTGTAACTTTATTGGCCAGAGAAGGACAAGCATCTGTGGCCTTCTGCCTTTTGTTTTCTTATATTTTGGACAGTTTAGGATCTAGTGTTTTATCCCCCCAATCCTAGAGAGCCCTAACGACCAGAGAATGTTCTAGCTGTACTGACTGCTCAGAACTATCTGGGTGGACCAGCAGCAACATACAGACCATGAGTTGGACTCTCCTGAAACTGCCTGCGGCTGGAAGCCTGAATCAAATGGCCATTGTGCTGCTCCTATCGGGGCTCCCCATGCCAGTGTTCAGCTTGTCCTCACATATAAATATAGGTCTCTCTAGATATAAAAAGTGAGAGAGTCTGTAAATTGCTTTTTTTTCTATACTCCCTTTCATGAGGCAAGCTAATGAGATGCATATCGTTAAAGGTCTGATGTTTTGTGGTATGGAGTCTTTTAAACTGGATGTGCCTGGCTTAGTTATGGCAAATATTTACCAAAAAAAAAAAAAAAAAGGACATACCATATAAAATTAGAGTTCTGAAAATAGTACTGAGAGAGGGAGGAAAAAAAAAAACAGGACAGAAAATACAGGCCAGTCTGTTTGGGGAAAAGGGGAAAAGATAAAATGAGAGAAGCGCCGGCAGTAAAAACAGCATCTTAGTAAACAGACTATAAAAAAATGTGACCTGCTTTCTGGCAACCCTGGCGGCTGTTGAGCGGGTGAAGGTGGCAGAGCTGGCGTCTGTGTGGACACACGGTGCCCGGGGCGCATGGCTCCCCTGGCCTCGCAGGGCGTTAAATTTAGCCACATAATGATGGGCCTGAGTAGCTGCCCCTTGTTGACCACACCATAATTACTGCTTTGCTTTATGAATTTTATTTTGCTTATTCTGTTTCCTCCTTCTTTGGCACAAAAGAGGCCTGGAGTGGGGGGAGTCCCGCCCCCACGCCCCTCCCCTTACTGGACAAATGAGTCTTCACTGAAACTTGGGCTCCTGGGCCATCAGAGTACAGAGTAGGAGCCACTGATGAATCAGAGTGGGAGGGAGGGCTGGCTTCCCAGCGTTCTGCCTCTTTGGTCTTGCTTCTTAGCTCCTGGTGGGTGGGGGGAGATATCCTGCAGTCTTTGGCCTGAGGTGGCAGAGCACTTTCACGTGAGTCTAAAATGTCAAGTTTTACTCTGTTTTACACCCTCCAGAGTGAGAATCTGCCAGGTGTCATTGGATGCTTTGGGTGTTTGGTCCTAAGCCTTCTCCTAGCTACCTCCCTCCAGTTAAATCCTTGGAAACCTGGAAGATTTGATAGCATTTTGCATCAAGAAAAAGTACAGCTGGGCATAGTAGCACACACTTTTAGTCCTAGCACTTGGGAGGCTGGGGCAGGCAGACCACTGTGAGTTTGAGACCAGCACGGTAAACACAGAGGGTTCTAGGATGGCCAGGGCTACATAGAGACCCTTCCCCCATTTCCAAAAACAAAACAACAGATGCATTGTTTTGAATACTTTAGTTATGGTGATAACAAAACTTTTACATGTCGGTGACTCTTTAGGTAAAAATACATGTGTAGAAGGCTGGGGGCGATGGCTCAGCAGGCAAACTCATGAGGACCTGAGCTCGCATGTATTTCTTTATGTGGAGGTGGGGAAAAGGGTATGTGGAAGAGAGCAGGCTTGACAGTGTTGGAACTGCCCTTCCACCATTTGAGATGCAAACGCTGGTCATTCAGCTTGTCAGCAGGCACCTTTACTGGCTGAACCATCCCATTGGCCTGGATCATGAGCACCCATGTCAAAGGCTGGGTGCAGTGGTGCATGTCTGCAATCCAGCTTTCGGGAGGGTAGAGGCAGGTGGATCCCCGGAGCTCCACCACCCTAGTCAGTCTGTGAGTTTCAGATTCATTGAGAGAACCTGTCTCAAAAATGAGATCAAAACCAGTGAGATGACTCACTGGGTAAAGGTGCCTGGTGCTCCCAAGCCCGATGACTGGAGTTTGATTCCTGGGTCATTGAAACACACGTGGTAGAAGAAGAGAGGTGACTACGGAAAACTGTCCTTGTCCTCTGGCTTCCACATGTGCTACACACACACACCATACACCCCAAATTCAAACATCTAAAACAGAACAAGGTGGAGAACATCAGAGGAAGGCACCTGGAGGAGACCGCTGGCCTCTGTGGCCACTCAATTTTTCACCCACCTGAACATACATGAACATACAAACACACATGTATACACACAAATTCATATTCAGAACAGAATATTTTGGTGAAGCATCAAGTGTTGTTCTTCTTGCACTTGGATAGGTGCTGCTTGGGATTTAGTTTGCTAGAACATGTCATGGTCTTTGTCAGGGAGATATGCTGAGCCTTAGCCTACCAGTAGGCCCAGAGAAGGGGCCAGAATATTTGTCCTAAGACCAAAAAAAATACCATACTGGGGTGAGAACACAGGTTGTAAGGGTATTTGAAGAGTTGTATGGACTAGATACTGGGTCATTGGGGGTGAAGTTCTTGACTGTGACCTAGGCTGACAACTACCTATGGCCCCAGAGTGGCCCTCCAACTGAGGAAGTGGTGGAAAAGGAAAAGTAAACAGGGGTTGTGGTCAGGGTCCTGGCTTATCCACCATTGGCCAAGACTGTCCTATTTGTGTGTTGGGGGAGGTTGGACTCCTCTGAAGCCAGGCATGAACGTGTCAAGGAGAAGCTTCTTGCAGCTTTTGTTTTCTCAAAACAAAGGAAACTCCTTGCATTGCTGGAAGTCGCGTGCTTGGGTACTGAGTTTGTTATTGCCTGATAACCTGGCCACCAACTCCTGCCCTCCTCTTCACCCCATACAGCAGTGACTTAGTGGGAAGAGCTTCCTGTCCTCACCCAAGGCAGCAGGTTCACTCTCTCCTGACCCCAGTAGGAAGGAAAAGAGGAGTTAGCCTCATATCCAGAACCTATTGGTGTTGTTCATTGAGACCTTAGCCTCATATCCAGGACCTATTGGTGTCGTCCCTTGGGACCTTAGCCTCATATCCAGGACCTTTTGGTGTCGTCCCTTGAGACCTTAGCCTCATATCCAGGACCTATTGGTATCATCCCTTGAGACCTTCAGCAAGCACTTTTCAAAAATAATCTGACCTGTGGTCTTGTTGAACATGAATGATAGGTGGCATGAGCCCCACACGTGTGCAAGGTCAGCAGCACTCAAGCTGTTTGATAGATGCCCTGCTCATTGAAGAGAGTCCTCTGAGCATGTTTGGGTGCTGTGACATAGAAAGAAGTGTCTTATCATACCTCAATTTGTAGATCAGCACCAGTTTTCTGACCATACAATTCATATATTTTTTTAAAGATGGAATCTTGCCGTGTTGCCCAGACTGCCTTTGCACCCAAGGCCCTCCCCTTCAGCCTCCTGAGTAGATTGCAGGGATAGAGTGCAAGCCACAGCACCCAGGGTCTGCTCTTACTTTAGATAGCATCAGCCTAGAATTTAGAGACTTTGTGAACTGGGTTGTGTCAGATTAGATTTGAGAGGCCAATGAAAGAGGATCACAGCAAATTTGAGGTCCACTTAGCAAGTTCCAGGGTAATCAGAGCTCCATAGGCAGACCCTGTTTCAGAAAACCAAAATCAACCAAATAAAAGAATCCCGTGAGTAAATTCATCCCTGTTAAGATCTGTCAGTCTAGTGACCCTGCCTTTTTCAAGTTTTGTTGTTGTAGTTTTTGTTTCTTTGTTTTTTGTTTGTTTGTTTGTTTTTATTTGTTGGGTTTTTTTTTTTTACCAGCATCTTACTAGTAGGCCTGGATGGCCTAATACTTACTGTGTAGCCCAGGCTGACCTTCAACTTGTGATAGACAATCCTTTTGCCTTAGCCTTCTGATTGTTTGGATCACTGGTATGAGTCACCCTGGATAAAAGACCCTGGCTCAGTGGTTAAGAGCATTTGCTGCTCTTGTAGAAGACCCAGGTTCAGTTCCCAGTACCCATATGGTGCTCACAACCATCTATAAATGGTTTTGGGGGAACTGACACTCTCTTCTGTCCCCCTCTTGCATCGAATACACAACACTTAGAGAGAAAATATTTATATGCATAAAATCTAAATAAATATTTGTTGGGTGTGATGGCACACACCTTTAATCCCAGCACTCAGGAGGCAGAGATTAGGTGGGTCTCTGTGAGTTCAGGACCAACCTGGTCTATGTAGTGAGTTCCAGGACAGCCAGAACTACATAGTGAGACCCTGTCTCAAAACAAAAACAAAAACAAAGCAAAACCAAGAAATCCAAAACCAGCCACCCAAAAAGCCACCCCAAACCAACCAACCCCCCTCCCACCGACACACACAAAAAGAATTTCTAGGAAATTTCTGTCAGCTAGAAGCCCTGAGCCTTAGTTGCCAATTCATGCTAAAGGGGCTCGGACGTGAGATGGAAGGGTGAACTAAAGATTTCTTTCTCAATGCCAAGGTTCTGGGATTCTAGGGTTAAAGTGTGAGGCCATGAGATAAAGTTAAGGACCGTGGAGATTTTCCGGTGGGGTATTGATTCTAAGCTTTAACTACCTTCTAAGCGATTTAATGAGGCAAGGAAGAAAGCGAAGGAGTGGAGGCTTTCATTTGGTTTATTTTCTAGTCTGCCACTATCGACTAGATACGAGGTCTTTCTTACACAGATTGATCACATGTTTGGCCAGCATTATCTTAGTCTTCTGTTAGAGGGCCACCAAATTGTTTCTAGAGGTGGAGAGATCTAGGATTGAGGAGAAGAGTAAATATTGACAGAGTTGGTGGAATTCAGGTGAGAGATAAGAAATGAGCTTTGGATTAGAAATGTGGATTATTGTCAGGGTTAGTTGACAGCCCTATTTGGAGGATGGCGGGGGTGAGGAAATAGTCAAGAAAAGAGGCTAAAAGCCCAGGTCAACAGGACAGCCTGCTAGAAGGCACGGGCTACACAATCAAAGGGTTTTCCTTTCTGGGTGGGGGCGGCAATAAGGGATGGAGAGAGAGCCTGTTTGAAAAGTAAACCAAGAGTTTAAAGGACTGGAGAGTCTCAGGAGGAAAGAGGTGGGAACGTGCTGGATTCCACTGTTGCTAAAGCATGAAAAGAAGTGAGTAGTCCCAGCCTGAACCTATGCTTCTACTGATACTCCATTAGCTCAGGAGATCCACAATCAAGAAAAAAAACCAGGTATAAGCTATTGGCCAAAGTGAATCTTAAAAGGTTGGTGGCTTCCAATCACCATTAAGATACAGTCCAAACCCCCTAATCTGTCAAGGCCCTTTAAGATCTAAGCATTATTTTTATCTTCACTTTTATCCCCAATCCACAGTCGTAACCACACCCAGACACCCCTTCTTTTTCAAATCCACACTTTTAGTCCGGGTGGGCTGCTGTCAGTTCCTAGAGCCCATTGTTTTCTTTATCTGTAGTTTTTTTTTTTTTTAATGGTTTTTCGAGACAGGGTATCTCTGTGGCTTTGGAGCCTGTCCTGGAACTAGCTCTGTAGACCAGGCTTGGTCTCGAACTCCCAGAGATCCGCCTGCCTCTGCCTCCCAGTGTGCTGGGATTAAAGGCGTGCACCACCATCGCCCGGCCTTTATCTGTAGTTTTTAGCATGTGGTCCTCCTTGTAATACCTCCAGCAGCACAGGCGTGTCAGCAGCAAAGATTTTCAGCTTGTTTTTCTCGTGGGAAGCATGTGCTCTACCACTGAACAACACCCTCTGCTCTTGTACATCCTGCCTTCCCTGTGTGCTGCTGTCTGCTGCTGTCATGTCATCCCAACAGTACTGTGACTGCTGTCTTCTGTGGTCCCGGAGGCCTTCCACAGAGTTTAACTTGGCTGACCCATTGAAAGCATTCATTAGTTTTTCTTGTTCCATCTCCTCTCTCCCCTTTCTCCCATCTTTCTCTTCCTACCCTCTTTCTCCCCTCCAGTCTCTCCCTTCCCTTCTCTCTTCTTTCTTTCTTTTTTTTTTTTTTTTTTGGTTTTTCGAGACAGGGTTTCTCTGTGGCTTTGGAGCCTGTCCTGGAACTAGCTCTGTAGACCAGGCTGGCCTCGAACTCACAGAGATCCGCCTACCTCTGCCTCCCGAGTGCTGGGATTAAAGGCGTGCACCACCACCGCCCGGCCTTCTCTCTTCTTTCTTGACCCCCACCAGCTGCCACAGTGCATTCAGAGGACTTTTGACTTTATGACTTCATAGCGACCTGGTAAAATAGGCAGGCTCCATGGAGCCAAACCAGCATAAAATGTTGATCACCTTCTTAGCTAAAAAGAATTAAAAATGAACTGGGTGTGGTAGCACAGGCCTTTTATCTCAGCACTCTGAAGCTGAGGCAGGCCAATCTAAGAGTTCAATGCCAGCCTGGTCTGCAAAACAAGTTCAAGGATAGCCAGGGCTACATAACGAGACCTTGCCTCAAAATAAATAAGATAAAGAAATAAAAATAAAGAACCAGTTTACGTAGTCATTGATTTGAGTCCATAGGCCACTTGAGGCTGAGGAGAGATGATGCTTGGGCTCAGAGAAATTGAGTGACTAAGCCTCACAGGTCACTGTGGTGGGCAGAAGAACCCTATCCTTTGACTTGCTAGTGTAACAATTTCACAACCCCACCTCATCTCTGAGGCTCTGTTCTAATGAGATGTATCTGAGGTGGAGAAGTATGGGATGGGAAAGCCCGGCTGTATCTCGCCGTCAATCTGCCAGTTGAAGTGCAAAGTCAAGGAAAGGGTTAGCTGAAAGGGGATTGGAAGGGCTCCTCTGTCCTGGAGAAGGGTCTAAGAGACACTGACATTTTCAGTTGCCAAATGCGTTCCTTGGGGCTGAGAAAAGATTGGCCAAGTGGGGTGAGAACAGAGGTGGGGCGCATATTTGCCAGCCGTCTTCCAGCACCATCCCTTCTCCTAGATAAGGAGGGCAGAGGAATTACAAGGTATAGTGATGCCTCTGAGTCCTTTTTATCCCTCAGTTTGGGGGCTGGAGTTATGGGTATCATCATCCATTTCAGTGGGAACATAGTCTTTAGGCAGGGTTGGCCATAGGGCCAGGTTAAGAATTTATTCCTGTGCCCCGCTGTGGGCCAGCAGGGATCAGTAGACTTAAGGACCAGACACTCTCTGTCCTGCTGTTTCCCAAGTGTCTCCTGGAAAGTGATTCAAGGCCAAGGTGACAGTGGGTTTGGAGCCCAGATGAAAGGGTTTCGGGGACCACAAGACAAGATCCCTTGTGTGGTGGCCGCTGGAAAGAGGAGGGAGTGTGTGAAGGTCAGTGACGCAATTGCCTTGGCTTGCAGGCAAGGAGGAGGAGAAGGCTAGCAGTGTGTCTCCTTATAAAGAGGGCTTCACCACATGAAGCAGGGGGTGAAGGTGATCCCACTGTGAGTCACCCAGGAAAGGACGCCGTGTGCCTGGAGCCCAGAAGGGAGGCTTTGTGGATTTCCCACTCTTTCCTTCTATGGTCTTGTGCGTAGTTTGGGTTGTTTCAGTCAGGCCAGTTACATTGCTCCTTTTTTGCCTCTGACCACACCCCCCTTTGTACTATTCTTGATATATATGAATTTTGAATCTGTCAATTTGTTTTTGAGTTCCAGTTTTTTTTTTCTACTGAAATTTGGAATCTATTGATTTCAAGAAACCCACACCATAACTAATTGTGTTTGCCTTTGAGAAGATGGCCTGATGGCTCTTTGCCAAGCACGGTTCTTAGATTGTATTTACTTTCCTCCTTATCTTCAGCCAAGGCAGGTATCACATCCTGGACTGGAATCTGGAGGGATTCTAGGGTGCCCTGAATCCAACTGCCACTCACTTGATGGCAGCTATAGTCTGGCCTTTATTGAGGTTTGGGACTGCAGAGCGCTCTGGGGAGTGTCCCTGTAATCAGCCAGCCACCAGCCCCACACTGCCTTGTAATAAAGCAACTCTATATTTGTTCTGTTTATAGTCTCCTCTGTAATAATGCCATAGCCCTCACTTCTCTTTCTCTTTAGGGAGATTTTCTGGGTAATAGAAAATTCTGAAATGTTAAAAGAGAAATGTAGACTCTGAAGACATTTTTATCTAGACTGTTTCATCAGGGAAGATGTCCAGGAAAGACGGGCAGTCTGTGCCGTGAGGAAAGCTGTGTGCTGCTGTGAGCATGCATGTGTTCACATGTGTGGGCATGTGTATTGTGTGTGTGCATACAGCACACATGTGTACTGTGGTCAGGAGAATGTATGTATGAAGAGAAGGCCATATGGGAGAAGCTGTGGGTGTATGCTGTGGCTGGAGCACATGCGGGCCCAGCACCCAGGTGAAGAACATGAGAGGTCTCAGAAAGGGCATGCACAATAATGGCAGCCCCGATGTGGAGTGGTCAGGTGTGGTGAATGGTGCTCAGAGTTTAGCTCCAGAATAGTCTTCAAGCTGCCGCTCCATTCCTTCTTCCCATGACACTCCTCTTCTCTGTCCCCAGCCTTTTGAGGCCTAGACCCAGTAGTTTTGCTAGTGTTCCTGCCTTTCCCTCACCTCCTCTGCAGTTAGCTAGAGACACACTGCTGGGGAAAGGGTCTGTGTTGTGTGTTGTGTTCATGCTGTTCCTTACCCCCACAGTGGAGGCTCTGCATTCAGATTTAACCTGGATGGCTGACACTGAGAGTTGTTGTTGCCAGGCTGTTACTAACAATTCTGATTCTGCCTGTTTCCCTCCCCGTCTAACCCCCCCCCCGGATTCTATAAATACTTTATTATATGGCACTAGTAAAACTTCAAGTATTTCTTTTTATTAGAACCACATAATATGGTAATTGTGTGACAGAACACAGCTCCCGTGAGTAGCCCCCCTTCTTCCTAGGTGTGGCCTCTCACCACCTCAGCTTGGGTTAGGTCCACAGACCCCTCTGTTCTTCCTGCATGAAGGGGGCTGGGACAGTGTTTTCACACAGAGCTGAAGGGTCAAGGCTTTTGAGCAAGATCAGCCTAGAAGAATGATGAGATGCTTTGCAAGTTTTAAGAATAGTACATCCTAGTGTGTGCATGCAGTGAGAATCTCTTCATTATCATTAACTTTTACTAGTCCAGAGGCTCCTTGATCTGCTTTTCCTTTTAATAAGACTGTCATGTGGCATAGAAGTAGGCTTGAAACTTAGAACCAGGGTGAGGGACAATAGGGTTCTTTGGTTAATTTTGATTTACAGTACTATTTAAAAGGGGGTGGGGTGGGCTGGAGCCATGGCTCAGTGGTTAAGAGCTCTGCCTGCTCTTAACTTTGCTTTGCAAAGAACCGGGGTTCTATTCCCAGCACCCATCTTTAACATAACTGTTTGAAACCAGGGACCCAAGCTCCCTTATGGTCTCCAAGGGCACTGTACAAACTTAGTGCATAGATATACATTTGGAAAGCACCCAACCAACACAAATTAATAAAATATTAAAAATATTAAATATTAAATTTAAAAATTAAAATATTAAAAAAGAAATCATGTCTCCTGGCCCAAAATCTATAGGTGTAAATATCTTTTTAAGGTACACACACACACACACACACACACACACACGAGATTGAATATGTGTGTATTATGCATGCTCAGCAAGCTCTCTACCACTGAAACACACTCTAGCTATAGGTATAAATAGAGATTAACCCTTTCCACTACCTCTTCAGCCTATACAAACAAAATACTTTTATATACTTCCAGGCATTTCATCCATGCTTATAATAGTAATGTTGTGGATGTAAGGAGAGAGACTGTCTTACCTGATAAGACTATCACAGAAGCTTTGGGAAGCCCTTCTCTAATGACAGTGTACCAGTCTCACTTGGGAAAACTAGGAGCTAGATGAGAGGACATGAGTGCCCTATAATTCTATGGCTGACTTTAGTCCCCTTAACTTACCAGTTTCTGATAAGATCCATTAAAAAAAAAAAAAAACAAAAAACCCTCTCTCTTCTTATAGAGGACCAGGGTTTGATTCCTAACACCCACATGGTGGTTCACAGCCATCTGAAACACACCCTAGCTATAGGTATAAATAGAGATTAGCCCTTTCCACTACCTCTCCAGCCTGAGAAAGTCTTTCCTCTGAAAGCTGTTATCGTTGTCTTTGTTTGCTAATGCGATCTGACTTTGAACCTTGCCTACCCCTCTGCTTTAGCAATTTAATTAGGTCAATGTATTTGTACCAATGCTCCCCCTGCCCCGGATTGTGTGTGATTTAGCTTCTAAATCCTAACTTGCAAAGCAAGAGAATTGGGGATTCCTACCCAGGTAATAGCTAACAGAGCCAGTGCCAGGGGTGTGAAGCACATGTTTAGTCTTTTCTTAATTGCCCACGTGCCCATGTTTGCTTAGAGGCCAACCCCTAAACTGGCCCCTACCATCAATCCATTACTCCCCGTGGGTATGTATGGGCATACGCTCATTCCACCTTTCTGGCCTAGCCAAGGCTAATATTAGACCTTCTAGCTGGGCAGTTATTCCCGAAAGCCACAGGGCGTTGTTAATATTCATGTGACCACAGGGACTCATCAATATTCATGAGGTATCCACAGTCTTCCTTCAAGCTCTTAGCTTGGAGAAAACAGGAATGATTAGAGTTTCTAGAACTTAAAACTAACCCTATTTCCTAGAGTCTTTTGAGGAGGAGGAGACAAACCTTAAGAGTAAATGTCTGGGCCAAAAGTAAAAGGAGTTTTCTTGCCAATATCCTGAACTGGTCTGACAACTTTGTGTTGTTGGACTGGATGGCTACTGTGAATGTTATTGTCCTGACCCAGCATTTAGTGAATGCTACTAGGTTTAGATTTCTCAAGCACAGGTACTGGAATGGGGGATAGGGAGCTAGCATCTCTGGGTATATGTGTCTGTATGTGTTTGCATGTGCATACATCTGCATTTGTGTGCACATGCATGTGGAAACAAGGTCCATGTCCTCAATCACTCTCTTATTTGAAAACATTTTTAAAAAGTTTGTGTGTGTATGTGTGTTCATGTGTGTGTGTGAATGGAGGTGCACACATGCTAAGGCATGTGTGCGGAGAGAAGAGTGCCTCTCCCTTGTTTGAGACAGAGTCTCTTGTTTTCTTTCCACTACATGTGCCAGGCTCACTGGCCTGTGAGCTTCTGGGTATCCTCCTCATCTTCCTGTAGAAATGCTGGGATCACAGCAGATGTGTGCTACTGTGCCTGGCTTTACATGGCTTCTGGGGACTCACTCAGGTCCTCATACTTGTGTTTTAGTAGCTGAGCCATCCTCTCCTCAACCCTCAAGCTTATGATGATGATGATGATGATGATGATGATGATGAGTCAAGGTCTCTCATTGAGCCTTGAGCTTGCAGATTCACTGGCTAACCAGCGAGCTTCATGGATCCTCTTGTCTCTGCCTTCCCAGTGCTAGCATTATAGGCACATCCACCAGTCCCTGGCATATCTATAGCTCCCTCTGTCTGTCTGTCTGTCTGTCTGTCTGTCTGTCGTCTGTCTGTCTACCTACCTACCTATCTGGATTGCATTCAGGCCTTTCAGCTTGCATAATAAATACTTTGCCAATGGTGCTACCACCCCATACCCAGAAACTAGCATTTTTAGTACTTATTAAGTGCTACAGATATCAAGATGACTGACCTGATTTCTGCCCCAAGAATCATGTCTTAGAAGTGGGGTCAGGTATTTATGCACACACAACCCAAGAAAAAGTGCTATATAGGGAAAATCAAAGTACCTAGTGAGAACAAATAGAGTATTCTCTGTGAGGAAATTAGTGGAGTCTCAGAGAACTCATAAGAAATGGCTAGATCTAAAACAGAAGTTCTCAACCTGTGGGTCATGACCACTTTCGGGGGGTCAAGTGACCCTTTCTCAGGGGTGGCACGTAAGACCATCAGAAAACACAGATATTTACATTTTGCAATTTAGCAGTAGCAAAATTACAATTATGAAGTAGCAACAGAAATAATCTTATGGTTAGGGTCAGCACAACATGAGGAACTGTATTAAAGGGCTGCAGCATTAGGAAGGTTGAGAGCCACTGATAAGGAAGGTCACTTAGAGGAACCTTCTTCTGGGTTCCCTGCTTGTTAGCCTTGACTGTTGCTGCCTTCATCAGGGGCTCCCTGTCCTCAGACCTGTTAAGTAGACCCTCAAAGTATGTACTCTAAGGTGGAGGGAAGTCTGCTGTTCTTCCCTTCTTTTTTCTCCCTTGAAAGAACTTAGTTCTCTCAACTGTGGTCTATTCTTTGTTTTGCTTTGTTTTGTTTTGTTTTGTTTTGTTTTAAGGGAACTTAGCATCAGAGTTAGCCATGGTGGTGATGCACACCTTGAAGGTGGGGCGGGAGGATTTGGAGCTTACAGTCACCCTCAGCTCCATAGCCAGCTGAGGCTATTCTCAGGATGGACACACTTGTAATCTAAACATGGTAGGCTAAGACAAGAAGACAGTTGGGTGTTCAAGGTCAGCCTGGGCTATACAGTAAAAACAGTTGTTTTTTGTTTTGTTTCATTTTGTTTTAAAGACAAGATAAAAAAATCTATTGCTTTTGGATTTTCTAGATTGTTGTCACTTTCTTTCCTTCTTTCTTTCTTTTTTGAAATGGCCTCATGTAGTCCATATTGGCCTCAAACTCGTTAGGTTGTCTTTGGTTTCTTGATCCTTCTTTCTTCACCTCCCAAATTCTGAGATTTTAGGCATGAGATTCTGCCTAAAGAATATAGACTAATAATAACAACAAAATATAAAACAAAAAGCCCAAATCAACCAACTATACAAACAAAATACTTTTATATTCTTCCAGGCATTTCATCCATGCTTATAATAGTAATGCTGTAGGTGTAAGAAGAGAGACTGTCTTACTTGATAAGACTACCACAGAAGCTTTGGGAAGCCCTTCTCTAATGACAGTGTACCAGTCTCACTTGGGAAAACTAGGAGCTAGATGAGAGGACATGAGTGCCCTATAATTCTATGGCTGACTTTAGTCCCCTTAACTTACCAGTTTCTGATAAGATCCATTAAAAAAAAAAAACCCTCTCTCTTCTTATAGAGGACCAGGGTTTGATTCCTAACACCCACATGGTGGTTCACAGCCATCTATAATCCTACTTCCAAGGGAATATGATGCCATTTTTCGGGCTTCTGTAGACACTGCAGGTGTGTGTCCCATAGACATATTTGCAGCCAAAACAACCATACATATATAATAACTGAATTTTTTTTTGGTTTTTCGAGACAGGGTTTCTCTGTGGCTTTGGAGCCTGTCCTGGAACTAGCTCTTGTAGACCAGGCTGGTCTCGAACTCACAGAGATCCGCCTGCCTCTGCCTCCCGAGTGCTGGGATTAAAGGCGTGCGCCACCATCGCCCGGCAATAACTGAATTTTTAAAAACCCTCTCTTTATTCCATGATGGAATCCTACATATTTTTGTGGTGACATTTGGAGAAATGCTTATTATATACATTTTGAACCATTAATCCCAGTATGGGACAGATCCCTCCCTTCTTCCCACTAAAGACCCTGGGACTAGAGGAAGCGTGTGGCCACTAGAATTGGTTCAGTATTATGTAGTAGGGGAAACTCAATTTCAGTCCTTAGAGACAAAATCCCCAAATTTCCTTCCTCTCCCCTCTCCACAGATTGGCCTGTGGCTTGGAACTCACTTCATAGTTCAAACTCAGAGCAATCTTCCTGTCTCAGCCCTTCAAGCACTGGTATTCCATCCATCGCCCCCCTCCCCCGTCTCTTTCATTTTATCTCTTTACAAAGTCATGCATGTTATTATTTTGATCTTTGTGGGCCACACAGGTATTCTTTAAGATGGATGAGGAATTTCTATACCTAATATGTCAGTAGGTAAAAGATTCTAGAATGTACAAGAATATAGACCTTGTATCCCTTACCATCCTAGCTTCAGTTCATGACTGGTCCATGGTAGGTACCATAGAGATACCTGGAAAACTGAATTAGCAGATGTATTATCTGTGGGATCAACTGACTTCTCAGTGAACCTGTTACATATCAGAACAAGAGACAGAAATGACGAGGCAGATGAACTGTCTCAGCTTTGCTTGTGGAACACTGTTGTCATTATAGTGTTGGATGAGAAGCCCTTGATCATGTCATGCAGGTGCAAAATCAGAACCTCTGCTCAAAACCCAGAAAATCCAAATAAGGAGCTGTAGAGAAAATTTTAAAATAGACAGACTTATTAACTAGAAAAATACTTGTTGAGTTCTCTCTGTTTTCAAATCCACAAGACTCTTGGAAAAGGAACTTTGCAGACTAATGACTTTAACACTGGAAATAAACACACAGTAAAAGACTCTGGAGAAGTGGCTCTTAACCTATGGGTCACAGCCCCTTGGGGTTCAAATGACCCTTTTACAGGGGTTGAATATCAGATATCCTGCATATCAGATATTCACATTACAATTAATAACAGTAGCAAAATTACAATTATGAAGTAGCAATGAAATTAATTCCATGGTTAGGAATCACCAGAACATGAGGAACTATATTAAAGGCTTGCCGCATTAGGAGGTTAAGAACCATCGCTCTGGAGGAACCAGAAAGGAAGAGGAATTGGAGTTGGAGTTCCCAAGATGACAGACCTGGGAACTAGAGTGAATTTCTCCAGGAATCACCCTTTGGTAGAAATTAAGCAAGTGCTGCACCACTGAGATATATCCTGGTTTTAGAACTTACAGCTAATATTCTCTTAAACTTTGTTCCTGTAGCACTTGTGATAAAATAAGGAAATTTCAAGCCCATTCTTGTCTACTCAGCTACCAGGGAGTAGACAGCAGGTGGCGCCAAAACCTTGATATATTTGTGTGCCTGGGAGGGATTCTCTTGTTTGGGGCTAGGGAGTTGGAGGATTGGTTGCCTGAATGTGGCTCAGATAAGAAAGTTATGTAGGTTTGGTGTCTTGTAGATCCCAATTACCCAGGCATTGAGTCTTGACAGCCTACCTTGGCAAGATGGTTAGTGGGAGGGAGGGATCCCAGCAGTTCCGAGCCGATGAGCCCCATCTCTCCTGACTGTCTCTTCTGAGCCTTGTGCTAGCAGCTACAATGGTTGGTGAGGCCCTGGCCTCATTCAGGGAGCCGCCCTTTTCTCTGTGATTTGTTTGGGTTGTCTTGTTTGTGGTTCTGGGGATCAACTCAGGACCTTGTGCCTGCTAAGCATGTTCTCTGTTGATGACTGACCTTCATCTGCATCTCTGTTTTCTTTTTGTTGTTATCCTTTGTTTTCTGGAGACAAGGTCTCTCTGTGTAGCTCCTCAAACTTGATGTATGCACTTGACTTAGCTCAGACTCACAGTAATTCTGCCACAGTTCCCTAGGCTCTGGGAATACAGATGTGCACCATCACACCTGACTTGATTCTACTTTATAGCAGTTTTTCTTCCTAGGGTCCTTTTTTTTGTTTCAAGACACTTCCACAGTTTATGGTTCCTGTTCCTTTCTTTTCTTTTTGTACCTGTCCTCAACTCCAGTTTCTCTAGGAGGCTGGGATTGGGGGTGGGAGGAATGAGAGGCACACCCTAGTTCCTGGACTAATTTATAGTGGAGATGCTGGTTGCAAGTGTGATACGAGGGAACCAAATTATTAGTGGCTCTTTGTCGCTGAGAAGGAAGCAGTGCCCTGTCAAGACTGTGGAACACCAAAACAGACTATCATAGCTACCAGGCTCTGATCAAACTCTCAAGTTTGGCTGCTTAGCATCCCTGAGCTGGCAAAGGCCTAGGCTGCCCCCAGCCCTGATTGATTCCAACAGCCTAGTTGTTAGCTCCCCTCCTTCTAGCATTGTCCCTGAGACGCCCCTAATTTCCCCACTCCCTTGGCAAACCCGCCGGGCTGTCTCCAGCCTTCATTCCTGGAGCTTGTTCCTTGAGCCTCCCCCTTCCCTGAGGCGTGTTTAAGGGCTGGGCGGAGCTGGCCGCCTGAATCCCCTGTGGCTCCTTTGGTTCCTGGTTCTATATATATCCCTGTCCTTCTCTGCACAGGGTTTGATATGGCTTTATGGGCATTTCCATCCGCTTTACAGACACTGCTACCACAGAGGCCTGTTTCACCCGAGAAACCTCAGTGGAGCCCGGCCTGTAGAGCGCTCAGTCTGGTCGCTGAATCAAAGCTCTCTTCTCTTCCTGCCCTCCCCAGCCCTCCTGCCCTCTGCCTCCATCTCCTGGCTCCTTAACCCCAAGTGAACAACAGAACCCTGAGGGAGTGCTCAGGCTCCTTGGCAGAGCCATTGGAGCCCCAGAGACTTGCGGAGAATTCCTTATTGTCCATTCTTAGCCAAGTTAGCTGGGGGAAGGTCTGACCCTGGTGTTTTAGTTTAGGCTCTGTGGTAAGAGGGCATTTTAGGGAAAGAACAGATGCCAGCAGCATTGGCAGGTTCTCTGGAGGCCTGTGATGAGAAAGCATAGCCTGGGAGGCTGGAGCTGAGAGGGTCTCTGGGATATATGAGGAGATGCAGAAGCAGACATGGGTTCAAAGTGATGAAGAGACCAGGAAATCCAGGCATGGTGATCCACATCTGTAATCCCAGCCCCTGGGAGGCTGAGGCAAGTGGATCGATCGCCAGCCCGAGTTTTCATAATGAGTTCCAGGTCAGCCTGGGCTGCAGAGAGAGACATTGTCTCAGAAAACAAAAAAGCAAACAAAAAGACAGTAAAACAGACACCACTGCTAAGAAACTTCACTCGGGTTATTTTTGGTTGGGTCAGTCAGTGGAATCTGGTTTTGAAAGGGGAAGCTTGTACAGAATAAAGGAGAAACCTTGCTGAAAAGTTTAAATTTGTATTAGGAAAAATAGGAACTGTGACTATACCCCATTTTCCAGATGTTTAGTATCCCAGACCACAGTAGCTACTATTTTGTGTACCTTTTGTATGCCAGGCACTCAGCTGTGTCTGGGACCACTGTCTTCCATGGTACAGGGAGTGAAACTGAAGTTCAGACTTGGCCTTGTCCCATGAGGGATCAGCTCAGCTGTGTGCAGTTGGGCCTGGCTAAGAAGGCAGCTCACTGCTGGTGCCTGGAGGCCTTCATCCCTGCCTACAGACATCCATCCATTTGTGACATTTGCTGTCCTGAGTGGCCTGGATAGGTATTTTCCTTTCCCTGTGGTGTTTACTGTTCTTTCGTGGGATTTCAGATTTCTATGATGGCGGAAGGCTTGTAAAATGAAAGGGTGGAGAAGGGTTACCGTGGCAGGAGCCAGCGCTGGGCCAGGCTGAGCCAGCAGCACAGACATCTTTTATAATGGTGTATAGGGCTGGGAGGCTTATAAAGGCGATGCAGGCAGATAGAGGGATAAATCATGTAAGCAGTGGGCAGGGTGGTGAAGTCGAGGTTAGGAATTAACTTTGTGTTGGATGGAGCCCAGACTGTGGGATGGGAAGAGAGGCCTCTCCTCTTTTCCTCTCCTCTCAACTCTTTGCCTCTTCTTTCAGTTGGCCCTATTCACTTCAGGCTGTGACATGTTTGCCGTAGCCCTTCCTGTCCCTCCTCCAAGTTGCCTGGACTAAATCAACAAGGGAGAGTGTACCCTCGAGCAAGGGGGCGGGAAATATTCCATACTGCCTAATCATACCGCTTGAGTCTTGCACATCTGAGTGGAACAGGCTGTTTCCTTCGCCCCTACACTGTATGCAAAGGTGCCTACCTGGCTCCTTTCTATCTCTTCTTGTGTATTATGACCTTCCTATAGAAAGAGGCCTTTAATCCTCTGGGATCATAAGGAAAATACAAAATGCCCTTCCAGCTGTTCACCTACCTGCTGGTATAAGCTTAAACTTAACTTATTTTGAGAACTGGGGCAAATCCACATCACTTCATTCAGGAATATTTGATGATAGAATGCTTTCCTCCTAAGTCTCTGTGTGTCATGTACAACACTTAGGATCTGAGAGAAAGGCAGAGAGGCCATGTGGATTTATGTCTCTAAAGAAGTAGAATTTAAAATTCCCAGAACACTCTTGTGTGTGTGTGTGTGTGTGTGTGTATGTGTGTGTATTTGTATATGTGTGTGTGTATATATATATATGTGTGTGTATGTGTATGTATATGTGTGTTTGTGTATGTGTGTGTGTGTGTGTGTGTGTGTGTGTAGTGCTGAACCTGAGTGGAATCCTTCCCCTCACGGTCCTCTATGTAATGCATTACACATGGTGACTGATCAGTGTGTGCTTCTGACTTTCTGTTCTAGCCCTTGACTTGCAGGATTGGCCAGCCCCAAGCTCCCTCCTTTGCTCCTCCCTTCCCTCCCCATCTCTCCCTATAAGCTGTCCTCTAATCATCACAGCTTTCAAGTGGACAGCTCAGCTCAGGACCAACTGCATCCCTTCCCTCTGGAGCTGTCAGAGGAGCGCCGCTTTTCTTTCTAATTAGGCCCTAATTGAAACCTGGTTGCAACTGGACTTCTTCTTTTCACTTTTTAGTTCCAGTGGTGGGAAAACATTAAGTTGAGGTTTGGGGTTTTTCCTCCCTATACTCCACCTCCATTTCTCTTCTTCTTTTTAAATACGGTGGGATGATTTTGGGAAAGTTGTCCCCAGCATGTTGGAGCCCTGCTCACAAACCCCAGCCTTCCCCTAAAAGATTGGGTCTTCTCAAGTGGTTTGCATCGAACACGTCCGAGGCCCCTGATGCCTGTGACAGTCTCTGTTAATTATAGAGGCTCTTTCCCTGCTCACATTAGTCAAAGGGGTTTTGTATGTTTTAACAGCGTTTTCCCTGGGCCTGAATAAGACTCTATTCAGGCTGTTTCCTGGGGCTGGTGAGTCGGCAGCACTCACAGGTACCCAGTAGCAATGTTTCCTTATTTGCTTCTCTGAGAGCTTCAAAGAGTACAGTGGAAGGTGCTTCCTAGTGTGCCTGCAGTTTAGTCATTTCTGAATTTCCGACAGTCCTAAGGCAGCCAGAAACTTCTGCTGTGCCTGGGTCTCAGACAGAAAGTAGGTCGGCGCCAGTGTGTGAACACATCCACTGTGCCTGTGAGTCTCTCCTCTCTTTCTCTGTCTCTGTCTCTCTCTTTGAGACAGGGCCTAGCTCTGGCTAGCTTAGAGCTCATGACATAAATCACTGCTGGCTTCGAACTCACAGAGATCCACCTGCCTCTGCTTCCCTAGCACTGGGATTAAAGTGGTAATGCCACACATCTAGCTGTAAGTCTCTTCCTTCTGTCACCCTGTCTTGGTCGTCCAATTTTCATGTAAGAGTCCCCTCCCCTTCTGTTTGGACCCTGTCTCTCATGTTTATTTCTCATGCCTCTATATAAGCCTTTTGTGTTTTACTGACCTATAGAGTACTTACATTGCTATTATATTCAGTATTAAAGTACTTTTGCTCAGAAGCCCCTAGGAATAATATTTTGCTTGCTTAGACTAAGAAATTCTAAATAGAAATCAGTTCTAATGTCACATGGTCTGCTTAGGAACATCTCAGAGAGACCAATCTACCACTCAGCCAGAAACAGAGATCACTGAAAACAAATAGTATTCAGCTGTAAATCTTGTGTGGGCTTGTAGTTTTCAAACTGTTCAAGTTGGGTGGACTGAATTTAGTTTATGAAATATCAGGAGGGTCATAGTTGGGGCTGTGGGTAGAACCAGGAGCCCCTGGTAGACAGACGGATCTGCCACATCTTCTGCTGAGTGATAATCATTTGTCTTAGTGTGAACTTTTTTGTTCTTTTCACAGAGTAACTAGTTTGTACAAAGTCCTAGATTTCTTCTGAAGAATGTTTTGCTTTATATGATGCTTGTTTCCAGTCCCTGTCCCACTCTTCTCCCTAGGATTTCCCTGTCAGAGTTATTGATTTGGGGGGAGGATATACTCGCTCATAAGTGAATATTAGATAGCCAGACTCCGGTCCACAACCCCAGAGAAGTTAGCTAACAGCTAGCTAAGGATGGACCCTAAGAGGGATTCATGGATTTCCTTGGGAAGGGGAAATGAATTAGATCTCCTGGATAAACTAGTGGTGGGGGTGGCAGGGAGGGGATGGGGGCATGGGCACATGAGGAATCAGTTTGGTTGAGTTGGGGGCAGACAGAGGGGGAGAGTAATGAAAGAGATAACTTGATAGAGGGGGCCATTTTGGGGTTAGGGAAAATCCTGGTGCCAGAGAAACTCCCAGGAATCCACAAGGATGACCACAGCTAAGACTCCTAGCAATAGTGGAGAAGGTGCCTGAACTGGCCTTCTCCTGTAATCAGATTGGTGACTACCCTAATATTCAACAGAGAGCCTTTATCCAGTAACTGATGGTAGCAGATGCAGAGATCAACAGTCAAGCACTGGGTTGAACTCTGGGAGTCCAAATGACGAGAGGGAGGAAGGATTATAAGAGTGTGTGTGTGTGTGTGTGTGTGTGTGTGTGTGTGTGTAGATTATGCCAGGGAAAAAGAGACAGATCTGAGCTCATAGGAGCTCATGGACTCTGGACTGACAGGTAGGGAGCCTGCATGGGATCCACCTAAGCCCTCTGGTTGTAGATGACAGTTGTGTACCTTGGTCTGTTTGTGGGGCCCCTAGCACTGGGAGCAGGTCCTGTCCATGACACATGAGCTGGCTTTTTGGAACTTATTCCCTATGCAGGGATGCCTCGCCCAGCCTTGATGCAGGGGAGGAGTTTGATCCTGCCTCAAGGTGATATGACGTGCTTTATTGACTCCCATGGGAGGCCTTCTCCTTTCTGAATGGAGGAGGAGGGGGGAAGGATCTGGAAGAGAGGAGGGAGGGGAAACTGAGGTTGGTATGTAAAATAAATGAAAACTTTAGTAAAAGAAAAGGAGATTCTCCCCGCCCCCGCGCCCCATGTGTGTGATTAAATGGATTAAATTTTCTACAAGTATGGAATACCTTGCAAACAATATCCATTCTGGCTATAGTCTAATGGGTTTGACCACAAACTGTAAGCTTATATGGGGGAGGCCAGCTAGCTTGATTTCTCCACATTTTTGTAGAAGAGAGACTACTGAGGCAAGCCATTTGTTCACGAGAAAGACAGGTGTGAGGAGAGCACTCTCCTGTGAGTGACTGAACCTGGAGTGCTAGTGTCTTCCTGGCGGCCATTAAGGGTGTCAGAGATTGCTAAGGGTTATAGTTTTGATCAGTATCCAAGGGCGACATCCTCCACCTGCAGCTTAATTCCCCGCCCAGCCCTGTCTATCCCTGTCCATCTGTCCCTCCCCAACTTGTTTCGAGTCTATGCTTCAGCACGTATTTGGTGCAGGGAACGCAAAAACCTCTTCCTGCCTTGTGACCAGAGACTGCAACGTTGGGAATTCTTTCTGAACTGCTGACATGGCTCTGCTGTACAATGTTTGTGTTTTATGACACACATTCAACAATATAAACTGTAATATATTAAGGTAAAACATTGAATGAGCAAAGCAGAGTCAAAAGACACTAGTGGTTTATATTAGCTTAGCACCAAGAAGGTAAAGGACTTTAATTTAGTCGCCACCTTTTTCAGATGCAAAAATAGTAGCTGCTTGTTTTCTCCACAGTTTCAAGATATATAGTGTGAGCAGTACACCACATAGAAGTACAGGGGTACCATGCAAAACTGGGCACCTAATTTTGGGGAAGAAATCTCTAAGTACTTTTTATTTACAATAATTTCTGAAATTTAGTGGGTATGTTAGTCCGCTTCCCATTGCCAAGACATAAATACTTGAGAAAATGAACTTAAAGGAAAAAAGGGTATTTTTGGCTCAGGGTTTCAGAGGCTTCAGTTGTAGACGTGGCTGTGTTCTTGGGCTGTTAGTGAGGTAGAGCACCATGGTGAGGAACATATGGGAAAGCAAAGATGCTCATTCCTGATGTCTGTGAGGCAGAGAGAGTAGAATGAGCAGGGCCTGGTGACAAGATATGGCCTCTAACAGCATGCTGCGAAGGCCCCATTCCTAGGTCCCCCTGCCTAAGGTTCATGTCACCTATCAATAGGACCATCAAGTTAGGAGTCCCTTGATGAGGTCAGAGCCTTGTAGGCTAATTAATTACTTCTCCCACAGCCTCCTTCTGATCATTGATTGATTGAGAACCAAACCTTTTTGTTTGTTTTTTCAAGACAGGGTTGGTTTTTTTTTTTTAAATAGCCTTGGCTGTCCTGGAACTAGCTGTAGACCAGGCTGGCCTTGTACTCATAGTGATCCACCTACTTCTGCCTCCTAAGTGCTGGGATCAAAGATGTGGGCTGCCACCACCACCACCCGACAGGAGGACAGACTTTTAACTCATGAGCCTTTGGGGTATTTCGTATTCACACAGAGTGGGTTTTGGGGGATGAGTGTGGTGACACATGTACATGAATCTAGACTTTTATGCATCTTGCTATATATTGTAGATCATGAGCATAAAGGAGAGCATAAAAGAGGAAGAAGGCAGAGATTCTGAACAAAGCTAATTTTCCCAGTTTCTCTAATGTCTGTCCCTATCTACTGCAAGGGGAAGATCCTTTAAACAGTTCAAGGCAAGGTTAAGCTCTCCTTTGTAGCCTGTGACTTTGCCAGAGGGAGATTTTAGTTTGCCCACAAATTTGGAATATGAAGATAAACAATTAACTGGCAAGGAATTAATAAAATAAAATCTGCATGGTTTTTTATGGTTGGCAAAGTACTCTCACTCATGTTGCCTTCCTTTGATTCTAGTCTTTGTGAATTAGGGCAGTATTTTTTGTTAATATTTCTATTTTGTAGATGAGAAACTGGGGGTGATTGAGTTCCCCAGGTTACATATCTAGTAAGTAGCACAGCCAAAACTCAAACCAGGTCAGTTCATGTTGTTTTCCTAGGTTACTTAAATTGGTCACCTGGTCTACCTTATGACTCTTGGTTTGACCAAGGGCCAGGGTTCAAAAGGATAAGCTGCTCAGTGTTCTCCACATTCTGCTTTAATGTATTCTGCATCTCATTCTTCTTAACAACTTGCCTTCTGCATATTTCTTTTTTCTCCTCTATTCCTATTTCTCTGGCACCTACCCCCACTTTTTGAGTCTCCCTTATTTACTTTCCTAGAAAATCCAGTGTGTAAGGCTTTGGGAACTTTGACTTACCAAGAGTGAGGACATTTCAGAAAGTATTTAAAATGTGTTCTGCTCCTCTCATATTCATCTCCCACCCCCCAAAGTGGGGCCTCACCCCATCCTGCCATCATGCTGGCCAAGCACGGGGTAGCTGTGGTCAATCCCATTTATAAAGCTGGTAAATATGGGACCAGTTTCTGTCCCCTCCAAAGGTCAATATTTGTGCAGAGTTTAATTTTAACTTAACAAGCAGTTGTTTTCTGCAGCTGCCCTGCTGTGTTGTGTTGTATGTGTGCTTTCCTTTCCTTGCTACTGACTGTACACGTTTGTGCATGCATGCAGAGCTCCCTCCCCCTCCCCCTGTATGTGTCTTCAGATTCATGCTACAGATTTAGTTCTGGTCTTCAGAGCCTGCTCCACTTGGCTAGTGAATCTTCTGTTTCCCAAAGGACATTAGCTGAAGGGAACTAGATCAAGAGCAGTGGGTGGACCTAGGCTTTTCTAGGGGTGCGACGACAGAAGATACTGTTTGGTCTCCTATGATCCTGATGCCACCACCATATCTTTCCTTGCAGGGGAGTTTCTAGAATGTGAGATTTGAAAGAACTGGTCTCCCTTTTTAAAAAGCTGCACCACTATCTTGCTTTCTAATGAGTGTTAACCCTTGCTTAGAAAAGCTGAATTTTAATTTTGCTAAGTGCTTCTTAAGATGAGAGGATTGGGAAAGCTAATCTGTCTTGTGTATTTTTTAGTATTCTTTGATTTTATGATAGGATATTAAGAGCAAATAAATATTCCAGCTTTAGATTTAAAATAAATGATCCCTTCTCTCCTTGCTAGTTCATTTTTTTAAAAAAAATTTTTGTTTATTTGCTATGTATACAGTGTTCTGCCTGCTCACCAGGAGAGGGCACCAGATCTCATTACAGATGGTTGTGAGCCACCATGTGGTTGTTGGGAATTGAATTCAGGACCTCTGGAATAGCAGCCAGTGCTCTTAACCTCTGAGACATTTCTCCAGCCCCTCCTTGCTAGTTCTTAACTAAGGAATATAGCATCTGTTCTTTACAAGGGTTTTGTGAGGATAGATGAGATTCTGTTTAAGGGAACTTTAAGATATTTAAATAAAAAGAAATCTTTAATATTAAGCTCACTTTACCTATCCATGTGCTCTTCCACCAAGCTATGTAAGTTTTTTCTGCTTCTTGGTATGTCCCTGTCCTGGATGATTTAGACCAACAGACATTCAGTCCATACTACCTAGAACCTTAAGATCCAAGACAGGAGGAGCCCTATGGTGGCCAGTGGTGCACAGGCTCAGCTCTGTGGCCACCTTCTTACACTAGCATGTCTAGTGATATGCTAGACCTTCTCATTTGCTCTTACCTCAGCTGGGAATTCTTTCTTCAGATATACACATGGCTCACTTTCTCTTTAAGTTACATTTTTGTTATTCATGTGTGTGTGGGGGGGGTTGAGGCAAACACACATCAGGGCATGTTTGGATGTGAGAGGACAGTGAGTCATGTCTCTCCTTCCATCACGTAGATCCTGGGGATTGAACTCAGATATTCAGGCCTAGTTGGTGGCAGGTGCCCTTAACTGCTGACTCATCTTGCCAATGCTTCTTTTTCTTTCTTTAGGTCTTTTCTCAAGTGCTACCTTCTGACTGAGGGTATTCTGACCACCTTATCTACAGTTTCAAGCTCACCTCCATCCCGACACCAGCTAGCATTGTTTGTTTGAGAGATAGTAGCCTGAATTGGCCTTGAACTTGCAATTCTCCTGCCTCAACCTCTTGAATGCTTTATTGACATGCAGCACTATGCTCCCAGATCTTTCTTTCCCTTCCTCACTCTGGTTTTTTGTTTTGTTTTGTTTCTGTTAGCATTTACTAGGGCCTATATTCTGCAGATGCTGCTCTTTAAATATGTTGCTTTTCTTCTCTAGTGGGCTTAGACTCCCAGTGCACACAGGAATTTGGGTCTGCATGTTCATGCTTGTTCCCATTGCCCCTAGAACAATGCCTGGCTCTCTCCAGGTGCGTTTGTTGAATATACCTTCCATGGGGAAGGGAGGGAGGGAAGAAGTAGTATCCCCAAACTCATGGTTCTTCCTAGGGGTATATACCCCACGAAAAGGTGGTCAGAATGATTTGGAAGGCTTTCTAAGCTACTCATACTTTTATCAGAATAACTCTGATATGCACCCCCTTGTCCCAGGATAGCTAAGGGTCATTGCACATTGAATCACAGTAACTAGTGGGAATCTGTGCTGTGCCTCATGTGCACTGGGGGAAAGAAAAGTTGATAACTGCCGACCTAGGAGTCTGATGAGGTCTATTCCCCCATGACCTGTGACCAGGGCAGCCTTCCTACTAGGGAGAGATTTGGGGTTTTTCCTTCCCTTTCCCACCTTTCCCTACCTCATGTACAACCCAAACCATGACTCCTTGTCCCTCCTCTTCCCTTTCTAGGTAGCCAGACACACAGAGGCTATCTATATGGTGAGCAGTTGTAGTTGGGACACAGAGAGCCCTTGATGGCTGCAAGTGCTTCTTGTGACATCAGCTGTGTGGAAGGAGGCTGTGGCTCTGGGTCCTGAAGGGAGGGGGGCTGTTTTTCTCTTCTTGATCATTCACTTGGTGCCCGTCTGACTTATAAACTTTAATGGCCAGTTTTAAAGGTTACTGCCATGGGGCACCTTTGTTGCCAGTTTTAGTTTTTTAATTTGGAAACTTTTCCCCCCTTGTGGTCTTGGGAGGAAAGATTTGGGGCTGGGAATGGGTATTTGTGGGTGATGATGAGGTAGCGCAGCAACATTCTGGTTCTTACTTCAGAATAACTAGAAACCCTGGCATATAAACCAGTGGCTAAATCGAACCCCAAGTGAGAAGACGACTGGCATCAGGGTGTATAGTGTTGACTGGTCTAAATCAAGGGATAAGAGGATGGAGACTTGTACTTTCTGGGAAGAATGGTGACCATATTTTGGGAAGGAAGGGACCATCTTACCTTTTCTTTCATCCTTTCTACCTTTTCCTTCATCTCTAATCCCTGACCTTTGTTCTGAATATGAACATCATTGACAACCGCCAAATTTAATTGGGATGAATGGGACCCAGGTTTCAGATAATGAATTCATGACGGAGCTTGTGATCCATTGGTGGCTTTCCAGTGCAACTCAGACACAGATCTAACATAAAAGCTTTAGCAAGTCTTTGGGCTAGCTTTTGCCTATAAACACACACTCATATGTATGTATGTAAGTATATATATTGCATCTATATATCTATATCTATCTATATACCTTTTCTGCTCTCAGGATAACTTCACATTACCTCATATGCCAAAAGATAGCCATTGCCCATTTTAGTGTTCTGCATCTCTGGGGAAAGTATATTATTATAAAATAATACTCATCATAGCCTTTTGAAGTCAGAAGGGATTATTCACAACATTCTCAGAAAACTCATACTCTCAAGGTCTCTGTCTGAAACTAAGAACGTTGAGGATTTAAATGTATTCTGTAGGTGCTAGAGAAGCATCTTGAAAGGTTTAATTCTGGACTTTCATCCTCTCTGATTGCTTCTCTTATGGACACTGGAGTACACACGGCGAATAAGCTGACAGGCTCAGCAAGAGCATGCAGCTCTGCGAATGCTTAGACACCTTATCTTTCCGCTCTGGTGCAGCCATGGGCTGAACTCGGGATTGCTGTAGAGAGTTCCGGAGGGATGCTCATTAGAGATGAAGCAGTTCAGCCCTCCAGCACGTGCGGTACAAGGCAGTCAACTTTAGGCAACTTCAATACCTTCTACAAGGCATTTATAGACTGGTCTTGGGTTCAGGTCTCACTCCTGGCTGTTCTCAGCTGGACAAAGCTGGATTTGCTTCTTGTTCCTTGTGTTGCAGGGTGGAGGAGGAGGTGTGGAGTTGGCTCAGGATTGGGCCACAATTAGTGACCTGGAAGCTGGGCTGGGCACCCAGAGACTATAAATAGCAGCCATGGAGCAGTCGCTGAGCAGACTGGAAGCCCAGCCAGACTAGCCGCATTTCAAGTGGTCTGGGTGGGATTTTTTCCCCCCTCTGTTAACCATTTGTACATCTGGTTTCCTTAGCACTGGTGGGAGCAAGAGAGGAGGGTGGAGTTGTGAGCAGAGCCAGTTCGTATGTGGAGTGACTTCTGTTAGCTACGCCATATGTGAAACGTGATGCTTCCAGGGCTCTTGGAACGAGTAAGGCATCTGGGAATGAGGATGGCATCCCTAAGAGGGGAAGCAGGGCCTAGAGATGGGCATGTTGGTGAGGAATACAGAAGTGACTGACTCAAGATGTCGCGGGTATTCCTGAGGAGGAGGAAATAAGATTCTTTGGGAGAAGGGGCTGCTTATTTCTCATTATTCTATGAGTTACCCCCTCTCTCCCATCCAAATCCACCTCTTATCCCAACCTTACATTTCTTGCATCTTTTCACCTATTCCTATCATTTGCCATGAATTTGAAGCTGAAGTACTTTGGTTTGTATTCTAGTTCTTTCTTTTCTTTTTCTTTATATGTCACTTGGATATATTAATTAAGATCCCTGGCTTTTGTTTAATTCATCTGTTGAACAAGCAATTTTGATAGCATACATCTTAAATGCTTTTAGCTAATTAATGTTTGTCTTTCTTCTCTAGGAAGCTCAGCTGTGGTGGGAAGTCCTCCTCGGTCTTACCTTCCCTACATTTCACAGTAATTCTATAGTTTATCATATTTTCCCCTGTGGCTATTGTATTCTTTTTTTCAGTATTTTCTTAAGGTTTTCACGTCCTAGTTTTTTTAATCTCTCAAGCAGATTACAATGCACAATTATAGTTAGTGTCATAGGAATCTCTGAGGTCCCCTAGAACCCGCCAGAAGGCAGGCAGGCAAAGGTTAATGAAACAGAAAGTAGGAAGAAGTGAGTATGTGTTCTGCAAGCTTCATTTTGAGAGGTTATTGGTTCTGGGCAGTGGGGAGTAGTCAATGAGAATGTACCTGGGAGATTTTGCTAGTTTGTACACACATGAGGTTGGGAGATTCAGTCCCATGGCTTTTCTGATCATCTCTCTGTTTTTTTCTTTTCTCATCTTCTCTTGAAGGTGTGTTCACTCATAGCGCGGTCACCAGTGGGGTTTCAGACACCATTTAACAATGCTGGGATAGGACTGTATTCCGCATAGAGGGTAGACTTCCTATCCCAAGCATAGACTGTTTACATTAAGGTTCAGTTTTTCAAGCTTTAATGGTCCATCTATATGTACAAAGAGCTCCTTTGTGCTTCCTGCTGAGGACAGTAATGCTTGTTGATGTGTATGAACATGTGTATAGCATTGTTTTCTCAGTCCAAAGGGAGCAGTGTCTTTTACTTCACCCTCCTGTCATAGGGCTTTGATCTTTCTTCCTGATTTCATTCTTTCTTTTGCTTTGAGCTTGTTGGGCCAGGCTAAACAATTCCTCCCCTTTTAGGTGTTTACACTCTCCCAGTGCTGGCAGAAGGTTATCATGTCTAGTTTCAGGCGTCACTTAACTCATCTGCCTAGCTTGAACACCTGAGCTCTCCCTTTTCACCCCGTTTTCTTCCAGCCCACATCAGTTATGGTACTTTTATTTTGTGTTTTTGTTTTTTTGTATGTGTTGTATGTATGTGCATGCATATTTGCATGTGTGGGGAACACATGCATGTGTGCAAGTGTGTGTGTGTAGCCTGAGGTCGATGTTGGAAATTGTTCTTCATTGGTCTTTCACCTTACTAATTGAGGCAGAGGTCTCTCAGTCAAACCCAGAGCTCACCAATATGGTTAGTCTCACTAATGAGCTTGTTCTCTACCTTTGGAAGCTGAAACTATAGTCAGGCCACTGTGCCCACCTGGCATTTATGTGGGTTCTGGGGATCTGAACTCTGGTCCTCACTCCAGCATTTTAACTACTGAGCTATCTCATCAGCCACACTTCTGTTACTTCTGCTGGAACTCCTTCAATCTTGTCTCTAAGCTTTGGTGCCAGTATTCAATATTGGGAGCAGGATCTAGGCAAGGTCTTCTGCTCTCTTTTACGTCAAATTCTTCCCACATCTCTTCCTACTGTCCATAGCCCCGCCTCCTCCAAAAAGTCAGAATTAAACCTTTGTCATTCTTTATTCTTCTTTATTCTCTATAGCCTATTACTTGGTCTTTCCATATCTATCTTGTTATTGTTTGAGACTATATATATATATATGTGTGTGTGTGTGTGTGTGTGTGTGTGTGTGTGTGTGCTTAAATTAATTAGGCTGGCCATGAAGTCACTCTGTGGCCCAAGCAGCCCTTGAACCATGATCTTCCTGCCTGAGATTCTTGAGTAGCTAGAGTCATTTTGGAAGAGGGAACCACAATTGAGAAGATGCCCCCACCAGATTGATTTGTGGGCAAGCTTGTGGTGCTTGATTGATAATTGATATGGGAGGGCCCAGCACACCCTGGGTGGTGCCAACCTGAGCTGGTTGTAGTGGGTGCTGTCAGAACACAAGCTGAGCAAAGCCCTGCTGAGCAAGCTAGTAAGCAGCACTTCACCTTAGCTCTGCTTCATTGACTCTCCAGTTCCTGCCTTGAGCTCTTGTCCTGACTTCCCTCGGTGATGCAGTGAAACCTGAGAGCTGTAAGATGAAGCCAACCCTTTCCTCTCCAAGTTGCTTTTGGTCGTGGTATTTTATCACAGCTATAGAAACCCTAACTAGGACAGTCTGCTTAGAAACAAGGGAAAGGGAAAGATTATTTTTCTATATTGAAGGTATGATGTCTCCCAACCCTGGGATTTGAAGCACCTTAGCTGTGTTGGAATCACCTTTCTTTCAATTCATTTATGTACTGAACACTTGTGAGCATCTAATGTACACTGGTATCTTTTTTTTTTTTTCCCCAAGACAAAGTTTCTCTGTGTTACAGTCCTGGTTGTCCTGGAACTCACTTTTGTAGACCAGGTTGACCTCAAACTCACAGAGATCTACCCGTGTCTGCCTCTTCTGGGATTAAAGATGTGCACCACCACCTCCTGGTCTATGCTGGTATCTTATTGGACACCAAAAATATAATTCTATTTTATGAAAACTAGCAGACATTTAAATACTTGTTATTATGTTGGAAGGTGGAGGTTTGTGTTGGGCATGATAGTAATTCCAGAATTTGAAAGATTGAGGCAAGAAGATCTTGAGATCCAAGTCAGCCTGGGCGACATAAGGAAACAAAAGGAGGGAAGAAGAACAGGAGATGATGATGTACAAGAATAGGTTAAATTAGAGCCGTGCCCTCCTGGAGCTTATGACTCTGAAGAGTCAGACGAGTAAGCATTATTGCGTAACACAGAATGAATGAGCCAGGTCTGGTGATGTGGGCTTTGTAATCTTTGCTACTCAGGAATCTCAGGCAGGAAAATCATGGTTCAAGGGCTGCTTGGGCTACAGAGTGACTTCATGGCCAGCCTTATTAATTTAAGCATAGTTAATTTATATATATAGTCTCAAACAATAACAAGATAGATATGGAAAGACCAAGTAATAGGCTATAGAGAATAAAGAAGAATATAGAACGACAAAGGTTTAATTCTGACTTTTTGAAGGAGGCGGGGCTATGGACAGTAGGAAGAGATGTGGGAAGAATTTGAGGAAATGAAATTTGAGCTAGACCCTGAAGTATGAGAATCTCCTCAATTAAGGGAAAAGCTATATTAGCTACAACATTCATCCTTATTTCAGGAAATGCTTTTGAAGGAAGGGGTCTCATATTAAGTGAGAACACATGTCCCTTCTGCAAGCCAAGACTTCTGAGTACCTACTGTGTGCCAGTCAGTGTTTTGGGAGCCGTGATAGGGTAATGACCAATACAAAGGGCCTTGTTTCATTGAACTGGATGCCAGAATGTGGTATTTCCTCCTCTTTCCCACTGCTGTTATTTACTGTGCTTGTAACAAAGAATAGGCTTTTGTTTGTTTGCTTGAGCATCATCATTTCTTTACTTGTTACCATCTAAGTGTGTCTAGGTATTTCTTCTTTGCCAACTCTTTGACAGGTCAATAACTGAGACCAGATTCTGCACAACCCTTAGACAACAGTGATGATTGGCACTTTTGATGAGCTCCCCATGTTTTTTGGAAGATAATGCAAAGGCTTATATTTTCGTGTTATTTTTATTTTATAATGCATCTTCTAATTCTTTGAAAATTGGTAATCTACATAAGAAACAAATGGTAACCATTAAAGTAGAAAATGTGATTAGCTGGAGTATCTCCTCAATCAGCGGGGATCAGCACTCTGCGGGGATCATGTTAGCTGTGGCTGAAGCTTCGCTATCTCCTTCAGTCATGCACTAACTCTTGGTCTGCCTTCTATCCCAGCTGATGTGTGTTTCTCTTTTACCCATGGTCTCTTCATGGCTTCAGGCCATTTTAATTTGGTCAAGTTAAGCCTTTCTTCCCAAGTCTGCAATTGCCTTTGCCTCAATTCTAAGAGAGGCTGACAGTAGGAATGAATCCAAAATTCCATTCATTTTATACTTACCACATCTGGGTTTCTTTTAGCATCATTTTCTCCCTTGAGAACATTTTCAAGGTTTTCCTAATTTTCTAGTGCTTTTTTTTAAAAAAGGGGGGTGGCATTGGAAGATTACGCAGAAGTTTCCAGGACTGGTGATCTAGTCTTGAGTCTATTTCTGTGTAGTTCCCTTTCTCAGTCACCTTTTCTCTTACGATATAATTCACTCCCCGGTCCAGTCATCCTCTGCTGGGTAGATGTGTTGTTCTTGGACCTGAGTGTCTGTGCATTGGTTGTCTGCCGAGCAGTCTTGGTAGATGTTACACACTCAGAGGGAACACCCTCGGTAGATGTTACACGCTCAGAGGGAACACCCTCGGTAGATGTTACACACTCAGAGGGAACACCCTCGGTAGATGTTACACACTCAGAGGGAACACCCTCGGTAGATGTTACAGTCATAGGGAACACCCTCGGTAGATGTTGCACACTCAGAGGGAACACCCTCGGTAGATGTTACACACTCAGAGGGAACACCCTCGGTAGATGTTACACACTCAGAGGGAACACCCTCGGTAGATGTTACATGCTCATGGGCAGAGAAAGCTGTGGTACTATGATGGTGTCACCTGATCCTAGCTCAGCAGCTACTCCTGTTTTCTCTCAATTATGGACTTCTAGCTAGACTCTTGCAAAACACAATGCCATTTTCAACCACTAGGGGACACCGTGTTTCTCTTAACTCTTAGCAACCTGTGTGCAGAAATTTTCCCTTTCTTGTAGTCAGTCTCTATATGGTCCTAGGGCTACCATGTTGAGTGCCTTGTGTACTATTCACACAAACAAGATGCTCCCGGATGACACAACGCAGTGGTTGTTAGTTTGTCAAGGCAATGCCAAAAAAGAACCCAAAATACCAAGACTATAACCTTAAACATGTTTGGATAGTGAGAAAATCTTCTCAATACTGTCATCATGTTATTTATACAGATAGTGTAAATTATATGAAACAAACAACTGACCTACGGTGCTATAGAGTTAGGCATCCCTGGGTGTGAAGTCTATTTCAACATACTACTTACTTGCCATTCTACTTGGGGTAAGCAAGTTACTTAATCCATCTAAATGGGGGCTTCAAAGTCAGATGCTTTGGGTTCAAAATCTGCCTCTTCTTGGTTACTTATGTATGACTTTGAAAAAGTTAATCTATATGGTTTCAGTTTCTTTTTGTGCAATAAAGCTAATGTTCTTATCTTAGTTAGGCTTTCTATTGCTGTGAAGAGACACCATGACCACACAACTCTTTTTTTAAATATTTATTTATTTATTTATTATGTATACAACAGTCTCTCTCCATGTATACCCACACACCAGAGGAGGGCGCCAGATCTCATTACAGATGGTTGTGAGCCATCTTGTGGTTGCTAGGAATTGAACTCAGGACCTCTGGAAGAGCAGCCAGTGCTCTTAACCACTGAGCCATCTCTCCAGCCCGACCACACAACTCTTACAAAGGAAAACATTTAATTGGGGCTGGCTTACAGTTTAGAACTTTAGTCCATTATTGTCCTGACGGGAAGCAAGGCAGCAGGCAGGCAGACAGTGGTGCTAGAGAAGAGGCTGAGAGTTCTTACATCTTGATTCATAGGCAACAGGAAGTGGTCTGAGACACTGGGTGGCTTCAGCATATATGAAATCTCAAAGTTTGCCTCCACAATGACATACTTCCTCCAGCAATGCCACGCCCACTCCAACAAAGCTGCATCTCCTAATAGTGCCTCTACTTTTAAGTGCCATTTTCCTTCAGACCACCATGGTTCTCCATAGAATTGTGAGATCTCAACAGGAGACTAGATGAAGGTACTCTTCTTGGTGTCTGCACATAATTGGCATTTGGAAGTAACAGCTTTGCATGTGACACACTGTTCCCAGGCTTCCTTCCATTTAGAGAGCATTTAATGAAAATTGTATCTTCTTGTTTTATTGCTTTATGCATAAGATAAATTTGAAATATGTTCTCAGTATTCGTAGAGAGACTTATTCCTTATTCACCATAAACAAGCAATGTTCACATTAAAGCAAGAGTGAAATACCCTTCTATCAGTTGGCAAACATTAAGGTCGTTATGACTTTGGCAAGAGAGTGGGATTGGATACTCTATACTTTGGTAGGAAGGCAAACTGATAGCTTTTGTGTGGGAGGTGACAGCATCAGATACGTCTTTTAGTCTAGCAGGTAAGAATGTAGTCTGAACGGTTATTCTTGTGCAAAGACATCTGCTTAAGCATTTTCAAAGTAGCGTTGCTAGGACCAGGGGGATGACCCAGTCAGTAAAGTGCTTTCTGTACAAGCGTGAGGACCTGAGTTCAGACCCCAACACCTCCAGAAAAGCCAGATGCTCCTGTTATCCTGGGGCTGAGGAGGTAGAAACAGGAAGCTTTCCAAGGCTTGCTGGCCAGCCAACCTCATCAAACAGATGAGTTCCAAATTCAGTAAGAGATTCTGCCTCAGAAAGTAATGTGGAGAGCAACTGAGAAGACAGCTGGTGTGGTCTCTGCATACACACACACACACACACACACACACACACACACACACACACATACACACACACATACACGCAAACACAGCATTGCTTATAATACAGAAAATTAGAAATATGGAAAGTAGCCAGGTGTGGTGGCACACATCTATTACTCTAGCAATCAGGAACCAGAAGCAAGAGGAGCAATGCAAATTTGAGGTTGTACTAGTTAGTCTATGTAGTGAGTTGCAGGTCAGCCAAGGCTACATTGCAAGACCCTGTCTCAAAACAACAACAACTATAAGGAGAAAAAATGAATAAATCATGGTTTATCTGTACAGTGGAATGTAGTGAAGTCATTGAAAATAAGATTAGCCTAAATATATTTTCAAAAGATGGCTATGATATATATATACTGTAAAGATGCATAATAATAGACATAATCTAAAACAAAGTATCAGGGTACGTGCCTATAATTCCAGCCCCCCCTCAGGAGGCTGAGACAGAAGTATCACTTCAAGTCCAAGGCTAGCCTGAACTATATAAGACCTTGTCCCCAAAAAAGAGGAAGAGAAAACAAACAGGAAATCACACACACACACACACACACACACACACACACACACATCTCACTTGGGGATCACTGATTTTGTGTTTTCTATTCCTCACTCTCAGGTTTATACATGCGTGTCGTGCACTTGGGTCATTTTGTCCTCCTTTTCACTCTCTTGGCCCCTGTCTTACTCACACTGTCTCCCTTCCCATGAGCGTCCCTTATATCTCACCTGCTTTGTTGTATCGCATCCTGTTTGTGACCCACTTAGTTTAATTAGGATTGCTCGCATAAGCACGGGTGGGAGTTATTTACTGGAATGCAGGTGGCTACACCACTGAAGAAAGTGACTCCCCCTTCCCTAGCAACCATTACTAGCTAAGAAATAGTTCCATAGGGAGGGGTGGGGTCTCATGAGCCCTTTTCCCATCCATGATGAAATACTGATGGGCCGCATCTTACACAGGCCTTTGCAGGTAGCCCCAGCTGCTGTGAGTTTATGGGTCCAGTGGCCATGTCGTGTCCACAAGGTGGTGTTTCACAGCACCTGCCCTCTCCTCATCTCCCAAATTCTTTTTGCCTCCTTTTCCTGATGCTCCTTGCGTCTTGGAGGACACCTGCGCTTGTTTATATGCCATAGAAAAATGCCGTGGAGGGCACACATCAGGTTGTTCACAGTTTCTTCTGAAGCATGAACTGAAGAGGTAGTTGAAATAAAAAGGGTCTCTGGCTTGTTTTAAATTCCTCCATAGGGCTTAAACTTGAGTCTGTATTTTTTTTGTAATTTTTCTAAAGTGCCACAAAGAAGGAATGCAAGTAGCTAGTCTTATTTAGCACTAATTCAACATGTTTTAAAAACTTAAAATTTTTGTTTTGCTATTATTTGTGTTTATATGTGTAGGTACCTACAGAGGTCAGAAGATGGTGTCAGATTCCCTGCAGATGGAGTTGCAGGCAGTTGTGAGCCACCCAATGTGGGTTCTGGGACTCAAACTCAGGTCCTCTGAGGAGCAGGAAGTGTTATTAACCACGGAGTCCTCCCTCCAGTCCCTAGCTCCATATCTTGTTGGAGTTCTTTGCTGTTTTGTAGCTTAGTTGGCTTACATCATAGGCTCCTTCCCACAGCCTTTTCGGGCCTGGCAGGATTGTCTGTCCCTCTGAGAATCTGCTTTCTAGTTCTCTTCCACAGAGTGTTGAGCTCTATACAGGTTGTATGGATTTTTTTTTCATATTTTATTCTTTGCTCTCTCTTTAAGATCAACCCAATTTCCATCCTTTAATGAAAAGGCGTTTTTCTAAATGACCCAATAATATTACATGTGTTTTGAGGCCTGTTTGAACTCACCTGACAGAAGAGTCACCCATCTTGGAGGTTTTGTTACCTCTCAGACTTTTGGAAACTCCATTCTTACTCTAGATAGAGTTGTCTGTTTGACCGACTTCCTAGTAGTAAAGCTGAGGAAGCTTAGAAAATATCTACTCCGGCCAGACTAGTTCTAGAATAGGGTTGGTGTGATTCCTGGTGGCAGGTGTCAAACTTCCAATTGATTCTTAACTCGACGTTCACATTCTTACAAAAATGATAAAGGTGGGTGTTTTAGTCAGGGTTAATATTGCTATGTTGAAACATCATGACCACAAGCAACTTTGGGAACAAAATGTTTATTTGTCTTATGTATCTAGAGTCACAGTCTTTTTCAGGGAGCCAAGGCAGGAACTCAAATCAGGAAGGAGATGATGCAGAGGCCATGGAGGAGTGCTTCTTACTGGCTTGCTCCTCATGGCTTTCTCAGCCTACTTTGTTATAGAACCCAGGACCAGCAGCCTATGTACTGGGTCCTCCCACATCAATCACTAGTTAAGAGAATGCCCTACAAGCTTGCCTATAGCCTGGTCTTACAGAGGCAATTTCTCAATTAATGTTCCCTCCTCTTAGCTCGTGTCAAGTTGATATAAAACTAGCCAGCACAGTGGGTCATGAGATTGCTTAGTGGGTCAAAAACTTGCTGACAACCTGAGTTAGATCCCTGGAACCCACATGATTGAAAGACAGAACCATCTCTCTCAAGCTTTCCTCTGAGCTCTGAATGAGTGCCATGGTCCAGGTACATGTAGACACACACACACACACACACACACACACACACACACACAGAGAGAGAGAGAGAGAGAGAGAGAGAGAGAGAGAGAATGAGAATTACAAAATTAGATGTAATTAAAAATTTAAACGACAAAAGCTTCCTTCTCTTATCTTCTCCTGTCTGCTCAATTCCATGGTCCCTTAAGGGGCATACACAAGATCCCACTGTTCAGTTTGAAGCATCTTATGTTTCTTCTTTCTGACTCGTTCTTTGCTCTGCTGCAGTCTCCAAGCCTGGCTTTCTGGAGTTAATAGTTCATGTTAGCCCAGTTCTCGTCTTCTCAGAAGCCTGGGCTCTGTCCTGAGGATGCTCCTTCTCTGCTGTCCTCTCACACGCTGCTCTTTCTCTCTAGCCCTCCTCCCACTGATTATGATCTCCTGGGTTCTGATTATTGCCTCTGGCCACGATCCCGTCCTCTTCCTAAGAAGCCCCAACTTTAGTCTTGTCATTGGATCATCTCATCCATCATGCACTGACTGAGTTGCTCCCTGAAGACTAGCTAGCTCCTGACTCTGCTGCTTTCTCCAGAACTTACCCAGTTATCCTGGCTCTTGCTGTTTCTGTCACTGACTTACTGGATATTCTTTAGAGCAGTGGGTCTCCATGGTGGCATGTTTTGACTTCAGAGACGATTTAGCAACACATGCAGGCATTTTTAGTTGTCTTTGCTTAGGAGGTGCTCCTGACTCTGGTGTAGTAGTTAGACTCCAGGGACACTACTAGGCATCCTAGGATCCGTAAGACAGCCTGAAGTCTCATCAACCCACTATTGAGTAGCTCTGCTCTGGAGTCTGCTGAGTCTTCTCATCCCAGTGATCGTAACTCCTCCATACCTGAGACGACAGCTCTGCACATCGCACCTTTGCCCACTTTCACCTTTTGCTTTTCCACTCTTCTGCCTTGACCCAGCTTTCTTTCAGTCTTGTGGAGCACTGTAGTCTGCGGGTGTTCCCTTCCTTCCATTGTCCTGACTCCTTTGAAGGCCTTCCTTCCTTGCTTCCTTACCTAACTCCACAGTCAATCATTATAACTCCCCTCTTGCATACACTCTTGGTTCTATTGTTCATCTCTGGTATATGATTAAAATGTTTCTACTTCAAAAAAAAATTAAAAAAAAATGTTTCTACTTCCTTTATACTGCATATATAGCCAGTGTATAGTCAGAACAAAACAAACAAAACATGCTGACTCATATTTTAATTCAAATTCTTGACTGTGCCTAATATGTTTTTAATACTGCCTGGTAAATATATTGCCCTAAGCCATTCATTCTGCCGTCATTCTAGGTGACTGCTTTTCTCCCCTCTAGTTCTCATCACTTTGGCGTTGCTGTCTACTTTGCAGGGGGTGTTGTTATGGGGGTGGGGGGGTGGAGAGAATCATTCAGAAATTAACTTTTGCAGAAATAAAACTCCACTTTACTTCTCTTAAGTCTCTTAAGACGCTGCCCTTGGACTCCCTTGTCCGTGTGCATGCAGATGCTGCCCTTGGACTCCCTTGTCCATCCGTGTACACGCAGACACTGCCCTTGGACTCCCTTGTTCATGTGCATGCAGACACTGCCCTTGGACACCCTTGTCCGTGTGCATGCAGACACTGCCCTTGGTCTCACTTGTCTGTATGCACGCAGACACTGCCCTTGGACTCCTTGTCCGTGTGCATGCAGACGCTGCCCTTGGACTCCTTGTCCGTGTGCATGCAGACGCAGCCCTTGGACTCCCTTGTCTCTCCCTGTGCATACAGACACTGTCCTTGGACTCCCTTGCCTGGGTAAGTTAGCCACTCTGAGGCTAAAAGTCATCCCCATGTTTGTGTACTAGATCCCTGACTACTTCTACCAAGGAAAAAAGCCTCAATAATTCTCCTCTCCCAAACATTTTGTTTTCCATTTATCTTGCTAGCATAGAGGTGTGCTATTATTTTTCCATTACTAAAAAACTGTTATGCACTAGGCAGGGTGGCGCACACTTGTCCTAGTAGTTGAGGCAGGAGCATCAGAAGTTTAAGATCATACTTGGCTACACAGAGAATTTGAGACCAAACTGGTCTATATAAGACCTGCCCCTGACATACACAGGAAAATCACTCTGGCCCACGTTGCCCACCTATCAGCACTCTTGTTCTCTGTCCCCCTGTGCTGTAAAGTCCTGATAGAACCACCCATTTTCACTGTGTTCTCTCCTGTTCTTAGTGAAGATTATTTCTGTGGGCTTTTGGCTCTTTCTTGTCGCCTAAAATGATTCCTGAAATGTCTCACTGATTTTCATATTGCAAATCCAGTAGATGTTTCTCATCCTCTTCAGTGTACAAATAGCACTCAGTGCGGTTGGTTATCCAGTCTCTCCTGGCCCATTTCTTCAGTTGATGCCAGAGGTGTACACCTTTCTGACTTGGTTTTCTGCGTGCCAAGTGCCTTTACCCATGGAGCCATCTCCCCAGCCCTCTTTGCCAGTCCTGTCTCTTCTACTACTTCAGGGCCTACCCACTCCTTGACCTTTCCACTCTCTGCTGGTGTCATGGCTTCAGACACCATCTTGATGCTTTTATTTCCATACCTGGGTGGATGACTGCTTAGGCATTTCCACTTGGAAGTCTGATGATGTCAAGTTTACTGTTTAAATTGAGCTCTCGATACCTCCCCTTGACATCTCAAGCGACTCCAACGTCATCCTTCCAGGTGCTCAGGTTGAAAACCTTAGAGGTGTGTTGGATTTGTCTTTCTCTGATTCCTACTTCTGGTCCCTGAGGAGATTCTGATAGCTCATCTTCCAAAGTTAAATTCAGACTCTTCCTCTAAGTCTACCGCCTTGATACGAGCTACACTTTCTCTTCCCTTAGGCTGGCTTCCTTCCTGGATGACTTTCCCTCCACAGTGGCCTCCTTGCTGGTCTCTGGACTTTCACCCCTGCTCCTAAATGGGACCTTTAAAGTTCTATATCACTTCATGTGTATATGTCTGTGCATGCGTGTACATGTGTGCGTGCATGTGTATGACTAGCAATCCCTAGGGATCTTTCTGTCTCCCCATCTTTACTTCATTACAGTCATGAGACCACTCCTGTTTTTTCATGTGGGTTCTGAGGATTTGAAATGAGGTCCTCATGCTTGCATATACTTAAGTTTGACTCCTTGATCCCCGGGCTCTGGATTCCAATTTAGAAAGTACTTCCAGGTGAAGTATAATGCTGTCTACCCAGTAGTCCCTTAATAAGCAAGGCTGTCTTCTCCTCAGTCTACATTTTAGTTGATTGAACCTCTTCTTCTGTTCTATTGATTTGTTTGTGCATACATGCATGTGCCGTGCATAAGTGGAGGTCAGGGGAGAACTTGCAGGAGTCAGTCCTCTCCTTCCACCATGTGGATTCCAGAGATCAAACAGGCCATCCGGCTTGTGGGCAAGTGCCGAGCCATCTCACTGGCCCACTTCACCAGTTCTTGAAAGCCTCTCTGCCCAGTCCCAGTTCTGATGTCATATCAGGGTTCCATGTACTGCTTCTCACAGCTCTGCATCTAGCCTTTAGATCTCCTTACTACCTCACTGAAAAGTCTGCCCTTAGCTCTCTAATTGCATTTATTATGCTGCCCACTTTGATAGAGAAAGAAATCCTTGCTCCAGCTGTTGCTGTCTCATTTGGGAATTTGGTAGCTCTCATTTCTATGGTAAGGACTGTCTTGAGCCAGATCAGGCCTGGCACAAGGAGCTGGCAGAGATGAAGACTATTAACTGTCTGCGGTTTTGATTGCAGGGGTGAGGCAGCTACTAGGTGAGCACTAGCAAAGTATTGTGCTGTGCCATATAGAAGCACTCATCAAGAAGAGTAAGCGAGGAGAGGAAGGGAGGGAGTGAAGGAAGGAAGGGAACAATTGAGAGGGAACAGGAGGTGAGATCTCAGTAGTGAGAAGCACCGGGAAACAAATAACCAGTTACCTCTCACAACCATGCTCCCTGCCAAATGAAGCCTGGCATCTTGGGCTGTATCTCTCCTTCCTCCCGTGTCCCTTGTAGCTCTACTACTGAGCTACATCCCCAGTGCAAAACAAAACAAAAAAATCCTCCCTATTTAATTTTTTTTTCAGCTGTGGGTGAGCCCAAGGCCTCACAAATGCTGGCAAGCACTTCACCATTATGCTACAACCTCAGCCCTTTGCCAGAGTCTCTATTTTATTATGGTGGCCTTTTCCCTGATGTGTCCTTCTTTACATCTTACAGAAGCTGTCTTGGCAGTTAGGGCCCCTGGAGGTGGGAAGAAAGCTCATTTGACCAAGTTTCCTCTCACCCTTCCCCCTTATCCGCTGACCAACATCCCTTGCTGGGAGAGATTGACACAACTACTCTCACCATGGTAGCAGCATGTTCTGAGTCATTTGGCACTCTCTCTACTAGGTAGTAGCTTTTGGGGTAGACTGTGGGGGTGATTATTCCCTGGGGTGAAAATCAGAGGACATAAAATTCCTCTCTCATCCCTTGCCTCTGCTTCGGTGAGTTAGAGGGCTAAGGCCTTGACAGACAGTGTTTTATTAACAGCAGGTGTTCTAGATGCCCTGTAACCAGAGCCTAGATCTTGTTCTCCCTTCATCCCTCACCTGAAGATGAACCCTGAGGGAGCAGAGCAGCTATGTTGCTTAGGGTCAGCCTGGTGTCACACTGCCTGGTTTTGCCTCCAAGCTTGAGGATGGGGTATTAACAAATCACTGAGGACTGTACACACACAAGCTATGGTTTACTATGAGAAAGTGAGATGTTTAACTTTTAGGAATGCTAAATTAATAACCTCAGTAAAACCTATGTCCAAAAAAATGTGAGATGCACTATACAAAATCAGAATTGATTTGGGCTTTTAGGATACCTGACTAGTCCCAGGAATAAGGACAGGGATGCAGAAAGTCTGGACTAAAAGGCCAGAAGTCTCGTAAAGTCACCCAGCTCCCAGACTGACCACAGTCTGGTCCATCTTGGCTGCTCTGCTGAGTCCTACATCTCTCTTTTCCTAGCCTTTCTCCCAGAACCTAGCCACTGCTCCCCCATAGTACCACAGCCTTCTGTTCTGAACAATTATGCTCTGCATGACTAAAAGTCAACAATGGGCCGCATTTCTAATGATGGTCCCTAAGATTATACCATCTGATATCATTGTAGCTCTCTCAGTTTGTGTGCGTACACTGTGGTATTCACACAGCGGTAGAACACCTAACAACACATTTCTCAGAATGTGTCCCCATATTAAATGACACATGCCTGAGCATCATTTACTCTTTACTTTGTTTTCCTTTCTATAATAGTTTTTCTCCTGGGAGCTCTATAAATATCTCTATGTTTCCCTAGGTGCTGAGTTTAGGCATTAAGAACAACAGGATTCCAACTGGAGAAACCTTGAGGGTCCTGTTCCCTGTTTCACAGAAGTGGCTGCAGGCCTCCATAATCTGGTGATGACTTTGGCATTGGCCATCCTGTGCTACTTTTATAACAAAAAAATGTTCAGGGCACGGTTTCTCTTCCTCAGTTTTTCCTTCTTCAGTAATTCTGTCTCCCCCTTGCCCTTGCCTTCTGAAGCCTGGAGATATATGATTCAGATAGTTCTGTGACTTCATCGATGATTATTCATCCCGCTCCATTTGTCTGGCGCCCGTGAACTCCATGTATCTCCATGTAGACAGACAGAAGACAGATTTCCCTCCACCCCAGAAGCACTTGCTGTCATTAGTGTCTTCTACAGGAGGTTTATGAGACTCACCAGCCATGATTCTATGTAACAGAATTACACTCTGAAATAATAATATTAATAATAATAATAATAATAATAATAATAATAATGCAATCAGGTATTGATACAGGCCAAACTTCCCTAATCCAGTACCCAAAGCACAAACTGTTCCAATACTGAAGTTTGTTTGCTTTAAGGCAATCTCGAGTAACCCAGAATGACTTTGAGCTCAGTGTGTAGCCCAGGCTGGCCTTAAACGTCTGATCCCCTGTTCTCACCTCTCAAGTGTTGGAATTGCAAAACATGCACTACCAGGCTTGGTGCTCTATATCAGAAACTTAACTATATGCTATATTTAATATTTTTACTTGAGAACTTATTGGATGCATGCAGTGTATTTTGATTATATTCACTTCCCTGAATATGCCCCTCATCTCCTCACCCCCAGCAGTGGCTCATGAACTTCCCCCCGCCCCGCCCCTGCCACTCTGCACTGGAATGTTGATTGGTTTGATCTGTGTGATCTTGTGTGACCTCCCACAGTCGCTGTGAGCCAGTGAGTGCCTCCGTTCTGTCATGTCCAAAAGACACTGTTCACCCGATGCTTTCTGACTTTTGGTCTTACAGTTTTTACCCCCTCTTCCACAATGTCCCTGTGCCTTAGAGAGGGTTGAGAACACTCCACAGAGACTGGATCTCTGCACTTTGACCAGTTGTAGCTTTCTGAGTTAGCCACTATCCACCACACAAAGAAGATTTTGTAATGAAGTCAGAGAGTCACGAATCTATGGGACAGAAATATGAGTTAGAGGGCAGTTTAATACTATCTCCATTTAGCAGAATAGTCGTAGTAGGTTCACCCTTGGAGCCTGTGACTTTCCCACCTGTGGGTTCTTGGCCCTATCTATAGTACCAGGCATATATTTCCTTCTGTGGAGAGGGTCTTAAAGCCAACCAGAAAATGATTGGTTACCTCCATAACATCATGCCACTATTACACCCTCAGGTATATCTGTCACACCAGCTATTCTTGTAGCCCAGAGTTCACAGCTGGGTAAGAGTGTTGATGAGTTTTTTCCCCAGCAGCCTGCATATCACCCTCCGGTACTATGAAAGCCAGCTAGTGGAGTGGAAGCTTCCTGGTCAGTACCAACGCGATTTCTACACATCTTATGAGAAAAGTGTATGATCTCCTATCTGAACCTTTTTGAATACTGACTTGGAAAATTCTACACTGACCTCATGGGATGGGTCACAGAATGTATGGGTACTAAAAATATTATATAAAATTGCTTTCAGTAAGTACATATAATGTATATATAAAACAAAAAAATTCATGTTTACTCCATCCTCAAAATATCTTACTATGCATATACAAATATTCTAAAATCTGAAGTCAAAACAACATTTGGTCTCAAGCACTTTGGATAAGAGGTAATCTATCTAACTAAATATACGTAATATAAACATGTATGAATAAAATATTTATCTATAATAGTCTCTCCACAATTAATTTCAATTAATCAACTTAATATTTTGACTTAATAATAGAGATCAATGATATATTTATTTCATGTGTATGTGTGTGAGTGTATGTATGTGTACCACATGCATGCAGATACCTGAGGAGACAGAAGAAGATGTTGGATTTCCTGAAACTGGAGTTTCAGGCATTTGTGAGCCTTCTGATGTGTGTGCTGTCTAGAACCAACCTGATGTTCTGAGTCTTAAATGCTGAATCATCTCTCCAGACGCCTGCCCTTTCTCTTTTGGTGGAGGGCATCTCACTATGTGTAGCCCTGGCTAACATTGAATGTGCAATCTTCCTGCCTCTCTGTTGTAAGTGTTGGGATTACAGGTATGTACTATATCATGCCTGACTTCAAGGGAGGCTTTCAGGGAGCATGCCTGAGCTGGTCACCCTAGTTAATTTTATTCTCATTATCTTTGATGTAAAAAACTTCCTTCCTTGGTCATTATTGTATGTATCCATCAAAAAAAATGTGTGCTATAGTCATTGAAGGAACAAGGTAATGAAGTGCATATAAATCAACATGCATCCCAAATGAGTATAGTACTACTTGGTGGTACTAAGTAGCATATTAATATGACATGGAAGGGCAAGACAGCTCAGCAGGCAAAGGCGCTTGCTACACAAGCCTGACACCTGAGTCCAGTCTCTGGAACCCACATAAATTCAGATGGAGATAACTGATTCCCCCAAAATTGTCTTCTGACCTCCACAAGATACACCTGTAATAGATGTACTTAGAATGTTGATCTAAAATATGCAAAGTTCTTATACCAGAACAACGTAATGCCTACTATCTTCCCAAAGAGGATAAGCATAGATTAATGCCAAGGACAAAAATTTTCCTAACCTAGGGCTCAATTTGGAACTGGAATGCAGAGATTTTTCAGAGAATTTCATTTTTCCAAATAGGTGGAGGGCTTGCCTTGAATGCATGACATCCTGGGTTTGATTTCTAGCATGGAAAAAAACCATTTCATCTCCACAGGACAGGCTAATATAGATTATTCGCAAACACTGTTCCCTATATGAGACTGTCTCTCCTTGTCAGCTTGTCTGCAGTTGCACCATGAATTCTGTCAGGTTGTTGGCAGCAGTTGTTTGGACCACAACTATTAGCTGGCTGGTTCTGTGGATTTCCTTCCTCTGTTCAACCTAGTATGCTGTTCAGAGTTCATGGGCATGTCTTTATCCCACTCTACCTCCTCCAGAGCCACCTGATGCCATACCGTTCCTTCAGATCTTTTCTGATTCAGGTTAAGGTAGGGAGCTGGGGTGGGGCAAGAAAAACCCCTGTCAGAGTTGGATAATCCTATGGGGTTCCTGCTTTCTCCTAAAGCAGACTTTGTGAGGACCTGTATCATAGAACTCAACAGATTTTACTAAACACATGGACATTCATTTATTCTTTGTACCCGAAATAGCCTGGTTCAGTAAAGATGCCTGGTCAGTGGTTCTTGAATATTTATTCTATGGTTTGAGGCTTTGTCTCTGATTCTGCTTTCAGGACATTATTCCCTGCTATTAAGCAAGGATTTTTTTCATTAATTTTATTTGTTTGGGAGGATGGGGGTTGAGACAGGTTTTTCCACATAGCCCTGGCTATTCTGGAACTTGATCAGGCTAGCCTCAAACTCAAAGATCCACCTGCCTCTACTTTCCGAGTGCTGGGAATAAAGAAGTATATCATCATGTTGCGTAGCGTGATTTCTAATTGATCTTAATAATAAAACCCCAGAGTCAGATATTAGGGCGAGAAAGCTGAAAGAGCAGAGAAGCAGAGCAGCAGCCAGAGTTCTGACCTCTGCAAAATCCTCTGATGGAATGGGTGTTCTGTCTCTGCAAGTTCTCAGACTGAATGCCTGAGCTCCTGAGGCTGAATGTCTCCTCCCGCCTTATATTCCTCTCTCCACCCAGCCACACCCCTCTGTCTCCACCTTCCCAGTGCTGGAATTGAAGGTGTGAGACTCCCAAACACTGGGATTAAAGGTGTGAACCACCACTGCCTGGCCTTGTTTCTCTTTTAGATTGGATTAATCTCACACAGCCCAGGGTGACCTTGAACTCACAGAGGTCCAACTGCCTCTTCCTCCCAAGTGCTGAATTAAAGGTGTGTGCTACCATTGCCTGGCCTCTATGACTAACTAGAGGCTAGCTCTGCACTCTGATCTTCAGGCTTTATTTATTAGATCACCAACAAAATATCACCACAATGCCAGGCTTCATCAATTTTCTATGCACACACCCGCCTTCATTTAATAAAGAATTGGAGCCTTCCCATTGACCTTGGAATGCTGTTGTCCTCCAGCCTGGATAGTGTTCTCTTGTCCTCTCTCCAGGGAGTTGACAATGCATATTTTTACTGGAGTTGAATTCAGCATCTCTCGACCTAGGCTGGTGTAGCAGGAAGCAACCTTTCAGATGAAGTCAGATTCAACGATAGAGGAACTTGGATTGTGAGTAGCCACCACCTGGAGTCTCAGGACATTGCATTTGAAGGGTGTGGACGGCTGCGCATTTTGAGGCTCAGTTATTATATCTGTACAGGACCTAAGGAGATCTTGTTCCACACTTTCTGCCACACGCTCACCCAACAAATATGTCTCTGGCTTGATATCTACCTTGCTTACACCTATAATGCCCAATACACAGCTTTGTAAGGAAAGAGCTTGCAGAAATGACTCTGTGGTGGTACTGTATGCCCTAAGATAAACTTTTGAGCAATGGACATAGGTATCCAGGGCCACAGGAAGTACTGTGACCCCCACACACATGCTGTGTTCTAGCTTCTTGCTTTTTTTTTTTTAAATTCAGATGAGTAGTCAAAAACCCATAACTAACCAGGACAGTCAGAATAGGGTTTTCAACCAGAAATGGGTAAACATCCATCTGAGAACTTTTTGTGAACTGTAAGTTCATTAGCAGAGCAGCCATCTCTCTGCTTCCATCTGAACTTCAAACACCTACTTCAGGGCCTGGCACATTGTCGGTGCTCAGCACATATTATCTGGGCGAATACTTCCTGGATACTAGAGCCTCGCAGCCTGGGGGAGAAATCAGAAACCTGTGACTGTTGGCAATTGAGGCTTGGCATGGTGGTATATACTCCTGTAATCTCAGGGGGGCTGAGGAAGGAGAATTGAGAGTTTGAGGCCAGTTTGAATGTGTGACCTTGTCTCAAAACAAAAACAAAAGAACTCAAGTAACTAAAAATGTTATAGGTGTTTTGAGGAAAAGAGCAGAATGCTCCAGAAGCAAGTATGACAGATGCTGTGATGGCCAGTGACCTGATTGGTGAGAAGGTCCCAGCCACTGGAAGAGCAGGGAGACAGGAAAGAGCTGTCCTTCAGACCCTGGCCAGCTAGTAGCAATGCCAAGAAGGAAGTCTGCATGGCTGTTTATCTAGACTTTTATAGGCACTTTGTGAGAAAAGAAGGGTCCATTCACTGCTGCCCCCTCCCCATAGTTTCCTTACATGCCCAGCTTTGTTCCACGATGCCCCAGATCAAAGGCTGCAGTGTGTGGCTGACCATGAGGAACAATGGATTGTTTATGTGTCTGACTCCCTAACCAGACTGTGAGCTTCTTGAGGGCAGTGAAGTTTGTTGCATCCCAGGACACAGCTTGAGACTGCCACACTCAATAATTTTGTTTAGTGACCAAGTAAATAAGAGTTGATATTTATTATGTACTTTCTAGGTATCAGGCACTTCGTTATCTCACTTAATCCTAGTAACTACTCTATAATGAGAATAGAATTATCATTCCCTTTACACAGTTGGAGAAACAAAGGTTTTAGAAAGATGAAATAATGGACCTAGAGATTTAAGTGTTAGCCATTAGACTACAGAACCCCACCATTTTGCTGAAATTAAGTATCTTTCTTGGTTGCCTTCAAGTGTTTGGGACTCAAAAGGGAACAGAATAAATACATCACTCATATTATCTTTTTTGACAATCATTGTGATGGCCCTCATGGATAAGGACTCTGTGTGTGTGTGTGTGTGTGTGTGTGTGTGTGTGTGTGTGTGAAAGAGAGAGAGAGAGAGAGAGAGAGAGAGAGAGAGAGAGAGAGAGAGATTGGAGATTAAATGATTAGGACCTCACACATGCTAGTCAACTACTCTATCTTTGAGCAGCATCCCTAGCCTTTATTTTACTAATTTCATTGGGAGAAAGTTGAAGCATGAAAAAATTAGGTTGCTTGGCCAAGATAATATAGCAAGTATCTAGGTGGTGGGTTGCTTTAAAATGATGTCTGAGTCTAGATTCTGAGGTCTTTCACAATTCAACTCCAGTTGCAATTGTTACAATATCAGGCACTGGGTATCTATGCTATTGACTGTGTTGAAGTCCTTTAAAGGCTGTCTCGACCTCTGGGCTGGGAAGATGGCTCAGCTTGTAACGTATTTGCCACACCAAATACGAGGACCTTGATTCTGTCTCCAGTACCCACATAAAAAGCCAAGTGTGGCAGCACTGTAACCCCAGTGTTAGGGAGGCAGGGACAGGGAGATCCTTGGGCTTGCTGGCCAGCTAGGCAGTCTAGCTGAATTGGCGAGCTTCAGGTTCAGTAAGAGACCCTTCCCAAAAAACAAGGTGAAGAGCAATTGAGGAAGACACCCAACATCAATTTCTGGTCTCTGTGTACATGTACATGAATATATGCACACACACACACACACACACACACACACACACACACACACGAGTGTTTGGACCCCAGAACGCTGGGACAGTTGAGGCAGGAGGAGACTTGTGCTAGTTTCAAGCCAGCCTGATCTATCTAGTGATTCCAGGCTAGCCACAGCTATGTAATGGGACTCTGTCTCAAAGGGGGGGGGGCAGTGGGGGCGGAGCTGGAGAGATGGCTGAGTGGTTAAGAGGACTGGCTACTCTTCCGGGTTCAATTCCCAGCACCCACATGGCAGCTCACAACTGTCTGTAACTACAGTTCCAGGAGACCCAACACCCTTCCACAGGCAAAACAAAATACCAATATACATTAAATAAGAATAAATAAATAATTTTTTAAAAAGCCAGGCAGTAGTGGCACACATTTTTAATCCCAGCACTCAAGAGGCAGAGGCAGGAGGATCTCTGTGAGTTCAAGGCCAACCTGGTCTACAGAACAAGTTCCAGGACAAGCTCCATAGCTACTGAGAAAACCTGTGTCGAAAAACAAAACAAGACAGTAACAAAAAAAGTTGCTCAGGTCTGACTGAATTGGGGCTCAGCCTGTCTGAACTACTTAGAAGTTAGTTGTTCAGGGGCTGGGCATTATGGCCCAGAAGTAGGTGGATTTCTGAATTACCAGGCTTCCCAGGGATACATAGTGAGACCCTGCCTCAAAACAAACAAGTTGTCCAGGTCTGTTGGGGGCCTCACAGGTTATTCCTAAGAAAGGTACCAGAATGGGAAAAAAAGTGAAGGAAGGATGGGGTAGTGGAAACTTTTATAATCCTTTAAGAAAATGAGCTGGAGCTGGAGTTAGAACACTTGTTGCTCTTTCAGAGGACCTGGTATCAATTCCCAGTGTCCACCTGGTGGTTTACAGCCATCAGTAACTGCAGTCCCAAGGGGTTGAACTCTTTTGGCCTTAAAGCACCAGGCAAGCATGCAGTGCACAGACGTGTGGGCAAACAAAGCATCCATACATATAAATAATTTTTAAAAACTGAGCTACAATGAGAATGAGGTAACATGAGAGAGTACTCAAAAGTTAGGAGCGCTTGTTGTTGCCGAGGACCCAGGTTTGGTTCTCAGTATCTACACTGTGGCTCACAACTGTATGTAACTCCAGCACCAAAGGAACCCAAGACCTTCTTCTGGCCTCTGTGGGCACTGCGCATATGCACATTCATATGCATAAAATACTTTTTAAAAAAATAAGTGATTTAAAAAAATCACCATTCAGTGATTTAAACATGACCATGCAGTTGTATTTTTATCATCCCCAGAGAACTCCAAATGCATTTGCAGTTATTCTTTCACCCCATCCCCATTCCCTAGAAAGCCCGAACTACTGTGTTTCTAGGGATCTGCCCATTCTGCGTACTTTACGTGAGTGGAACCCTGCTGTGGGTGGCCTTCTGTGTCTCGTGAGTAGAACCCTGCTGTGGGTAGCCTTCTGTGTCTCGTGAGTGGAACCCTGCTGTGGGTGGCCTTCTGTGTCTCGTGAGTAGAACCCTGCTGTGGGTAGCCTTCTGTGTCTCGTGAGTGGAACCCTGCTGTGGGTGCCTTCTGTGTCTCGTGAGTGGAACCCTGCTGTGGGTAGCCTTCTGTGTCTCGTGAGTGGAACCCTGCTGTGGGTGGCCTTCTGTGTCTCGTGAGTGGAACCCTGCTGTGGGTGGCCTTCTGTGTCTCGTGAGTGGAACCCTGCTGTGGGTGGCCTTCTGTGTCTTGCTTCTTTCACTTAGCATTGTGCTTTCAAGGTCCATGTATTGAAGCAAGTATCGGAATCCCATGCCTCTTTATGGAAAAACAAAACTCCAATATATGGATTTTTGGCATATTTGGGGGTTATTTTGTTTATTTATTTGAGACAAGGTCTCATTGTGTAGCTCTGGATGTCCTGGAAGTCGACGTATAGGCCAGGTTGGCCTGCAAATCCCAGATCTGCCTGCCTCTGCCTTCTGAGTGTTGAGTTAGTGTTTGTGTCAGCGCACTCAACAGAGGGGTATTTTTAATTCATCTGTTTATTTGTTTGTGTGTGTGCAGAGGGCGCTAACAAGCCTATGGAAGCCCGAGGACAACACGCAGGAGTCAGTTGGCTCTTTCCGTCATGTGGGTCTCAAACTTCAGACTATGTTGTCTAGCTTAGTGGCCCCTTTAAAAACCTTTAAATTTTTTATATTTTTAAATTATTATTGCATGTATGTAAGTATGCTGTGACACAGTGTTATGGGCATGGATTTCATGGTGTACATGTGGGGGTCAGAGGACAACTTTGTTGAGTCGGTTCTTTCCCACTGTGGGTTCTGACAGCTGAACTCAGGTCATCAAGCTCAAAGTGGTAAGCACCTTTACCTACTAAGCCGCCGTCTCCCCAGCCCAGATCTGCCAGATTTTTTGTTTATCCTCAGTCTGTTGATGGGCATTTCCGTTCCCTCCACCTTTTCGACCATTATGAACAATGCCACTGTGAATGTTTGTGTACAGTTTTGTGGTGCTGAGGTTTGAACCCAGGTTACACTCTACCACAAACCCACATCCTCAACTACATCCCCCAAAATGTACACGTTATTGTGTGACCATGTCTGTTCAACTTTGAGCAAATGAGTCATAGAGTTAATCTATTGTTTCTTTGAGGAATTGCTTGCTTTCAGGAGTGTTTTTTTTCCCTTTTATTAATAAATATTTTGAATCAAAATATAAGATGTGGCTGGACATGGTAGTACCTGCCTTTAATTCCAACACTGATGAAGCAGATGCAAGTGTTGCTCTATGAGCTCGAAGCTAGCCTGGTCTGTGTAAAAGCTCCAGGCCAGTCAGGTCTACATAGTAGGACACTGTCTCAAAACAAGAAAACCACTTAAAATGTAGGATGCATATTTTTAAAATGTCAATAAGCACCTAACTTGGAGAACTGTTGCAAAATGAACAGCAGCATTTACAAACCAGCACCCAAATCAAAAATTAGAATTTTGGAGGCTGGAGATATGGCTCAGCAGTTAAGAGCACTGCTTCTCTTCCAGAGGACCCAGGTTCAATCCCCAGCACCCACGTGGTGGCTCACAACCATGGCTCCAGTCCCAGGGTGTCTGATGCCCTCTTCTGGTCTCTGTAGACTGTACAGACTGTGGTACACAGACATATATGCAGGGAAAACATTCGTATGTACAAAATAAAATACATAGTCTCAAAAATCTTAAAAAGAATTAGAAAGTTTCAGTCCTCAGAAGTACTCCTCTTCTGCTTCAGAAGAGAATGTTCTGGCTTCTCATATACTCATTACTTTCGCCTGTTTTAACTTTTATATAAATGCAGTCATCTCACATACATTCATTTTTGTCTGACTTCTTTCACTCTGTTTATAAAATTTATCCATTGTATGCATATGACATGTTTTTCATTTCTGTGTACTGTTTCACTGCGAGACTGTGCCATGGTTTGTCCCTTTGTATTTGAATAAGCACAATGAATTGGAATGGTTGACTCACAGGTAATACATGAATATTTAAAATTAGTAGATACTGCCAAATCATTTTTCAAAGTGATCACATCAGTCTATTCCCATAAAGCAGTATTGTTTTTTTTTAATTTTTACTATTGGTGTGTGTGCATGTGTGTGGGGGGGGGGGTGGAAATCAGAAGACATCTTTCAAGAGTCAGTTTTCTCTGTCCACTGTGGACTCCAGGGATTGAACTCGGGTTGTCAGGCTTGCAAGTGAAGGCACTGTTACCAGCCGAGCCATCTTGCTTGCCCTAATATTGTGAGATATTATATCACATATTTTTCAGTGCCTGATGAACACGTGTGTGAGCACATGTGCTAGTGTGCATGTTTGGGAAAGTGGTACATCTTCCAGTGGAATAGGGTTTCTCCAGGAGAAGACGCTGGCACCCTACAGCGAGCAGGCAGCAGGCAGGTGAAGGCAGGAAGCCCTTGAGCCCTGCCACAGGCTGTGTTCCCAGCTGTCAGGCATGTAATCCGGTGAAAGAGAATCTCCCTGGCGGCAGAGGTCTTGCAGAGAACACCACTGGTCCTCCACTTCACCTTTGCACCTGCAGGCCCAGCTGAGCGTCCCCTTACAAAGCCAGGGAAGCAGAGAAATCTGCACAGGGCTGGGACTCAGGGCCGAGCTGGGTCCTTTTGGGACTTGGAGCTGTGAGTTTGTTGTAAACTTGACGTTTTTCCCGTTCTGATTCCACCACACCGGTTCACTTCCATCTGAGGAGGGATGTTGAGGTAGCGGACCATGAACGAGGTGATAACCTGATGCTGAGACTGCCCATCCCCCGTGAGGCCAGCCAGAGCCAGAGGGACAGGAGCTACTTGTTTTGGGCAAGGGGGCGGGGGTAAAGCAAGGGAAAGGGAGCTGGAGTTGCGATTCCCCTTTCTGTGAGACTCAGAGGACTCATCCCCCCAGGAAACCACTCTGGTCCCTCGAGCCCCTTTGCCACTCATTAGTTGCTCTGCAGACTAGAAAGCCATGGTTTGTGCTGGGGCTGGGTGGAGCTCCAGGGACAGTTTGAGCTCTGGCCCTCCACAGGGGAGGGGGTGGTTGGAGTGAGTGGAGGGTCACAGCTCAGTCTGTGCCATTTGCTTGTCACCTTGAGAAGTTCCACCTTGTCTAGCAAAACCTCCTTTCAGAGGCAGCCACCACAAAGGGCTCTTATGAGAGCAGCTGCCCCGCCCCCACCTCCACTTCCACTCCCTCTGCCATTATTTTTCTTTGGGGCCTTCCTGCAATGACTCTGAGAGGCCGAGCTTCTTTCTGAAGGCGATTCAGAGTCTAGAGTCTCCCTGGGCTGCAGTCATTTTGTGACTTTCTGTGCCTTGGGAGGCTGTGTGGGGTTAGCACAGCTCACCTCCTCAAGGAGGCATCCGTTTCTTCCCTCTCTGCAGCTTGGGCCATTTGGGGCCTTGAAAAGGAGTCAGAGCTAGCTCCTAGTAGCTTCTGGACCCCAGTAGGAACCACCTCCTGTCAGGGGAGAAATGGACTTGTCCATGGTGGTTCTGTGAGGCCTTCTGCCTAGTGGGCCATGGCGAAGTTCTGAAGGCCACCTCTTTGGGTCTTCTGCCTTCTCATTCTGCTGTGCATTGGGAGAGCTAATTAATCCTTGACCCTTTGTTTTTTTCCTATATGAAATGAGAATATTTTACTGCCTGACTGATAAGTAAATGTGGAGGCTAATTTTTAAGTTAGTTAATTTTGACAGCAGCTAGGTAACTTGGTGGTAGAAGATGTGGTTAGCGTGTGTGACCCTCCAGCATCACATGGCTTTTGAGGTGAGCCAGGTGTGGTGACAGTCACACAACCATCATAGGCAAGTTCAAGACCAGCTACCCAGTGAGACGCTGCTTCAAGAAAATCAAACCAAACCAAGTCTTGAAAGTACTGTTTCATCCTTTTGCTTGGACCTTTCCTATTTAGGCTGTCTTCCTTTCCTTCTTCTCACACTGAACCAGATACGACCGTCTACCTGGAAGTGTGTTAACTCTTCACCTGTGTTAACCTCTGTTGTAGGTCCAGCATGGGAGAGAACCAGATGTTCACAATATCCTAGTCTCAAGAAAGGCCTCAGAAAGTGCTCAGGGAACTTGCCTGACTGAGACACGTGACGCTTGCACGTGCACTGTGAGCATGCCTCCGTTCTCCCACCTCATCATGACAGCGAAAGGGGAAAAGTAGACTATAGGTTAAATAATTCAAGATCCCTAAGCCACAATTAATTTGTAAGGTTTCTAAACACAAGATTGTGCCCAGATTGTCCAGTGTTATGTTTCCCTCCAGCCCAGCGCTGTGTGGATGCTTGGAAGTGAGAGGCTAATTGTGGAGGTCAGCGGTGGCAGGGCAGAGTGGTCAGAGGTGGCCTTGTGACAGGCACAGACCCAAACAAAGCTAAGTCAGACCAAACACTGAGCAGAGTCAGCTGTGTTGTTGATCTCACACGTGGCTCTTCAAGGGCAGTGTGCCCTTAGGATGCTGTGTGTTCTTTCCCCAAGACACCAGGGTTTCTCATCTCAGCAGATAGGTCGACTTTTTTCCCTTCACAGGTGACTATTATTTGTAGGAAACAATGAGTTTCATCATGACATTTCCATACGTATGTACAGAGTACTCTGGTCATATTATCTGATATGGGACTGTTAATACAGTGAGGGACAAAACAGGAACCCCTCATGGTAAGGTCTTGCCTTAAACTCAGAAACTGTTTGTCTGCATGAACTGCTGTGGAAAAGCAGGATGGGGGAGTTGGCACCTGAAGCCCTGGCATCAGCACTGTGTTACTGTTCTCTCCACCCTCATCATGCCTCCCTCGATACTCTGAGGACTCCAGGAGAGTAATCCCACCCAAAACATTTGTGACGGGTTGGAGGGCATGTTTTTCTGTTTCCCAAATAGCCCTTATGGAGCCTTGTTCAGAGCAGGAAATATCAATAGTCATTAGAAAGCATTCCCACCTGAAACACTTCTAGGTAACTTGGGTTCTCTTAATATTCAAAAATCATTTAAATTGTGTGTGCATGTGCGTGCACACATGTGCATTCATGCCATGGCATGCCAGTGCAGGTCATGCTTTGCATGTTTCGTGGAGAGAGTTATAACTGAATTTTGTCCCTGTTTCCTCCCTACAAAGGTCAAATGGAATGAGGGCAAAGCCTTACTTTGAGCAGGGCCTGAGAAATGGGAGAATTAACAAGAGTTGGCATGGGGAGAGCTGGTATCCTTTACAAACACTAAGGGCTAGAGAGATGGCTCACCAATTAAGAACACTTGCCGCTCTTGCAGAGGACCAGAATTTGGTTCCCAGGCCAGATGGACTCACTACCTTGTATAATTCCAGAGGATCCAGCATTCTTTTCTGAACTCCGCAGTACATATACTCCACTTGTATAGATCTTCCCTCATGTATCACATAATTTAAAAAAATAAAAATAAATCTTTTTAAAAAAACAATATTAATCATCTTCCAGGATCCATGCTTTCACAGTAGGTAGCTTATTTTTCTGGTGAGGGAACAGGGGCTTTCAGAACAGCAGCTGGTAACACAGCAGGGCACTGGCAGAGGCAGGATCTAGATTCAGGCCTTCTCATGCAGAAACCTCACTCTTTTGGTCTTCAGAGACTGAGGAATAGGCTGCCATGGTGGCCAGAGACAGTGAAGCTGGGCTCTCTCCCTCATCTGCCTCTGCACTAATCACTGAATTGTTTGGAAATTCTGTGCTTTGGGAGGCCAGGTGCAACAAGTTAGTGAGAGTGGACCCTCTTTCTCTCTATGTGTTATCGTTTGGACATGTCTTGAGCCAGCTTGGCATAGAAACAGGACCAGGCTAGAGAAGACTCAGAAGTTGGCCCCACATGGTGGTGAATGCTTATAAGGGAAGTGGGGGAAGAAGGATCAGAAGTCCAAGTCAGTCCCTGACACATCGTAACCCACACGATGCCACCCTGAGCTACACACTACCACCCCAGTGTGCCCGGCAAGGGGAAGAACATCCATTTCCGGAGTAATTGCTATCTTCTCTAATTGATCGGAGTCTCGGCCTCCCTCCACCCCTCTGTCTTTTTCCCCTCCCCTGCTTTCTTGAAACAAGATACTAAATGTAGAAGATGGGTGTTGTGGGCCAGCAGTCAGTTCAGATTGCTTCCTTTTTATTGTTTCTTATACATTTCTGCAGATAGAACTTAGGGCTTCATCCTGCTAGACAAACATTCTACCCCTGAGCTATGCTCCAGCCCCAGCTTACCTTTGACTTAGGGATTTCAGTTCAGGTTTCTGGATCATTCCTGTTATATCTGCTCTGTGTCTGACTGCTGTCACATGACACTTGGTCCATCAGATGGAAGGTGTGTGCGCCACCCTTTATAATTCACCCCGAATCTGCCTGCCTGCTCTGCTCACATCCGCCATACCGTGCAGCCTCTAAGCAGCTCTCTCTTCTTTCTCCTCACTCAGAGTGACCCTTCTGAACATAGAGCAGGCCACGTCAGCCTCTGCTGCATCATGTCACGGTTTCTAGTGAACACAAGGACATATCCGTGTGCCTGCCGTGCTCGTCCTCTCATGCAGAGTGACCACCCAATTTGTCATTCATGTCGAGACACTTGTAAAAGAGAAGGAGGCTCTAATAATAATTAGATGGTAAGCTTAAACTGGACCATTCCAGGAAAACCGGAAAGAACTCCACCGCATGGTTTACTCTCTCACATCCAGGTAGTTTTTTTTTTTTGTTTTTTTTTTGTTTTTTTTTGTTTTTTTTGAGATGTACTGCATGACACCTTCCTTGATCTCTATTTAAAACTATATAGGGCTGGAGAGATGGCTCAGCACTTAATAGTTTGCTGCTCTTCCGGAGAATTGAACAAGGGTTCCCAGCACCCATGTCAGCTGGCTGCAAGCAACTGCCTGTAACTCACCTAAAGGGAATCTGACACCCTCTTCTGACCTTTGGGGTCATGGACACACACACACGCACACGCAAATAATAAAGTAAATCAGTGTGTGTGTGAGAGAGAGAGAGAATTTAGGGTGACAGTTATGCCGTGGTACCCATGTGGAAGTCAGAGGACAACGTGTGGAAGGTGCATCTCTCCTCCCATGTAGGTTCTGGACATTGAACTCAAGCCATTGGACTCGGGGGCAAGTGCCTTTACCCTGCTGAGCCATCTTGCCAGCCCTTGAGAGTATGAAATTAGCCCTGTGTTTGTTGTTGATCTTCTCTAGAGTGTAAACCTCAAGAGGGCAGCACCTGCACAGTCTGAGCGCCTTAGTAGATGTCAGTATGTTTTAGACTTGACTAGGCTGGTAGTGGGGTCATGTTTCTTGAAGAGACTTTCTCATTAGATGCTTCTAAATCATTTGTCACGTTCCCATCTAGTTATTTTGGCAATCCTTTTCGCGGATAAAACCTTCGAAGAATTTCCTGATGCTGTTACTTGTCTCTAAGGGAAGCTAGTGGAGAGTGTCTCCAGAGTCCCAGTCAGAGGCCTGGGCTCTGTGGGAGACAGCGAGAACTTCTTACCTTTAGAGAAATCACTTGTTGGGGACCTGATCTTGGGGGCTGTGACAGGATGAGAGGCCTTGGAACTATGCTAGTTTCTGGGACAAATGCCAGAAGCAACCCAAAGGAGGATGGAGGGTTCTGTTAGCTTGTTTCTCCTTGTCTCTCTATCTACTAGATCTGTCCTTAGACAGAGCTACTTATCCAGGGGGAGCTGTGTGTTAGTGTGAACCTTTCGTGGGACTCACCTCAGGTGCAAGTGCCCATTGGGATCTTGCCAACAAATCCTTCTAGGAATCCTTGACTTTCTTCACCTTGGGTATGTGTTTTGGACTTGATGAAGGTGGGAGAGACCACAAAAGAAAATGGGCCCCAAAATGGGCTGTAACAAGAGACAAGAAAAGGAAATCTGGAGGTTCTGTCACTTTGGTTTTCCCAAAGTTTCTGATAAGGTTTAAACCAGAGTCAGTGCCCTCGTGAACTATCTCAGGAGGGTAAACACTTGTTGGTGATGGAAGGTTATGCAGTGGCTGATGGGAGGGTTATGCAGTGGCTGATGGGAGGGTTATGCAGTGGCTGATGGGAGGGTTATGCAGTGGCTGATGGAAGAGTTATACAGTGGCTGGTAAAGTTTTACATTGGCAAAGGGAGGATTGTGAATGGATGATGAGGTTATGCAGTGCTGTGTCTATTAAAGTCAATAATGAAGAAGGACTAGGAGCTGAAATAAGTGTAACAGAAAATCTAAAAGTGTAACCTGGAGGAAGTTGGGTCCACATCATTGCCTCAGTATTACTTGGGCGCCAAGGAAGCTATTGCAAACACTGTCAAATAAGAAAGCCAACCATGAAGCACAAGGAAGCCTCCATGGGCATGACCCTGATTCAGAGAAAGTGGGCTGCAATCCAGTGGGCATGAGCTTAGCTCTCTGGTTGCACTCTGCATGACACACCCATCTCTTCACAGTTTCACACCTCACACATTTCCACTATGCTCACAGTCTGCCTTTCAAGGCTCACCTTGATGTTACCACTTCTGAGGTTTTTTAAATTTAAACTGTTTTTTAAATTGTTTATTTATATATTTATTTATCTATTTTTAAATTGATTTTATTGAGCTATATTTTTCTCTGCTCCCCTCCCTGCAGCTCCCCTTCCCTTCTACCCTTTCCTTTGGTCCCATACTCCCAATTTACTCAGGAGAGCTTGTCTTCTTCTACTTCCCATGTAGATTAGATCCATGAATGTCTCTCTTAGGGTCTTCTGAGGCTTTTTTTTTTTCAGGACTCTGAGTTCCTGTCACCACTGATTTATAAGTCTGTTACTACATATTACTTGAAACACAAAACCAAATAAAAATATCTGCCTGTCACACACATGCAAATGTGAATCTCAAAGGTAGGACTTTTATTTTTGGCTGTGTTGTTGACTCAGATCTGCTCTGAGGAGGGAAGACTGAGGTGTCCATCCCCTGCACCTCCTCCTGCAATGCCTGCCTGCTATCTATAATCCCAGTCACTTTTTCCCTGGCTTGAATTGTCTCTGGGCTAATCAATGGACGGGTAATGCAGTAGGCTCACCTGACTCTTCTTGCCCTGCTGTTCTGGGCAGTGACCCGCTCTATGCTGGTACACGGTGCTCCTGGCTAGCATACTTTCAGAAGGAGACACTATTTACTTTGCTTAGTTCCAACTCCAGCATTCTCGCTTTGATCTCTGTAGCCTGCCCCACCTCGCCCCTACCATTGTCCTGTCCTGGGAGCTAATGTTGCACCTTTCCTAACTCAGGCCACATAACTCTCTTTTGGCTATTCTGAGAGGATGCCCAGGGACTCAGTCATGCCAGAGAGCCACTGTAAATAGGCTATGGTGGCCCAGCCTTAAGGGCTCCAGTCTGTACCAGTTGCTGCTTTTACTTCCCACATTTAGTCGCTTCTTTTTTATCTGTTCTCTTTTTTTTTTTGTCACCTTAGTGATAACAGATAAACTATGATGTAAGAGATTGTGGATTGTGATCCTGATAAAGTCTTGGTTTCCATTTTGACTAAATCTGCCGTTCAGAGAAGTAAGTAAGTAGTGGTTTTTGTTTATATTCCGAAGACAGACTGCCTATAACTCCACTCTGTTCTTCTGCTTACTAGTTGTGACTGACTGTCTTAGTCAAATAGGGTCATACTAGTGCCTCCTATGTCCATTCATTCATAAACAGTTGAGCTCCCAGCAGGTGAGAAGCTCTTCTAGGTGACAGAAAAATGGTAATGAAGAAGATTTAAAAATTGGGTAAATATTTAAAATACTTAGAGCAATGCACCAGTTGGCATTTAGTAAATGTCATGGATGGTACTGCTAGTGCTTTCCTGAGGCTAGAGGTGCGAGAGGATAGCAACTGGCAACTACAGGACCACATCTCTCTGAAAGGGGAGAAGAGAGGACGGACCAAGATTAGGTTCTAGACTTGGATTTAGGCCCAGGGTAGCCAATGCTTGAATGGCTCTTACTTGTAGCACTTCATTTATGGGTTAAAGACACAAGCTGCATAACTGTCAGCCTAGAAAAGAGTCTGTTTCCTTCCATAGAAAGGGCATCAGTCAGTGACCACGGGCTGCCTGTATCTGCCAAGCCTGTTTGTGCAGACTGTGCACAATAAATCATATGGGAATGACCCAAGAAGAGACACATTCCTTGAACAAAGAACCCAGACACTGAAGGAAGGAGAGCACCTCTTGTTCTCTCTGCTGCCCATCTAGTAGAGGGCTATCTTTTGGGAGAGGTAGCCTAAGGATTAGAGAGTGGAGTCTAGTTGAGAGGTGGAGTAGAGGCGCTGTGGTCTGCTGCTGTGCCTTCAGTTTCAGGTCACTCCTCAGGGAGTGTTGCTGAAGATGGCTTGTATGATAATCACTGGGATTACTGCTGGAGGCAAAGTTTAGACACTAGGCTCCCTGATTTGTTGTCCCTGGTTACCAGTGAAAGTCCAAGTCTTATTGAAACCTGGGTTATATTGCAGTAAGGTGAAAGAAAGTCCAAGCCTGAGGCGGTCTTCATGGAGGTGAGGCTGCCATAAGACGAAATGTTTTTATCCCATGTGGATCAGCAGATTCTTAACCTCTGTCCCACTCAAGGAGGCTAACTATAACCCCAGTGATCCCGTACCCACTCCACTGCTTCCCACAAATTTTGTTTCGTTCTTTCCCCACAGTAGGCTTCAGAAATGATGTCAGGCTGAGGCTGTAGCTTCAGTGGTAGAACATCACCTAGATATGTGAAGCCTTGGGTTCAGTGCCCGGCACCATAAAGAAAAAGTTCTTATAGCACAGGAAAGGTGTTTGACATGAGCTATTATGTTCAGGCTGAGGAAATTAAGGTTACTTCTCATGAAAGCTTTCCGCCGAACTACTCTTCTGGACCTTCTCAGTTTGCCTGGGACCCATCATTGTTGGCATGCATAGGGACAGACAAAGTACTTTCTGGACCCATTCCAGGACTGAAGTATGGCTAGATTCGAGACCACCAGAAACCACACTCTCATCACATTCTTATTGCATTACTTCTGTCTTCAGTCCTTTTTTCAGTTCAGTTTAGCTGAAAAGAGAATTAGGCAAGTGCATAGCTGTGAATGTGTCCACAGCCTGTCCTGTGGCGAAGGTAATGCAATTACAGCAGATCTCAGCTCTCATGTCGTTATCATCTCCTTAAGGAATCTTTCAACTTTTCCTAATCACTCCTCTCAGGAAATTATACTTCCACAGATTTACCAAAATCTATTTATGGAGCCTATAAGATGACTTAGTAGATAAAGGCACTGACTGTGAAGTCTCATGACCTGAGTTCCATCCCAGAGGTCATGTGACGGAAGGAGAGAGCCACCTCCCACAGGTTGTCTTCTGACCTCTGCATGTGTGCTTGCGTATATGCATAAGCAAATGAATGCAAAGATAGCATCTATGGGAAGTAGAAAAAGACAAGATCTCCTGAGTAAATTGGGAGCATGGGGACCATGGGAGAGGGTTGAAAAGGAGGAGGGAGGCAGGGAGGGGAGCAGAGAAAAATGTAGAGCTCAATAAAAATCAATTAAAAAAATGATAACATGATGTGGGATTTCCCTCTGTGTGCTGTGATTACCATTGATAAATAAAGGAACTGTTTTGGGCCTATAACAGAGCTATAGGGGAACAGAGCTAGGCGGGGAAAACTAAGCTGAATGCTGGGAGAAAGGAAGTGGACTAAGAAGCCATGTAGCCTTTCTAGAGCTGGGTGAAACTTTACCCAGTAAGCCACAGCCATGTGGCGATACACAGATTAATGGGGATGGGTTAAATTAATATGTAAGAGTTAGCCAATAAGACGCTAGAGCTAATGGGCCAAGCAGTGTTTTAATTAATACAGTTTCTGTGTGATTATTTCTGGGCAGCTGGGAAACAAACAAGTGGCCCCCTCCTTACAACAATAACATCTATGTGCTATATGTGTCTTTATGTTTAGGTACTATAAAAGAGGAACTTTTTTTAGTCCTCAAAAAACTTCTCACCCCCTTGGGAGAAGTATCACCCCACTGAGGGGCATGAGGAGTAGTAAGCACAGTTGGATTGCAGGTCCAAAATATAAGATGGCAGGTGGGTCTCCAAAGCTCTGCCCACTGTACTTTCCAACTGATGTAGAATGTTCCTCTGTGTATGTGTTGCTTTTATTGATTGATCAATAAAGCTGTTTTGGCCAACGACTTAGCAGAGTAAAGCTAGGCAGGAAATCCAAACATATATATATATATATACACATGGAGAGAGAGAGAGAGAGAGAGAGAGAGAGAGAGAGAGAGAGAGAAGGTGGAATTAAGGAGACGTCATATAGCCTTCAAAGGAGAAATATGCCAGAACCTTACCAGTAATCCACAGCCTCATGGTGATACATAGATTAATAAAAATGGGTTAATTTAAGATGTAAGAGCTAGCCAGGAATATGCCTGAGCCATCAGCCAAACAGTGTTGTAATTAATATAGTTTTCTGTGTGATTATTCTGGACGCTGACTGACATCGTGCCACCATCGTTTATGTTTTGCTTTGTTTTTCCCGAGATAGGGCTTCACTGTAGCTCCATTGTCCCTGTTTTATTCCTTTCCCCCTTCTGGACTTCATTCTTTTTCTTTCTCTACTGTGGAAGTTCAGGAGTAAACTTACTTAAGACAGCAAACTGGATGTTCAAGGATGCTTAGGACAGCTAATGTCCTTTGTGTATGGAGCTGCTGCTGGGGACTGAACCCAGGGACTTGTGCATGCTAGGCAAGTACTCTGTCAATGAACTGTACCCCCAGCCCAAGAAGATTGTTTCCTAAAACAACGCCCCAAGAGGTTATCTCATAAGAAGAAAGAGGCCAGAGGCCCATGGGGTTTTCACAGTAAAGCACAATTAATTTCACGACTGGAGGAAACACCAGAGTGACTTCAGAAGAGAGTGCATGGGAAGTCCCTGTGCCAACAGTGAGCCGCAGGCTTTCAAATGGAAGCCCTGGATCGGATCATACTTCTTCATACAGATTTGCTTGGGGTTGATGGCAGTTCTGTCAGTGGGATATCAGCTCTTTTTTCTCTAGCCAGGCAGACCAGTGACAATGTCACTTTTCCTCTAGAAATTGCCAGAGGCGTGCACTGTTGGTGATGGAAGGGCATTTGCCTTGAGTCTGCAGAATCTGTATGTGGCAGTCACCAAACAGCAGTTACAAGCCGGGCAGAAGCGTCAAGGCTCTGGTGAGTATGCCCAGTCACAGCTGGTCTGCTTGGAGTAGAGTTGGAGCTTAGCAGTTCTAACCAAATCATCTATTTACATTTCAATGAATATAAACTAAATAAAATTAAAACTTCTTTTCCGTATGTAGCTTAGTCATATTTCAAGTGCTCAGTAGCCGTGTGGTCAGTGCAGACACAGAACACGTACCTCACCACAGAACATAACTCCTGGGTGCTTAGGAGTTAACAAGAGAACTAGCCAGAGAATTCATCCCGGGGATGCACAGAGATTTGTTCAGCTTCTGTGAGTCAAGGAAATAACCTACGTGCTGGAAGCGGGCTTGGGAGTCTTCATCGGAACAGGGTTAAAGTCAGCTGGAAGCTGGCTCCTTCAATCTGTTAATATATTAATAGCAAACTCTGCCCTTCGTCCGAATGCTTAGTGAATGCTTCTGTTCTCCTGAGAGTAGGCATTTCTCTCTGCCTTCTGTTGATTTTTCTGATTTCAGGAGAGACACAGACATCAGGCAGCCCCACCTCTCAAGGAACTGATAGCCAGCTTCTGAAACAGCCCGAACAGCCAGTGTCGTCTCCTCCAGCCCTCTCAGAGCCGGAGCCTGAGCCCTTGGTGAGTCACACATGAGAGAGGCTGGCACCTGGAACCTTGCAGCCATGGTCTCTGCAGCTGCTGCCTGGTTGACGCTGCCTTGATAGTCTGAGAGATTGTGAGCTGCTACCAAGTTGTAGAGCACTGTGCTTTCCCACATCCTCCCTTGCCATCTCCTGCCATTCTTGAGCTGAATGATGAACCTTGACCCCCCCCCCCATACCTTACTTCCGGTGATGGCCCATGAGGGACATGCGCACTTAGAATCTTATAGCACTTCCTAAAATAGACCTCACAACATCGACATCAGATACTTTAAGAAGGCTTCATACCAGCCAGGAGTCATGAGAGATATGTTTCAAAACTCCAATTAACTGGGATTCCTTTTCCTCTAGGGTGCTTCAGGCCCTGTGCAGAGACCTCAGCTGGCAAAGGCAAAGAGGAAGAAGCTGAGAGGACTCTTCAGTTGACTTGCTGTGTCTCTGCCACCGAGAAGGGCAGAGCAGCTTCCCAGCATCATCTGGAACAAAGCTGCACAGCAGGGCGTTCCACGATGGAGCTGCATTTGTGTTGACAGCTCCTGATTGGAAGCTCCCTCACCTGTGGAAGCGTGGCTCTGGCTCCACTCACTGCCACTGGCAATCCACCCACAAGCGAAGTTGTTTCTCTAGAAGTAGTATCCTGTGTGAACTCAAGTAAAGCAGGTCTGTAGAGAGACACATGCCCCTCAGAAAACCCTTTTCTCCTACAACAGAATAAAGGGCACTCACGTTCCCCTGCTGTTGAGGTGGCCTGTGTGTGGTCTCTAACCTGTTCTCATCCACAGTCCCTGGTTGTCTCTGGGTCATGTCTGAGCTGTCAGTCCCATCCTACAGATTTTTCATCAGCGTCTCTGATGTGGCCTGAAGTCAGTCAGTTAGAAACCTTGGTCTTGAGAACTCTCCATGGTGGCACAAGACAGATTGCTACTGTTGTCTGTCAGGCTTGGGTGTGTTTTTTCTGTCTCCTTCTAAAGCACAGAGAACAGGTTAAACCATAGTGTCAGATAAAAATTACAAATGACTGCAAGTACTGGGGTGACGTCAGGTCCCAGGGGTGGGAGAAAGGGAATCCGACTCTCTCTCTCTTGTTCTCGCTCTTGCTCTGTGTGTGGGGGTGTAGTCTTTATCTTTCTGCAGCCCCACCCCCCTCCAACCCAAGACAGGGTCTCACTGTGTAGCCCCAGCTGACCTGGAACTCACTGTGTGGACCAGGCTGCCTCAAAGTGCTGGGATTAAAGGTGTGTGCTGGCTTGAACTCTGAACAGGAGGATGGCCTTGAACTTCTGGTCCTGACCGTGTGAGCACTAAATCCTAGGATTACAAGCGCGTGTAGCATACCTGGTGTCTGCAGGGCTGGAGATCAAGTCCAGAGCTTCCAGCATGCTATGTGAGGACTCTGCCTAGTAGGTCACACCCCTAAATCTGACTTCTCTTTCTTTACTTTAAATAATGTAGTAAGTATAGCTATGGTGCTAGGGGAGAGGAACCCTGAAAGTCCTAGCCTAGAACATAACTGGTACCTAACAGTGTCTAGTAGGAAAATGTAGTAAGGCTAGGATGCCCTAGAAGATTGCTTTGAGTTCAAGGCCAGCTTGAGCCACAGAATAAGATCTTGTCTGAAAACAAGAAAAAGTTATGTAAGACAGACAGAATCCAAAAGTCACTCTCAGGCACCCAGGCTTGTCTGCATAGCATCTTGACCTTCTCTACCATGTCTTCCTCTAGAGTAAGACCATCTGAAACTTGACTTGGGTTGAAAGCAGTGGAACGTGAACTCAGATGTTCACTGGGAGCACTTAGGTAGGTAAGGGGAGGGCAGATGCAGAAGCCATTTTGGTGTACTTGCTTTGGAGGGCTTCCTCAAATCCATGTCTCCTCCCTCTCTCCCTGAAACTGATCTCTCTGCCCGGATGTCAGTCCAGGGAGACAGGCTCACACAAGCCAGGCTAAAGCACTGATTCCTGCAACAGTTAGAACGGTGATAACAAGCGGCTAGCTGTTATCGAGCAGTTCATGTACTGCGTAGTCTGTCCAAATGAGCCCCTCACAGCATCGTCTGAAGAGGAGACAGTAACCTGGTAGGACACCTAGTCTTGAAGGTCATGCAGCTGGTAAGCGACAGGTAGAGCTAGCGAGCACCTCAGCCAGTCACAGTTATTAGATACTTGACTGAAAATCTTCCAGAAAGATTTAGCATCCTCTTGCAGTCTTTCACAGTCTACACCTCTATCCTGGACCCTGCTGTCAAGCAGGGTGCTTCCTCTGTGCAGACTCACCAGGCAGGAGCCCCTGAGGAGCTGCACGGGCTCCTACTGTTGCTCCCTCCTTGAGGCCACACCTCCGGTGTTACCACGGTGAAGCTCTGTGTCCTGTGCTGGCTGATCCTTCTGCCCATGGCAGTCTCCAGCAGGCATTCTTAATCATGAATCCCCTAAAATTGCAAGGAAAATTCCCCAAACATAATTTTGTTCATTTTTTTCATGAGATTGTGGGACTCTCTTCCCTAGTCACCCTTCAGTCCACTGCTTCTGTGTTCCTAAAAGCTGCTCCTGCCTTGGGGGGTATTGCTCAGATGTTGTTGGGGAAGCATTACCGCCAGAGGCCCTGGCTCAGGCATCATTGAAACCCTTACCTCTGAGCTAGGGTGATGTTTGAGAATCATTCATCCCAGGGCAACTCCAGGGAAATCCCCGCTTTGACAAATTGGCCTAACCAGGCTCTATTCCAGCCCTGCCCCCTGGCTTGGGCCCCTCCCTGAGGCCCCCAGCCTGGCCCAACCCCCACTGCCCATGCACATAAAAGGGTCGAATTCTCGTGGCTGCTCCATAAATTTTATTCCGTAAATATTAGTTTTCCCTGTGTTTAATAAAGCAGTGGCCCACCTCCCCGCCTACCCGCCCGCTCCCCGGGGCCGGGGCTGGGGCCAGGGCTGGCTGGTGGGAGAAGGGACTCTTTCAATTGCTTTGGAGTATTTTTAGAAAAAAAAATAATATAAGGTGGTTTACACGAGAAAGCCAGCAAGCCAGGAGCAGGGCTTGGTACCTCGAGGAAGTTCTTGCTACAACTGGACCTAAAAAGTAGAGAAACAGCGCCACCTAGGTCGCGAGGCCTACTTGGCCTTGCTGGTTGATTCCCCGGAGGAAGCTAGGGACCGGTCAGATATCACAGGTCACGCCTTGCTGAAGGAGATGTCCTCTCTGTACCCCAGCTGGGTAGAAGCCCCTTACTTGGTGTTTCGTGGAGTTTCCCAGCGGCCCTTACAAGCAGATCCCAAGCTGGATCTTGAAAAATCCCACCAGCATCATTCCTTTTTCTTGATACCAGGAGCCAGCCTCCCGGTCCAGGGGTGTTTCCAAGGGAGAGTGAAGTAACTGGAAAGAAGGGAACCTCCTTCTCTTTGTCGTCCCTGGAATTCCTAGATCCCACGGTGGTAAAGAGAGGGCTCTGTGCTTCCATGCTCCAGACTAGCAGAGTTCAGGCTAGACCAAGATCTTTGTGGGAGGGCTGCAGGGTTCATCCTGGGCTCTGGGGGAGGACATTCCTTGCTCATCTAACCCCCTCCCCATCTCCCAAGCCCTTAGGGCAGCTGCTACAGGTGGGACCCATCAGGAGAGTCCCAGGGGCACCTGTGTCTGCTGCAAAGATGGCAGTGGGGATGGGAATTAGGAGGAATTGCACCCCTCCTCCTCCCTTCCCCTGGACTGATTCTTTCTCCATCATTCTGATGTTGCCTGGGACAATGTTCCCTTTCTCTGCTTAGTCTTTTATTTTCTCCTCTTCCTCTTCCTCCTCCCAAAACTACAAAGATTTGCTCCACAGAGTGCAGGGGACCCTAACTCCTCTAACTTCATCCTGATGTGAGCTAGCCTCTGCTAACCCCATCATCACCGTGTTATTAATGTAACCTGTGTCAACAGACACTTTTCTCATGGGCTTGGTTTTCCCCTTTTCACGTGGGAAGAGTTTTTGACTCTAACTGGAAAATGTCGCTGCAGTGATATCATAGCAAGCACTCAAGGAATAGCTATGATGAGAGTCTCTTAAGCAATCAGAATGTATTTTTCTAAGTTCTCTAAGTAATTTGTCTTTTGTGATATTCTTAGGTGTGAGTGGCATGTTGTAAGGAAGCCATCAGCCATGGTTACCTGGAAAAGTTAGAAGAGATCATACTAGGCCTTTAGATACAGGAGACACCTCAGCAAAGGAGGAAGTTGCCTTGGAGGGGTCCCTGTTGCTGACCCCAAGGATATTGTATGATACTCAAGTTCAAGTTTCTTTGCTGCTCTCGGTCCCTTCTGTGGTCCGCTGCCCTAGGTCTCAGAAAATGCTCCTTGTGGGAGAACATTGAGAGTAGTGTGTGGCAGCTTGTCTGCGCGAGGGCTGGGGACCCCCGGGGATCCTGGAGAGGCGGCAGGAACACCTTCACACAGACCCTGTCGTCATGGCAGTCCTTTGCATGTCCTCCAGTTCCGTGCTGTCCACCTCCCTGCACACGGGATGTCATTAGATGGTACCTGAGACACTTAACCAGATGTTTACTCCCTTTTCTGGGCTGCTAAGTCCCACACTCCCACTCAGTATTCCCGCCTGGACCCCAACACCTTTGGTGGCTTTTTACAACCTTGGACCATTGTGAATGAGTGCTGGCCTCTGGGCACCCGACTCTCATGGACTTCTGAGAATCAGACCAACCTACCAGGGGAACCCGGAAGAGGCATTAAAAGAACTCCAGGGTGTGGGGAGCACACAGCCATTGACTCACCTGGGAAGACTGTGCCAGGATTACTTGTCCGCTGGGCCAAGGGCCAGTAGTTAAAGGAGCATGCAGTACCATTCTACCTCCTTGAACTTTGGGGCCCCAAGCAGTGGCAGAGCTGGGGGAACTGGGGAGTAGAACTTGGGGGCTCTGGGAGTCTCTTCTGAAATCTGGGGGTTATATTTACTTTTTCATATTGGCAGCTGGAAGGGGAAGCCCATCCCAGCTCAGCATTGTTGTCTAACATGGTTAATCAGATCCTATAATCCTGCTGTGGAAATATTGGGCCTCACTCAAAACAATAGAGACCAAGAATATTGTGGTTAAATTTCAACCAACTGCCTCCCTGGCCTGTTTGCCTAACCCCTACCCCCCTCTCTCGGGCCAGAGTCCTCCCAGCTTTATGGACCCCTGATAGGATCGACAGCCTGGTCAGAAATCGGTGACAAGAGAGGGGAGACTGGAGTAGGGGAGAGACAACCCTCTTGACTGCCATTCCATCCTTCTTTCCCTCCCTGCCCAGGCCTGGAATGGTGAACAGGAGTGATTAAGAGGGGTCAAGAACAGTACTGCTTGGAATCATGGATGGTAAAGAAATTCCATATTCAAGACATGAGCAGGAAAGACTTCTGATGTCATCATTGCCAGCTGATGCTCCCAGGGCACAGAGCAGTACCAGTTGGTCTTGCACCACTCACGGGAGGAAGGGGAAGACACTGGTTGGGAAGGTGGAGTGTTAATAACCCAACAGGACAGCAAGCTTAGTACCAACATCCCAAAGATCTGTGTAGGTGATGCTAATGACAGCGTGGGTGGTTTCATGGAGTGGCTAGCTCCATTGTGTCCCTGACCTTGATAGCTGTGAATTAAATTAGCAAGATAATTTAAATAATTATAATCTCAAGCCAAAGGAGTACATCTTAGAGGAAGAAGAAGAATCAGAAGCAAGAGGAGGAGAAGGAGGAGGAGGTGGAGGAGAAGGAGGAGAATCAGAAGCAGGAGAAGAGTGAGTTTTGAATTGAAAGGGAAGATACAGTGCCTTGATTGTGATCTGCCCATCCAAAGACAGAGAAAGTTCCCTTTGCAGACTGGAGTCTCTCTAGGTTCACACTTGGTTGTTTACACCGCAGATATGCAGGCCACAGGTGTCACCAGTCAGTGACGTGAGCTGCTGTGAGGCCCCAGTTCCAGCACTATGGACTATTGAACGGTCAAAGTATACTTGCATTTTTAGGATTTGAAGACTGGAAATAGCAGACCAGTGCCAAGTGAAACTGTATTAATCTGTTCATATAGGGCGGGGCGGTGCACAGTGAAGAAGTCTTGAAACTGTTTTTTTCCAAAGGGTGCTAAGTGATGATCCAGAGAGTGCCAGGGTTCCCGGGGAGACATCTTCAAAGTCACTGTAAAACAAGCACTCCTCAGTGGGTTCTGAGCTTCCCACCAGAAAGAGGCCCGGAGAGCAAGCGACTCCTGGGAAGAAGCGTCTAAGATGTTCATGGACATCTGGGTGGGAGTCCCCAAAAGAACTTAATGTGATCCACAGCTGGGGCCGAGGCAAGTAGAGGCACCAGCACCTCAGTAAACCAAACATGATGGGAGCACATTGACATCCAAGTGGCTGAGATGGTGCGTGGGGATAATTCAGTGGGAGCAAGGTCCCCGTGGAGGCTCTAGACGGTGAGCCGTATCACTGACCAGACAGTAGAATGTGAGAGGCCAGATGGCTATTCAGACCTCATGGTGCCCATGGACGTGACCTGGTGGTGGAAAAGACCAACGGGAAAAAACTGCAGTTCAGATCACTACAGAAGACTTGAAGGGGCCGACACAGGTGTGTTGGTAAATTGTTGGGGATAAATAGAAAACAGGAATTACTAACTGGTACTACATTGCCTCGGTGTGGCCACATAGACACATGCCTTGTTTTCAATAGCCCTGCACAAACCCAAAGCAGATAGCAGGTATTTAAAGGATAGGTTTTTATCCCCTCAGGCTACTCAAGCAAATGAAATAGAGTCCCCCTCTTTTCTCTCATTTCAAAATCTTCTACATAACTACTATTGTGTACCTACTCTGAACATTTACATGTTAGTACCTTTAAAGAGTAAATTATCTTCACTTTGAGCTTCATAAAAAAAGTTTGGAAACCACCTTCAAGGACTGGAGGTCAGAGGTACAGCACCTGCCTTGCACGCACAAGGCCCTGGGCATAGTGGAGGAGGGGAGTAAGGTGGAATTTTTAACAATAAAGTTGTTAAAATTTAGTTAAATTTAAAAACAAAGCATTTTAAAGGGAGGAGGGATAGCAGCAGAGGCAGAGAAGGCCAGAAAGCCCCCTGGATCAGAAAGTTAAAAGGCAAACTCACTCACTGGGTAACCTCCTGCCTTTCTCAGTCACAAGGCTTCGCTCTGTCACGCACGTCACGCGGCCCAGGGCCCCAATCTAGGCTGTCCTGTCTACTTAAATTACTCCTCCCCCAGCTTTGTGCTTCAGCCAAACCTTCGGTTCTTTCAGGTCTTTGCAGATCGCCCCTTCCAGGTGAGATCCACACTCGACCTAATGCCCTCCCTCCACTCCCTTCCCAACTGGCCGACCCCCAAGCCTGTGAATGTATTTTGTTCAATAACCTTCCTAAGTTTTTTCTAACACAATGTAAATTTTACTCGATTGTGTTTGTTTTTTATTGTCTATCTCCCCGATTCCTTCCACTAGAATAAACTTCCATGATATCCAGAATCTGGCTGTATTTGTTTGTTTTAATTTGTCCCCACTCAGTGGATAAGCTCACTTGCCACCAAGCTCAACAGCCTGAGTTTGTTCTCTGGAGCCCTCCTGGTGGATGACAAAACCAAATCCTGAAAGTTGGCCTTTCTGACCTCTACACACGCACCTTCTCTCTCTCTTTCTCTAATATATTTTTAATGTAACAATTTTTATTTTCTCATATCCGAGAAACCAAGAACAATTATGCATTAAGTAAATGTCTTTTTGTTGAATTAAAAAGATTCGCACACATTCCCAATTTCATATTAATGGGATCTAGGAATGTCTTAGAAACTTGTGGCTATAAGCACTATCCTTTGTATCAGGGGAAGTCTGATGTATGGTGGGCGTGGGGGCCAAATATCTTTTATCAGCTATTACTGTGAAGGAGAGTGGGTGGGTTTGTAGAAACGAAGACTATCAGCAAGCAGGTAGAAAGTGTGCACCGTCTTGCTTTTGTTACTCGAGGTCAGCAGGTCCAACCCGTGCACATGAGTCACCTAAGACCATTGGAGAACACAGACACTTACATTACGATTCATAACAGTAGCAAAATTACAGTTAAGAAGTAGCAGTAAAAATGTTTTTCTGGTTGGGGGTCACCACACGTGAGGACTGTGTTCGAGAGTCACAACATTCGAAGCATGAGAAGCACTGCTCTAGGTCCTCAGCATCCTCCAGGTGATGGCTGCCAAGAGGGACTGGGTAGGCGTGGGAATGAGAAAATACAAATCCAGCACAGAACGCTGGCAGGCAGGAAAAGCAACACTCTAGGGCAGAGCGGTGCCCCTTGCTGAACATTCGCTGAACTAGCATTTTCCAAGATTTTCTCTTGAGCAATTAATTTCAGATAGAGGCACTAGGGCACAAGTTAGGCCCATTAGCAAGCGCACCATCATCCTGTACAGAAATATATTTTAAAATCAGACCTTAAAGTTAGCACACAAGGAACTGGAGAGACAGGTGGCTCAGTGGGAAGAGCACCTGCCCTCTCAGAGGACTCGAGTTTGGTTCTCAGCACCTGCATCAGGCAGATGGCAACCACTTTTAACTCCTGTTTCAGTGAATATGATGCCCTCTTCTGGCTTCCACAGGCTTCTGCGTTCTCTCTCTCTCTCTCTCTCTCTCTCTCTCTCTCTCTCTCTTTCTTAAAAGTTAGAATACATATAGTAAAGGATTTCATTATGACGTTATATTTTTCTTATTCTTTCTTAGTCGTCCTCCTCCCCACTGCCGCACTTTCCTTCTCTTGCTTGATCCCTTTGTCCCCCCCAAATACCCTGCACCCTTCCCACTGCTGCTTTTATGTCGCATGCATTCTGTTACCCCCCCCCACTTCTCCATTTATTTTATTTTTGCAATAGTGGCGATTGAACCTTGGCCTACACATTCTAGGCAAGCCCTCTACCATAGACCTTTATCAGTTTCTTTCCCATTTTCTTTTGAGATGGTATATCATTGTGCTCTATGAAATGACCTTGACTGTCTCCTGCCTCAGTTTCCTAAGGAGGTAGGTTGCAGGCCTGTGGCCGAGAAATAATTTATATGTATGTGTATCTGCAAATGTCTGTCCATACGGTGGCTTTCCCGCTGTCTTTGTCTCTGACTTGATAGGTAAACACTGTAACTAATTCTGCTGCCTTTTCATGCCGTTTCAAAGTCATCAAAGCAAAGTCTTGAATGCCCTAGTCTCTCTGAAGTGCCTTGTAATGAGCTTATTGTTTGGCCAAAGGTAACTTGACATTCTCATTTCTAATCGATAGCTAGATTTCAAAGCATTGTTAGATTTGAGTGGCTCTAATTGGGTCTCTAAATGTGTTCTGAACTGATCTGAAAGTTGAAAGAGAAGCATGCTTCTTTCAGATAGGTCAAATTTGTTGAGAGTTCCTAACCTCTTCCAAAATAAAATAGGAGTCAAAGTGACCCCAACCAGCCAGGAGAAATAAAGTATGAGGGCTCAAAAGCCTAAGGTAACAGGTCTTGAAAGGAGAAAACAGTTTTCTAGATTACACAGAAAAAATAATAACTGGCTTGAACAGAGGTCAGCAACCTAGCATGCTTGCCCCAGGAATCACTCACCAAGAAAGCATGTCCTCGTGGAGGCACGTGGGACTTGGTTCCGACGCCCACTCCCTCTCCTTTTGCAAACGGTTTCCTCATCTATACAATTAAGACAATGGCGTCAGCTTTCCTAAGACGTTTGTACATGTCCCCTTGCCTAGGTCACTGACTTGGCGCGTCATCATTGCTAGGCTGCCATTCTGTTTGTCCCACACCTTGAGTGGCCTTTTCACCCAGCCGTTGCAGCCATCTGTTTCCCTCCTTCAAAACTGATTTTGCCCAGCAAGTCTCTAGCCCCTCGCTAATTGTTTCTTGATTTCATATTTTCCTAGATGAAATTCATTTTACCTGTTAGCCTATCTAGTTTATAATGCACTTTCCTTAGCTCATTTATGAACAGCATTTGGGCCTTTTATTGGAATGGTTTCTCTGGAGGGTGAAATAAAAAGTTTCTGGGGACAAGACTTCTGTTTTGCCAGTTGCCTCCCCTTTCCCTCCATGCCTGTTACACTACCATGTCCAGGTGGACATCACCTAACAGAGACGCAGGACCTGGTGATGGGGAGGTGGCTCAGTGAGTGACGTGCTTGCTTACAAGGTGAGGGTCTGATTTTGAATCTGCAGAATCCACACACAGTTGCTCGTGGGGTTCCTGCAAGGAGTTGGGAGGTGAAAACAGGAGAGTCCACAGGCCAGCTAACCTGGTGTACCCACCAGCAAACAGCCAAGAGACCCAGCCGTAAGCAGTTTGCAAGGCAAAGACTAAGACTCAGACTTCCCCTCGGACCTATGCATGTACACCATCGCTCCTGCTCTCACGTATGAACACATACATATGCTTGCATACATACACATTACACACGGACAACTAAGCTTTGTTGTTGTTGCTATTTTGAGACAGGTTCTCTTTGTGTATTCTGGCAATCCTAAAACTCTCTCTGTAGACCAGGCTAGCCTCAAACTCAGAAATCCACCTGCCTCTGCCTCCAGAGTGCTGGGGTTGAAGGGGTGCACCACCACTGCCTTTTTAAAACCTTAGGCTTACACACCTAAGGTTTTAAAAAGGAAGTTGCCGGGCCTGCTAATGACCACTGCTGTCAGAGCACACAAACCCAGCAACCCTAACTGTGCCCAGTAGAAGGATTGCAGAAGACAGGGCAGCTACACTGCCCTTAGCGAAGGCAGCGGAGAATCAACACAGCTGACACCGAACATCTGTTCCTGTATGCTTTTATTTTTCAAGCCTCTTAACAACTCTGTGAGGTAGGGGTTGTTTTTTGTTCTTGTTTTCGATTTTTTGAAATAGGCTGTTGCTTTGTTGCTAGCCGGGAATTCATGATTCTCTTGCCTTGGCCGAGATTACAGGCATGCAGCACCACGCCTGGCATTATTCTCATTTTATGAATGAGAAAGCTGAAATTCTGCAAGGTCACACGAGCGGAAGGTACAGAGACAATGCTCTGCTCCCTCCAGGTCTGGTGCCGTCTCTGCTGGCTCAGAACTGCTGTGCCCTGAGTCACTGCAGGACATCTGACTAACTGCGTTCCTGGAACCTCTCTGGTTGTGGCCCAGCGTCACTGGGTTTAGAGCTGGATAAACCTGATCAAATGGCAGAACTAGGAAGGGGAAAAAATGGGGGAAAAATCCATTTTAACAGTATGGATCCTATGTAGTCCATATGTGTATGTGAGTTTAGAGCATGTGTACCTATATATATCATTATGTACTATAAATATGCTGCATTGCTACTATAGCATTAGAGTAAGATTTACTAAAACTGCAACATGATCATTTGCCAAACAGATGTTTAAGTTATTGGGTCCTATGATGTATTTTCCAATCCTTTCTCAAAACATTTTTGTTGTTGTTTTTTTTTTTTTTTTGAGACAGGGTCTCTCTACACATCCTTGGTTGACCTGGGGCTCACTAATGTAGACCAGGCTGGCCTTGAACTCACAGAGATCTGCCTGCCTCTGCCTCCTAAGTGCTGGGATGAAAGGCATGTATTACCATGTTGGGCCTTAAAAGCACTTTAATTAGAGAGAGAGAGAGAGAGAGAGAGAGAGAGAGACAGAGAGAGAGAGACAGAGAGAGAGACAGAGAGAGAAACAAAGAGAAAGAAATAGAAGGAGAGAGAGAGACATGGAAGGGAGAAAGAGAGGAAGGGAGGAAGAAAAGGAGGGAAGGGGAGGAAGGAAGGGAAGGAGGGAGAGACAGCGCTAGCTTGTATAGAAGTCAGAGGACAACTTGTGAGAATATGTTTTCTCCATTTACCACGTGGGTCCAGGGAATCAAACTCAGACGGTCAGGCTTGGTAGCAATTGCCTTTACCTGCTGAGCCACCTTATCAGCCCTTGTCATCCAATGCTTTACAACCCATTTGTTTTCTAACTTTTGCTTTTATAGAAAAGAAAAGAAATTATATTTCTAAAGCAATAAAGTTTTCTTTGTTCTTCAAAATAGAGATGATTGAGGTCTAGGTGTGAAAGGAGAGAGCCTGGGGTGTGCTGTGCCCTGATGAGGCAGTCACTGACGCCGGCTGCTGAGGATGAGGTCACGATATCCCAGACCATTGGTGCCTCCAGAATGGAACACCTCAGTTCTCCAGTGTTAATGTTGACAGCTTGGTGGTAATCAGAAAAAGCATTAGGCTTTGTCTGATATCATTCAGGGACTGGTCCAGTTCAGTAGCCATCTGTCATCTCCTGAGCAGCTAAGAACACAAGCAGCAAAACAGTGTTCTAAGTTCTTTCACATTTTTTGTTTATTTTCTGTGTATGAGTGCTTATGCACCACACGTATGTGGGGCCCATGGGAGTGAGAAAAGGATGTTGGATACCCTGGGACTGGAGTTATAGTCAGTTGTGAGCTGTGGGTGCCAGAACTCAAACCCAAGTCTTCTGCAAAAGCAGCAAGTGCTCTTGATAGCTGAGCCATCTCTTCAGCTCCAATGAACCAAGTTCCTAAGGCTCTGACTTGAATTTAAAAAGCTCCAGGGTATAATGGTGCATGCCTATAATTTCAAGGTAGAAGAGGCAGGAGGATTGCCAGTTCAAGATCAGGCTAGGTAATATAGTGAGATCATGTCTACAAACAAACAGAGTTTCAAGTTACTTCTAGTAAACCCCACCATCCTTCAGGTTTGTTTTTCAGTAATGGGGACTGAATCCAAGGCTTTAAGATTTCTTAGTACTCTTTTCTTGGGTGAAGTGGAGGAGGTGGATATGATTGCACGTCACTGTATACAAGCATAAAGCTTAAAGAATAACATTTTCAGAGGATTATTTCAGAGAATCTAACATCTAGTTATCTTTTTGCTCTGCCGCTGGTCCTTTTGGGTCTCCTCTTTCTGACCTTTTGAATGTAAGTCTCTAAAGATCCGATCACTGTCAAATTGGAACTACTTACACAGTGGAGCCTCCTCTGGGCATCAGGGGTGCCTCTGCAGAGCGGTGCCCCCTTAGCTGGCGTGACTTCCTTGGAGACTCAACCCCTCTCAGCCAGGCTGATCCCTTGGGTGCAGTGATTGGAGGCACCTGCCCTTCAAGAGGCACACTGTGGAGGCTTACCTGTCTCAAATCGTCTCTTTGTAACAGGTGCTTTATCTAATTAGCAAAATCTCCACCTTTACCTCTCCGTTCCTCTCTGTGCAGGTTGCTGGTGGTGGGTAGGAGGGCGGGCTGGTGTATGCTGAGGATTAAATCCAGGTCCGCACGCATACAAAGTACCTGCTTACGTCTACCACTGACATTCATGCTTAGCCCCATGCCTAGCAGGCATTTCTCCCATTTTTACTAATCTTTACAACTCTGAGCTTCAAGAAATAAACCTGTGATTACTCTACCTGTTAGGCTAAAGTTTGATCTCAAAGAACTTGGAGTTAGGTGTGGTGGAACATGCCTGTAATCCTAGCACTTGAGAGGTATAAGCAGGAGGATCAAGGTCTACACAGAAAGGTTCAGGCCAGCAGAGTGACATAGTGAGACTTTGTCTAAGGGGTGGAGGTGGGGAACTGGAGAATGCTTTACACTCCAAAGCTATCCTCTTTCCTTAGGACACACTGATGCTTAGAGATCTGAGTCTTGAACAAGGGGTAGTGGCACCTTTTAAGTATATATAATAAACCCTTCACTTGGGAGGCAGAGGTAGGAGGATCAGTAATTCAAGGTTATCCTCAACTGCATAGCAAGGGTTCAGCCTGGTCTACATGAGATCCTGTTTCAAACAAACAAGTAATTGACCTCAACTTCAAATATAAATCAGCAGCAACAGTCCAGCCTCCTTTAGGAGAGGAAGGTGGGCAGATGGGGTGCATGTATGTATCATAACCATCATGATTTATCTAGCATGTCAAGCACGGTGGTCCTTGTTTGTAATCCCAACACTCAGGAAGTGAAAGCAGGAGAATCCAGAACTAAAGGCTAGCCTGGACTACATACTTGAGACTCCATCTGTGAAGAAAAGAAAGGAGGGAGGGAGGGAGGGAGAGAGCTTAAACTTTTAAATTCTAACTTTATTGAATTTGTGTAATATGTTGCAACTGATGTGTGATTTGACATTGTGGTGGTGATTTGTGCCTCTTCTTGTTTTGGCAGATTAAGTCATTCTGCCTCCCTAAATGTCCTATTAAAGTGTACAACCAAGTTCCCTTCCTCTGTAGAGTTCATGCCCGCTTTTATTTGTGAAGTAGACTAGAGTGACCCCGTGCTGTGCCTGTATGAAGGTGATTTGGGATCCTTTTGGCTTTCTTACCCAGCCCGGGCTCCTCAAGTCATTGTTGCTTGTCCCATGGCACCAGGTGCTCTTCCATCTCTGTGACTGTCCCCATTTTTGCTACTCTGTCTTGGCCTTTCCTTTTGCAACTTTGTCCCACTTGTTTTAACAGTGTTTCCAACTCAGAAGCCCTTTTTGACCCTTGACAAGGCTGCATTCCCCACCCCAGACCAGTTTCGTACATGGCAGGTATAGATAGGGTCGTGGAGTGTGCACTGGGTCAATACAGAACTCGGCTCCTCCAAACTGAGAAGGCATGTTGCCTGGGCCAGGGTGGGGCACGGAGTTATGAATGGCCTCCAGCTTTTGGGTTTGCTTCTCCGCAGGGGACACTGTAGGCGGCTGTGCGGTCCGCCACTGCCCCCCGCCCCTTGTGTCCGGCTGCGACGTGGGTTGCGGTCTCCGTGGGGGTGGCATCTCCTGTCCAGGAGGTTTGCGCCTGGCGGGGCTCCCCGGAGCCGCGAGGAACCGGGAGGCGAGACCAGGGCGGGGTGAAGCGCGTCCAGGCGAGGAGGACAAACGCAGGCAGCCGCGCAGGGGGCGCAGAGGGCAGCGGGCGGGCGGACGCGCGGCTAAGGAGCGCGCGGGACAGGGCTGACTAGCCTAGGGGCCGCCCGCGCGAGGGGGAGGAGGCTGTGCCGCCCTTGCTGCAGGTTCGCTGTCGAGCGCGCAGGAGGCAGGGACATGTATAGGGTGCGGTCTGCGCGGGGCCCCGAGCCCGGATCTCTTCCATTTCCCCTCTCACTCGACCCCGAGCTGCGCCGTAGACGGCAGCAGCTCCCGCTCTGCCCGAGCCGCCTGACCGCCGGGCCGGGGTGCTAACCGCGGGTCCCTCCAGCCCGCCGGCCCGGCCAGCCCAACCCAGCCCGGCGGCCCGCAGCCCCGCCGCCCGCCGCCCCCCGCCGTCGCCGCGTTGCCAAAACAAACGGGCCGGCCTATTTATTGGCGGCGGGCGAGCCGGGCAGCTCAGAGTCGAGGCGCCGAGGGGGACAGCACGCCGCCACCAGCCAGGGCCCCGGGCCCCCGCCCCGCACCTGAGTCCCGCCGGCCTTGAGCCGCGCTGCGCTGCCCATGGCGCCCCCGCCTGGAGTCCCCAAGAGCCACCCAGACGCCTGAGCCCCCCGAAGCTCTCCCAGCCACGCGCCCACCCATCAGCCCACCAGGCGCCGTCGCCTGCCGCTCTCCCGGGCTACCCGGCCATGTCTCCCGTCTGGCTCCGACCCCGACTGCTGCTCCTGCTGCTGCTGCTGCTGCTGGTGTCGGCGGCGCGGGGTTGCGGGCCGGGCCGGGTAGTGGGCAGTCGCCGGAGGCCGCCTCGCAAACTCGTGCCGCTTGCCTACAAGCAGTTCAGCCCTAACGTGCCAGAGAAGACCCTGGGCGCCAGCGGGCGCTACGAAGGCAAGATCGCGCGCAGCTCGGAGCGTTTCAAGGAGCTCACCCCCAACTACAATCCCGATATCATCTTCAAGGACGAGGAGAACACGGGTGCTGACCGCCTTATGACCCAGGTGAGAGCGATCGGTCCTTCCAGCGCGCCATCGAAGCACCGCCACCTGCCCGGCACTATCCTCTTGCCTGGCACCTTTTCCCGACTGCCTGGCACGCCCCCTGGCACCTGCCCTCATGAATCCCGGGTGTCATTCTGCCCAAGACGGGCTGGCCAAGGGACCCCGCGGGAGTGCTGGCATCCCGGATCCCGCCCGGTGTCTTTGAGAGGAGTTCTCTGCTGCTGCCAAGCCCCACAGCTCAGCAGGTTGGCGGGCGCCTCTGCCCGCCGCTCAGGTCAGATCTGGCACTCGAAGGTACCTCGACCTGGCTGCCTCTTGAGCCTCCGGGGACCACGCCATCCCTCCTGGCCTAACATTTCTCACAGCCCAGCTCTGGTCATTTCAAAGCCACTTGGCACCCCTAAGGCGGAGAAGCTCAGGACATCAGGGACCCCATGGCCTTTCCTCCCCATGTGCCACTTGGTTAGCTGCGCTGCCCTCTCCTGGAGCCCTGTCTTGGCTGGCTCTGGGATTAAGGAATAGCAGGGAAAAGTTGAGTTTGGAGGCAGAGGTAGGAAAGGGAACCAGCCGGGTAAGCCCACGTGTCTGTCGCGAGGGTTGAGCAGCGCGGTTGCGGTTAAAGGGTGGGGTACTGAAGCCTTCAGGCTCTGAGACCAAGCTTGGGGGAATCCTTGAGCTTGGTGGTGCGGACGAGAAGGATGGGAAGTAGGAAAAGGGATGCCTAGGAAGGCAGGGAGCAGAGATGACACTAACTTATCTCTCCACGCGCGGAGCAGGACCCAACTCCGCCAAACAACAGGGTCGCACACTTCCTTCTCCGAAGCCTTGTTCGCCTTGGGAAAGACGTACGCCCCTTCCCATTGGGGTCTACCGGACCATTCCCTATTAATAGGCTGCCACTTTTCTAAATCTTTAGAGAAAGCAACTAAACCACGGCCTTCAGCATGCGCCCTGGCGCCGGGGCTGGCCAGCCGATGTCGGGGCCGAAGGTTGGCCGGTGGCCGGGCCGGGCTGGGCGCCGAGGAATGCAGATAAGGATCCGGGCCACAGGCTGGGCAATCATTGACAGTGAGCGCCCAGGCTCTGTACCAGAAGGAGGGGGTAGAGGGGACTAGTCAAACGAACGGGAGCTGGCTAGTAAGGCAGACAGACATACATGAGGTCTAAGGACTGTCAAGGGTCTAGAAGGAGCCCGTGGAGCTACCTCCCCTTACTGTGGGTTAGCACCCCCAAGCAGGCTGCGCAGTTGGGAGGACTGACTAAGCCTTGGATTATAGTCACTGTTGACTCCTGGGAGGCTAAGTCCAAGGGTCTGTGGGGCCTGAGCTCAGTGGGGCAGAGGTAGGTTGATACTTGGCGGGCCTGGCACCTCACTTCAGCGGAGGGCCCCTTCTCCACCCCCTTTCCTCAGTCAACTGCAAGGTCCTTTGAGACCCTTGAAGAGGCAGCCACCACCGATGATCCTTGTCCCCAGGGCACAGCTCTACTCCCACACTGTTCAAGGAAGATTCTGAGGATTCTGGGCGGTTTCCTGAGATCAAAGGCTCGGGTTTTTCACGGGCCTCTTCCTAAATAGGGACAACGCACCCTAGTAGAGGTGTGAGAGCTCCCTGGTCCCTGGCGGGGGATGGGGGGGGGGCACGACCTCTCTGTCCCAGTCAGATGGGCAGGGTACTGGCTCTCTGCCTGTCGTATATCCAGCTAAGCGTGGGCAGACGTAGGCTCAAAAGAAGGCCCCGAGAGGAACGTTTTTGTGGCAGTTACTGGAGGGATCTAAGCAGACCTGGAATTTTCCTCCAACACACCCCCTGACCCACGCTGCTGGCCGGGTCTGCACCTGCCGTGCTGGCAAGGCTCGGTGTCTCGTGGCCTCAGCTCTGGGGCTGCGGTGACACCTACTGGGCACCTTTGGCCTTGCATGCCTAGCAGGTCAGCCCGCAGGCAGTCGAGTGTTACAATCCCTCCCCGCTGAACGCCCGCCTTGGTGCCTAGATAAAATGAGGACCTCGCCTCTGGAAAAGCATAGCTACACTGTGGCGAAACCAAACTAACCAGGGGAGAGGGAGCCAAGCGAAACTTCACTGACTGGAGAAGAGTCCCCTGAGGGTGCGTAACTCCATGCGCCTTCCAGATTTGTGGCGCCACTATGTGGCCTAGTTCCCTGGAGACTCCCGACTGTGGGAGAACACATTTAGAGTGTTCTATTCCTAAGGGAAAGGGGCAGAGGTCCTCCCAAGTTTTCCAAGTCTTTTGAGTGGTGTGGGAGAGTCGGGCTGAAACTTCTGTTACCTGCACCTGGGTAGGGCTCCCTTCCCTAACTGCGAGCTCCTTCTCCTCCGCAGCGCTGCAAGGATCGTCTGAATTCGCTGGCTATCTCTGTCATGAACCAGTGGCCAGGTGTGAAGCTGCGGGTGACCGAAGGCTGGGATGAAGATGGTCATCACTCAGAGGAGTCTTTACACTATGAGGGCCGTGCGGTGGATATCACCACCTCAGACCGCGACCGAAATAAGTACGGACTGCTGGCACGCTTGGCAGTGGAGGCCGGCTTCGACTGGGTGTATTACGAGTCCAAGGCCCACGTGCATTGCTCTGTCAAGTCTGGTGAGCCGCTGCCGGGGGGCTGGACCCGGGGCCGGGGCCGCAGGGCATGGGCAGGCAGCGCAAGGCCCAGTGGGGCCAAGAAGGTGAAGATGGCCTCCAGGGGATGGAGGCGGGGAACCAAGGGAAGAGGATTTCGGAGGCGGCAGGAGCGCTCCCCGCCGCTGTTTTGGACTGCCTGATCCTCTCATGTTCGGTAGTGCTATGGCAGGAGCCTAGAGAGACAGGGCTTATTCCCATGCCACTGAGTGCTGATGTGGTGGTTCACAGCCCAGAGACCACCACAGGAAGTACAAGACAGAACAAGTTGAAGAGATGGAGGAAGACAGGCTGGCAGGCATCACGGCCCCCCACCCCCATCCAGGTCCATACAAAACAAGGCATAGTGGGGTTAGGGGCCAGAGTGTGTCCAGACATCAGTATGTCTGATCAGGAGATCAAAGGTTCAGAACCTACCACTCAGATGAGGTCAGGCCTCCCAGCGGGGCGCAGGCGTCCCCAACCTCTTCCCCAGAGCCCCAAAGCTGGAAAATTTGGGGTAAAAGCCCAAAATAAAGTGGACTCAATAAAGTGGATTTTCCCAGATTGGCCGCCTTGTTGATCGGAGCTGGCAGGCACTGGAGCCTTGCGCCTCATTCCCAGTCTCAACAGTGTCCCTGTCTCTTATACTTAACCCACTCATGAAAGCTTCACATGGTTCTCCCGCGGGCCTCTGTTGGCTGCAGGCTCCGCCCTCTACATGGGACCATATAGTAGTTGCACACACAGACTGGCACATAGATCTTTTTCGATATTTTTGATCCACCTGGGTTCACAAGGGGTGATCCTACCAACACCCCCTGCCCACAACCTGACCCTTTCAACGGTGTGTACTTACAATCACATCTCCCTTCATCTAAAACACTGACCTAGGGTCAGCTCCCCAAGTGGCTGCTTCTGCTCATGACTCCTGACCCCAGACAGTGTCCTCCATTCCACCTTCTGATGTCACTGTGTCCAGTCCCTGTAGAAGTAACCAGCACATGAACTGAAAATAACGATTGTTGTCCGTGCCATTAACTCTCCCCTGAGCGCTCACTCTGAGGGGTCTTAGGGGTTTGTTTTCCCCAAGGGCTGGCCTTCCTTTAACTTCTATAGACACAGATGGTCAGCTCTGTCATAGTGCTATACTTGGAAGGCCAGTCTGGGAGGGCCATTTCTTGGAAATGTTTTATCAAGTGGCAGAACAGACTACCTAGACCTCTGCAAAGCTAAGCAACTTCCCATTTTCACAAGATGGCAGCTTTCCTGGGGTCAGGCTTAAGCAGCCAATGGCTCTCCTGACCTCCAGCCTCTGGCTGCTTTACAGAGGAATATGAGCAGACGGGGATGCCACCTGGTCTTGGAGCCCCTGCCTGCGCCTCTCATTGGCCAGGGTTTGGGCTGGGGAGAAGAGGGACAGAGAATCATAATACGGGTTGGCGTGGGTCATCAGAAGCTGAGGTATAGTGATAAGGGGATTGTCTAAAAACAAGAGCAGCCACCCCTGGGCAAGGGTGGCCAGGAGAGGGGCACTGTACCTGAGTAACACTTTCATGTCCCTTCTACCCACAGAGCATTCCGCTGCTGCCAAGACGGGTGGTTGCTTCCCTGCTGGAGCCCAGGTGCGCCTAGAGAATGGGGCGCGTGTGGCCCTGTCAGCTGTGAAGCCAGGAGACCGGGTGCTGGCCATGGGGGAGGATGGGAACCCCATCTTCAGTGACGTACTCATTTTCCTGGACCGTGAGCCAAACAGGCTGAGAGCTTTCCAGGTCATTGAGACCCAGGATCCCCCACGTCGGCTGGAACTCACGCCTGCGCACCTACTCTTCATTGCTGACAATCACACAGAACCAGCAGCCCACTTCCGGGCCACGTTTGCCAGCCACGTGCAGCCAGGCCAATACGTGCTGGTAGCTGGGGTGCCCGGCCTACAGCCTGCTCGGGTGGCGGCTGTCTCCACCCATGTGGCCATGGGGTCCTATGCGCCACTCACGAGGCATGGGACACTGGTGGTGGAGGATGTGGTGGCCTCCTGCTTTGCAGCTGTGGCCGACCACCACCTGGCTCAGCTGGCCTTCTGGCCCCTGCGATTGTTTCCCAGCTTGGCATGGGGCGGTTGGACCCCAAGTGAGGGGGTTCACTGGTACCCGCAGCTGCTCTACCGCCTGGGGCGTCTCTTGCTAGAAGAGAGCAGCTTCCATCCGCTGGGCATGTCTGGGGCAGGAAGTTGAAAGGACTCTAACCACTCCCCTCCTGGAACTGCTAAGCTGGATCCAAAGGCCTCCTCGCCAGGAAGGCTCTGACCCTGGAAGGCACCTGGCCTGAGGACGCTGGTCTCCATCCTCTGTCCAGAGCGGAGACACCATCGAGACCTGACTAGGTGGTGCTGGGCCCACACCCTTATCTCGGTGTAGTGGTAGAGCTGTGAACTGAGCTGACTGGGGATGGTTCTCTTTTCCCAGAGACCTTGAAACCCAGCAAGCCCTCACTGTGGCTCTTCACCTCCCACATCCTTACAGGGGAGGACCCGTTCCATCTGCCTTTGGACTGCTTACGCCAGTGTTTCTTGGGGCCTGGGTTTGTGATGTCCCTGTTGGCAACTGGTCACAGTATGAAGAGAGTCTACCTGTCTGTAGGCTTACAACCTCAGTTAATGCTGCTAGATTCCCTAGGAGCCAGTGGGGACTTGGCTGGACTCATTGCCTTCCAGAACTGAAAGACCACAGCCACCCTGGCCATCCTGAAACATGACCTTTATCTGAAGGCCACACTCCTCCAGACACGTCCCCAGAGTCTCTGTTCCAGGTCGTGTTACCCTAGTGCCTAGGACTGGGGGAGGAGCCTGGGTACCCTTGCCACCCCTGCCCAGGCTAGTCTCCCTTTTCTGCTGAACCCCAACCCCCAACCCCCAACCCCTCCTCCAGTCTGTCTCCCTCGCCTTATTTATTTGTATGGAGGGGAAACCCATGGGAGAATTTTGGGAATGTTTTGGTCTTTCCTTTCTTTTGTAATAAAAATTATTTAAGTTGTTAGAGCATGGAATCCAGGGTTCTGAGTGGAGCCAGTACGGTTAGGTGCAGTCCTGCATGGGTGGTCTAGGAGCCTCCTTTAGGGCAAACCTCAGAGCTCCTAGCCTCACTCCAAGCCCTTTTTAACTTGGCAGATGAGTCTGGGCGAGGGCTTGCCTACTGTTTTCCCTAAACATGGCTGTGCCAGAGACACAACAGAGGAAACTAACGTGTGGCCTTGTCACGCCCCCAGAACCGTGATACTGTGTCCTAGTGAAAGTGGCCCTCCTGTTTGTCCTGAACCTTCTCAAGGAGGACCCATCTTTTAAACTCGTTTCTATCGGTAATGGACTGAAAAGATTCTATGGGATTCATTTTTCTTGGTGGCCCATTCTGACTACTTGGACAAGTCAGAGGTCCCTAAACCAACAGTTGTCAACAATTGGGGTTACCTGGGCAGCTTGTGTAAAGGATGCTATTGACTTCCAGGCTTCTGTCTTCATAGCTCCAATGTGAGGCCCAGGAATTAATTTTTAAATATCTCACACGTGGCGAATGGTCTGTGGATGCCAGTTAATCTCCTGTCACCAGGAGAAAATACTTGAGAAAAAAAAAAAAAACAAGAGAAATTGTTTATTTTGTCTCACGGTCTCTAAGGTTTCATTTCCTGGTCAGCTCCACTGCTCCTATCATGACATCTGGGAAACAGAGACAGAGAGAGCAGAAGGTCTAGGGTCAAGTCCCACCCTTCGAGAACCCACCCACCAGTGACTTCCTTCCTTCATCCAGGTCCCACCTTCTCACAGCCTGTTCAGGAACGAGCTCATCACTGAAGGAAAATGTTAGTGCCGCTACTAAGCTTTCATGGGGGGACATTTCATATCCCAAACCACACCACCGCACAGAAGTGCTGCGATGTCTACTGCAGTGTCTGGAGAAGGCTCAGTTTATTGCCAAAACAGAAAAGCAACCCTCATTTTCAGATAACATAAGGCAGATTTTCCTGCCCAAGCCAGATCAACTGAGGAGAAATAGGCAGTGATACTCAGGTAACAACAAGGAAATTGGAAAACAAGACAATACAAAGCGGTGTTCCAAAGCTGAGCAGGGTGTCACTTGCCCATAAACCCAGCTCCTGGGAGGCCGAGGCAGAAGGATTGTGAATCAGAAGTCAATCTGGGCTATGTTCTGAGACCTTGTTTGAAAACAAAACAAATAAACATCTTTAGCTGGTCATGGTGGCACAAGCCCATAATTCTAGCACCCAGGAGACAAAAACAAGAAGATTGTTAGAAGTTCCAGGCCAGGCAGGGCTACATAGGACCTTGACACAAAATAAACAAGCAAGCAAATCAATAAGTTTGCCCTGGGGGTCAGGGTCATAGGTTCCCACAGACAGCCATCTGATGAAGACTCTAGACTTTACCCGTGTGGCCTATTTATTGCTTATAACAACCCATGTGGTGTGTATGCTAATATCGCCATTTTCCAAATCATAGCACACTGGAGGTGACATCACAGGGGGCAGAAGAAAGACTTGTATCCTTCTAGTTTGCCTCTCAGGCCATCACGGTCATAGGCTTTCTTATCCTGGGGTGAACTTGTGACCACTCCGGAAGGCCACTCCTAGCATCCCAGGCCTGGGAGTCTCTAGAACAGACCCATCTCTTCAGGCCAAAAGATTCACAGTTCTTGTAGAATGAGAAATATGAAGTGGCAGTTATGATGTCCTTGTCCATTTTCTTTCCCATTCTTTCCTGGTACTTTCTATCTGGTAGATCAGGCTGCAGTGACGTTTGGAGAACATGAATGCATAAAGTAGGTAGCTCTCCAGGCCATGGAGGACAGAACGAGAAGGGAAGGGGAAGGCAGAGGAGGGGGGGACATAGGTCAGGGAGCAGGGGAGAAAACAAACATAAAAAATTAAAATAATAGCTGGGCAGTGGTGGCACACGCCTTTAATCCTAGCGCTCAGGAGGCAGAGGCAGGCAGATCTCTGTGAGTTTGAGGCCAGCCTGGTCTACAAGAGCTAATTCTGGGACAGGCCCCAAAGTTGCATAGAAATCTTGCCTCGAAAAGTCAAATTAATGAATTAATTAACAGTAATGGTAATGGTGATGATTACCAAGGTAACAGGAGTCAGTGGGGAAAGGCCTAGAGTCAACGAAAAGGGCCTGGAGAGCTTAAAGCAGGAAGCGGCTCATGATCGGAATTTCCAAAAGTTTCTCTGGCTTCTGTATGGAAAAGACACTAGCAGGGACAGCGCGGAAGCAGGGAGTCCACTAACTGGCAGAAGGGAGGTGACCTGGACTGGGGAAGTGGCCATGGGGCTAGAAAAATGATGACGGAATAGATATCCAAGCAACAAAACCAAAGACTGAAGCCAAGACTAGGTAGGTCATGGTGGCCCAGAAAAGACCAGAATGAACTTGGGGGCTCGTCAGCACGGGCTTCACCTCTCCCACCTACAAGTTCCATTTGGCCTCAGTGGCCACCCCGAAAGGATTTTCAGGGCATTCTCAAATAGATGTCCTGTCTCCTTGTTGCCAAAAGCTGGATTCCTGGGTACATGAGGCCCTCCTCGACACTGAGGCTCCTACTCTCTCTGCCTGTATTTCCACTCCATCTTACTTCACCTAGTGTCGCTGTATGCGAGTTGGTGAAGAAGAGCCATTTTCTTCTCATGGTTCCTGGGGTCGGGCATCCACTATCAAGGTGTTGGCATCTTGGGGTCGGGGGCTTCTGTGCTGTGCCGTCTGAGGGCATAATGCTAAGAGCGCTAGACAAAGCGGGGAAAGAAAACACTTCATCTCGTGGGGATTCACTTGGCAATGGTTAACCCATCTCCAGGATACTAGTATTTATTTATGCACTCACAGGAGTGGAGCCCTCCCAATCTTATCACTTTTACAGGTCCTATCTCTCGATGCAGATATGCTGAGAGTTATTTTATAACACATGAATTTTGAAATCAAACCAGGGCACTCTCATACCACATTGAGAGTGCATGGAGAAGGCACTCGGGTTATCCCTCTGTTCCCAGGTTCAAGTCCACATGTCCTGGGGGAGACCTGGAGATAGTGAGATCTGGAATATCGGGGTTCAGAAAACAAAACCAGATGACTTCCTAGGTATTGGGTCTCTAGAGTTGCCTGGGGAGACTACCCTCAGTGAGAGAGGCCCAGTGCAATTAGGTACCCACTCCTGTCTGTGCTGGGGTCTCTGAATGTACCCAGCCCAAGCCAGTCCTGCAGCCTCCTCTCTTGTTTCAAAATCGTCCTGGGTGTGGCTCATTGGAAGCCAAGTGGGTCTCTCTCCTCTCTTCTTGCACAAATGGAAGACTTTTGTTAGCGGGTAGACTCTGTGCTGGTCAGAGCGGAGACCAAGCAATGGCTCTTTAGGTGGTGATCTAGCGCTGTGGAAACAGAAATAGGTCCACTCCGTTAAAAATACATAATGCTGGGCCTTTATGGCCCTACAGTACTTGGGCAAAGGTAGGTGACCGGCTCATCAGGAGCTAGTGTGTGGAAGGGAGGTTCAAGGCACCCTCAGGGGCTGAGGGAAGTGACAGCTGGCGCTAAAGGGAGATTAGGGTGTGGGCTGGGAACTGGGAACTGTGGCAGGGCTAACAGCCCAGCTTCCCAAAGAGCACTGATTCTCCCTATAAGGGAGAACACAAGCCCTATTTCTCACTCCAGAGGGTGCCCCTGTCCAGATAAACCTCTCAGGGGTGACAGCTCCCACCACCCCATGCCCTCTGGCCTCTGGATGACTGCACCTGCTGGGGCTCAGCCCCACATCCCACACCCCAGTCAGCTTCTCAAAGCCTCTTTGTTTCTCAGGCTGAACCTGGCCAGCCCGGATCTGATAAGGGCCTCTTTGGGTAGATAGCAGCCCAGCCCCATGTGCTGCGCTGCTTTGAGCCACACCCACTGCCTCGCACGCACGTACACTTGAAGCTTACTCAGGATGGGCAGAGACGCAGGGGCCTTTCTGTCCGAGCCAGGGTGTGTTTGTCCTCTGGTATGGTCCTACCTGCAGCCCCTTTATAAACACCTCTGTCATCCCACAGGGAGACAGAATAGGAGAATTAGTATACCTATTTCAGAGACGAATAAAATTAGGTTCCCAAAGCAAAAGCACCTTGCTTGTGTTCACTTCTTCCAATCAGGAACTCTTCCCAAAGGTTAAGTGTGCTAGACGTACTATTCACATCCCTACTTCCAGCCCTAGACACCAAGTGAGGATATTGCTACTTCTTCCTTTGCACATGAAGAAACGAAGGCCCAGAGAGGTGAAGTTGTTTTCCCAAATGCAACAGCAGAGCCGAGATCAGAGGCTTCCTTCAGTAGAAAGCTAGGGAGGTGGGCTGATGCATCCATCTTAGGGGTAGTAAAAGAAGGTACTCCTAGTCACAAACTAAAGGACCTGATGAGTCCAGGAGTGGCCATAACCCTGTTAGAGAAAGGTGGCCCTGGAGGAGGAATGACTTAGTGCTGTGGGGGAACCCAAGATAAGGTATGGGGTGCTGAAAATGCATTCACAAGTTTTTTGCTCTTCCCCATCCTCAGGAAAGGCAGGGGCTGGTCTGAAGCTGAGTAACTTCTAACAAGGAAGAAATGACTGTGCAGCTTCTTTCTAGTTCTTCCTAGATCTGGGTGTTCGGTTCATGGCCTAACAAAGCTCTTCACCAACAGACTGCAGCAACTGTCCGCCATGGGAGTGTGTCATCGGGGACATCATTCTAATGTGGTTCTGGGCATTGAACTCAGATTGCCAGATTTGTACAGCAAGTGTTTTACCCACTGAGCAATCTTGCCCATCCAGTTCCAGTTTGAATCTCTCTCTCTCTCTCTCTCTCTCTCTCTCTCTCTCTCTAAGACAGGGTTTGTCTGTATAATCCTGACTGTCCTAAACTCAATCTGCAGACCAGGATGGCCTCAAACTCACAGAGATCCACCTGCTTCTGCATCCCAAGTGCTGGGATTAAAGGCATGCCCCATCACCATATAGATAAAATCATAACTTTATACTGGAAAATTCTGGCAAACACCACTTTAACAAAGAGATCAAGGTTAACAGCACCAGTAATGCAAACTGGCATTTAAAAAAAATCTAATGAAGGCAAAATCTTGTGGACCAATCACAAGTGAGCTCTTTCCCCGTCTTGGCCCAAGAGGACTTTCATGTTCAAAGGAAGCCAGCTGTCCTGTCTTTATTGCAGCACGAAGTCCCTCAAATCCAAGGTCTCCATTCATTGATCCTCATCATTGGCAGAGGGCCTGTCACATTTAACTTCTCCCTTTTCGCCCACAGGGTCTTCTCCCAGCCCTCCCGTTCCACGCTTACTTGAGGCACCAGCACCACGGACAGCTCCAGCAGTCCTGGCCACCCCCCTTCCTCTTTCCTCTGCTTCCTAGCTTCTCTTTCCTAACTCCAAGTCCCCAAAGCATAAAATGAACTGAAGAAGGGTATCCTTAGGAGGATGATAGAGTGGAGTGTTTAGGAAGGAGCCTGGACTCATCAAACTAAATATGAATTCAATCCCATCACTTAGATTTGAGGAACTTCATGTTGAAATAAAGTCCTGGATGTACAGTTGCTGGTAGGGCAAGAATTTGTGCCCAAGACTGAGTTGAAACTAGTATAGTAGAGCTTGTCTGGCCATTGACTGAACTCCCCACCAAGCTTGGCCTCCCTGTCTTCTTCCCACATGCCAAGACTCTCTCCCATGGCCCAAGAATTAAAGGGTCAAGACTTGGCACCATGTGGGCTGGAGGACACTGTTCTGGCTAAAGACAGTGCTTCTTCTGTGAAATCCAGTGCCTACACCTTACCACGTGTTAAGCGTTTTGAATACAGCTCCCACTTGTTCCAGTTTTACAGGTGAGCAAAGAGAGGCTTTACAATCTGTCTGACATTGTTCAGCTGTTGAAAGACGGAGCCAGCCAAGCAGTGGTGGTGCATGCCTTTATTCCAAGTACTTAGATAACAGAGGCAGGTGCTTCTCTCTGTGTTCAAGGCCAGCTTGGTCTACAGAGTGAGCTCCTGGACAACCAGGAGAAACCCTGTTTCAAAAACAAACAAACAAATAAACAGGCAAAAACCAACCAAACAAGAAAACCCCCAAAAATCAAAGAGAAAGGTGGAACCAGGACTTGAGCTTAATTTTTTCTTTTTCTTCTTTTCTTTGGGGGTGGGGATTCATGATAGGGTTTCTCTGTAGATTTGGAGCCTGTCCTGGAACTTGCTCTATAGACCAGGCTGGCCTTGAACTCACAGAGATCTGCCTGCCTCTATCTCCCTAGTTTTGGGATTAAAGGTGTATGCCACCACTGCCTGGAGAGTTTAAAGATGAAGGATTGGCGAGATAGCCCAGCATTTAAGAGAACTGGCTGCTCTTTCAGATGTCCTGAGTTCAATTCCCGGCAACCACATGGTGACATATAACCATCTGAAATGAGACCTGGCACCTCTTCTGGCTTGTAGGCATACATGCAGACAGAACACTGTACACATAATAAATAAATAAATAAATAAATAAATATTTTTTAAAAAATTAAGATTAAATATCATGGGATTTATTTTTTTGCCCCTGTTCCTTTACTCTTGGCTATGTGACTTTCTACTCTGTGGCAGTCTAAAGGACAGGTGGGGGACAAAGCTGTCTAGGAGGCGATGAGGTCTGCCTAGGAAAGCCAGAAACCCTCAGTTAGTCCTAAACAGGTTGAAACTCTTTCTTTTGAATTCTCTTATCATATGACAGATGTAATGGTTAATCCTCATTGTCAGCTTGACTGATTCCTCTAGGAAACACGCCTCTGGGCATGTCTATGAGGGTGTTTACAGAGAGATTAACTGAGTAGGAGAGATTCACCCTGAATGTGGGTGGCATCGTCCCATGAGCTGGAGGTCCAGCCTGGATAAAAGGGGGGAAGAAGAAGCCCAGAAGAGTATAACGCTAGCATGATTTTTTTCCTTTGCTTCCTGATGTGTCAAGCTGTGAGGAGTCCCAGACACATGCCCCCTGCCATGAACTCTGCCCTGTTCCCCGTCATTCTGCTCCACACCATCTCAAACCTTGAGCCCAAACAAATCCTTCCTCCTTTAAGTCCTGTCTATTAGGTGTTTTGTCACAATGGTGAGAAATGTAACTAATACATTAGCCTCCAACCCCCCCCCCCCCCCCCCCGGGCTTTGGAACAACAGCTCTTTCATCTGTAAGTGCTGGGTGGACTTGTCCACTGGTCAGCAGCACATCTCCCGGCACTTAGGTACCCGTGTTTGGCTTTGCCTACCTCAGCACAGCAAAACAGCCTGTGTCCTAAAGAAACAGAGGAGTGAGATGTGGAAAGGAGAAAATGCACTGCAGAGAAACCGAGGCTGGTAGAGAGGAAAGGTGAGGCCAGGCATGGTGGTGCATGCCTTTAATTCCAGCACTCAGGAGGCAGAGGTAGGCGGATCTCTGTGGGTTCAAGGCCAGCCTGGTCTACAAAATGAGTTCCATGACAGCCATAGAGAAACCCTGTCTTGAAAAAAATGAAAATATAAACAAAAAAAGAAAGAGAGAAAGAGAAAAGGAAAGGAAAGGAGGAGGAAGGAAGGAAGGAAGGAAAGAAGAGAGAGAAAGAGAGAGAACTTGTGCAGAGAGCTGGGTGGCTTATTTATGGAGATCAGAGGGGTGGGAAGAAAGTGTTTATCCATTGTTTTCACATACTGAATCAATCTTCACACTGTGCTTTGAAAGTTAATCAACAAGGTCTTTGTGTCAAATGCCTAGAACCCTGAAGACTGATGCAGAGGTAAACCAGGTCTACAAAACAAGAACCTGTTTCTACAAACGAAAGAGAAAAAAAAAATCCACAACAAATAGATAAGGAAATTGAGGCTTGGAGAGACCATGTGACTTTTTCAAAGCTTTACAACCAGAAAATAACAAAGGTTAATCCCAGGCCTGTCTGATTTTGCAGTCCAGAATCTTCTCTATTCCAGGAGGAGGTGGTTAGAAGACACTTGGGAAGCAATCTTAGCATATGGATATTCTGCACGCAGTGAAGTCCAACTTGCTAAATGTGCTTTGACCCCCAACCCCAGGCTTCAGACAAAGATTTCAGGTCTCCCACGCATTCTTTTTCCAACATTTTGGTCCTTATCGGCTTCCTGAATCATCATTCCCTCTCATTTACAGCCTTGAAACAAACAGAACCTGTGTCTGTGGGCCTGGGGAATGCGTGACCCCTGGGATCCCACACCTATTATCTTCCAGAGACTCTGAGCTCCGAGAAGGGGACTTCCAAGACAAGTCCAGCTTCCGCTTTCCTCCACTCACACCCAGAGCCCAACCATACCTTTCCAGGTTATTCACCTTGCTGAGCAAAGTCCAGTAGGCGGGGACCTCTCCTTGGGAGTCCCCACATCAGTTGAGGTCACTCTGCAGAGCTTCCAGGAGGCAGTTAAAATTCCACAGAAACACAGGCCACAGGACCTCTATGTCCTTTCTTCATCCCAGCTCAGAATTCACCAAGTTATAAACAGACAAGATTCTGGGAAGAAGTGTCTCATGGATGGAAACTGAAGGACACATAGCTTGGAAGACTTCTGGCTTCATCACCAGCTTTTCCTTATTGGGGTCCCTAAGGTCCCCACCAAATCCTGCTTCAAGGGCCAGTGCTCTTGATTTCTTTCTGGCTTAAGTATGAAAAGGTCCCCCCACCTTTTTTTTATCCATAAAGTCCAGCTGAGTCAGGTTGATTAAAAAAGAACTTGAGGAAAAACAAAAAAGAAATCATTATAAGAACTCCAAACAGCGTCAACGTTACCACGTCCAAAGTACAGGCGTTTTATTCTGAGAGTCCCATTAAAGCCAGTGAAACACTCACTGAGTTCCACATTCCAAGAAAACCCCAGGTTTCATCGGACTGACAGACTTACCTGACCTCCTGGCCTGCCCTTCCAGCACTCCGCTCTCCTCTGGTCATGTGATCTCCTACACTCAGGTCACTTTGCCACTCCAGTCCCTCTTCTACCTTACATAACTGAAGCCCCATCCTCCATGCAGGTTTATTTTCTGGGTTTGCCCCCAGCTGTCTAGGCTCTCTCTCTCTATAACTATACCACACCCTTTTCATTCTGAGAAGAAGTGGGTTCACTGTTCAGGCAGTAAAACATGTTTAATTGCCAAAGAATGAACTTTGAGATTCTCAGCTTTGTCTACGGAGTCTTCACCCAATAAGACCTTTCTCCCAGCATACGCACCAACCATGCTCCCAAAAACCCCTACTCTATGTAAGAATGTCTTCATACATTAACTTTTGTCTTTCTTCACACGAGTTAATTCTCCTTGATCTTGGACCAAAAGACACCCTGGAAGAAAATGCCCAAGACATTCTCTTTCCCAGCAGAAGGAACACGTTTACAAACCACTCCACAGAAAGAAGTTACCAGGAGCTGTTTTCAACCAAACAGTTGTGGTCATAGGAAATGATGCCCCCTGTGAGCAACAATGTCTACCCTGAGAGATTAGGAAAGACTCCCATTCAGGTACTGAGCCCAACAATAACATCCGAATATGGATGTCGACTAAATTAATGATTGCCAGGACGTCCTGAAAATCAGGAGAACCACTTTTACTTTGCCGGGATTGGAAAAGATCACAGTAGCTACTGCAGCAGGGAAAGTCTGAGAATCAAGACTGAACATTAGGGAGATTAAATTTGGGCAGCAATGAGTAGGGGTGTAACTTAGAGATACTCAAAGATTTAATTGATACCCATCACCGAAAAAGAGGAGAAGGGAAAGAAGAATAATAGAAAAGAAGAAAAAGAAAAGAAAAAAGAAAAAGATGAAAAGGGGGAAGAAAAGGAAAATAAAGAAAAGAAATGAAAAGGAAAAAAAGTGCGCTCGTTTGCTTTCTCTGAACCTTGACTCTTTTGGGTTGCCGTCGTTGTCCTGGGATACCAGGAGACGCTGTGTCCCTAGCGTCCTGTCTCTATGGCGGCAGCGTGAGTTCTGAACGTTGGAGCTCAGCCGAGAGAAGTAAGTGTAAAGGAATGTATCTGTACCGAGACTCCCTTCTCCGGGAAATCTCGGCGGGTCTTTAGAAAGCCTTTTCGTTATGGGCGAGATTTATTAGACGCGGGATCAGGGAGACCTGGAGAAACCCTCTAAGTACATTTCGTTTCCTTCGTTTTGCCCATTTCTTCCCGAACTATACTTGGCAACACTTACCCTTCCATCCCCGTTTTTCCGCCGGTCATTTTGAAAAATTTTAAGATCGGAAATTAAGAAAATAAAAGGAGCTGGTAATATTTCTCCCCCCCCCCCCACTTTGAAACTAGAAATTTGGTTTAAAACAAAAGCAAATATGCAAAACAACAAAATCCCCACAACTGCACCATCTTTTCACTGCGAAATGTTGGAAATGACCTCATTTGTCCCCAGTAGGCTCCACGCTCACTCCCCGGAGCCCGGGCTGGACCACTTTTCTACCCTATTTCCGTTCATCTCTTCTCTAGCCTTTCAGAGATAGATTGGTGTGTTGTTGTGCAGGGACTTTCAGAGAGTTGAGGCAGGAACTGTCTGTTGACTCTCCTGAGGCTTGAGAGATCAGGGAATGGGATGACAGAAAAGTAACACCTCTGCTCCCCACACCCAGCTTGCATTTCTTGGACAGTTGGAGACAGGAACTTCTTTGCTTTGTCCCATGTCTAGCAGAGTGCTGGCTGTGTAGTAAGCGTTCATAAATGCTCTGTGAATGAATGGGATGAAGGCAGGGACAGAGATTGTTCCCCCAGCTGCTGGGGAATCCTCTATGAACACATGAGTCAACAGAGACTTTCTGGTGTGTCTGCAGGAAGTGTGTAAACTCGCAAAGGTGATCATGAGATTGTTGAATCTGAATACATTATAGTGCGAGGCACTTAACCACCAGCTTGAAGAGGGAGATTTGTAGGTTAAATAAGAGGCAAGTCACAGTCAGTCAGTGAGGCACTCCTTTAATTCCAGCACTTGGGAGTCAGAGGCAGGCCGATCTCTGAATCTGAAGCCAGCCTGGTCTACAGAGCAAGTGCCAGGGTTATACAGAGAAACCGTGTCTCAAAAAAAGCAAAAAAAAAAAAAAAAAAAAAAAAAAAAAAAAAAAAAAAGCAAAAAAAAAAGGAGGGGGGAGCAAGTCAAGTGATATGTAATCATAAACAGTTTTAAGGATTAAAATACTTGTTGCAACTCTTGCAATCAATACTGCCTGACTCATCAGCTCTCCGTAGATGGCCACCCCAAACTGATACTATTTTAGATATTGAGATTGTTATTTAAAGAAGTGAAAAGGGTACTGAACAGTGTAAAATATACAGATATGTTCAAAATAAGTATTCCAGCTTTGCTGTCCAGTGTGGTAGCCACTAGCCAACTCTAACTATTGAGCATTTTGAAATTTACATGGTCTGAATTGAGAAACTGAACATAAAATACCCTGGGCTGGAGAGATGGTTCAGTGGTAAGAATTCAGTTCCCAACACACACATATTAGGTGGCTCACAACTGTCTGTAACACCAGATCCAGGAAATGGGATACCCACCCCTGACTTCCACCAGTACCCGTATGCACATGGCACACAAACACACACACACACACACACACACACACATAAAAATCTTTTTGTTTGTTTTTTCTTTGAGACAGGGTTTCTTTGTGTAGCCTTGGTTGTCCTGGAACTAGCTTTGTAGACCAGGCTGGTCTCAGACTCACAGAGATCTGCCTGTCTCTGCCTCTCGAGCGCTGGAATTAAGGGTGCGCACCACCACCACCCAGCCAAAAAATAATAATATAATATTAAAAATAAGATATACTGCTTAGTATGGAAGCCCACTCTTTTAATCCCTGGGGATGGAGGCAGATCTCTGAGAGCTCAAGCCCAGCCTGGTCTACATAGCAATTTCCTAGCCAGCCAGAGCTTCATAGTGAGGCTGTGTATAAAAAGCTAACTAAGGGGGCTGGAGAGATGGCTCAGTGGTTAAGAGCATTGCCTGCTCTTCCAAAGGTCCTGAGTTCAATTCCCGGCAACCACATGGTGGCTCACAACCATCTGTAATGAGGTCTGGTGCCCTCTTCTGGCCTGCAGACATACACACAGACAGAATATTGTATACATAATAAATAAATAAATATTTTTAAAAAAGCTAACTAACTAACTAAAACTAACTAGCAAGGTGAGTAAATCATGGAGACCAAGTCAGTAGTGTTCCTCTATTGTTCCTGCTTTGGTTCCTGCCTCCAGATTCCTGCCTTAACTTCCTGCCCTGACTTTCCTGGGAGTTGTAAGATAAAATGAATGCTTTCTTTTCTAAGTTGCTCCTTGGTCATGGTATCTCTCGCAGCAGTAGAAGGCAAGCTAAAACACTGGGTAATGTCACGTGTGGCCACGGAAGAACATGGCCGCACAAACCTTATCCCAGAACCCTTGCATGTGGTCTCTTGAGCGGTCCTTCAGGTCACTGAGCAAAGCTCTGGACCTTGTGTTCAGCCTTCCTTATGGTGCCACCTGAGAGCGCTGGTCAGAATAAAGATCACACCTCTCCTCCTTCTCGACTCCGGTGAGTCTCCTCCATCAACCCTCTTCTTCACGTTCTTCCTCTGCTTCCCTCCCAGCTCTGGACGCGTATTGTTGGGAATTTCTGACTTGGCTAGATGCTCATCCGGGCAAACTCCGGCCACACCATGAGGCCCAGAGACGGCGGAGACTACACTATGAACGATGGGTCATTCCTGAGTGCCAGCACCCTGGCAAGCAGCAGTGTCACTACCCAGGTGAGCCTCTGCTCAGGACGGTGGCTCCAGCATGGCAAGACCATGTGGGGCCTTGTGACAGGATGGCAGGGTGAGAATCTGTGTGACTGACTAGCCCATACACACTCAGGCACCCACCCTCCCGAGGTGGACCCCTGGGAAGACCAGAGTACAGGCGGGTGCTGGGAACCGACCCGGTCCTCTGCCCGAGCACAAGCGCTGTTAACTTCCAAGCTCTCTCTCCAATCCTGCTGAGCATTTATTGATGTCGATAACCTGAGGTTTCATTCACTGTCCTTGACTATGTATTGTATTAGTAGTGTGTGCACACATTTTTGTTTTTTGTTGTGTGTGTGTGTGTGTGTGTGTGTGTGTGTGTACTCGTCTATGTGGGCTTGGTGGAAGCCAGAAGTTACTATCAGGTGTCTTCCCCTCTCACTCCCCACCTTACATTTTGAGAGGTTCTCTCAGACTAGGGCTTGTCAGTTTGACTAGACTGTCTAGCCCTGGGATCTGCCTGTCTCCAAATCCCCAGCCCTCACCCCTCCCCAGTACTAGGGTTATAGGCACACGCCACTGCAATCAACTTTTACATGCGTGCTGGGGACCTGAACCCAGTTCCTCATGTTTGCCCAGTAAGCAAACTCAGTTCCCCAGTTTGTCCCCTAAGCCTGAGCCCCCTGATTGAGCACTAGAGTGTCTCCTTATTTCCAGTCGAATCCTGTCTGATGCACTAACTGATGTTGATAAGGGATTGCTTTTCCTCATCTGTACCTCCTTCCTCCATAGCAATCAGGGAAAGAAAGTATATTGGCCATCCAACGTTCTTAGTAAATATTGGAGTATAACCTCCAGAGAGAAGGGATTTGTATGTCTTCTTCACCATCCTAGCCCCAGTCCCTCACACAGTGCCTGGCGCACGGCAATCAACAAATGTTTACTGATTGAATGGCCCCATCTTGTGCTATGCAGCAACAAACAAATGATAACTGGTCAAAGATAAAAAGGCAGTGAGTTGAGTGTTCATGACGATGACCGTGGCAGAAAGAGGTGTCCAGTTTACCCGTCCTCCACTGTACTACCTAAGGGGTCCAGCCCCCCTCTCTCCTCAGCTAGTAAGTGATAGGGATCAATGAAAGAAGTGATGTGTTTCGTTTTCCTGTTACAGTCAGGGAAACACTGGCACACTGAGTCTTAAGTTGCACTTAAGCTGGCCTAGGAGGGCTTGGTGGGAGTCGGTCACATGCCACTTGGCTCCTTCCTCTGCTCCGTTAGCCAGCTGAAGGTCTGGAGAAGGGGCTGTGGAATGTCCTGCATTGCTCCGTTAGCCAGTTGAAGGTTTGGAGAAGGGGCTGTGGAATGTCCTGCATTCTGGGGAAATGCTTGGGGTGGACGATTCAGGATAGGAAGGCTTCTGGGAAGCAGGGCAGGTTGGGAAAGAGAAGGAAGCGAAGGCTCCTAAGGAAGGGTGTCTGAGGATGCCCAAGGGACAGAACCCAGCAGCCAAGACCTCCATCTGCAAACCTGATGGAGTAGTTGGACAGGGCAGCTCAGGTAAGGCCTCATTGCTGGGACTTCAATGACCAAACAGTTGCAGTGACTTTGGATGTGATGATGCCGGACTCCATTTTCTGCCTAGTCCACACCCCAGAGTAAGGGATGACATCATCCCTTAAGTGCTAAAAGTGGGATGAAAATGGGGCATCTTCATCTGTTTTCTGAGTCTTAGCCTCCTATTCCCGCTGATTGGCTTTGCCTCTTCCCCTTTTCCTGCTGCCTGAACAGCTAACAAGTCCCCTGGACAGGAAGATATGCATCACCAAGAAACAAAATGACGGGAAGAAGAGGGTGGTCTGGGGCATCGAGGTTGCCGAGGAGTTGCAGTGGAAAGGCTGGGAGCTGGGCAAGGAGACCACGAGGAACCTGGTTCTGAAAAATCTCTCTTTGAAAATCCAGAAGATAAAATACAGGTACCAGAACGAGGGACCCAGAACCTGAGCCCTCAAGCCCCCGAAGTGGGTTCTCCTTAAAAAGAAAACAAAACAACCTCTAAAAACTCAACAGTTCTGAAGAATGTCCAAAACACACGCAGTGTGAGGGAGCCCAGAGGCAACACCTAGCGGGGCCCACATTATGGGACCTTCCTCCCCACAGAGAACCATCCTGCCTCCTGTTGTAATATTCCCTTGCTGTCTCCAAACGGATTTGCCATGCATGTTGGTGTTCTTAAATGATACAGCTTGGTTTACCTTATGAACTTTAAGTGAAAGTGTACGAGATGCTTTAGAAACCTTTATTTGTCTTTCTGTATACACCTCCAGGTCGTGAAGCTATTCCTCTGGAGCATTTTCCTAAAGAGACTTTCTAATTGTTCTTTTACCTATAAGGAATTGCTTTTTGTGAATGGTTTGATGATATATTTCCTCGACTGAGTGTCCGACTTTCTCAGCACCATTTATGGAAGCCTTTAGTGGCCTCCTTGCCCCGGGCATACTGATTGCTGATGTGTTGATGTGTGGCTGGGGCCGGCTCTGTGCACCTGATCTGCTAGTGTGATCCTGGCTTAACTGCCGCAGCCTGAATTAATTAGTTGAATTTACAGGAAACTTGATATCTGGCTCTGTGAATCCTCCACCTTCTTAAGATTGACTGTTGTTCTTATCCCTTTGAATGTTCTTCAAACTTAAAATCAGATCAGTACACACACACACACACACACACACACACACCTATATTTTGTGTGTGATAGTGGGATTTGACTGATTATGAAAATCAATTTGGGACATTACACGCTACAGTACTGAGTCCTCCTACATCTGATTCTCAAGTTCTGGGATTATAAGCTTGTGTCACTGTGCCCAGCTATATGTGATGTGCTTAAAGTTGTTTTCATTTTTTGTTTGTTGATAGTTTTTTGAAGACTGTTGATTTCTTGTTTGCTTTGAGCTAGGTTCTTACTCTATATCCGTGCCTGACAAAGAACTCCCTACATGGACCAGGCTGGCCTAGAACCCGCGGCAGTCCTCCCTTACAAAGATGGAGCACCAGCTGGCTAGGCGTTCTAACATTTTAAAAAGTTGTTTTTATTTATGTGCATATATGTGTATGTCTGCATGTGTGTACATGCATGTGTGGATGGGTGACCCTGAGACCAGAAGAGGGCGTTGAATCTCCTAGAACTGAAGTTAGATGCAGTAGTGAGCTACCATGTGGGTACTGGAAACCAAATTTGGGTCCTGTGAAGGAGCAGCAAGTGATCTTAACTACTGAGCCATCTCTCCAACACCTAACATTTTTTAATTGGGATATCATTTGTTTTGTCTTTTCCCTATTTTTTATCTATCAGTTATATCAACTGACTTTCTGCATTATTTCTGGATAATTTCAATATCATTATGCTTTTTTACTAATATTTTGTTTCTGAAATTAGTCTGTAGTTTTCTTTCTGCCTATGTCAGGTTTTAATAATAACATTCGGTTGTTTCAGAGACTACATTGGGGCTGTTTCTGTATTATCTGAAAGCGGTTAAAACTGAAACTGTCGGGATGGAGAGAGGAAACAGCCATTAAGAGCATTGGCTGCCCTGAGAGGTTCTGAGTTCAATTCCCAGCAACCACATGGTGGCTCACAACCATCTGTAGCTGGATCTGACGCCCTCTTCTGACATGTAGGCATTCATGCAGACAGAGCAATCATACATGGGAAACAAAAGAAACAAACAAACAGAAAACTGGAACCGTCTTTCCTCTCCTGTTAAGTCAGGACAGCCTATCCATACCGCTCTCCATGGCCGTCATCTTCAGCAGAGACGCAGGTCTCAATATGAAGGCCTGCAGGAGTAGGAGGAGTAGAGAGCCCGCTCTGGAGACACAAATCTGCAGGATCGGGACTTCAAGGCTCCCTGTAGTGAGTTTGAGGCCAGTCTGTGCTACACAAGAGCCTGTCTCAAAAAATAAAAGGAGTCTCCAGAGCGAGTTGCAGGACAGGCTCCAAAGCCACATAGAAACCCTGTCTTGAAAAACAAAAATAAATAAATAAAATTAAAAGGAAGAGGAAGAGCTTAGGTCCCCTTGCAATCCAGCCCCCTGTTGAGCTTCCTCAATCTTCCAGCTTTGGCTCTGAGCCCTGCTCTGACATGCCCATCGCCTGGCTCTTCTCTGCAGGCCTCCCAAGACCAAGTTCTTCATCACCATCATCCCTCAGCCCATCTTCCTGAGCCCAGGCATAACCCTCGCACTCCCCATCATCTTCCGACCTCTAGAAGAGGTAAGGCCTGCTGGAGCAGCAATGCAGTGTGGGAAGGGGCAAGAGAACAGAGACCTCAGGTGGGAGGGCTGTCCGAGCAGCAGGGATTTCCCCCCACACCTGTACAGCCCGCATTTGGGAAACAGAGGCAGCTGGTTTTCTCTGGGTGAGGGGCCATCCTGGTCTACATAACAAGTTCCAGCCAGTCAAAATGAAATCAGAGAAAAAAAAGTCAACCAACCAACCAACCAACCAAACAAACAAACAAAATATACAGCTTAGGGAGACTCATAAAGGGGCTCAGATCTTGATCTCACCCAATAGAAGGGTGTTCCCCCCCGGGTATGGGCTCATAAAGGCTGTAATTATCACCAGCAAGCTCCAGATTCCTTAGCCTCTTGATCCTGCAAAAACTTCCTCAGAATTTTTTTGTGAAACTCTTGTCTTTGAGGATCGTTACATTGAGTGATAGTCTCACTGTGTGGCCCAGATTACCCTGAAGCCTCTAGGCTCAAGTGATCCTCCTGTGGCCATGCCAGACAGCCACAGTTACAGGGCTATGCCCTTGTATCTGGCTTTTTGGGATTCCTTGATTCCCTCAAAAGTGAGCCTTTTCTCTCAGAGGCTAAGGCAACACCAAGAGTTCAGGAAGTTCTGACACAGTGGGCTACAGCCCAGCCCACTTTCTGGGGATTATTAGAGGAATGGCTTACTGAGGGTGGGATGGATGATCCCGAGTTTTACCTGGGTACCACACGCTCACTCGCTCAATGCTGACTGCCTCTGCCTCCTGCCCTGCAGAAGGAATACACGGACCAGCTGTGGCTTGAGAAAGAAGAAGGGGTGTTCTGTGTGTCTCTGAAGGCCACCTTGCCCTGCTACAAGCTAGTCTGCCCAACATCTCTGCAACTGCCCATATGTGCCATTGGGGACACAGTGGAGACTTGGTTCTGTCTGAACAATGTGGGGTGAGGAGGAAGGGCGCAGGGAAACAGCAGCCTCTGGGAGGAGAGCTGTAGGGAGCAGAGGAGACAAGCGTATGCCTGAGGGGGCAAAACCCCAGGACCTGACCTACCCCCTCACCCTTAGGGACCTGCCCACCTTCTTCACCTGGGAAGTCCCAAACCCATTCCAGATACTTCCCAGAACGGGGTTACTGGAGCCAGGCCTGGGTTGTAGAGTCAAAGTGACCTTTGAGCCCCTCATAGCTGTCATCCATGAAGTCGAGGCACTGTGCTGGTATGGAAAGGGCACCAAGCAGAAGAGCAGCATACAGATCCAGGCTGCAGGTAAGCCTCACTTCCCATCTGTCCCCAGAGACCTACAGCCCTCACTGGGTTTTAGACCTCAGTGTGCCCCCACAAGTCCCCACTAGCCTCTTGTCCCTTCACCTGCCCTGGCTTAGCCTTCTATCAAGTCACAGACAGCCCCTCCCGGTGGTGGGCAGGGAACCAGGACATATGCCCTATAGGGACTGTCCAGCTGGGGCTATAGAGGCCCTGAGGGGCTCCCCTCCAGACACCCCATCTCTGCCCCAGCTAAATGTGCACAGCTGCTGGTGAGCATAAAGCACAAGCAGTCAGAGGACCAGGATGCCGAGGGCTTCCAGAAGGTGCTGCACTTCGGTTCTGTCTCCGTGGGCTGCACTGTGGAGCGGCAGATCAGGCTGTACAATCCATCCATGGTGTGCACTGGGAAGGGGTGGGCAAGCGGGAATGGGCAGGACTCAGGGACCTCGAGCCTCGGTATGCGTATAACCTCTCCTCTCTCCTCTCTACCCTCAAGCCCAAAGCCTTGCACAGTTGTGTCTTGGCTATTGATACAAACACAGGACACACACGTGTGTGTCAACAGCCATCAGCCGGTGTTCCTCTCTCTCCTGTCAGCTGAGGCTGGGCTCAGGTGCCCTGTAGGCCCCTGAGTGTCCTGACCCCAGGTCTAAGGCTAGCCCTCATACTACCTTTGGGTGAAGAAAAAAGATGCCCCCCCCGCCACTTTGGGCAGCCTTGTGATGGGACACACAGCTTGGCCCCTTTGTCCTGGTGTTACCTGTTGCTCACACAGGCCAGACTGGATACCTGTTGTCCCTGATCCCTCATATGGCTTCCTCAGTATGATGTACAGACTGCCCTGTCCAAACTTGTGACTAGAACCTTTCCTCCCCGCAACTCCTGACCCTACAGGTTAACGCCCCCTTCAAGATTGAAATGTCTGAAGACATGCCAACCAAAGACCATGCCTTCTCATGCTCCGTGGGCCAAGGTATTGTGCCCCCAGGAGAGAAGAAATGTCTGTCGGTGCTCTTCCACCCCAAAACCTCAGACAGCAGAGCCATAGACTACTTCTCCATTGTGCCTTCTGGTTGTGCCTCCCAAACTGTGCTCCAAGTCGTTGGTCTCTGTAAAGGTAATGGCCATCCCAGGAGGCTGTACTCCCCTAGAACATGAGCTTCCCACGAGGGATGTCAAGGGAGTCTGCTCCAGAGAGACCTTTGCTTCCTGGTCCCTCTGCCTAGGTGTCTGCTGTCCCCTGGTGGCCATGTGGGGAAGCTTTATGGACAACTGGTGATGCCATCTTTCCACACAGTGATGATGGAACTCAGGAGTTTTCAGGAGCCCTGGCCTTATCCAGTCTGGCCATCTGGCTCTAGGGAGCACCTCATCCCAGGAGTGGGACCGCTTATGAAAGCTCCGTTGAGGCTGTCACCCCAGCCCCCACAAGGCAACAGGGTCCTCTCACAAGGCCCCATCTCCTCTGCCTAGGTCCTGATGTATGTCTGCAGCACTACTGTGTCAACTTCAGCTGGGTCCGGCTCGGGGAGCACTCAGAGCAGACCTTGTGGATCGAGAACCAGTCGGACTGCTTGGCTCACTTCCAGTTTGACATTGACTGCCAGGAGAGTGTCTTCAGCATCAGGCCCACCTTCGGAAGCCTGGCAGGCAAGACCCGAATGACCCTGCACTGTGCCTACCAGCCCACACACCCGATCATCTGCTTCCGGAGGGTGGCCTGTCTCATCCACCACCAGGTGAGTGACGGAGAAGGGACCAGGATGGGGATAAGGGAGAGGCCATAAAACGAAGGCAAGGCTTGGTGGGCAGCCCCCTCTTTTCAGAACATCTAAGGCTGTCTGCCAGGGCCATCTCCTCATTGAGGCTGTCTGCCAGAGCTTAGAGGCAGAACATGGCCCAGGTGCACGAAAGCTCACTAACCCAGGTGGGAATGCCCAGTTTGCCTTGGGCTCTGCTGCTTCTGCTGCCATTGCTGTCAACAGGCTGGGAAGGGGAACTTTGGCCACCACCCCACAGCATGTGCAGGGTGAAGACTCCAGCTAGAACCCCAAGCCAGCCCCTTGGGCATGTGATGTGCAGTATCTGGACATAGTGACAGCGTTGAGACTGAGCTGTAGCCCTTTCTCTTCAGCTGGGCTCTGGGCTGCACCCCTCTACCTGGGGGGGGGGGAGTTCTCTGCCCAAATCTCACAAATGCCACAAGAGCTCTGGGAGGCCTTGGAGTGAAAGGGTAGAACAGACCTGGTTTTTTGCCACCCCCATCATGGGCAGAGCTAAATGCTAGTCTGGTAGGCTCTCGATTGACACTGACACACAGGGAGAATGCCCAGGAAACATGGGAAGTGGGGGGGGGAGCAAACAACAGCCGAGCATCCTTTCTTCAGGATGAGATGCTCCTCTTGACTTGCTCTGGAGTCCCACTGTCTCCTCAACCAGCAGGCGGTTCTCAGGATGCTCTCCTGACCAACCGCCCTTCAGCCTCTGCTCCTGTCTTTCCTGTGACCACCCCCACCTCCCCTTGCCCCACCACCATGTTCTGTCTCACACGGACAAACGTCACCATGTGATGTCGACTTTGGTGTCACAGGACCCACTGTTTCTGGACCTGATTGGGACCTGCCATTCAGACAACACCAAGCCAGCCATTCTGAAGCCTCAGCACCTCACCTGGTACCGAACACACCTGGCTCGGGGCTTGACGCTTTACCCTCCTGATATCCTGGCTGCCATGCTAAAAGAGAAAAGGCTGGAACAGGATGAGAATGGGGCCCTCATGTTGCCCACTGCGGTATGTGGGGTGCCAGACATTCCAGCCCCCAGGGAGGCAGGCTGCTCTTTCCAGGTCCCCGGTCCCTTCCCTGGCAGACATTGAGTAGGCCTGTGTCCCACACCACTGTAGCTGGGGATGACTGGCAGGGAGAGCCTGCAGTCTTTTCTGGAAAGGAGGGAACAGCAAGAAGTCAGCAGCAAGAGGAATGATATTTGAACCCTGTCCCAGTCTCTCCCTGTGCAGGACCTGGAGGACTTGCCAGCCCCGAAGTACCCCCAGATCCCCCCCATGACGGAGTACTTTTTTGACGGCACCAGGGACCTGGCTGTCTTTCCCCCGGCTGTCAGTCTAGAGCCTTTTGATGTGGACTTTGGTGCCTGTCCTGGGCCTAAGGCCCCCAACCCTATTCCCTTGTGCCTGAGGAACCATACCAAGGGCAAGATCACCGTGGTCTGGACTCGCAGATCTGATTGCCCTTTCTGGGTGACCCCGGAAACTAGTGATGTGCCCCCACTCAAGTCCATAGCCCTGCGCCTGCACTTCCAGCCAGCCTCCCCCAACTGCCTCTACGCTGTGGAGCTGGAAGCCTTTGCTCTTTATAAGGTATGTGCACACAGATGAACAGTGGGGGACGAGGTCCCTCCCTGTGTTTATAAGGTATGTGCACACAGATGAACAGTGGGGGACGAGGTCCCTCCCTGTGTTTCTAAGGTATGTGCACACAGATGAACAGTGGGGGACGAGGTCCCTCCCTGTGTTTATAAGGTATGTGCACACAGATGAGCAGTGGGGGACGAGGTCCCTCCCTGGAGCCTGAAGAGCAGAGTCTAGTCACAAGGATGACAGGGGCCACAGGTACCATCCTCCCCAGGCTGGCTTCTCTTGTTTTTCCTTGGCTGGACAGTGCCCTCTACTGGTTCAATCCTCCCTGGCTCATGGCTTGACTCCGCCCTCCTGATCCCCACTTTTACGGTGTCTTCCTCCGTCCCCTCCCCCCAGGGAAGAACTCAGCTAGGCTCAAGCACTTTGGAAAAACTTAGTACCTAGACAGGAAATCCCTGGGGGTCTTAAGGCTTCTAGTCCTTGAAGGAAGTATTCCAAAGGAAATGACCGTTTTTAGTTGGTAGTTTGTGTTTTGGGCTGTTTTTCACAGATAGGGTTTCTGTCACTATGTAGTCAGAGCTGGCCTCGACTCATTTCAGCCTTTCTGCCTCAGCCTTAAACATGGTTGTGGCACTTTGTTTTGTTTTTGTAGAGACGATCTTGTCTAGTGCAGGCTGGCCTTGAATTTGCTGTACAGCCAAGGATGACCTTGAACCCCTGGCCTTCCTGCTCCCATTTTCTGAGTACTGAAATTGCAGATATGAAATACCACACTCAGTCAGTTTGATGCTGGGGACCAAGCCCAAGGCTTGATGCATGATAGGCAAGCACTCTGCCAACTAAACTATACTCTCAGCCCCTGTTCTTTTCTTTCTTTCTTCCTTCCTTCCTTCCTGACAGGAAAGTCAGACATGACCAGTGAACACCTGAAATATGGTGGTCCAAGTAGAGATGTGTATCAAATATGCCCAACTTTCACAGATTTAATATGCAAACACCTCAGTAAAAGCTTTTATAACGATTGCATGATAACGTGATTGGAGTTTGGAACTGTTAAGTTTAATAAAACATATTATTGAAATCAATTTCACATTTTTTTAAAACATGGCCGCCAAAACATTCAAACTTGCATCTTCAGCCAGAATCTGTGGCTCATGTTATATTCCCATTGGCCAGCGCTGTTCTGGGCTTGTCCTAAAGCATGAATGCTGTTTTCCATCTCAGCCTGCTTCCCTTCCACAGAGTGTGCAGAAAGCCAGTTAGAGGCTCCAGCAGAAGGGGTGGGACATTGCTGTTCCCTGCAGTCTCCCTCCAACCTCCTCTCTTGTGCCCAACGTAGGATACCTGCAGCACAGGGCAGGGAGGGGCAAGGTGGGTCGGACTGAGCTCTGAATTTCCTCATGGCCTGGCCCCTGCAGGTCCTTCAGAGCTACAGCAATATTGAGGAGGACTGCACAGTGGCCCCATCCTGGTGTCTGAAGGTCCGAGCTCGAGGACACAGCTATTACGCTGCCTTAGAGCACCATATCCCCCAGTATTCCCTGGATGCACCCAAGGTGAGCACGGACCCAACAACAGGGGAGCAGGATGAGGGTCCCCAGCCTGTTTTCCTTTCTAATGGCCTCAGTAATACATCCCCATGGCCACCCTGGCCATCTGAGGGATCTAGGCCAATGAGTAGCTTGCTCTTGGACCTTGGTCTCAGCATAAGAACAGTTTAGCAATTGGGCACCAGCCCTTCTCCACTCCTTCTGGAACCTTTACCTGGTCCTCCACACTTTCCACCTCCTTCATTTGTCCTGCTCACTGGGCACCTGCTGGCTCCCAAGCCCTAGACTGGACCCTCGGGGTAAAACAGTCCAAACCATGAGAGTTGGAATTGCTAAGACCACTTCCCAGATAGACCTTGGGGACGTTGTCTACCTGGGAGGTGTGGATGACACAGGACTGAAAAGTGCATGGCCAAGTGTCCAGAACCCAGTTCTGCTGTCCCTTCCCAGGTTCTGGCTCTATGTCAATTTTTCACTAGTTATTTTGTTTCTGGGAAGGGCACCACTTTGAAACAATGGCATGAGACCATCCTGCTTTCTCCACCAGCCACACTTCTGCTTGCCAATCCCAAGCCTCCTTAATATCCATTTTGAGGCCACCCCTCCCTAAAACAAAGCTCTCCTTGATGCTAAAGGGTGTCTTCTCCGATGCCTTTGGTCCCTCGCCAGCTCCTCACAGTGTGACTTGATGCCTTCCCACAGTCTAGTAGCAGCCCGCATCGCTTCCATATTGACTCACATGAACTCGCCGGCACAGAGGGATAGGAACTTGGACCAGGAATTATGGGCCTTGTGTTGTGCAGTCTGTTTAGCTTTCAGCCTACTTCTAGCCATATCTAAGCTGGCTAAGAAGTGGTTAAGAGCTGGGACTATTGGGGTTGATCCCCTTCTGACACCGGAGTGAGAATCACCTAGAAAGAGTACTCCACTCTTCTGAATAAGGATGGATGAAAAGTAACGCTCCAACGTTTGACTGGAAATCACAGATAAAAGCAGTTCCTCCTCTAAGCTTGAGGACCGGTCTTACAGGCCCGACTTTCTCTGGGACCTGGGACCACTATATCCCTGTGTGTGGAGGGCTTTGGAGGACAGGAGTATTCTTTGGTGGCAGGCTGTAGCCCCCCTTAATTCCCAGGAATTCTTTTCTGGTTGGGCTGTGTGCAGAGATCTTAGGTTTCCTTGGAGACAGCATCATCCAAACCCGAGTGTCCCTGGATGTGTATCGAGGGGTGGAGACCTGAGGAAGGGTCCCTTTCCCTCTTATCCCCAACTCCCAGATGTTCCCAGCAGTGTCTTCTGGGGAGCCTTCCTACAGAAGTCTGCTTTTGGTCAACAAAGGCCCCATGCTGTTGACCTTCAGCCTGACTCCCAACAGCAGCTCAGACATTACCCTGAGGCCCTCCTCAGGCCTTGTGGCTCCTGGGGCCCACCAGGTCTTCCTTATCAGCACGTACCCCAAGGGCACCTCGTGGAAGCAGCACATTTTCTACCTGCAATTCAACTTTTACCCCCAGTATCTCAAGGTAGGAAGTAGGGATGGGGAGGCTGGGTCCTTAGGCCTTAATATTTTTAGGGTCCCTACCAAAGTAGTTTGTGGGTGTGGTTGGGGAACATTTCTCTAGTAAAGAGGAATAGTAGGGAGAGAGCCCTGGGCTTCATCCGTGACAACTCTACTGCTCCTTGGTGCATTGGGGCCATGGAGTCTGAGGTGGGGTAGGGGGAAGCTGCAGAAACCCCAGACTCATACTGCAGGTAGTGGAGCGCTGTTTGCAGCCAGTCCATGGACAGCACTGGATAACAGACCCAATCCGACCCCATGAAAAACTAATACATCTTCTCTTGGTCCCTGAGAGTTTAATGTTTGTGTTTTAAAGACGGTATATCACTATATAGGCCAGACTGGTCTTGGACTCAAGGCAATCCTCCTGCCTCACCTAGAGCTGGGATTTCAGGAGTGATCCACCACACCTGGCTCTGGGTTCTTCAAGGTGGAAGGCAGCTTTGTCAGTCCCCGTCCAAGGGTGAAAAGCTGCACAGCTATGCCTAAACAAATAAGCCAAAAGGTCATGGCACTATCCTTCCTTTCCCTGGCTCAGGAAGTGAGCATGCAGAGCAGAGAGGAGCCCCTGCAGCTGAAGCTGGACACCCGCAAAAGCATCTTCTTCAAGCCTACCTGGGTGGGCTGTTCCTCCACCAGCGACTTCACCTTTCACAACCCCTCACGGCTGCCCCTGGAGTTCGAATGGAGAGTCTCTCAGCAGCACCAAAAGATGCTGGCGGTCCAGCCCTCCAAGGGCATCATCCATCCTAACGAGAACCTTGTGAGTGCCTGGACCCCAATGCCAAGGGTAGATGAGAGGATACCTGTCACCCTTTCCGTTGCCATCTCTTGTGATTCTCATGGCCTGTAATGTATACCTACCTAAGCAATTTGTAGTCATTTCCCCTCCCCTGAGGTGTAGTAGGTTTTAATAACACCTTCCTCACCCCCATCTTACAGGAAATTGAGACTCAGGGGAAGGGTATTTAATTAAGATCCAGATTAGGAGTGTGGAGTTGGGACTGAACGCCGCATTAGTGATGTCAGGGTCCCAGCATGGCTAAACTTCATCGTTCATGGCACCCAAGCAGTAAGATTCCTGGCACGTGGTTTGGATCAGCTGTGTGACAGCTGGGTGTGGTCCAAATGGGTGACTCTCTCAACTAGGGCTGAGAAAGGAGACACCCAGACGTTCCAGATCAGTTCGAAAGGGGAACCCAAATTGGCACCTAAAACAACAAACTTTGTCCCTAGTCTGAGGTAGGTCAGACTCAGAGCAATAACTACCAATACTTGGTATCCATAAACACAAAGGGACAGGAAATGAGAGCCTAAGAGATTCCACAGATGTAGAAACTCACTTGAGTTCCTGCCCCAGACCCCGTCACCAGGTATCTGACCCTGGTCCAGCTATTCCACTTCTCTGAGGCTCCAGTTTCTATCAAAGTGAGTCTTCCCTGTCATGGAGATGTAGGATTGAGGGGCTTTCGGAGATGAGATAATGTGTGTGCACAGTACTCGGCACTCAGAAAAAAAAAAAAAACGGGCAGATGGGAAGTGGTGTCAAACTTTGGTAATGGGACCTCCTGTAGCCAAAAGGCCGCCCGGGAGGGGGCGTCCTGGACACTTGCATGCAAGAGTGAGTCACCTCTGTGATCCCAGACGCTGACATGGATCTTCAGCCCTTTGGAGGAGACCAAGTACCTGTTCCGAGTGGGGATGTGGGTCTGGGAAGCCAGACAGTCCCAAAAGACCAATTCCCGAGCCACCGCGCACTACTGGATTCGGCTGGTGGGCATGGGCGTTACCGGATGCCTCTCTGTGAGTGGAGACGCTGGTGGGGGTGGAGCCAGGGCCCGGGTGAGAAGGAAAGTCCCAGGTGCCCAGCCTTAAGAAGGCAGGGTACAAGGTGTGGATCTGTCTTTCCTTGGGGAATGCTCTGAAGGTTAGGGGTTGGGGAGCCCCCCCCCAGGTTAGGGGTTGGGGAGCCCCCCCCCCCCCCCCCCCGGCAGCTGGCTGTCTCTGATCTCAGGCAAAGCCAAAGGAGCTGGACTTTGGGAACGTGCTGGTGAACAGCCGGGAGGTCAAGTCTTTGGTGCTCCTGAACGACGGCAACTGCACCCTCTATTACCGCCTGGTCCTGGAGCAGCAGGGGCCCAAGGATTTCAACAATGACCCCTGTGGTATAGAGGCCTGGGCTGGGTCTGGGGTCAGGGAGGAGTGTGTCTGTGTGTCTGTATGTCCTTAAAACAGATGACCCCTGGCGTGTAACTGTGGCGGGTGCCAATGACATCGAGATGCGTAGTGCTTTTCACCCCAGCCTGCTCTGCTCTCAGGGAGTGTTGTGGTGACCCCGGGAAGGGATCTGGGGAGGAACATGGGAGGCCGGGATACCTCTGTCCAGTTGCCCACTGATGACCCCTGCACCTTCTCCCAGCAGCTCTAAAATTGAACCGGTTGGAGGGGACCATGCCGCCTCATTCCCAGGATACCATCTACCTGACTGCCTGTCCTAAGAACCGTTCCCAGTATTCCTGGACCATTAGCTACTGTCTCCTGTCCCACAGAGGTACCCGGGTACTCAGTAGAGATTCGGGTCGGGAAGGGGAGAAGGGAAGAGGTAAACTGTGAGATATGGAGTTGGAGGCATGGCGAGTGAGGGCAGGAGGGACTGTGCCTTCGGGATCTGATGTGCACACTGTGTCTGTCCGTGTGATATCTATACACGTATCCCTGAGCTGTGCTGACACAAGAGCTAGGAAATGTGCTGTCTTCTGTGGAGATCACAGGCAAATAAATCTCAGCCAAACTTCAGCTCTTCCCTCCATGAGATGGAGTTGCTATCATCCCCTGTGCCGGCTGGAAGTTCCCGGAACAGGCACCAGAAGAAGATGTACTCAGTGGGATGGGATTCCAACTCTCCCACGCTTACTGGCAGTGTGGTACTTCCTAAATATGCCTCAGTTTCCCCACTAATAAAAGTGAGATGATCATAGGCCACAAAAGAGAATGAAGTAATAACATCACTATATTGACGTTGAAAGCACAGTGCTAAGTGAAAGAAGCCAGTTAGAAAACACCAAGCACTGAATAATTCCATGTTTGAAGCATCCAGAATAGAGAATAGAGTAGTGATCGTTGGAGGTGGGGGAGGGGTAGGTGGGGAAGTATTGAGTTTTTCAAGAGGGACAATAGAAACTTTCTAAAACTTGGTGGTGGTGGCTGTGTGCCTGTGAATCTATAAAACCTACTGAATTGCCGGGCGGTGGTGGCACACGCCTTTAATCCCAGCACTTGGGAGGCAGAGGCAGGCGGATCTCTGTGAGTTCGAGACCAGCCTGGTCTACAAGAGCTAGTTCCAGGACAGACTCCAAAACCACAGAGAAACCCTGTCTCGAAAAACCAAAAAAAAAAAAAAAACCTACTGAATTGTATATCTTTTTATTTGTTTATTTGTTTGTTTGTTTTTCGAGACAGGGTTTCTCTGTAGCTTTGGAAGCTGTCCTGGAACTAGCTCTTGTAGACCAGGCTGGCCTCGAACTCACGGAGGATTAAAGGCATGCACCACCACTGCCCGGCTTGAATTGTATATCTTAAAGAGTAGTTTTGCAATCTATGAATCAGGCTTTATTGAGTGAGTTTGGAAATAAATAGTGGTACATGTTAAATGGCAGGATGTGTGTTAAGGTAATGCAGTGCCCAGCACATAGAACATCTAGACAAGGGCTGGCTGCCATTGGAAATGTGCTCAAGACTGCTTCTAGCCAGGGGAGCTAAACCCTCTGCTCTCCCCATGCTCATGCCCCCAGATAGTGTGGCTGGCGAGACGCAGAAGCTGTGCCATGTCTCCCTGGTAGCTGTGTACCCTTTACTCTCCATCCTGGACATCTGCTCCATGGGCAGTGCTGAGGGCATCACCCGGAAGCACCTGTGGCATCTCTTCTCCCTGGACACACTCAATAGTTACTTGTCACGTGACCCAACCCTCACAGAGCTCACCTACAAGGTGCCTACCCGGCACAGGTAAGCTAGGCTCGAGGTCGGGTAGGAAAGATTGGACCATCTACCAACAACACTCGAACACCAGGCCTTTCCCAGGAAGCTGAGTGTGGGGGGAGGGGTTGACCTATTCCTAGGGGCCTGGAAGGGCAAGGATTGACTTGAGAACTAAGGAGCTACCTCACTGACCCTGAATTCCAGACTTCTCACTTTGTACCTGGGGGTGGACCCCCAAAGTTAGAGCCCTGGCTTATTTCCATCTCTTTGCACTGAGCCATTTCTCCGCCACACACAGCTTGAGCCCTACGCCCCCTGTCTTCACTCCTCTGAAGCTGGACTTCAATTTCGGAGCAGCGCCACTAGATGCCCCACCGTCCGTGGTACTCCTAGTACTGAAGAACAGCGGACTGGTGTCCCTGGACTGGTATGGCTGGGAAGGGGGCTACTACAAGGGTCCGAGACCAGAGCTTTAGGGACCAGGAGCAGGAAATAGCCCCTGACTTTCTGGGGCTTCCTGGGAAACCTGGGGTGGCTCCCCCACTGACAGGGTAAGGGTGTTGGAGGAGATTACCACTACCCACTGTACCCGGGGGTATGGCACTGGCTGCAACTAGGTTCTTGGCAGAGTGAAATTCCTGGAAACTGGATGCAGCTGTATCAGTAACTGAGTGACGGCTGCAGGCTAGACACTGTGTTTTTCCAGCCTTCAATCCTGGATCTTTACAGTGGCCCTGTGAGAAAGAGGTCTCCAGATTAGTTCAAAAGACAGGGACTGAGAGGCAGTGGGCTAAGGCCTCAGTCAAAGACACCTGGCTACTAGAGGCAGACCCAGGTTCAAATCCAGATGTGCCAACCCCAGAGTGCCTGCCAATACCAGTTAGTCAGCAAGAAGACTTCAAGTTCCTTCTCATAAATCGGAACTGTCTGGGCACCCGGCTGCCTGCCAGATCTCTCTGCTGCCAGAGAAGAGCCTACCACTAGAGGGCGTGGCTGAGCAGAGTGGAAACTGGCCACTAAACAGAGTCACCTGGCCTGTGAAGGAAGAATGGATGCGGTAGAGTCCAGATAGCTCTAGTACATTCTTTTTATCAGTTGTACAATATTCTAGAGTATAAAGGGACTTAAATTGTTAGGTCACCCCTGTGTTGAAAGATTTTGTTCCCAATAAAAGGAACAAAAAATGTTTTTGCCTTTTTGCCACCATAAAGATAGTTTCATATATGGTTTGTGTCTGTGTGTGTGTGTGTGTGTGTGTGTGTGTGTGTGTGTGTGTGTGACTGCGGAGATGGCTCAGTGTGTGTGTGTGTGTGTGTGTGTGTGACTGCGAGATGGCTCAGTGTGTGTGTGTGTGTGTGTGTGTGCGACTGCGGAGATGGCTCAGTGTGTGTGTGTGTGTGTGTGTGTGTGTGTGTGACTGCGGAGATGGCTCAGTGTGTGTGTGTGTGTGTGTGACTGCGGAGATGGCTCAGTGTGTGTGTGTGTGTGTGTGACTGCGGAGATGGCTCAGTGTGTGTGTGTGTGTGTGTGTGTGTGTGACTGCGGAGATGGCTCAGTGTGTGTGTGTGTGTGCGACTGCGGAGATGGCTCAGTGTGTGTGTGTGTGTGTGTGTGCGACTGCGGAGATGGCTCAGTGTGTGTGTGTGTGTGTGTGCGACTGCGGAGATGGCTCAGTGTGTGTGTGTGTGTGTGTGTGACTGCGGAGATGGCTCAGTAAGTGTGTGTGTGTGACTGCGGAGATGGCTCAGTGTGTGTGTGTGTGTGTGTGACTGCGGAGATGGCTCAGTGTGTGTGTGTGTGTGACTGCGGAGATGGCTCAGTGTGTGTGTGTGTGTGACTGCGGAGATGGCTCAGTGTGTGTGTGTGTGTGTGTGTGACTGCGGAGATGGCTCAGTGTGTGTGTGTGTGTGTGACTGCGGAGATGGCTCAGTGTGTGTGTGTGTGTGTGTGTGTGCGACTGCGGAGATGGCTCAGTGTGTGTGTGTGTGTGTGTGTGTGTGCGACTGCGGAGATGGCTCAGTGTGTGTGTGTGTGCGCGACTGTGGAGATGGCTCAGTGTGTGTGTGTGTGTGTGTGTGTGCGACTGCGGAGATGGCTCAGTGTGTGTGTGTGTGTGTGCGACTGCGGAGATGGCTCAGTGTGTGTGTGTGTGTGTGTGTGACTGCGGAGATGGCTCAGTGTGTGTGTGTGTGCGCGACTGTGGAGATGGCTCAGTGTGTGTGTGTGTGTGTGTGTGACTGCGGAGATGGCTCAGTGTGTGTGTGTGTGTGTGCGACTGCGGAGATGGCTCAGTGTGTGTGTGTGTGTGCGCGACTGTGGAGATGGCTCAGTGTGTGTGTGTGTGTGTGACTGCGGAGATGGCTCAGTGTGTGTGTGTGTGTGTGCGACTGCGGAGATGGCTCAGTGTGTGTGTGTGTGTGTGTGTGACTGCGGAGATGGCTCAGTGTGTGGGTGTGTGTGTGCGACTGCGGAGATGGCTCAGTGCGTGTGTGTGTGTGCGCGACTGTGGAGATGGCTCAGTGTGTGTGTGTTTGTGTGTGTGTGTGTGCGCGCGCGACTGCGGAGATGGCTCAATGTGTGTGTGTGTGACTGCGGAGATGGCTCAGTGTGTGTGTGTGTGTGTGTGCGACTGCGGAGATGGATCAGTGTGTGTGTGTGTGTGTGTGTGCGCGTGCGACTGCGGAGATGGCTCAGTGTGTGTGTGTGTGTGTGTGACTGCGGAGATGGCTCAGTGTGTGTGTGTGTGTGCGACTGCAGAGATGACTCAGTGTGTGTGTGTGTGTGTGACTGCGGAGATGGCTCAGTGTGTGTGTGTGTGCGACTGCGGAGATGGATCAGTGTGTGTGTGTGTGTGTGTGTGTGCGACTGCCGAGATGGCTCAGTGTGTGTGTGTGTGTGTGTGTGTGCGACTGCGGAGATGGCTCAGTGTGTGTGTGTGTGTGACTGCGGAGATGGCTCAGTGTGTGTGTGTGTGTGTGTGTGTGGGACTGCGGAGATGGCTCAGTGTGTGTGTGTGTGTGTGTGGGCGCGACTGTGGAGATGGCTCACAGTGTGTGTGTGTGTGTGTGTGTGACTGCGGAGATGGCTCTGTGTGTGTGTGTGCGCGACTGCGGAGATGGCTCAATGTGTGTGTGTGTGTGTGCGCGACTGCGGAGATGGCTCAATGTGTGTGTGTGTGTGTGTGTGTGTGTGTGACTGCGGAGATGGCTCAGTGTGTGTGTGTGTGTGCGACTGCGGAGATGGCTCAGTGTGTGTGTGTGTGTGTGTGTGCGCGACTGCGGAGATGGCTCAGTGTGTGTGTGTGTGTGTGTGCGCGACTGTGGAGATGGCTCAGTGTGTGTGTGTGTGTGTGTGACTGCGGAGATGGCTCAGTGTGTGTGTGTCTGTGCGACTGCGGAGATGGCTCAGTGTGTGTGTTTGTGTGTGTGCGACTGCGGAGATGGCTCAGTGTGTGTGTGTGTGTGTGTGTGTGTGACTGCGGAGATGGCTCAGTGTGTGTGTGTGTGTGCGACTGCGGAGATGGCTCAGTGTGTGTGTGTGTGTGTGTGTGACTGCGGAGATGGCTCAGTGTGTGTGTGTGTGTGTGTGTGTATGTGACTGCGGAGATGGCTCAGTGTGTGTGTGTGTGTGTGTGTGTGTGTGTGAGACTGCGGAGATGGCTCAGTGTGTGTGTGTGTGTGTGTGTCTGTGACTGCGGAGATGGCTCAGTGTGTGTGTGTGTGTGTGTGTGACTGCGGAGATGGCTCAGTGTGTGTGTGTGTGTGTGTGTGTGTGTGCACGACTGCAGAGATGGCTCAATGTGTGTGTGTGTGTGTGTGTGTGTGTGTGTGTGTGTGTGCGACTGTGGAGATGGCTCAGCGGGCCCAAAGATTGCTGCACAAGCACGAGGTCCTGAGCTTGGAATCTTGAATCCACGTACGGCCAGCCACAGGAACACACGTCTGTGGCAGGATGGGAAGAGGGGGTGGAACTGTCATCCCAGGAGCTTGCGGGCAGCTAATCTGACATCCACAGTGGTAAACAAAGCGTGTCTCAAACAGGATGGGAGGCAAGGACTGACACCCAGAGTTGCCCTCTGACCAAATGCTGTGTCATGTGTGCTCCCACACCCACACACGTGTACATTTATGACATACGTGCACTCAGTGTGCGTTAGTATATTTTCATGTCTGCAATTTAATCGTATATGTGGATCCCTGAAAATACGGCTTCTGGATCAAAGAATACATGTGTGTTTGATCTTAGTAGATGCTGCCAGGTTATTTCCTAAAGCCAGCAGAATTTCCCTCTCGCTCCACCAATGTTTGAGGATGTCTGCTCTTTCTGAACTTTACCAGCGCTACGAGCATCTGTTTTCCAAATGCTTTGTTTTCCAGTGAGAGGAACTGGACAGACCCCTTGTGAGTTTGAAGTGTAGGTCCCTGATTCCTGTGAGGCTTATCGGCTCTTCTGCCTTCTATTTCTGGGTGTCCTCTGTTCAAGCCCTAGCCCAGTTTACTCCTGGGGCCAATTCCCTTCCATTTCTCAGAGAGAGTTCTATCAAGCGGTGGCCTTGGGACCCTTCGTCACTAGCTTTTCCAGCTGGTTGCATGACAATATCTACTTTGCTACAGTGTGAGGCCTTGGGGTGGGTGGTTCTCCTTACATTGCTGTGTCCTTCAAGATCCCCAGCCCTCTGGGAACCTGTTCTCTAGCCTGTGTCCAAGCCTTAACACCCTCCTCCTCAGAGCCCCTGGGTGGTACTGCCAGCATTCTGAGGAGCTGCAAATGCCCTCTTCCTGAGATGTAGACAGGCTGCTTGTTCATTTCCCAGCTGCCCAGACCCAAAATAATCACCCAGAAACTGTATTAATTAAAACACTGCTTGACTAATCACTTAGGTGTATTGCTAGGTAGCTCTTATGTCTTAAATTAATCCACTTCTATTATCTTATATTTTACCACGAAGCTCGTGGTTTACTGGTACCATGTCTTTCTCCTCTGGCAGCTACATGGCATCTCTGTGACTCCACCAACTCTCTCCCTATATCTCTCTATATATTCTGCCATGCTATAGGCCGAAGCAGCTACTTTATTAACCAATGGTAATAAAACATATTCATAGCTTGCAGAGGGGAATCCCACATCACTGAGACCTTATGGAAGAAGGGTCAGTGGCCCGCCCTAAGTGGCTCGCATATACAAGTGACACCCTTGGCTCCTGGTTTCCAAAAGGAGAGCCCCAGTCTTCACTTTCCTTTATTTGTTTTGTGTCTGGTTCTGTCTCTAGTTAGCTTTTGTTTGTTTAAAGATGGTGTCTTAGTCACTGTTCCATTATTGTGATGAAACACCATTTCCAAAACAAGTATTATAAAATTAAGCATTTAATTGGGTGCTTGCTTACAGTTTTAGAGAGTTAGTTCATGCCCATCGTGGCAGGGAGCAGACGGGCATGGTCCTGGAGAAGTAACTAACAGCTCACACCATGTCCTGCAGGCAGCAGGTTTGTGAAACCTTCCAAGCCCATCCCTCCAGTGTGGCCACACCTCCTCCAGCGTGGCCACACCTCCTCCAGCGTGGCCACACTTCCAGCAACAAGACCATACCTCTTAATCCTTCCCAAACAGTTCCCCTAATGGGATCAAGTATTCAAACATATGAGGGGCCATTCTTCATCAAACCACCACACAGGGTCTCATTCTTTAACCCCGGCTAGTCTGGAGTTCACCATGCAGCCTAAATTGACCTTGACTTTCAGGAGTCCTTCTGCCCATTCACCCAAGTGCTAGTGCTACAAGTGTGGGCCATCATGTTGACTATTTCTAGGTTTGGGGACATTTATGAAAGGAGAATCCACCTAGCTACACCTACTTACCAGAACCTGGGCCAACTTCTGAAATGGGGGTGTGAAATGCAGGGGGTATATGGTGAAAGCCCCTCTGCCTGTCTCATGGCTTCACTCCTCTCCTTTGCCTTCTCCAGGGCCTTCCTCTTTCCAAGCGACCAGCAGCTGGATCTGGATCTGTGGGTGGAGCAAGCCGAGCTTAGCTGCACTGAGCTCCACCAAATGCGTGCAGAGGATAATTGCCTCTTCTCCATCAACCCCAAGGCTGGGACCCTGAGCCCTGGGCAGGAGCAGATGGTGGAGTTCAAATACAGGTGCTCCTGCACCCCGTGCCCTGTCCCTCCTTCCAGGAGATCCTTAGCTCTGACTTTTCTCTGTGTGACTCCAGGGGACCCTAGACAACCCCCCCTGGGAAGCCATCTCCTGCAGGGGAGGTCTGTGTCATCCCTGCCTCCTCCCAGCTCAGAGATGGTTGTCTGGTTCAAAGCTACACTTGTTTTCCCACCTAAAGAGGTCTCTGGAACTCACTGTCTCCTTGTCTCCTCCTTCCAGCCACTTGTTCATTGGCACTGATCGCCTCTCTGTGCTCTTCAAGGTGTCCCATGGACGGGAGATCCTGGTAAGACCCCAGATGTAGTCCCGCTGGGGACCAGCTGTGGGAGCTCATTGCGCATCCAAGAGAGGAGCAGGGAGTGGTGCCCCTGGGGACCCAGGGCCTGCATCTCTGCTGGGTGTGCCAGTTCTTGCAGGGCAGCATGCCATCCATGGGCTCTTTGTTTCCAGCTACACTTCATAGGCGTGACAGTAAGGCTGGAGCAGAAGTACGTGCACTTCACCTCCACCAGTCACCAGTTCATCCCTGTCCCCATTGGGGACACCCTGCCCCCTCGCCAGGTCGGTGGCCTGTGTTAAACCTGTCGCCGTGAGGTATAAGCATTGCTCTCTGTGCATCTGTCAGTCCGTACAAGATGGCAGACACTGCCCCACGCGGGATGACTGGGAAGATCTAAGGCCAGAATCTTCTGGTATTTAAGCCCTTTGCCAGGCTCCATTCCCACACAAATTGTTCCCCTGTTAACAAAAGGGTCTTCCAACTTCTTTGATCATGGACCACGCTAGTGTATTTTATACCATTTGTGTTTCCACTCACATACACAATGTTACTGCAAATCTGCTCCTATCTACAAAGTACACAAATGACATCTGCGTTTCTTTCTACCCTGTTCTAAGTGCTAGCTATGGCCCATCAGTTCATTTAGACCTGTTTGCTAAGTGGTCTCAGCTACAGTTTGGAAATCACTGCTCTTAGAGGCCCCTCTTTCCAGAGAGGTGAGGGTCAGAATGTGAATTCAGAAGTTGTCAACTTTTTCTTTTGTGGGTATGTGTTTGTACATGTGTGTGTACATGTTTGTGTGTGTGTGTTACATGTTTGTATGTGTGTAACTGTGTGTGTAGGTCAGAGCTCTTTTTTAAAAGTCATTCTCTACCAGCCAAGCTAGCTCCAGGAAGAGAGTGATTGAGGAGAATATCTACGGTAACCTCTGGCCTGCACATGTATATGCAAACATGTGTACACGCACCCACGACGGTGTCTGGTGTAAGTGTCCCTTCTGTCGGGATTTGAGGAAATGCGCACAGAGCCCACGCACCCTCTAAGGCTTTCAATCTAGTCCACGCTTGCACTAGGCTCTTGTGTAAACTGAGGGCAAATGAAGTAAGTTGCTGTTTTACAAACAGAATTGCTGATATCCTAAAATGTTATAGATGGACTATTCATGTATCAGAGGGGAAAATGACTGGGGGCGGGCTCCGAGGTCTATCGTGAAGATAAGCTGCCCTCCCCAAATGCACAGTCCTGAGCTGGCTGGCTACCTTCCCATTCCTGCCCTTGCAGATTTATGAGCTATATAACGGTGGCTCGGTACCTGTGACGTACGAGGTCCAGGTGAGCGTTCTGTCACAAGCTCAAGAAAAAAATTTTGACCATCCTATTTTCTGCTGCCTGAACCCCAGAGGGGAGATCCAGCCAGGCACCACGGCTCGGATCCTGTGGATCTTCTCACCCATCGAGGCCAAGACCTACACAGTGAGCGGTGGCCTGGGTAGTACTGGCAAGGGTTGGTGTTGGAGCTGTGACTTCCTCACCGTACCTGATTGCACCGGTTCCTTCCCAGGTGGATGTACCCATACACATCCTCGGATGGAACTCAGCTGTCATCCGCTTCCAAGGAGTGGGATACGACCCCTACATCATGGGTGACACGGCTCCTTTCCACAACATCTCCTCATGGGACAACAGCTCCATATACTCTAGACTGATGATTCCTGGGCAGGTGGGAGGAAGGAAGCTTGGAGGGTCTTAGAGTCCAGGGTGGCCAGCGTCAAGGGCTGGGAAGGCGGAGAGAGAAAAGGAGATAGGTTAAGGAGGGATAGAGGGTGAGGCTCCAGCTTCAGAGAGCACCAGCTGTGCAAGAGGCTTACCCTGGCAGCCGATGTCTGGTACCCTTGGTATACTAGACGTAGTATGTATGTGTGACGTGTAGTCTGGTATGCGTGGGACACTCCACCTTCTTCAGCGCCCTTGGTCCCAGCCTTGTTTGTAAGCACAGGGCTAAGATTATTATGCAGAAATCTTCCTATTCTAGGTACTGTCTTCATATAAAACAGTCCCTCTCTGGGGCTCAGGTAGATTTTGCTCAAGATATTTGTGGTCACTAATACTACCATTAGTCCACACGCTTCTTATTGTTGGGGGGCCTGGCACATTCATCTAGTCACCCATTTATTCAGTTACCCATATATGTACTTTTTCATCTACCCATCGACCCTCGTACCACTTACAAATCTATGCATCCTTCCCTACAACCTTGTATCTATGGCCCCACCCATCTAATCACTGCACATCTGCCCACTTTTCCATTAAGAGCCCCATTAGACCCCGAATTCAGGATGAACACTGGAAACCCCGGGAGCACAGCAGGCTTCAGGGCGAGGCTTTTGGGGGTTATCCTAGCTCTGCCTGTGCGAGGAATTTGGGGAAGTTGCCTGTGCCCCTGAACCCTCACAGCTCACCCAACTCCAGGAAACAACTGTGCCTACAGTAGAGGGCCACTGTGAGGCTCAGACGTGTGGGAAACTCCTAACACAATAATCGCCCAGCTGGAAATGCATAGGAACTGGTAGTGTCTCTACGGTTTCTTCTGCGTGCCCCCAGACTGACACTGTGCTGTATTCACCAGCAGAACGTCTTCCTGTCCCAGTCTCACATCTCCCTGGGAAACATCCCTGTGCAGACCAAGTGCAGCCGCCTGCTCTTCCTCAACAACATCTCCAAAAGTGAGACAATTGTCTTCACCTGGCAGCCAAGGTTCTTAGACTTCGGAGAGGTGAGAGTCCTTTGCTCCCACAATCAGAACTTGTGGCCAGGCTCCTGACCCGTTCTGTACAGCCCCATATCACCTCTTCCTGTCCCGGCCCACCCCACCCTCTCCTATCACGTTCACCGTGCCCCATAACATCCCTCCTCTCCTACCCTCTCCCATCCTGTCCTATTCCATCGCATCTCATCCTGTCCCATTCTGTCTCATCCCACCCCACCTTGTAAGAGCTTGCCTGGCCCTATCCTCTGCCATCCTTCCTCCCAAACCCACAGGACTGTCCCTAAATCAACAGGTAACTGTGAGCCCCATGGAAGGAGAGGTATGTCCTGAAGAGGCCACCCCAATCCTGGTGACCCTGAAGGCCTCAGTCCACGCCAGCTTCTACAGCATGGACCTGATATGCAAGGTAGGGACCAGCTGCAGAGAAACACGTGGGGGCTGAGACACAGCTCCCAAATATGGGATAGAGGAGGGCTCCGAGTTCTCTAAACCCTCAGAAAAAGGCAGAAGCCAGCGTACCAAGCTAAGCTCCAGCAGAGAGCATACAGATCTCGACTTCTCTCGCCTTGTGCTGGGCTCAGGTCTACCGGCAGGAACTCATGCATCAGTACCACAAGGACTTACAGGACTGGAATGAAGAGAAGGCTCGGCAGGAGGCGGAGTTCACCATCACAGACATGAAAGCAAAGGTGAGGAGAGTGGAGTGGGCCTCCCCTTCCCCGATCCCGCCAGCCTTACCAGAAGAGATGGAGGTGATAGACTGAGGTAGCCACCCTCCATGGGAAACTGGCCAGTCTGCCCGCTAGACTTGCTAGACTGGGCACAGCAGCTCCACAGCTCTCCTCAGCCACCCAGGGTGAGGAAGGCTGGCTGGAAATCCCTGGCTTCACGCAGAAGGATTTCACAAGAGCCTGTTGTGTGCTGAGTGCTGAGAACACAAAGGAAATGACACAGAGCTCACCTTCTGACGAAGGACACTGCAGGCTCTGGAAAGAGCCTTAGGTTTGATTCTTGGTTTTAACCTTTGCTAATTGGGTGACCCTGGTTAGACCACTTCACCTTTTAGTCCCTTGACTATAAAATGAAAATAACATGAATTAGGGGTTTTCTTCCATATATTCCACAGGTGAAAGCCAGGCAAGGCAAGATTGGCCCTGAGCTGTTCAGTCCGGTGTGACTGAGTGATGGGAATTCTTTGTATCATTTGTTCCCCTTTTTTCTGTACAAAATATGAGGATTTGGTTATTCAATTTTTTTAAACAGGGACTTCAGCTCTTCCTGTCACAGTCTCTTAAGTGCTGAGGTTACAGGCACGAGACACCACACTCAGTCAACAACAAATGTCTTAAACAATCTTCTAATGCTAGTGAACTATCCACTGTGGAGCTACTGCTACAAGCATGACCGTGCACAGTGTGCCTACAGTCGAGCACGTATCCAGCGACCGTTTCCAAAACACAGGCTGCTCTATCTCTGCCGGGAGACCAGTAGCAAACATAAAGCATCCTGCTTCCTCCTAATTCCACCCCCTGCCTCCACTCACATTTGTATCTCCAGTCTCCTCTATGACCACCACACAGAACTCTCAGGAAGCTTCTGCTGCCCTGAAGCCTGGGCCCCTCTGAATACAGATCATATAGGCGACCGCTTTCTAATCCTCTTTCCTTGTCTCTCTGAGTCTCAAAGACCCAGAGCACCAAGGACGAGCACCTTCAGGGCCGGCCTCTCTCCGTCTAATCAATCTCCTTGTCCATTCTTCATTTGACTAAGCAGATTTTCCTTGTGTGTTCCTAGGCGGCACTTACCTAGGGAAGGTTCGAGAAAAGGGGCATCATGGGGAGGTGGGCAAAACCAAGAGGGAAGCAAGGTCTGGTTATACAGAGGGACGGAAGTGGGCATGGCTGGGGCTGTCAGATCCTGAACTGGGCTCTCTCTTACAGAGGAGAGCACCTTGCACAGCCTGTGAACCTGTGAAGAAGTACAAGGTGAGCCAGAAGGCCCCCACCTGGCCATTCTCGGGGTAGCTGAAAAGGTTCTTGCTTGTCTCCAGAGATACCCTCCAGCCCTGAGTCAGCCTACTAGAAGAGAGGGAGGAAAATACTAGTAGGCAAGAAACCACCCTAGGGTGCGAGGCCAGGAGGCTCCTTGGCAGCGTGAGTAGAGCTCCCTATCACCTCTGCCTCCTTCTTCCTAAAGACCCTGCCTCCCATCACAAACCAGCCATCTCTCAGCCGACCTGCCAGCTGGAACCTGAAGCTGGCAAAGGAGGAGACATCGTGGCCATGTCCTCAACCACCGGTGCCAGGCTTGCTCTGTCTAGGCCTCACTGCGAGGGCCCATGCCATTGACTACTACCTGGCCAACTTCTTCTCTGAGTTTCCCTGCCACTTCCTGTACCGGTGAACTCTTGGGCAAAGCGTGGGCCACCTTCCTGTAGTCTGAATCCTCTCCCCCATTTGTAGGACAGCCGAAGCCCACACTCAACCTTTAGGAAGGGCTGAAGCAAGAATTGGGGCAATGAGAATCATCATTACTGTTTCTCTCTCTCTTTCCCTCCCTCCCTCCTTTTCTCCCTCCCTCCCTCCTTCCCTCCCTTCCTCTCTTAGTTTTCTGAGACAGAGTTTCTCTGTGTAACATCCCTGGCTGTCCTGGAACTCACTTTGTAGACCAGGCTGACCTTGATACTTAGGTCCCTTTGAAGAGAGTAATAAAGAGGCCCCTGAGGAATCCACCAAGGTGTCCCACCCTCCCCTTTTGCCCATTTGAAGCCTCTGGGTCATGCTCTAACCTAAGGGTTGGGTGCAGCTCTCTTGGTACAGTAATAATATTTTGTTAAGACTGGGTGTGTGCCCACCATATTTGTGTCCTCATGACTGGGGCAGCTACCATCATGACTTGTGTCCCTACCCCCTATAGCCTAGTAGCCTTCCAAGTCCACTCAGAATATCCTGGTCTACCTCAGGGAGCTGCCAAAGAAGAAATTATGCAGAGAAGAATCAAAAGGTTTTGAGGAAGAACCCCCTGATAAGGAGGAGCCTGTCTGGAGGCAGAAGAAGCAGCTTCTGGTTGACTGTCTCACGGCCATCATCAGGTACCCTCTGCGCTGAGCACTTTCATCCTCCTCCTCCCACCCCTCCCACTGCATTGGACAAAGCTTCAGAAGCTCCAGTGCTCCGCTCCTGAGGAAAAGAGAATTTCTGCTGGAGGACCCTTGGGACAGAACCACTCTGATAGAACTGGCTAGACAGATCTTCAGGGTTGAGTCCTGATTGGTCGCTTCTCTGTGGCTGGTCTGATGTTATCTATAGGCAGTTCCCCATGGCCTCGGGCACTCTGCCCTTTATGTGCGTCTTTCTGACTTTCTGGCTCTGCCTGTACTACATCCTGTTCACCTCTAAGACTCTACAGGGCTCAGGGTTGCCATGTTCTAAGGGCGCTCCTTCCAGACCTGGCTCTTGATAGTAAAATCAGCAGCCAGAACTGTCCTTTGGGAAGCAGGGAAGCCAACACTGTCCTAGCCAAAAGCCCTTCCACTATATTCCATATCTTCTTATTTTTTTCCTACCCAGAGGCCTGCTGGAAGACAAGACTTTCCAGGAGGCTGTGAACCAAAGTCTGGTGGAGCAAGTTCCTTACTTCTGCCAGTTCTGGAACGAGCAGTCAGCCAGGTTCCCGGCCCACAAGAGCAACTTGTACTTAATGCCAATCCTGTCCCTGCCCTCCAGCTGCTATGAGAACGGGAAAGGCAAAGAGCAGGGGGAGGACAAATGCAGCTCAGGGAAGGATGCAGAAGAGGAAGAGAATGAAGATGAGGAGGAAGAGGAGGAGGAGGCAGAAGAAGAGGAAGAGGAGAGAGAGGAGGAAGAACTGAGCAAGGAGGAAATGGAAGAGGAGATAAACAAAGGGGTAAAGCTGACCTGGTCAGAGATCAAGGCCACTTCCCAGCCCACTGGGTCCCCGCAGTCCTTGCAGTGGCAATGGCAGCAGGATCTGAAAACGATGGTAAAAGAGGAGCAAGAAAATGACGACAAAGAAGCCATTGGAAGGTGAGTGGCTGGGGCCAGACGAAACCTGGGAGTGCCTTACACCGAGGCTGGCCTCAGCTGCGTGGGACTCTCTTCCTAACTTGGGTCCCAGCGACAACCTCTTGGTGTAGTGTAAAATTTGGGTGTGGGATTTTCAAGAGAGCAGAACCCAGATTTATGTAGTGTGTGGTACCGGATTGATAGCATTTTCCAGCACAGTGCTCCCAGGAGTGGGGTGGAAGTCTTCAAAGTCTCTCAGTGGACAGGTAGGACCAGAGAAAAGGCTTGACTTTTTCTGATACCACGACCTTCTGGGGCTTTTCAGGGGCGGTTTATTCTGTCCCTTTGGGATTCCTTGACCACACACGGCCACTTCTGCATCCTCTTATGACGCCCCACAGTGTTAGGGCTGGGGGTAGGGCTTCCGATGGGAATCTGGGCAGAGCCCCCTGCACGCTGCACTTGCGCACAGCTAAGCGGAGAAGAGGCTTGCAGATCTGAAACCTTGCTAACCAGAGCAACACCCCCCTCCTCCTCCCAGGCTACCAGCCTTCCTCAACCTGCAGGAGGCGATACTAGAGAACATGATCCAGAACATTCTGGTGGAGGCAAGCCGTGGAGAGGTGGTGCTCACGTCAAGGCCCCGAATCATCGCCCTGCCACCAGTCAGCTTGCACAGGTCGGAGCCTGGGGTTATACTAATTGCTTGGAGGGGAGCAGGACAGGAGAGGCATTCAGATGCGGTTGGCAGCCCCACCCCCATTCCTACCCTTGGCTTTCTGTTTTGCAGGCCAGACATCCTGTTGCCCATGCAACAAGGAGAAGTACTTTGCTCTGAGATGCAGCAACCTACTACCGATGGTTTGCTGGGGTCAGCATCCAGCCCCTCTTACATTCCAGCCTAAATTCCCCTTGTCCTGCTAGTAAAACATTTAGTGCCCCCCTTACCTGCTTGGATTTTATTTCCCTCTGCCTGGAAAAAGAAGTTTATTGAGATGTGTGGAAGGTGAGAGCTGCCAGTGTGGACGGCAGAGACCCAGTATACCTTGAGAAACCTGAGGATGAGTTTTCCCATGGACCGGCTAGAGGGCTAGATACTGGCAGAGGGGTGCTGGACTTAGTCTGGCCAGTGGAGGGCGCTTCAGGAGGGGCGCAGTTGGCTTTGCTACAGCGCATCCTGGAAGAACCTAGTGCTAGGCCTGGTGGGCTAAACAGGTGGCCATGGAGGCGGGAAGGTCAATCCTTCTACATCTGTTCCCCAGCACCTCCAGGGCCAGCCTGGTTCCCTGAACTCAGCTAAGAGGTTAAGAAATCGAGCCGTGTTGCACGCCTTTAATCTCAGCACTCGTGAGACAAGAGGCAGGCGGATCTCTGTGAGTTCGAGGCCAGCCTGGTCTATAGAGCCAGTCCCAGAACAGTCAGAGCTACATAAAGAAACCCTGTCTCTAAAGACCAAACCAACACCAAAACAAACAAACAAAAAAAGGTTAAGGAGGATACTGAGGTACGAAATAGTGGGCCAGAATTAGGATTTGGACACTTTTGGAAGTCACGGTTCAAGGAACTAGAGACGCCACTCAGTGACCTCCATTACCAATCCTCAGACCCAGAGATGTTCTGTCTTCACTAGGACGTCCGCCTCTTTTTTTTTTTTCCACCTAAGCCCTGCCGGGCAGCCTCTGTCCTCTGCTCCTCCCTGAGCTCAGAGCCAGGTGGGTGGAAAAGTGACATCTGGTGTTGTTCCAGAGGCACTCAGGTCCCCGGCACCCTCCCTTGCACGCCCCCCCCGCCCCGCCCCGCGCGCCCGGCGGTGCCGCTGCCATGGCCAAGGCCTCTCTGCAGAAGCTTGGTTTCTGAGCCTGGGCGGGGGGGGGGGGGGGGGGGGCGCTCCGCCTCCATGAGTCAATATTTGCCCCGAGCAAACGGGCGCCCGGACAGGTGTGCGTGCGTGTGTGTGTGTGTGTGTGTGTGTGTGTGTGTGTGTGTGTAGGGGCGGGGACTGACCTGGCAGTATAAGAGTGCTCTGAACCCTGGCTAGGGCACAAGCTCCGGGGCGTGGGCTGGGGACGAAGCCAAGCTTGGCTGGTTTGGGCGGAGGGGCAGAAAAGCTGTGGAAGGTGGCCCGGGAGGGAGGGGCGAGCCAGGTGTGCTCCTGTGGCGTCCGCCGCTGCAGCCGACGTGTCAGCCACAGCGGTGCGCAGGTGAGAGCGGGCGGCTAGCGGAGCGGTGGCGCTGCGCTCGAGGAAGATCATCGACGAGACGTCGCTGAGGACCGCCGCCAGGCCCCGGGTCCTCCGCTCCGGCCCCGCGACGAGCCCCTCGCACAAACCGGACCTGAGCGTTTTGTTCGTTCGGCTCGCGTGAGGCAGGAGCGGCTATTCAGCATCAGCCCCGGGGCAGGCCAGATCGCCACGCAAGCACCTGCCAGTCGCCGCCACCGCCACCATATGGGTCGCAGAGACTGCGCACCGTGCCCGGGGGACATCCGGCTCCCGTCAGGCTCCGCCTGCCCTGCCCGCAGACTCTGAGCTGCCAGGGACAGCTCCCTGCCGGGTAATGCGGGCTGAGCAGGCTCCAGCGGGGTGACCGGAATGGGCTGAAGTCCAGAACAGAACCCCTTCTAAAGGTGGAAACTGGGATTCTAACCCTGATGTAACAAAGTGAATTCTGTGGCCTTGGGCAAGTGTTTTCCCAGCGTCTTGGTTCTCTCATTTGAAAAAAAAAAAAATGAGGCAGCGTTATTTCTCATAAGATTGAGGGCCTCCGCCAACCTCTCTATCCTAGTTTCTGGGCTCCTACTGAGTTCCTTTAACCTGGCCCTCTAAGAGCCGGTGCCCCAGCTGTGCGGCTGTAGAAAACCCGGGTGTGGTGAGCCGAGGCTTCTGTGCAGACTCAAATCTACCCCTCCAGCTCTCTTCCATGCTGCCTCGGCCACCCCGAAATTTCACTTCTGCCACCTCCCCGTCTGCCTGTCAATCCAATCATATCTGAGATCAGCAGACACCAAGGAGAACAAACACAGAATCTTCAGACACAGGACAGAGCTCACCACCTTTCTCAAACCCCATAATCCTGTCTTCTCTGCTGCAGCCCAGGCAGACAGGCTAGACTGAGTTTAGGTAGCGCTCAGCTCAGCCAGAGTTCCGCCATGGGTCATTAGCCACCACCCAGATCTGGGATGGGCCACCCCCTTTTCAGTTACTTAAAATGCCTGCAATGGCCTGCAAGAAGGGGATTGTCTTACACTCTGGCAGAGGAGCCCAAACCAAGAGCTGTACACAGGCCTGGAGGAGAGGCTAGGCCAGAGAGGGGTGATTTCAGGCGCCTCCATTCCTGCTTCTGAGGATGGGTGACAAAACCCAGCAGCAGACTGAACGCAGAAAGAGGCTCCTTGTACAGCAGCAAAGGCCCCGGGCTGGTTTGCTATTAGGGTCAAGAAGCAGTGGTGGAGAGTGGTACCCGCACAGATGCCAGGGAGAAGGAAAACAGGGTTGTAATTCAGAACTTCCTAGAAGCGCCGTCTTATCCCATCCGCTACCCCTTTCCCTAGCCCTGAGAGGCCCCCACAGGATCTGCGGAGTTTGCTCCTAAAAAATGGTTTTAAAGTGACTCTGATGAGGATCCCAAGGCCAGGCTGTGTCCACATAGCCCCATGAAATCCCCGTCCTGGCCTCTTTGACCAGGGTCTTCCCTCCTTGCCCTCAGTGGTACTGAGTGATTTACCCTCAGCAGTCTGGACCACCTTTCCCGTGTCTTTGATAGCACACACCCTCCCCCCGCCCCAGTTATAGCATGGAGCTAGCTAGCACTCCTTGGGGGTTCTAGGTCTTGAGTCTGCACACAGAGGTCTGTCCTTGGAATGGCCCCCACATATAAAAACAGCCCTTGGAAGTAGGGTGACAAAGAGAGACCACGCAGTGGGCTGAGGATCTAGCTTGGTGATGGGCATTAATTACTGCCTCTGCTAAAGCTTCCTTCCCACATCCCCACCCCCTGCCCATTTCCAAGATTCACTTTTCCAGGCCATCGTGGGGCATCTGGCCTCTCCTCTGGGCCCCTCCCTGACAGATCGAGGTGGAGTCTGACAGGCCTGCAGGTGCTGGGATAGAAGGGGGGTACCCAGCAGCTGGTGTGCGGGCTGCCCCTCCCCCTTCCTGCTCCAAGCCAAGCCAGAGCCTGCTTCCTGTCTTCCCTGTCAGCACTCCGGGCTGGGGGGAGGGAATAGGTAGGGGGAAGAGGAAAGGGACAGATCAGTTGAAGCGCTGCCCTGGGGGGGGGGGGGGAGACTGGGGAACAGCAGAGGGGAAAAGGCCAAGGGGACCACGGAGAGAGAAGAGGCCCGAGAACAGGGCAAAGACAAAGACAGAGTAGCTCAGAGCCAAGTCAGGTCAGAAGCAGAGCGGAGCGCTCAGGTAGAGAAGGGAGCGCTTGAGAACTTTCAGACGGTGGCGGAGGCTAGAGCTAGCTAGCGGGAAACCAGGGGCAGAAGCCGAGAGAAACCAGACACATGCAGGCGTGCACACACATGCATCCACACACACACACGCACACACATACACAAGGTGTGCGTGTGAAAGAACAAAAGACGGAAACCAGAGAGGAGTGGGATAAGAGGTCCAATGGATGAAAAGAAATAGAAAACCAGAGGTGTGGTGGAGGGAGAAGGGAGAGGGCGGCCTGTGGAAGTGACCCCAAGGGAGGACACAGAGGTGGGCCTCAAAAGGCAACAGCCAGGACTGGTAGGATGAACACCGCCTCATTAAAAAGTCAGAAGATGGACAGGTATGAAGCTCGTGCACGCAGTCCCTGAACAGTGCCGGGCATGACTCCATCTTTCCCTGTCAGGTCACTGTGGAGCAACTGCCCAGCCCCCACCCACTCCGGTGCATCTGGCTCAGCCTTGGAAGTTCTGGGCTCCGCAGCCTCTCAGGGTCCGTGTGAGAAGGGGGCTCACATCCAGGTGCTAATCCCTCTCCAGCCAGGTTAGCACCGGAGCCTTGGTGACCTTCTCGGAGATTAATCCCCATGGAGACGAGACTCGCCCCCTCACTCTGGCTAGGCCAGGTGGGGCAAGGCTGGGGCGGGATGGGGAGAGAAGGGCCTTCCTCAGACGTGGCAGGATCAAGGCTGGAGGACCCCTCCAGCAGCTCGCTTAATTTACAGGCAAAGCAAGGGGTGGGGCTGGGGGAGGCCAAGGAAACCAGAGGAAGCAGAGGTCAGGTCTTCAGCTCCACTCCCCACCCTTGTTCCCTTGCCAGCACAGGGGAACTTGGAACACCTCCCTGACCTGTCAAACTTGAGTGAGCAGAGTGGCTCCTGGAATATGGAAAGTGAAAGGCCTCTTGTGGAGTGTTCTGCTGGCTTCCCTAGAACCAGGATCAGGTTGGGAAAGGTGCTCGCTGCCTTGACCCCTCCTGGTCCAACCCCACCCCATCCTAGAGGAAGTGGGGAGAACCCTGAGACTACACCATTTGAGTGTGTGCCGCAGGGTGGCTCTGTGTTTTACATACATTTAAATCCCCACCGTAGTCAAGACAATGATTCCCATTTTACAGAGGAAAAATGGACTTTGAAACAGAAGAGCTGGCCCGGTGGTGGTGGCACACGCCTTTAATCCCAGCACTTGGGAGGCAGAGGCAGGCGGATCTCTGTGAGTTCGAGGCCAGCCTGGTCTACAAGAGCTAGTTCCAGGACAGGCTCCAAAACCACAGAGAAACCCTGTCTCGACAAACCAAAAAAAAAAAAGAAAAGAAACAGAAGAGCTGGGATTTGATCTCAGGAAGCAGCATGGCTTCAGTGCCTTCACAGACACAGCTAAACAGTGAAGAAGATGCCTCTCTGGGTTACTGCAGGGGGCATGTGTGCCCATCAAAGCATACAAGGGTGTGTTCCGATGTCAGCCCTCCCCCATGCTTGGCACATAATATTCTAATTGACAGAACAGCTGTCTCCCCACAGGACAGGGCAATCACACATCAGGTTGGTGGGATCGTTCCCCTGTACCTGTTACTGAGGATGACTCTACCAACACCTGACTGTGAATCTGTGTGTGTGTGCCCTTTCCCTGCCTCCTGCCATCCTAGAAGAGTGTCATGGCCTTGTGTGGAAGTGGGTGAGTAGGGGTGAAACTGCCTCTCACCCCTCTGGTGGAGGTCAGCTCTCCAGTCCTACTGAGGACATATAAGACAGGGTGGGTTAATGTGGGTGGGGCTCCCATCTGTCTGATGAACTGGGTTTGTCTCACATTGACTTATCTCTGTCTCCTGGGAGACAAGGCTTGTACAGCCCCAGGGAAAGAAGTCCTCGGCTTGTTCCAGACCAGAAGTGAGGTGGGAACCAGAGGAACCAGGCTGCCAAGGAAAGGCTGCCAATGGGACTCGGGTGCATGAGGGCACCACTCACAGAATTTGCATTTTTCAGTCCCCAAGGCCCTGGATAATTTCCCTGTGAAATTAGGGGAAGGGGTGGGATCAGGCCACCTTGAGGAGAAGACATTAGCCACCAGTACCTCTAAACTGTCCGGCAGTACTGAAAAATAGGGCTCTTCATGGATTCAGACTCTACACACAGGCAGTGTCTCTTCCCTAAGCGTTTTTTGGACCTTTACTGAAATGGGGGTGTGAATGAGAACTCAGAATTGGGTCTGGGCATTTATCTGCAGAGTCCACAAGTCCCCACATGGGATGGAGGATTTGGGTGGAGGGCAAGATCCTTGCGGAAACAATCGTGGATCTGAGGGTCAACGTGGAATGGGTATTTTCTTAAAATCATGAGTTGGGGCAGACAATAGAAGAGGCGATGTGGATAAGGTCTTAGGACTTCTGCAGTGTGTGTGTCGAAGGTCCCTGCGTGAGATGATTGCCTCAGTGGGCTCAGAGTGGAGATTGCCTCGTGAGATCTCCATGTGGTTTGGGGGTACAGATCTGAGGTTGCTGGGCTGTTTGTTTTGTTTTTTTTTCCTGACTGGTCCCTGAATGTCAAATCTGTGGATGTGGAGGAGGTAAAAGGGATGGTACTGAGCTGGCAAACAAAGCCACCTGGGCATCCATCCTTCAGGAAGCTCTAAGCTCAACTGGTCTGGGAAAGCAAACAGGAACAGCTGCCCGGGGTAGAAGGGGGCATGACGGAGAAACCAGGGGCTGGAACTGGACCAGCCTGGTGGAAAAGGGAGGATAATGGAGGAGTCTACAGCATGGAGACAGTTTGGTTCTGCCGCACCAGGAAGTAGCGGCTGCCCGAGAACCTTGAGGCCTCCATCCTTTAGGGGTACCTTCCCGTTCTTATTCTCTTGGGGGATACGGACCTCAGTTGCTGTAGGCGGTGCGAGCAGGTGTGGTGGTGACAGGCGCACCATTTAGCTGACTGCAGATGGAACTAAAAGCCGTGGATGTGTGGTGAGAGCTTTGCATTTTCCTGATGAGGAAACCCAGGTGCAAGCAGAGCTGGGGAGGCTGGCTGCTGTCAGGAGAACTTCCAACTGGAAAGGGTAGGCTTCTCTTATAGAGCACCACTCCCAAAACCAGGAGCTCATCTTTCCAAATCCTGAGGACTACTAACCATGGACTGGAAGCTACCCCCACCCCAGGCCAAGCTCCTGATAAACATAACATAATTTCAGAGGTAACACACGAGCCCACAGTCACAACAGCACAGTAGCTTACAGTTACCACCACAGCAATCACACACACACCTGGCTTTTTTTTTTTTTTTTTTTGTCAGTGCAGTCTGACTCTGCCCCCTGATGGCCACCTCTAGAATTGTCCAATGGAAGCAAAAAGATCTTTTATTATCTATCATTTTTTTCAAGCCTTCCTTCTTGTTGCAGCTAGGACTTGTGAAACAGAAAAGAAGCAAGAATAGTAAGCATCCAGGAGTAACTGCTGCCCTATAGGGAGTCTGAACTTTTCCCCATAGTCTGGGGAAAAAATCACAGGCCTGTTATGTGTGTCTAGCCCTCTCTCAGCAAGAGTCAAGCAGCCAAACAGTAATTCGGGCTCCACCCTCAATCAAACCTAGTCAGACTTGTCCCATTTTACCCCCATGTTCTCCTGGCTCGGAGTATAGTCTCATCTCCAGTTCATGTATGTCAATCCCAACAGTCATTTCTTACTGGTGAACGGAGAGGCCAAAGGGAGGTGCTGCCTACCCTGCCCAACCCCCAGAAGCCCAGAACTCCAGAAATGGGATTAGTAGGACAGGTAAACCATCACCCACTCCACTGGAGACTTTCTTGCCTTCCCCACAGACATTTGGCCCACAATTGGTCACCTTGTTAATTCACTCCATTTTAATTGAATTCCTGCTCTGTGTCCAGCACCATGCTAGGCTGGAAGATGACAACTGGGAACAAGGCAGACATAGCTCCTCCCCGTTTGTGTGGGGCTTACAGCCTAGTGAAGGAGGCATGGTGCCTTTGTGAACTGAGGAGGGCATCTTTAGACAGACACAAGCTAGATAGAAAATAGATGACGGGTGACTAGCATCGCCCACAGAGTGGCAGAGGAACTAGCCATGTCAAGAGCACGTGGTTAAAACTCTCCAGGGAGTGCGAAGGACAAATGGGACCAGGCTTAGCAGGTTAGATGAAAGAAGGTGCCTTAGGTAGCTTCCCTGGAGTTGGGGTAGGAGGCAACAGAGAAGAAAGCCTGGATTTTCTTAACTCTGAAACTGGCCAACTATGAGTTTGCACAAAGTTCCACACCAGACTGAGTTTCAATTTCCACGTTTGTGTTTGCAAGTTGAACCCACCAGGCTGCTGTTGAGTCTACAAGGAAGGAAGTTGGCAAACAGTAACAAATTAGTTCACCCTCACTGCCGACTCTCCTGCTGGGATAGCCTCTCACCACCAAGGAGTACTTGTTAAAACAACTGTCTTTTGACAGCTAACAGTGAGGCCCTTTCCTTCCTGCAACCGCCTCTTTGGGTCTCTAAGCCTTTTCTCCTTTCCCCCGCCCTTAACCGCTTCCCAGCCGGCAAATTCTAGGGCTCTGGCGGCCTTGGCACTCTGGCGGGGGCTGGGGAAAGGTTGAAATGCTCTTTCTACCTAGTACAGTCAGCCCCTCCCTTGGCACTTGTATTTCTGAATCCCAGGCAAACCTAAGCGCTCCCGGATTCTTTTCTGAGTTTAGTGCCGCCTGGCGGCGAGGCCTGGTCTCGACCTCGGGACGGGAGAAGATCAGTTGGTAAGCCCCGCACCGGAAGAAAAGGACAGCAATGGACAGATCTCCCAGAGAAAAGAGGCCTGGGGGCTTGACGCTAGAGAAGGGTCTGCTCCTCTCCGGCCTAGCGACGCCCAAAACAGAAATCTTCATTTAGGGAATTTTAACATTGGGAAGAACAGTGCTGTGCCAGGCTCACGTGGTCTTAGAAAGGCTAAACCCTAGGCTTAGCCTTCATGCCTGAGGGTCTGTGCCAGGATGTGCGTGTTCTGCCCTCAGGCTTGGAGTCTCTGCCAGGCTTAAGCCTCACTGAAAGAAAGCGCGGAGTCAGCCTGGGTTCCTGCGGACACGCGACGTGAGCCTCAGCACTTTCCGTTGTCATTCACTCGGGCTGGGACCAGATCGGTGGCTCCGCTGCCTATGCAGACCAGAGCTGACCAAAGCCGGCCAGCTGACTCAGCTTGCCCACCACGTCCGGATCCCCCAGGGAGAGGCAGCTAGACGGAGGTATAAAGCGGTGCACATCAGGCTCGCGCGCACCCTCTCCATTTTCCGTGCCTGCGGTGCTCAACCCTCCGGTGAGTACCTGGTCCTGGAGAAAGGGTGGGAGAAACGAGGGAAAAGCCCTGTCCCGGGGCAGCTTGTTTCTAGAGCCAGGAGGGATCCAGACCTAGGGACCCGCACTGCCTGCACTGCCTATCGAGGACGGGCGGCTTAGGCTAAGTACAGGACTCCTGAGAGCTTAGCCGGTGATCCCGCCCTTCCTAAACAGCAGCAGCATGAGCAGCGCCCCTGTGCCGGGCGCCGTGCCCCCCTGTCTCACGCTCTGGGATGAGGAGGACTTCCAGGGTCGTCGCTGTCGTCTGCTGAGCGACTGTGCGAACGTTTGTGAGCGAGGAGCCCTGCGCAGGGTGCGCTCGGTAAAGGTGGAAAACGGCGCGTGAGTGATCCTGCTGCATCTGTTTAGCTAACTTAAGGGGTATCCGGCTTCTCTCATTCCCACCCCAGCCAAAGTCAGAGCCTGGGACTTCATCCTACACTCCTCTATGCCCAGAGACAGACTCATCAACAAGATAAACCTTTGTTCTCTCCAAAACTCACAACCCTCCCCAAGACAAAGATCTATGGGGCCCGCCCTGAAACCCCAATGGTTTTCTTTGTGCGAAGTCAGGTAGCTTTGTGCAGACAGATCATTTCTGCTGGCCCCCATCTTAGTATCCAAGAAGCAGCTTGGGGACCTGGAGAGAGCTGAGGTCCCTTTGCAGGCCAGAGACTCGGTTGCATCCCTAGGAAGGCACATAAATCCCTGCAGATAGTCCTTGGTCTGGTGATCTTTGTAACCCAAAACATTCCTTCTAACCTGTGGGCCATGAGTGGGAGGCCTAGGCCCTTCCAACCCCAGAAAGCATTTAGTTTGGGGGCTTCATTCGCCAGAGGGACTGGGTGTGTCTGGGAAATGGTCTAGAGTTTGGGTCCCTGGGTTTTTTTCTTTAACCACAGCAAGAAAGTGATGACCCAGAGGGAGATTGCAAAGATACCTCCCAGTTCCCCTTCTCCTTTTTCAGATGGGTGGCCTTCGAGTACCCCGATTTCCAGGGGCAGCAGTTCATTCTAGAGAAGGGAGATTATCCTTGTTGGAGCGCCTGGAGCGGCAGCAGCAGCCACCACAGCAACCAACTTCTGTCTTTCAGGCCAGTGCTCTGTGCGGTGAGCAAGGCCCACTTCCCCTCCTCCCCTGTCGCCTACCTTCAGGCTCCAGCAAAAGCGTAGTGCCTTGGAAAACCTGTCTCCCCCGAACAGTAAATGTGAACAAAATTTTAATGGGGCGGGGGTGGGGGTGGTCTTGGCATTACTCCAGAACCAAGAACCGTTTGAAAATTGGGATTATGGAGACACGGGTGTGGATCAGCACCATGGACAGCATCAAAGAGCCGCTAGTTGTGAGTATGCCCGGGCCCTTCAGCTTTCAAGCCACCACAGGTGTAAGGGAACCTTTGTCAGCACACACAGTCCCGGGAAGCTGAGATGGATGCTGTTAGCCCCATACACAGTCTTAGAAATGAGGTTCAGAGGCATAATGTGACGTCACAAGGTCAAACGTGTTAACATGCCGATGACACTCAAATTCAGTCCAGGGATCGGACTGAGAACAGGGTCAGTGTCAAGGTGTCTCTGAGTGCTGGAATGGTGCGTGTATGTGCGCACGTGTGTGTGTGCGCGCGGGTGTGTGTGCGCGCGTGCGTGTGTGTGTGTGTGCATGTGCACATGTGCATGTAATAATGAGCCAAATGTCCCAAAGAGGACTCGCTCTCCTGCTCACTTATGTATTGCTGAGTCCTGGGGCTAGTGGTGAAGGTCAGAGGACCCAGTCCAGTCCAATTTCTCTGTTCCAAGAGGCTGGAAGGGAGATAACTCTGTAGGAGGAAGACCCTTGTGGTAGGCCAGATGCAGCCAACACCATCATGCCCACCTGTATGTTCTGACTGTTCCATCCAATACCCCTTAGCTGGGTCCCAATCTGAGAGAGGCAGTGATGGGGAATTGAGCAAGGGACTGAGTAGTCAATGAGACCGTTAATGAAATATCCTGGTTAGTGGGCCAGATTTTTTTTTCTCAGAGCCTGTGATTTCCTTCTGAAAAGGAGGTACACGGGGGACAGTGGTACATGCCTATAATTCCAGCTGCTTTGGAGGCTGAAGCAGAAGGATCACAAATTGAAGGTCGACCTAGTATACTCAACAGGGTTTGATCCCTGTTACCACAAATATAACAAAGAGATGACAACAGCAAAGGATTCTGTCACAGAAGTCTCTAGCCTTGAGCTCAAAGAATCTCTGGGAATTGTCTGGCCTTGGCACATAACTCCAAGTCTTGATAGGGCCCAGGTGGAGCCCCTGAGCATCCCAGCGGGCCAGACCCACTAGGAGCTGATGGGGGGTGAACTCCTGAAATGTCTAAGAGGTGGCATGATATGTGCCAAACAGGAACTGGGTGACTAGGGTTAAAATTATATCCATGAACAGGGCCTGACATCCCTGTAACCCCACCCCCTATTTCTGTGCCTCAGAACCACGGGGACAGCCGCATGACACTGTTTGAAGGGGGAAACTTCCAGGGTTGCAAGTTTGAACTCAGTGATGACTACCCATCACTGCCTTCCATGGGCTGGACCAGCAAAGATGTGGGCTCCATCAAAGTCAGCTCTGGAGCGTGAGTCCTGGGGGCTGGAACAGGGGAGGCAGGAAGAGTGGGCAGTCCAAGAGAAGATGGAGAGGTGATGGAGGATGCTAGAAGCCAACAGAGACTAGGGGAGGGGGGAGAGGAAGAGAAAGAGTAGGAAAAGGCAATAAAGACCAGAATCCAGGGATTTGTGTGGGAATGTTGGGGTTTGAAAACTTGGGTAAAGAGGAAATGAAGGGTGGGCGTAGGAGACAGGCTAAAACAGATCACAGGAAGACCCAGAGCAAAAAGCAGGGTTGAAGTGTGGCTTTGGAGCTGGCTCCTGGCAGCTGGGACTATTGAGGGGACCACACAGGTGGGAGCAATGCAAAACCTACTCACTACCATTTTCTTCACTCTCGTAGGTGGGTGGCCTACCAGTACCCAGGTTACCGAGGCTACCAGTATGTCTTAGAGCGGGACAGGCACAGTGGGGAGTTCCGTACCTACAGCGACTTTGGCACACAGGCCCATACTGGGCAGCTGCAGTCCATTCGAAGAGTCCAGCACTAGGCTCTACACTAAGTCATCATCACCCTGAAGATTCTAATAAAAGCTCTTGACTCTACCTCTCCTCTTGCCTCTTTCCTTCTTGCTCTCTCTCTCTTTCTGTTTCTCTCTCTCTCTCTCTCTCTCTCTCTCTCTGTGTGTGTGTGTGTGTGTGTGTGTGTGTGTGTGTGATATGGAACCTAGGACTTGATACATTTGTGTAAATGAGAAGTAATCTCTCCTCCTCCTCCTCCTCTTCCTCCTCCTCCTTCTCTTTCTTCTTTCGACAAGATTTATTTGTGTAGCCTTGACTATCCTGGAACTCTTTCTGTAGTACAGTCTGCAGGTTGCCTCGATCTCAGACATCCTATGGGCCTCTGTCTCTCAGATTAAAAGTGTGTGCCACCACTGCCCAGCAGGCAGGTAATTTCCATTCTTATTTTTTTTTTGAGGATTGTTTCTTCCAATAAGGCTCCAGAACCTTTACCTATCACTTATAACCTAGCGAGGAGCATGGGTGTGCTCTGGGAAGCTAGGGAAACAGCCAGCAAGAGTTGTGGGATCCAATCAGATACAGCCAGCTCCAGATCTTGACTTGGGGCAGGGTCACACATCCGTGTAGGTCAAAGCATTGAAAGCCCAGATGGTGCCTTGGCCATTCTATAGATGGATCAACAATCCCATCATGAATTAGGGTCCAAAACTGAATTTCAACCACCACATACTCCTTGGGTCAGCAACCACCATGCAGGACAAAAATTCTGGACCATACACAAAAGCATTTCTTGATCCTGTATCCCTCCCACCCCAGGCCATCTTCAGTTTGCATCTTCACCCTGGTCTTCAGACAGCCAGGGGAACCTGCCAGTGTCTTTCAAAAGTCACCTTTCTTTTGTTCCCAGAAGAATTCATGGGAAGCCCCCCTGTCCACTATGCCCTTCTACAGAGTATACTTTATCACTTTGAACCCAGGCCCAAGACTATAGCAGCAATCATTTGTACCTCCCATGATATTAAACTTTGCTATCTACCCCAGAATGGAAGTTATTCATGCTTCGCGTGTGTCCAGGGGTGGTTGTGAGGATTTAATAACGGCCGCAGAAGGATATGTGTTGTGCTGTGAAAAGCATTGAAGCAGTGGATGTAGGACCCTCCACCTGCCCTGTCACGGGTCTCAGAACCAAGGGTCCGAGCTCTCAGTGGGTATGAATTCTGCTTCAGTTCTGAATGGGTTCTAGAGTCCACGGCTCCTGTTGCATTTGATCCTCATTCTTCATCTATCTCATTAACAAAGAAACTGGGGTTAAGCCCAATCAGTAACTAAGCCAGGGTTTGAAAACAGGGTCCCAGGTGCCAAATTCAGGATCAATTAAGGCTAAGCTGAGCTGTGGCTAAAACCTCAGGTTTCAACAGAGCCTGAAACATGTGGGTTCCTGGCTGGCCGTCTCTTTGCAGGACAGTAGTATTAACAAAACTAAATGCATACAACTTGGTCCTTGTCCTTATGTACTTACCATGTGCTATCTTATGAAAAGCTCACGATATGCAGATGATGCTTACACCATCAGTTCTAAGACAATAAGACTAAGTACAATACTTCCTCGGCGTCACACAGTTGGGATATAGGCAAGATTTCTGAACCAGAGCTGAATCCAAGCCCCAGGACATCTTGGCTTTAGGCCCCATCTTCTCACTACCTGTTTCCAGAAATAGGCAATGTGTGTGTGTGTGTGTGTGTGTGTGTGAGAGAGAGAGAGAGAGAGAGAGAGAGAGAGAGAGAGAGAGAGAGAGAGCTCTCCCTGGTACCTTCTCTTGGACACACAATTGATCATCCCCCTTCTAGGAGCATCTGTGGTCACCTCTAGGACCTGGCAGAGAGACCCTGGATAGGTTGCTGCTGCTCTTGGGTTTGTTTGGTCCAACTTCTGCCTGCACGGATCTTTTTAGGTTTTTCTGGATCCAGAAGTCACATTCTGCTTCCCACACCTATCAGCCCCTGGCAGCTTGTAAGGAGAGGTTGAAGTTGTCACAACTGAGGGTTTTAGTCTCTGGTTCTCCCATTCTGGACAGGCTGGTGGTCTGTAGACTCAGGAGGAACCATGATACACGGCTTGACAGGGAGACAATGGAGGGGAAGCGACCAAGGAATCTCACCCCTTCAGCACCTGAGTTCTCTTCAGACTGGGCACAAAGTCTGAGCTGTTGATGCTTGCCCAGCAGACAGCTGTTGTGTAGGAACACATCCACAATTCTCCCTTCTGCCTCAGTCTCCTGCTGACAGTACGAAGTGGGTAAACCTCCATGCCCTCCAGCTCTTCCTGTTCTTACCTTCTTGCTGTTGCCTTCTGTCCGTAGTTGTTGGAAGGAGCCATAAGAGGGCACAGGAGGAGGACTGAGATCTTGGCAGTCCCTTAAGGCCCTTTCCTGCGGTGTCCTAAGCTTGCTTCCCCAAAACATCCCAACCTCTGCTTTTGCTTGATTAGATCCCGTATCTGCATCCTAAAGTCTCCATCCCTGTCTCGATAGGATTCTCTTGACTGTCTCATCTTCCATTCTCTCACCTGTGTACCTTTGCCTAGCAAAGATGAACTCTCCCGTGATTGACAGCAAGTGAGGGTGGACAGGGTCCCTGCAGAACCCAAGTAGGATTTTTGCAGCAGTCTTTATACAGGCACCCTGGGAACAAGAACCCTGCAGGAGGCTTGTCCATTTCCAGCTCTCCTAGCTCCTGTGTTTAAGCAAGAGAGAGGAGGACACAGAAAATAGCAATTCTGACAGCAGCTACCCCCTGCCATGTGTGTCAAGTATCACATACCCAAGTGTCAGAGGGTTGTAGAAAAAGCATTGCTGACCCAGGGTACCAACTTCAGTCTCAGGGCTAGGAAGTCTCACAGGTACCCAGACACCCTGCTCTACCTGGAAGCCACATTAGGAAAGACACATGTACAGAGCCTATTGGGATCCCTGTAACCCTGCAGCTGCAGCATGGTTCATACATAACCAGAATGGGAGTGTTTGTGAGAGTGGGGAAGGGAGGCAGAGAAATAGTTGTAGTGAGAACTGGGAAGAGGAATAGGACTCTACAGGAGAGAAATCAGCTTACATCTATTCTGTCTCGGGCTAGACAGAGAGGCTCCAACAGGCAACCAATGTACAGGAACTGAACAGATGAAAAGAGGGGAGGAAGAAAGGATAAAAGAGGAGAAAAACAACAGTCACAAGGCAGCAAGGAGACCTAAGAAGGAGGTGAGGCGAATAAGGAAACGACCAACTCAGAAGTTGCTAGGGGAGATGCCCCAGTGTCCTGCCTGAGGCGTGGGGCCAGGCGAAGACAGGAAACCAATGAAAGGGGAGACCGAGAAGGAGATCGGGTCTCCAGGGACCAACAGAGAGGGAGAAGGCACGAGGGTGGGCAAAGATAAAGGGAGCCACGGCAGCAGGCCGGGAGCGCAGCGACAGGCGAGAGGGAGGGAAGCGGAAATTTAAAAGTGAAGATGCAGATAACGCAGCCTGGAGACGGGGACGGGGGGGGGGCGGGGGGGAGAAAGAGGGTGGAGAGTAAGCAGTGAGGGAGGGGAGGGAGAGGTTGGAAAGAAGGCTCTGGGGAGGGGGCCTGAGGCTATGGTCCGAATTGGGGCCAGCATTCCCACCCAACGATGTTTGCCGAAGAGTCGGGGTGACAGAAAAGAAGCGCGCTCCAGGCTCCCCGTCTGAGCGCGGAGCTGGGGGCCCATCCCCCGCGTGTTTCCCGGGCTGCGGAGCGCAGGGGGCTGCCGGGTGCGCTTGGCTGAGGCGCTGCGCGTTGGAGACTTTATTGCGATGGGAAGATAAGAGGGGCGGGGGCGGGGTCTGGGGGGCCGAGGCGGCCGCACTTTAATTAAAACGGAAATTGCGGCCCCTGCCCGTGCGGGGCCGGAGGGCTGCAAGCCGCCCTGTAGCTAGGAGCATCGCTCCAGGACCCCCTCCCTCCTCGCCACACCCTGGCTGCCCGCTCCCGCCAGGCCTTGCCGGACCCGCTGGCGTCTACTCTTTCCTGTCACCCACAGTCGCCTCGGGCGGGGATCGGCACCCCAAGCGCAAAGCTGACGTGCCCCCCCAGTACTGGTCCCCCCATCTCCCACCGCCCAGTCCCCGGCAGCGATGAGACAGAGCGGCGCCTCCCAGCCCCTGCTGATCAACATGTACCTGCCAGGTACCAGGGACCAGCCGGGGGCTGGAGGCACCAAGACCCTGGGCGGGAAGTCTAGCTTGGGGCAAGGGCCAAGTTCGATGGATCAAAGGAAAGGAATGATTCCAGAGAGTCGCTTTGTGGGTGTGTGAAAGGGACTGATGGTTGCATATTGGGGCATTCAAGGTAGATAGCGAGCTCCGGGGTTTCATTGTGGGTCTAGATAGGACTCGCAGATTCCGGATCCTAGGAGGCTGAAAGCAGGGATCTTTGGCGTGGTGGTCTCCGGGCTCCAGCTTTGCCCGAAAGCTGTTATCCACTGGGCGTCACCTCTGCGCCCACAAGGGTCCTCACCTTCGTCCGTCCTCCGAGCGTTCACACCGGCCCAGCCTTCCAAGCGCCCCCTTCCTCTTTACGAAGGGCTCTGCTAGCTCAGACTCAGCTGGCGCGATCCCCTCTGGGTTTTATAACGCTCCAGCCGGCCCCTTCGGAAAGCGGATTTCCTTTTTCCTGGACGCGTTTCCTGACTTGGGCGCTATGGAGGGGCTCTGCGCAGCCTAGCTTGGGGAGGAGGAGCTGGGTGGCCCGGACCCCAGAGCACTGCAGCCCGGGGCCCTTTCTTCGGCCAAATCCGCAACTTCCGCCTAGGTCTGCTTGACTGTTTTCTTCTGCGCTGCAGATCCCGTCGGAGATGGTCTTTTTAAGGAAGGGAAGAGCCCGAGCTGGGGGCCACTGAGCCCCGCGGTGCAGAAAGGTGAGCTGAATGATACACTGGGCTGATGGAGACACCATAGTAGATGGGGGGCAGGGTTATGAACCCAATAGGACGGGTACCCCTGCCACTAGACAGGGGGCAGAGAGGTGTGCACCCACATTCTGGAAAATTACAAGGCTGTGGGTAGTTTGTGCAGAGGCCCTGGGAAAACACTGATTTGATCTTTGACTCCTGCATTTTTTTGAGTCCTTGCTCTAGGTTTACGGAACAGGTCAGATGAAGGAAGGGGATCTTGGCCCCCAGATCCTTTTTGTCAAGGGTGGATGGTTTTCCAAGCTTTCAAGCAGCAGCTCTGGTGCTTAGCATCTTTTGGGGGAAGGCTCTCTTTGGAGCAAAGTCTGAATACTTCCTGTCGGGGGTGGGTGTGGGGGTCAATAACTACTTTCTAAGCCATCCTAGGCTAGCAGAGGCCTAAACTGCTGGCAGGCACTTCCTGCTATCCCTGCTGAACTTTCTGACTCGCCAGCCACGCCAGCCTTGTGTTTGCTACCCAGGTTCGCTGTGGCAGACATCAGGCCTGTCAGTCAATCATCCTTCTGATGGCTGGCGTTTCAACTCTTTTCTGTAGCTCCTGCCCCAGCCAGTGACCTAATCTTACAAGAAGCCACAAAAGATGAGATGGGCAACTGCTTTTCTTTTCCTGAAGGAAGGGGATGTAACACCCAGCACGGATGGGGGCCCAAGTCTCTGTTGTTCCCACTTGGGGCTGGATGCATCTTTTAGGCCAAAGCTTCCCTTACTACTGCTCTAAAACCAAACCCTGACCTCCCGGAAAACCAACCAGCTCTTCATCAGTCTGGTCTAGAGGAATTGGGGTTGAAACTCTGGAAGAAAGACCTTTTTTTTTGGGGGGGGGGGAGTTCCCACTGAGTGACATGGAAGGAGGAGAGACCCACCAGGCTCCAACTGAGGCAAGTCCGTTTTATTCTCTAAAAGGACTGGGGACAGTTTGCTAAGATTTTTGTCGCTTAAGGCTTCAAAGCCGGAGAGTGTGCGCTCTGGGTCACTCACCACCAAAATATTCAGGGAGATCCTCCTTGTCACTGCCAGCAACCCTCAGATTTATAGGAAGACCAGCCAGGACTCCTGCTCGATGCTTTTGCAGTCCTACCTCTTTCCTTAGAGCCGTCCCCTTCCTTCTTCCCCAGCATCGCGGAGTTCAGTGCACCTGAAGCTGATGAGGCTGGGGTCGCCCCAAGAATCAGCCTCTCTCCTCAGTACCCAGGGCCTCTGTTCTTGTCTGTCCTGGTGTTACTTCAAGTCAGGCCTGTTTTACTGTGTACCTTTGGGTGGTAAAGACGGACTGTCTTGCGCTCCTACGGGTCGGGTCTGTCTACGGGCACACTGCACCGGGCTGTCTTGCACCTCTGTGCAGTCACAGCCTTAAATAAGGGAGTGTGCCCAGGGTCGGGTAGGGTCTGATGTCTGCCCCTTACCTAGGAAAGCCTAATATGATTCACCACGGCTTCTCCACGGAGGAGACAATGCTACTCCACACCCAACAAACCACAGAGCAATGTGTCCTAGCTCTTCCAAAATGAAAGACGTTTCTATTGTGCTCTGCTGGTCTGCACGGGTTGACCAGCTGCCTCCTGCTTCTCACAGGGGTGCTGTCTGAAGTGCCCTTGTCTTCTTCAGCGGGGATTGGCAGTGGTTTGTGTTGTTTTCTTGCTTCGCTTCTCTCCCCCCCCCCCCCCCCCCCGCCTCTGGTTCCAGCCTGCCCGGTCCGTGGCTGACCGCTCCCCTTCCCCACAGGCAGCGGACAGATCCAGTTGTGGCAGTTTCTACTGGAGCTGCTGGCAGACCGTGCAAACGCCGGCTGCATTGCGTGGGAAGGCGGTCATGGCGAGTTCAAGCTCACCGACCCCGACGAGGTGGCCCGACGCTGGGGCGAGCGCAAGAGCAAGCCCAACATGAACTACGACAAGCTAAGCCGCGCACTCCGCTACTACTACGATAAAAACATCATGAGCAAGGTGCACGGAAAGCGCTACGCCTATCGCTTTGACTTCCAGGGCCTGGCGCAGGCTTGCCAGCCACCGCCCGCGCACGCCCACGCCGCCGCCGCAGCTGCAGCAGCAGCCGCTGCCGCCCAGGATGGCGCACTCTACAAGCTCCCTGCTGGTCTGGCCCCGCTGCCGTTCCCCAGCCTCTCCAAACTCAACCTTATGGCAGCCTCGGCCGGCGTCGCGCCCGCTGGCTTCTCCTACTGGCCCGGTCCGAACGCCACCGCCGCAGCTACCGCACTCTACCCCACCCCGGGCTTGCAGCCCCCACCCGGGCCATTCGGCGCGGTGGCCGCCGCCTCGCACTTAGGGGGTCATTATCACTAGACGGGGCGGCCTGGTGAGCCAGGGCCTCTCCCAGACGTCCAGTGGCCAGTCCCACCCTCATCCTGGGAGGAGCCCCGAAGCTTTCCCCGACGTTCCTTCAACACAGATTTCATTGAAGCAGCCGTGCCCAGCCCAGGGAAGAAAAGATGGAAGCTTCTGAGGTCTTTCTAGAACACTAGGCTTCCAGCCCCCCATTATCTCCACCCCAGGAAGGGCAATTTACCCCCACTTTAATTTTTCTCTTTCAAGTCTCCAGATTCTAAAACTCCCGTGGTGCCGCTTTCTCTTCTCACCTGCACCCCTGGCTCCCCCTCTACAACCCCTATTTTTCTAGTTTCTTTCCTGATTTTTTTTTTCTCTCTCTCCGACGACCTGCTCCAAACTCCTGTACCTCCAGGCTTCTCACACTCCTTCTTCCCGGGATCTGAGAAGGCTTGGTAAACATCTCTGCGGTCCCCCATCCCCAGCCCAACACTGGCTTTCTTCTCTCCCACCCCCACACTCTGGCTCAATGACCCAGCGTGTAGCTAACCCTTTCCTCCCCATTAAAGCTCCCAAGCTCTCTACTGCCTCCTTTCTGTTCATTGCTGTACCAGGGCCCTTTTCAGGGAGGCCAAAGACGTAAAAGGCTCAGCGTAGGCAGAGCAAAAGACCGCCAGAGAGTGACAGTAAGCAGGCCTGGGTGTCGGTGGCTGATGGCCAGGGGTGAGGAGGAGCCGGTGGGTGGGATCCTAAGAGGGTTGTCTCTCACCCTCGCCCCATCCCACCCCAACTTTGAACCCAACGGCCACCCCACTCCACCTTTCTCCATCTCACCCATCTTTCTGCTATCCCCTCACCTCATTCCAACAGGCAACCCATAGCCTCTCCCTTCACTCGCTCCCAACCTTCCATCAGCCATTCCATTTTGCCCTTTTAATACCCTTCCCCGCCCCCACTCCCTACTCCGTCCAATTCTCTTAATACCTTCTCTCACTTTCCTTCACAAAGTCCTGCTGCTCCCAGTAGCTTTGGCTCCCACCCTCCACCTTAGATGTCTCTACTCTTTTCAAAGGATTTCTCCCACTCGGTCTTGGCGACTAGTCCTCTTTTCCCGTTAGTGGTGCGCGCCCTCTGCTGGTCCGAGAGAGGGCAGGCCGGGCTACAGCTTAGTCTAGGAATAGTCGGTGGCCCATCAGGCGCTTCACCTACGGAGGACAAGAGGACCAGGTTGCCTCCGTATTTCCTTTAGTTTTCAGCGTGAGGGGCAAAACGAGGAACCCAGACCCCCTCATCCTGGATCCGGCCTTGGGAAGTCTTGGAAATGGGTCTGGTGGACCCACTCACTATGCAGAGGCCCTTGTGACCCTTATCTCTGATCTCTCCTTTTCCAAACCTATTGTCTGGGAAGTGACCTTAGACGTTCTCCTCAGAAGAAAATAGCCCTAACCAGACTTCTAAGCCAAGATCCCTGCCCTCTCTTCCCCGTGGCCCAGGTATTACTTTCCACAAAGATAGCTGTATCTCTCTAGAACAAAGGGTCTTCTTCGTTTGAACGGAAATGCCTTGGGCCTGTATCAAGCATGCATGCATGCAGGCAGGGAGGCAGGCAGGAGATTTCCCCTTAAGGTGGAAGTTGGAGTATGGGGTGAGTATGAGTGAGCATTCCTTTCCAGATGGACCATCCAGGTCCACTTCAGAAGGGAGTCCTTATCCACTACTCTTTCCCCTCCATTTCCAAATAACACATACTTCCCCTAGGGGATCCAGTCAGGCTTGGAGGCACGTGCCTGTGAGCTCAACACTGAGGACGAAGAAGCAGAAGGGGGCAGAGTTTGAGGTCAGTCTGGGCTAAAAGCAAGACCCTGCCTCAATAAGCAAAACAATAAAAAATCTTGAAAAAAAGCATACTAAAGGTCTCCATTAAATACCAGTTGGACAAAAAGTGTAAGGCGTGAGTCTGGTAGAGAAATCATCTATATCATCATGCGTGGGCCACTCTTTTTGTTTGTTTGTTTTTGTTTTTCGAGACAGGGTTTCTCTGTAGCTTTGAAGCCTTTCCTGGAACTAGCTCTTGTAGATCAGTCTGGCCTCGAACTCACAGAGATCCGCCTGCCTCTGCCTCTGAGTTCTGGGATTAAAGATACGTGCCACCACCGCCCGGCTCCAGAGGCCACTCTCTCCCTCTGTCTAAGGCTCTTCCCTTTTATTTGTATTTTGTTGTGGTGTTTGTTTGTTTGTTTTGTTTTTCAGGACAGGGTTTCTCTGTGTATCCTGAGCTGTCTTAGAGCTAGCTCTGTAGACCAGGCTGGACCACAGAGATCCATCTGCCTCTGCCTCCCGAGTGCTGGAATTAAAGATGTGTGCCATTACCTCCTGGTTCTCTTAGCCATTTTAAAAGAGATCCATTCATTTTCTTTTCTGTGCTTAAGTGCTCTGCCTCCGTTTGTGCATGGGCGGCGCACTAGTGCCTGGTGCCTGCCAAAGTCAGAAGAGGGTGCTGGGAACTGAACCCTGGTCCTCTTCAAGAGCAACAAGTGCCCTTATGTGCTGAGCCATCTCTGTAACTCCTATCTATGGCATTGAAATCTCAGGATACTCTGCTCTTGGCATTCCAGCACAGGCACACTCCACATCCTGTCCTATAGCGCTCCCGAGAAAGAGAATGGACTCAGGTAAGTCAGAGAGTACAGGAGCCAGGGGAGGGCTGACCTGCTAGGGCCCCAAGACGTGCAGGGGGGGGTGGAGGACCGTTTGCAGGAATGAAGCCCGCCAGAGGAGACCAAGGCAGGGTCGAAATATCTGAGCTGCCAAGAATTTCCCGGCAAAGGTTAGAGGTCCTGTCCCTAGAGCTTTATATGAAGCAATGGGAGAGAGAATACAAGCCATGGCAAGGCTGGGGCTAGCAGGGGCTGTGTATGAAACAGTATTGTCATAGGAAACACGATGAAATGTAGGAAAACTGGAATTTGGGCATTGATGAGGATGTGGTATTTAGGGCAAAGGAAGGTATCCCACCTCATGGAACAGCGACCCCACCACACCCCAGGAATGAAAAGCTCAGTGTGAGCATTTTTGGAGTAGGACAAAAGGGAGTCACACAGTGTTGTAGACAAGGGAGTGAAGAGGAACAATTTTGGAGAGACAACAGTAACAGCACTATAGTCTGGGAGCTCGACTGGGGGAAGAGTGTGAGAGCTGACCTCACTTATCCAGAGACGGGTCCTGGGGGAGAGGGTCTGCATGAGGATGACCGAGGGCAGTGCTGCGTGTGCCAGGCGTGTGCTGGGTGTGTGCTGAGCATTGCTAGGTGTGTGCTGGGCGTGTGCTAGGCATGTGCTAAGCATGTGTTGAGAGTGCGCTGGGCGTGTACTGAGCATGTGCTGGGCGTGTGCTGAGCGTGTGCTGGGCATGTGCTGAGAGTGCACTGGGTGTGTGCTGGGCGTGTACTGGGCATGTGCTGAGTGTGTACTGGGCATGTGCTGGGTGTGTGCTGGGCGTGTGCTGGGTGTGTGCTGGGCGTGTGCTGGGCGTGTGCTGAGAGTGTGCTGGGTGTGTACTAGGCATGTGCTGAGCGTGTACTGGGCATGTGCTGGGCGTGTGATGGGCATGTGCTGGGCGTGTGCTGAGAGTGCACTGGGCGTGTGCTGGGCGTGTGCTGGGCATGTACTGGGCATGTGCTGAGTGTGTACTGGGCATGTGCTGGTCGTGTGATGGGCGTGTGCTGGGCGTGTACTGGGCGTGTACTAGGCATGTGCTGAGCATGTACTGGGCATGTGCTGGGCGTGTGATGGGCATGTGCTGGGCGTGTGATGGGCATGTGCTGGGCGTGTGATGGGCATGTGCTGGGCGTGTGATGGGCATGTGCTGGGCGTGTGCTGGGCGTGTGCTGCGCATGTGCTGGGCACGTGCTCAGAAGCTGAAGTAAACCCGATGGTACTTTGGGCTAAGAATCTCAGGTGTGGCACATGTCGGGTCTTCTTGGGAAGTTGAGAGTGGAGATGGGTGGGCTGGGAGACTCCCTAACCTTGAGCTCCGTGAGGTTCTATAAGCAGATGAGAAGGGATTTCAGTCACTGTGGTAGAGCTGGAAGATGTTCAGTTAGTTGATCAGACTTGTGAAATCCCATTTTTTCTTTTTTTTCTTTTTCTTTTCTTTTTTTTTTTTTGGTTTTTTTGTTTTGTTCTTAGAAACAGAGTTTCTCTGTGTAACATCCTGGCCATCTTGGAACTCACTCTGTAGACCAGGCTATCCTCAAACTCACAGAGATTCACCAGCCTTGGCCTTCTGAGTTTTAGGATTAAAGGTTACCACCGCCTGGCCTGAAATCCCATTCTTTTTTTTTTTTTTTTTTTTTTTTTTTTTTTTTTTTTTTGAGACAGGCTTTTTCCGTAGCTTTTTGGTTCCTGTCCTGGAACTAGCTCTTGTAGACCAGGCTGGCCTCAAACTCACTGAGATCCGCCTGCCTCTGCCTCCTGAGTGCTGGGATTAAAGGCGTGCGCCACCACCGCCCGGCTTGAAATCCCATTCTTATGCCGACCTAACTCTGTTCTTTTCTGTTCCTATAACTAGTCTGGGAGGCTGATACAGGACTGGGAGCAGGAAACCCACGTTACAGTCGTGGCTTGTCAATAAACCTGCTATGTGATCTTTGGGTAAATGCATTTCTTTTCTGAATTTCCATTTTTATGAAAACTGTGAGCTAAACCATGGATTTGCAAACTGTTCTGTGGGATCCTGGGGGTCACATGGATTCCCTCTCCAAAGCATTTGTTCAGGCGATCATAATGTTCAAGCTAGCCTCGGGATCTTATAAGTGAGCGCCATTTCTCCAGTTGTCTCGGTTCCAGCTGCTCGCTTGCTGCTGTGATACAGCCGAGTGTTGGGGCCACTATTCTACTCAAGCCCCAAGGAAGACCTTGTCTTGCGGTACTGGAAGTTGAACCCAGAGCTTCTAGAATGCTAGACAAGTTCTCTACCTCATTTTCAGTCCCAAGAAGATATACCCTAAACCACATCCAACTTCCTGATCCAGGAGAACAATAATAAACCAAGCCCCACTTTGTTAAATGACCTGGCCAAAGCCCAGGGGCTTCTCTGGGGCCTGTGCTATCTGGTTCCCCTGCCAGACCAATGCTCCTTCCTCTGGTGACTTCTCTCTTAATCCTGGACACCCTACACGGCCTTGCTTTCGTGACTCGTATGTCTCTGATGCCCTGTGTGCTTTTGAAGATGGAGTCACAGCCCTGACAACACACACATGAAGATCTCTGTCCTTGCTGGTTGAGACTTGAGCGACCGTGGAGGACCTGCGCCACCTAGAGCCCCGGAGCTGACACTGCGCTTTCCAATGAGATGTGGATAAATTCTTCCTTCCTGGGATGCACAGTCCTCAGAGCCTTCTGCGCCTCTGGTTTCGTTTTTTCCCCCAGTGCGTCTTTAAGATTCATCCGACCCTCTCTAACTTGTTTGTTTGAGCTGTTCAGGACTCAGTCTGCTGATAATAGAAATACGCCTCTTTCCTCGCGGAACCTGGCTGGGTGCCAGGCTCTGTTTGGTGCTAATGTTTTACAAGCAGTCTGCTCTCTGATTTGATGACACTTGGCCAAGTCACCTCAGGTTTCCAAGTGGGGAAACCGAGGCTTGGAGGAGTAAAGTGAATGGCCCGAGTTGTGTCCCCAGAGTCGAGTTCCTCATGGTTTTCCAAGTTCCTCTCAAGGTGGACCTGTCTGGATTGTTTCTCCAAGTGAGTGTGCCCTGCACTGCCCGTTGCGGGTGAACAATAACTGCCCTACCACAGCCTGAGGCACTTGACTAGAAAGGACAGCAGCTTGTTCCCTGAGCATCCCTCCTTAGGCTTCTGACCCGTAGGGAAGATTAGCCAGCTGTTGGGTAGCTCATTGCCGCCCGCTGTCTTCATCTCCACACTCAGCCCTCTAAGCTTGCGATGGATCCCTACGCTCTGGAACGAGGTGGGGTCTCACTCTGATTACGATGGCGTGTTTGTTTTGTTATGATGGCGTGTTTTGTTTTGGTCAACATGACTTCTCCTTGACTTTCCTCCATCCCAGGACGGTGCACCTCATATTTAGAGGAAAGCGGCTAAATGCTTTATTGATTGTGGCCTTTTCTTTTGACGAGCATTCTCTCTGGCTAGAGTCGGTTTTCCATTTTCTCTTTTCCTGTCTTGTTATTCCTGTAATAAGAGTGGTGTAAGTGCAGCGGAGAGCAAGGGCTGTGCTCTAGACCTGCTTAGTTTGAGTGCTGGTTCTCTCACAGCTTTGACTTCCAGCAATGCATGCCTGTGTGCCTCAGTGACCTCATCTGTAAAGTGGGTATGAAGATAACAGTACTTACCTCATAGGTTACTATAAAGGTTGAATGGCCATGTAAGTACCCCAGCATGTCTATTAATGCTCTCCATTATTTAAACAAACAAATATTGATGTGGGAAGTCCTTCTGTATATGTGTTGCTTTTGTTGGTTAATAAATAAAGAAGCTGCCTTGGCCTGTGATAGGGCAGAGTAGAGCTAGGTGGGTTGGGGGGATGGCACTAAAATGAATCCTGGGAGAAAGAAGGCAGAGTCACAAGATACCATGTAGCCACTTCTTGGGACAGATGCACTGGAATCTTGCCAGCAGGCCATGAGCCTCATGATAAAATATAAAATAATAGAAATGGGTTAACTTAAGATATAAGAGTGAGCTAGAGATATGCATAAGCTAATAGACCAAACAGTGTTGCAAATAATATAGTTTCTGTGTAGTTATTTTGGATCTGGGTAGCTGGGACCCAAATGGGCATCCTCCCCCAACAAAATAGTAACAACACAAGGGTCAGTGAGATGGCTCAGCAGGGAAAACCACCCGTCACCAAGCCTGACCTGAATTCGGAGTAAACTCAGGAGATCTACATGGTGGAAGGAGGGAACTGACTGTCTCGGGTTGTATTCTCACCATTACACATGCACGATGGCAAGCATATGTCACTCACATATGTACATGCACACGAAATAAGTAAATAAGACTGTAATTAAAGCTAATGCTTTCCTCCTACCCTTCTAGTCTCAGCCAGATGTCCTGGGAGGAAACTTGAGTGGCCACATGTACTTCCCTAAGGCAGTCTAGACCTGGTAACTTGTCTCAGGATAAGAAAGGGCAGTGTAGCATCCGAGGTCAGCAGCATCCGAGGTCAGTCTCACACTGGGAAGGGCTCTCCTACTTAAGGAAAGGTGCTTCATACCCTTAAGACCTCCTCGAAGTGAGAATAAGGCCGGCACTGAAAACCTGTGTTCCAGGCATCCTTTAAGGATGTTTCATTCTCTTCGCCATCAGAACACTCTAGGGCTGGTCCTAGCACTGGACTTAGTCTGTAGACAAAGAAAACCAAGGCCCAAAATGAGAGAGAACTCGCTTGGAATCTCAGAGCCTCCTGGTGGTGGGGATGAGATTCAGCTACCATAGCCCAGTGTTTACTCCATTCCTGCCCCTTGGTTATCACCACATTCACAGTGGAGCGAAGACTCAGAGCTTCTGAGAAGTCCAAGAAGCAACATCCCCAGTGGATCCCTGAACAGGTTCCTAATGCCAGCGTTCACCAAAAGTTCAGGACGAATGGTAAACAGGGGAGGCATTTTTAAAAACTTGTGACCATTGCATTTCTCTCTGATGGTGTGGTCTAGTAGAGGTAGCCTAGGTGGGTGCTGCTCCAAACCTCCACACCCGTTCTTTGGGGAGTTAAGCCTGCTTATTTTTCTGAGCCTGAGCCTGAGTGACTTCGTTATAAAATAGAGGTATTCCTGAATACTGAGGGTAACCTGTGCCTGAACAGTTCAGTTCAGAGTACCGCTCCAAGCACATACCGATCAATGCAGAGCAGAGACCAGCTCTGAAAGTTGGGCCATTCCCTACTGTCTAATCCTCTAATTCTGCACCCTAGTTTTCCCATGAATCAGAGAAGTGCTCTCTCTCTCTCTCTCTCTCTCTCTCTCTCTCTCTCCACTGTTTCTTTTTTAAATGTTTATTTTTATTCTATGTGTATGTGTGCTTTGTCTCAGGCATGTCTGCACACCGCTTGTGCGCTCCATGCCTACAGGGTCACAAACAGTTGCTATCAAGGAGGCTGGGGATTGAACTCCATTCCTCTTGGAGGAAAACCAGTGCTTTTTCAAGGTCGAGTCACCTCTCCAGCACCCTCTGCTGTCTTGAGGCTGGAGGTGAGGAAGTAGCTAAAAGAGGCTGGAAGGCCAGGTCCAGAGCACCAGGTTCCTCTTTTTGGATCAGGATGCCAAGTTGCTTAGCAACACAGCACTGATTGTCAAGGAGACTCTAGGCAGTGGTTTTTTTTTTTTTCCATACTGCAGCATGGAGTGATTTGGCTGGTGTGGGTGGAGAGAGAGTTGGAGAGAGTGTAAAAGAGTCTCAGGCTTGGATGGTAAGGTCTGAGATGCGTCCTCATTCTCTGTGGTTATTTCCCCAGTCACCCCACTATTTCCCTGTGGTTTTCTGTGGTTGACATAGTCCCAGGGTCTGTCCTACGTATTCCCTCTGTTCAATGACCACATTTTCGACTCTGGGTCTAAACCACCCTATGTGACTTAAAAGCACATCCATCCACATGATTTCAAATGACATTTGCAACAGCGCATCTTTATTTTTGTTGCATTGCATTTTACTTAGCTTGTGTATGTGTACATGTGTTCATATGTGAGTCTGTGTGTGAGCCCAGTCACAGAGGCATCCACCCTCTGGTATCAGTTGTTACCTTCTGTGGTATTTGACACGGGCCTTTTTCCATTGTTTTTAAATATGTATCTATTCTATTCAAGTGTATGAGTGATTTGCTTTCATGTATGTATGAGCACCATGTATGTCCCTGGTGCCCATGGAGATCTGAGGAGGGCATCAGATCCCCTGGAACTGGGTTTACAAATAGTTATGAAACACTGTGTTGAAGCTGGGAACTGAACCCAGGTCCTCTGCAAGGGCAGGTATTTTCAACCACCAAGCCATCTCTGCAGCATCTGACAGAGTTTCTAGTCCACTCCTATGTTCCCCCAGGTAGCTGACCCTCAAGCTTCTAGAGATTATTATGTTCCCACTTCCCATCTCATGGTAGGAGCACTGGGACTGTAAACACACACACTACCATGTTCAGCTTTTCCTGGGCTCTCTGAGTCTGACCTTAGGTTTGAACACCCAAACAGCAAACACTTCATTCACTAAGGCATCGCCCCAGCCCACAGCAGCCTTTTGCATATGATATAGCCCATAGGGTCTACACCTGCAGATTCTACTAATCAGGGATCAGAAATATTTGAGGGGGTGGGGAGATGACTCAGTGGGTAAAGTACTTGCTGCATAAGCAAGAGGACCTGAGTTTGACCCCCAGCATCCATGCAAAAACAAAACAAAGCAAGCGTGACACACACCTACAACCCTGGTGGGACAGGGAGACCAGTGGATCCTGGATGGAGGCTTGATGGACAGCCAGTCTAGCCAAAATACCAAGTTCCAGGTTTAGTGGTAGAACCTGTCTTAAAACTTAAAAGAAGAAGAAGAAGGAGAAGAAGGAAGAAGAAGAAGAAGAAGAAGAAGAAGAAGAAGAAGAAGAAGAAGAGGAGGAGGAGGAGGAGAAAGGAAGGAAGGAAGGAAGGAAGGAAGGAAGAAAGAAAGAAAGAAAGAAAGAAAGAAAGAAAGAAAAAGAAAGGGTGCTAGGAAGATATCCCAGTGTCAACCTCTGGCCTCCACATGCACCTGCATGGGCAAGCATACATACCTGCACACACACACACACGTGCACATGTGAACATCACTTACACACAAAACCACAGAGCATGCAAACGTCTTCCTTGTCAGTATTCCCTCCAATATTATGCACCGCAGCTTCTCACACAGTATTTACGCTGTATTAGGCACTGTAAGCAATCTAGAGGTAATCTAAAGCCTATGAGAGAATGTGCAAGGTTCTGTGCACACACCACAGCATTTTACATAAGACTCAAGTATCTATATGCTTTGTTATGGAAGGAAGGCCATCCTCGGACGCCCCCTCTCAATACTGAATGATGCATCTTTTCCATAGATGACTGACAGTCTAGGTGTGGGGAACCCCAGGATCCCAAAGCAAGGAAATAGTAGAGCCAAGATTTCCTTCAGATCTCAGATTATCCCTACCACTCCTTATAGTACAGACAATCATTTAAGCACTAGTACACAGGTGTGGATGCAGCCTTTAGGGTCTCAAATTTGCACCTTTTTACCCCTGCTCACAAAGTAGGTCAGTAGGCCAGGCCATGGCGTACTCCTTTAATCCCAGAACTCAGGAGGGAGAGGTAGGAGGGCTTCTGTGGATCTGAGACCAGGCTGGTCTACACAACAAGTTCCGGGCTAGCCAGGGCTACATAATGAGACTCTGTCCTTAAAAAATAGTTGGAAGTGGGGCTCGGCTCTCCATCCTTTTGTTCTGAAGCAACCTAACAGATTCCTGGAGTGAGGAGACTCAGGAGAGGACAAGCCTGTTGCCCAGAGGCCTAGACTCAGGAACGTTGCTGTGCTGGCCTGATAGAAGTCCCTCCTCTACACAGCAGCAGCTAAAGCAGTCCCCCAGTTGGCATTCCAGAGAGAGACACGCAGGTCCCACTGGGCTTCAAGCTTGGCAGCAAGAAGTAAACACATGTTACCCAGGTCACAGGAAAGCTCGTGGGAGGCCCAGTCTCCAGGGTCCCCGCTGCCTCAAGGGCCAGCAGAGCTGATGAGAGCATCCTGGGGCACCGTTCTGAACTCTGTCTCTGTCCCTTAGGCCCCTTTCAATATTTATTAATAGTTCAACTACTATAGCAATAGTTCCCACTTCAGCAACAACCATATTCCTATCACTGGCATTTGATTGAAACAAGAATTATGAAAGCCTGGTTTCTGCATGGTGGGTTTAAACTACAAACAAACAAGCCTGAAATCCAAAAGTGTCGGGTGCTGTCTGGGGGCCGCAGCCAGCAACAGAGGCTCAGCCTCTGCTTCTCATCTTGCTCTGAGCATCACATCCTGCTGCCTTTAAATGTCTTGAGAGATAAAGGAATTGCGAGGACATCCATCCAGCCCCACTTATGTCCCATGTGTACATCTCCAGGATGATGCTGTCAGGTATGGTTCAGTCGGTGCTCAGAACAAAATGAGTCGATTCAGTGATCACACTGACTATATTTTGACAACTTCTAAAACGTGACCCGAGATGATGTACTGCCCACAAATCTGAATACTCAAATTTATTTATTTTTGTTTATGTTTTTGTTTTTCGAGACAGGGTTTCTCTGTGGCTTTGGAGTCTGTCCTGGAACTAGCTCTTGTAGACCAGGCTGGCCTCGAACTCACAGAGATCAAAAGTGTGCGCCATCACCGCCCAGATGAATACTCAAATTTAAAAGACAAATAAGAAGGTAGTTGTTGAAAGACACAAAGCATTGTCCAAGTTATGGATAACGTGCTGAGTATAGTGTCAGACACATGGTTTTAATCTCAGCACTTACAAGGCTGAGGCAGAAAAATAGGAGTTGAAGGTTAGCCTGGGCTATAAAGCAAATTCTAGGCGATCTTGGAGCACATAGAAAGACTGTCTCAAAAAACAAGCAAGCAAACAAACAGAAAACCCACAACAGGTCAGTAGTGAAGAGCACATGTTGCTATTGCTAAGGACCCTGATTCAGTTTCCAGCATTCACACGGCTGTAACTCCAGTTCCAGGGGATCTAAGCCTTCTTCCGGCTTCCTCAGGCTTTGCATGAACATGGTGCACATATATGCGCCTGCAACAACACATATACATAAAATTAAATAAATATTTTTTCGAGACAAGGTTTCTCTGTGTAGTCCTGGCTGCCTGGAACTCACTCTGTAGACCAGGCTGACCTCAAACTCAGATCCTCCTGCCTCTGCCTCCCAAGAGCTGGGACTAAAAGCATGTGTTCCAGCCCCTAAAATGGATATTTGTGTGAGAAGATAATGTGTGGTAAGAGTCGGTCATGGTGGCCAATCCCAGAATCCAGGAAACTGAGGAGGAGGCCAACCTGGATAACATAGATAACTCTGTTTCAAATTAATTACAGTAGTAACAATAATTATAGTAATAAAACCATAAAGGGGGCTGGAGAGATGGCTCAGAGGTTAAGAGCATTGCCTCCTCTTCCAAAGGTCCTGAGTTCAATTCCCAGCAACCACATGGTGGCTCACAACCATCTGTAATGGGGTCTGCTGCCCTCTTCTGGCCTGCTGCCCTCTTCTGGCCTGCAGGCATACACACAGACAGAATATTGTATACGTAATAAATAAATAAATAAATAAATAAATAAATAAATATTTTAAAACCATAAAGGCATTTACTAAGAAAAAAAGACTTCAAAAATGGATAAAACACGCTCTCAATTTGAGAAAAAAAGTTATATTTCAATTTCCCACCATATAAACAATAAATTCCCCGGGGTTGGAGAGATGACTCAATGGTGGTTATGAGCACTGGCTGCTCTTCCAGAGGTCCTGAGTTCAGTTTCCAGAAACCACACGGTGGCTCACAGCCTTCTGTAATGAGATCCAATGCCCTCTCCTGGCCTGCAGATGTACACGAAGAGAGGGCACACATATACATAAAATACATAAATAAATAAGTCTTTAAAAAATAAATTCCAGGAGCTGAGGAGACAGCAAATGTTGTTTTTGCAGAGGACCTGGATTCAATGCTCAGTACCCACATGGTTCTTCAAACCCTCTGTAATTGCAGTTTCAGGGGATTTGGTGCCCTCTTCTGGTCTTTGTGGGCACTAGCACACTCAGTGAGTATTCATAACTGCAGGCAAAACACTTATACACATAGAAGAAAATATTTTCACAAAAATTTTGCATAATAGATGAATTAATGAAACAAATACATATAAAAGTACCAGAAAAAATTCTTAAAGATAAATGCAAAATAATCAATGCTCTGTTGGGCAGTAGTGGCACAGGCCTTTAATCTTAGCACCTGGGAGGCCAGTCTGGTCTACAGAGTTCCATGGTTACACAGAGAAATCATGCCCCCCCCCAAAAAAAAAGCTCAAATATAGCATAAGCATAGGAGAAAATCTGAATACCAAGGAATGGGTCCACAGTTGTATTCTAAGGATGTATTTAGTCACATACTTACTAACAATGGAAGACAAACATAAAGATGGTCACTTTTTTGTTTATTTGGTTTTTCGAGATAGTGTTTCTCTATGTAGTCCTGGCTGTCCTGGAGCTCACTGTAGACCAGGTTTGATGTGGGAGTGATTTCTTATTAATAAAGAAACTGCCTAGACCCATTTGATAGGCCAACCCTTAGGTAGGCGGAGTAAACAGAACAGAATGCTGGGAGAAAGAAGCTGAGTCAGGGAGTCGCCATGATTCTCCCACTCCAGACAGACGCAGGTTAAGATCATTCCTGGTAAGCCAGCTCTTGGGCTACACAGATTAATAGAAATGGGTTAGATCAATATGTAAAAGCTAGCCAATAAGAAACTGAAACTAATGGGTCAGGCAGTATTTAAAAGAATACAGTTTCCGTGTAATTATTTCGGGTAAAGCTAGCTGGGTGGCAGGACACAGGGACACAGCCCGCCGCTCCGTATTTCAACACAGGTTGGTCTTGAACTCAGAGTTCCGCCTGCGTCTGCCTCCCAAACCCTGGGATTAAAGGCGTGCACCACCACTTCCCAGCAACTATAATCTTTTGAAAGCTCATTTATAATTGCCCTAAGGAAGTAAATGAGAAGAGATGCTACAAGCTGGTGTTTACCACAGCCGAGCCGGGTGAAAGCTGCACACATCAGCTTTCATTTATTTAGAGACTAATAGGTGCAGTGCTGTGTCTCTGTCTGGTTTTGTTTGTTCGTTAGCTTGCTTTTTTGCTTTTGTTTTTTAGATAGGATCTCACTGCGAAGTCCTGGCTGACCTGGAGCTCACTATGTGGTCTTGAATGTTGGCATTCTGACTCTGGAATGTGGGCATTAAAAGCGTACATCACCAAGCCCAGCCTACAGCAAGTTTTTATTTTAATATTTGCTATTATGTATTAGTTACTGTTTTCTAACTGCAGAGAATACTAATATCATTTATCGTTGTTTGAATTGTATGTCTGTGTCACTGTGCATGCAGTGCTGCTGGGAGCCAGAAGAGGGCATCAGCTCCCCTGGGACTAGAGTTACAAGGTGGGTGCTGAGGATCCAACCCCAGCCCTTTGGGTGAGCAGCCAGGAGTTTTTAACTCACGAGTCATTGCTGCAGTCCTATTTGTGGATGTTTGAGATGTGGTTTTGCTACAGCCTAGGCCCACCTTAAACTCATGACCCTCCTGTCCCAGCTTCACGAGTGAAGAAGTCGCAGTTGTGTAAGCCAGGTCCACCCAATTCATTCTTTTTAACGGAATGGTGTAAACTTCAGTGAGATATGTCAAAATCTACTTAGCTCTGACTAAGTACTGGTGGATATTTAAGTCAAATCCAACTTTTCTCTTTCCAAGCCATAATAAAGTTTTTTTTTTTTTTTTTAAAAAGAAATCACTGTCTTATCTCTGCATTTCTTCAAGTATTTCTCTAGCACCAATTCTACAGGCTGGAACTTCTGAGTTGTAAAATCTGGATATTTACTATATTACCAGATATTTTTAAATTGCCTCCTTATCTAAATCTGTATGGCATTTTCTTTCTTTAACTCTTTGATCAGATTCAGATGTACTTTGAGGGTAAAGAATGAAAAAGGATTGACCTCTTTCTCCCCTTCATCTTAATGACTACCCGGTTGTAAACAAACCATGGCTCTCCTAGTTTCCCCAGTGAATTCTAAATGCTACTTTTGCCCTGCGCTGGTCCCCAGCATGACACAGTTTATCTCTGGACTATCTTTTTCCCTCTACTGGACTGTCTGTTCATGTGTCAGTGCCGTATACTTGAGTAAGCCCTCTATACTCTCTTCCTCCTGGTCTTTGACAGGCTGTCCTTGAACTGGTGGTGTTTCTGCCTTGGCCTCCAAGGTGCTGGGATCACAGGCGTGCCCTGGCTGATTTCATTCGCTCTTCTTAGGGTTTCCTTGATATCGTGTGGTTTCTCTAAGATAATATGTGAATGAGTTTGATTATATTTGAGTTGAGGGTCTCACTATGTTATGCAGGCTGATCTGGTCCTCTAGGGTCAAGGAATCTTCCAACCTCAGCCTCCCAAATAACTGTAAGCCACCATACTGTTCTGCCCTTCTCCCCCCCCCCCCCCCGCCCCTGCCCCTTGGTGGAAAACCAAGCAAAAAGTTTATTTTGTCATTACGCTTCCTGACTTTTAGGTTGCCATACATAAAATATATAGAAAGACTAGTTTTAAAATCTGTGGTCCTTAAGCTAAACATTAACCACAGACAGCTGACTAAGAGGTGTGAAGAAATGGCAATGGTATTTAAGAGGAGCCAATAATTATTATGGGCAATATCTCCAAGCAGAAAGAGATTTTTTTTTTTTTTTTTTTTTTTTTTTTGGTTTTTCGAGACAGGGTTTCTCTGTGGTTTTGGAGCCTGTCCTGGAACTAGCTCTTGTAGACCAGGCTGGTTTCGAACTCACAGAGATCCACCTGCCTCTGCCTCCCAAGTGCTAGGATTAAAGGCGTGCGCCACCACCGCCCGGCTCAGAAAGAGATCTTAAGAGCAGCAGACTGCTCAGGAGACAAGCTTGGGGTGGGGAGTGGTTAAGTGTGCCACTCACAGCAGCATGTAAGGGAGTGAGGAACAAACACAACTCCGAGCTAGGTACGGTGGTACCTGCCTGTAACTCAGGAGGCAAAGACAATCGGGAGTGCCTCAAGTTCAGGGCTAGCTTGGTCTACAGAGTTTCCGGGTAATCCTGGCTGCATAGTAAGACCCCAAACGGTAGGGAGAGAGAACGCCATCTAAAAAGGGGTGCTCGAAGAAGGGGCCATTTTAAGGATCCCTACCCATGGCTTCTAGCTCGCCCTGATATTCTGTTGGTCTGACTGGGGTGGGAACATTGTTTTGGGAAGCTTCCCGGCAGAGTCTTTCCAGAAGTGCACATCTGAATGCCTGAGGCGGAGTACCAGTGTGCAGAGGCCATAGGATAGATAGCCTCCTGGATACTGCCAGGTGCTCTGGTTGCTGGGCACCCTGGCTGGCAGGCAAAGGGGTTTCCATGACAACCACCCTCCCGTATCTGAACGTTTATTTATTTATATTTTTACATTTCTCTTCTTCCAATAAGTACTAAGGTATTCCGGGGACAGGCAAGCATGACTCTCAAGACAGAATGTCCTTCGCTTCAGCAAGGGCGGCACAGAAGGGGAGAGCACACGTATGTATATAATATAATTGAAGGAGCCTTCATCACTATAAATGTATTCATGTCTGCTTGAAGTAAAATAGTATATGCCTTTGACTGTGTACTGATGTATTCCTGGTGCAAAGGGGTGCGTCTCTCGTTAGCCACCTATTTTATTTTCCAGGGCCCTCTACTCTTCCCAGGCCCTGTGCCTTGGTCCTTTGCAAGGGGAAGTGCTGAGTCATGGCTTCAGTTGGGTTTCCGTCTCCATTTCCATTAGTTTACCCCTAGCTCTTCTGAGCTCTCCAGAGAGTTTTAGGCCCTCTTCACCAACGTGGATGCATTCCCCTTCCCCACCTCAGCTTCAATCTCTGCTCTTTGCTCTTCTCCCTCGTTTACAGTTCGTCTTTAGGCTTCTCAGAGACTATTGTGGGCGCTTCTTCCTATTGCCCTCCACCCAGAGAAAACAGGACTTTGTGCAAATGTAACCCGGAAGGCTCATTATTCCCTGCAATCCAGCTGACCATCTTCCAGAACCCCACCCCCAGTTCTAATCGGATTATGGCAGTATCTCTGGCTTTGGGATCTAGCAAATTGACACTCCTCACTGACGGTTTTTTTTTTTTTTTTTTGCCTTCTCATCTGAGTTCTTCGGTGCTAGACCATAGGTTTCAGGGGGCACATGAGGGCGTGCATGTGTGAGCGCACGCGCGTGCCCTTGCGAGAAGAAAGAACTCATATGTCCATGAGTTCGGGGCAGTATCTTAAGTCTCCCAAGGGCAAGATTTTTAAGGCTCTCCATCAGCTTTCGGGTCTCTTCCTCGTGTCGTTTAGGCTAGTCTAACCCTGAAATTCCAATCAAGTAGCTAGTCTCAGTAATTAGTTCCAAATTAGGAAAAAACAGGATGCTTTCCCTACCCAAAGGTAGGAAAGTGGCAAGGTGGCCCCGCCCGCTCAGTCTGGTTACCATAGCGACAGCCGCGAAGTGACCCAAGTGATCCTCCTTCCCTCCTCCCAAATCCGGAGAGATGACGGCACCGCGTTGACTGCGCCAAATTCCAACCAATAGGCATCTGCTCCCGCCTTCCCTTCCGCTAACTCCCCCTCCCTTCTCTCCCCGCCCCCCCCGCCCCCGCCCGCCCCGAGAACTCGATTCACAAATTGGACCTAGGATTTCCTCCTCCAGGCCGGGTGCTTGGGCTGTGGGTACAGGCCAGGTGAAAGCCAAGTCCGGTCCTCCGAGGAGGGCAAGGGGGAGGCAACATCCCTGGGTTCTCGGGACAGACTTCTGTAACTTGCTGCCAGAATAGCTTACACCCCACTCTTAAATTATTCAGAAGCTCTAGCTGAGGCCGAGTACCCCTCTCTTGCGGATAGTGCAAGCCCCCACCCTGCACGAACGCACTCTTCAGCACCACGGACAGCGAGCCCAAGGCCTTTTCTTTTCGGAGCCCCTCCCGGAACTCTTTCTGGATCTTCGAGGCCTCAGCAGCGATGGCGTTCGCAACCGCAAACATTCTGCCAGAAGTCAGTCCTCCTAAAGCGGACGCAACACTGAATGTGCTGTTTCGCTGTGTAACTAAGAAGGCAATCGGGGAGACTAAGCAGGGATTTATAGCCAAATGGCTTATTTCCTCCCTTCTTTCCATTCGGAATAGCTTCATCTCCCCTTTTGTTTCTGCCTATATGTGCACTGTTCTGGGGGTCAAGGGTCAAGGTCTGAGTCTCAAGCAGGGATGGGTCTCCAAAGCCTGCTCTGGCTAGGCGTGTGTCCAAAGCAGCCTCAGTGCAATTCCGTAGTGACTGGTTACATAGGGGTGGTATCCAGTTCCCAAATGAGCGAGATCAGGCCTGCCTAGACTCCTGATCTAATATATGGTGGGAAGAATGAAGAAAAGAAAAGGAAAAACAGTTATCGTGGCCAGCCCCTTCTGTCTCAAGGATCACCTCATAGAAGGGGAATGACTTCTGCTGTCCTTACCGTTTGTCCCTAAGTAGCCCGGGCATTTAATAAGAAGCTAGGGCAGACAAGATGGAGGTCAGGATGGGGAGGTGGATTCAGCCTCAACCCTTGGCTTATCACGCTTTACTCTAAAATGAAAGCCAGTGGGGGCATGTAGCAGGTTGCAGCTCTCAGGGACTTGACTTTCCCCTCTAGACCCCCATTTCTCACGCTCTTATCTTGCCCCTGAGTTTCACCCCTACTCCGGTTTATTTCCACCCTCCATGGACCCAAAGAAAGGCCGGCGCAAAACCATCTGTAGGCGCTTCCAGCGCTTTATAGTTCTCTCCAGGACAAACGGACAGACAGATAATGCGGCCCGCGCCGTCGGCCCGCATCATTGGCACCTTGGACACGGCCCCAGGCCCAACCCAGTTCCTGGTACTCTCCCAGGAGGATTCCGGTCCCGCCCAGCTCAGCACCTCGGACAATTCCCGGCCCAGCCCCCTCCCCACCCACCCTCCCTCCTAAAACAGCGAAATAAATTAAAGTGTGGGGAGGGGATATAACAAGAAATCTAAGGATAAGGAAGAGGGCACCCCTCCCCCAGGGTAAGAAGAGGTTTCTTTCTCTTTCTACCCATCCACAGAGAAAACACCACCGCTGCAAGCGAGGTACTCTACCAGGTTAGATCTTGCCCTCAAATCTCAGCCTCCTGAGTGAAGGCAGCAGCCTTTCCCCCCTCAACTCCCAGCATGCAACACGTTGGAAAGGTGGGGAGAGACTGTGGGGGTGAGGGAAAGGACCACCCTGATCTTTGCCTGGGCACCTGGGACTGCAGATTCTTGTCTCACTTCAGTCCATCCAAATAAAAAACTAAGGGTCTTTTTGATCTGGGGAGAGGAGTGCAGAATCTCGGGGGGGGGGGGGGTTGGGGGGATGCAGGATGACTCAAGTAGAGAGGGAAGACAAACAGGGGGGAAGGTGGTGACACATGACAGGAGGAAGGAATAAGAACAAGAAGGGTACACAGCAACACAGGTGCGGGAGAAGCAGGGCAGGCAACAGGGTACCATCAGGCTCAGGGTAGGGTGGGGAAAGGTAAAGCCCAGGGAAACCAATAAAAAGGCAGAGAGAGGGAGGCAGCAGACAGAGGAAGGATGAAGACACAGAAAGGTGAGAAACTGGCAAAACCCAGGGTGGTGAACTTCGAGATGGCCACAGCAGGGAAGAGAGGAAGACCCGGGCAGAAATGGAAAAATGGAGGCGCAGACAGATGGAAAGGGTGAACGAAGTTGGGGGTGCCCTTCCCGCGATCATCCCCCACGCCCACCCCACACCCAGAAAATCCAGACACCGCGGCCTCTGGCGTCCTAGCCTCCACCTTCCCCTGCGGGGCAGGGGTGGCTCCTCCTCGGCCCAGCCTGGGCGTAGAGCGGCGATAATAGCGGCGGAGGCTTGATGGTCCCGGGGGTTCCGGGTGTGTGTGAGGGGCTGGGGCGGAGGGCGGGCGCGGCCCCTGGGAATCCCTAGCGGTCCAAGTTCATAGTCCAATGCTTGGCTCCGGCCGCGCAGCTGTCCCTGGCGGTCGAGGAGGAGGTGGTGGACGGGCCTCCGCTCGGTGGACCCCCGGTGCCTGCCGCGGCCTCGCCCTCGTTCTTGAGGTCTTGAAAGACTTGCGTGAAGAAGTGGGGGTCGGCGTTGAGCCGTAGCATCTGCGGGCTGAGCCGCTGGATGAGGCGCAGGCAGCGCTGCCAGAAGCGCTCCTTGTCGGGCTCCACGAGGAAGGGCTTGAGCGGATAAGATATCTCGTTGCCCATGTAGGAGTAGGCGAGGTAGAGGCAGGTGAGGAAGGCGGCCTGCAGTTCGGCGGCCGACGCCAGCTCGTCCCCGCGCAGCGACTCGCGGCACAGCAGGTATACGAACACCAGGTTGGCGGGCGTAATGAAAGCCTGGTCTTGCCAGCCCTGCAGCAGCAGCGAGCGGTCCACGCCGCGGAACCAGCCCACCAGCTCGCCGGGGCTCAGCTCCTTGAGACGGTAGCAGCGTCTGCACACGAAATCGCCGAGGCAGCGCAGCAGCTCGCCCGTGGACGCCTGCACGATGACCCGCCGCGGCGAGCCTCCGGGCGCTGGCGGAGCCGCCTGCGGGGCTGGAGGTGGTGGCGGCGGCGGCTTTCCCCCGCCTGAGCCTGGTGGCGGGGCGGCCGCGCTGCCCCCCGACGGGGGCTCGCAGGTGGCAGCGGCCGCGGGCACCGTGGGCACAGGCACGGCCAGGGGCTTGGCGGTTCCGCCACCGTCGGGGGCGTCGCGGCCCTTGCGCAGAAGGTTCTCGCGGTTGCGCAGCTGGACCAAAGGGTCGGGACCAGTGGACGCTGGCTTGGGCGTCACCTTTTTGCTGCCTTTCTTCTTCTTTGCCGAGGCTGCCACCAGGCGCTTCCAGGTGAGCGCCGAGATGAGCACGGACGGCCGTTTGAGCCGGCTCTCGCCTTTGCCGCCCTTGCCCACCGGTGGCGCACCGTAGCCCCCCAGAGCCTCGTCCCCCGCGGGCGGCGCCTTCTTTTTCTCCTCCGGCAGCCCTCCCGGCCTCCGGCCCTTGGCCGAGGAAGCAGGGGAAAGCGACAGCACCGTGCCCATCCTGCAGAGCGGGGCCGGCGCCCGGGCCCCGGCGGGAACCGCGGGCGGCGCCGCTGCTGCTGCAGCCCCGGGGGACCCGGCGGTGGGGGGCCTAGCCCCGGCCCCGGCGCGCGGACGGGCGGGGGAAGGAGCCGCTCTGCTGCGCCGCGGCGGCTGCTCTGAGCCGAAGCTGCGCCAGCTGCAGAGTCAGCCCCACCCCTTGGGCCCCTTCTTTCGCCACGCCGCGCCCGCCTCACGCAGCCAATTCTGACTCAAGATGTTTTTGATCGGCAGTTTCTCTGACCAATGGAATTCCTCATGTTAATCTAAAGTCCCGCCTTACCCACCGCCCGGAGTCTTCGGTCCCTAACCTTTACCCAAAAGGGGAAAGGGGGAAATGAGGAAAGGAGAAAGGGAGGGGGTGTGATTCTGGGGTCTCTTTCTCGGCCTGAGTAGTGCGGGGGCGAGGGGGGGATTGAAGTGAGATGAAAATAGCTGTTTCCATCTCTTCCTCCAGGTCCTAAAACCGTGGGTCTGAATGTGTTTTGATACTCTGGGTCCAAGCCGCAGTACAGAAGCCATGGGAACAGCCTTCCATTTGCTCACCTTTGAGTTTATTTAGTAGGCAATATGGCTGTGAGTCGAGACACCCCAGCCGCACCTGCTGGCGTCTCCAATCTGGACGTCCAGTTACGTTCCTCTTCGTCGCCTCCCCATCCCCCAGCACTTCCCTGCTCTGTTAGAGAATGCTAGTGGATGGGACTTTGAGCAATCCCACCCTTCCTCCTTAGCAAGAGGAGTCTTTGATTCCTGGGGTGGGAGCAGGGAGTCTCAAGATAAGTCCCTAATGCTTCCCTACGTGATTCCCTGCATCTGCTCCTGACCCCTGGACAGCTCCTTTTTGATTGGTTGTACCACCAACATATTGATCTCACCCTGGGGTGGGTGATAGATGGTTGGACCCTAGGGAACTCTGCAAATTGGATCAGTTGATGACCGCAGGCTGGGACAGCCAATGGGGCCTTCTGTGTGGTAATAGGCCGGGTCCGGGCTGGAGAGATGGCTCAGAGGTTAAGAGCATTGCCTGCTCTTCCAGAGGTCCTGAGTTCAATTCCCAGCAACCACATGGTGGCTCACAACCATCTGTAATGAGGCCTGGTGCCCTCTTCTGGCCTGCAGTTATACACACAGATAGAATATTGTATACATAATAAATAAATTTAAAAAAAAAAAGACCTGGGTCCATGTTGAGGTGGATTTTAATCGTTAAACAGCGTCTTGCTGCTCAGGTCATCCCACTCCCAGATGCTAGCTAGCTGCTAGACCTGGTGCTGCCGATTTCTCCAGATCCTTCCATTCTCTCCGCAGTGCCCATAGGCCTTTGTCCTAGACTTTGGAGTCTTTCAGCCTTACCTGCAGGTTGTGAGCACCCCTTGTTGTGGACCTGTTCAGTGTACCTTGTAGGACCCTTCTCTCCCAGTCATGCTATAGATTCCATGCCAGGAGTCTCCCAGTTTCTTAGGTGTATCTTGGACGCTGGCATGGGGGGTGAGTTTGGTGGACAGAGAAGTCCCTGCCTGTCGATTTTTCAGAATTGTTCTTGAATGTCTCTCTCTAAGGCACCATCTCCACCAGACCAGCACAACACAAAGACTGCCTGCTGTCGGGATCAGTGTGCACCCACAACCACAGTCCTCTCTGTGTGTGTTTCCTATAGAAAGGCTGTGCTGAGTCCCCTTGGCTTCAGCTTTCCTCTGCAGTCTCACAACCACTGCTCACCCGCCCACTCCCAGAAGCTGAGGTCAAATCTCCCTTCACTACAACCATGGTCACGTACAGACTTGGGTTCTCTCTCTCTCTCTCTCTCTCTCTCTCTCTCTCTCTTTCTCTCTCTCTCTCTCTCTCATTCATTGTGGGGGAGGTGCACCTGCTTGTCACAACATGTTTGGAGGTCAGAAGACAGCTTTGGGAAATCAATTTCTGCCTCCCACTGTACGGATGGTGGGGACCAAACTCAGATCCTTAGGCTGGGCTGTGAGTGATTTTACCGGCTCAACTATCTCACCAGTCCCAATGCGCTCTTTCTCAGTGGGGTCTTTCTGTGCCCTTGAGTTTGCTCTTTATTCTCTTGTGCCCAACCTCTCATTCTCTCCATAGCTATAGGGAAAAGTTCCCTCTTTGTGACTCCTATAACGGGCCCCCCTTACTTCTGAGTCATCCTTTATTTGACACCCAAGGAACAGTTGGCTCACTTGGTATTTAAGGACAGGCCCCACCGAGACTGGGCTATGCTGGCCAAAACCTGGCATGTGAATCTGAACGGCACTCGGGTCCTAGCTCCCAGGGTTCTCTCATTGACATGAGGACTATTGCTGGTACCAGTTAGGACAGGGGCTCTGCACCATGGATCTCACAGGTTGGTGTCCCTACTCTAGGCTGTGACCTTCTGTTATCCTGTTTGTCAGAATCAAGAACTCTTTCCTGTTTCAGAGTCACCAGATCACTGCTTCTGAGAATCTCGTATCCCTTACCCCATCTGAAACTCTCTGGCTTACAGGCACTCCTCTTTCCTGCCCTGATTATCCTCCTGGGTCTCTGAGAACGTTCTATGGTCATCTATCAAGCTCTTTAAATCCCACCTCCTGCAGGAAGCTTTTCTGAACTGACTGAAAGAGTAAGCTAGAAGCACCAAGGAGTGAAAGAGAAGCACATTATACAGGGTAGAGGCCCAGGGGGATAAAGATAGTGGAACCAGGAAGACTTCATGGAGGAGGGAGACTTTAGAGAAGGTCGGTGACTTTCTTGCCACATCTGTAACTATTTTCCTGGTTGCATTATGTTTAGAGCCTGTGTATGATTCATTAATTGTGCTAGTTTCTGGATGTTGTATTTCATCTGACCATTTCCTGTATGGCCTCTGGAACCATGCTGAGAGCAGGCTCCCAGGTTGGCTCTAATACTCTTTAGATGCCAAAGCTATGGCAGCAGGTCTAGACTAGACCAGGAGCTACAAGGCCCAGGACTTACTGATGAACGTCCCCACCAATTTACCTTAGAAAAGCCCCTCACTCCCCTCCCTGGGCAGGTGAGCTAGGAATGTCTCCAAGCCATGCAATGCAAACTCCTTATCCATTTAGCTAACCTTCCCTTCTCCCTTTCTGAGGATTTAGCCTAAAAGACAGGAGCTAGGAGGTACAGTCCAGAGCTTGCCATTTACATGACCTTGGGGAAGTCATTCTGTCTCTCTGAGTCTCTGTTTCTTCATGATAAAACTCGGGAATTTGGCATGTTTTACTTTTATTATCAGATAAGAAATCACTATTAGAAGAATAAGATAGTATTTTAGGAATTGCACAGAAAGAGTTCCTACAGCTTCTTCAATCCTACAGCTCTGATTCCAAATCAAATTCGGCCTAAGAATCTGCTTCTCTCTCTAGCTCCAGCTTCCCCCTAATCTGTTTCTGTCTGCTGGGCTCAGGCTTTGTGTGCACAGCATCCATGTGAGGCCTGTGTGTCTGCAGTTCAGCCTGGGAGACAAGGCAAGTGGAGCTGGAGCTATTAGCAATGCAAATTATCCCTCTGTCCCTAGGAGCTCTACCGGAGACCCTGGAAGGGAGGCTAGCACAGGAAAGGAGGCCCAAGCTGCTTCAGAGTCAGGGTCTGTCTCCCCGGTAAACATCAAACCTGGAGATCCCAGACCCTACATGTTGCGTCCACACATCTTTGAAGGTCTCCTACAAAGAGGCTTGCACGGGTTCTTAAAAGAGCCAGGGTGGAGCTGCAGCCTAGGCATCTGAATGCTTGGAGCCTGCTGCCAGCCCCCAGCTCCCATAAGATCCACCAGCTCCAGTCAGGTTCCCTGGTCCTGAGATGTGCTGAGAGGTAAACCAGCCTAGTCTTCCCTCCCTCCCTCCCTCCCTCCCTCCCCCAAGGGCTTACCTCAGGAGACCTGAGTTGTCAAGGCTCAAAGCCTTAGGGAGGTGAACCCCTCCTAAAATAACAAAGTAGAGTGAGAGGGGACATGCCTGGGGAGGACAGGAAACTGACAGGGGAGGTGGGCTAGCTGCCAGGAGCTCCCCGTTCTCACCTCTGTCCTTAATAGGAGGCTGTGTTAGAAGGACTTGATTAAGGAGCCCACATAAAGGTTCCTTAGAACGGGGAATAGAATTGGGAACATGGAAAAGGAATGTGATACTCTGGGATAGAGAAGGGACCAATGCTGAGCTAGGGGAAGATGCAGAAGAGGGAACAGAAAAGGTTGCAGGTAAGTGTAAGCTCCATTGCCCTGCCATGAACTCTGGTCTTTCGGTGATGGAAGAGGGAGTCATGTCCTCCTCCTTATTACCTACGTGGGCCTCTCTCATCCTCATCCCCATTGCTAACCCCAACTGCCTGGGTCCTGTCTTGACCTTCCCTTGGCTTCCTAGTCTTCGAAGCTCTACCCAGCAGTTTTCTCTTAGCTCACCTCCTGCCTCCAACCAAGCCCCTTCTTAGCCTTCTCTCCTTTGCCCTGCACCCCAAGCATCCCCCCCACTCAATCTCCTCACTGCTCCCAGGATAGCACTACAGATGCATGAGCAGATCAAGAAGGGCGGGGGTTGGTGGCTGTTGCTCGGCTGAGATATTCTTAGCCTGTCTGGGGGCTGGAGCTGGAATCAGCGTTTCCATCTCAACCAGGCAGGTGGCTGCTAGAAGCTGCCTCTGCGGCTGGATCTTCATCCAGGGCAGCGTCCCTTACCTTCTCCCCATTCCACTCACTGAGAACAGCCCTTCGGAGAAGCCTACCTTCCCATCCCTGTGTCCTCAGCCAGGAGGCTCCCAGAGAGATACACAAGCCCCACTTCTAAGGACTCTTAGGAAGAAATGAGCGACCTTGAGAATGGTCCCAATGCATCCTAGAGCAGCACACAGACTTTTTGGTGCCCTCAAGTCCACTTCTGCTCCACAACAGTCCCTGAGGGAATTTGGTCTCTTTCTTATCTTGGTTTACAGGGATCTCTCCTGACATGGGCTGACCTCTGGGGTCCAGTGTACCTATGATACTGAATATGAGACTCACTGGCCCAGACTTCTCTTTTAGCACAGTGAGCAGCCAGGAAGAAACCTAGCTGATTCCTTCACAAATAGCTCAGAAATTGCCTGTCCTCTTAAAGGAGACAGAGACTCCGGTGTGAGTTTCAGACTCGCTTGGGTCTAGGTTCTAATCCAGTGGTTCTAATCCACCTAGGAGGTGCAACCTCCAGAAATTGTCTTAATTCCCTTGAGATCTATAAAATATAATCGAGAGCTATTGTAAATTTTCATTCTTTTTGTTTGATTTTTTTTTTTTTTGACAGGGTCTCACTTTGTAGCCCTGGCTGGCCTGGAGCTTAGGTGCACAGACCAGGTGGGCCTCCAAATCACCGAGAGCCACCTGTCTCTGCCTCCTGCACTCTAGGGTCTGAAGTGTACCTCACACACCCAGCCATGCTATCTTGTAAAGTTCTGCAATGCATGTGAATGACATGTGCTTGGTGTTCAAAAGTGTTATGTATGTTATATGACCTCCATTTCACAGACCAGAGAAAGTCTGCCGGGCTCACACCACGAGCACGCATTTCTTCACTGTCATTTTTCCCTTATTAGGTCCTTCTCTGTTAAAATGGTGGAAAGGAATGCACTATTGTTCTTGTTTTTTGTTTGTTTCTGAAGCCAGATTATATGGCTGTAATTTCCTCTTAGCTAGTGCACTGACAGGCACCACATCTTGGACTTTTCTTGGGAGGTTGTTTGATTTGACTCGTGGGGTTATCGACTGTTGACTGTTTGTCTGACCCTAGTAGCCTCGTCTGGTCCCGCTGCGGCCCTTTAGCTCTATGAACCAGCACTGTTCCGGGCACTACCTTCACCCTGTCTTCTATTTAGAAGGTGTTCTTCACATCCCACAGCCTCTCCAAAGATCTCCACACGCACTGGAGAACCTGTTCTGCTTTCCAAGGGCTTGGAGCAAGATATTCTGCAAACTTAGGAAATTCATGTGGATAGTAGACTACTTGAAACACTTGAGTCTATAAAGTATTGGGTACGTAACATAAACACACACACATACACACACACAAACAGGGTCCAGGCTACGAAAGAGGTACAACACGGACCACGGAGACTGAAAACATGGCAGTAAATAGCAGTGCAATGACCTGCACCCTGGGATCATTTGCAGAGGCCAGGCTTTAATGACCCGCTAATCCTGCCCATCCCCCTCTCCCCTCAACATTACAGCTAATCTAACTCCTGCGTGCCCTACATTCTCATATGCAGGAGTTCCAGCAGACTTTTAAGGAATGTCTAGTTCCCTCACTTGATGCTGGGTCCCCTTCAGGCCACAGTTTTCTTGTCCAGTTCGGCAACACCCTGCCCGCGGTAACAAAGGCCCTACTCCCTGAGGAAGGTATCAGTGAGTAGCTCACGTGGAGGGCCCTGATGGGCCTGCTAATTGCTTCAATACCTTGTCTGCATAAAAGTCATTTGTATTTGCCTCTTAATTTGTTCAGCATTAAAGGCAAGTGGGGGATGGGCTTTGAAGCAAGTTGTTAGTTTACACTTTCCTCTTCCAAGTTCCAAAATAGGAAAATTCTTTCCCCACCTCCACCCAAGATAAGGTCTTATCATAAGCCCAAGATAACAGGGTTACTATCACTGTGACCAAAAGCAACTTGGGAGGAAAGGATTTGTTTGGCTAACACTTCTACATCACAGTTCATTATCAAAGGAAATCAGGACAGGAACTCAAACAAGGCAGGAACCTGGAGGAGGCAACCTGCACCGTGGAGGGGAGCTGCTTACTGGCTTGTTCCCCATGGCTTGCTCAGCTGGGTTTCTTATAGAACCCAGGACTCCCATCCCAGGGTTAGCACCACCCACAATGGCCCGGGCCCTCCCCCATCAAAAACTGATTAAGAAAGTGCCATACGGGCTCACCTACTGCCTTATCTTATGGAGGCATTTCCTCAATTGAGGTTCCCTCAGATGACACAAGTCTGCGTGAAGTTGAGATAAAGCTAGCCAACACGCCACCTCACTTTGCTAAGGACTATTTATTACTTCTTTATTTTTATTTTGAGGTATGAGAATCAATTCCAGGATCTGCCAATGCTAGGCAAACACTCTACCACTGAGTTCATGACCATGGCTCTCAAGACAGTCTTTCATGCTGACCTCCTTTGCTTGAAAGCACGCCTAACTTTATAAACTGGATGTTTTCATTTGCTTGTTTGTTTGCTTGCTTGCTTTCAAAAGAGGGTTCATCTGTGTAGCTCTGGCTATCCTGGAACTCACTCTGTAGACCAGGCTAGCCTCGAACTCTGTCTCTGGGATCAAAGGCATGCACCACACCACCTGGCTGAATTAAGGTTTTTAACAATACTGCCCAGCAAAACGCCCTGAGGGAGGTGTGCAAAAATACGGCTTTTCAGCTCCTCTTCCAGACTAGAGAAATATCATTTATCTAGGCTAGTTCAAATACAGAACAACTGAAGGAAAAGGCTAGGAGAGAGAGACTGTATTCCACTTGTCTCTCTGGAGGGTACCATTATCCCCTGCTGCCCATTCGGATCAGCATATCCTGTCCTAATTTGCCTTCAGGAAGTCACTTCTTCCAGATTCTCAACCCATGTGATTTACTTGAGATTAAACCCACCAAAACCCCAAAGGTTGAGTCCTGCCAGGTACCAAGCCACCTCTTATGCCCATCTCAATGGTTCCGGGTTCTGTCCAGCATCTATCTGTTTGGAATCTTCACTGGGTCCCAGTGCCCCTTCCTCACACTAAAAGCTTTGGCATAGAAAAGCCATGTACAGAATCAATCTTCCTTCTGGGCCATTGCCAGGTTGCACGCCAGAGGTGTCAGCTTCCTGTTCAAGTAAGTAATTTGATGCTTCCCCCTGCATAATACTTCTGAATCCCATGTACCTGCCAGCCAGCACTGGCTGTGGTCACAGAACCATTTGTTGTCCTTAGGGCTATTAGCACAGAGCCTCTGGGGGCAGGGGATAGGTGGATTTGGGCTTGAAGCCACCCCAGAGTCCTCATCCAAGATTGCTCGTCTGGTTTGCATCTGGGGAGTATCTGAAGGTTTCCATCAACACAGAGCTACCTAGTTTCAACATGGGCCATCTCTGTTTTTGTTTTATTTTAACCCCCACCCCACAGTTATTTACTTTGATGTGGCTTGTGAACTAGGCTACCATAGGCCAATAATTTCCTATCCAATCTCTGGAAGTCTATGGGTAGGTAGTTATGGTTGTAGTTTGAATCTTGGTTTTGTTGTTGAGAGGTTTTTATTTTTATTTGTTTGTTTTTTTTATTTTGTTTTTGTTCTTGTTTTTTTGAGACAGGGTTTCTCTGTGTAACAATCCTGGTTGTCCTGGAACTCACTCTATAGACCAGGCTGCTTTGAACTCACAGAGATCCACCTGCCTCTGCCTCCCAAGTGCTGGGTTTAAGGATGTGTGCCACTACCGCCAGGGTTAGATTGAATCTTAAATGTTCTCCTAAATCTGATGAGTTAAAGGCTTGGTCCACAGAACAGTAGTGTTAGAAAGTGGTGGAAACATTAATTAGTAGGACTAGTGAGATATCTCAGCTCACTGGAGACAATCTTGGAGACAATAAGGGACTCCAGTCTTTCCATTTCTGTTGCTTTCCCACCATAAGGTGAGGTGATTGATTTTGCTCTAGGCCATGATGTGTCACCACACACGAAACAAAACAACCCAAAACCAGGCCAAACCTATCATAGATGAAGGCCTTAAAACTCTGATGCAAATGAATGTTTTATAGCTTATCAGTTGACTATCTCAATTCTTTGTTGCATTAACAGCAATTTGGTTAACACCAGCATCCATTCATATTTTTTTCCATTTTTTCTACTCAGTCAATACAATTTGAGTTTTAAGATTGAAATGTTCAGGGGCTGGAGAGATGGCTCAGAGGTTAAGAGCATTGCCTGCTCTTCCAAAGGTCCTGAGTTCAATTCCCAGCAACCACATGGTGGCTCACAACCATCTGTAATGGGCTCTGGTGCCCTCTTCTGGCCTTCGAGCATACACGCAGACAGAATATAGTATACATAATAAATAAATAAATATTTAAAAAAAATTGAAATGTTCATTTAGTAAATTAAAATTGGTTTATAAACTGATCCTATTGGTATGGAGCTCTCTCTCTCTCTCTCTCTCTCTGTGTGTGTGTGTGTGTGTGTGTGTGTGTATGTGTATATTGTCTTAGTAGATATCCCAAGCAAGCACTCTACCACTAAACTATATCCTGAGCCCCCAATTCGTTGTTATTTTTTTGTGCATGTGCATGTATGTGGTATATGTGCAAGGGTGTGTGCGCACGTGCGTGTGTGTTGCGTGTGGGGGGGTATGGGTGTGTGCCTGTGGAAGCCAGAAGTCAATGTCAGGTGTTAGTCAGAGAGCTCTGAGGATCTGCCTAGTTCCGTGTGGTTCCCTCAGCACTTGGATTACAAGTTTGTATTATTTCCACACTCAGCCTTTTTAAACGGGAGCTGGGGATCTGAGCAGCTACCCACACTTGCATGGCAAGCACTTTACCACTGACCTCCAGTATTACTTCCTGTGAGGCTTCTGTACCTTTTCCAGGTTCTGGAAATAGCACTAATCTTCCCGCAACCCTACTTCTTCGGTCTCCAGTTCCACACTGCTCTCCCTGCTATTTTTTCATTATCTGTTTTTTCTCCTTGGAATACTCTTTGTGTTGGGGTTTGGGTCTACTTTGCTGTCTTTTTCAAGTTTTGGTCAAAAGTCACAGCGCACGCATGTGTGCGTGTAGACGTGTGGGCATGGGTGCACACACACATTAGACGGGAACTCAACCTTGGGTGTCGTTCATAGGAGCTGCCCACCTTGTTTTGTGAGATGCAGGCTTGGTTGGCTGGTCAGAGTGCCCAATGGATGTCCATGTCTCACTGAGAGGGGAAAAGGAGAACCAAAGTAGAACCGGAACTACCACTGGAGAGGGAAAAGGGGAGATCAAGTGTTCCTTCTCTGGGGGCGGGAGTAGTTTAAATAGCATGTGGGAGTGGTCTTGACCTTCCCCTGGGAAGGGGTCAATATTTGGTGAGCTTTCTTGGAGGTGGAGTTTGGACTGTAGCCACTCCCAGAGGAGTGTCAGGAGCCAATTTCCTCCTAAAATCATTACAGGAACCATCACCCTGGGGAGTCTGCAGAGAACCCCACACCCTTAATTGTGTTAGGAATAGTTCTATTGACAGAGCCTACCCCACACCCAAATTGGCTGTTAATGAGAGCTATCTGTAAGCGGAACCCACCCCACATTCCAAACTATCTAGGGATCTAGGTGTGTCAACTCGCGACTTCTTGGCCTACAGTGACCTGACCAAAGACAACCTCCTGCCTACGTGACCAACTCGGACCATGTGACCAACATGAACCACGTGGCAAGAGCCCAGGCCCCTGCACCCACCCCCCAACTCTTTACCCTATAAAAGTTGTACCCCGTCTCTAATAAACAGAGGCTTTGACAAGAATTCTCGCTTAGCCTCATTCCGCTTTCCTAGCCCATGTCTTCCAGGTAGTGCCTCTCTGTGACCCTGGAATAACTGATTGCAGGGTGGGTTACAACCCCTAGACTGAGTAGCCCACCCCAAGGCAATCGACAGAGGAGGGGGCTTGAAATGGAGCTTTCCACCCAACATTTCAAAATGGATGTTGGAGCGGGGCTGGGGTAAAGCCCTCCAATCAAACATTCCAAACTCTCTGAATAAAGGGATGCCAGGGAACTGAGGTGACGCTTTTAACCAAACATTCCAGACTCTTTTTGGATAAAGGGGGTACCAGCTCAAGTCTGGTTACTTCCTGTGACGGTCATGGGGCAACGTGGGAGAGGGGAGAGCTGGGAGTTAGTGGGCTCGCGCTCAGCAAGAGGTGTGGCCAGAGCGACATTTGGTTTACTGTCATCCTGGAGACCTCAGGCAGTTGTTCTTTGAGGGAGAGGAGAAGGCAGGTGCTGTGGGAGCTACTTCCGCTCCTTCAGCCAATAGCCTTTGAGATACCAGTCCACTTGGGCGTGGTCTCTTGTACTTTAATGCAGCTGTAAAGCACGCGCTCCCTCTCTTGCTTCTGGCTCTCGCTTCCAGCTACTAGACTCTGTTCCTGTTCCCTGTCCATGCAGAGGACTGTGATCTAGGACAGTGATCTGTAAGTTTCTCCTAAATAAATAGCTCTTTATTAGTCATAATTCTGAACTAGTGTGGGATTATTTTTTGACTTCTGACATCAGGCGGGTGGCTAGGAGAAAAACATATTGTGACTATTGGCCCTATGAATGGGACTAGCCATGGGAAGTCATTAACTGCCGGAAAGAACGGGATAGAGAAGTGCCCTGGTTGTACAGGAGAGGCTCGGGTGAATAAGTGAGACATGAGAGCAGATATGCTTTTTAAAACCAGATTTTAGGGGGCTGGAGAGATGGCTCAGAGGTTAAGAGCACTGACTGCTCTTCCAGAGGTCCTGAGTTCAATTCCCAGCACCCACATGGTGGCCCACAGCCATCTGTAATGAGATCTGGTGCCCATTTCTGTCATGCAAGCATACAGACAGACAGAACACTGTATACATAATAATAATTAAAAAAAACAGATTTTAGTTGATAGGTGTCCTTTTGAGCCAGGAGAGTTGGTACCAATGGTGAAGTCCCAGGAGCTGGTGCAGGTGTTGGCGTTGTCTGGAGGGCCATTTGTAAGTTGGTCTTGGCCCAGACAGCAGGAGCGACCTGTAAAATATGCTTGAAAATGCATGGGGTTAAAATAGGCTCTGGAGCCTGTTAGTTTTTACCAGACCAGATTTCTTGATAAAGCAGCAGAATTTTTAGGAACCTGCAGGTATCTCTAAAACAACTAGACAGGAACATTTTAGATGACAATTAAAGGGAATTGGGAACTCTGGATCTCTGAAGATACACCTGAAACCTGTTAATCCTGGACTATGAAGCCTGTGAAAGAGGCACATCTGTCTGTATTTTTCTCAGGAAATTTAACAAATGAAGTAATGAGTTAAGTCATCAAATGTCATTAGACAGATCTGGGAGGGATACATGAGCAGAAATGAGACAGCTTTTTTAGCTACGCAGGCAACCTCAAGTCTCTCCGTAGTCCTTGGCAAACACCAGCCTTCGAAGCAGTGCTTGTCATTAGCTGCTGAATCCAGGAAGCACGAAGATTTTCCTGTGGGGGGAAGACCTAGTCTACCTGTCTTGAGACAATCGATTCCTGGTGCGGTGGTCCAGGAAGTTGATGAAGTAGAAGACCATTTTTTTGCTGTGTGGGTGGTTTTTGCCATATCCAGAAGCAAGTGGAAGGTCTTCTGTAACCAAGCATCTTCCTGGAGGAGCTGTAGGATGCTGCAGGAGCTGGCATGTCTCTGTGTTAGAAGCTATTTTGTTAAATGCCATACTCTCAGATCTGTAAAGGCACCTGAGAATTGGGTACCATTACCTGTTAGTTATATTTAAACTAGACATATAGGTTAAATTTGACATGTACTTTACCCAATTAGTTACAGCTTACCAATGGTAGTAAATGAAGAAATTAAAAGGACTATTTTAATAAGTCAAAGAATATTAGCACACATGGGTACCCTTACCCAAGATGGCAGTGAGGTCAAAATAGTGGCTACCCATGTGTTTGTATTTTTTAGAGCTGTCGTAATCTGGAGTTATATGTTTTACAAGTCTTAAAACACGCACACATACACACAGAGAAATAAGACAAAATAAGACAAGCATACTATGGAAACACCCCCCCCACACACACACACATAGACATAAAAGCATAGTGTGGCCACATTATTTTAACAGACAAGACAAATAAAACTTTTTTTTTTTTTTAGGAACCTGTGTCAGCTGACCAACTTAAAAATCCTGGTGTAGGCAGCAGAAACCAGGGAAGCACATAGGTGGTCCCATTAAGGACCAGATTAGCAAACCCTGTCAGAAGGAACAGAAACAAAGGATGAACACCTATACAGTTTTAGAGTGGAAAGACGGTGTGGGGGGGGGGGGGAGAATCCAGATCCATCGTAGAGAGTCCCAGTGTGACCAGATTAATGCCAGGAATGGAGACAGACAAACAGGTAGAGAAAAGGGGAGGGGAGTGGGAGCAGGGAGTGCAGCATCCAGAAAACAGGGGCTTTTGGAGCCTTGTTTGTTTTATGTTAGGTGTTAGCCCCAATTTAAAAGGATTTTTGTAAAAATCAGCCCAAGGGCATTAGAGGGTCTGGCTTTGAATTGCAAGAGCCCATTTCCACAAGTCTATGCCAAGACTTAGAACTCAATGCCTATCACAACATGTCTACTGTGATCAGACTCTTGATTCAAAAATAGAGGGGCGTGAGAAATGTGTGAGCAGACCTCTCCATCCCACACAATGTCACCTCAGCAAGGACTGCCGTGCCGTGTGGGGTCAGGGGCCTGGCACAGACCGTAGTTTCCACAGACGCCCTAACAAACAACAAACATAAAGGTAACGGGCCCTGGGCCCTAGCGGCATGTACCTGAAAAGGGGGAACTCACTAAGATGAAGCCGACCTTAGCCTGGTGGAGAGCATGGGCGAGAAGGGCGTTTTCCAACAGGTAGCCCTGGGCCAGTGGGGAAAACAGCCCCCCCAACATTGGGACCTCCATATGCTAAGTTTTTCTAGCTCACAAACCTCTCCACTGATGTAATAATTCAAATCAAACCAGATCAAACAGAATTAGAAGATGCTCAGGTTTAATGGATGCCAGCGCTCCCAGGTGTCCCCCAGAAAAACACGGAGAGATGAAAAGGAGAACAGGAACAGTGGGGTGGGAAAAGGGGAGACCACCATGCCTGGCTTTTTTTTTTAAATATTTATTTATTTATTATGTATACTATATTCTGTCTGCGTGTATTCCTACAGGCCAGAAGAGGGCACCAGACCTCATTACAGATGGTTGTGAGCCACCATGTGGTTGCTGGGAATTGAACTCAGGACCTTTGGAAGAGCAGGCAATGTTCTTAACCGCTGAGCCATCTCTCCAGCCCCCCATGCCTGGCTTTTTAATATGGGTTCTGGGGACAAAACTTGGGTTCTCATACTCGCCTGGCTAGCACTGTGAGAAACTGTCTCCACAGCCCTAAGAGTCATCACCTTCATATCTATTTTCATTTGATTTATGTGTATGTGCGAGTGTCTGCCACATGCGTGAAGGCACCTGGAGACCCGAAGACGGCATCTGATCCCTGGAGCTGAAGTTACAGGTGGTCGTGAACCACCTGACATGAGTGTTAGGAACCAAACTTGGGCCCTCTGGAAGCACTCTTAGCTGTTAAACCATCTTTCCAACTCCAAATTTACCAACTCAATGCTGGTCACCCCCACCCCCATCAGCCTTCTACGAACTGAATAACGCCCCTCCCCAACATTGCTATGTTAAGGCCCGATTCCCAAAGTGACAGTACTTGGACACCGAGACTTTGGAAGCGAGTTAGATGAGACTGAGCAGCCTCATCAGAGGGGAGCCCAGAGTCCCCACCACCATTATACTGTGGGAACACAGTGAGCTAGTCAGAACCCAACCATGCTTGCAGCTCCCCAGTAGGTAGCTTTGCCCGCTGAGCCATCTTGCTGGCCCTCTACCAAAATGTTTGTGGCAGGGTCTCTCACTGAACCTGAAACTCGCCGATTGGGTAGACAATGCCGCCCAGAATTGTGAGCACATCTGTGAACTCTTAGCTCTTACACTGCTCATTTAATCAGTATAAAAAACTTTTGCTAGGACCGAGAACCCCAGTGAGTTACATGTGGCCAAGGCTCCGGCTACTGCGTTTTGTGTTGTCTTCTTCCCAGGGCAGAGCCACTCTCTGGATATCTCATTAGGAACTGGGCATCTATGTCTTCCTAGGTTTGGTGACACCGGCCACCATCATCGCCACTGCTCAGAGCCCCAGCCTATCCTCAAAAGCTCTGCGGCTTTTCCTTGACAGTCCTCCCCCTTGAAGTTATGTTTTCACAGAAGACAGGCCCAGAGCCAGCCTGGAGCTAAGATCTGGAGCGTGGACCTTCCCCAAGGTGAGGCAAAGGGACGGTAACAAGCAGATTTGAGGCCCCACTCCTCCCTAAGGGACAACTGGAAGCTACTGGGGGAGTAAGAGTCATTTTCATCAGTGGTGTGACCTCTGGTAAGTTGCCCATGCTCCAGGAAATATCCCCCTCCCACGGTGAGGTCTTGCTGGAAAGCGGGGGGCGTTCTGAGAGATTGGAAGGGAAATAGAGGTGAAGATCATGAAAATATACTATATGTGTGTGTGCACGCATGTATGTGTATATATATGTGTGTGTATATATACATATATATATGAAATTGTCAAAAAATAAAAACAATTTTGAAAGGTTATTTTTCCTGGTTTTATGATGTTTGTGGTATTTATCCACTTTTTAAAATTTATCATTTATTACCATTCCTTTTCTCATACTAAATATTAAACATTCCTGCCTAATTTTACACTCACAATTTTATGATCTTTCTTCCAAAAATATTTTTACTTATGTGTTGACAATTTTGTACACATATTTAATGTGTCTTGATTATATCCACCCCCCCAACTCTTCTCTCCCACTCTCCCCAGCCTCCCCTAACACCTGCCCCTCCCACATTCATGGCCTCTTTTTCTTCTTTATATAACTCACTGAGTCCAATTAGTACTGCCTGCAAAAGCATGGGTAACCCACCAGTGGCCATACTCCTGAAGAAAAAGTGGCTCTTCTTCCTGCACCAGCCACCAAGTGCTCAGTGACGGGTGGGGCCCTATGGCATCCTCTCTCATCCATGACAGAATTGGTGACTGGCTTTCTCTCGTGCAGACCCCTGCAGCTGCTGTGAGTTCGTGGGTAAGATGGCCATTGGGTCATGTCTAGAAGATGGCATTTCATAGTGCTCCTCCATAGCCTAGGTTCTCACACTTACTTTTTCCTTTTTCTGCCATCTTTTCTCATGGCGTTCCCTAAGTCCTGTGGAGGTAAGGGTGGGGGTTGATACAGATGTTCCATTTACGGCTGAGCTCTCGATAGTTACTTATTCTCCGCACTTTGCCCAATTATGAGTCTATTATTTGACAGCCATCCAGTGCAAAAAGAACTCTCTGACTAAGGTTGAGGGGTAACGAATCCCTAAATATTTAAAGGCAGTTTGACAATATGTCAGTTTAGCAAAACGATAGTAGCCGGTTTCCCCCACGAGATCCTCCATGTCTTCCCCAGCCATGGGCTCTACCAGGTGAGTTCCTGGCTGTGGAGCAGGCCTCAGATCCAATCAGAAAGCAGTCGGTTACCTAAGAGTCACATCACTACCGCGCCATGGACGCATCTTTCCCGGAAGGTCAGTTACTGTGGCGTGGACGGTCCATGACTGGATGCGTCCATTGACCTCTTTTCTCCCTGCAGCCTGCACAATAAAGCTAACCAGCAGTGAAAAGCTTCCAGGTCAGTTTCTACTTGATTTCTCTGCCCTGCAACCAAACTATGTTGTATCTTGAACAACAGGACCGTACCATCTAGTGATGGCAGATAACCAAGAGCAGTGTTAATAGCCTCTGTTGTCCTAGGGATCCTCTGTGCCTTTCTGATCAATATTTCGTAGGAAGATGGACCATACCTGACACTGACATTTTCATTTAATAACCACTGTCTTCTAGAAGAAGCATTGTCCACCCATTCAGGTAATTCAACGCCTTTAAAAAATTATATATTTACCGGGCGGTGGTGGCGCACGCCTTTAATCCCAGCACTCGGGAAGCTGAGGCAGGCGGATCTCTGTGAGTTTGAGGCCAGCCTGGTCTACAAGAGCTAGTTCCAGGACAGGCACCAAAAACTACAGAGAAACCCTGTCTTGAAAAAAAAATTAAAAAAAATTATATATTTAAATTAATTTACAAAATAATGGGTTTCCATAAACCTTTTATACATACTTAACTTAGTTATCTTACCCCAAACTCCCTGCTAAACTCTGTTTAAAGAGGTCCTTGAGATTGTACAACATTCAAGTTCTTTAAAACTAACCCTTGTGCTAATAAGACAGAGGCAGCACCTGAAGAAATGACTCCATAGTTAAGAGCACTTACTGCAGAAGGACCTGAGAGAGGCTTCTCTTTGCAGTAGACGATGAACACAGAGAGCCATAACTGGCCAAAGTATGGAGAATAGAGACAGGGGTTATGCTCAGTCTTAAATGGGACACCTGTATCAATTCACTGCCTCCCAGGGCTCAGGGATCATTTCAGAAGAGGGGGCTAAAAAGGGAATAAGAGCCAGAGGTGGTGGGGACTACAGATAGTGTCCCCCAAGCCCAGTGGGGCAGCTACACAGATGAACTCACACTGATGTGGCAGTATGTACAAGTGCCATGTAAGCTCAGTCCTCAGTCAAATCCCAGCGTGGAGAAGGGACACAAAGATAAAGTGTCACCCTTAGCAGAGGAACTACTGGCAATTGGAAGCTACTGGAAGACGGAGGCAGTTTTCTTTAGGAATGCAGTCTCCGTCAGTTGACCACACTGCAGGGGACGGCCATATATCCAAGAAAATGTGGGCAGCACAAACTGAACTTGATGGGGGACAGATGGGCGAAATGAACTGGGTGGATAAGGAAGGGAGGGTAACTCTAGGAGACATTGAGGAAGAATGAATGATCCAAAAATAGTATACAAGTTCTCAAAGAACTAATGGAAAATGATCTTTGTATCTAATTGATTATGTGATCTAACTGAATCTGGGGTACCAAAACGCATCAAATACAGTTGGGCATTGATGGTGCACACCTTTAATCCCAGCACTCGGGAGGCAGAGACAGGTGCATCTCTGTGAGTTCGAGACCAGCCTGGTCTACTAAGAACTAGTTCCAGGACAGGCTCCAAACCTACAGAGAAACCCTGTCTTGAGAAAACAAAACAAAACAAAAAAAGCAAACAACAACAAAAATTTTCATCTTCTTTAGGGCTGAAAAAATCCTATTATGTTTGCATGCCATGTTTTCCTTATCTATTGCTCTGCTAGGTGGGCTCCATGACTTAGTTATTGTCACAAATGTTTCAGCAAACATTTCTGTGCAAGTGTCTCTGTGATATGTGGGTGCATGTCTTAATTACTTGATGTGTTGAGAGTAAACTGGCAACGGGACACCCTGTGACCCTCAAACACTCTCCTTTGAGTTTCCTTACTGTCTTAGTTCCTTCCAGGCCCTATAACAGGATACAAGAAACTAGACCGTTTATCACATCAGAGGCTTACTTCCCATGGTTCCAGAGGCTCTGACAGACTCCATGTCTTCCTCATGGATGGTCATCTTTCCGCTTATCTTCACACGGAGGAAGGGAAGGTGATTTCTAAGCTATCTTTCATAAAGGCACTAGTCTTACTCATGAGGGCCCTACCCTCATGACCTCATGATTTCCCAGAGACACTGCCTCTTTAGACAACTGTCTTGGTGGTCAGCATTTTAATGTGTAGATAACAAGAAGGGGCATAAACACTGAATACCTTCCAAAGACTTTCTCATGCTAACCACAGGGCCACCACCAAAAATCAGGAACTTAATGTTGATGCATTACTTCTCAGAAACTTGCAAAACACCTCCAGATTTTTCCAATTTCACCAACTGCCCATTAATGCCCCTTTCCATGTCTGGAGAAATAAGATGAAATCTACATTGCGTTTAGCTGTGTCTTTCCCCTGGTGATCTTAACCTTAGTGTTTGATGAACATGGTCTCGGCTAGCTCCTTGGTTAAAAAGATACTTCTTTCCCCGCTTTGAGACTGTATTCCATTCCTCATAAAATGTTTGAATTAATTAATTTATTTATGTCATTGAATTTACGGATCTGTTTTATACAGTGTGTTATAGCCTGTTACTATCTTTATTTCCATGTTCAGATTGTCCCAGATTTAGCCAATGGGAGCTCCTTCGAGCTAGCTCCTATGCTCCTTTGATAGAATAGATAAAATTCTTTGAATCTTTGAACACTTTTATTCTGACACAGTAAGATATTCTAGGCTTATCTTATAATTTCCCTGTTTCAGATCCGGAACCAGCCATTTCTCTGAAGAAACCTAGTTTCTGCTAAGGAGGGGGAAAAAAAAGAAGAAAATTAGAAACAAATATTCGGCTGTTATATGTGTCCATGGCCATAGGAGTGCTGTCACTTTTAGCCCCTTTAAGTGGCAAAGCTATGAAATACTGAAGTGGCTCCCCCCCCCAGTGTGTGTGTGTGTGTGTGTGTATGTGTGTGTGTGCACGCGTGCACGCGTGTGTATGTCTCTCTGTGTGTCTCTGTCTCTCTGTGTGTGTGCGTGTGTGTATGTCTCTGTGTCTCTCTCTGTCTCTCTGTGTGTGCATGTGCGTGTGTCTCTGTCTCTGTCTCTCTGTCTGCTGTCTCTTTCTGTCTGTCTCTCTCTCTCTGTCTCGCACACACACACACACACACACACACACACACACCCCTCTACATCCGCTTGGACACATTGGAAACTTTACATCCTGACTAAACTCTGGGACTCTATCTATGGTTATCCCTCTTGTCTTTTTCTCTGCTGTGACTTCTTTCTCCAGCAGTGAGAACCCAGCCCCCAAGTCCTCAGTCTGTTTGCTCACAGCATCAATTCCTTTCTACAATTCCTGTCTTGTCTTGTCCCTACTGTCCTTCTTCCCCAGCCTTTCCACGTGGGTTCTGATGTTGTGGATTCTTTGGAAGTGATGGCAAAGCCTTTTTCAGCTCTTAGTGGGTTTAACTCTGCATTGCTAGAGTGCCAACCACGGGTCATTAAAGCCACCTGAAACTAGTGGCTTCTGAGTTGTCTCAAAAAAATAAAGAAATTTGGATAAGAAGAAGAGTGAATGGAGAGCCGGGCGGTGGTGGCGCACGCCTTTAATCCCAGCACTCGGGAGGCAGAGGCAGGCGGATCTCTGTGAGTTTGAGGCCAGCCTGGTCTACAGAGCTAATTTCAGGACAGGCTCCAAAACCACAGAGAAACCCTGTCTCGAAAAACAAAAAATAATAATAATAATAATAAAAAAGAGTGAGTGTAGGAGGCGCTACAATGAAGAAGCATTGGTATGCTCCTCTGTCTAGTTGTCTTTTATGGATCTTGTGATGGGAAGTGGATGGAGACTGAGTAATATCTCCTGGAACTGAACATGTTTGTTTTTTTGTTGTTTGTTTTTGTTTTCTGAGACGTGATTTCTCTGTGTAGCTCTGGCTATCCTGTCTAGATAAGGTTGGCCTTGAATTCAGAGGTATCCCTGCCTCTGCCTCCCTAGTACTGGGATTAAAGGTGTGTGTTACCACTACCTAGGATAAATGGTCATTTTTCTGTTTATTGAGTCCACGCACTCTATGCATACTCTGTAGGCCCAACACAATTACTCCTCCATTCAAGGAAGCGGTCATGTATGTGCACTATGTGGCTAGCTCATGGTCCACCATGATCAACCTTGGTCCCTGACCTTACTTTCTAAAGGATACTCTCTCCTGTCTCACTGACACCTGTGCTGGGTCATGCACGATGGGAAAGCTCTCCTGTGCTCTCAAAGAGTTAAACGCTTTTTGCCATAGACGGCTCCTTCCTCTGTACATGCTGGTAACCATGTTCCCGGGCCTTGGCATCCTGAACGGTACCGTGTCCAGATGATGCTGTCCACACCCCACACAGGCTCCTACACCCAGGCCAGGCTACCTGCTGTGCAGCTGCCCTCCTTGCCCGCACTCGGGCTCAGACACCATGTACACACCTTAAGTATTTTAACCATAGTGAAACTTTGTTAGATTTCTCCATGATAATTAGGACCAAGACAAAAATGCTACTACTGTTATTTCTAATCAACATTAAACTGAGATCAGAGCTAAAAATAAAAGATATTGAGATGGAATAGAGGAAATAAAATGTGTTTATTATTCAGAGTTTACAGGATTTTGTTTAAGGAAAGTAAAAAGAGATTGGAGAAAAATCAATAATGAATGCAGCAACATCACTAGATACAAGGTCAATATTTTTTAAATTGTATATATAAAACAATAAAACACTGTAACATTTTAATAATATCATTAGCATCCAATATGCATTACCAGCCAGGTCTGATATTCAGGGACCTGGGGCAGAAGGCAAAAGAATCAAAAGCTCAAGGCCAACCCCAGTAATTTATGGGGTTCATTTTTAAGGTTTATATACAAAAAAGGGGGATGCATAGACTGGTACTATACCTTAGAGTGCTTCTCTAGCAAGTGTGAGCTATTAGATAAATCTGGATACTAACTAGATCTTGCAAACCTGGTACACCTGCTACATAGATGCACACACACACAAGGAAGTGAAGGGGTGATGGTTAAATATCTCAATCATTTAAAATTGTTTATATACATTAAATAAATATATTGTTGATTTAAAAGGAAATATATCTATACATAGGGAAATGCTGCCCGCCCCAGAAAAAAAAATCAAAGTAGTCTAAGTAGGAGGGGGAAGTAAACCACGTTAGTAGACAATTAGACTCGAGTGCTAATTTTCCCCAAATTTACCAGCTGATTAAACGATATGCTGAATAAAATCTCAGGGGCTGTTTCAAGCAAGATAGGCTAATTCTAAAATTTCCCTGGAAATCAGAACTGAACTGCAAAGATGACACTGAAGGGCAGGAAGCTGGATTTAGCAATGCGTGACGGCAAGGAAACCAGGCCAAGTTACAGAGCAAGACCCTGTGCCCACCAAAAATAAAGGGAACGGGGAGAGGGTGAAAGGGAGGGAGGGAGAGAAGAGAAAAGGAGAGAGGGAGACAGAAATGGTTAATCTACCAAATATCAAGACTTATAAATCAGTAAAACATCGATATTGTGATATTAGTCCAAGGGACAGTAGTGCAATAGAGAATAGAGTCCAGAAATGATCCCAAAATTTGTGGGTGTTTGGTTCATCCCCTGGTATGTGGCAAATATCCCCAGCACTTGGGGGACTGAGGCAGAATGGTCGTAAGTTCAAAGCCAGCTTAGTCTGTATAGTGAGACCTATCTCGGAGGACTCAAGGAGCCAGGGAGACAGCTCAGCTGGTAAAGGCACCTCCCGCCACGCCTGATGACCGGAGTTTTGTCACACAGCGGATAAAGAGAACTGACTCCCGCAAGGTGACCTCTGACTTGTAGGTGCAAAAGCCACAGCATCTCCCCCAGATAAATAAATATATGGAACAAAACCCCGAAAAATAGGCTGTTCCAGTGCCCTGGGGAATTCGTGTTTAATTTCGTTTGTTTTTGCAATGAGTGTTGCTGGAGCAATTATAAATTTATTGTCTACCTCATACCACAGGCAAAAAATCTATTATAGATAGGTCATAGAGTAAAACATCCCCCCTCCAATACTGAATCCAGGGCCTCCCACTGGCTAAGCAGTGTGTTCCATCACTGAGTTCCACCCTCAAAATTGAGTAAAACTTCTTTAAGGTAACAAAGGAAGATGGATATTCTTATGCCTTGAAAGAGACAAAGACCTCCTTAACAGAATACAAAATCACTAAGTCTATGGGCTTTGTAAGTCGAACTACGCACACTGTAATGACTTCCAGTGGCCACAAGTCACATCTGAGGGCTGGGGATTGAATGGAAGAGTGCCTGCCTACTCTGTGAGGCTTAAGGTTCAATCCTCAGTAAAGGCTGGGTGTGGGGGATAGACATTCCAGAAGTCCTATTTTATGGACCTGAGCTCGAATCCCCAGCATCCAAGTAAAGATTGGGTGTGGTGTCGCATCTGTAATCCTAGCACTGGGGAGGTGGAGACAGGAGGATCCCTGGAACTTGCTGTTCAACCAATCAGTGAGCTACAGATTCAATGAGTGAGACACAGCCTCAAAAAATAAGGTAGTGGGTCAGGATGACTCAGCAGATTAGAGTATTTGTTGCTCTCGCAGAGGACTGAGGCTCAATTCATAGCACCCTTGTGGTGGTTCAGAACCATCCATAACTCCAGTTCCAGGGGACCCAGTTTCCTCTTCTGAATAGGAATACACATGGTACATATACACGCAGGCAAAACATTCATACACATAAAATAAAACTTAAAAATAGGGTGAAGAACAATAGAATAAGTCATCCAAGATCACTTTTGGCCTTCACACACTTGCACATGTGCACATGGACCTGCATGAATACAAGTGAGCACATATATGTGCATCCACCACACATACACCAAAAAAAAAAAAAACCAAAAAACTAAAGAAAGAAAAGAGAAAAAATAAAAAGAAAAGAAAGAATAATAAATAAATCAGAAAGGGTTGGGTGGCAGTGGTACACGCCTTTAATCCCAGAACTCAGGAGGCAGAGGCAGGTGGAGCTCTGTGAAGATTTTATTATTGCTGTTAATTTATTTGTTCTTACTTTATGTACATTAATGTTTCACCTTGATTTCTGCATGAGGGTGTCAGATCTTGGAGTTACAGACAGCTGTGAGCTACCATGTGGGTGCTGGGAATTGAATCCAAATCCTATGGAAGAGCAGTCAGTGCTCTTAACCGCTGAGCCATCTCTCCAGCCCAATCTCTTTGAGTCTGAGGCCAGCCTGGTCTACATGGTGTGTTTCAGGACAGCCAGAGCTATATAGTGAGACTTTGTCTCAAGAAAGAAAATAAAACATCAGGAAAACCCAACCCGACTTTTACAATGAGGTTAAAGACTTGACGAAATTCAGTACTTTACAAATGGAGACATCTAAATGACCCTCAAGCTTTTGAAAAACCACTAAATTTCACTAAGCATTAAGAGAAAAAAATCTAAATTAAAACCACAATGCGGTGCCACTGTTACCCATGAAAATGGCGAGGATAAAAATGGAGTAAATTGGGTTGGAGAGATGGCTCAGAGGTTAAGGTCGCTGACTGTTCTTCCAGAGGTCCTGAGTTCAATTCCCAACAACCACATGGTGGCTCACAACCATCTGTAATGAGGTCTGGTGCCCTCCTCTGGCCTGCAGTCATACATGGAGGCAATACACTGTATTGTATACAAAATAAATAAAATCTTTTTTTTTAAAAAAAAAAAAGTAAACAGTGTCAGGGAGAGCATGAGCAGTGAGACTGCGCCTTGGCTGCTGGTGAGGGTGTAACTGGCACTGCGGACACTCTCAATGCGCTCTCTAAAGCTCTCGTGTGTGTAGCCCATGAGCCAGCATTTCCACGCCCAAGTTTACAACCCACAGAAGTGCATGCTTATGCACAAGACACACGTCACAATGCACTTAGCAAGGAGCACTAAGTATCTCCCCATGATAAATTATACTGATGCCAATTATTTTAGCTATCTATTGTTGCATAAGATAAAAATCAGCTCAAACTTTTGTGGACCTAGATGGTAGCTTTTAATTTTTTATTTCTTTTGGTTTTATGTGTATGAGTACACATACATGCATGTACTTATTGTGTCATGTGCATGCCTAGTGTCCATTGACTGGCAGCCTGGTTCCTGGGTGTTCCATGCTCCCTTCCGTCCCAAGGCCTTTGCACAGATGGTTCCTTCTGCCTGTAATGCTTTTTCCCACCTTATCTCACTCCTGCTCACTCTTCATGTGTCTTTCCTGACACAGGCCTTCTCTGTTCCCCACTCTAACAGGCAGACTCCTTTTTTTTTAATAATTTGTATTTTTATTTCACGTGCACTTGTGTCTTGCGTGCATGCGTGTGTGTGTGTGCGTGTGAAGGTGTCTGATCCCCTGGAACTGGAATTTCAGGCACTTATAAATTGCCATGTGGGTGCTGGGAATTGAACCTGGGACCTCTGGAAGAGCAACCAGTGCTCTCAACTGCTGAGCCATCTCTTCAGCTCCCAGGTAGTTTTCTTAACTGTCCTAATCCAGTACACATCTTCTCTCTGTAATACTATGGCAGATTGATTGAGATGTCCCCCACAAGTCTATGTAGCTAAACACTTCATGCCCAGTTTGAGACTGTTTGGGAAGGATTAGGAGAAAGAGGACCTTGCAGGAGGAGGTGCGTCACTGGGGGAAGGTTTCAAAAGCCTTCTGCATCTCTGGTACACTTTCTCTGCTGCCTGCTTGTAGATCATAGATGCGAGCTTTGGGCTGCTGCCCCAGATGCCTGCTGCCATACCTTTGCTAGGCCATCATAAATTCTCTCCTTCTGGAATCAAAAGGACAATCACACTCTTTCTCATACAAGTTGTCTTGATCATGTTGTTTTTATCACAATGGTCGAATGAGTATCACAGGACTGATACTCAGCTCGGTTGTAACTGTCCAACTACTCAGCACTTACTTAACCAAACTTCATCCTCCTGGAGATTGTAAATCAGTAAACTTCTGTTCTCTATTATTACCCCCACACCCCACACTGAGACGAGTACAGGCAGCAAGAATTTGCTTTTCCTGAACAATGGGAAGTGAGCCCTAACACTGTCTGGAGACACTTGACGGGGTAACTTCAGCCCTGTGGATGAGGTATTTGATGGCTTGAATTAGGAACAGCCTCCACAGGCTCGTATATTTGAATGATTGTTTGCTGGAACTGTTTGGAAAGGATGAAGAGGTGTGGCCCTACTGGAGGAGGTGTGTGACTCAGGGTAGGCGTTGAGGTTTCAGAAGCCTAAGCCATCTTGGAGTTAGCTCTCTCTGCCTCCCGCGTGTGGTTCAGGATGCAATCTCTCAGCTACAGTTCCAGTGCCATGGCTGCCTACCTGCTGTCATGTCCTTACCCAGCTGGTCAGAGACTCTGGCCTTCTGGAACCGTGAGCCCCAAATTAAATGCTTTCTTTTATAAGTCACCTTGGTCATAGAGTCTCGCCATAGCAATTGAGAAGTAAGTAAGGTAAGCTGTGAGGCCACGTGGCTTGATTCAGAACTCTCAGCTTCCCAGTCACTCTAGCCAGTCTGGAGCATCTGGGTCCTTCTGTGTGTGGACAGTGAACTGTGTGAATTCCATATTTCAAGTCTTGGTTCCAGCAATGGTGGCATTGCCCTCTTGCTCTGTGACTACAGATAAAACCGCCAGGCTTTTAGCTTGCTCTCTGATGAGTTTGCACTGAAGGAGGAAGAGGAGGAGGAGGGGCAGGAGGAAGAGGAGAAGCCAGACAGTTTGATTCTGGCCAAATTGTATCTCTGCACATCTCACATCTGCATTCGGGAATGGCCGGATGCTTTGCAGCTGGGGTGCCCACTGGACATCGTATGGGACAGACAGAATTTCCACAGGACAAAGGCTTAATACCCTTCTCCAAATTATTCTGGACCCGATTTAGGAACCTCCTCAGACCTTAGACTGATGATGAGTTAATGAAATTCTTGTCACATATCACAAGGAGTCTTGGAGATCAGGCAGCCCAGGTTCTAAAATCAAACATTTCAACTCTCTACACAGGACCAAGTTCTTTCTATCCTTAATCCTTCCTTCCTTCCTTCCTTCCTTCTTTCCTTCCTTTTTCAATCTGTTGCATTTATTTTTATATATTTGGGAAGATGTTCAGGTAGAGGTCAGAGGACAAGTTTTAAAGAATTGGTTCTTTCCTTCCATCTTGTTTTTAAGGAAGAATCTCTTGATATTTCTGCTACTGTTCTGCATATGCAGGCTTTGGGTCAATTCCTCTGTCTCTGCCTCCCAGCTTCCCATAATACTCATTAAAAAAAAATAGTCTTGGGGATGGAGAGATGTATCAGAGGTTAAGAGCACTGTCTGCACTTCCAGAGGATCCGGTTCAATTCCTAGCACCCACACAGCAGTGCACAATTTTCTGTAACTCCAGTTCCAGGGGATCTGATACCCTCACACAGAGATACATGCAGGCAAAACACCAATGCACCTGGGAAAAAACAGTCTCCACCTCTTACTGTCTTCATTGATAATTTAGTCTGGAAAAAAATTAAGGCAGAATATCCAGCCTAGGCTGAATTCAGACTTCCTATGTAACCCCTTCATAATCTCAGATAAACCTGAATTTTCTATCCTACTGCCTCCACCTCCAGAAGGCTGGGATTGGAGGCGTGTGCCACAATGCCCAATTTATGTGGTTCTGGAACTGAAGCCCAGGGCTTTGGGCATGCTAAGCAAGCCCTCAGCCACTGAACTCCATCCCAGTCCCTGAAAACCAGTCCCAACAGAGAGTTATATAGTCCTTGTCTTGTTTTTGAATTTTTTTTCTGTACTGAATAATATTCCATTTTAAAAAGATAGTGTTATGTGCTCAGCTGGTCCTCCCTTGATGAACGTTTATTTTCCAGTATTTTTCTATGATGAACAATGGTAAGATGCATAGAAGTCATTCCACACAAGTGCACACACCACGGATAAATTTCTAGAAGTGGAATTGCTGGCTCACAGTGATAGGCACTGTGCCTTCTGTAGAGGTTGTATCAATTCGTACTTCACTCTTCTCTGATACTTTAAACGGACCAGAGAAACTGTGTGGGTGTCTTGGTGGTTTCTGCATCAGGAAGCAAAAATGAAGGTCCAGAGAGACTGCGCAGTTGTTAAGAGCACATAACATTGTTGCAGAGGGCCCGTGTCAGGCAGCTGGCAAAAGCCTGTGACTCCTGCCCGGCGGTGGTGGCGCACGCCTTTAATCCCAGCACTCGGGAGGCAGAGGCAGGCGGATTTCTGTGAGTTCGAGACCAGCCTGGTCTACAAGAGCTAGTTCCAGGACAGGCTCCAAAACCACAGAGAAACCCTGTCTCGAAAAAGCAAAAAAAAAAAAAAAAAAAGCCTGTAACTCCAGCTCCAGGGAACCTGAGGTCCTCCTCTGGCCTTTAATGATACTGTACGCAAACACACAACCCCTCCCCCCAACATCAATAAAAACTTACAAAAATAAAAATGTATTATATATGCTTATATATAAACACACACATGCGTTTTTTGTTTTTTTTTTTTTTTTAGAAAGGGTCTGGTCTCATGTAGCTCTGGCTGTCCTGAAACTCACTCTGTAGACCAGACTCACAGAGATCCTCCTGCCTCTGCCTTCTAAGTGCAGGGATTAAAAGTGAGCACTGTCCAACAGTTTTATTAACTTAAAAGAATAAAGGCAAACAGATCAGTCGTCTATTAACTGATCATAAGAACTGGTTCCAGCATGAGCCTCTTACAACTAGTCCTGCATCCCTGTAGAACCCTACCCAACCCTTACTGTTGTCAGAGGCTTCCATCTGTACAGCCTTGGTTTCAGAACTTAATCACCTCTGCCTCTGGTTGTCCTGTCCGTAGACTATTCCTCTCTGAGTGTCTTCTCTCCCCACCCCCACCTGCAGTCTCCTAGCCCTCCCTGGGACTCAAATGAAATGTCCCCTCTCCTATTTAACAGTTCCATGACACTCCCAGGGAGAATCCCAATCATAGCTCCAGTTGCTAGGAACATCATCGCTCACTGTGTCTGTTAAACTTCGTCAGCTTGATGGGCTATGACACTAGGAGACACAGCACTGTGCCAGCCTGTGAAGGTGTTTCCAAAAATAACTAACTGAGTGGGAAAGACCCTCCCTCACAGTGGGTGAGCCTTCCCTCACAGTGGGTGAGCCTTCCCTCACAGTGGGTGAGCCTTGGAAAGAATGAAGTCTGAAGAAAGAGCAGAGTCACCTGCAGACCTTGGCTTCTTGCTGGTGTGTCTGCTGCCACCGCCACTGTACTCCACTGAAGTCATTGTCCAGCTTCTCATGAAGCCCAGCAACAAGCAGGGATCTTCCAGGCCTTCAGCACCAGGTCGGGACTGCTGTGTCTTCTGGCTCGCGGACTAGGCAGATAGCCATTCCCAGGCTCTCCAGGGTACAGAAGGCTAACTTTGGGCTGCTCAGCCCTTATCCTGAGAACCATTCCAAGAAAGTGCACTTTTTAAATGTATATCCATTCTGCCTGTTCTGTTCCCCTGGAGAACCCTGCCTCATCCACCCACACGCTTCTCCCACAGTGAACTTCAGGACAGACGCCTCCTCCTCCTTGGGCCGGTGCCTCTGCACACTGTGCCTGGCACGTCACCTTCACAGGAAGCTCACTGAGAGTGTGGGAAGAGCACAGTTGTGTAGGGCCTGCTGGGAACCTCAGCTCCCTTCTCCCTTCCCAGCGGGCCAAAAATATGACACTTTCAGATGTTGACTCCTTTCCATATTTGTGGGGTTTCTTCTCCCAGAATCTTCTCTGGTAAAAGTGATGTCCTCGGTGCCTACAATGGTGCCTGGGGACAGCAGGTGTTCCCTAAACACACTCCAAAAAAAATGGGTGTCTAACCAAAAGATCTTCTACAACAGAGCTGCAAATTACTCCTGCCTGCTAGGTGTGGTCAGAGGATAGCTTGCCTATCTTTCTAAAAGCCTTAAGCTTTGGGTTCTCAAGTGACAATTCTATGTACTTTGTTTACTTCTGGGCAGGGTTGGGGGGTGGGCAGATCTGGGCTTGTCCACGAAGGATTGTCTAGATTAGGTTAATCCAGGAAGGAAAACCTACCCTAAATGTGAGCTGTACCGACCATGGTCTGGAGTCCTGGACAGACTAGAAAGCGATAGAGAGCAAGGCATTTGCTGCCCTCTGCTTCCTGACTGAGTGTCGCAATGCCATGCAGCTTGCTGTCCCACGCTCCTGCCACTGTGTACAGCGCTGCGCCATGACGGGTGACGACTGACCTTACCCTCGAACTCAGATCCAAACAAGCCCCTTCGCCCTGAAGCTGCTTTTGTCACATGCTTTTCACATCAGGGAGAAAGTTAGCAGTGCAGAAGCAAGATGGTGCAACGTTGATCCCGGCACCCAGGAGGCTGAGGCAGAGCAAGGCTGGTGAGCTTGAGCCAAGACCAGTCAGTGCTACATGATGAGATGGTCGTCAAAAGCAGAAAACAAACACCCCTCCCCCAAATTATACTAATAAGCCAAAGAAGGAAAAAAAGAGAAAAAAGGTGGACAGAGACCAAACAGGACAATAGAAATACAGCACAATAATGATCAAACTAACCATATTTGCAAAAGCACGTTAAATGTAATTAATTCATTAAATAGCAGAGATTATCAGTTTGTATCCAAGACTCAACTCTATGTTATCTAAAAGAAACATGTTTGAAACGTAAAGAAACGGTCCAGTAAGACCACTCAGTGGTTAAAGACACTTGCCATTAACTATGATGACCTGGGTTCAATCCCCAGGACCCACATGGTGAAAAAAGAGACCAGGCCCCCCGAAAAGGTTGTTCTTTGGCACAAGCACATATACACACCGCACACACACACATGCAATTTAATGAAAAGAAATAGAAAAGGAAAAAGAAACAGTTTGAAAGTAAAAGGAAGCCATGCTAAAACGAAAAGGAAGCGTGTGGTTATATTAAATATCCAACAAAATAGACTCGTTGTGGGCCAGGGGGCAGAGGCAGGTGGCAAGAATAACACAGATCACTTTAGAGTGACGTAAAGGGACCAACTCACCAAATGGACACGATGGCACAACTAACGGCGGTTTTAAAACACATGATCCCCAAAGTGACAGACTGCCAGGGAAAACAGGCACATCCGTATCCAGATACTGCAGCATCCACCTCTCGGTCATGGACTAAACAAGCAGGCAGGAAGTCTCAGAGCTGCAGGAGACACCACCGGCTGACTTGACCTCACTGACATTTATAGAACCCTCGAAAACTGCAGCATCCACGTTCTTCCTAAGAGCACACGGACTCACTACCAAAGCAGGCCATGTTTTGAGCATAAAACAATCTAAATTATTGCTAAAATTATTCAAGTCATACAATGCACAGTCCCTAATCACACTGGAATCGCATTAGACACCATTAGCAAAAAGTTCTCTAGAAAACTCCCAAATATTCGCAAGTTAATTAGCAATAGTGTATTTATTTATAACTAGCTAGTGAGTGAAACAAAAACTTGAAAGGGAAATTAGAAAGTATTCTGAATGGGTAAAAGTGGAAACATGAACGAGGCATTTGCCATACAGCACTCGTGAGGCGTATGAGGCAGGAGGACTGAAATATAAAGCCAGCCAGGGCTATAAAGTGAGACACTCTCTCGAAATAAGCAAACAAAGAAATAAATAAAATATAAAGGAAACATGACTCATTCACATGTGTGAGTCATTGCTAGAAGCACAGGACAGAACTCGTTTTTGCTGCCGTTGCTCCTTTGTTTGTCTGTTTTTGAGATAGGGATTCATGTAGACCAGGCTATCCTTTTAACTTATATGTAGCCAAGGATAACTTTATATCCTGCTGCTTTTGTTTCCTGAGTGCTGGTATTGGTTTGTGCCACCACAGCTGGTTTTTGAATGGTGCCGGGAATTGATACCAGAGCTTCCTGAACGCTAGGCAATCACTCTACCGAGCCAGCCACATCTCAGCTCCAGCACCTGTAAAATTTTAAAAGGTGTCAAATCAATACTAGCTTCCAGCAGAAGATAAGAAACAAGTAAAATTGGAAAGAAAAGAAAACTAATGAGGAATAGAAGGAAAAATCAATAAGCTTTAAACATAGGAAAGTACCAGTTATGTTGACATTGGCTTTTAATCCCAGCACTCAGGAGGTTGAGGCAGGTGGATCTTTGTGAACTCAAGGTCAGCCTGGTCTAAACAGTGAGACCAGGACAGCCAGAGCTATGTATCAAGACCCTATCTTGAAAATAATAAAAGTAATAATAATAATAATAAATAAATAAATAAATAAAAATAGGAAAGATCAAACCTCAGTATAGATGTAACAGACTTAAAACAGATTCAAGCAATTCTAAATTCAATAGGGAGAAATTTAAAATAATAGTTAAAATAATGAACTGAAAGTTGTTTCTTTTTCTTTTGAGAAATGTCAACAAACTGATAAGCTTCTAGCAAATGTCCTGGTTTGCTTTCTATTGCTGTGATAAAGTGCCATCACCAGAAGTAACTCCGGTAGGAAAGAGTTTGGTTTACAAGTCTGGATTCCAGGGCGTCAGGAAGGGAAGTTAAGGCAGGAACTGAAGCAGAGACCCTGGAGGAGTTCTGCTTACTGACTTGCTCCCCATGACTTGCTCAGTTTGCTTTTCTATGCTCCCCAGAATCACCTGCCCAGGGGTGACACCATCCACAATGACTAGGCCTTCCCATATCAATCAATCCCATAATAGAACACTATTAATGAGTACAAAGTTTCTGGTGGAAACAACATTCTCAAAATGTAGCTGCAAAATTGAATGTTCTAAATTGAACTGCATGTATACTTTAAATAAGTTTTATACTATGGGAATTATATGTCAATAAAGTTGTTATTTAAATATCAGTAAATTCCAAACTTAAAAAAAAAAAAGCTGTATGATGGTGGTGCACGCCTTTAATCCCAGCACTCAGGAGGCAGAAGAGAAGTAGACAGATCTGTGTGAGTTTGAGGCCAGCCTGGTCTACAGAGTGAGTTCCAGGACAGTCAGAGATACACAGAAAAACCCTATCTCGAAAAACCAAAAAAAAGTTCCAAAATGATAAGGATTTTGAATTTTGCCTATTTTTTCTTTCTTACTTCACATGTATTTATTCGTGTGTGTGAGAGAGACAGAGAGAGACAGAGACAGAGGGAGAGAGAGAGAGAGAAAGAGAGAGAGTATGTGTGTGTCAGTTCCCTCCCACCACGTGGGTCCTGGGGACCTGTCAACAGTTACCAGGCTTGGTGGCAAATGTCCTCACCCCAAATTTTATAGTCCTGACTGCTCTATAACAGTCTGCGGTTGTAACTCCAACACCGAAACAAGGTCTGGCAAATAGTGGTGAGTACAAACAAAATAGCGATCGAAGGATCGAAGGAATGCGTGCAAAAGCCCCCGCGTCAGGAAAGAGCCTGGTTCAGCGGAGAAAAGAAAGAGCGGCCAGCGTGTGGACTGGGATGACTCCGGGAGTCTGCACCCAATTGTTCGAGTCTCCAGAGAAAACAGCACGGAGCCGCAGAAGGGCTTTCAGGGAAGGTGGATCAGATTTGCATTTGAAAAGAACACTGACAGTAGGAGAAAGAGGCAAAGAATGGAGCCTAAAAAGTTGGACTCTGCCACAAAGAAAAGTGAGTGACCTCGGAAAAATCAGTCCAGGTGGAGCGTGAGACTGACTGGAGGGGGGTGGGAGGCAAGCGTCACCCACAAACTACACTACTCTCAGCAAGGCCTCTCCTTCCGCCCTGTGTCTCCAGGGAAACAGCCCCAAAATATATTTGGCTTAAAAAGTAACAAAGACATGTTCCTATGAATATTCACGCACAGCCGGCTCTGCTCACCGGTCCATTCATAGTCTGTTCAAGAACTGCTCTGCCCGACAGAGGATTCATGACTGTCGTTCTCAGCTCCCACCAGATGCCTTTCTTCGGTAGAGGAGGCAGGAGGACAAAGGGAGGCCGCAAGTGACAGAAACGCTGCTTGTTCCATCGTAGCCTTACCCTGCCTCTCTTTGGAAACATACAACCTAGAACCCAACATGGGACAAGCAGACAGCGGGAAGTTCTAGAATAAGGAAGGTGCTCGCCACTGTTGTGACTAAATGCTTGACCTGAGAACCGAAAAGACTGGCTTCTAGCTGAGGTTTATCCAGCCACAGGCAAAACCACAAACAAGCTCTGTAACTTCTCTGCGTGTCCATCATCCCAAGAAGGAGGAGGGGGCTGGAGATGTGGCTCAGTGGTTGAGAGCATTGCCTGCTCTTCCAAAGGTCATGAGTTCAATTCCCAGCAACCACATGGTGGCTCACAGCCATCTGTAATGAGGTTTGGTGCCCTCTTCTGGCCTGCAGACACACACACAGACAGAATATTGTATACATAATAAATAAATAATTTTAAAAAAAAAAGGAGGAGACTGACGCCTGCCCTGTCCTAGCCAGAATTGCCAGGAGATGGCAACTATGCAAGGAGAGATCTAGATTTTCTGAGATCATAATTCACAGAATTTCAGTAAACCCTGAAGAAAAGGAATATAGCTGGGCAGTGGGGACACACACCTGTAGCCCCAGTTCTCAGGAAGCAGAGGTAGGAGGATCTCTGAGTTTGAGGCCAGCCTAGTCTACATGGCAAGTTCTAGGACAGCCAGGGCTACACAGAGAAACCATCTTGGGGAAATAAGAAAAAAAAAGAATATAAACACAAATATAAAAACAGATATAAATGTGAACGTTTACCTATAATGGGAGAAAAATTACATCCAAATCCCAAAACCTGAAAGTTAATATATACCAAAAATTCACACAATCTTTGTTTAAAACAGGATCTGGCTACATCACTCAGGCTAGGCTCCGACTTCCAGGCTCAAGTAAGTGAGCCTACTGACTTAGCCTTTCAAGCACCTGGGACAGTTGCACCCCACTGTACTTTTTTAATATTTATTTTAATTTTTAATATTTATTATTATTTGTGTGTATGTGTTTGTGTGTGCCCCCGTGTGAGTGTGTGCAGATACCCATGGAAGGCAGAAGAGGGCACTGGCTTCCCTGAAGCTGGAAGTTGCAGGCAGAAGTGAGTTGCCCAGTGTGGATGCTGGGAACCAAACTCAGGTCCTTTAGAAGAGCAAGAAGAGCTCTTAACCTCCGAGTCCTCTTTCTAGGCCCCATCTTTAATGACTTTTTAACAACCACAATTTTACATTGTTGCCTATGGAGAAAACAGAAAGCTCATTCAATCTTTCCTCCTGCACGATTGATCAAAATGTGTTATTACTGCAGTGCAATCATGGACCCCAATTCAGTTCACCTCCTGGTCCCCATCCTCCCCTCACTCCTGCCACACCCCCCATAAGGAAATGAATCAAAGCACAAGCGAACAACAACAAAATACAAAACACACAACAACAACAAAATACAAAACACACAACAACAACAAAAACAAAACACACAACAACAACAAAACCTCTTTGTTTTTCCTTCCTTCCTGCTTCCCTAACAGCTCTTGGTTAGTCCTGGTGGTGATGGAGACTTCAGTGTGCCGTATAAAATGCTTCCTTTCCTATCAGTTTTTCTCAAATGTCTACTGCAATGAGTCTCTGGTCTGGTTCAAGGCCTCTTCTTTCTGATCCACCATCCTCACTGGGTCCTCACCCAGAACCCAATGGGTTATCCTGTAGTTATCACAAGATCTTGCGATTATCGCCCCAGGGGATATTTTGCAACCCCAGTGTTTCCTGAAACTGCACATAATGCCAATCCCTATGTATGCTATGCTTTCCCTCTATATAGATACCTTTATAAACACTATCTTTTAAATCAATCACAATGAGGCAGATTAGAGAGGACCGCCTCTTGCTGGGATACTGGGGTAGCAGCTAAGCAGTTAGGGCCCTGGTGAGACATTGTTAAATTGCTGCTAAAAATGTTGGCAATGAGCTTTAATTATAAGCATTCTATTTTTCCTTTTAAAAAGCTAAGATGGAGATTGGGATAATACGAGGCTCTGGTTGATAGTTTTTACGACCTTTCCTGGTATTTCAGCTCTCTTGGGCGAAGGACTGCTGCCCAAGCCACCAGGCAGACTGTCTTCACACCGGCGCTAGCAATGTTGAACACTCCACTGGTACCTTGAGGAGGCTGCATGGCAATCAGTGCTGCTTGCTGCAGGCGGACAGCTTCAGCGCTAGAAGACACTATCCTGTCCGTGACTGCCTCAGCTTGCAGACTTTAAGATCCCAAGCCCTAGTAAACTCTGAGTGACCTACAGCCATTTCCACTCAGGCCAGAAGACAACATTTCCCTGGGGGTGTAACGAAAAAATGATGGCTGGTACAACTGCGTACACAAGGGATTTCCTTTGGAAATCATGAGCCAAATCCCCCTCCTCTGTTTTTATTAGATACTAGTCACAATGAGGAGGAAAGTACCTACCAGACCTCTAGCTGCATAAGCAGGCCCTTATGACTAACTCTGTGAGTCACTAGGTAGACATCTCCCTGCGCTGCCCCTCTACACCATGCCTTAACATGAGGCCCACTAGAAGGCGCCTCTTTGGTGTCCTTTCCTTGCCTGTCTTTGATCTCTATAGCTAATAAAATAAGCTGAGCTTACCAGGGAGAGGACGACAGAAGTGGAGAGGTGTTAGTGGTCACAGCAGTCACAGCAGCTGATGTGGGAGTGATTTCTTATTAATAAAGAAACTGCCTAGACCCATTTGATAGGCCAACCCTTAGGTAGGCGGAGTAAACAGAACGGAATGCTGGGAGAAAGAAGCTGAGTCAGGGAGTCGCCATGATTCTCCCACTCCAGACAGACGCAGGTTAAGATCTTTCCTGGTAAGCCAGCTCGTGGGCTACACAGATTAATAGAAATGGGTTAGATCAATATGTAAGAGCTAGCCAATAAGAAACTGAAACTAATGGGTCAGGCAGTGTTTAAAAGAATACAGTTTCCGTGTAATTATTTCAGGTAAAGCTAGCCATGCGGGCGGCCGCGTGCCAGGGACGCAGCCCTGCTGCTTGTAACACAACAAGCAGCAACAGCGGCAGTAGCAGCGAGAAGAGTTCTAGATAGTGGTCAGGCCAGAAACTGAGGAAAACGGGTGTTGGAGAGGTGCGGAGGGCTGCAAAGAGCTTAGGGACAAGAAGTCACAGGCCCTGGTCACCAGGGAGCTGCCAAGTTTTAAGGGTCAAGGTTCTCCAATACCCCAGTTCCAGAAATGTAACACTTGTTGCTGTAGAGCGTAAGGGTGGCCGTCTGAGGCCTGTTCAAGAACAGCAGCCACCGCCTTCGACTGCTCGCTGCTCCGGATCACTGACTCCCATTGCTACCGAAGTCAACAGTTTACAATGGCTGCCAAGTGCTGATCAGGGCTTAAAAGCCAGAACATTCAGCCTTCAGGATGTGCCCAGAGTCATACATATCTGGATTCTAATTCTGTAGCATAGAACCTCTCGCTCTCAGGGCTTAGAGCTTTCTGGAGTCCAGCCCTGGGCCTTGAGTGCTTAAAGAGCAGGGATCATCAGCACTGGAATAATGTTTACCTACCGGCCCACAACTTATTCGTGTGTTTTTCTCCTCCTCCTCTTCTTCTGAGGCAGGTTTCACAGAGCCCATAGTGGCCTTAAATTCACTATGTATCCGGCCTTTAACTTCCTGCTTCTATCTCCCAAGTTCTGGAATTATAAATGTGCACCACGCATTTCTAACTACAATGTCTATCTCAGTGGAGTGAAAGGACCAACAGTTAGTAACATCAACAAGATGATGGGGAACCTCCTTCAGCCAATGGCCTTGGAGAGGCTGGACCAGGTTGAGGCGTGGCTTTGGGTACCAAAAGGCCACTTGTCCCTCTTCTACCCACGCTCCACACCTAGATGATGGACCCCGTTCCTGTTCCATGAGTTTCCTTTTTTTAATAAAGAAAAACCTTAGTATACTCTATTTGGAGTTAGCTTGGGATTATTTGACTCGCATTCCCCCCATTTGATGTGTTCTGCATCAAAAAGATACAAACAACTTATAATAAAAGATTTCCCTCTGATGAAATACTGGCATGAACATTATGGGATAATCAACTTCTGTTCGGTTAGATTTGAGGCTTCTTCCACAGGGGGGAAATTTATGCTTGGTACTATAAATCTAGTTCAACTTATGGTTAGGGAGTCATAGACCCAAGGAGGAAACCTACTGTTGTTGTTCTGTGAAGTAGATATGCTGTCAAACTATCTCCTAAATATTTGTCTATAGCCATATGTCTTAGTTAGGGTTATCATTTTTGTGATAAAACACCATGATGGAAGTCAGGACAAGGCGGGAACCTAGAGGCAGGAGCTGATGCAGAGGCCATGGAGGGGTGCTGCTTACTGGCTTGTTCCCTGTGACTTGCTAAGTCTGCTTTATTGTAGAACCCAGGACCGCCAGCTAGGACGTGTGTCCTCCCACAATGGCTGGGCCCTCCCCCATCAATCACTAACTAGGAAAATGCCTTACAGGCTTGCCTGTAGCCTGATCTTCTGGAGGCTGTTTCTCCTCTCTGATGGCTCTGGTTGTGTCAGGTTGACACAAAACTGTCGAGCACACCGTAGGTTAGTACTGCTTACAGCCTTCGTCACAAAGCTTCTTTCTGCATCCTGCAGTTAACGCCGAGACTCCTAACTGGTCAAATAGCTGAGACTAAGATTAGGCTGCGGAGTGCTCAGTCCTAAAGGAGACCGCTCATCCGCCCCACCTCCGCCTGCAAAGGCTTAGGGCACACTACAGCGAGGGGGATGGGAGGCACCCAAAGCATGGAGGCGTGCTGTGATGAACCAGCCTGCCTCCATCTTAGACTTGAAAGCCATCTCACAGTAAAGACAAACTGAACCTATTCCTGCTTATGACTACATCTGTTTCTCAAGGACTGGGCTCTGTCCCACCTGTAACCTTAACTACAAATGGTTCTGTACCGCCTGCTCCAGGAAATGGCAATCAAATCTTTGTTTCAAAAAGCTGTTATGACCGACCACCTTGCAATCGTGCCTTTGTTTCAAGGTGTCTATATCTACCTTGTTATGTTCTGCTCCTGTAACCCCACCTGTTTGCTTGCCAAATCTCTCATTTGGGAACCCCCTACCCCTGAGCCCCTTATCTTTGGGGTTGGAGAGACAGCTCTGTAGTTAAGAACACTGGCTGCTCTTCCAGAGGACCCAGGTTCAATTCCCATCACCCACATAGCTACCTGTGACTCCAGTTCTAGGGGAGCCAACACCCTCATACAAACATACATGCAGACAAAACACCAATGCACGTGAAATAAAAATAAATAAAAAGTTTAAAAACAAACCCAAAAAAACCTTATCTTCCCCATGTCTAATGCTGACCTCATGAATGCCACCTAAAGGGAAGGCAGCCCATGTATACAAATTTAAAAAAAAAAAAGCTTGCTTTAATTAATTTGGCCAATATGATTTGGGTTGGTGGTCTTTCTCCTTGCATATTTGGGATTAATAGTAGCCACTGGTAAGCTGACCACGAACTAGTACCAAGCCCACGCCATGCACATGAAGGTCACCCTAATTAAACTTATTAGGTTATTTTTTCTTTAATATATGAAATGGGAGAGAAATTTGTGGAAAGTTTCAGGAGGGGGATATAAGAGAGGGGAATGGGGTGTGAGTGATAGCCTGGGGGGTCGTGACACCCTTGGGTCAAACAACCCTTTCAACAGAGGTTGCATATCAGACTCCTGCATAGCAGATATTTACATTAATAATTCATAGCAGTAGCAAAAGCAGTTATGGAGTAGCAACAAAAATAATTTTATGGTTGGGAGTCACCACAGCATGAGAAACTGTATTAAAGGGTTGCAGCATTAGGAAGGCTGAGAACCACTGGGGTAGCCCATGGTCAGGGACAGTCGAGGAGGTAAGAACTGAAGCAGAGGCCATGGAGGATGCTGCTCAGCCCTTCTCACAGCTCGTGGGGCCACCACGCCCACAATGAGCTGGGCCCTCTCACATCAATCAACAATCAAGAAAATGCACCATAGCCAATCTGGTGGAGGCATTTTCTCAATTGAGGTTCCCGCCTCCAAAATCATTCTAGCTTGCATCAAGTTAACATAAAAACCAGCCAGTAGGGGCTGGAGAGATGGCTCAGTGGTTAAGAGCATTGCCTGCTCTTCCAAAGGTCCTGAGTTCAATTCCCAGCAACCACATGGTGGCTCACAACCATCTGAAATGAGGTCTGGTGCCCTCTTCTGGCCTTCAGGCATACACGCAGAAAGAATATTGTATACATAATAAATAAATAAATATTTAAAAAAACCAGCCAGTACATGTATAAGGCTGTCAAAGAATTTTTAAAATTTTTTAAACAAATTATTTCTGCAATTGCCTAAATTTTGGACAATTCCTATAATAACCAGAACACTAAAGAAAAGGTGGGGACTTACAAACTTGCTAGCTTGGATTATTATTTCAGGATAGTTTGTTTATTTGCGGAAAATCTTTTTCAGGCTTCTTATCTCTAAGAGTTATGATATCAAGAAATTAATATTATTTTGTGATGCCAGGCATCCTAGGTCCAAATGAGCTCAGGCATATTCAAATCGGGTTTATCATTCCCAGCAGAGTGGATTAGAGGCTGTCCCTCCAAGCATGCATACTAGCTACATAAATACACCCCACTAAACTCCTCCGAAACGCCCATAGAACACTCCAAGGTCCCCAGATCCCGAATTCAGCGGTCACAATAGATCTGAACTACTTACATTTTACTGTCTACAAATATGACCGTTTGAGCGTAGTTAAGGCTCCTTCCACGGCCCCTGAAGCGGCCTGGGAGACAGAGGGTGCAGAAGGCCAACCACCTGCCCTCTCCCCTTACTCCTCCACCCAGGCCCTACACAAGGCAAAAGGCGCGGGTGGGAGGCCCACGGGAGCTGCAGGAGCCCAACCCCACGCCGGGTCTGCCTGGCCCACCTCCACTCCAGCAAGCGACCCAGACCTCGGCCGGATCCCGCCAGCTTTCAAGAGGAGCGAGCTCCGCAGTGCCCGCCTCCCACTTCCGCACTGGGAGCCGGGACTCTCGCTAGATCTCGCGAGAGCGAGTCGACTCGCCCGCCGGAGTCAACCCAGGTCACCGCCCTGCCGTGTTGCTTGGGCTGGGTCCTGGGGTCGCAGCTTCACCCCGGGCCGTTTTCTATTAGCAGGAATAAGGCTACTAAAGCCGTTGGTCCATTTCAGAGAACAACTAAAGAGTCGCATTCGGAGGCGAGGGACGAAGTGGTGACCTGAGAACTCAGGTTATGTGCACCACACTGGTTGTAATTCAGACCCCACAGTAACCCCTAGAGAAATGCACTGTGTACTTATTTTATGTATTTATTTACCTACTTATTTTTACTACTCTTGTTACGCAGCTTGGCAAATTAAAAGGCTCCCAAGAGTGAAGGAATCTGCCGAGGTCCGCAGACGGCTGCCGAAATTTAAACTCTGTACCACCTCATCTCTAAGACCTCGTTTCTGTAGTACGGCGGCGTGGTCAACAGGTCTCTCCACCTTAGATTTCTAGGGAACACCGTTGACCAGATTTGCATCCCCACAGCCTCAGGAACTCATGAAAATCCAGAAGCTTTTTGCTCAACTTTTCTGAGACGTGTTCTTCTGCTGATAGGTGCAATAATAATAATTTATTATAGAACTATTGGGTTCAATGAACACTCCGTGTTTATTTCATAGTAAACTTTCAATAAACGGCAACTACAGCTATTGATTCTTTTTCCTCCCCTTCACGTGTTGTATTTGGTGTGGGAAGTGCTAAAACCACAAGTGAATGAAATAAAAAAATAAATCGGGCCAGACACCAGCTGATCATCACCTCCAACCCATTCAGCTCTTCTCAGAAATGGTGTCACTTCAGAGGCCTTGAATAAGGACATGGCTTTTCCCCAAACAATTATGTATTAGTGTCACTAAAATAACGTACAGAAAAGTACGCAAATCTTAAGGGTGTCTAAGTTTTCTCAAAATGAACACAGTATGTATAGCAATACCAGTTTCCAGAGCCTGGTCACGTCCCCTTCTAGTCATGTGTCCCCCTGCAAGGGTCACCACCGTCTTGCCTTCTAATAGAAATTTGTTCTGACTGCCTTGGAAGGATTTAACTAGAATCCTTTAGCGTGCACTCTCCTGTAACTGCCCAGATCTCCCTGTGCTTCCTGCCTGCAGTAGGAAGTAGCCCAGGGAGCCCCCTTTCATGTGAACTGCTGCCAGGTCCTACCCATTTCGATATCTGCCTCTCTGAGACTGGTCTGTGTTCTATGCTCCCCTCCTCCTACCCAGAGTCCTTTTCTCCATTGGAGGTGAGAAAACCTTTAAAGAACTTTCTCTCACTTCATCCCCTGGTGATGTACTAAGGATAGCGTTTCCATGCCCTGTCTCACGCAATTCTAAGTAAGATTCTTCCATCTGCTTTGTCTAGTGCTCGGTGTCCCCTCCCGTCCCCAGCAAGGCCTCATTCTCATGTTGATGAGCTCTCGGAGGGCGGTGGGGGCTGCAGTTCCCTCCTATAGTCTGATGCCTGCCACAGTCTCCCAGCCCACTGTACAAGACTGCTTAATATTAACCAAGTCCCTAAATGTGGACATCCAAAAGATTCCCAGTGCCATGCACTTAAAGGACTTGACTAAAGAATCTGGAAGTTCCACCAGGAGGAGGCAATGTTGCCTGACCCTCCCCCTGCACCCTCCCCCAAAAAGCTTTGTCAGGAAGTTCCCTTACACAGATGCCATTAAACCCATGTGACTCTGATAGAAACAGGGCTCCCATAAATAAAAACATTTATCTAAATCATGTTCTTCATAAACGTCGAGACTTTAGGAGTCCCACATAATACAGATCTGGATGTCCAAATGTAACCACAGGAGACTAGCAAAGGTCTTTCGGTATAACAGATCCTCAAAGCAATCTTAATCTGAATATGGCAGCATCTGCCTGTAATTCTAGTTCTCAAAACACCGAGGCAGGAAGATTGAGTTTGTGGCCGTCCTGGACTACACAATGACCTTGCTTTTTTTTTTTTAATATTTATTTATTATGCATACAATATTCTGTCTGTGTGTATGTCTGCCGGCCAGAAGAGGGCACCAGACCTCATTACAGATGGTTGTGAGCCACCATGTGGTTGCTGAGAATTGAACTCAGGACCTTTGGAAGAGCAGGCAATGCTCTTAACCACTGAGCCATCTCTCCAGCCCAGTGACCTTGCGTTTAAAAAGAATTCTGGAAGAAATGGTTCAGGATGAATGGTGGCTTATAGGTTAAGAGCATTAACCGCTCTTGCAGAGGACCCAGGTTCAATTCCCAGCACCCACACCATGGCTTACAATGTCTGTCATTGCAGTGCCAAGGGGTCTTGTGCCCTCTTCTGGCCTACACTGGCATCAGGCACTCAAGAGGTGCATAGACAAAGGCAGGCAAAACACCCATCTGCACAAAGCGTTAAAGTTAAAAAAAAAAATCCAGAAGAGGGACTGGTGAGATGTAACGATGGGTAAATGTGTTTGCTGCCCAATACAAGCCTGACACCTGCGTTTGATGCCCAGAGAAGAGGGCTGGAGAGATGGCGGTTCTTCCTAAAGGTCCAGAGTTCAATTCTCAGCAACCACATGGTCATGCTCACAATCTATGGTGGGATCTAATGCCCTCTTCTGGTATAAAGCTGTATATGCAGATAAATAAGGAAATAAATAAATATTGGAAAAATCAATTCCACAGAGTTTTTTTTCTGACCTATGCACAGAGAGAGAGAAAATAAAAATTACTATTAAAAATTCTGGGAGATGGGTGATTTTATTGCACATAGAGAGGTACAGAAAAGTTATTTTGTCCCAGGTCATAAGGGTAGTGAGAAATAAAATGAATCCAACCCCACCACCTCATAGATTGGCACAAATCCTAGAATCAGCCCAGATCCAAACAGTGGGCAATACGTTTGCATGAAGCTCAGTCACCCTGGGTCTTCACAAAGGGACTCACTGAGCCATCAAACTTCATAATTCAGAAGTAGCAGTAGCCTGTGTCAGGGCTGAGGGAGCTGTTGAAGGAGCAGCCCTCAGAGTGCAGTGGCTGCAGCCCCCTACCCTGTGGTCACTGATGAGGGGCAGCCCTCAAAGCAAAGTGACAACAGCTCCCTACCCTGTCTTCTCCTGAGACCAGATTTGGTTGAAGTTTCAGATACCTGATATTTTTCAACTCCTACCTACTTCTCGAGATTGATTTTTTTTTTTGTTTTTATTTTTTTAAGATGGAGTCTCAGGCTAGCCCAGGATCACCTTTAGCTTCTGATCTTCCTACCTCTGCCTTCCAAATCCTGCCTGGCATTACAGACGTGCACCACAGTACACAGTTTTCTGTGGTGCTAAGGATCAAGCCAGGGGCTTCAGCTGTGCTGGGCAAGCACTCTTCCAACTGGATTACAACTCTAGCCCCCAAGCCTGATTCGAGGCTTCCCGTCAGTTCGGGGAGTTAATACTATTCAGGAAACTCTTCTTCCTTGTCAGTGATCAGAGTCCATTTCTGTTGTCTGCAATAAAGAAGCCTAATCACTACAAACATCTATTGAAAACATCAATGAGAGGAAATGACGTGCACTTTATAGAAGAGGAAAATAGAAAGTTCTAATGGACATGAACAGAAGAGGGAGAAAAGACGGAGGCAGTCGTGACCTGTGAGAGTATGGGGAACATTGACCCTGGGAGCAGGACACCACCGATATAAATATGGAAAGGAAAAAGGAGGAGAGTGCAGGCGGACAGCAATGTTGAGACTGCATGGGTAGAAAGATGATGTTACAAGGAGAAGTAAGCTGGTTAGAGAGAACTGGCTTGAAGGAGATGGGCATTTGTTTATTCATCAGATATTAAGTGTCTGTTGTATACCAGGGACTGAAAGGCGTAAAAAAAGCGGGGGGGGGGGGGGGAATGACTCAGCTCTTTGATGAACAAATACACACCTAAACAATGGATCCGCATTAATTAAGTTTGCTTTGGAGTGATATACACCTACCACAAAACATTTGGCTAAAGGTAGAATTTAAAAAAAAAAAATCTTAGAAAGGAAAGCTGGGCCAAAGACAGAGATTAGCAGTCATTTCCACAGATGCTGATTTATTCATTCACTTATTCAAATATACTTATTAAGCATCTATTATGTACTCAATTCCATTCCTCAGATTAGAAACACAAAACCTACACAGAGAGAGAGAGAGACAGAGACGGAGAGGGAGAGAGAGAGAGACGGAGAGGGAGAGAGAGAGAGACGGAGAGGGAGAGAGAGAGAGAGACAGAGGCAGAGAGAGACAGACAGACAGACACGGAGACGGCAAGGGAGAGAGAGACAGAGAGGGAGAAAGAGACAGAGACAGAGATGGAGAGGGAGAGAGAGACAGACAGACAGAGACAGAGAAGGAGAGGGAGAGAAAGAGAGAGAGAGAGAGAGCACAAAAGGGAGTCTGAGTGGGCTTTTGTGGAGTTTTTGACATAGAGAGAACAGGCAGGCCAGGGAAACAGCAAACTGTCGTGAACCTGATGTGAAATGTCATCAAAACAAAGGCCTCTATGAATCCAGGGATTTTTCAATACAAAGATCTGGAGGAATAGATGCCACTTCTGAAAGGAAACGGATTAAGGAATTTCCCTAAAGCTCCAAAGGGGGTGGAATTGTTTTAAGCCTTGGCCCCCTTTCTTTTTGAATCATTTCATTCATCGGTCATGACAGAGGTGGGAGCAGGAGATGTGCAGTGTCTGTGCTGTGGGCAACAGGGACCATGGGATGGCAGAGGTCCTTGGAGTCCAGCATGGAAGGAGAGAATGTCTGCAAGGCGAGCGGATGAAGCGGCGGTGGCAAGAAGAGAGAAAGGAACGCAAAACGGAAAAAAGAGAAAATGAAGACAAATTGTGTTTTCTGAGTGGATTTAAGGTGAAGTCATTTTTTTCTACATTGATATGTGGGTCCATGAGACTGATACACTGTGTTGGTGGATAGATGATAGGTTAACAGGCAAGAGCTGGTTGATTGTACACTAAAACATATTTTTCTAATACTGTCCACAGAGATGTCTGGAGGCAGTGATACCCTGAGAATAATAAGCTTATCTAGAATGCAAATATCAGTTTCTACACTTTATCTTCCATCGAGAGAAATAAAAGATGTTTTTCAAGACGACTGGTGTCAGGGCTGGGGCAGAGAAAATACCAGGCCATAAAATAAGGAAGTGCTCAATGATTTTACTGAGACAGAAACTAACTTGGCAGCTGGATCAAATCAATCTAGGGAATTTTAAGCATCAGAATAAATAATGGGGCAGTGAGGGAAAGATTTAACTTCTGCAGTATTGTTGCCAAAGACACATAACCCACATCTAATCATGAAGAAACAACAGAGAAATCCACATGGAGGAATGTTCTACAATGCAACAGGTCTGTAATCTTCTAAATTGTCCTGGCCATGAAAGTAAAACTTTGTAATTGTGTCAGGTGGAAGGACACCAGAAAGACAGAAGTCAGTGTGATGAAAATTCTGGACTAGATCCTTTTGTTGCAAAGAGATAGCCTTGGATCTAATGTCTAATAAGGGCTGGGGGTTAGGCAGCATTGATGCAGCAATGCGAATTTTCTGATTGGGAGCATCACATTGGGTTAGAAGGAGAAGGCGTATTTGTAAAACACATACATATTTAAAGCCCTAGCGATAATAGGATTGCATGTGGGCAACTTCTCCACATGGTTCAGCAGAGGAGAGCATTCTCCACAACCGTTCTAACGCTTCTGTATCTTTCCAATGGTCCCCCATAGCTTGGTAGTAGAGCACCCGCCTAGCCATCTGTGATGTTCTGCATTCGATCCCCAGTTTGTGGCCAGTGTAGGCAGGCAAAAAGGAGCAGTCACGGAGTGAGAGAAGAATGAGAGAAAAGCCAGGCAGGATGATGTCCAAAAACATCCTTTTGGGTCACAAGAGAGGACAGCTGATGCTCATCGGTGCCGAAACCGAGGAGGATGAAGAACAAGAAGAAAGTATTAGACTTTTGGCCAGTTGTCTGTATTGTTCGTTGCAGCAGCATCTTCATACATGTCTTGCAATGGAAAAATGGCAATTTCACCATCCCACCCACAGATGTCACCGGGTGCGTACAGACACAAGGACTACCTTAGTTAGGGTTTGATTGCTATGAAAAGACAACATGATCACTACAACTCTTTTTTTTTTACTTTATTTTTATTTACTTGGTGTTTTGCCTGCATGTATGTCTGTGTGACAATGTCGGGTCCCCTAAAACTGCAGTTACAATCAGTTGTGAGCTACCATGTGAATGCTGGGAATTGAACCCAAATCCTCTGGAAGAGCAGTCAGTGCACTTAGTCGATGAGCCGTCTCTCCAACCCAGATCATGGCAACTCTTAATGGAAAACATTTAATTGGGGCTGGCTTACAGTTCAGAGGTTTAGTCTGCTATCGTCATGACAGGCAGACACAGTGCTGGAGAGGTAGCTGAGAGTTCTACATTCAGATCTGCATACAGCAGGAAAAGAGAGGCACTAGAACTGGCTTGAACTTCCGAAACCTCGAAGCCCACCCCCAGTGGCACACTTCCTCTAACAAGGCCACACCTCCAATAACGCCCCTCCCTATACCTAGGGGGAGCATTTCATTCAAATCACCACAAGGACCCCTCTAACAACTTGGTGGTTTTGGTTTCTCTGAGATCAGACACCTATTCCCATTACAAACTCTTAGGATTAATTTTTTTCTTTTTAATTTTTTGCTGGGGATGATGGCACACACCTTTAATCCCAGAAATAGGAAGGCAGAGGCAGGTGGGTCTTTGAGTTCAAGGTCAGCCTGGTCTACAGTTTGAGACCCAGAATAGTCAAGGATACACAGAGAAACCCTACCTAAAACACACACACACACACACAAATTAGATTTTTTAAAATTTTATGTGTATAAATACTTTGATTGCATGTATGTATGTTTGCCATGTGCATGTCTGGGACCCACAGAGGCTGAAACAGAGTGTCAGATCCCCTGGAATGGGAGTTAGAGATGGTTGTGTGGGTTCTAGGGACTGAACCCAGGTCCTCCGCAAGAGCAGCAGTGTTCTCTAAACTGCTGAGTCACCTTTCCAGGCCCACAAACCTTTGGATTTTTAAAAGAAAATCCCAATAACATAATCACAACAGTTTTTTTTTGTTTGTGTGTTGGTTGGTTGGTTGGTTGTTTTTCAAGATAGGGTTTATCTGTGTAACAGCCCTGGCTGTCCTGGAACTCACCCTGTAGACCAGGCTGGCCTTGAACTTCTGCCTCCTGAGTGCTGGGATGAAAGGCACGCATCACCACCACCACCAGGTGGGACATACTAGTTCTTATTAGAAGTCCCGGTCTCCCAATTCCTAGTTTTACAAGGACTCTTTTCACAATCTGGCATATTCTGATAACACGATGTGAGACTGGAGATCTCAGTTGTTAGAAGCAAGTTCTTCTCTTCCAGAGGATCTGGGTTTGGGTCCCAGCATCCTGCTGGGCAGGTTGCAAGTGCCTGTAACTCCAGCTTCTAGGAACTGATGCCCTTCTGACTCTGTGGGCCACTGCACACACATATAATTCACTTTTTAAAGTTTTAATCCCCCCTTATTTTTTTAAATAAGATCTCTCTATGTAGTGTTGGTTGACCTAAGCTGTATAGCTATTTAAACCAGCCAGCCTCGAACTCATAGGTATCTACCTGCCTCTACCTCTAGAGTATTTTACCACCTTTTGAAAACTATAATGCGATTCTGACTTTTGGATCAAAGCATTCAGTATATGGAATCATTACTATGATCATATGATCAAATAAAATAGGCTCATTTAACGCAAATGAAAAATGCATATAAACGTGAACAAATTTTAAACCACTTATAATTCCTCATCCAAAATAATTCGGCTCTTGGATGCCTGTCGAATTTTCTCACAAGAGCAACCTTGTCCCGTGCTATTTTTTGTTAATATATCCTTTCCCTGTATAGAGCAAATATTAAATCACTAAATGACAGACACTAAATATTCTTCAACCACCCCATTTTAAAGGACACAGCAAGGAATTCCATTGAGTAAATGTATATTAATTAGGCAACCATGTTCCTGATTTAGGACTTTTACGTTAAGCCCGGAGTGATCGTGGGACATGGATCACATGGATCTCAGAACCTGAAGTCAGAGCTTGTGACCTTGTGAAGTCCCAAGAAGCTAGGTCACTAGACTGAGTTTTAGGCACACGTGCGAGCAGAACAGAGGATCAGCAAAACCGGTCGTGACGGGCAGGAAGCTAAAGGCCCGTTGAGTACGACTTTGGAGCTACGCGAGCCAGAGGGTAGGGTTTTAACGCAAGCAAAGGACGTGGAATGAGTGGAACCCGAGACCCACAGATCAGGAGCGAAACCCTGGATCCTCTGCCGCAAAGGCACACGGCACAGGCCCCGGTGCGTCACCACTCAGCACCAACAGAGGGCGCCGTGTCCTCAGTAGTTTGTGGTGGGCGGTTCCCAGCTGCCCGCCAGATGTGAGTAGCTGGACTGCGGGAGGCGCGAAGCTTTACTCGAGCCCTCGCAGACTAACCCGCAGGGAAGATCAGAAAGGAACGGCAGGGGACAGGGTGGTGGCAATATGCTCCAATGTCGATCCTCTGCAGATTCCCTGACTGCTTTCCTTCCCCGACAGAAAAGGGGAACCCTCTTGCCCAAAGGGGGCGCCGTTTTGTGAATTCCACAGAACATCAGTTACTTGCTGGAGGCTGCACTGTGTCTGGCTCAGCAAGACCAAGCTGAGTCCATCGGTCAGGGCGTGGAGCCAGAGGAGACCCACGCGGCAGCCTGCGGTGGAAAAAAGAATAGGCCTTAAGGGCCTTGAACTTTTTAAGTACACACAGCCTTGGACCCCAGACGTTGCAACAGAGAGAGAGAGAGGGAGGGAGAGAGAGGAGAGGAGAGGAGAGGAGAGGAGAGGAGAGGAGAGGAGAGGAGAGGAGAGGAGAGGAGAGGAAAAGCCTAAAACTCTAGATGAGGACCCTGGGGGGTCAAGGACACCCCCGTCTTTATTTGCCTGCTGTTCCAAACCCCTGGCCTCTCCTGGGTCTCCTAGGTAATCCTGCTGCGCAAAGCTGCAATTGGCAGCGGACAGGGTCAGGCAGAAGCCTAGGCGGGTGGCACAGGGACCAGCGAGGGCCTTAATTTCAGGGCAGTGGCTAGCAGTACGGGCTTCAACGCTACTGGGAAGGGAGTAGGATGGGCCTCTTAGTTCCACGGATCGGACATGGAATAGCCAAAAGGGGTTTTGGTTGGTTATTGGAAGTCCCTTTCTTAGAAATAGAGGCTGTGAACCCCAAGAAGTGTGCAGGAGAAAGAGAGGGACACCTCAGAAGAGCTGGAGTAGGGGAGAGAACAGATTCCAAACTCTCCCGCCCCAACCTCAGAAATCCTAGTTGATCTTGTCCGAGACTCCTCCCTTGTTCTGACCATCCTCTGCTCCCCTTTCTGCCGCCCCCGTCACCCCCCTTCTCGTGTCCCCAGGGCGCTCCCACCCTGGGGAAGAATGTGCCCTCCTAGCTCACCCTTGCCATGGTAACGGCACACCCCCACCCCCGCGCACCACAGCAGCGGGGCCTGGCCCCGCGGGCGGCGAGAAAGGGGGGGTACCTCCCAGGCCCGGGGACACACCTCGGCTGCCCTGGTTGCCATAGCAACCGGGGACGTTGCGCAGTACGCAGTCTCGAAACAGCAAAGGGTTCTCTTCGGTACCCCTTACTCTTCTAATTCACCAGCAAAGGACTCTGGATTGTAATAAAGAGGGATCCTGGGGTGTCCCAGGTTCTGTCCTCGGATGCACAGAAAAAAAAGGCAGCTCAAGGGTCCTAGAGAGCTTGGCATCTGAAAAGGGATCTCCGTGTCGCCAACCTGTCCCCCTCCCCCAACAGAAAGCCAAGGCGTGTGCTGGCAGCCGGAAGCTGGGGAAGGACCGGGAGGTACGCAGGCCCCACAGTGGAGCTGTGATTACAGGGACCTGTCCCTCCCGCCCCCGGCTCCCACTCTCATTAACTCATTTTTTCCCCTGTTGGAAAGTCCCCGTGCCTTGAGCGCAAGGGATGGGGCGACCGCAAGCAGCTGCCGGCAACCACATGAGAGGGGGATGGGGAGGGAGGAGGGAGGGTGCTGAGGCTGGGGCCTGGCCACTCTCCAGAGTGAAAGGCCCCCTGCCAGAGGCTAGCTGGGGGCGCGTTAATTCAGAAAATGGAGAGGGAGAAGGAGGGAGCTCCGGAATGACGGATGGCCTTGAACTCGCTTCTCACCCAGGTACTCTGCAGCTGGCAAGCTGGTCTTTGAATGCCCTTCCCCTTTAGGTCCCCTTGGGCAACTGAAAAGTCAGATGCTTGGGTTCTCATCACACTCCCGCCAGCTGTTTCTTCCTGACCATTAACCCCAGCACTGTCCCCTTCAGTCCACCAGACTCATTTGCTGTTAGCTCCCTACCTCCCTCTTTTGGGGATGATAGACCCCACTTAATACTGCCCTTGAAATGATCTATTGTTTCCTCAGGTCAAAGGTGTAGGGGCACAAGGGAGGTCTTTTCTTCCTTGGAATAATCCCTGGTCACCTCCGGTGAGTCCCAAGTACTCCAGCCCACCTTCTCCCTAAACTTACGTTCATTTCAGCCCATTTCCACGTATTTCCCACCAGCTATCATTCCCACGGCACCTTCAGACAGTGTACATAAGCCCAGCACCCATCTTCCCACCTCCATCACCTTTACCCCCTCCCTTGAAGGCCCTTATGGAGTCCCTTGGGGCACTCTGCTGTTATGGGACCCAGCCTTGGTCCCAGGACTCAGCTTCTGATCCAGACCAGTGAGACTGAGTGGTAACTTAGCGGAAATAGCATTGTCCCTTTCCCAACTTCACAGGTCACACTAACATACCTCCGAGGACTCTGCCACTGGAACTCCCTCATAGCTCAGTGTCCCGCCCCTGCCCCGTTCAGCCCTCCTCTCAGTCCAGGCAGCATGCTGCTGTTCCACCTTATTCCCAAACTCCGTCCTGTAACGATCACTTCCAGTCTCCTTCCACAACCTCTGAAAGGCAGAGGTCAAGACTAATGCTGTAGTGGATGCTACTGGACCTGAGTCTATCCCTCCATCCTCCAATTTCCCCTGCACACATCTCTTCCTCCTCAGGCTGGGAGGGAAGAAGGGGGAACCCAGCCCCTACAGTTCTCTCCAGGATGAACAAGAGGAAAGGAATGAGGCAGGTGTGTCTGTCTGCCTGCTCCTGCCTACCCCTCCTCCCCCAGAGACACTCACCCACCTGCCTGTGGGGCTGTTTGGGGGGGGGATGGGTTGAGAATCCCCCCTTCTCCACCGAGGCAGCAGAACTGGGCACTTGGGAGGTCCTGATGTCTGTGGGCATGCCTAGGAGCTGCTGGAAAGCTGCAGTTAGAAGTCAGGGAGCCAGGAGCTACCTAGTGGGCCCAGTCTCCCAACTGGAGGGCCAAAAGGAGAATGTTCCAGAGTCACCCCCTCAAGGTATAAGGACAAGGAAAATGGGGGGGGGGGTCTGTGTAAACTGGCCTTTTGAACAGGACTTTCCTCCCCCCTGCTTGGTTTGTCAAAATGGACGCCATTGGATGATTAATGGGGGTACCTAGCAAGGTCACTAACGGAACAGTGGGTAGATAAACTGTTCTAGAAAGTCTTCAGACTTGAGCCTAAGTGAATACAAGCATGAACCCAAATTCCAGCTCAGGAGTGTCCTGGTGGGAGCATATAATCAAGGAGGAGTTTTAACCTCTGCTACGTGACCCCTGGAGCTGTGGCTCAATGGGGGGCTCAGGAAGGCTGCCTTCCCTCCCCCAGCTTCCCTGCCTGGAATACAGAGCCTGGCCCCAGACGATGAGTCTGTCACCCTCCCCCACCACCCTATTCCCAGCCGCACCTCCTGGCCCCACCTGCTCCCTGGGGCACTAGGCTGGGCTGAGCTGAGTCTTGCCCGGGATTACTCTTCCCAGAGTGCCGCCTGTCTCTGCTGCCGTGTGCTGCTGGGCACAGCCACTCGTCCTGGCTTGTGGCAAAGGGCTCAGGTACAAAGTGGGCGGTTAGAGTTCTGGCACGGAGGGCTCGGGATCCCTGGACCCCATTCCTTAGAGACACCATCCAGTCCAGGATCCAGCTAGGTATTAGTCCCCTGTAACCCGTAATCAGCTTTCTGGCTATCAGCTGGTCTCCATTTCAGCCAGATCCCCATAAGAGAATCAAAGTACAACTGCTTAAGACTTCTTGCTTCTCTGCAGATTCTTCTTAAATAAAGCCCAGTTCCTGCCCAGCTGCCCCAATCCCCAGCCTCTTCTATCACCTCTTGATTTCTATTCTCCAAACACAGAGGCTGCTCCGCTGCCCCTCCAACAGGTGGAGGTCTCTCTCCCCTCAGAGCATTGGGTCCCTGTCCCCCGTCTGCAAAGCCCTTCCCCGTCTCTGTATGACTGACTCTTTCTCACCTTGCAGGTCTCAGCTTGTATATATCACAACTCAGAAATCTCCCTGGCTGCTAGTTTTGGCGGAAAGGGCCCCATTCCCCACAAATCAGCGTATACCCAGTGCCATGTTTAAATTTCCCCATAGCCCATATCACTGCCTGGAATAACCTTGTTTGTGTGTTTACTGGTTTATTGTCCACCTCCCTTAGTAAGCCTGTAAACTCCAGAAGGCTTCTCTTTCCCCAGAGAGTGCCACAAAGAGTGCAAAATAAATATCTGTTAAATGAACGATAGGGGCAGAAGCCTTCACAGGAGGGTGTCTGGGCCTTTATAGGATCACTTCAGCCTGATTTTGCGTGTTTCTTCATTTTAGTTTTCTCCCCCTGCCCGGCGCACGTCAGCTTCAGTGGAGAAGGGGAGAAAAGATGACAGGAGATAGGTCTGTCAGGCTGGGCTGCTTTGGTGACATATCCTAGGGTGTGGGGCAGCCTCCAACATCACCCCCAGCTGTCTGAGCTAGGAGCTGAAAGAGGGGAACCCACAGAGTGGGTGTCAGTCAGGTCTGGACCGTTTAGTGATTGCAGATCTTGAGGGCAGAAAGAGCCAACCACCTCTCTCAGAAGCCAAAGATGCTGCTGCCTGGCCCAGATCGCTAGCAACAGAAGCCAGGCACCAGGTGGAGAACCTTTCCTGAGACCCAGAGGAGCCTGGGTCGGCTCACTTGCAGACGCTGACCCACTCGGTGATTCGGCATTCTTCGCAGACCACGAAACAGCACCAGTGGAAACGGCAGTGGCAGCGCTCACTGCGCGTCTGGCGCAGGATGTTGTGGCCGCGGCCACAGCACATGCTGCCGCAGCCGTCCGGGCCCGAGCTGCTCTTATTGCACAGGCGGCCCACCGTGCCCGCCGAGTCCAGACGCGGCTCGCGCTCGCAGAAGTCGGGCGATTTCTCAAAGTAGACCAGGTCGGAGTGGCTGGCCCTTCGGCGCAGCCCTGACGTGCCGGGAGCTGGCGAGGGTGCCCCCGCGGGGCCGGCCTCCAGCTGGCCACCGTTGCGGTTGTGCGGCCGGATGAGCGTGGCGCGGTGGAAGCGATTGCGCAGCAGCGCCCCCACTGCTCGAAACTCAGGCGTCACCTGCCAGCACGTCTTTAGCTGGCAGCTGCCTGAGGTGCCATGGCACTTGCACTTTCGCCGCATGTTCTCCATCACCGCCTACAGAGAGAGGCACCGAGAGGGGTTAGACTAGCTAGCATCCAGTGTCTCAACTCTCCCACGGCCACAGGGGCTGGAAACCGGCTCCCATTGTACAGAAGCAAATACTGAGGTCTGAATCTGGAGCTCAGAACTTCTTCAGGCTCTCCTGCACCCCTCCCACCCACCTCCCATCTGGCTAGGCTTTGGGGGAATTCCCTTCTTCGAGCTCCTTCCTTCCTCGCCAGCCTTTCTAGCAACTGCAAGGGGGCCCTTGGGCTTGGGGGTTCTTGCTTCCTGAGCCCTGGGGATCCTAAATCTTCAGGGAAATTCCCTCTCCTTTCCCTGGAGCAAGGAGGTGCCTGCTCACCTACCTCCCAACCCCAAAGCCTTTGGCCTCCCTCCAGGTCGTGAGTGAGGAAAGGCCCCCTCCCACTGCCACCCAGCCCCCAGCTGTGCCCCGCAGCTCTTTGCAGGGAACCAGGTGAGGGGAGAAGATAGCAGCTAAGGAGACATCCTCCTGCCATTATTCCAATTCTCTTCACACTGAGAGACACAGGTGCTGAAGCATTCCCTGACTGCAGAACAGATCCCAGACAACTGGCAATTGTCAAGTTGTCAGCCCTATTGGAGCAGACTAATTCCCAGGTCTCAACTTGTTCTACAATCTCCCCCCAAAGTACCCCTTAGTGTAACCCTTATAGACATCCCCACTGGAAGGTGCCCATATTTCCCACAACCCCCACAGCAAGGACTTTCAAAGAATGCAATGAAGGATCTGGGGTCTTCGCAACTGCTCACGAAGGCCATAAGCGAAGGAGTCTATTGCTTTGGGTATTGAAGGGCTGCATAGCCCACAAGTGTAGCCTGTGGTGTCAGCACCATGTGGGAACCCCCCCCACACACACACACCCCGCCCCACCCCCCAAGCTTCCCTAGGCCAACAGCTCCAGAACATCTGCTTCCCACAGGCTGCAGCCATTAATTAACCACTTTAACAAGGACAAGGAGGAGGCTCTGTTGGTCTGGGCTGGGGTGGTGTCAGGAGCTTGGGAAAGGGGCCCTATGCACAGGGTAAGGCTGGGTGGGAGCTGCACGGGACCTGAGGGTAACATGTCTCAGTTCACCTTCACCCAAAGCCAAGATGGAAATGGCTGAATCAACTGGAGGGATTGGAACCGGCTCAGAGGCCAAGGGAAAAAGAGTATAGGGAGAGGAAGCCAGGGCTGAGCAGAAGGGTAAAGAGGAGGAAGGGGATGGAACTGCCAGGAAGGGAAAAGAATGGAGACAGGGGATTGACTGGAGATGGAGCCTGTCTGCTACCACGTCCCACCTCAGGCAAGTCTCCCAGTCATTCTGCGCCTAGGTTTCCATACCTGAGCACACGGTCATTAAGAATGTTGACTTCATGGGTAAGTAGTAGGCAGGCTGATAGCTCAGGACAATTCCTAATTCATAAATAAGGTTTGATCAATTCAATCTACTATGCTTTTCCTCCCTTCTGTGTGTGTATGTGTGTGTGTTTTTATTGGTGGTGTCACTTTTACACGAAGGAACTTTAAGGTAGTGTGAGCATTCCAGAAAAAGGAGAAAGAAGGTGGAAGCTATCATAGTAAGTCCTCAGTCGGCAAGAGTCCCCTGCTGGCAGACTGAACAGAAAGCTCAAGACACAGCTCAAGAGCTGTGAGACATTTAGGGCTGGGGTACATGATTGGTGATCTTCAAGCTCTGCCTCTACAGGGCAGGAGGCTGTGGCAGTCCCGGTCCTGAATGCCTGCCTACTCCGGTCTCTGTTGGTCAGCAGAGAAAATGGGAGGAGCAAGTTGTTCTGCACCGCTAGGCCCCCTGCGATGCTCCAGCGCACAGTAGAAGGGGTCCCCATGGCATTTTGCTGGCTGAATTAAGAGAGGGCTGTGAGGTTACTGAACTGGGGAAATAGAGTGATTCCTAGAAGGGGGAATTACCCCGAGCGGAGGCGGAGCCCGCTTAGCAGTGGGAACATGACTGTGAATCTCACCTGCCTGCCGACACGGTTGTTGTGGAGTCTCATGCGTGCATGGATGTCTCTGTGAGGCTCCCGGGAGTCCAGAAAGTCCTTGGAAAAGCGTTCTCCAAAGCCCACATCCGGACTGCAGCCACCCCACTCCCAGGAGTCCTGCAGGCCAGGGCTGGCAGGGGGCAGAGCAGGGTGTTCTGGGACCCCGTGGCTCAGGCCCTTACCGCGCTGCAGCGCATCCAGCTGCAGACGGTGGAGCTTCCGACGGAAGGCTTCTTCGTCCCCACGCCTGGAGGCGTCGCAACCACAAGCCTGTAGTTTACCCAGGGCGCACGCGTTGGATACTGCGTGCACCACTCCAGCAGCTGCTATGGCGTAGGCGAAAGCACTCTCTCGAAAACCTGTGGCAAGGGTTTGGAGAGATGTCTCAGTGGTTAAAAGCACTGGCTGCTCTTCTAAAGAACCCTGTTCAATTCCCAGCACCCATGTGCAGTTCGCAACAGTTCCTCAGGGATCTGACACCTTCACACAGACGTACACGCAAGCAAAATACCAATGAACCTAAGATAAAAATAAGTCATTGGGGGCTGGAGAGATGGCTCAGCGGTTAAGAGCATTGCCTGCTCTTCCAAAGGTCCTGAGTTCAATTCCCGGCAACCACATGGTGGTTCACAACCATCTGTAATGAGGTCTGATGCCCTCTTCTGGCCTGCGGGCATACACACAGACAGAATATTGTATACATAATAAATAAATAAATAAATATTTAAAAAAAATAAGTTATTGAAGAAAAAGAAAGCCTGAGGCAAGAGACCAAGAAAACATGGTAGAAACGACTGGGGATATAGTTGGGTGTGGATGACTTGCGAGCACGCCATGAGATTCAAATGGGGTGTAAGAGGAATGGGGGGCAGGAATTGCACTCCCTTCTCGTTGTCATTGACACCCCCTTAGCAAGCTTGGGATTCGTATGTCTAGATCTTTTCTCCACTCGGGAGGCAGAGGCAGGCGGATCTCTGTGAGTTCGAGGCCAGCCTGGTCTACAAGAGCTAGTTCCAGGACAGGAACCAAAAGCTACGGAGAAACCCTGTCTCGAAAAATCAAAAAAAAAAAAAAGTGCCGGGCAAACACATTGTTTTTCAGATCAGGCACTTAATCTACTGCCTTTCACAGTGATATCTACAATTTTAAAATAGCCTGGAGAAAGAAGGCGAAGTTTAACCCAAATAATAAATTACAAGTGATGGAATTCCAGCCCCCAGGAGATACCAGTGGGCAGCAGGCTAAGGTCATCTGTCCTATCCCAGACTATGGGCTGCGGTGTGCTCCCTTTAGATTCAGCCTGGAACCCTCTCCCTCCTGATGGTTTTTATCCTGGTACACAAGACCTGACTGAAAGAAGTGAGTACCCTCTCATATCCCTGCCACCCTGCCTTTATTGTATCTTGGGCCTGCTGTTAACTTCTGAAGCTGGTGCAGGTGACCCCAGTGTCCTAAGTGGCATCTGGCGTGTAACAGGCAGGGTTGCAAACTGAGTGGGAAGACAGATTCTGCTTCTCATTAGAGGCTTAAGAGGCAAAAAATCTCTCTCTGATTGAGACACTCACAGGGCCCTGGGATGTGCTAACCTGGCCTGGTGCCTGTTGTACTGTTTTCCTTGTGGGTGTCCCAGCCTGAGCCACCTCCTGAGAGAGCTCTGAACCTGTACCAGGAGAGGTCTACTCCAATAGGTAGGTCCAGCTCTCAGACCTGCAGGCTACTTCTTGCTTATTCCCCACTGAGAAAGCACTAGCTAGAAGCAGCTTTAGTACAAGCCTATGGCTAATCTCTGGACTCTGAAGAGAGCAGGCAATGGGAGAAGCCAGAAGAACTGTCTTCACAAGGTGAAGAATCCATCTGTGCCATAGATCCCTGTGGAGGAAACCCAGAATGTGGCGGGAGGTTGATGGCCTTGAAGGATATCAGAGGTTCAAAAGAAACAGACGGGAACCTCCCACTCCATCATCAAAGACAGAGGACAAAGTCTCGGGTCTCCCAGAGGCCTTATAAGCTCCAGAGAGGGCTATGTGGGACTATATATAACCCCTAGCCCATTTCTGACCTAAGCTTCACTCTTTGCATCCAAAGCTCTTTGTGCTCAGACAAATGTTAATAAAGATTTCATGGGTTTTGAGCAGCTAAGATCTGATTTCTGACTAGTGCCGAGGTTTGCAATCTTGGATCTTCTACTGACTAGTTGTTAATAAAAAGACTTAATCTCTTTGTGCCTCAGTTTCCCTCTCTGCAAACGAGTGTTATCATTATCTCGCTAGTTGTTTCTCTAAGAATTGAACAAGTTACTACATTTGAAGTACTTGGAATGGTGTCACACTCATAACAAATACTACAGAAACATTGCTGTTATTGAGTTATGAGTCTTCTTGCTGTCTGATCTCATTCAGTTCTGCTACATTTTTTTACATCATTGTTTTTTTGTTTCACCCTGATCAAAGACAGAGCCTAGCAGCTCATGACCCATGTCTAGAGCAAATCATTTGGACTAGTGGAAGTCTACGAAGCAGATTCTACCTCTTCATCTTCTCTCTCTAGCTTATGACATCCTGGTCACATTTTTCTGTTTTGTAAGGAGTACAGCTAGGACCAAACAGGAAGGGATGAAGATTGATCTGCAGCCTTCAAAGGGCTTCCTGGAACTTGGCACAGGCTTCAGGGGAGCAGAAACTGCTGTGAGCGGGTAGAGCCTAAGGGTAGACCCAAAACTCCGGGACATGCACCCTGCATTTATCCCCTGCCTTTTATCTTCAGAGCTCTAAGCATGTCTTATTGCTGGGAGAGTCATCAACCTGTCTACTCTAGGACACATGGCAATACTCAGACCTCCAGAGGCAGTCTAGACCTCAACATCGACCCCCAAAACACACACCACCAAACACACACACACACACACACACACACACACACACACTATGCAAACTGGGACATCCCAAGGCTACAGAGGTTATGGAGCCGAGCAAGCCCCCACTTAGCTCTTTTCACCTTCCAGGGCCACCAGTTTTCTACTTAGGGACATGGGCTCCAGCTGAGTCTTCCTGCTGAGAAAGAAACCCAGATTTCCCAATTTCCAGGCCTGTGACTCTGTACAGACTTGGCATCGAGTCCAGAAGGGTATTCTGGGGCAACTACATCTTTAAGGTTTTGGTGAAGACAGGCATGAAAGAATCCAGAAAAATATAACCCACAACCTTAGGGAACTCTAAACCCTATGCAACTCAAGATGACTCCCCACTACATGCCTTTGACAGCTGTCACAGCCACGTGTGGAGGTGACCAGTGCATGCCTGGCCACTCTATGCTCTAAGCCTCCATGCTCAGAGAAGTCCTGCCCATTGGTCTGCCCCAGCTCCCATTCAGGGCCCCAGTTTCGGTCTTGGCCCCAACTGTCTGGGCAGATGCAGGCACTGTGCCATCTGGCCAGCTGGAGGGGGAAAAGGGTGGGGCCATGGCCAGCTGGGCTGCCCGGAGCGGAGTGGGGGGGCTTGTTACGATGCACAATTAGCCGCCCTGCCTTTGATCTGGGACAGAGACTGCCAGCATCTAAGTGGAGTCAGCTGCTACTATAGGCCGCAGCCAACGGCCAGAAAGGGGGCCGGGGGAGTAGGCTCGGAGGACAGAGGAGTATGAAAGGAAGATGATTTAGGGGCCAGTGGGAACAAGGAAGGGCCAGAAAAGCTTAGGCTCTGCCCATTCAAGTCAAAGAGGGAGGGAGAAAGAATAAAGGTCTGGTCCCCATTCTTCCCTTGCAAATCATCTATGCATGCTCCCAAGCCTGGGGTGCTGGGGTGGTGTGTGGGGGGGAGTCCTGTGCTGTTGTGCTGTGCATGTGGGAATGCTTAGGCATGATACAGAGTGGGTGTGTTTACTCAAACATAGGTGTGTGTGTGTTTACTACTTGGAGTACAGTTCTCCTCTGGGTTTGGTGGGCATTGATCTTGTAGTTCAAATGCATACAGGAGAGGGTTGGGCAGGAGCTCTAAAGTCAGGTGGACTGCGAGGAGTCCTGGCTCTCCTGCTCATTTATAAACTGTATCATGAACAGCAAATTACCCAACCTCTCTTCGCTTCATTTGTAAAGATAATAATAGGACTTACCAAGTGGGGACCATTTGAGGACCCTAAACCATGGATACCGTGTTTTAGTACAATGCCCAATATATACTAAGTGCTTAATACATGTTTGCTAATTTATTAGAATGTCATCAAAATACTAGGACTTTAGATGACCCTGAGATATGATTATCTGTGCCTCAGTTTCCCTAAGTGCCACTACATTCCCCAGACCCTAGATGCCTGGTCTTAAAACTATACTCTCTGAAACAATGTTTTAGGATGTTGCACTACAGAATGTTGCACTGCAGGCTCTGGCTACTTATACTGCTGGTTTTTCCTGGGCTGGGACCCCTGCTTGCAGCAGGATGTCAGGCCCCTTCTTTCCATTCATTCCCAATGTGGCTGGGTCTTAGGCCCAGGAGCACCTAACCATGGCAGCTCCGGGGACAGCTTTGCTAATCTACCACACTCTCCTTTAGTCCCTCTCACTTATGGCACGCTAGGACTTCAGCCTAGGCTCCCTGAACCTCCTACAATCAAATCTCCTGGTCCTCACCTCCTGAGGGACTGATGGAGGAGTCCTCTGTTCATCCCTAACAGATGTGATGTCCAGCACCCAGGCAGTCAGCAGCCTGTCTGCGTTTATAGTACAAGATGCTGAGGGTACCAGTGCCCTGGTCACTTACATCATTGTTGCCCTTAGGGCTGGGCAAAGAAGTTAGCATGATTTTAAGGCCCTCTCACAACATTTTTTCCCCCTGACTCTGTCAAGCTCCTTGGAGACTCCTGTTCCTGTCCTTATTCCCGCCCCCCTCTGCAGTCTGCAGGCCTGTTTATATTCCTGGTTTTGTCCCCTTCCTACCTTTTACCCTCCTCCCTTCCTCAGATCCATCTGCTCATAGTGTGACATTGCCATAGAAAACCTAAGGAACCCCCCCCCCCCCCGCGCGCACACACACTCACCCTCAGCAGTCCTTGAAATGAAGTATAGCGGAATATGTTTTTTTTTTTTAGCGGAATATGTTTTAAAAGAACCTTCTTAGCAACCTAGATCAGAGGGGTCAGCCCTTATATTAAAGCGGTGTGCCTGTGTGCATGTGGTGTGTGTGTGTGTGTGTGTGTGTGTGTGTGTGTGTGTGTGTGTAGGGCCCAAGCCAGGTCGACAGGCTCCACAATGATCACGATGAGACAGAGGAAGAAACTAGATAGCCAGGGCCTAGCCTCCACCAAGAGTCACCTGGTGGAATTCAAATTTAGCGAGTCCTGGAGAAGAGGACCTAGAAATGGATTATGAAATGAGCCCAAAGGAGGGTGGACCTAGCAAGATAGGAGGGCATGCTCGGTGGCGGTGATGAGGCAAAGGGGGTTGGGAGAATGGCAACTGTCTTTCCAAAAGCCCAGAGCCATCCCCACTAAGAAGGGAGAGGTAGAAATGAGATGTTGCAACGGATGGGGGGGGGGGGGGGGGGAGGCAGAATCCACTGAGGTAGGGCGGGGTTCCTAGGCCAAGGAAAGAAGCCCTGCCCCGCTGGCTGACGGAGTCCTGGAGCCGCAGTTCCGCCCCCTCTCAGCACTAGGTGCTGCCCCGCCCTGGCTAGCCCTGGCAAGTCTCCCCCTCCACCCCTAACCTCTCTCCCCACCGTCCCCCCAGCTCACCTCCTGCTTATTAAACTGCAGGTGAACCCAGAGCACCTGGCCCTGCGCCAAACCCGCGCGGCACCAAACTCTCTCCTAACCTTCAAAGACCCCAGGTCCTTCACTAGGTGTCAGCAGCTTGATTGGGACACCTGAATTCAGGCTAGCGAGATCAACAGGACTAATGGGGGTCACTGAGGCAGAGGCCGAGGAGAGGACTGAAGAGCTAGCCCTGGCTCATCTCTCTGGTGGTGGCAGGTGAAAGACCCTCAAAGCCAACAGGAGCCACCACTGTGCAGACGTTGAAGCAGGAGCCCAGTAAGAAATGCATCTGTGGGGAGGGTAGGTGACCCAGCAACCACCGGGTGGCAGAAGGTAGTTCGAAAGCAGTAAGTACCGGCCTGGCCCAGCCAGAGCCTGGAAGATGCTGAGGCCTGTCGGTCTCTTGGTGTCAGCGAGCGCGGGCAGTGAGGAGTGGGTGGTGGGGTGGTGACGTCGTGCAGTGGGAGTGGAGCAGGTCTGCGGGCAGGGGGTCACTTACAGCAGCTCCCAGCTGGCAGGAAGGAATAATCTGACTGTGTGGGGCTAGAGGGACAGCACGGGGCAAGGTGTGTGTGTTGGGGGTGGGGGGGCGCGGGTGCTCACAGAGAACAGCGCAGAGCAGTCTGCTGCGGCCCGCGGGGATTAGTTCGCGGCTGCATGCCGCCACACGCGTCGGGCTGGGCTCGGCCGGGTAGAAACAGCGCCCGAGGCGCGCGGGGGAGGCAGGAGGGAGCGCGCAGGGGCGGGGCAGCGGCCTGGGGCTGAGCAGAGGGGAGGACGAGGTGGCCCCTAACTTGGGGGCCCAAGGGGTGCAAACATGGGTTCTACTGAAAGAGGGGGATCCTGATTAGGTTCTTTCTGCAGTTGGGGCACATTAAAGCCTGGGTCTCGCAGAAGCCCGAGGCACTAAGTTTATGCCCCTCCTTCTCCACAACCAACTAGGATTGCTCGCTCAAACCCTAAGGAGCGAGGGCTACCAAGTCCTCTCATTGCCCTGACAAGTAGCTGAGAGAAGAAACTGTATCCAGTTAGACAAACCCAAGCTGCAATCTGGCCGCAGAGACCTGATTCAAGGCCTCAGCTAGGTCAGTGGGAGCTGAAGGAAGTGACCAAACTACCTGCCTCCCACAGTTTAGCCCTCCTAGGGAGTGTCCACGTGGGCCTGGGTTATCCAGAATTGGGGACAGAGAACAGGTAGTGCTCCTCGGAGCACTGGGGGAAACGGGTTAACAAGGCTGTTGGGCCTGCCGGGCAGGGGCCACTGTTCACAAGCTGGCACACACCAATGCTTTGATTCGGAGAGGGCTTTGCGGGGGGACGATGAGAATACACCCAAACTGGTCTGTATCATCATCCATAGCAGGCTGAGCTTCTGCAGGAGTGCAGGCCACTCACCGGGCCGGGTTTCCCTACTTGTCTTGTGTAACAGGAAGTTCTCTTTCTCTCCACTTCTCCCCTCACAGGCTCTCCAGCCTTACCCTGACCAAAGCTTACCCAGTTGAGCATAAATTGAGGAAGGGGTACGGATATTTTCTGAGTCTGAAGCTTGAGGCATGTAACAGAGAGGGATAAACCAATAGTCTAGCGGTCAGGTATGGAGCCTGCCTTAGTTAGAGAGGCTTCTGACCCCTGTTTCTGCCCCCGCCCCCCTGCCGCTCTGGATACTTTTCTAAGACCAGAAAGCAAACATGGCTTGCAGATACAGGGGTCTAAGGAGGTGCCACCTTGCGAGTTCGTTAGAGATAGCTAGCAGGTTCTGGGGTACAGGTCCTGAGGGGGAAGGGCAAGAGTTTGGACCGAGGAGCAGCTACCTCTACTGAAGATAGGGCTCTCGTAGGGGACTTTGTTCCGAGTCTCCAGGCTGGAGCAGTTCCAGCGCTGGTCCCGGAACTGATGTTGGCACTCGTGGATGGCGATCTGGATGCCCTGGATCGCTGAAGCAGCCACGTCAGGGTGACGCACACACACCTCCATCTGCCGCCGGCTCAGACCGGGCAGTGTCAGGCACACTGTGTTGGCGTTGAGCACAGGCTCTGGGGGTAGGCGGAGGCCCAGGATGTCGTTGGGTGCTGACCTGCAGGCATATGGGGTGGGGTGGATAAGCATTTTGTGGGAGACTGTGAGGGCCTGTTTAATAACACACATTCTGTCCCACAGGCCATAATCACTCTACCCCAACTTCTGGTTCTTAAGTTTGGGCCCAAGAATACATGCCTCTCCCCATCCACTCCAACACGATCCACCCAGCTGCACACCCATGAAGGTAAATATATGCACTCAGTATTTTAGAAGTTCATCCCCAGGCACAGATGCCTCAAAGGGTGCCCCAGGAGTCTATCCCAAAGCCATGTTTCAGCAACTGGCATGTTTCAGGCATGCTTCTGCACACATATGGAGGAAGCAGAAAACCAGGGCACTTACCACTTACACACTTAATCAGACAGTTACACACACAAATTCACACATATGCTTGCACTTTGGCCCATAAACTCGCATAGTCACACATATATTTATGCAAACTGCTGGTTACCCAACCCAGCTTACTGGAACACACACACACACACACACACACACACACACACCACTGCCTTTCAGGGTCAGTCTCTCACTTGACCCCCACATGAGATGGGGAAACCCCCTTCAACTCCTTTCCCCTCCTGTCTGGGATGATTCGCAAGGTGGAAGGAGGCAATTTGAACTTATTCTTGGAGTGGGGGTGCATTGCCCCCAGGGTGGAAAGAACTCCTAGCTGGCACTTATTCCCAAATACCCACTTCCCGACCTAGCTACCATCACCTACCTGGGCACTGCCCTATCTCCCTGGACTGCCCATATCCTGTCACCAGTCCAACCTTTTCCTCTGAGGTAGCTCACTAACTTTGATTGGACACTAGCACTTTTCCGTGACCCTGTCTCCCCCGCACAGCACACTCCAGGGTCCCTTCCCCAGCTAGAGCACTGGGAACGGCCCCGGGGGTCCTAGCTCTCCAAGAGGGCGGAGCATGAGGTGAGAGCTCACCTGGGCACAGCAGCAGCCAGCAGCAGTAGGAAGAACAGGAGCGCACACAGCTCAGGCCGCGGCTGAGGCCGGGGTGGGAGCCGCAGCCAGGGGCGAGGGTGGGCGCTGCCCATGGCGCGCGGGCCTTGACAGGCCGGGAGTGGGGGGCTCACAGCCCGGTGGGACTGGCGAACCAGGGTCGCCTGCGCATGATCGGCAGGGGTGGGGTGGCTGCGACACACAGCTCCTACTCAGGTCACGGCTCCCGCAGCAGACGGCGCCCGCCTCCCCGCTCCATGGGGCAGCGCCCCCGGGCACCGCCCTCGGGGGGGTGGATGGGGAGCGGGCGAACCGGGCACCTCCTGGCACTGGGGTCCAGGGAATTTCCCGAGGCCCCCTTGCGACAACTCCTGGTGCCTCTAGAGGGTAAGGGGGGCGGAGGTGCAGCGGGCTGGGGACTCGAGGCCGAGGTGCTGGGGAGCCCCCCCACCCCAGCGCCGCGCTGCGAGCCTGCGCTTCTGAGGGTGTGCAAGGCGGGCGCGGTGGGGGCGGTACTGTCTGGCCCAGCCCCACCGCCTGGAGAGTGAGTGACTGTCCTGGCTGGGGAGCTCTGCCCCCCCTCCATGTAGTGTCTAAGGGTTCTACCCCAAGTGATGTCACGACAGGGAATGGAGTGCTCGTGTCCCCGTCCGCGAGGCCACTGAGTACGCGGTGTGTGTGGGGTGGAGGGGGGAAGCGCGTGCAGAGGGTGAAGGAAGGAGAGGTAGTGGCGTCTTGGTTCTTGGCACCCTGCACCCGGTTGCTGGTCTGTGTGTTAACCTGAAGTGTATGTGCCTCACTGAAGCTGAAACACAGCTGCAGGGGAGTGTCCCACCCCACCCCAGCACACACCTGCGGGACTGGAGGGGAAAGGCCGGCCCCTCCGTTTTGCCTTCTGTACTTCTAGAGGGACTTCCCCCAGCTTGCCTAGAGAGACAGGTGTGCGTGTGGAGGTCCCGGGAAGGGGTTTGACCACCCCTGGCTTTCCCCCTGCTTAGCCCTGTGACTTTCCAAAGTCGCTCCTGGAGTCACCCTCTGTCCCTTTATGAAATAAGTAATAGGGCGCCCACTTCATGTAGTCGGTGAGCTACCGAAGGCAAAATGGTCCAGACTCTAGTAAATGCTTGTTGAGACCCAGGTGCCTTGGGATGGCTCTAGCTGGGAGCAGGGACTAGAGAACCCTCTAATTCAAAAGTGGGCAGTCAGAACATTTTATCCAGCCCCCCCCTTAATTTCACAAGAAAATACGGAGGTCCAGAGAGGGCCATGACTTATGTAAGTTCAAAAAGCAAATTAGTCAAAGAGCTAAAGTGGATTTAGTTCTTCTGACTCCCACCGCACCAGCGTGGCCCTCCACTGAAAGCAGCTTGCTGTTGCCCAGGGATGTTTCAGACGTGCCTGGTCCTGGTCCTAAGGCCCTATCTCTAGTACTCCAGGGTCCCTTCCTTCTCTCACACCGTTGGTAGAAAACTGGTCGTGTATATTGGGCGTATTGGTCAAGTGTCTGTGACCAGGGAAAGGGCCCGAAAACCAGGGTCCCTAGCTTCTGGTTCTGACTCTAACCTGGGTCTGGACAGTGCATCTCACTCCTGCTGCTTCTTTGGTCCTCTGTGAAATGGGCACAAGTCTCCTATTCTACATAATCACATCCCTCACATCCCATGGCTCCCTCTCTCTGAAGAGAGCCTACCCCACCCCACCCCCACTCTTTTACCCCCTGTCTTAAGAAGAAGAGAACTGTCATTGCCTCTAGGCTCAGAGACAAAGGGGGCCCATTCCAGGAATTGACCATCCTTGGAGAATTGGAGGGGAGGTGCCTTTCTTGCCCCCAGACTGTCAGGTGGTGGGGGTGACCTGAACGGCAGCAGGCTGATGACACACTCCCCCCCCCCATCTATGCCGGCAGCCATCGCAGCTGTCAGGAATTAAGAGCTTGGGGCTGCTGGGGGTTGGGGTGGGACAATGAGGGAGCAGTCTGGCTGGACAGCGGAAAAACAGCCGGGGGCAGGAAGCAGCCTGTGTCACCAGAGCCTTGTCTGACCCTAGCCCTCCCTGCCCCCCCCCCACCAGCTTTCCCCCACCGTGGTGCTGCGAGAACAAATCCCAATCACCTGGCACCGCAATTGGGTCTGACTCAACACAGGATGGAGGCACAACCCCAGGGTGGGCATCTGAGGCTGGAGAATCAAGTTCCCATTGGCTTTGGGGAAACTGAGGCCCAGAATAGATTGGAATAGATCCCGCCCGACCCAGGCAATGAGGCTATAGTTAAGGTGTACACCTCCTTGCTCCCTGCCCAGTGCTCATCTTAGTGTTCCCCACACTTGAAGCAGCGTATGTACCCCCTTGGAGTAGGCTATTGTGGGAATATTGATTCTAGGCCCCAAGGTACTGAATCAGCAATTCCCAGGCACAAGGCCTGGTTATCTGTATTCAGAACCATCTCCCAATGTTGAGGAAACTACCTTGGGACAATATTGTGGGCTTGGCAGGGTAGCTGGCGGTTTCTCCTTTTGGCCTCTGTCTGAGGAGGGAGAAGGGTCTCTGCTGCAGGACCCAAGAAATACAGGGTGCAAGGGGAGAGAAAAGACCCCCCCCATTTAGAAACTCTAGAAGGTAAATACTGATGCTTGTAGCCTATGCCTCCACCATGGGTCTGACCTGAGGTCATGAGGCTTAGCGATGCCCATGTGTATAAGTGACAGACTTTGGCCTATGTGCAGATGAAGCCCAAGGAAAGTATACATCTGGGGTCCCAACCTGGATGACCCATGCCATCCATGGCCAAGCCTCTTCCAGCACCAGCGGCCCCTGGTCTCCACCCCAGACCTGCCCTGCAATCTGGCCCTCAGCCCAGCCCCAGCCCCCGCAGCCGCCTGCCAGAGACCACAATTACAGGGGCCACTGGGGGTGGGGGTGGGGAGTTTGGAGGATGAAAGGCGCTGGAGAATGGTTCCAGCTGTGGCAGCTCTGGGGGAGGTCTCCTGGAGGGAAGGCTGGGGGAGGCACGGGGTGAGAACAGGTGGGACCCTCACAACCCCAGCCTAGCCCAGTCTAGTCCTGTTCCTTCTTGATGCTCAGCTGGAGAAGTTGGTCTTGGTGAAGAAGAGAAGGAAGATCTCTAGATGGATAAGGGCCCTCCATCCTGTTGTCCCTGCCTTCAGCAAGGTAAGGGGAAGTGGCTTACTCTTAATCCAGGGCTCCAGATTCCTCCTGTGTGGCTCTCAAAGGGAAAGAGAGATGAGTTGGGAGTTCTTGGCCTCAGCCGCACCCTAGGCCTTCCACTCAGCCTTTTAACCCATCTGCCTATGTTCTGCCTTTTCCTGATGCGGTCACACACACATCTGGGGTGCTTCAGTGCTCGTTCCCTTTGCCCAAATTCCACATGTCCCCCCCTCACAAAGCCAGCAGGGGACCTTGCCTGTGCCTGGGGCTGAGCAGCTGGGTGAGCTAGGGGAGCGGATGTCAGTGGGGCACTTTTGAGGTCTGTCTCGCAGGGGTCCTTGGGCAGCAGTGCAAGAGCACAGTGCCATCTCTGTGCTGGCAGAGAACTAGGCTCCTGACCTCCCACCATGCCTCCTGCTGGGCACTGCCACTCCGTAAATTAGAAATCTCCCAGACCCTTGTGAAACTTGGTCTTAAGAAGATGGATTGCTGTTATGTGACTAGCCACTCCAAGACTGCAGTAGAAGTGGGTATCGTAGCGCATGCCTTCAATCCCAACACTTGGGAGGCAGAGGCAGGCAGATCTCTGAGTTTGAGGCCAGTCTGGTATACAGAGCTAGTTTCAGGACAGCCAGGGCTACACAGAGAAACGCTGTCTAGAAATACCCCTCCTCGCAAAAAAAAAAAAAGACTGCTGTCTACTCTGTATTCTCACCAGGTGCCAAGAAGCTCCCAGAGAGCCCAATTTTGTGACGGAACCACTGAGACATGGACAGGGTAGCCTCTTAGTTGCTTAGCTGGCGTCTTTAGGGTCTTAGGGTCTTAAAAAAAAAAAAACCTACGTCTTACCTTCTTTTCAACCTGCTTGCAGTAGCGTTGGCTCAATGTCATTTGCCTCAGTCTGCTTTTTTGGTATCACAGCGGAAAATACTCAACATCTACATTAATCGTCTCATCTCAGAACACCTTACGAGAACCAGGCAGTCATAGAGACATAGACTGGAGTCCCAGTCCTAGGTCTGGTCAACCTAGAGGTCCCAGACAGCGTGACCCAAACTGTCCGTGATTCTCTTGGCTTCCTTTTAGTATTGCCACGGGGGCTTCCTGCTCTTGAATTCCCCAGACGTCCTTCTCCTCCTGCAGCTCTCAGTCAATAGAGAAGTTGAACTCTGAGGCCCTCTGGTGGTCTATTTGAGAAGTACAAGAGATTGAAAAAACCGCTAGGTTGAACGCTGGGCTTTGTTAGCGCCTGGGTGACTTGCATAGCCATAGGGAAAGGAAAGGAAGGGGATGGGGGAGAGTGGGAGAGGGAAGGGAAAGGAAGACAGGAGAAAGAAGGGGAGGAGAGAGTGGTACAGCATCAGCACCGTCCCAAAGCTCTGGGACTATAAACTCCACCCCTCGGAGCTTTCCTCTCCCCTGTGTGCCCCTTAATGCCATTTCTACTCCCCCTCTTGAAAAGTTAGAGTATTCTTTGGTCAGGAAGTTCTGAGTTCAAATTCTCCGTGAGGTTGCCCTGAAGCTCTGATTTCAGGGGCATCCTGGGAGTAGATGGATGTTCTGGAAGCCACCGTTAGTGTCTGTCCTGAAGTTCCCTTCCCCTGTTTCATTTGAAGAACTCTGTGCCCCCTGTCCCCTGTGGTCTTAGGAATCTGCCAATTTGCCAAAGTAGCATATGTTTCCCTGGGGAGTATTACTGGATCAAGCTGAACTAGTCAGTGTCTTTTGTGGGACTACAACTGAGGAGGCTTTTAGAAATAGGTTTATTTTTGTGTGTGCATGCATGCCTTGCCTGTATGTATGTTTTAGCACCATGTGGATGTCTGGTGTCTGCAAAGCCAAAGATGAGGTTTGGTCCTTTGGAGCTGGAGTTAAGGATGGTTGTGAGTCTCCAGGAAGATGCTGGGGACTGAACCTGGGTCTTCTGATAGAACGAATGCTCTTAGACACCGAGCAGTTTCTTCAGCTCCAGGATCCCCTTCCCTTTAAAAGAAAATCATCATTCCTATGCATGGAGGCCTAAAGCTGTCAGAGAGAGGAAATCCACAAGGGGAGAGACTGCTGGTGGGAGACAGAGGTGGTGAGCTGAAACAACAGACATAGGGGCAGGGCCTGAGGAATAGAGAGAAACGGGGGTGGAGGAGAGACAGAGAAGCCTGTAATGACAGCACTGAAGTCTGTGCCCTCAGTTCAGCTGTGGCTGAAGTCAGACTAAATTCTGCAATTCCTCTGGGCCTAGTCTGAAAACTGGATGTCTTCATTTGCAGTCAGAGCTGCCCAAAGCAACAACTGCCCTTCGTGAAACAACAGCTCTCTGCCCCTACTCTCACAACAACTGCCCTTCGTGAAACATACATGTGACATAATTCACCAAATGCCATGCTAAGTGTTCTTCATATCTCAAGAAAAAGAAATCCTCCCGATGTTCTCCGAGGGTGTGAGATGGGCCAAGATGGCTACAAATTCCTTGTCTTTCCTCCCACTGCTCCCTCCATAAATTTGAGCTGACTCTGTGATCTGTTCCAGCCAAGAGAGAGCAACAGTAATATTATATAACTCCCGTGGCGGGACTCTCAGAAGACAAAATCTGTCTGGGGGTTTGACACGTTCTCTTTTCTTGAAGTCTTCCTATCTTCAGGCCACCACGCTGGAAGAAAGCCCATGCCAGCCACAGAGAGGAGATCACTGGAGAACCAGAGTCCTTAGGCATGGAAACAAGCCCTCAAGAGTTCCCTAGGCCAGCATGTCTTCCAGCAGAATGACCCCAGGCACTCTGCATGTGGTCTGCCCTCTGAACCAAACCAGGGGGCTGAGTTCTGGCACACAGCTGTCCAAAAAGAATACTGAGTGGTTATGTTGAGGCTGTTGTTATTTAGCAAGGGATAAGTGAATGAGAGTTGAGGCCACACAGGTAGAGAAACAGGGCCACGCTGGCCTGCGCTACACTGGCTTCAAACTCAATCATCTGAGCCAGGATGGGTAGGAGTCATCCCCCAACTGTAGTCTTTGCAACGCGGGGGCTAGTCCACAATTGGGGTGTTCACCCTGTTCTCTTGGGTTGCAGATGAGGGCGCAAGCCTCAACTCTAGAGAACCCAGAACTAGTCATGTGACCCTTTTAACTCCTCACAATCAGCATCCTGAGGGGAACCAGCTTAAAAAAAATCATGGTTGGGTGCCAAACAAGCCCCTGGGACAAACTTGTTTCCTCTGAGTGTGATCAGAAACACTATACTGGGCAAGCAGTCTGTACGGTGTGTGTGTGTGTGTGTGTGTGTGTGTGTGTATGTGTGTACATATGAGTGCCAAGAGACAAACTTGGGTGCTGCCTTTTGAAATTATTATTTATTGAAAAAACAGACTCATATATATATATATGAGTCTGTTTTTTCCATCTATTGTGTTGCTCTGGGAACCAAATTCAGGTCATTAGGGGAGCATGCACTTTTATCTATTGTGTCTTCTGATAGCCCCCCCCCCTCCCTTTTTGAGACAGTCTTTCACTTGGGAAATCACCAACAAGTAGGCCAGGCTGGCGAGCTAGCCTCAGTAAGCTTCCTGTCTCCCCCTCCCTGGGGCTGGGATTAAAAGTACACCACAATGTTGGGTCTGTTTGTTTTTTTGTTTTGTTTTGTTTTTTGAGACAGAGTTTCTCTGTATAGCCCCGACCATCCTGGAACTCACTCTGTAGACCAGACTGGCCTTGAACTCAGAGTTCCACCTGCCTCTGGAGGGGTGGGATTTAAGGCATGAGCCACCAGCTCCTGGCCATGTTGGGCTTTTTAATGTTCTGGGGATGGAACTCAGGGTCAGCCCTTGTGCTTGCAAAGCAAGCACTTTCCCTGACTGGGTGATCTCCAGACCAGCTTGGACATCTGTTTAGAGCTGCTGCACGGCTGGTTTTGTCTGTAACAAAAGCAGGTGCCCCTGACAATAGTTCCACTGTATTTTAGTTTATAAAGACCTTTAATCTCATGACCCCAAAAGTCTACCCTTGATTTCCTCAGGAGTCACAGAAATAGGCATAATGCCCTAAAAATTAACACAAAGGCCTGACAACTGAGCACACTACTAGAAGCTTCTGGGCCCTTTATGTCCCTTTAAAATGGAATCACTTGTCCTCAAGATTCAGGTGCGTGGTGTGGATAAAAATTAACAAAAGGGTGCCAAAGGAGAGAGATAGGGTTTCCAGGAGCCCTCCCTCACCCTCCCCTGCCTTGGTGAAGGGTGGGATTATAGATTCAGGCCAAAATGCTAGTTTATCAGGACCACCTCCCTTCCATATCCTGGCCCTCTAAGGCTACCTTCCCTCAAACTGTGGGTCCTGTCCATTGGTTTAAATGTCTTTATTGATACTTAACTTGCCCAGCCAACCCAGGAATTCTGAGGAGTACCATCTCCAGAGGCCAGAGTCTGGTGTGTGTTTGTTTTTTCTTTTTTGTTTTGTTTTGTTTTGTTTATTTCCATCTGGGAGGCCAAAGGGAGGGAGAGTTTGCATCGTCTCCGGCAAAAAAGAAAAACAGCACAGGACCCTTCTGGGGAATGCTGGAGGGGCAGGGTCCTCAAGCCTTCGTAGGCACGTGTAAACCTCAAACTCCCAGCCCCTGCAAGTGTCTCAAGGCTTAGATATGTATTTTCCCTAGAGAGCAACTGGGTTCAGACAGCGCCGCCTGCTGGAATCCAGTGGTCCCGCAGATTGCCAAGAGGGCTGCGCGCAGTTGCGAGGCAGGCGGCGGGTCAAAGGCACAGGCTGAGCTCCTTGCGCACGCGGCAGCGGTGGCACTGCACCACGCAGCACCAGTGGAAGCGGCACAGGCAGTTCTCCTCGAGCTGTACGCTCTCCTGGCGGTGTCCGCGACCGCAGCACAACAGGTCGCAGCCGCTGAGGTCCGGGGCACTGCTGTTGCAGGCGCGGCCGCGCGTGCCCGGCGAGCCGGTGCGCCGATTGGGGGCACAGAAGTCGGGCGAGTCGGCGGCGTAGAGGAGGTCGGCTCGGCCTGGAGGCTTGAGCGTGCGGACTGCGGGCAGCAGGGCTTTGCCGTCGTTGGTGCCCATGACGCGAGAGGCTCCGTGGAAGCGTTCCAGCAACCTTGCGCCCACCTCGCGGAACGGAGGCAGCTTCTGCCAGCAGGTGCGCAGAGCGCACGAACCCGACAGCCCGTGGCACTTGCACTCGGTGCGCGTGTGGCTCCGCACCGCCTGCAGGAGCAGAGGGGCGGACGATAGGCGGGGCAGAAAGAAGCAGGGGACCGACAGAAAGCAAAGGAAGCAGAGGGTGGCGAAGGAGGGAAGGAAGGAAGGAAGGGGGGAAGGAAGGAAGGAAGGAAGGGGGGAAGGAAGGAAGGAAGGAAGGGGGGAAGGGGGGAAGGAAGGAAGGGGAAAGGGGGGAAGGAAGGAAGGAAGGAAGGATGCAGGCAGGTAGGCATAAGGTTAGAAGGAGAAAATTCAGAAAACGACCGCTTAGAGGGGAGGAAGAATGACAAAGATGAAGGAGTAAGAGAGTGGGAAGTGGAAACAGTAGAGCAGAAATTCCAGGGTCCGAAGCCAGGGAGCGGGAGAGAATAGAATGGACGCAGTGGTGAGATTCTCCATTCTTCCTGGAGTGCGGAGAAGTGGCAGCTGTCGCAGCCTAGCCCTCCTGCCAACCCAGCCTCCTCATTCCTGCCCCTCGCGGCCCCAGGCAGAGCTGAGCAGACACAGCCAGCCGCCTGGGCGTCTGTCTCTGTCACCCCTCCCCAACCCTCTCAACAGGTTTGTGGGCCTGTCCGGACATTTCTCTCCTAGGCCCCCTCCTTCCAGTTTGCCTGACGCCTTGGGCTGAGCCCTAAAGGACACAGAATGTGTGGAGGGATGTTCTTCAGCTATTCAGGAACTGAGATGTAGGATGTAGGAGGCCCCACCTGAATGCACTAAGGAGAACAGGGTCCCGTACTCTCTCTCCTCCCTTGCTTGCTGGTCTGAAGCTGGGTCTGGGCCGTCCTGGCCTCTGCCGATTTCCCACTGGACTCATGATCCTTCAGCCCCTTCCAAGTCAGTTCTAGGCCCCATTCTAACCCTCACTTTCTCTAGTACCTCTACCACCAGACCCCAGACCTTCCCGTGGCTTCTGGTCTTAATTTCATTTCTAGCCTCTCAGAACCATGCTCCTGCCTTGACATCCACGTCATGTTTCAGAGGGATGCGCACCCCTCCTTGGATCTCTACTGGCCCTCAGTACTATTTATACTTACTATCTCCCAACTCTGCTCACTGTTCCTCTCAGCACCCCCACCCCCAGCCCTCTAGAACGGACATCTCACCTGCCATGTGCGTCCATGTCCCTGCCCAAGTTCCAGTCTTCCCAGCTCTCCCTGTCTTGCTCACACACACACACCATCCTACAAGTCACACCTTTACTCGTGCCCATGCTACCACAAATATGCTGCCACCCACACTCTGCCACACCCACTGGCGCTCTCTTGCACACCCACACTTCCACACCCAGGCATGATACCTACAGCTCCTGCCCATACGCACCAGCCTGCCTGCCTCATTGTTGTGTAGTTGCACCAGTGCACGGATGTCGCCACGTCCCCGCTTGTGCTGTGCATCCATAAAGAGTCTTGACTTCTCATCCCCGAAGTCCACATCATCTCCACAGCCTCCCCACTCCCAGGCTGCACTGGCTTCTGGGGAACCTGCTGGTCCTGGAGGTCCAGGGGTGCCCAGAAGACCAGTGGGCCTAGGTGGTGCTCGCCCACGGGGTGCCTGGCAACCACATTGCAGGAGCTCTCCCATGGAACAGGCCTGCGTGACCGCGTGGCTGGCGCCGGCTGCAGTAATAGCAAACACGAAGGCTGTCTCTCGAATGTCTGCGGAGGGAGGACGGAGCCGAGGTCAGTGAGTGCCCAGTATCATAGATGGAAATAGGAACCCCCTCCTCAGCCTGTCCTGGGCCATCTGGGAGACAGGTGTGGAGGGGCAAGGTGGACAGAATGCCTATGGGTAAAACAGAGATAGGGTTCAAGCAGCTTCCCCAAACCTGCCCCTCCGCCCCCCAAGGAAAAAGCGCCTCCCTCCGGGGCCTCTCACACACTAACCCTGCTGTAAGACGCGCCCAAAGGCCTTGCTGTGACTGGAACAGTTCCAGCGACGGAAACGGAACTGGAACTGACATTCTCGGACCCCCAGCCTTGCGCCCCGGGCAAGCTCTGCCACCACTTCCGGCTCTGCCTGGCACAGCTCAGCCTGCCGTCCTGCCAGCCGCCTGGCCTTCCTGCAGATGCTGGTAGGATCCATGACCAGGGGGCTACCCACAGCCCTGGGAAGCAGAAGAGCAGGTCAGGAGATACACCCCAAACACAAAAGACCTGGGGTAGAGTTGGGGGGGTGAAGAAGAGGGGACTAGCCCCACTCAGCCCACAGCCAGGTGCTGCAGTCTCTCAGTCCTACCCCTGAGACTGATATTGCCCCCCCCCCCCCCCGTTCCCTTTCCAAGTCTGTGCCCCTCTCTACTAAAGTATAGGCTGAAAACTGCATCACAGCAAGGATTCCGTCTTATCCCTCCGTGGGCATCTTCATTAATAAACCCTTAAAGGAACGTAGGTGTCACCAAGGAGGCCAAGGTTAAAATTCAATAGACCTTGCCCAAAGGGGAAACAAGGAAGAAATTAGTAGGAAAAAAAGATCAAGAAAGCTGTTTTTTTAAAAACAAACAAACAAAAAAAAAAACACCCGCTTAATAAAAGAAAGTATTCTAAATAAAAGTAATAAAAGTAGATCGTATCAAGGAAAGATGTGGCCTTAGTGGGCTGCAACCCGGACAGCCCCAATACAAAGCAGGGGCCATCTGAACGACAAAACAGAGGTACTAGAGTGTCTCGGGAACCGAGCCTCTGAGTTCAACTTCTTTTGTAAAATGAGAAATTGTTGCTTAGATGGCTGAGGAGGGCCTCCTATCTTGCTCCCCTCCCCCGCCCGTTTCCCTGAGCTAGACAGCTGGAGGAAGGAGCTGGGAGCTGCTCAGCATTGTTGGCAGATAGGTGATGATGACCCTTCTCTTGCTCCAGGGTAGCTGGCTTTCCCAGAGAGAGGTGGCGCCAAGCCAAGCCCCGTGTGCTAGCATGGTATAACCAACAGCGGGACGGAGGGGGGTGATGTTTGGTTAGGTGGGTAGAGACCTGATGGGGAGTTCTGCACACTGTCAGCAGCCTCTTTGCCCTGCCCACCTTCATTCCACCTGAGGAGAGAGCTGCCACTCGCTGTCCATAGGTTGTCAGCCAGGAATTCACACCTGGGGGGAAACCGCTTGAATCAGATAGCTCCTATTTGAACACAGCTAAGAGCTTGGGCTTGAAGGGATATGTGGGCAGAGCTAGGGAGGTTAACTGGAGACCATTTAAAACCCTTCTGCAGAGGGCAGGGGAAGAAAGATTGGGGGGTGGGGTGCACACTGGAGGCAGTGGGCTATAAACCTTGGCAATAGAGGGTGACAGGTTGGGGTGGCCACCTTCTCAGCTTTGCTTCCGTGCACATCCGCCCCATAGTCCCCTGGTTACTCCACAAGTGCAGGCTGCCCAGGCATGTCCTGAGATGTGATGGTCTTAAATAGCAGCCGGAGGAATGTAGGTCTTAAGGTAAAACTCTCAGCACTGGAGATGAGGTGCTCAAAGAGGTGTTTGCAGAAAGATGTGAAAGCCCCATCTCTCTCTCTCTCTCTCTCTCTCTCTCTCTCTCCCTCCCTCCCTCCTTCCCTCCCTCCCTCCCTCCCCCCCCCTCACACACACACACACACACACATACACACACTTGGGAGAGGGGATTAGGAATACTGTTATCCCTATCCAAATACTTCAAGATCAAGCATCTCTTCTGGGCAGAAACATGCAGCAGAGATTCCCTTATATTGAGCTTGGGACCCGCCCAGCACCAGCCCTAACCCCTCTCTCAGCCCCAGAGAAGGAACAGATGGAGTAATGAACAGTGAGCCAAGGTTAAGACAGCCCAAGCTGGCTCACCATGGCCCAATGACCTTGGAGAACTGATCAGTCTCATCTGCTCATCCACCTGCCTAAATACCCTACCCCCAACTGAGACTGCTATTGTCCCATTGGTACTTTATCCATTCCTTGTTTGTATCCCCTCTTTACTAATGTCTAGACTGAAAATTGCACTACAAAAAGAATCCGGTCTTATCTTTTTGTATACATCTTCATTAATAAATCTGTCCACTTATCCACCTCATTAAAAAAGGATTTGGATTTGAGTGGCTTCCAGCAAGGTTGTTCAGGTAGGGAGATAAGGTTATGAGCTTCCTCGTTGTTGGGACAGTCTTTTTTTTTTCTTCTGTTTTCTTTATCTTCTTGTGGAAGCTTTTTGGGTCCCTGATTTATATCCCTGCGACATTTATTCAGAAGATTTGCATGTCTTGAATTCTACATTATAGACAAATAGATGCAGCTATATAGTGGCAATGAATGCTTACCATATGTTCGGGAATGAATGAGCCATAAGCCCCCCTCGAGTCCAGGTCCCATTGATGTAGTGTCATTTCCTGACTCCTAGTGTCGCCTCAAACATGTCCCCCCCCCCCCCCCCCCCCCCGCCGCAGATGAGAGGAGCGAGCCTCCCTGCAGCTGTTCAGCTCCCCTCTGCCACCTGCACACTCTACTCCTCCTGACCACATGAGGCTCTGAAAACTCACAGTCCCCATCTCCATGGCACCCCTACTGCTAAGTTTTCCCCAGCCTCACCCCCACCCCACCCCTGCCCTCGGCACACTCCCTACTTTCCCAAGGTTGGATGGACTTATCTTCCCAAGGTCACTCTGCCCCGTCCCTCCCGCTCCCGCCTCCTCCCTTAGCAAAGCAGGAAAGAGTTTGGGGGTAGCAAGGAAGAACTGCTAAACCCTCTTGGCCTTGTCCACTTCCCAGGAGCTGGAGATAGGAAAGGAATCATGGGGCTATGCAGGCAGGGCCCCCAGGAGGTGGGGCTGGTTCTTCACAGGGTTGAGGGACTGGCTGGCTTCCTGGGAACTTGTTTACCAGCTGGTCAGGAGGAGGGATGGGCAGTGATAACACTAGAATCCCAGGGGACCAGCTTGTTCCCTGCCCTCCTGTCCTCACTCCAGTCCTAAAGGCATAGGAAGTGAAACTACAGAAAAGACACAGGATAGTGAACAAACTACCCAGCCCTACCTCTGACCCTGGTTTTTGTCAGTTCTGGGTGGGCTGAGCCATTCCAGACCAGTCAGTTTCCTCTGTGAGCTTCAGAAGAAACAGTGGGTTGCTGATGCAAGAAGCCGTCCAGTCTCAGTGGTAATATCTGACTCCACCTTGGAGCAGCCCTCACATCCTCTCTGGTGCCCTCTCATTTACTTTGTTTCCAGTCCTTTTGTTTCCTTATGTAATGAACTCTGCTTTGGGGGACTATGGATCAGTGGTGACCTGGGGTCAACCCAGAGAAGGTACACACACGTTTAGAGCAATTTGTATATTTTAAATCCTTAAATGCATGGTGGTAAAGAATTAGATACACGACATACTCTCTGGGATATAATCTTATTGCCACATGTGGGCACAGAGAACATGGCTTGCCCTAAAAGAACTCAGTACAGACAAGAAGGGACAAGCCTACCAGGTCACTGTAACTGTCCTGGCCTGCACTGAGAATTCTCCCTCCAGGACTACAGTTGATGGGTCAGTGGTCCACTAAGATGGCATCAGAGTCCAGACAATTCCTACCAGCGGTATCTGTAGACCTATGTGACCCAGAGACCTCAATATTCTGGCTCAGTTTATTTGGCTTACTCTTCTGCCTCTGGATTCAGAGAATAAAAGGAGATGGTGAAGACTAGCTCGTTCACCTCAGCTACTTCACGGTCACACAGGTGAGCAAGATGAGCAGAGGTGATGGTTGCTGGCCACTTCCTGGAGGGGACTCCTCATTCCAAAACAGGTTATTTAAAAATCAAAACAGAGGCCGGGTGGTCATGGCGCACGCCTTTAATCCCAGAACTCAGGAGGCAGAGGCAGGCAGATCCTTGTGAGTTTGAGGCTAGTCTGGTCTACAAGAGCTAGTTCCAGGACAGCTAGGACTATTACACAGGGAAACCCCGTCTTGAAAAACAAAAAACAAGAAAAAAATCAAAACAAAGCCAGGCATGGTGGCACACACCTTTAATCCCAGCACTTGGGCAGCAGAGGCAGGTGGGTCTCTGTGAGTCAAAAGCCAGCCTGATCTACATAGCAAGTTTTTGGCCAAGAGCTTCAGCTATAAAATCTCCACAACAACAAACATCCACCAACAGGAATTGGTCCGGTGGCAGCTCCTCAGGAAGTTGGGGTAGGAGGATTGTGAGCTCAAGGGCAGTCTGGAAAACTCAGTAAGATCCTATCTCAAAATAAAAAGTTCATCATAGAACCCTTGCCTGGCATGCTTGAGGCTGTGGGCTCAACCTCCAGTGCTGTGAGAACAGAATGAGACCACCCAAAGCCAGTATGGAGATAGCTGCCTGAGCCATGAGAAGACCCCAGGTGGCCTCTCACGGTTGTACCACACAATTCATTGCTGCTCTGGGGCCTGACTCCATCCCAGGCCACATTTCTGGTCTGAAGGCCACTTCCTCGACAATTGTAAGCCATCAGGATGTTCTTAGCCAGCATCCCTCCAATCTCACCTCAGAGGTCTGACCCTCAGGAGCCACAGCCTGCATCCTGGCTGTCACTCATTTGAATGTGCCTTGCTTGTGATTGTCTTGTCTTGTCTCCTCAGTCTCATTAAAGACAGGAATCTCACAAGTGCGCATGGTGTCCTCACTTCAGTGGGTCACACTCAGGGCTTTGGGGGTCCAGGCATGAGCTGGATCTAAGCTCTGTCACTTGCTTGTGTAATGTGGTGTGAGTTCCTGGCATGCGAAACACACTTAATATTTGTTGGATGGGCGGTAAAAGTTAAACACCAGTTCCTCGACTGGAAAATGGAAATCGTAATCCCTCCCCCCCATGTATACTGGCCTGGACAGAGAGTGGATCCCATCAAATGCTTGTATTCTCAGGCCTGCTCAGTGCAGGGCAAGAGGTTGAGATGTAGGTGGTAGGTGTGGAGTCCCCAGAATGTCCTTTCTGCAACATTCTGTCTTTCCTGTCCACTGTGGGTCTCCATTCAGCCTACCCAGGGACCAGGGCGCCCAGGATCCATCCTCTTGACCAAATAGCTCACTGAGGCCAAGGGACCACAGACTTCCTAGGAGTGCCTAACCCCTAGGAAAATCTCACAGCAAGCATGCCAGTCTCTCTACCCGCCCCCAACTCCTTACCCCCAAGATCCTACATCCAACCCCACCTCCTAGGAGCCAGCAGAGGGAGCTCTGAGCCCTGGGGCTGTGGGTGGGGGTGTGTGGAGGTGGGGGAGGTGGGTGGTGGAAAGGGGGCAGAAAAATGTTGCCTGACGGCTGCTGAGGCTGCCGGGCCTGTGCCCGCCCGCCTGTCCTGTCCTGCTCTGTCTAACTCCTAACTCGGTAATTACTGCTCCCCTCCCCCAGTCCCTACCCCCATCCCAACCACCACATCAAAGCCAGTGATGCCCCAGCTCCATTAACCCCTGCCTCCCCACTGCCCACCTGTGGCCCCCACTCGCCACTCGCCCTTCCCCACGCAGACACATTTGGTTCCCTGTGTCCTTCCTCACACTTTTGTCTTTTTGTCTCCATCTTTTTTTTTTTTTTTTGAGAGGCAGGGGCTTTCCCTTCCCAGACAGAGTTCACTGTGCAAAAGAACTTCCTGCTTGCCAAAGCTCCGGAGGCAGTGCCCTCCACTGGATGCCTGCTGGACAGTTGTCATACCTTCTGCTCTTCCGTGTAGAATGGCGAGCACTCTTCTGAGGGTGGGATGGGGGAGGGAGCAAGGAGCCCGTGAAAGCCTTGTCCCTCATCTTGATTCCCACCCCCATCACACACAGAGTGCTGAGAAAGAGGCAGGGCTCAGAGCCCCAATCTTAGCTACCAACATGCAGGCTTAGCACTGGGCAAGTCCCCTCCTGTCCCTGGACCTTCTACCCTCACCACTGACCATAACAGACTAGGTTACTTCTCGGTCCTTTCTAGATCACATTCGAGATTAAAACAGAGGGCTCCGGGCGGGTATAACCAGCCAAAGTCTCCTCCTGGCCACATTTCTCAAAATGCCGGCTAGGGGGCGCTCTCACCAGTCTGCAGTGGGTAGGCGTCCGGTTCCCTGAGGCCTCCTGCTGGCTGGCCTGGGCTGGCTGCTGCCCGCCCCGTTCCCTCCGCAGCTGCACTTCCCCATCAAAGTACACATTCTGGAATCCCCCTTGCAGGGCCCTGGTGATGGGGCCTCCCACTGACCTCCAGCCACCAACTCCTGGCTTCAGATGTGAACGGGGCAGGAGGGAGCCTCACACCCCCAGCCCCCACTACACCCCAGGAAATGTCACAGTGCCAGGACTCTGGTGGGCCCAGGGCATGTTCTGGCCGGGATCAAGCCAGCGTCCTTTAGCCCCTGCCCTTTTCTGCTCTTAGCCTCATTGTCTCCCCAGAAGGGAAGCTGCCAAGGCTGAGGCCTGGAAAAGGGACTGGATGGCTACCCCACCCCCAAGCCATCCCTACTCTGGAACTTGGATGTGAGTAAGCCTCAGCGTTGGCCAGGAGAGGTCAAGGGCTCCAGATAAAGACAGGATGGTCTAGTGACCAGGACGAGTATGGGCACACAAAGGTATCCAGAAAGCCTGAGTACCAGCAAGAGGTCTGGTCCTTTTCCTGCCTCCCTGTGGGGTCAGCAGCGAGCCTGCCCCTGAGTTTTAGCTAAGTGGATGATTGGGTGTAGACTTCTTCCTGGTGAAACAGGGGAGAATTGGTTTTGCTCACAGAAAATAGAAAACAGGGAGGAAAGAGGAGGAGCGAAGAAGGGAGATTGACTTGGCTCTTCTATGAGAGTGTGCTATTTTCTACATCCACTGACTGAAGGTAGAAATACAGATGGCTCAGACATTGTGGAGAGGGAAGCAGAGGAGGAGGGGGGACCTGGTGATCCAGGAGCCAGAGCCTCTTTCCTGCCCTTACTCTCAGGACAGAGGGAGGGCGAACACAGGTTGGATGGCCTGGAGGCAGGAACTGAGCAATATGACCTCAGGAGGGCCTGGCCAGTGTCCTGGAATCTGGGATTCTGGGATTCACAAAGATATGGTTACACTGGAGAGATACACAGAGGCTGGCGGCAGAGTTTGGAAGGCATGCGCCGCCACATAGCAAGACCCTGTCTCAAAACTAAACAAGAAAAATTAAAAATAGAAATCTTGCATTGCCTTGGGAGGAGGTGGAGGGAAGAGAAAGGTGAAAGATAAATGTCTTTGGAGCCAGACGGCCTGGTCCCTGAACTGACTGATCCAGGGCCTGGGTCACTCTCCTCCAGGACCCTCTTTTTTGGGGGGGTGGGGTTTGGTTGTTCTGTTTATTTTGTTTTGTTTTTTTGAGACAGAGTTTTTCTGTGTAATAGCCCTAGCTGTTCTGGAACTCGCTCTGTAGACCACCTGTCTCTGCCTCCTTAGTGCTGGGATTAAAGGCATGTGCCACCACTACCACCCAGCTCAGGACTCTCTTTTAGTGGCCTAGGCAGTCAGAGTCTTCCCAGCCTCTCTCATGACCACAGCTCGATTCTGGAAATGGGTACTGTAGGCCACACTGCTTTTCTGGTCACCCACGGAGTTTCTTCCTTTCTCTGAGAAGGAAGAGGGCAGCACAGAAGGTCCTAGACACCAGTTCTGAAGTACCTAGTTCTGGTGAGACTGGTGAGCTAGGGTAGAAAGTGGCCAAGAACCCCAGGCTAATACCAAGCAAGACTTCACCCACAGGCTCAGGCCTGGCCTGGGAAGGCTATGATGGGGGAGGAGCATGAGCAGGAATCAAAGACCATGAAAGTCAACCTGGGATCAGACCAAAGGAATAAAGGAAAGGGGCCAAGGCAGGTGGGAGGCACAGGTTCTCGCTGAGACACAGCTGAGAGAGAAGCATGTGCTGGCCACCTTATCATGCTGGCCCTCACTCTTCACTCAGCTCCCCACTGCAGCTGTGGCCATGAAGGCCCCTGTGTTCTCCCACACCTGCCCTCCTCCCCTCATCCCCCACTCCCTGCTTCCCAGCTTCAGGGTCAATCTCCAGAGGGCCCAGGCCCCTCTCCCTCAGCTTGGCTCCCACCCAGCAGTCCTTCCCAAACAAAGGAACCCTCACAGATACAAACCCAGAAAACCTGTGTCCGGCACCTATGCTATCTTGGGGTTCTAGAACTCTAGAGACAAAGGAACAGGACAAAAAGATTCCCAGAAAAGACAATTACCGGTAAAGGGCAGTAACTTCACAGTTGCCCAGTGCTCAGAGCATGGTAGGAGCACCGGATTGCAGTGGGGTGGAGGCCACTGGCCCCTCAGAATGACAGCTTTGTGGAGGAAGTGGTATTTTAATTTGTTAGAAAGAACAATTTAGCCGGGCGATGGTGGCACACGCCTTTAATCCCAGCACTCGGGAGGCAGAGGTGGGCGGATCTCTGTGAGTTCGAGACCAGCCTGGTCTAGAGAGCTAGTTCCAGGACAGGCTCCAAAGCCACAGAGAAACCCTGTCTCGAAAAACCAAAAAAAAAAAAAAAAAACAAAAAAAAAAAAAACAATTTAGACCAATGGGGAAGGAAGAATGAGATGGCAGGGACAGCCCTGCCCTGCATCTTGAGTAAGAGTAAAATTAGGAAAGGTGTCTAAGAGGAGAGAGGGTGCTCTTTACCAAGTATTACTTTTGACTCTTTTTTCTGAATTTAAGGGAACCCCACTTTTCACCCCCAGGGGGCCTATGGGATGAAAAGGTGGATTGGGAAGAAGGCTCCTAATGTCAGATCATTCTATAGATCTTCCTTCCCTGTCTTCTCGGCAATCCTAGCAGGTAGGGAGACTGTTCTTTAAAAACTGAGTTGGTAGGGTAGGGTGGGGAAGTGATTCGCTTAAAACCACAGATTTAATGGCTGAGATTAGATCCGGCTGTCAAAACTGCTAAGGACTGCATTGCAACTAAACTAAAGACGCATGTTCCCTAACCCGAACCTGGGTCTTGTATTTGCCGTCTCACTGACACCCACGAGGATGTCTCTCCCGCATCGCAGAAGGATAGCGGCCAACGGCTTCCTGTGTGGGCATACTACTCAATCTCAGTCGGAGAGAGGGATGGGCCTGCCCCACCCCTGGGTCCAAAGCCGCGCAGGCGGGTGAGAGAGGGTAGAGAGTAGGAGTTCAGCCAATGAGGCGGCGATATGCAAATATAGAAGTCCTTGCTTTCTTAGGATTGGCTAATCCATCAGCACTCCTGCCCAAAACCCTCCTCTCTGAACACAGAGCTATTCCGGGCGGGTGTTTGTGGCTCTAAAAACTAAGAGGAAAAAAAGTCTTGAGGATTTGGATCTGAGTTGTCCCAGCGGGGCCCCCGCTTCTCCTCCCCTATCCTACCCCTCAAGGCTCAAACCTCTGGAAATCTTCGCATTCTAGGTGTCTGCTCAGGCTAAATCCAATCCCCAGAGTCCAGTCTGAGAATTTGCCCTATCTCTCGACTGGCCTGGCTCTTACTCGCTTCACTAGGACACTCCCCGGTTCCCACATCTCCGCTACACATTTTTAAAAAAATCTTTACTTCCCACGTCTGGAAGGGCCGGCTTCCAGAATCTCCTTCCTGTCTTTCTTACTTGCTGGGGGGAAAGCAGTAAAGAAAGTCAGAGTCCTGACTCAGTTTCCCCATTTACATTACCTTTTCCTCCACACCGCGCATGCTGAAAGAGCCAGCAATGGTGAGGTCATAGGTATAGGTAACGGACTGATGGACGGAAAGAGGCAGCTGTTTGACCCTCTGCCTTACAGCTTCCCACCTTGTTCCCATCTTTCCCCTCAAATCCAGCTACAGAACTCTCCTCGCTTTTTCTCCTGTCCTCACCTAATTTCTCACTATGGATCTCATGACATCCAGCAGCTTTCCCTGACCTACCTGCCAATTCCTTGCGATATGAATTGGACACATTTCTTTGGGGGAAGGGAGAACACAGGGGGAAGAAACACAATAGAATATCCAGGGATAGGGAGTGTCAAAGTGGCACTTCAGATGTCTGGGGCAGAGACTAGAAAGGAACTGTCTGCGAGGGTCCTCGCCCGGTGGTTGGGATCTCTGAGCGGGTAGAGCCTGAAGGCAGCAGGATCGCGGCACTGAGCCCCAAGACTGGCTCTGGGTCCCCACCCTCTGGCGTTTGGAATTGCGCGGGGAACAGTCCCACTTAGCACTCACCACCACAGTCCACCGACGTGCGCGGGGCACAGGAGCAGCAGCAGCAGCAGCCCGAGGCGGGAGGGCACTGGCGGCAGCATCGTGAGCGCTCTACCGCAGTCTGGCACGGGTGAGGGGGGCGAGGTTGCGGGGTGAGCCGGGGCTCGCGGACCGCCGGGCTTTAGGGCAAACGTGGCGACCGAGGCGGCTGCCGGGAGACGAGGACTCCGCCGGCAGCGGCGGTGGCGGCAGGGGGGGCCATCCCCGGCGAGGAGGGCGCGGCGGAGGCGGAGAGCGGACCGAGCAGCCTGTGTCTCCTGCAGAGCTCGCTGGAGAGAAGAAATCAGAGCCGGGGGCGGGGGTGGGAGGGGAGCGGGGCCGAAGCGTGGGCGGGGGAGGGGGACAGGGGGGCCACGGGGTGGCAGTTGCGACAGTCAGGCGGCGGGACTCCTGGGAAGGAGCTGTGCGCCCCGGGGCGGCGGGCGCAGAGCGCAGCGAAGGGCGGGAGCCGGGTGCTGGGGCGGGGCCCGCGCGCGCTCCTGGGTGCGGGACCCGCCCGCCTGCCCCTCTTCTCGCCTCTCCAAGGTTGTCCTCTGCCATCCCCGGGCCCGCTGCGCTGAGTGGCTGGAGGACTAGTAGGGAAGAGTAATGGGGGAGGAGGGGGGGGGAGATGAACTGGGAAAGGGGGACTGGCTGGGAGAAGTTTGACAGGTTTGTTGACTGTAAAGAGAGAAAACTTCCCAGGAATGAGGGAGTTTGGGGGCGGGGGGGAGGGAACATTGTGCAGGGAGATACAGATGGGGGCTAGTGAGGAAGTCCGCTCAGGACGCGGGATGCTCGCTCCACAGAGGCTGTCCAACTCGACTGTCGGCCCAACACACTTCGGAGGCGTTACTTTCTTGCGGATAGCTAACTCCGTGTTACTTGCCCCTTCTGCAGCCGCTGTCCCAGCAAGGGAGCCAGCCCGAGGCCTGGGTTCTAGTTCCCCAGCCACGCGTCCAGCGGGGGGGGGGGGGGGGGCGGACACTGTGGGGGAGAAAAGACTGCAAGTGGAGCCTCTCCAGGGCCTGCGCTCCAGCATTCGCTACTCATAAGTGAGATGGAGGGCCGAGCTTGCAGACTTCCTAGAGAAGAGGGGTCAGCGCTTGCTGTAGTGGGGTCTCGCTTGTCCTCGGGTCCCTGCCTCGAGTTTCTCCCCCAACTTGGCCTGGGCAGAAGGGGTGGGAGAGCCAGCTGCAGGTGAGGTGGTTTATCTGATTCTCTAATGCCACAAAAATGTCTTTGATGCCCCTGACCCCCTCCCCACGCGGAAGAGATCAAAGGCCTCGTGGGGAGGAGGGACAGCTCCATTCATCAAGCCAAGTGGCTGGCAGCAGGGCGGCAGCCTCTGCTCCTCTGGCCTGGGGCAGAGGCCCCCCGACGTGCCCCAGGAGTGGCGAGGGACAGGTGGTGCGGACATTCCGAAGCAGGAGCCAATTTCTCTGCCACCACTATCTAGAGGGCCCATCAACCTTAGACAGGGACCTTAAGCCCACGTGGCAGACATTTCACACCAGAGGGAAAAGTTCCTTGTCGTTTGGGGTGGAATTTAGAAGTGGAAACCGAGAACACTGCCAATATAGACAAACACCACTGGTGGGCGAAGAGAAGGCAAGGTCCCGAGTCGTCCAGAGAGCAGGGAAAATGAGTGAAGATGAGATTTGGGGCCAGAAAGAGGCATGAGAAGACCACAGATGACTCCATCAGGAGGGGGAGCGGATTGCGGAAGGTGAATGACAGAGGAAGAGAGAAGAGGAGAAACCTTATCCTAGACACAAAAATAAGGCCTTGGATTGTCTGGAGATCCCCAAGGCAGGGCCCTGGCGTCAAAGATGTACCAGTGAAGTCCTTGTCCTGGGTACTGAGGTTTGAAGAGTGTAGGAGCACTCTGGGGAAGGAAGGAAGGAAGTAGGGAGGAGGGAGACAGCAGTGCTCAGGCAGATAATGGACCAACTGCGTTCCTCCCCTTCTAGCGCACGCTGCTCCAGCACGTAGCAGTTTTGTTCATCCCTTGTATTAGGCAGTACCAAGGCTGAGCATAGCACATTCAAGGATATACCAGACTGGGTGAATACTGAAGCTAGCTGGTGCCAACCTCGCATCTAAGTGGGCTTTTTTTTGGGGGGGGGTCCCTGGAGGCTGCAGGTGGCCAATGACCAGCTCCCTGGGAGCCAGCGCCTCTGTTCCAAGCCCCTTATCCCCACCCTGCTACTGTTATTGCAGATTATGAAATACTCTCCCTGTCCTGCATTCTTCTCCGAGGCAAGAATTTTAATGTATTTGTCTTTGTCATCAGGGGACCTGAGCTCTGGGATCGCCCTGAGGAGGGAGCGCCCCAAATCTAGTCTTTGCTGATTCCAGACCCCAGGCTCTCTCAATTATCCCCCCCCCATGCCCTAGCCCTGCCCCTTGCCTCCCCCTCCTAAGACACTGTCTCTCTGTGGGGTGGATAAAAATGATGTTATTGAAACAACAGAATTGGGAGCAGTGGCAGGGAGCAGGGATCAGCTCAGGAAACTGGGGCGTTTGCCAAGAAGCCTGCTCCCCCGCAGGCGGCCCTTCAGCCCCCACCCCCCACCTTTCCTCTAAACACACACAGTTGGCCCCACCCCTCCTGCAATGTGCTCCAGCCAGATCTTGCAGCAGAATCTTTAGCCATCCCTGGACTCTCCAAGCCTTCGTCCATCTTCCCCACTCCCCCACCCCCAGCCCCACTCCAGAATCGGTTGGCAAGTGTTGCTTGCAGAAGCATCAGAGTGGAGAATGCTGAGGCCTGGAACCATGATGAGACAGTCCTTCTAGAGACCCTACGCCAGAGCTTTGGTCCCAAGGGGGAACCAGGGCTCTGGGGAGCACCCTGCCTTTCCACTCCCTTTGTTCTTTGGTTGGAGACTGGACAGACTCAAATCACTTTTGTCTTTATGCCCCCTCAAACCTTCAGAGACCTGAGTCTGGACAGGTTCAGGAGGTTTCAAGTCACTTTTACCTTAGGAGACTTTCCAAAGAGCAGAGTCGAAGACTGAGACACAGTTATAAACCTGTATGCACGCGTGCACACTCACACATATATCAGAGGGACAGAGGTAAATGGACACCCTACAGAAACCACACCCTTGCCTCCCCTTCCACAGTTCTAGGTAATTCTCATGGGCAGGTACAGATGGGGAGAGCTGATGGGCTGGCTGGGGCTGAGAGTCACGCCAGCCTCCCTGACAATCACACCTGTGTACACACAATCACACACGTACACATGCCTCTGTATAAATGCCTGTATAGAGAAACCTTGCTGGAGGTCAAAACGGAAAAGGCAGTAGTGTAGCAATGGCAGCTTGAGTTTGGAGATGATAGTCTGAGCGTTGGGAGCCTCCAGCTCCCCCTCCATCACTCCGCCTTAGCGCTGTGAACCTGTAAATTCCAATTGCACTGGGTTCTGGTGCAAAGACCCTGAAGGGGAGACACGGGGTTGAAGAGGAAGGAGGGGCAGAGGTGGGGACTGTGGAGGGAGAGAGAGGCTGCTGGAGACAGATAACATCGCATCGCTGCAGGCAAAAGCAGAGTCCTCTGTCTCCACTGGATTCTCTCTCCTGCCTTTAGTGTCTTCATGTCTCCGCCATGTACAGAATTTGGTCTCTAAATCATTCCACTGTGATTTTTTTTTTCTTTTCTCAGGATGGCTGAGCTGCAGGAGCCCAGGAATTTAGGCCTGTGAACCTTCCCCTCTGAATAACCTTCATTCTTTCCTCATTCCCTCCTCCTCCTCTACGTGTCTAGCGGTGGGGTCTAACTCTCAGTTTCAGGAAGGACCTTGAGAATTCCCACAAGCCCTGGGTCTCTGGGGCCCAGAAGGAAAGAGATAGGAAAGCCCAACCTTTAGAGAGATGGAGGGGAGAAAAAAGAAAGAGAAGGGAGAGAATCATTTCCTCTCCTCTGGGTATCCCAGGCAGCTCTATTCAACTTCCATACCTGGGCAATATATCCCCAGAGTGTGCCCATCCTTTGCCTTATCATACCTGCCTCACAGGCCCAGATCCCAAGGAGATTCCATATGAGCCATTGTCTCCACAGACACTGACCCCACCTCAGAGCCCACTTGCCTCACCTCTTCCCATCTCTATCCTTTCTCTCCAGTCCAGTCCAATTGGAGCAAGAAATAACCTGCCCAGGAGAATCTTGAAATAGGGGGCAGGGGCTGAGCACAGAGGGGTTGCTACCCACCAGGCTGTGTTGGGAGGATGCCAGAGAACATCGGCTTCCACTTAGTTCGACCCCAGCAGACCAACAGGAGTTAGCTCAGGAGCCTCTGCAGTCATCTAGCCCCAGGCTGTCGCCTGCATGGGTTGTCCTTTGTTGTTTTGTCTTTGTTTTTATGATAGTGGATCTGATTCTCGAACTCAGGGCCTCAACCATTCCAGGAAAGCATATTATCTTTGCGTTTCATCCCACAGCCTAACTCCTGTGGTTTGGACTGGGGTGGGGGTGGGTGGCAGCCTAGTCAGAGCTCCAGAGGCCAGGTCCTCAGAGTCAGCCTCTGTCCTGTGAACTACTGACTGCTGGGTCTCTCACGCCAGCAGCAGGAAGCACCATGTGCTGGGCAGCCAACTAAATAGTAGGGAGTCAATCGTTCTGACTAATCAAAAGAAAGGAAAGAAGAAAAGGAAACTAGCCTTGACAGCACCTGGGAAGATGGAAGGACCTAGGAACGTGTTTGGGGAGCAATGAGCCACTCAGAAAACGAAGCAGTTTCTCTAAAGAGGAACACTCTAAGATCTAAGAAGATAATTAGGAGACACAGGAGGGAGGGGCATTTTAAACAGAGGGAACAGCTATAGTGAAAGTCCTGCTAGGGCTATGGGGGTGCACAGGTGGGGTCAGTGAGCATGGGGGTGCACAGGTGGGGACAGTGAGCATGGGGGTGCACAGGTGGGGACAGTGAGCATGGGGGTGCACAGGTGGGGACAGTGAGCATGGGGGTGCACAGGTCAGTGAGCATGGGGGTGCACAGGTGGGGACAGTGAGCATGGGGGTACACAGGTGGGGGTCAGTGAGCATGGGGGTGCACAGGTGGGGACAGTGAGCATGGGGGTGCACAGGTGGGGACAGTGAGCATGGGGGTGCACAGGTGTGATCAGTGAGCATGGGGGTGCACAGGTGGGGACAGTGAGCATGGGGGTACACAGGTGGGGGTCAGTGAGCATGGGGGTGCACAGGTGGGGACAGTGAGCATGGGGGTGCACAGGTGGGGACAGTGAGCATGGGGGTGCACAGGTGGGGACTGTGAGCATGGGGGTGCACAGGTCAGTGATCATGGGGGTGCACAGGTGGGGACAGTGAGCATGGGGGTACACAGGTGGGGGTCAGTGAGCATGGGGGTGCACAGGTGGGGACAGTGAGCATGGGGGTGCACAGGTGGGGACAGTGAGCATGGGGGTGCACAGGTGTGATCAGTGAGCATGGGGGTGCACAGGTGGGATCAGCGAGCATGGGGGTGCACAGGTGGGGTCAGCGAGCATGAGGGTGCACAGGTGGGGACAGTGAGCATGTGACAAGTCTGGGAGGCGATTAGGCTCAGGGATTTGGGGTGATCAGATGCAGAAAAGCTCTCTAGTCATGAGAGTGATTTTTTTGTTCATTTGGTTTTCGTGGGGGTTGTTTTGTTTTCGAGATGGGGGAGTCTCTGTAGCTTTGGAGCCTGTCCTGGAACTCACTCTGTAGACCGACCAGGCTGGCCTCAAACTCACAGAGATCAGCCTGCTTCTGCCTCCCAAGTGCTGGAATTACAAGCGTGCATCCCTAGCACCTGACCCAGAAATGTTTTTTTTTTTTTTAAATTATTGTTTCAAAAGCCATGGAGTGCTACAAGCCAAATTCATTGCTAACAGGAAGAAAAAGAGGTGGAAGGAGAGTTCTGTAGCACAAGAGACATAACCATATAAAAACCAAAAGATGCGAAGTTGTGCTCCAGTGTTTAGGCGACAGGCAACTTACAAATGCTCAACTTACCATGAGGCTGTAGATAAACCCTCTCTCAACTGAGTCTATCCCTCGTGGGCAATGTATTTGGTCCATCTAACCCACTGAGCCTGGCCCCTCGCGAGTATGCTCAGAACCCTTACGTTAGTCACTATTTCATATAATATATACTGTACTGAGATGAAGAGTGGAAAGGGTGGATGGGGGCAGCCCACACAGATGGTACTTTATAGACACGAAGGGTTGACTATAACCCTGAAAAACACAGCATTCGAAACACACAAGCGGCACAGAGTACAGGAAGGGTCATCTCATGTTTCCTCCTGGTTGGGCTGTCCAGGAGCTCAGGAGAGCATGCCTTCGACTATGCCTGTGACTGCCTAGGACTAGGCCAGGAAATGAGATCCAAAGAGTGGTGTCTAGTGGATGCAGAGAACTTTCCTGCGTTCATAAGGGCAAACATTGGTAAGCGGGGCGAGCCAAGGGCAGTTTGTAAAAGTTTGGGGTAGTTTCTCTGAGGCTGAGAGAAGGAGGCAGTTGTGTCTCCAGGTGCCCGTGGAGAAGGATCGCTAGCAAAAGTCTGTGTCTTTTCATAGAAGTTTGTTTCATTGGTGTGCAATTAATTGTACACTTATTTTATGCTCTTTTCTGTATTTACTATTTTCACTGGAGAACAAAGGTGTGTGTGTGTGTGTGTGTGTGTGTGTGTGTGTGTGTGTGTGTGTTTATATAGACACATGGTCAGATTTTATTTTTACAGATAGGAAAGCCACAAAGGTAGAAAGAAATTCATTGTCTTACTTTCCTTGCAGTGCTGAGATTTGAACGCAGGGCCCTATGGTACATCACATGTCCGGCCTAGAAATATCCTTCTATCTTCAATATGGGCAACCTTCGAGTTCTACATGGTCCTTGAACCAAGTATATAAAAGCCTGATGGAACTGCAGAAAACAGGGTTGACCTTTAGGAAGGCCTGTCTATATGCTATAGAGAAACATCAGGATACCTCAGAGTTTTAACCCCTAACAGTAAAGTGTCATTTATCCTGCTAAGAGTGTTAACTTAGGGGGGGCGGGGGGGATCAACATTGGGTAAGGCTGTGTCAGGGAGTTTGGGTTGTGAATTCGAGATACTTCCAAAGTAAACATTCATGAAGATCTGTCAGGCAGGCAGTTAGATATACGGGCCTGTAGCAGAGGGATGTAGGGTGCAATTAGTTAGATCTATGAGCTGAGTCATTGTGATGTAGGGTACAATTACCCTGGATTTCCCAGGGGACAGGACGGGGCTGAGAGTAGCCTTGAGGAAGAAAGGTCAGTCATAGCTAAATGAGGGATGAGGAGGATGCAGAGGAGACGGAGGAGGGGCTGCAGACAGAGGCAAAGAGCCTGGCAGCTTCACTGAAGTCAAGGTAAGGGAAACCCCAGGAGGTAGAGAGTGGCATATTTATCAACCCCTCTAGGAGATCAATAATAGAAATGTCTTCTAGAAAGCAGGAAGAAAAACACCAAGTGAGCTAAACCCCAGGTCAATTTTGCTGATGCTCAAACATCATCCCATCACTTCCTTGCCGTGAAACTTTCACTGGCACCGGTTGGCCGGCCAAATACAACCTGCATCCTCCTCTTGCTTGTCTCTCAGCCTTTTTGAATTTTGTCTCCAGGAAAAGTCCTGGCTGTCTAAATAGCTTTTAGTCAAACCCTAAGCTCCGGACCACCCACTCCCTTCTGTATTCTCTGACCTCAAGTCTCCGGCAGCCCTGTTCAACTCCAACTTCCCCTAAGATCTTTGATACCTCCTGCAAGTCCTCCACTTCCCAGCACTTTAAATCTGCTTTGTAAGAAATAAAGCATTTAGGTCGGGTTTGTGTGTGTTTCTCCTCTTTTCTCTCCCCTTTGTGTTAGAGGATTTGAGCTGAATCTCTCACCTGAGGGTAACACTTCCTAACTTTGGACTGCTGTCGGATTACCAGAAAGGGGACGGTATTCTTCAGTGGAGGACAAGCACGGAAGCTTATTGGATATAGTAGCGTTTCACCCAACCAGGTCTTCTAAGCTTAGACCAGAAATTGGAGAGTCCATCAGATTCCTAGGCTGGGCCCTCTCCAGGCCCTGGTGGTTAACTCCACACCCTGGTTAACGCCAAGAGCCACCTCACCCAAGGACAGGCCCACAGCGCCATCTCCTGGCCAATGGCGCACGGTTCCTCAGGAAAGAATAAAAGCTTGTCCACAGGAGGGGGGCGGGGTGAACCCAGAATGAAGTCCAGCTTGTAAAGCTAGCAGTACAGCTTAGGGGCTCCAAAACTAAAGCCTCGAGGAGGCACGGAGAAAGCCCTTGTGCATTGGGACGGAGCTGTTCATCTGGCCTTGCTTTCTGGAGATTGTGCCAACAGTAATCAGACACCTCATAGGACTTCTGAATTGCAATCAAAAGAAGTTACTCAAAGGGGGAGGGGAATCCCTGTCTGTATGTGAAACTCTAAACACATTTTTGAGTGTTTGAATAGCCGCAAGTAGCCATGTTTACAAACAAGTATGGCTTGACCACTCGATAGACTATTACACAGGCGCCAGCCACAGAGAAATCCTGTCTCAAGCCTCACACACCCACCCCCTCAAAAAATTACACAGGCTTTAAAATGTGAAGTATGCTTATTGTATTGGAACCAGAAACGTCCACTATAAGATTGTGCCAAGTGATGAAAAGAGCTCCAAATGTAATGCCTTTTCCCCAAAGTCTCAGTTGGCCCAGACTGAGTAGTCAAGGATGGCCTTGAGCTTCTAGTGCACCCCCTCCACCTCCCCAGTGCTGGGATTCTAGGTGTGATCTCCATTTCAGTTTTCTACAATGATGGGGATTGAACCTGGGGCCTTCTACATGCTAGCTGAGGACTCTACCAACGGAGCCACATCCCAACCTTGCCAATTTTGTTATTAAAACATCAGCTATTTAATTGGGGGGAAAAAACAAATAAGTGGGGAATTAATTAGGAAAATGTTTCAAACTCGTCAGGCTAAGTGTCTTTCAGGGACAGTCATGGTCAGAGACTTGCGGAATTTCTCTAAGCATTTCTCCCTTAGCACAGGCCTGGCCCAGAGTGTGTGCTGCATAAATGCCTGTGGAGCCCCAGGGGAACATGGCACTGGGCCCGATACACCTGCCACACACCACTCTTTGCAGTTCTTCTCTGCCCTTCAGCCCGTGGCCTCCAGTTATTCCTTCTGACTGTGTGAGGAAGGCTATCACTGAGCCCCACAGACCAACCTTATGCTTCCCTCTGACAGCGCCTCCATTCCAAGTCAGCACCGCATGGCCAGAGGCTGGTTCCCCATGAGCCAGGTCTCACATTTCGGATTCATATGGAGACTCACCAAGTGGGAAGCGATGCCACCTTGGGAGTGTAAAAGGGACCAGTAACAGGATGGGTTCTGTCAACTCCAGTGTTGGGATGACTTTGGAGTGTAAGCAGTTTGCTCTGAGTTACTTCTGTAAAAGATGGGAAGGAATAGGGCTGGCTGCATGAAACCTCCACCAGTTCCCTACCCAGGAGCCCAGAGTACCTGAGGGAGTTTGTAGTGTCCCTTGCCAAGCTGAAAGGGTCATGGCTTTGCCGTCTTTGTCATTGGCTGTGTGGGCAGCCCCAGCAAAGTCAGCGACATTTTCTGCCACCCAGGCTTTGATTCTGGAGGATCCGATGACTGGAGACCTACACCTGCCGACTGCACTCCTGGATGCTGGTGAGAAAGCCCTTCCTGAAGGGCAACCTGGGCAGTTCAGTTCTGGGTTTACATGGATCCATAGAGCCATGATCACCATCAGGAGTGAGATGCTCATTCCCGCTTGTGATGCTACGCCAACCACCCCCCAATACCCGCTCACTCCCCAGTCTGGCATGTCCTAGACAAGCCACCCAATGCAAATCAGACTCCCACGGAGACACCACTGCTGATGGCATGCCCAGAGTGACCCACAAGATACCCAGCATGCTCAAGAATGCCCTCCTGACATGCCCGTTTCCCACATTTGCCCCTGCCTTTGTCACAAGTCCCACTTGTCGCGCTCACATGCCCACTGTTTGCTTCCCCACACACCAAGTGTTTCCACTGCTCAGACCCTAACTCCACTATTACAGCTTACCTACCACTTTGGGTCATTTTGCTTTAAGTTTCAGAAGGCAAGCAAGATCTTTTCAGTTGAATTCAGATGTGGAAGCCCCCAAAGGGAGTGCCACTATTAGGGGGTGTGGCTCTGTTAGAGAAAGTGTGTCACCAAAGAGGTGGGCTTCGAGGTCTCATATATGCTCAAGTTATCGCCCAGTGTCTCGGACCATTTCCTGTTGCCTGCAAACCAAGATGTAGGACACTCAGCTACTTCTTCAGCACCATGTCTGCCTCATGTCCCCATGTCCCACCATGATGATGATGATGAACTGAACCTCTAAAGAGTAAGTGAACCATCACAAGTAAATGGTTTCCTTTATAAGAGTTGCTGTGGTCATGGCTTCTCTTCACAGAGATAGAAACCCCTAACTAAGACACCAGAGTATGATAAAATTCAGAAAAATCACTTATTAGTTCTGAAAATGTAGGCTGAGAACTAGCTGGCCTGTGCCTTCCTTGAGGATCTTAGTATTCAGGGTCAACTACCCCAAGCTGTCTAAGGATTAGACAGCATCCTGAAGGCACAGAGAAAGACCAGTACCAAAAGATACCAGGGTCAGGCGTGGTAGCACATGCCTTTAACTCCAGAATTCAAAAGGCAGATGCAGTTGGATTTCTGTGAGTTCAAGGCCAACCTGGTCTACATAGTGAGTTCCAGGACAGTCAGAGCTATGCAGAGAGACCCTGTCTCAAAAAGAAAAAAAAGGTACTAGGTATCTTCTTCAAAATTATTTATTTTGTTTGTTTTATTATTTTATTTTACGAGACAGGATCTCCTACAACCCCAGTGTGGCCTCAAAGTTGCAATGTAGCTGAGGCTGGTCTTTAATTCCTGATCCTCCTTCCTCCACTTCCCAAGTTCCAGGATTACAGGTTTGCACTCCACACTCAGACAAGGTAATGGTTGTTATTATTATTATTATTATTTTAAGTTTGTTTCTATTTATGCCTATGTGCATATGTCACATGAGCACAGTTGCCTGCAGAGGCCAAAGGAGCTGGAGTTGCAGGTGGTTGTGAGCTGCCTGACGTGAATGCTAAGAACCAAACCTAGCTCCTCTGGAAGAGCATCAAGTTCTCTCTCTCCAACTACAGAGCATCTCTCTATGGCCCATATTTTTTTAAGTGAAGAATTTAGGGTGAGGATCAAATATTCCTGCACTAAATGAGGATAATTCCCAAAGAGCCAGAGGTATCTATGGCTCCATCACCTTGGAACTTTAAGTTAAAATGAGGCACTCTAAAGAATAGGTGCTAAGTCATAACAGTGTACATGGAACACAGATACTGCAGATACACCGAGAGTCAAGTGGTGATGGCACCTGGAGGACAGGACCTGTGCCTAGAGGTTAAACTCACGCCTGCTTTGAGGGGGAAGGGCGGCACTCCAGGGGCATCAACAGGACCCAGTGTCCCTGAGCACAACAAAGGACAACCCAAGCTGGTCTCTTACCCTTAACTAGGGGTCTCTATGCGTCTGGTACACCTGAGAGGCTGGAGGACCCAATCTGGCAACGGTGCGCTCCAGGAAGGCCAAAGTTCTGGTCTTGGGAGCTGAATGCTAATTTTGTATTCCAAGTCTGGCGCTTTCCCCACAGGACAGGGAAGAGTGGACCTGGCTGAGTCCTAATCCAGTGTAAATCACACAATCCTTGTGTGGTGGATCCCAGAGGCCAGCAGAGGGCGCCATATCCTAAACAAATTAGAAGCACTCAGCCTCACCACTTCGGCGCTAGAGACAGGAAAGCTCCTTGCGGGTCAGTGGAGGGGCTGACTGGACCCCCAGAGGCTGTGGTCAAAGTCCTGGGAAGGGACAGAGTGAGCCAGGGGTCCAGGGCTGTTCTGGGGAAAGTTGTTTCTCTCTTTCTCTAGATTAGTGGTTCTCAACCTTCCTAACGCTGTGACCCTTTAATACAGTTCCTCATACCGTGCTAACTCCCAACCATAAAGTTATTTTTGTTGCTACTTCATAACTGTAATTTTGCTACTGTTAAGAATCGGAATGTGCTGGGTGGTGGTGGGCGCGCGCCTTTAATTCCAGCATTTGGGACAGTGGATCTCTGTGAGTTGGAGGCCAGTCTGGTCTACAGAGCTTCCGGGACAGTTAGGGCTATCACACAGAGAAAATCTATCTCGAAAAACCAAGATAAAACAACATAATGTAAATATTTTTGGAGATACAGGGTTTTCCATGGGGTCGCGACCCACAGGTTGAGAAACACTGCTCTAGATTACTATTAGAGTTTACCCTCAACCATTAAGAGTATCATTCCGTTTTAACACCACCCTCCCTTGGGTGGTGTTAAAATTTTTGAACTTTTGAGGGGGATATTACTACTTCCATTATAGGAATGTGGGGATCAAGGCTCAGTGAATATTTGCTGTGATTCGCTGCGAGTCACGTGACCAGTACCAGCATGTTTGCGGCCAGGCAGAGCAAGAACTCTGTTGACACCCTAAAACAAGGAAGCTACACTCTACCCAAAATTTGTTGGGTTTTGGTTTTGGTTTTTTGGTTTTTTTGTTTGTTTGCTTGCTTGCTTCTGGTGCTCGAAACTGAACCTAGAGCCTGTTGCGTAAGAAAGGAACCACTGAGCCGTAACTTCAGCCTTACTGCAGAGTTCGCTGTTGTTCGTGGTGAACTAGAACTATTGAGGACAGCCACACAGCAGCTCTGTAGGTGAGAGCTTGAACCTGGCCTAGAGGTGACATTTATTTTTATAACCTGATTTTACTTCTCTTTTGCAGAACTGAGGGCTGAGCCTTGGGGGCACTCTCAGGGAAGGTGGAGAGACCCCGAATTAATTCTCAGAAGACAGGCTACATTAGAATAATTTCAGCCACATGCCATGGTGAACTCAATTGAATTTGCTTTAACTAATTTGGAAATTGGTTGGATCCCTGGGGCACTGGGAGGAGGGCCGGCTTTTATTTAATTTAAACCAGGAACTCTGGTATGTTTTCCTTTTATCTTAGCCATTTTCCCAAATACAGAGGTGGCAATAGAGTTCTGGGGTCCTTGTCCCACGTCCTGCAACCGCCACAGAAGAAGAGACCAACATTGCCTGCTATTTATTCCACAAGGAAACATCCCACAGCCCAGCTGTTGGTCCCTGGAAAATCCTTATCTAGCCCAGAGTCTCAGGGTGTGTGTGTGGGGTCAGGGAATACCTAGTTCAAATGATTGTCAAGTTCAGTTCCACTGTCCAACCTGGATTCGCCAATAACATCCTCCAATAACCAGGTTCAGCTGGGCTGTCCAGCACAGGCTCGCCCTTCCCTGTTTCTCTTATGCACAGCGACTTTGCTTCAGGGCCCATCATTCTCACCATTGTCTGTTTTCTGTCTGGATGCAGTTAGTGCTCTCTTATAATCCCAGCCCTGGGGAGGTAGAGACAGGAGGATCCCTGGGACTCTCTGGTGGCCCAGCCTAGCTGTGACGGTGAGCCTCTGCTCAAGGAAATACCCTGCCTTGAAAGTCAAGCTGTATGGGTCCTACGGTAGAGCACCCAAGGTGTCCTCTGGCCTGCACATGCACATGTGTATATATGCACACACTCACACGCACACACACACGCACACAGGCACATACACACGCGCGCGCGCACACACAGGCATACATACATGCATGCACGCACACGCACGCGCACACACACATGCACACACACACGTGCACACGCACGCACACATGCATGCACAGGCGCACACACACAAGAGACTACAAAATAAGTGCCAGTGGGAAAACTGGGGAGTCCCTGAAAGGAGAGATCCCACCAGGCTTTGTGGGATCTGAGAGCAGAGGTGGTCTGGGGACATAGATCTTTGGAGTCTTCCAGAATGTTCCAGGCTCAACCTGCTAGGTGAACAGCAGAATGATTCTAGTACCAGCAACAATGCAGGAAAGATACCAAATTTGAAAATCTCGAGAAATTTCCTGCGACTTAGCATAGCAAAGGGGCAACGAAAATATCAAATGGGCTCAAGAGGAGGCCAGATATGGAGAGAGGAAAAGAGACGACAGAAATGAGCATCAACCTGTGTGGCTTACCAAACTGAGGACCAGATGGGCGATGGGTGCAGCTGTGGATGCCTGTACACTCAAATGATGACTGAGGACCAAACGCCATCCTGTGTCGGATCTCAGCATTATGTAAGTATTTGAGGACTTCGATACACTCTCAGGGGACAGGAGATGGTTCAGTCAGTACTGTGCCTGTCAAGCAAGCATGGAGGCCTGAGTTCAGATCCCCACACCCAAGTAACAGCAGGCATGTGTGCCTGTGATACCAGCCCTGGGGTAGGAAGGGTGGGGAAAAGGCAAATCCCTGACACTCGCAGGCCAGCAGTTTAGCCAAATTGGTGAGCTCCACGTTTGGTGAGACACCCTGTCCCCAAAAATAAGGTGAAGGGCTAAAGAAATGGCTCCGTGGTTAACAAGCACTAGGTGATTTTCCAGAGGCCTGGAGTTCTGTTTCAGCACCCATGTTGGCTAGCTCACACCAGTCCGGTAACTCCAACTTTAGGGGATCTGATGTCCTCTTCTGACTTCCACGGGCATCCACACTTACTTTCTCACGCCAACGCAGTCAGTCACACAGATGCATATGATTAAAACAAACAAAAATGAATACTTAAAATGTGAGAAATTCAGGAGATAAAATTTTAAAAAGAGATGGAAAACTGTTGAGAAAGAGGTTGCTATCAACATCGGAAGTGCATGTGCCCTCTCAGAGAAAGAGAGAGACAGAGACAGAGAACATCTCTGAAGCCCTGAAGGTTTGCCCAAAGAGAGGCAAAGACATTCTGGATACTAACAACCGTCCACTGTATCCCTCCAGAAAAAGGTCCTGGGGAAGCCCGTGAGGTCCCCTGGATGGTACTAACGAGACACTGGTTCTTTCCAGGTCCGTGGGACTCTAGCACCTGTGCTGTTCTCCAGCCATAGACAGGGTGGGCAGAACTTTTGGGCTCTGTGTCTGGTGACATCACAGAGGCCACTTTCTCAGTGTCTGGACCACTTAGGCCCAGGCTACCCCATTTACAACTCATCAATGGTAGATTTTACCTAGGGTACTCCCCTCAACCTCCTCAAGGTGCTTTCATCCCTTTGACATAAAAAAAGTAACACTTTAAACAGGATCTCCGACCTCATGTGCCAGACAAATCTGCTCTGCAGTGACGGCGGCCAAATTCACCCAAGGGTCAAGGTACACAGCCCTTATTATATGTCCAGTGTGCAAGACAGCCAAGAAGTAGGGTTACACGAAACATAACTCCACAGCCAGAGATGAAAACCAATCACCAAGTCTATAGCTGAGGGCAGCGCCTTCTGCTGATTCACCTTGCCCAAGGGGATGGGTGGGGCGGGGCTGGCAGCAAGAGCAGGTGTGGGAGCAGTGGTCACGAAGCAGGTGCAGAGAAGGGGGCAGGGCCCAGGCAGGGTCGAGGCAGGGCAGGGAAGGGTAGAACCCTGTTAAATGGAAAACCACAGGCTTTTCAGAGCTCTGTCCCCGCTAGAGGTCAGCTCAACTTTGATGGCTGTGGAGGTGGGAATCCGAGCTATCCCACATGGTCTGCCTTCTTGGAACTGGAAGTCTGGGGATGTGGGGAGCAGATGGCGTGGTGCTGGGCAATAGTAGCCACTTACTGAGCACCCAGTAGCTGCCAGGCCTGAACTTTGCACAAGTCTTCTCGCATGTCAGTGATGGCTGCCGGAATCCAGAAATGGGAAATGTTAGTCTTGTCTCCATCACTTGATATTTTTATCAAGTTACTTAACCTGTTTTTGCCTCTGTTTCCTTATTTACAAAACAGAAGTAATAAAATGGTTCACCTCACGGGGCCGCAAGGGACCACATGTTCAGCTGCCTGTGAGGCATTTTGCAGTGTCTGGGAGATACTGAGCATTGCATAGTATTCTATCAGCACACGGGAACTGCTAAGCCTAGCCCACTTCAACGGTGTACACATGCTAGCCAGAGAAAGGCTTGGCAGTTTGAACAAAGGTTCGACTTCTCGGTGGTTCCAACAAGGCAATTTGTTTCCAACATATCTGTCCAGAACTAAGAAAGCCTGATACCGATGGGGCTGGGGATGCTAGGATCTGACTGCGTCCCCAGAGTTCATATGTTGGAAAGGTCTCACCTATATGACTATACTGAGATGGGGTCTTTGAGGGGTAATGAGGGCAGAGTCTTCCCTTGGGAATGGATCAATGCTGCATTCATGAGTGTAGGCTTGTTATCTTGAGAGTAGGTTTTCCATTTGAGCGAGTTCAGCTTTCTCTTACACTAAAGCATTGTTCCCTTGCCTTTCTGCCTTCTATCATGAAGTCCCTGATGGCTGAAAGTTCTTGATCTTGGATTCCTTCTACCTCCAGATCCATGATAAATAAATTTCATTGTAAATTACCCAGTCTGGAATGTTCCGTAAGGGCAACACAAATTAGATGGAGACAGGTAAGTAGCTCTAGATGAGGGTAGAGGAGGTTCTGCCGTTTTCAACCTACGTCTTCCACCGTGGTGATCTAATGGTTAAGCCGGTGCTAACTATCATATAATAAACCCCATTAGGAGCCTATGGGGTGTTTCTGCTTTCCAAGGGCACTCTTATAAACTTGCACGTGATAATGTTGCTGAAATCTCATTGGCCAGATTTAGTCACATGGGCACAAAATCTGCAAAGGAAGCTGGGAAATGTAATTGTGGGGTCTTACTGACAGAGAAAAAAAGAGAGAAAAATCCATGGGTTTGCCTACCCCACCGGAAGAAAACATTCATATCGTCTGAGAGCAGTGAGTCCGTTCCAACTGGACACCAGTTCTCTGAGGCATGAGTATCCCATTACCAGGTGACCCTGTTCTTATATCCCATAGCTTAACCTGTCCTTCATAATGTCCATTAATGACAGTGGAAGAGAAACAGGATAATTAATGCATCCCAGAATAGGAAAGGATGACCAATATACAGAGGCCACCTAAGTCCCGGCAACACGCCTGACTGCTGACTGCTGTCTCTTCTCTGGACCTCAGCTTCCCATACGGGGCAGCTTTGCCCATGAGAAGCTAGCCCTTACCCAGTATCCACTGCAGCTGTGTGTGGGTGGCATACCTTGTCTTCCAGCTATTGGAGACATGCAGGGTAGGTGATAACTGGAGAGAAGGGTCAAGAGAGGCCTTGATGGTCATGTCTGTGGATTCTTTGCCAAACTGACACCCTCAAAACTTATGTGGCTCCAAATTTGAGAAACCACAGCCACTGGTACCGTGTAAGCATTGTTCACATGCCAGGATTCTCTAGACTTGGAGTTCTTGCCTGCTCTCTCTCAAACTGGTATGGCTCTCTGAGAAAACTTGTTCGGCTCTAAAAGGAATTCACCTTTCCTTGGCACATTTATTTGTGGGTTTTTTTTTTTCATTTCAAGACAGGATTTCTCTGTGCAGCTCACTGTTCTGGAACTCGCTTTGTAGACCTGGCTGACCTTGAACTCAGAGATCCTCCTGCCTCTGCCTCTGCAGGGATTGAAGGCGTGCACCACCACTACCCGGCTGGTTTTTTTGTTTGTGTGTGTGTGTGTGTGTGTGTGTGTGTGTGTGTGTGTGTGTTTGACAGGGTCTCATATATTCCAGGCTGTCTTGAACTCCCTATGTAGCTAAGGATGCCCTTACATTTCTGACCCCCTGCCTCCACTTCCCGAGTCCTGAGATTACCAGTATGCACCATGATGCTGATTTTATGAGGAGCTGGGGATCAAACCATGGCTTCAGGCAGGCTGGGCAAGCACTCTGAGGTACATTCCCAGTTATCTTCTCTTCTATTCATTCCCATATCTCTTCTCATTCCTCTTCATTTTCTTTCCTTTTCCTTTCTTTGTATGCTGTAAGCCTGGAATTCGGGTTCTCACATTTGAGATCAATGCTGTCTGTCACTGAACTTCATTTCTAGTTCAGAAATCTCCTACTCTGTGTGTGCCCTCTGACCAACCCCACTGCCTTGGAACCATTTGGGCAAGGACTGGAGACCCCGCCCCACCGTTGTTGCCTCTTCCAGTGGCCTCTACTGATAACCTGAGTGTTTCTCTCGTAGGGCTTTGATAGTAACAGCAGTAGTTGACACTGTTTGTGTTCACACTGGTTGCCTGAGACATCCACTCTGTGGATCATCCCCAATGGCACGTGATACAGTGGAGCTGGGAAAGCCACCTCCAGCTCCCCCAGCACAACCTCATGTCCCCTGCACAGATTCAGAGCAGGTTCAAATCACACCACCGCTTTCTCCTATGAGGCTCCAGTCTCCGTGTTCCACACAGGACCCCCTCCTCTGGAAAGTCTTCCCTAACTGCGTGATGCGCAGGGATCTGGAGCATCGTGCACCGTGGCAGGTTGTCCTTTGCCTCCTCCTTGGTGCGGAGCTGCCATTCCTTGTACAAATATCTTTCAGCTCATTTGATTGCTGACCCCTGGGTGGCCAAAATATGTTGGCTGGATGTGATGAAAAGTCCCTCTGGGGATCAGCCAGACCCAATTAAGGTCTATGCTGGCTGTCTGCTTGCCAAATGGCCTTGGAGAGCATTGCCTGTTTCCTCAGAGTTCGTTTCTGTGCCTGGATGATGGAACGAAAACATCCCGTAACAGAGACCGCCAGATGGGCCTACTGTCTAGTTTTCTTGACTTTTTGAGGTAGAATTGAATTTTAACTGGAATGGCTGTCCATAATAATGACTGAGATCCTAAGCTCCCTGCCCATTGAAGCCAAACATGACCTCGTGGCTAAATTTGATCATTTAGCCATAAGTGAAAGTGAGGGAGTAACTTCCACTTTAGGGCTTAGAAGATGCGTGAATTCTTTTCTTTTCCCCTTTTCCCTTCTTCTGGCTGGAATGCTAGAGCAAGGGTAAGGTAGAAGCTGGGACGGCCATCTTGTATTCAAGATGGAAGATGCTCTAAATGAGTTCAAAACCACCCTATCAGATCTAGACTGCCTAGAGACTATTATTGTTTGAAGTACTCTCTCTCTTTCTCTCTCACTCTTGTGTGTGTGTGTGTGTGTGTGTGTGTGTGTGTGTGAGAGAGAGAGAGAGAGAGAGAGAGAGAGAGAGATGTGTAGTGTAGTGTACGCATGCATTTTCAGAAGCCAGAGGAAGATGTTAGGTGTTCTGTTTTATCAGTCACTGCCTTAATCCTTCCCAGGACAGGGTCTCTCACTAAACCTGAAACTAGTCTGGAGACTAGAAAGCCCCAGTGATCCTTCTATTTCCACATCTTCACAGAAAGTGACCACATCTAACTTTCTATGTGGGCTCAGGGGATTTGAACTAAGGTCCTCACGCTTGCAAGGCAAAGTTCTTACTCATTGAACCACCTCTCAATCTCCTGAGGCATTCATTGTTTGTTTGTTTGCTTGCTTGCTTGCTTGTTTGTTTTGGAGACAGGGTCTCACTAGGATCTCACAGAGATCCACCTGCCTCTGCCTTCTCTGCTCTTCTGAGGCATTCTTAAATCGGGTCTTTGTTATGACAACCAACTATCTATCTGAATTTTGTGTTTGGAAGTGGTGCTCCTTAAAAACTTGCAAATGCCAGTTTAGAGACTGACTAGCAGCTAGCAAGGGAAATATCACAGCCTGGCAAGCTGTGGACCATTGTCACATTTCCACAACATGTGGCAGGGAGTGTCTGTCGTCTGCAATGCCTAGGCACGTGCTGACGGCCCCCTGTGCTTTGAGCTGGCCCCATTTGCTGTGCCTCAGAAGTTCCACTATCTAGCAACAGACCCAGGCTCCAGAAACCCTCCTGCACCATCAAAGACTCCTCTCTGCACAGTTCTGCCCCCCCTCCCCTCAGAGGCAGCTGCAGGTGCTTTGAAGGAGGAAAGGAAACACGTTCAATAAATCCAGCAGGAAATCCAATAGTCTATTCCTGAGTGTCCATTCTAGGACCGTGGGGTCCGGATGGAAGAGACTGGAATGACAAGAGGAGGGGAGGGACAGGGAAAGGGAAGCTAGAGCAGCTGGGTCAGCGGTCCCCATTTGGAACTCTGACTCAGGCCCTAGGAATGCTCAGGAAGGGGGTGAGCTGCCACCGCCACCGGAGACAGGCTGGGTTCCCCTCTGGCGCAGGGAAATGCCAGCCAGTACTCATGGTGGGTTAGGGGCTGGGCTCCCGCATACTCTCTTATCTCCCAACCACTGGTCGACTCAGGTTTTGTTCCCTCTACACACAGATATGAGCCCTTGCTCCCAATCCCATTTCGCACCTTTGAGATGACCAGAAGAGTGCCGACCTGCCTGACCCGCCCTCTCCATCACTTTCATCTTTCACCCTGAACTGGCCGGCGGGACTCCAAGGGGGGGATATCTAGATATCCCCTGGCTGCTCTATCAGGACCACCCACAGCCCCCTCACCTACTTCCAGCCTCGAGGGTATCCTTCCTAACTCATCCCACCCTCGGCTAAGGAAGTTTGCACGGAGGAGAAAGTGAAGACGGTCAACCTTCCTCCATTGAACTCTCAGATAAGAGTTCCACCTCCGCAGCGCCCCCAAGCCGCGGTGAGGAAAACAACTGCGGTTGAGCGCTCCCTCCCAAGACCTGACAATCAGAGAGAACCCGATCCCTGAGGGCACGCTGCCAGGTGCCAGCCCAGAATAGTGCCACCCCGCCGCCGCCTGTCGCGCACTCGCTAGCGGACTAGAGCTGGCCGCATGGAGCCTGAGCTGAAACACACACTGCCTGGGGTACCGGGGTCCCAGGGGGCCGGCGCTGGAATGTAGAAAGACAAGCATGTGGCCGTGTCTGCGTGTGTTTGACCCGCGCGCGTGTGTTTGACCCGTGCACTGTACTCTGTGGGTGTGAGCGGGCCGGATCCGTGCATGTATGTATTTTGCGTGTACGTGCCTGTGTGGGATTCTATGGCTGTCAGGAGAGTGCTAGCGTGTATGTTGTACATATCTGTATACACGTCGTGTGAGGGAGGGAGTGCTTCTTAAAGGGGACAAGCCAGGGACTTTAGAATAGGAAGCTTTTTCCCAACAACGCAGACACTTTATTCCATAGACCCTGACCTGGAGCCACAGAGGAGGTCCAGAGAGTCAAGGTGGGTGGAGCATTGCTGCTTGTGGGACCAGCCTCTTCTCAATGGCTACCTTGTCTCCCACATTTCTGAACCCCAATCCCTAACTCCTAGCTTGGTTTTTGTCAAGAAAGGACCCTGCCCTTCTCCTGCCTTCTCCCTCCTTCCTTTCCCCAGCGTGTGTCCCCCCCCCCACCATCCCTTTCCTCTTTGATGAAGATCTGAACCCCAGTGCTAACCTTACCATTTCCCAGCTGTGTGATTTTTGGCAAATTGCTTAACCTCTCTGAGTTTCTGGTCCCTTGTTGCTAAATAGGAATTCCAATTTACAGTATCTGCCTCGGAAGATTTCTATGAATAGAAAAGGAAAAATATGTCCGGGGAGGGGTATTTGAAAGCTCCCAATCCCCTCACTAATGACATTGTGTTTGTTTTGTTGTAGCTCACCCTTCTAGTCAAACAGGTCCTTTCATCCTCCCAGAGATGAGTTTCTTAGAACAAAGAGAAAACTCTTGGTTATCACCAGCTGTGGCCACTAGCCCAGAAAGAACCCGCGCACCACGGGGTGTCAAGGCTTCCAGATGGACCAGGCAGGAGGCTGTGGAGGAAGCAGAGCCACCAGGTTTGGGAGAAGGTGAGGCCAAGGTCAGTTACGGTGACAGGGACATCAGGGATTCCAGAGTGGGGCCTGACCTAAGATCTCTCCAGCACATGGAGCTAGACAGATCTCATCTTGTGCCCTTGGTCTCCCTATACAAGAGGCAATAACTGCAGCCAAGGCAAGGCCCCAATGCAGCCGCCTTGAAAGATGGGAGAGAGCTGTCTGCTAGGACACTGAGACTCCACAACCTCCGGGTGCCTCAGTTCTGCCGATCACTGAAAGTACAGGGAGCGTGCTTTGGAAGATGCAGTTGCTATCGGCCCTGCCTTCTTCCCCAACAGGTGCCCAGTCGGGACCAGCTGCTGAGTCCACCAGGCAGGAAGCCACATTCCCCAAGGCCACACCCTTGGCTCAAGCTGTTCCCTTGGCCGAAGTGGAGACCTCCCCAGCAGGGTGGGACCTCCTCTTGCCTGACAACGGTGCAGCCTCAGCAGTGGATTCCAACACGAGTGACCCAGAGGCCTGGGACTGTGAGCTCGAAGGTCTGGGGGAGCGCAAGTCACCGTCCTGCCTGTCCCCACAGGCCCCCCTTCTCAGCTTGAGCTGGGATGACGAGCTACAGAAGCCTGGGGCCCAAGTCTACATGCACTTCATGCAGGAACACACCTGCTATGATGCCATGGCCACCAGCTCCAAACTGGTCATCTTTGACACCACGCTGGAGGTAAGACCCTGACTTGGCCCTAGTTAAACTTGAGGCCCAGCCTGGGGCCTCTGTGGCTGCCATTCATAACCTCCTGGATGGATCAAGTCATAGTCCCTTCAAGTCCCTTTCCAGGGCTCCTTAGAGTCTTAGAAAGGGTAGGGAGAGAGCATGTTCTGCGAGGACTCCCCTAACTGCCACTATACTCTGTCATCTTGAGTCTGCCAAACCTGGGGTTGGTTGCTTTACCTCCATTTTCTCTAAAACTGGGGACCAGAGGCTGGCTCCTCCCTGTTTCAAAGGAGTCTTAGGACAACCCGGGACAAAGAAAGAACACTTTGTTAACTGTGAAGTGCGTGTAAGACACCACAGTGTCACTCGGGACCAAGCAGAGGGTACTCTGGAGACAGGAAACAACAACTAGTGTTCTGGTAGCTGTTCTGCCACTGGCTAACCTGACTCCATTGTGATCGCCATTACTGCAAATGATGCGTACATGCTCAAGGTGGGGTATATGTGTCATCCGCAGAGCCCAGTCTGGTTCCGTGAAGCACCGGATGTGTACTAGAGAGTTAGATGCAGTGGTCCGCATTTGTAAGCCGAGCACTGATGGGACTGAGGCAGGAGGGTCTCAGGTTCCTGGCCAGCCTGGAAACCAAACATCAGCATAACAGAAACAGAGAACAAAAGGACAAGAGAGAAGAAGGGAAAGAGTTAAGGAAACGGAAGAGACTGGGCGGAAGGAACAGGATGAGAACTAAGTATACTCAGCGCATAGAGGTAGTTTTGCTTAGAACAGGGTCAAAATAAACATCCAATTTAGTGAGGAAATTGTTGTAGCTCTGATTACGTTATGTGAATACCGAGTGCTTAGATGAGCAAAAACCGGTGCCATGTCTGTATGCACACGACTCCATGCGGAAACCCTGCTGTGTCTAGTGATGGTTCCTCGGTGCCTCTGGGCACAAGCAGCCTTATCTGTGTGGTGATCATGATGGCAGTGGTCTGGTCATGAGAAAGAGGCGGACTCATGTGGAGAATGAAGACCCCATGGGAGGTCCCAGGTAGAGACAGCAGGTGGGGAGGATGAGGGACTGCTTGTCCTTACCCTGTCTTTGTTTGTTCCTGCCCCCCAGATTAAGAAGGCTTTCTTTGCCATGGTGGCCAACGGCGTGAGGGCAGCCCCTCTGTGGGACAGCAAGAAGCAGAGCTTTGTAGGTGAGGAGAGGTGGTTGGGGAATGGCGGGCGGGATCCCCCCTGGTGGAAGAACACCAGCAGGGTGGTGTCCTCAAAGAGCCTTGCACCTAGGCCTGACCTTGCCCAACTTGTCACCTGTCAACCCTGCAGGCATGCTCACCATCACAGACTTTATCCTGGTGTTGCACCGCTACTACCGATCCCCCCTGGTGAGTTCTGGGGTGTCATCTTCAGGAGGCCTGATGCTCCGGGGCTCATGCATGACCCTAAAGTCCCACACATGCCTTTAGGTCCAGATATACGAGATTGAAGAACATAAGATTGAGACCTGGAGGGGTAAGTTGGAGAAGACTGTGGGGTTAAAGTTAGGGCCCAAGGCCTGGGACAGTGGTGGGATTTCCTACAGGGCACAGGTCACCCGGGAAAACCTCAATGCCTGCAGCAAGGGAAGCTGTTAGGAGACAGGGTGCAGTAACTGGGAACTCTTGTAGCCTAACTTGGGTTTTTCTTCAGAGATCTACCTACAAGGCTGCTTCAAGCCTCTTGTCTCCATCTCTCCCAACGACAGGTAAACATCTCGTTTGTTCACCTGAGCCCTACCCCTTCTCTGTCTGTCTCAAAGGTTCTTGTTGTGACATTTACTGCTTGCTTGAGTGTGTGTGTGTATGTGTGTATGTGTGTGTGTGTGTGTGTGTGTGTGTGTGTGTGTGTTATCATGCCTCACATGTGGAGGTGAGGGGACATTTTATAGGAGTTGGTTCTCTTCTTCCACAGTCTGGGATGCAGGGATTGAGCTCAGGTCATCAGGCCCAGCAACAAGGGCTTTATGGGTTGCCTCAGCCTCCTAAATCCTGCCGGTGTGCTAGCCCACTCAGTTCTGTATTCGTTCATACTTCTTCTGGGAAGCAGAGGGATGAGGGGACCCTGGTACCCTGTTTGGGAGCTTCAGATGGAGAGTCTTTCCCATGTTGCTCCTTGTCTCACTGCTTCTGTTCTTTAAAGTCTGTTTGAAGCTGTCTATACCCTCATCAAGAACCGAATCCACCGCCTGCCCGTCCTGGACCCAGTCTCGGGCGCTGTGCTGTACATCCTCACGCACAAGCGACTACTCAAATTCCTGCACATATTTGTGAGCCTGGGATGGTGGGAGCAAGCGGGGAGCCACGGGAGACACTGAAGGTCAAGTGCCCTAGCCCAGGCAAAGGGAGGGAGGAGCTGGAGCCCCTGGGGGCTGCTTGATCTGATGAATCACCACCGTGTCTCATCCCAACAGGGCGCCCTGTTGCCTCGGCCCTCCTTCCTCTGCCGCACTATCCAGGATCTGGGCATCGGCACATTCCGAGATTTGGCTGTAGTTCTGGAAACAGCTCCGGTCTTGACCGCACTGGACATCTTTGTGGACCGGCGTGTGTCTGCACTGCCTGTGGTCAATGAATCTGGTACTAAAACCAGGGCAAAGGCTCTAGCTAGGGTGGGCAAGGAAGGGCCTGACCAGGATGGAGCCAGAATCTGCAGGTCATCTGCTGTAGGGCCCAAGATGGAGTAGAAATAGAAGTCTCTGCTTGCTTTGAACTTTCCGAGCCTCAGTTTCCCCAACTGTGAAAGGGAATATTTTTCTGGGCAGGGATGTTGTTTTGAGAAAGGGTCTCACCCTGTAGCCCAGAAACTTCTATGTAGCCCACACTGGCTCCAAACTCATCGCAGTTCCTCTGCATCTGTCTCCTAATGCTGGAACTTGGGAATGCACCACTGTGCCCCGTGTGTGAGGGGACTCGGATCCTTTCTGCCTTCGAGGGAGGATTGGTAAGATTACCTGCAATAAGATGACTGTGGTTATAGAAACAGAAGATCCTTTTGGTGTTTGGTATTAGTTCACCCTAAAACTGACCATGAGATCTTGTGCCCCCAGCCAGACCCCAATGTCCTGTTCTAGAAAGGTCAGAGGAACAGCAAGAACATCTCTTTAGTTAGACTATGGCCACAGGTATTTCAAGAGTGTCTCTTTAGTTAGACTATGGTCACAGGTATGTCAAGAGTATCTCTTTAGTTAGACTGTAGCTACAGGTATTTCAAAGTTGGGGCCGGGGAAATGGTTCAGTGGATAAAGTGCCTCATGAATAAGCATAAAAACCAGAATTCAAGCTCCTTGGCACTCATAAAAGTGGGGGTGGTTGGAAGCCTGCCTGCAAACCCCGGTCACAGGAGGTGGCAGCAGGGGACTCCTGGGACAAAAAGCAGGCTAGCTAGCTAGCTGAGTTTTTGAGTATCAGGTTCAGTGAGAGATCTTGCCTGAATAAACAATGTGGAAGGCAATAGAGGACGATCCCTGGCCTCTGTACATGCACGGTCATACACAAATACACACCCACCTACACATGTGAGAATACCCACATATACACATGCCAACATGTGAGAACACACACATGAGAACACATACACATATCCACAATGTGAAAACACACATAGACACATGCCCACATGAACATACATACATACACACATGCCCACACATGTGAGAACACACACATGAGCGCACATATACACACATATGAGAACACTCACACACATGAGCACACATAACACACACATGCCCACACATATGAGAACACACACACATGATCACACACACATATCCCTACATGTGACAACACAGACACTACGCACACAAAAAGAGGTAATTCAAAGTTTATATTAACAGAATGAGTTGAATATTCTTGTTTCTTCATTTGTCTGTGGAGTTTGTTTAAATCTAATACTTTCCTCTCATTTTCATGACCCAAATCACTTGAAAGGTCTGAATTAGTTTTCCTATATGCCAAGGTTATAGAAATGGTTTCACAGGTAAAGACACTTGGAGCCAAGCCTGGCGACCTGAGTTCAATCCCCAAGGACCCACATTGCAGGAGAGAATGGACACCTGAAGATTGTCCTCTGACCTCTACATGTGTGTGGCACTCCAATGTGCACACAAACACACACACACATGTGCACGCACGCACACACACACATGTGCACACACACACACACACACACACAGATGTAGTTTAAAAGGTAAAAAAAAAAATTCCGTGTCCAGATTTGTCCACTTGCCTCCTGGAGGTGGCTCTGCCCCTGTACCTTTTCCCTGCGAACCAGAAATTGAACCTTAATGACCAATGCCGCTACACTATGAGGCTGGTGTACTTCACAGGCGATGCCTTGCTCTCCCTGCAGCTCACAGGAGCCTAAAGTCAGAAGTCTCGGTGATGCTAAGTCTATCTGTAGGTAGAGACAGTATGATGCCCCATGACTAAGCCAGCAGCCTGGGGGACTATCAAGGGACTAATTTCAAAAGTCATCCCCATGTCCCCTGAAGAGCACCCTGGTTCTGAGCTGTGCTTTTCCCTGTCTTTCTTCTCCATCCCCTGCTGCAGGTCAGGTCGTGGGCCTCTACTCCCGCTTTGATGTCATCGTAAGTGTCTGAGGGGACTGGGGGTGCTACAGGGAGGCTGTAGTGTGAGCATCAGTGGGAAGTATCTGTGGCTACCCTTCGCAAGTGTGTTGGAGTGCAATTTCCCTGGGCTGCAGCCTTGCTAATGAGATCATCTATTACCCTCTCCCCCTGCCCCAGCACCTGGCTGCCCAGCAAACCTACAATCATCTGGACATGAGTGTGGGTGAAGCTTTGAGGCAGAGGACGCTGTGTCTGGAGGGAGTTCTCTCCTGCCAGCCCCACGAGAGCCTGGGTGAAGTCATTGACAGGATTGCACGGGAACAGGTACCTTGCACCCCTCCTGGCATGCCCTCAGCACAGATGGCCTAGCTCTTCTTTGCATAGCTCTCGCCATCCCTGTATCCTGGGCACTTGGCCTGCCTTCCCTTTCATGACCAACTTCTGGCATCTGCATTGGTAGGTGTCTGGTCCTGTTCATAGGGCCCTTATGCCAAGATCCACAGCCAGCTGAGTGGTCAGAGCCATGGCCAGCTGTTCCCAGGAGATGTCCTTTGCTCCTTGAGCTGTGTTAAGCTTTCCCCTTATTAAGCTGCTGTAGCCAAAGGCTCTGCCCCTCCCTGAATACTGTGGACCCGCAGGTGCACAGGCTGGTGTTGGTGGATGAGACCCAGCATCTTCTGGGCGTGGTCTCCCTCTCTGACATACTTCAAGCGCTGGTGCTCAGCCCCGCTGGCATCGATGCCCTCAGTGCTTGAGAGTACCCAAGCCATCTTCCTCACCCGGAAGTCAATGAAAGGATCTAGGGGAACTTGGCCTTCATCTTCTCCCACCCGTTTGCTGGTTCTGCTCTGGTACAGGTAGGCTCTGCCATGAGCTTTAGAGCTAGTCCCTCAGTCTTTCAGAACTCCTAGATATCAAGTTAGGGTACTTTGAGGATGGCAGAAGTGCCAATCATAATAGAGCAGTCCCCACAGAAACTGTCAACGAAGGCTTTACAGACCACTACTTTTTCCCTTTTCCAGCTGAGGTCTTGGAGGTCCTGCTGGAAGGGTGAGATGGAGGTGGGGCATTCTGAGCTCTGGGAAGGCATAGCTGCCTGCTCCCTAGTCTGTTCCCAATGAGAATTTCTTGAGAATAAAGCAAGCTAACAAACTCTTGTCAAATGCATTTCTATCATCGGCATGGACTAACATGGGAGGAAGTTTCCAACTGTTGCTCATCTCGGTGGATTTGTCAAATCGCAGACTGTCCTGGCACCATGCTTGGTTGGGGGGCCACTGTCAAAGGATGGGGCAGAAATTCCACCCAGCTGGCAGTAGGGTGAGATCCTGTTGGGAGGGCACGTCCTCTTCCGATTTGGTCACCATCTCCTCTTTTTCTCACAGGCTCTCCAGCCTTCCCTAATTGTCCTTGCTATACCTATACTCTCAGAAGCCTTTGAGCATGCCCAGTACACCAGGATGATGAAATTAAGAACAGTCAAGTCAAGCCTGAAAGTTCTGAACCAGAGGCACTGCCATCAGCCTAGGACAATCTGTGCGCCCAGTCCCTTCTTACACCTTTCCTTCTACCTGGATCAGGGCTGAGCTCAATGTGGCAGTGAGCATGCAGCCTATGAATTTAGCTGGGAGTCCAGAGTGCTTGGTTCTGGATACACGTCCCAGCTCCTCTCCTAGGAGCCGTGGTTGATCTTTCCCCACAGAAGCCACCATTGTGCCACTACCATGCTCCTGGTGCTTCCTGGCAGGTGCACCATGCTCCTGGCACTTCCAAGCTGCTGGCAGCCAACGTTGAGTAGCCCTTGATTCTAAAACTGCCTGCTGGGGCTGTAGGCATTCGTCATGGTACCCAGCGGGTAGCTATTCCTACCTACAGCTGCTGCAGTAGTACTGTCACAGTGCCCTTTCTGGGTGCCCATAACGGGTCTACCATCGGGGTCTACAGAAGCATGTGGCATTGTCAGTGCCCCTGGCATGGTTGTACCGTGGGCTCCTCAGCTCTCCCCACTGAGCAATGTCTGCTCCCCTCAGTGTCCCCTATGCCCCGATAGATTCAGATCCTTGAGGATGAGCTATCAAGAAAAAAGAAACAAAAGAGCAAGCCACAGCCCTGGATGTCACAGGTTTACTCAATCACTGCAGCCATTGAAATGAACTTGTGCAAACTCCTTGTGTCTCCTGAGTTCAAAGACTTGAAAGAAAGCCTGCAATTGGCATAAGCTGCAAGTGGCCTTTCTTTAGTGCACTGAATGCTATTCTTCCGATATCTTTTATTTAAAACAAAATGATAAGGAAAACATTTATTAATTATTCATATAGTATGTGGAACCCAGTCTACAAATGGGAATCTGCAGGAAACATGACTGATCCTGTAATACTGGATGTCATTTCTACAATGACCTCAGTTCACCAAGTAGCAAGAAATTAATCTCAGTCAATTCTGGGTCTCGTCGTCTGCTGTTACCCTGCCCTGTGATGGCATGGACTCTCACACCCAGTAGTCCAATACAGAAGGAGTGGATTCGTATTTCTACAATCTTTTAAGATTCTTTCTCCTTTACTTATTTTATTGTGTGTGCATGCAGGTCTGAGTGCCAGAGTGGGGTGCAACTGTGTGTGTACAGAGTGAGTGTCCCACGGTGCAGATCAGTGGACAACCCTCAGGCATGAGGTTGTTTGAGACAGGGCTTCTTTGTCATGCTTCTGGGGATCTCCTGTTCTACCTCCCATCTCCTGGGACTGTAGCACGGGGATTCCAGAGTCCAGACTCCACTATTCCTGCCTTGTCAAGCTTTACGTAAGTTCTTGGTCTTCAAACTTGTGTGCCCAGTGTTTTACCCACTGAGCTACTGAGTTATCTCCCCAGCTCCCTTGCTTTTCTTTCCTCCTCCCCCTCCTCCTCCCTCTTCCCATCCTTCTTTTGAGAAAGGGTTTCACTATATATCCCTGGCTGGCCCAGAACTCACCGTGTAGGTAAAAATGACGTTGAACTCATAGAGATCCGCCTGCCTCTGCCTCCCAAGTGGTGGGATTAAAGTCATGTGCCACCATGCTCAGCTGGATAGTCCCATATTTTATTTTTCTTGGGTGCGTGGGGGAATCTTCATACTGTTGCCCATCAGTGGCCTTGCCTTTAGTACCTCAAGTACAGACTATGAACACTGACCTCCAAACCGCAATCCCCAGTCACATTACACAGACACTCCACTCTGTTGCTCAGGAGTTAAACTCCTGGGCTCAACTGACTTTCCTGCTTCAGCCTCCAGGGCAGCTGGGGCTATAAGCATTCATCGTGGCATCCGGTGGTGGCTTTTACTGTCTACAGCTAAAGTGGCCCTGTCACGGTGCCCTCCGGGGGGGGGGGGGTGTCCGTAACAGGTCTGCCATTGTGGTCTGTGGAAGCATGTGCTACTCTCAGATCCAAGAAGTAGGTCCAGCAGGGCAATCACCATGATTCTAAGGTGCACCCCCCCAAAAAAAGAGGGTCAGATGCTGATTGATCAAAAAGAACAACAAAGAGCCCCCCAAATTGGAACTTTACATTTTATTTCAAATTGTACCCAAGGATTGCTGCGTGATACAAGGTGCTTTACTGTCTCCAGTACGTGCTGCTCAGCAGAGATCGTGCCAGACATTTGGGGTCTATGGGAAAGGCATAGAGCTCCCCTGTCAATCAGGCATCCTTACATGTGACATGAGACTGGCCAGAGACTGCTATGCCAGGGCTTCTGGCCAAGCCCCATGGAGGTAGGAGCCCAGCTCAGCATTGTCTCCGCAGAAAGTGCAGGTTCACCTTCTTGTTGGGAACCAGGACAATGCGGGCCACAGACTTCACTTCCGTCATCTCAGGAGCCAGAGCCACCTCATACTGTTGTATCAGCTGGCAGGGAGAGAGGACAGGGCCACTGGAATCTTGATCTCCAATTCCTATTCCCTCTGTGGACTTCTACCCTGGACCTCCCTGCCCCTCCTCTCCCTCAATCCCTACATCTTACCTGAGCCACACAACCCTCTCCACATCCCTGCTCACCCTTGAGAGCAGCAATTTCATTTCCAGTTCTGCAATTCTTCGGCCCAGGCAGGACCGAACCCCGTAGCCAAAGGGCACGGAACCGAATGGGTGTTGGATCCTGGAGTTTTCAGTCCCTTTATTCCTCAGCCATCGGTCAGGCTGGAAGCTCTCAGGCTCAGAAAAGACACTGGGATCCCGGGATGCCACATAGTGGCAAAACACAAACTGGGTCTATGGAGGAAGAATGGCAGTGTGACCATCAGCAAGGGTAACAGGCACTCCTGGGCAACAGGGCACTCCAGGGCAACTCACATTCTTGGGGAAAAGGAAGCCATTGAGTTCAATGTCCTTTTCTGTGATGATTCGGGAGTTTGAGGGGACCACAGGGTAGAGGCTGTAGAGAAAAGAAAGTCTAGGCTCTGTTTCTAGATTGGGTGAAGGCTTTCTGGCGCGAAGACTCTCTTCCCATATCACTCTTGTCCCTAGCCACTTCCCATTACTGTGTGATTATAATCCCCATATAGAGCCTATGCACATGGAATCATGTCCTACCGTAGGGTCTCCTTAATGACAGCTTTGAGCAGGGGCATGTGAACAAAGTCCTTGTGCTTGGGCACCGTCCCAAAGGGCACCACGCCCACCACTTCCTTGTGCAAGGCCTCCTGGATCTCTGGGTTCTTGGAAAGGTGATACAGGGCCCAGGTCAGTGTGTTGGATGTCTAGGAGATAGAATGGGAGAGAAAGATGAAGGAAGGGAGCAATTTCTAGGGGAGAAGCTAGATAAGTGGGGGGAGGGTCTGTGAGTGGCTACAAGAAAGCTGCCTTGCCACCAAGATGGCAAGAAAATGAGATGAGGGTTCCTGGGGATCTCTGTGCTAAGCATGAATCCACAGGTTGAATAAAGACCAATATGGAGGAAGGTTGTATTTCAGCTACAGATGGAATGATAACAAGGAGAGATTATGCAACCAAAAAATGCTAGAAATGAGCGCCCTGGGTACAGAGGGTGCTTGTGGACAAGTCTCCAATTCCCCATCTAAACTGCAGCAAGAGAATTGGAATCCTGTGGGATGGAATCTCCCAACTGTCATAGACAGATGACAGACAGACAGACATAGACACAGACACAAAGACACAGAGAGTGACACAAAGAAAAAGACCCAGGGGCCCAGACGCTGATGGAATTCCCCTGACAAAAAGGCCAGAGTGAGTGTCGGGAGGTGGGGTGGGACCAGTACAGGATAAAATCAGGGAGTCCCTGGCTTCCCTGTCAGCCTTCCTAAGTACCGTGTCCACGCCAGCCAGGAGCAGCTCAGGAAAGGTGCCGATAGCCTCCTGAGGACTGAGCAATTCATTGGTCAGCAGGAAGTGCAGGTAGCCAGATACCTGGACGCCATCTGGCCCAGCTGCCTGTAGCTGGGCTTTTACCTCCTTAACTTTCTGATCAATCAGCTTCTTCCCTTCAGGGGCCATGGAGAACAGAGAGTGAGTTTAAACCACCTTAAAGGCAGGGAGTGTGAAGGCAGTTATGGGAGAAGCCAGCTTCCTTCCCTGGCCCCAGATTGAGACAGCTCACCAAAGGAAAAAATGTTATCCCAGCCATTCACGTATCGCTTCCAAAAGGGCAAAAAAGGACGAGTCCACTTGGGAAGGAAAGTGACATAGACTGAGTTCTGGAACATGAGCCCAACAGATCTGATGAAGGTGGCAGTGTCCTCGGGGATGGTGGGCTCCAGGCAGCCGATCCTTTTGTCAAACAGAACGTAGCAGATGGCTGAGAAGTACAGAGGCTGTCACAGCAGGCAGAGCTAGGGGCCTGAGAATCCAAGGTTCTCATTAACGCCCATTCCTGCCCCCAGCCTCTCCCAGCAAGGGTACCTTCCAAGGCAAAGTTGTAGAGGAGGTGAGCAATGTCTGGCACCTGGTCCCCGGATGCACTCTCTGCCCGCACCTGGTCCAGTTGGGTTATAAAGTCACCAATCACCTCATTGAAAGCATCTGTGTAGAGTGCGGCCTCAGCGGGCTTCAGCAGCCGCTGGTTCAAAGCCTGACGAAGGTGGTACCACTGCTCTCCTTGTCTGGGGAGTGCCGAGAACAGCACAGGTGAGCATGGGATTTGAATAAATGCTATCTCCCACCTGCCCCCAAGGTCCCCAGAGAGTTGTGGAAATCTCAGACTTCTGGAATTTAGAATGAGGCCATCACCAACTATAATTGACATGATCTCAGAACCACAGAACTGCCTAGCGTGGCTGCATACCCCTGTGATCCCACCATGAAGCTGAAGCTGGGAGGATCAGGAGTTTGAGAGAACCCTTTACTAAAAAAACTGTTTTTGAGTGCTGCCTGGACTTCATGAGACCCTGTCCAGGGTGAGTGGATTTTTAAGAAGGAAGACAGCATGGACCACAAAATCTCAGAGCCCCACCACAGCACTGTGTGAATGGGTAAGATGACCTGGAACCAGATGACCTAGGGTCAAATCATAGGTCTAGCCAAGGCTGGCGGTACATACCCGAATTCCCTATGTATTGGCTGAGCTATCCTAAGTTGGAGACCAACCTGGACTACAGAATAATATCCTATCTCCAAACAAAAACAAACGAGCAAAAATCACAGGTTTACTGAGGACTGACTGGGCGACCTCAGGAAAGGCTCAATAGCCATGTGCTTGGGTTTTACCTCTGTATGTGAAGGATGACCCAAAGCCTGCCATAAAAGGGTTGTTCGAGTACCCAGATGAGTGCTTGGCACATGGTGTTTAGTAAGCATCTTTGAACTATGTAACTCTGGAATCTTCTGTATGTGAAATGATAAGAGCTACACCCAGGCCTTCTGTGAGGAGGTTGAGGAATAAAACGGGAGCAAGTTGGGGTTCTCCTGCTACTAGGGTTCTAAGCACCCATGCAGTTCTTGGTTCAGGGCGTGGGGAAAGGAGACCCACAAAATCCAAGTGAAGACCCCCAGCTGTGCATGCTTGCACACTTCCGGCAAAGTGAGTGTGAAGACTGAGTGAACAGCACTGACAGCTTAGAAGAGCAGAACGGAACCGAGGGGGATACTTAGCACTTCAGTACTGAGAACTGGAAATTGCATTTTATAACAACAATTACTATTAATTAGCCAGGCATACTTGTACATACTTGTAATCCCAGAACTCAAGTGGCTGAGGCAGGAGAATCAAGATCTCTGAGGGCAGCTGAATAATGAGTTTAAAACTAGCCCGGACTACATGAGATCTTGTCTCAAACAAAGAAGCAAACAAACCAAAACCAATATTACTATCAAAATTTTAAACAATTAGGTTTTTTGTTTGTTTGTTTGTTTATTATGCAGTGTACCACCTTCATGCACGTTTGCAGGCCAGAAGAGGGCACCAGATCCCATTACAGATGGTTGTGAGCCACCATGTGGTTGCTGGGAACTGAACTCAGGACCTTTGGAAGGGCAAGCAGTCAGTGCTCTTAACCTCTGAGCCATCTCTCCAGCCCAACAATTAGGTTTTAAAAAGGAAAAAAAAATGGTTTGGAGAGATGGCTCAGAGGCTCAGAGCACTGGCTGTTCTTGCAGAGGTTTACTTCCCAGCACCCCCATGTTGGCTCACAACCACCGGTAACTCCAGTTCCAGGGGATCTACTGGCATCTGCGAGCAATGCATGACCCCCGTACACAGATGCACATGAAGGCAAAATACCCACACACAGAGAATTTTTTAAAATCTTAAAAATATAAAGAAATTTAAAATTTTGAAATAAGCCTCAACCCTACCTCCCAGGAACTTTGTTTGTGTTTGAGGAAGGCCGTCCCTAAAATAAACTAAGAGTGTTTAATATCAATCAAAGCAGACCCATGGGGTTGTTGAGGCTCTTTCAAGCTCAACATGCAGACCCTTAACAAAGGCCCAGTCAGAAGCAATTCCCTGCGGGGAGCGCTGCTTTGTAAAATAAGATTCTAAAGACAGATGTGCTAAAACAAGGCAGGAGAAACAAGTAGCATAGCTTTGAAAAATAACTTTTATTTATCGATTATTTGCTGTTTGTTTATTTGTTTGAGACAAGGTCTCATGTAGCCCAGGCTGCCCTTGAATTCATGATCCTCCTGCCTCCACTTCCTCAGTACTGGATTGCAGACGTGAGCTACTCACCTAGCACAAAGTCACCTTTAAATGACACACATAGAAAACTGGCTTTGGGGTAAGAGGCAGGACTAGACCCCCAGAGGGTCCTATCATGTTCAACTGAGTTGTCAGGGCAGATCCAGGCGGCCTCTCTCTAGTCCATAGGGTCAGGGAGGCTAAAGAGATCTTAAACATTATTCTCTAGTTTCAGGATTTGGAACAAAGATCCCAAGAATTATTATCTTAGTTAGGAAACTGTTCACCTGGGAAGGAGACAGAAACAAGAAAGGAAACCCCAGAGACTAAACCTGTAGACATCAGAGGTAGCTACAGCGAGCCTATGACCAGGTCATTTTCTTTCTGAAGTATCGAGGCTTATATAATCCAGAATCTAGTTTGCTATTGGCTAGGGGTATCACCTCTGACATGTAATGTAAAACCTCTTTGACTTCGTTCCTTTGTCTGTAAAGTGTAAAGTAATACTATCTGCTCCTGGGCTTGCTGAAATGGTCAAACGAGACCCTTGCTGTACAGAGGCCAGCCTGGTGTCTGGCATTGTCCAAATGCATGGGTACAACCAATGTGGGAGCTATACCAAAGCATGATGGGAAAAGCCACTTACTATTTTTGGAGTTCCACTGACACAGCTAAGAGACATCTGAACATACCTAATTACAACCAATAATAGGTGTATCAACCGATAATCCCATCGTCCACCTCTATGAGCTCCTAAGTAAATAACACTCCATCCTTCAAGTGTCTCTGCTAGAATAATCATAACCTTTCTAGGCACAACTGAAATCTCTGTCTATCTTCATGAATGTGGAATGCATCCATGAAGTTATAGCCCATAATTTGTGTGGAATACAATACACTTTGAGACATATTTCATGAAATTAAATGGAGCTCTCCCAACCAAATGATAATAATACTTTCTCAACTACATATTGATGTATGTTCAACTATAATGCAGAAAAATGGATCCAAAGCCAGGCCTAGTGGCTAAATGGATGCAGCCTGTCATCTCAAGATATTCCTGACAATTCCCTGATAGACACCCTGCTTCAAAACTTAAAAGTTACACAGGGACTGGGGTGTAGCTCAGTGGTTGAACAAGTGTCTAGCAGGTGGGGCCTCAGGTCCAATCCCTACTACCACAAACAAATCTGAAAAGGCCTTGCTGGTGTTTTTAGTTCAAACACCCTCTAGCACAGATCTGAAACACAAAAAAAAGGAAATGATTTGCTTGTCCAAAATAGCACGATGTATTGGGAGAACACGCAGTGGCTGGTCCCTGGATTTTAACCCGCCCCAAGGACTGCTTTCTAGGCAAGCGGCAGGCTCAGGGGATGCAGGAAGGCCCTGCTCTGCCCTGCATCTGATTGGCTCCCTGTGCCTACTCTCTTTCCTCCTGGTCCTCTGTGGCCAGGCCCCAGCCGCTTTAAGCCCCGGCTCACGTGATGAAGATGCCATATTTGAGGCCCTTGTAGTCCCGGTGATCCTTCCACTGCTCCATGTGGTCTCGTATGGGGAACTTGCCCTCCTGGCGCATCACTTGTTCCAAGAGCGGGGCGCTGGCCAGATTTACAAGGGTCTGATTCCCAAAGGCGGATGTCCACATCGGACCATACTTGACCGCGTTCAGCACCTGTGGGTGTTAACCAAAGTGGAATAACTGGAGTCCAGTCGGGATGGCATTTCTGGAAGGAGAAATGGAGTGGGAGAGGGTCTAACGGCCACATCAGAACCAGTGGGCGGTACAAACGTGCCCTGCGCACAAGGAAAGGCAGAGCGGTGGCCAGTAGTTCTGCAGACAGAGACAGAAAAAGAACAAGACTATTGATGCCAATGTTGCCTGTAAGGGGTGGGAGGATCTGAGGCCTAGGGAGGAGTATGGATATGTGGGAAACTGAGGGTGGGGGCTGGTGCACGTTATGTGCAGACAGCTGTTTTAGGGAAACTGTGTAAGCCTAAAGTTCCTTCTTAGCATTTAACTCTACCGTAGCAAAAAAGTACAATGACATATTACGTATGAAAACGGCATAATAAAACCCATCACTCTGCATAGCAATGTAGACAATAAGATAAATAGGGCCAGGGCGACGGCTCAGTGGATAAGGTGCTCGCCATCAAACCGTGACCAGAGTTTGAAGGTCAGTACCCACATAGTAGGAGAGAACTAATTTCTGCATGTTGTCCTGGACCTATAAACACACACACAAACACACACACTGAAATATGTGCACACACACACACACACATACCACACCATGCACACACATGTATGCACATATACAACAAATAAATATAGAAAAAAACTTTAAATTTTTAGATAAATAGAAAAATGTTTAAAGATAAAGAAATAAATCTACTGTAGCTTCCGGTTTCATTGAGTTGAAAATAAATGTAATTACCAAGAGAAAGGTAAAAAAACACAATTAGGAATTCTAAGAAAAGCATAACTTGAGTTGAGACATTCAGGGTCAAATATGAAGTAGGCTATATTTGTTTGTTGGTTGTTTGGGGTTTTTTGTTTTGTTTTGTTTTGTTTTTTGGTAACAACAACAAAAGTAATGAGTGCTTATCTAATTCCTAAGTCTTTTCTAAGGCCAGGGGTGTAGCTCCAAGGTGGGGATGGTGCCTAGCACGCACAAGACCCTGCACACAGATGGCTGCATCTTAAACTCTCTAAGGTACTTGCTAACTGGTACTCTTAGGATCTGGGCAACTGGCTTCGCTAAGGGCTAGGAGCATCTAGTGGCGGGAAGTTTGCTGACCTTGCGCAAAGCCCTGGCTGCTGCAATGTATTGATAGTTACTGAAAATGAGAGAGAAAAGAAGATGGGGCGGGGAGGGCTCCTCAAAGGAACCTACAGGTGTGAAGCAGAATTTACTAGCTGAGTTACATTCACATACTGAAAGAGAATAAAACCCTGGGGTTTTCAAGTCACTTCCTCTTTCCCAATTGTTGCTGGAGACAAGAGAGCTGAGTCAGCTCTGCTACAGAACTCACTACAGCTCAGATTTACAGATAAGAGACTCACTTCTGAGGTTCCAGAAGGAAACACCACTTGACCTGTAAAAATGTCAGTCTTCCTGGTTGTCTTCAGATCACTACAATATAATTGCTCCCATTCCAGTGGTCCAGAACCCACCCTGAGTTAACAAGGCTGCCCACTTCTCAGAAGCCAGTCTTGACAAGACCCCCACATCCATCTGTTCACATGTCCACCTCCCAGGGACACAGTCATGGTGGGTGTGATAGGGTCCTGAACTGTTCGACCACAGCGACTACTCCTATTTCCCCTTAGGAAAGTCAGAGTGTACACGCCTGGCTGGTGGGAGTCTCACATGGCTTGTCTCTATTTTGGAGGACAATCATTGATATTTATAAAAATCACCATAACTTCACAAGTGGAGTACAGGATAGTCACAGAATGGAATACGATATCAACTAAAAAAGCACAAAGTGGCCCTACTGTACTAACACAGAAAGATACCCAGAGTAGGGAGTCAAAAAAGAATGTAGAGCTTCTGCCTAAGAAAACAGGGCTGGAGCTGGGGAGATGGCTCAATGCTTAAAGCCCTTGCAAGAGCAGCAGAGTTTGGGTTCCCACACACCACATAATGCCAGATGGGCGTGGCAACCCACCTGGTTCTGGCCTTGGAAGGTGAACAAAGGGGATCTCTGAAGCAAGCTGAGTGAGTGGGAGAGTTCTTGCCTAGCACACAGAGGACCAGAGTATAGTCCCTAGGGGTCAGGGGAGAGGACAAGGACACAGACCACTAAAAGTGGAGCTAGATGTGTGCCACTTGGGAGGCAGAGGCAAGAAGATTACAGGTCCAAGACCAGCCTAGCCCACATAACAAAAAAGAAAAAAAAACTTGATGCAACATTTTTATTACAATGTAAACAGTCGTAGAGAGTGTCTGCAGTGACAATGGTGCTTTGTAGAGACATTTACTTTCTTCTTTATACTGTGACTAATTTTCCAAATTTTCTACCACAATCTTGGAGTCAGGAAAAATTACTTTAAAAAGACTTAGTATGGGAAGAGCCATCTCTTCAGAGGACCCAGGATGGATTTTTAGCACCCACATGGTGACTCACAGTTGCCTGTAAGTCCAGTTACAGGGGAGCTGACACCCTCTTGCAGCCATCACAGGCACCAGGCATGCACAAGTTGCACAGACATGCATGTAGGCAAGACACACATACACATAAAATAATAACCATTTTGAAAAGAAAGACCAGACAAATAGCTACTGAGCTGGCCACAAGTGCCTTCCCTGCAACCCATAGCTTCTGAGGTTTCCTGGCTATCAGGGCAGGGGTTTCAGTTTCTTCCTTTTTCCTTTAGACTTCTCTCCTTCAGCTTACTAGGTGGCACTTAGCAAGGACCTCCTTATGTAAGGACTTATTTTAGAAAGACATCAGGATACTTGCTGAGAGACGTGTGCTGCCCCATGGGCCGCACATTAGGAGGTAACCCGAGCCAGCTGGCCGGTTCCAGAGCCCTCACAGAGTGCTGCCTCAGAGTCGCCTTGCTGAGCTAACGTGTCATTAGGATGAATGAGAGAACCAGCCCTCACTTGGTGGAACTCCAGAGATGGAGAGTGAGGAGTTCATCAGCATGCACCTGTGGAATAGGAAGCTCCTGTCCCATCCTGGACACAAGTGTACGGCAGTAAACACTGCAGAGAACACCTGAGCACAGTCCACATCCCAGTGTGCCAGACAGACAGCTGAGAAGTGAATTATATATGTTACAAAACTACTTCCTAATTATTTTGTAGATGTCTTTTTATTGTTGTTGTTTTGTTTTGTTTAAAAAAAAAAAAGAGCCAGCGGTGGTGGCTCACACCTTGAATCCCCAGCACTAGGAAAGCAGAAGCAGGTGGATCTCTGTGAGTTCGAGGTCAGCCTGGTCTACAGGGCAGCTAGGGCAGTTAACACAGAGAAACCTGTCTTGAAAAACCAAAAAAAAGGGGGGGGGGGTCTGTCCTCTGACCTACACATGTGCTTTTACTTATACATGCACACACACACACCCTAAATCAAAGTTACAATATTTTATCATTTTATGCCCAGTAAGAACGATAGCTTAAAAACTTCAACAAACAAAAGAAATGAACAGGAAATTAGCACTGATAAAGGACAAATTGAAACCCTCACCTATTGCTAGGAGACAAAACAAAGAGATACTTGCTGTGAAAAAGTTTGACATGGAATAATAATATGTGACCCAGCAATTCCAGTCCTGCGTAGACAAGAAATGAAAACATGTCCACACAGACTTGTCCACAATGTTTACAGAAACTTAACAGCAAATGGTAGGCCAGCCTAGATATCCACCAATAGATAGAGAAACAGATAACCAAGCTATAGACACACAATAGGGTATTGTTCGGTCATAAAACAAAGTACTGACTCAAGCCATAACTTGGATAAATCTTTTTTTTTGTTTTGTTTTGCTTTGTTTTTGAGACAGGGTTTCTCTGTGTAGATCTGGCTGTCCTGGCACTAGCTCTGTAGACCAGGCTGGACTAGAACTCACAGAGATAGATCTGTCTGCCTCTGCCTCTGCCTCTCTGACTCTGCCTCTCTGCCTCTGCCTCTCGAGTGCTGGGATTAAAGGCATGCACCACCACCTCCTGGTTTAACTTGAACAAATCTTAAAAACATATGATAAGAAGACAGATACAAAACAAAAGGTCACATGTGGTTCATCCTCTCCCTGTCCCCATTAGAACTCTTTTATCCAAACACTGAGTGCATAAAAATGGTGGTCAGGGACTGGAGAGATGGCTCAGAGGTTAAGAGCACTGACTGCTCTTCCAGAGGTCCTGAGTTCAAGTCCCAGCAACCACATGGTGGCTCACAACCATCTATGAGATCTGGTCCCTCTTCTGCAGGTGTACATGCAGGAAGAACACTGTATACATAATAAATAAAATCTTTTTAAAAAGATTTCTAAAAAATGGTGGTCAGGGATACCTGCAGTCCCAATATTCCAGAGGCTAAGGCAGGGGGATTGCAAAATAGAGACCAACCTAGGCTACATACAGTCTTCTTCTGAATTTGAAATTTTCTATTACTGTATTACTCTATTTCACCACTAGAAGCAAAAGATCATACGTATGTGTTTGTTTACATGTGTCACTTTCATGTACATATTAAATGTATCTACATACATGACAAAATCTTCTAATAGCTTCTTTTCAGCTAAAAGTTTATAGTTGAGAGAACATATAAACTAACAGTGTTGAATTAAATCAAATGCCTTGTGTTCACATAAAAAAATAATCTTTCAATAAACAAGTTAGCCTAAATTGGTTGCTAAACTAAAAATGAAAATGTCTTCAGAGTCATTAGCGTACTTCCGTGTCCCAGCTGGAAGGTCATGTTTATCTCTGCTAGATATTTTACAGTGTCAGGGCTTGACCCAAAGTCATAAAACTATAATTCCAGCCTAGAACAAAATGATCTCTGCTGTAACTCTTTGATAAACAAGACTAATACTGTTGGCAGGAGGAAAGCACACACCAAAGCTGGCAGCACAAAATACATGGTAGGCACGCAACTTTCTTGTGCTGGTTATTTTAGATCACAGAAGTCTACCTGTGACCTAAGAGTAAATAGGCAAAAGAAAGCTTAATACCCTGTTTCCTGCATCCTGTGTAGCAAGTTAACTTCTTCGGCAAGGAAATAGCACCTCTCAGTTCAGTTTTCGTAACTGTAAAACTTTAAGACAATTCTGAGGACAATTCTGAACCCTCTCAGTCTCAGCCTTAGTGCTCCCCCCTCCCGGGGGAACCAAGGACCTAACAACTATACATGCACATACTGAAATGTTGGGAACTTTCCACCATCTCCCTGAGTCCTTGTGAATGTTCTCCAAATAGAACTCAGTTTTTGAATAGGGGCAAGATAGCCCTTAGGTGTTGACTCAGTTCCTGGGAAAGGGGCAAAGTGACCCTCAGATGTTCCCTCTTACCTCATCTGATCTGGCAACCGCTCTCCAGCCAATTATTGGTAGTCGTCCTTTTGCATAAGCCAATCATAATAGCTAAAGAACAACCCCCAGACACCTCCCTTGTTTCTGTGGCTTTTTCCTTTCAAAGTAGCCTGTACCAGCTATTCGAGGTCTTTCTGGCCTCTCGAATGCTGAAAGACCCTATCATGACAGAATTACCAAAATCCTCATGCTTTTACATCAACTGTGGTGTGAGAGATGGTCTCTTGGGGTGACTCCTCCTCAGTGATTGGACCCTAGGGTCCAACAATAATGAATCTAGACATAACAGCTTAAATCAATTACATAAACATATAAGCTTCTCACACACCTTAAGAGGTCCTAAAATTACATTAAAGCAGGTAACAGGTATAAAACATCTGAGTAACTTCTAAGTTTAAAACTGGAAGAAAAAAAAATTGGTGGTAAGGTCCAAATCAGGAGCAGAAGGAGAGAGAGCACGAGCAAGGAACTCAGGACCGCAAGGGGTGCACCCACACACTGAGACAATGGGGATGTTCTACTGGGAACTCACCAAGGCCAGCTGGCCTGGGTCTGGAAAAGCCTGAGATAAAACCGGACTCTCTGAACATAGCGGACAATGAGGACTACTGAGAACTCAAGAACAATGGCAATGGGTTTCTGATCCTACTGCACGCACTGGCTTTGTGGGAGCCTAGGCAGTTTGGATGCTCAACTTACTAGACCTGGATGGAGGTGGGAGTTCCTTGGACTTCCCACAGGACAGGGAACCCTGATTGCTTTTCGGGCTGAGGGGGGGGACTTAATTGGGGGAGGGGGAGGGAAATGGGAGGCGGTGGCGGGGAAGAGACAGAAATCTTTAATAAATAAATAAATTAAAAAAAAATTGGTGGTGATGGTACACACCTTTAATTCCAGCACTAAGGAGGCAGAAACAGGTGGATCTCTGTGAGTTCAAGGCCAGCCTCATCTACTGAGTGAGTTCCAGGACAACCAGGACAGCCAGGCTACACAAAGAAACCCTGTTTCCAAAGCAATAAGAAAACAAACAAAACAAAACGAAAAACCCTGAAAAAAGTCATAGAGATTCATGTATTTTTGGCTTCTTAAGTTTTATAGAAAAGATCATGTGTTTGGATTCATGTTTTTCTGGGAATTGGTAACACGGAAAATTCCAGTCCTGGTTGGTATCTTCCTGGATTTTCACTCAAAAGGTACTAGGACTCCACCAAGCTAATTACCATAGGTAATTTTATATGCAAAGAATAAAACTGAGATGTATTTTGATTAGAATGTAAGGTATGAAAAATATTCTCTCAATAAGGAAAAGAGTAATCTTGTATAAATTTTGAGATGACGAGGGTATTGGTGAATGAGCCTAAAGCTTTAGGGATGCTGGCTGGCTAAGTGCCCAGGTCACTGGGTTATATTCACAGCCCTGACACTGTTTTCTTCTTTCTACTTAAGATACCCTTTAGGTTGAACATGGTGCCACACGTCTATGTCCCCAGCACTTGAGGCAGAGGCAGGTGAATCTCTGTGAGTTTGAAGCCGGCCCAGTCTGCATAGTAGGTTCCAAGTTAGCCAGGGCTACATCATGAGACCCTGTCTCAAAAATAAAAAAAGAAAAGAAAAAGAAAGAGATATAAAGGTAGATACTCTTATAGCCAAGAGAAAGAGGAGAGAGAGATGGGGAGAAAGAGAGAGAAGAAGAAGAAGGAGAAGGAGAAGGAGAAGGAGAAGGAGAAAAAGAAGGAGGAGGAGGAGGGGGAGGAGGAGGAGGAATGGGAAGAGATGGAGAAGGATAGAGAAGAGAGGGGTGGGGAGGAAAGAGGAGACGATTGTTAATTTTTCAAATTCTCTAGAAAGAGAAAAAGGAAAAATGCTTGCCCATGGGGATACCACACAGCCTAGGCCACACAGGGCCTGGTAAGCCAGGCACAGGCTTCATTCCTGCTTTTTTTTTCTTTAGACAGAATCTCACTAGAGAGCCCTGAGTGGTCTGGAATATGCTATGTAGACTACACCTCCCAAGTTCTGGGGCTAAGGTGTAGGCTGGTTTTATGCAGTAGTGGGCACTGAACCCAGTAGGGCCTCACTACCCAACTGCACATGTTCTTCTCTCCAATGAAGGGGCTGGAGAGACGGCTTGGCAGTTAAAAGCACCGGCTCCTCCTCCAGAGGACCCAGGTTCTATTCCCAGAATCCACAAGATGATTTACCACTGTCTGTAGCTCAGGGTGCAGGAACCCATGCTGGTTCTATCCTACGCCACAGAGGCAAGAGACTGTAGTGACCAAGGCAAGGAGACACAGCAACAATCTGTGATAGACACTCAACTCCTTTTCACGCCATGCCTACACTCTGGGAACCAAAACTATGAGAATCTGTAAATAGCAAAGACAAGTGTGAATGGTTAGCTCTGCTTGCTGATTGGGACCAACCCCAGAAGATGACGATGATGAAGTCCGGGGAAGTGGCAAACCCTAAAATGGTCCTCATGTAGTCCATATGGCAGATGTGATGGTTTAAGATGGTAGAAGGGATGTAGGGAAGAAGTCACTGAGCCACTTTGAGACAAACACAGGACACATGTAGACCAAACACTGAACAGTGGGAGAAGAGCAACACCCCTGTTTTAGAGGATGCTGGGAGTCAGTCCTGGTAGATCAGGGAGGGGTCATAAAAGAGACTATGATCTCTCTTTCATACTGTCCATACTGTCCATCTAATCTGGGTTTCTATCATGTCTTAGTTAGGGTTTCTATAGCTGTGAAGAGACACCATGGCCATAGCAACCCTTATAAAGGAAAACATTTAATTGAGGTGGCAGCTTACAGTTCAAAGGTTCAGTCCATTATCATCACGGTGGGGATCATAGCTGCATGTAGGCAGACATGATGCTGGCTGTATCTTGATCAGAAGACAACAGGAAGTAGACTGTCTCACTAGGCAGGATCTTGAGCATATATGAGACCTCAAAGCTCACCCTCACAGCGACACACTTTCTCCAACAAGGCCATACCTACTCCAGCAAAGCCACACCTCCTAATAGTGCCACTCCCTGTGAATTTATGGGGGCCAATTACAGTCAAACTACCACATAACCACCAATTTCTAACTTGACAAATGGCCAATGAAGAATCTGTATTCTAGAACTCATAGAAACTCCCCAACAGCCAGACTTCAGAAAGGCTTCGCCTCCATGAAAGACAACAGGACACGATCGATTTTCTGATTTGATTTCTTCTATCTCACTCTCCTGTTGACCTCTTTAGCTATTTGGGGTTTTTGTTTGTTTGTTTGTTTGTTTTTTGTCCCAGCTTGTTTGTTGTTGAGACAGGGTCTCTCTATATAGTCCTGGCTGTCCTGGAACTCTCTATGTACTCCAGGCTGGTGTCAAATACACAGACATCCACCTGCCTCTAACTCCCGAGTGCTGGGATTAAAGGTAGACATCACCATACACAGCCTTGTCAAAGCTTCTTTGAAGGTTGGCAGCCAGTTAGGGCCAGTTGAGCAGATGCATGGGATTGGCAACAGCTCTAGTTTATTCCAGAAAGAAAGTGCTCAAATATATCTTCTAGACAGGCTTGACTAACCTTCACGGGATCATGGTCGTGTACACTGTAGTCAGATGTTGCCTAAAACAAACAGAGCGGATTTGGCACAAACCCTTATTAGTAAAATTAACCAAGTCTTCTGAGAAGAGTGACCTATTTCAGAACTTTTTTTAGTCGTTCTGGTTAAAAGGCCAAGGGCAGATTTAAGGGAATGACCTCCAACCTGCCAGCTTTGTAAATATCTATGCTAACAACACCTTGAACCTCAGACTATGAATTTTTTTGTTGTTGTTTTTTTGGTTTTTTTGATACAAAGCAATTTATTAACAGAAAATAATTTGGGAAGTCCTGTTCACAGACAGCGACCACGACGACCTCCCTTCCTTCGGGTGCTGTCAGACGGAATGGGGGTGACATCCTCAATCCGCCCAATCTTCATGTCTGAGAGAGCAAGAGCTCTGAGGGCTGACTGGGCTCCAGGTCCAGGGGTCTTGGTCCTGTTTCCTCCTGTGGCACGGAGTTTGATATGTAGGGCGGTGATGCCCAGCTCCTTGCACCTCTGGGCCACATCCTGGGCAGCCAACATGGCTGTATACGGAGAGGACTCGTCTCTGTCAGCCTTGACCTTCATTCCACCAGTCACCCGGCAGATGGTTTCCTTGCCAGAAAGATCGGTAACATGGACAAAGGTGTCATTGAAGGACGCAAAAATGTGGCAGACGCCAAATACATTCTCTCCTTCAGCCACGTGAGGCCCAAGGCTGATGACTTGTTCTTCCTTCTTTTCCTTCCCCTTGCGAGGTGCCATCTCTGTGGATGTCGCACGATTCTCGGCGGCCGGGCCTCCTACCTGAACGTCGTCTCCCCAGACTATGAATTTTTTTTTTTGTTTGTTTGTTTTGTTTTTTCGAGACAGGGTTTCTCTGTGGTTTTGGAGCCTGTCCTGGAACTAGCTCTTGTAGACCAGGCTGGTCTCGAACTCACAGAGATCCGCCTGCCTCTGCCTCCCGAGTGCTGGGATTAAAGGCGTGCGCCACCACCACCCGGCTCAGACTACGAATTTTTAATGAACTCTCTGACCCTTCAGGAAGAGGACAGAATCAGAAGCCTGGCTGGAGCTACCTCAAGGCAACTTTTTGATTGGTCCTATTTCACTAGATTCTGAAGTGTCCTGAGACTTCTTGCCCTATTCCTCTTAGGAAGCAGGTTCAAATCTAGGCACAGTGGCGCATGCCTTTAGTCCCAGCACTGGGGGAGCAAAAGCAGGTGGATCTCTGTAAGTTCAAGACCAGCCTGGTCTACAGAGTGAGTTCCAGGACAGATAGGACTACACAGGGGAGCCCTGTCTTGGAAAACAAAAGGATGGCTGTAGGGGCCGAATTACACAGGCCAACTCAGGACCACGAGGGGTGCACCCACACACTAAGACAATGGGGATGTTCTATTGGGATCTCACCAAGGCCAGCTGGCCTAGGTCTGAAAAAGCATGGGATAAATCCAGACTAGCTGAACATAGCGGACAATGAGGAATACTGAGAACTCAAGAACAATTGCAGTGGGTTTTTGATCCTACTGCACGTACTGGCTTTGTGGGAGCCTAGGCAGTTTGAATGCTCACCTTAGGAGACCTGGATAGAGGTGGGCAGTCCTTGGGCTTCCCACAGGTCAGGGAACCCTGATTGCTCTTCGAGCAGATGAGGGGGGGGGGGACTTGATCGGGGGAGGGGGAGGGAAACGGGAAGCGGTTGTGGGGACGAGGCAGAAATTCTTAATAAATAAATAAATTAAAATAAAAAAAAAATCAATAAAAAAAAAAAAAAAAAAAAAAAAAAAAAAAAAAAAAACAACCCGATGCCGTCCTAAACAAGTGGCCAGGATATGCTAATGTCGTTTTGCTCCTTCTATTGTAAATTAGGAGGCTGCCTGGAAAAGAGGTGTTTTTTAATCTATGTGACAAAACAGGCATGGACAAAACGTGACCTAAGTTATTTTTTGTTACCTAAAAAATAATGTTAAAGAAAACTTTGAGTTACCCCCCACTTAGTTTACCTTACTACAAAAGCTGTTTAAAAAATAAGTGCGGGTGATTTTTTTTCAGGTTGTAAATTATCTCTAAAACTCCCTCCCCATACTGTTGTGTAAAATGTGCCTTCTTTATTCCCACACCTCCGCTCTGGCATGAGAAACGTTTTCTGTCAGGGCTGGTCCCCAACAGATGATGACAATGAGGAGGAGGAGGGGGAGGGAAGGAGAAAGAGGAAGGAAAGGAAGCAAGCATGTGCAGAACAGAATGTCCTGGAAGGAAGGGACTTCTCAGACTGGAGGGTATCCTGCAACTCACATTGAACTATGATTGCCTGTGTTTGGGGGTTGGGTGGGTGGGGCAAGGATGTAGGGGGTCAGCATCTTGGACTTATTCTCTTTTTACACTATAACAAACTCTCTAAACCTAAAAGTATCTCTTTGTGGTTTTACTAAAGGGGGGACTGTTGGAGCAGTGGATCCCAGAGGTGCACGGCAGCTAGCCTGCATATTCAGAACGGAAAGCCTAGGGTCCCGGAGGTGGTGCTAAATTATAAGTACAGTGTCTAGAAGGCACTAATTTGATTCCCTGTGAAGAAACGAGGGGTGCCTGCTGAAGAACACTGTTTCTCTCAAAAGTGACAACTACATGAGCCAATGAGTCAAAAAAAAAAAAAAAGGCGTGTTAAATGACTAAACAACATGGTATGTGATTATCCTAGTGAATGGTTTCTGGGCTGGAGTGAGCATGAATGAGGCTCTGGGCTTGATCCCCAGCACTGCACGAAGGAAGGAGGGAGGGGAAAAGAAAGGAAGGGAAGGAGATAGGAAAAGATCACTGAACTCTAAAAAATAATAAGAATAAAAAAAGTACTAGGGCCCTGTTTCGTTTGGGATGGGTCCCTTAAAAAGCTCGGCAAAGCATATATACTGCTCACACCAGCCAGCAGCCCTAACAACCAAAGTATACTCACCAAGCCAACGCCTATTTTGCCTTGTCAACTACCCAGGCCTTGAGAGCTCGATAAACAAGAGTAAACAGGCACAGGTTGCTCTTTTGCCTAATCTGATTGGCAAATGTCAGAAAGATGGCTCACTCTGGGCCACAGGCTTGGGAGTGCAGATGGGACAGCCTGTCTCATCGCTGTCAGAGCGCCACCAGGACTTAACTCCAGCCCCTCACAGACGCAGAATCCACATCTCCAAGTAACCGGAGATGTTAACCAATTAACAGCATTCCAGCCTCCCCTGGTTCTGGACCTGGGCTTGGAGGAGCCTCCCACCACATCAAACCAAGCGGGGTGTGTGTGTGTGTGTGTGTGTGTGTGTGTGTGTGTGTGTGTGTGAAGAGGGGGGGCTGGGCGCTACCCTGACGCAGGATAAGAGGCAAGGTGTGCAGTTTACTTATGAAGATGTTCATGTTGGGAACTAAACCAAGGAACATGCAGACCAAGCGCCACTATAATCCCAGCACGGAGGCTGAGGCAGGGATCGCCTGGGCTCGGGAGTTAAGGATCAGCCTGGGCAACACCGTGAGACCCAGTCTCCAAAGAGAGCTGGAGATGGGCATGGCGGTGCACGTCAGTAATCCCAGTACTTCAGCCAGGAGTAAGGCAGGGGGATTTTGAGTTCAAGGCCAGCCTGTAGTGGATCTGAGGCCAGGCGAACTGGGCTACCGATACCCTGCCTGGTAAACAAAACAGGACAGAAAACAACAGCAGTTGTATTCACTACAACTGTAAGGCTACATATGATTTATTATCCAGTGGATGGTCATTTCACATGTTTCTATTATATTTCGTTATCATCACTAATTTTCATGGCTGTGGATGACATCCAGGGCCTAGCGCATGCTAGAAGATCGATCACAGAGTTGTACCACAAGCCTACAAAAAGACATTTTTGTGCAAGTGTGCCGTGATTGCTTCGCTGTCTGAAGAATGTCCATTCTTGTGCCAGAAGACAGAGTTGTCACAGACTCCAGAGACTCGGGCTAGATGTCCTAATAGGAAATTCCCCTGATTTTGCAACCCTGAGAAACAATGAGATGCGAAGACGTGAGAGCAACAGAGGATCTGAGCGTGACTCAAGGCTTTGCAGGTCGCACACTCAGGAAGCTGCGAGCGCTGCTTAGCCCCGCCCTCAACTCCCACAGCAGCCCAGCCTGGAGCCTGATAGAAAGCTTGGCAGAACAACACGGACAGCATTGTTGGTAAGCCCCAGCATTCTAGAGCAAAAGTGAGGACAAGGAGTGAATGACCCGAGGCAGAGGCTGAACCTGGGGACATCAGACCCCAGAGCTTCAATTTACAACCCTGTCTTTCAGCTATGTAAACAGTTCACAAAATGACACACCCATGCAGGGGTGACGGGGCCACGGGGAGTATCTCAAACCAGGGAATGTTGAACAAGAGATACAGACTAGATGACATCTCGTCATGCCCAAGATCAGTATTTTTAAAAGGTAAAAATTTAATAGAGGGGCTGGAGCAAAATAGCTCAGCAGTTAAGAGCTCTGACTGCTCTTCCAGAGGAACTGGGTTCTATTCCCAGCACCCACAACAATCTGGAATGCCTGTCCCAGGGGATCCACTACCAGCTTCTGACCTCCTGGACACATGGTGCCCAGACATACATTCATACATTTTATTTTATATAAATAAAATAAAAATAAATCCTCAAAATATTTTAATAGAAACTTATTGTATATTTGGGGCTGGAGATATAAATCAATAGTTAAGAGCACTTATTACATGAGCAGAAGACTGGGGTTCAAGGCCCAGCACAGATACATACATATAAAGTTTGTTTTTTGTTTTTTTTTTTTTTTTTGGTTGTTTGAGACAGGGTTTCTCCCTAGCTTTGGAGCCTGTCCTAGAACTAGCTCTTTTAGACCAGGCTGACCTTGAACTCACAGAAATCAGAAATCTGCCTGCCTCTGCTGCCTCCCAAGTGCTGGGATTAAAGATATATGCCACCATCTCCTGGCTTAAAATAAATATTTTTAAAAGGAAATTTAAATGCAAATTTAACATATGTTCACATTGCATTTTTTCCAAGATGTTTGGTATTACTTTTTATTAGAAAGAAAAAATTGTAGGCCTAAGGCTATATATAGTTCAGTGGTACAAAGACAAAGAGGCTTCCAATTTTTATTTTATTTTATGTATACCATATGTGGTATAGGCATGTCGGGGGGGGGGGCTAGAGGAAGCCATAGGGTTCCCTGTTCTATATTCTCCACTTTACTTCCATGAAACAGGGTTTCTCACCAAGTCTGATGTTCCCCATTCCAGCTAGGCTGACTGGCTAGTGAGCTCCTTGGATCCACCTATCTCTGCCCAACCCAATTCTGAAGTAACTTAAATTAAATTAAATGCTCAGCTTCTTCCTCTTCTTCTTCTTCTTCTTCTTCTTTTTCTTCCTCCTCCTCCTCTTCCTCCTCCTCCTCTTATTCTTATTCCTCTCTCTCTCTCTCTCTCTCTCTCTCTCTCTCTCATGAGTGTTTGGGTTTAGACCTCAGATCTTCAGCTCGTTCAGCAAGTACTCTTACCCACTAAGCCATCTTCCCAGCCCCGGGTTTTTTTCTCTCTCTCTTTTTGGCAGAACCCAGGGCCTTGAGCATGCTATCTTCAGCTTCTCGGGCGGCTACTACATACCACTCTGCTTGTCCTGTTTCTCTGAGGTCCCTTGTTTTCTGACATCCAAGATTGTAGCAGGAACTGTGCTCAACCAGCTGCCCCCAATGCCCAGCCAGCTTCCCCTTTGTGTGACAATCTCCTGGTTTGAGTAAGAGAGCCCCCAAGTCTGGCTTTAGGGATGAGGCTTCTCGGGGCTGTGCCTGCCCAGGAAAGAACAATTAAGTTACACCAAGGCTTTCAGCCAACTTCTGCCACACAGCAGAACCAAGACACCCAAAGGAAAACAAAATGATGACTTTTATGAGTCTTGATATAGAAAGAGTTTAGAGGACCAGGCTAGAAAACGTCTGTACGGCTGTAAATAGAGCGTCCTAGGCAGTTGTGGTGAAAGTTCAGGAGATTAAGAGCTACGTCTTCTTAGAGACTAGCTAAGCAGTCATGAGCAGAATTTTTTAAAGAGTGCACACGGGTTTGGAGAAGGCCAAATTTAAGATGATAACCTGGGGTATTTGAAAGAAATTTCTAAGCAATATACAGAAGGAGTTATTTGGGTAAACCACACGCAGTAAGATTCAGGAGCAGTGGCAATGACCTAATGGTAGAATTTATCATTAAGACAGTGTTTGCGGGTGGAATGGGGGTGGGGGAGGTGGAGGGAGCAGGAGGAGGGGAGAAGGGGAGGGAGTGGGAAATGGATTTGGCATGAAAATGAGAAAAGATACCTTTTTGGTTTGGGTTTGTTGGTTTGTTTTTCCTTTTTTTTTAAAAAAAAGAGGTCATACATGCTCTTCGGGCTGATGAGAGAGGGGGAGTTGATTGGGGGAGGGGGAGGGATATGGGAGGCGGTGGCAGGGAAGAGACAGAAATCCTAAATAAATAAATAAATAAATAAATAAATAAATAGAGCTCATACAGCTCAAACAATGGAGAGAAGGGCTGGAGAGACAGCTCAGTGGTTAAGAACATGGCCTGCTCTTCCAAAGGTCCTGAGTTCAATTCCCAGCAACCACATGGTGGCTCACAACCATCTGTAATGAGGTCTGGTGCCCTCTTCTGGCCTTCAGGCATACATGAAGAAAGAATATTGTATACATAATAAATAAATAAATAAATAAATAAATAAATAAATATTTTTTAAAAAATGGAGAGAGAGGAAAAAAGACTGTTTCTCTGGGCTGCAGAAAGTCCAGGTTTCATTTCCTAGCACTTCTTAAGGGTGTGTGTACTTGGGGGGGGGGGGGACGGTGAAAATGTGGAAACGGAAGCTAAACGTAAAGAGTGAAAGACGTGGCAACGGGCGGCTGAAGTACCACTTGCTGAGATTAGCACTCAAGAGCCAAGGCACCCAGAGAGAGGCCCAAGGCACCCCACAAAATTCAGGCTGTCCCACTCACTTCAGATCCAGAGGTTCTGGGGTAGAACGCTGCAGGGTGGCCCTGGAGGCCGCTTTGCATGGCCGCCTCCCTAGACCTCAGCTCGTCCGTTCTGCGCGCAGCCACCCAGCCGCTGTTCGTGGGCTCATGTGTAGCTGGTGCCACTGGTGCGTAGAGGGCAAAGCAAAATCCCAGCAGAGTGCAAGGAGCCTTGTGTTCGATGCACACAGCACAGTAGCTATGGGACCACAGTGGTTCAGAGAGATTAAAGACAAAAGGAGGAGCAAGGAGAAGGAGGAAGAGGAGGATGGAAAGGAGGAGGGAGAGGAGGAGAAAGAAGCCTTCTGGGACCCTTGCTGCAAAGCCTGGTGACCTGAGTTCGATCCCCGGAACTCACATAGTAGGACAGAGTCAGACACGTGTCATGTCATGCTAAAAGGGATAAATGTTTTTTTTTTTAAAAAAAAAAAAAACAGAAACCAAGCCTAGGAAGCCAGGCAGGAGTTTTCCAGAGGGGCACAGCCGCCACAGAGTCCTCCTTCAAAGGCCAAGGAGAGCCATACCTAGGACTCCAGGAGGGTAGAGGGCAGCAAGCAAGGCTGCTGGAGATCCACAGGGGCGTCCCAACCCAAAGCATGCAGGGTTTGGGGCTTTACGGCATGTCTACACTGATGGGTTTCACTTTTACAGGACTCCAAGACACCTCTCTCTGGCCAGTTTCCCCTTCTCTCAGTCTCCACATTGTCTTGGATATAGGTCACTTTGTAACTTTACTGGGGAAAAGCAGAAAGGGGTTTGTCTTGAGTAGCAGATCAGACCCTAAACTTTTTTTTTTTCTGGTTTTTCGAGACAGCATTTCTCTGTAGCTTTGGAGCCTGTCCTGGAACTACCTCTTGTAGACCAGGCTGGTCTCGAACTCACAGAGATCCGCCTGCCTCTGCCTCCTGAGTGCTGGGATTAAAGGCATGCGCCACCACCGCCCGGCCGGACCCCAAACTTTTGACTTGGTGCTCAAACAAGACTTTTGGGACTACTGGCACAAATGAATGCATTTTGCCTTGTGATAATGAAATTGGGAGTGGTGTGGTATGGAATGCTATGGTTTGGATATTGTCTTCCTCAAAGATGTGTGTGTGTGTGGGGGGGTGTGTGTGAGTGTGTGTGTGTGAGTGTGTGTGTGAGTGTGTGTGTGAGTGTGTGTGTAAGTGTGTGTGTGTGAGTGTGTGTGAGTGTGTGTGTGTGTGTGTGTGTGTGTGTGTGTGTGTGTGTGTTGAAGGCATGATCCCCAAGGTGAAAACACTGAAAGGCTCTGGGACCTCTCTGAGGTAAGGCCTAAAGGAAGGAGTTTGGGTTGTAACTACCCTAGACTCCCAAGGGTGAATCCATTCCTACAAAAACAGGTGGTTATAAAAAAGCAAGGCTGGCTTTGGAAATCAGTATGGTGATTTTTCAGAAAACTTGGAAAAAATCTACCTCAAGACCCAGTAACCGCTTTTGGGTACATATCCAAAGGATGCTCAATCGTACCACAAGGGCATGTACTCAATTATGTTCATAGCAGCATTGTTTGTCATAGCCAGAACCTGGAAACAACCTAAATGCCTCTCGACCGAAGAATGGATATGGAAAATGTGGTACATTTACACAATGGTGTACTACACATCAGAAAAAAATAATGACATCTTGAAATTTGAGGGCAAATGGATGGATCCAGAAAACATCATATTGAGTGAGGTAATTCAGACCCAGAAAGACAAATATCATATGTACTCATTCATAAGTGGCTTTTAGACATAAAGCAAAGAAAAACCAGCCAACAATCCACAACCCCATAGAACCTAGACAACAAAGAGGACCCTAAGAGAGACTTACATGGATCTACATAGGAAGGAAAAAAAGACAAAAGTCTCCTGAGTAAATTGCGAGCATGGAGGTCATGGGGGAGGGTAGAAGGGGAGGGGAGGAAGAGAGGGGAGTGGAGAAAAATATATAGCCCAATAAAAACAATTTAACAAAGGAAATAAAAGGAAGGTGTCAGAGGAAAACAAAAAAGGAAAAGAAAAGCAAGGCTGGTCTCTTCCCATACTCTCGCCTCCTTTCTTACTGTCTGACCTCTCTCTTGTACATCACAAGCAAGCGCCTGTCATGTGATGTCACTCATCAGGATACATACAGTAACAAGACCTTCATCAGAGGCTAGCTAAACAGAGCCACCAATTTGGACTTTCAGTTTCCAAAGTTGGGAACAAAATATACTTTTTTCTTTACGACTTGTTCATTCTTCAGCATTGTGTTAGAATTAAACAAAACAGACAAAGGCTTGGGAGCACACCCAAAGGACACCCAACTATGGGAGTTTTCCATCTCAGCAGAGCCAGTTTGACGAGGAACCAATTCTAACAGACACAAAGCAAGTTGTAAAAACACAGCCTTCCTCGGTACTGCTGTCACTGGGTTTTACAGATGTACAATACTCCTGTTATCACACCAGCCACAAGCACATGCAGCAAAGATTGATTATATTTCTCATGGGACAGCTCAGATCCACACGATCACTGTTTAGAGTTTTCCTAAAACTGCAGCCCTCAGCCGGGCGATGGTGGCACGTGCCTTTAATCCCAGCACTGGGGAAGCAGAGACAGTTGGATCTCTGTGAGTTCAAGGCCAGCCTGGTCTACCAAGTGAGTTCCAGGACAGGCTCCAAAGCTATAGAGAAACCCCGTCTTGAAAACAAAACAAATAAAAACTGCAGCCCTCTGGACTCTTTTAAAAGACCATCCACGGGGCTTGAGGGAAGGCACTCCAGGTCAGTTCCTTTGCTGCTCTTCCACAGGACCTGAGACTCATCCCCAGTAACTATAAACTAGCTACCTGTAACCCCAATTCCAAGGGATCCTCTTCTGCCAACAGACAGACAGACAGACAGACACACTCAAAAACACACAGAAATAAAAATAATTCTTAAAGTAAGTCTTTAATATATGTATTTAAATATATATATATATATATATATATATATATATATATATATATATATATATGGCATTGTCCTGGCTGGTCTTGTGTGTCAACTTGACACAAGCTAGAGTCATCAGAGAGCAAGGAGCCTCAGTTGAAGAAATGCCTCCATGAGACCCAGCTGTAAGGCATTTTCTCATTTAGGAGGAAGGGAGGACCCAGCCCATGGTAGGTGGGGCCATTCTCAAGAAAGCAGGCTGAGCAAGCCAGGGCATGCAAGCCAGTAAGCAGCATCTTCCATGGCCTCTGTATCAGCTCCTGCTTCTGGGATCCGCCCTGGTTGAGTTCCTGTTCTGACTTCCTTTGGTGATGAACAGCAATGTGGAAGTGTAAGCCAAATAAACCCTTTCCTCCCCAACTTGTGTTTTGGTCATGGTGTTTCATTGCATCAATAAAAACCTTAACCAAGACAGGCATGAGGGTGCACACACATAATTCCAGCTCTCAGGAGGCTGAGGCAGAAGAGTTATAGCCAACCTAGGTTATCTAAGGAAACACTGTCTTAACAAAACAAAACGAACAAAACTCCATTAATTCAAGGTGCAGCTCCCTCCGTCTTCTGTAAAGCCAGCTAGAATTACTTCCTGTGCAAATCCCTCTGAGAAAGCTTCAGTCCCCAGCCCAGAGGCATTCCCCAGGCGTCTCAATTTCTAGAAACTGAAATCAATCGAGAACTTTTCAGCTCTTTTGTTTCTTGGTTTAGAGGTGTGCAGGGAATGGTTTATTCTCATCACCGCCCCCCCCCCTTCCCTCCCCTCTCCCCTGGATTAGCTATGTAGACTGGCAGGCCTTGAATTTATAGCGATTTAGAGCCATTCTCGCCCAACACAACCCCTTCCTCTCCCAACTTGTGTCTGTCACACCGCTAGCGACACTCATTGCTTGTTTTAGATCAAAGGGTTCTGTCTGCACCTTGCACACCCTTCCAGTTTTTGGCCGGAGCCTTAGACTCTGGCGACCTAAGTTCTCACTTCTCTCCCGCATCCAGTTTCTCTATCCCGGTGCCAGCCCCAGGTGGCTATGCCGCTGCCAGCTTACCTGGAGTTCGTGCAAACGCAGGATATAGCCTTGGAGGAATAGCTGAGATAAAAAGCGAAGCGGTCCGGGTCCGGGAAGCTCCTCCACACTGCGCAGCCGCCGCGGGTCCTGACCTCCTCCAGGACCCTCCACAGTCTCTGCCCGGAGAGCTGCCGGGATTGCAGCCTTGGCTCTGGCCCCCTGTGGACAGAGGCCACGGCCCACCACACGCGTGCCCAGGAGCGCCCACCTCAGCCTTGTGCAGCTCAATGCCGCCATGGATCGTGCCTGCGAAGCCAAGAGTTTGGATCCAGAGACTGGGTACCCCAACCAGAGGCAGAACTCTAGGCTCTTGGGACCGGGCGGCTTTAAAGGCAAAGGTGACCCGGCAGCCGGTCGATAGAAGGTCAGTCAGTTCTTTTCATAACCCTTTCCAATCAGGAACTATCGAAAGCATAAGTGCCAGAAGTTGACAGTGTTACCCAGCGAGAAGCCCAGAGCTCTCTGGCATTAGCAGCTTCCTCCTCCACGGATTCCTAGGAACTTGGTTGGCTTTTAACTGAGCTAGAGCACAGAGGTCAACTTCCAAGACCCTCAGGCCCCACCCAGCAAGACCCGCCTTTGGTTGGCCCGCAAAGGACCCTCTCTGGTGCCCCTCACTTTTCCAGATGGCCCTGTACCGCACTGCTGTTCCCCGGAGGCTGAGGCTGTGTGTGGAGCTGGGCGAGCTAAAGCAGGCCAGCTGCCAAGATCATGTGAGCCCGGGGAGGAGGAAAACAGAAAATTGCGGTTATTATTGGTGTTTTAAAAACACAGTGCCCCTATCGCCACTACCACCACACACACCTTCTTACCCCAACTGTGCTAAGGCAGGATTTTCCAACCGTCAGGTTGAGAGCAGATTTAGAGATTTGATTTTATTTTCGTTTTCCTGAGTTTTCATTTCCCCGGGTTTTTCTTTTTTTTTTTTAAATACTTATTTATTTATTTATTATGTATGCAGTATTCTTTCTGTGTGTGTGCCTGAAGGCCAGAAAAGGGCACCAGACCTCATTACAGATGGTTGTGAGCCACCATGTGGTTGCTGGGAATTGAACTCAGGACCTTTGAAAGAGCAGGCAATGCTCTTAACCGCTGAGCCATCTCTCCAGCCCCTCCCCGGGTTTTTCTTTTGTTTTGTTTTTTGTTTTTGTTTTTTAAGACACAGTCTTATCGTGTAGGCCAGGCTGGGTTCAATTTCCACTTTCCTGCCCCAACCTCCAGAGTGTTGGGATTAAAGATCTTTTATAAACCAAGTGTGGTGGAACACCCATTTAATCCCAGCACTCAGAGGGCAGAAGCAGGTGGATTTCTGTGAGTTCCAGGCCAACCTGGTCTACATAGTGAGTTCCAAGTCAGCCAGAACTACATAGTGAGACTCTGTCTCAAAAAAACAAAACTAATAGTAATAATAATAATGAAATTTTTAAAAGGAGGTGGGACTGGATAGATGGCTGCTCCTCAGACGACTTGGGTGGCTCACAACCTTCCAAAACCTTCTGCTGGCGCCAGGAATCCAAGTCGTGCACTGCGGGAAAAAAACACTCACATTTAATAAATGTAAATAAATAAATTCTTAAAGTTTTATTTAAAAAAAAAGACTGCCCAGCATGTGGCCTGGTTTCAGCATTATTTTAATAGAGTGAAAAGAATAAAATGGGACAGAAAACTTGCTACAAGAAGTAGGAATATTTCCTGAATACTGTGTATTTTCTCGGTGTAGCTCCAGCTGTTCCGGAACTCACTCTGTAGACCAGGCTGACCTCAAACTCAGAGACTCACCTGCCTCTGTCTCTGAGGGGTGGGATTAAAAGTGTGTGCCACCACAACTGGCTAGAAGTGTAGCTTTCAAAAAATTAAAAACACAAGGCTGTAGTTGTGGCTCAGCAGTTAAGAGCATTTGTTGCTTTTGTAGAGACCTCGGATTCGATTCCCATCACCCACGTGGCGGTTCACAGCCATCCTTAATTAACTCCAGTTCCAGCGATCAGCTGCACTCTCCCAACTTGCAAGGGGTCCAGACATGAACATAAGTACACATACATATGTGCAGGCAAAAGAAACCCACATAAAATAAAATGAATAGTTCTCAGTTCTTTTTTTTTTTTTGTTTTGTTTTGTTTTGTTTTTCGAGACAGGGTTTCTCTGTAGCTTTGGAGCCTGTCCTGGAACTAGCTCTGTAGACCAGGCTGGTCTCGAACTCACAGAGATCCGCCTGCCTCTGCCTCCCGAGTACTGGGATTAAAGGCGTGCGCCACCACCGCCCGGCTCTCAGTTCATTTTTTAATGAAAAGCATGACATGCAAATGCAAAATAAACATGGGGATTGGGGATACATTTCAGTGGAAGAACACCCGCCTGCTATGATGAAGTCCTCCACTTATCCCTGGCATCCTCAGCTACAAAGCTAGTTCGAGACCAGCACAAACTAGATGAGACCCTGTCGCAAAGCAAATAAAAAGTAAACACAGGATCAGAGACAATTTTACCAGCAACTGTAGAAGTCAGAAGGATGGCAAAGTAGATCCTAACAGCTTGTGAAGGATCTTTTTTTTTTTTGTAGCCACCCAGAAGAAGGAAACAGAATATTGATTTCAGACAATTGGATTGACAGCTAACGTGGCGAGGTGTAGAGTCATTATTTACTCTAATGTCCGTCTTTCTACTCATTGCAGAAGGCTGACCCTTAGGAAATGCCGAGACTGTAAGCACAGCTAGACGACAAAAGAGGTTCATTGCCTAAAGCAAGTAAGGAAAACACTGGAAATGATCCTCAAGATAGTATTCTCTCCAAGGAAATAAAAGGGCCTTTTATTATTATTTATTATTTTATGCATCTTTATACAGGAAAGGCTCATTACATGTTGAAGGGGGCACATCCTTGAGCATGCCCAGTTCATTTCTCTCACTCTCTCACCTGCTCTTCCCTGCCTTGTCCCCCTTTTCCCAAATAGTCCCTTCTTTTATGTATTACACACACACACACACACACACGCACGCGCGCACACACACGCACACACACGTGCATACACACACTTTGTATGCATGTGTGTTCATGTGTGTAAATGCCCATTCATGGATGGGTATGTAGAGGTCAGAAGGGAACTGTATTAGTTCTTTTCTATTACTATGATGAAACACCATAACAAAGTTTTTGTTGTTGTTTGTTTGTTTGTTTGTTTGTTTTTCAAGACAGGGTTTCTCAATGTAGACCTGGCTGTCCTGGAACTTGCTCTGCAGACCAGGCTGACCTCAAACTCAGAGATCCACCTGCCTCTGCCTCCCAAGTGTTAGGATTAAAGGTGTGTGACATCACCACCCACCCATAGCCAAGTTTTATAAACTCTTATAGAAGAGCTGAGTTGGGCTTATAGCTCCAGGGAGTTAGAGTCCAGGATGGTGGCGTGAAGACAGGGTGACAGGCAGCCGCAACAGCAGGTGAGAGATTGTATCCAGGGCCACAAACAGGAGGCAGAGCACACACTGGGATAAGAGTCTTTTGAAACATCAAAGCCCACCCTCAGTGACACACTTCCCCTACCAAGGCCACACCTCTTAATCCTTCTCAAACAGTTCCACCAACTGGAGACCAGGCATTCAAACGTATGAGCCTGTGGGGGTCAATCTAATTCAAACCACCACAGCAAGTTGGTGTGTCTTTTCTCTTCAAACGCCACCCACCTTGATTTTTAAGACAGAACATCTTCCTGGGACCTGGGGCTCACCAATTAAGCTAGGCAGGCTGGCCAGCGAGCACGGGGGATCTTCCTGCCTCTGCCTCCCCAGGGCACACACTACTATGCCTAGCCTTCTGTTTAAGTGCAGAGGAATCAAACTCAAGGTCCCCATGGTTGTGCAACAAGCTTTTATTTTCTTTTGGTTTTTTGAGACAGGATTTCACTGTGTAGAGCTGGCTGTCCTGGAACTCACTCTTTAAACCAGGTTGTCCTCAAACTTACAGAGATACGCCTACCCGCCTCTAACCCCCAAGTGTTGGGATTAAAGGCATGCACCACCACCACTACCACTAGGCTATGCAACAAGCATTTTATTAACTGAGCCATCTCTCTAGTCCCTATTAGCTCTAAATTCAACAAATGAGAGATACTATATGAAGTTTTTCTGTATCTGAAGCATTTGGCTTAACATAACTCTGGCTCCACTCACACCCTGACATAATCACAACCATCTTCAGACTATCTGAGTAAAGCTTCATTGTGTATATGGTCTACATTTTCTTCACCCATCTGCTAAATAACTTGGTGAATACTGCTGCAGTTAACATAGAAGTTGTGCTGGTTAGTTTTATGTCAACCTGATGCAAGCTAAAGTCATCTGAGTGGAAGGAGCCTCAACTGAGAAGAGGCCTTCATAAGAGTGGGTGTGGCAAGCCTGTAGGACATTTTCTTAGTTAGTGATTGAAGGAGAAGGGTCTAGGTCTTTTGTGGGCAGTGCCACCCCTGAGCTAATAGTCCTGGGTGTTATGAAAAAGCAGGCTGAGCAAGCCAGTGGGAGCAAACCAGTAGGCAGCACCCGTCCACGGCCTCTGCATCAGCTCCTGCCTCCAGGTTCTTGTCCTGACTGAGTTCCTGCCCTCACTGCTTTTGATATGAGCGGTTATATGAAACTTTGAGTGAAATAAACCCTGTCTTCCCTAAGTTGTTTTTGGTCATGGTATTCTTCATAGCACTAAAAACCCTAAGATAGATGCCTTTAATCCCAGCACTCAGGAAGCAGAGCTCCAAATTCATTCTCCAGGGAACTAGAGTTGCAGACTATAGTGAACTGCCACATGGATGCTGGGAGCTGAACCTAGGTCCCCTGCAAGAGCAGCAAGTCTTCTAGCCTGCGCAGCCATTGCTCTAGCCTGTTCATTTCTGTACAGCAGAGCACGTTGTTTCATGCAGCTGTCCAGTTATCCCGACTGTTGGGTGAAGAGTCTTTCTCCAAAACATGTCTTTGGCTACTTTCTTGAAAATGATGTCACATGATTTTACTTCTATTTACAGTCTATTACACTGATTTACATGTTTTTGCTTTGCTTTCATTGGAATTTGTGGATCACTTTAGGTCATAGTCATTTTCATTATGTTAATTCTACCAGTTCTTTAAGCATGGGAGTGAAGGGACCCCTGAATAGTAGGCGGGGGAGCTTCCTCCTGAACTCTGGATAAGGCACACTCAAACACTTGGGGTTTTTTTGTTTTTGTTTTTTTTTTTATTGAGAAAAGGAGAAAAAAAACATAAACAAAAAACAAGTTTCCACCTCCTCCCAGCCTCCCATTTCCCTCCCCCTCCTCCCACCCTTCTCTCTCTCCTCCCACCCTTCTCCCCCTCCCCCCACTCCTCTCCCACTCCCTCTCCAGTCCACAGAGCAGTCTGGGTTCCCTGCCCTGTGGTAATTCCTAGGTCCTCCCCACTCCGTCCATATCTAGGAAGGTGAACATCCAAACTGGCTAGGCTCCCACAAAGCTAGCACATTAAGTAGGATCAACACAGGTTTTAGAGCCTGTCCTGGAACTAGCTCTTGTGTGCGGGCTGGTGTTCCTGCCACCCAGCTCCCAGCCACCTGGCTGGCTAGCTTATGCCCCAAAATAATGACACACAAACTGTATTCACATAAACACTGCTTGCCCCATTTCTATTAATGTGTGTAGCACCACGAGGTGGTGACTTATCTTGCCTAACCCATATTTAGTAATCTATGTAGCACCAGTCTTACCGGGAAAGATTCAACATATCTGACCTGGCGACTTGCTTCATGGCGTCTGCCCTGGAGAGCAGAGGCATGGCGTCTGCCTCATTTCCTCTTCCTGCCAGCATTCTGTTCTGTTTACTCCACCCACCTATGTTCTAACCTATCAGGCCAAGCAGTTTCTTTATTAATTAACCAATGAAATCAACCGATTGATATATGACACTCCCACATCATTTCCCCTTTTTCTGTTTAAACAAAAATAGAAGGCTTTAACTTTATCATAGCAAAATTACATATAACAAAAGTTATCAAGCAATAATTACAGTTATAATATTTATACCTACTTTATCTTTTATCATAACTAAGGAAAACTAAAACTATGACTATCCATTCTTCAACTCCATCAAAGACTCCAGAAGAATATAATATTACCTAATTAAACAAGAAATAAGCAACTTTCAAAACTCTAGAAATGACAGAGACAACTCACTGCCTGGACAGTCACCCAAAGTTCCTCTGTACCACTGGGGCATCCATCTTCGGCCTTCAGGCCCATAGTATCCAGAGACATTTCCATGAAGCAGGAAATTTCAAAGTCAGTTCAGTCACTATCTGCTGGTCCTGAAGAATGTCTTGCAGACTCTTTCATGAATCAGGAACCCCGAAAGACCATCTCACCTTTAGGCAAGTTCAGCAGTCCTCTTTCCGCGGGTTGTGTCCAGTTTATGAAACAGTCCAGGCAAGAGCAGTTTCTTGCTCAAATGGCTATCAAACTCCATAAGGAGCCTCTTCGATGCCCATCTTCCTCTTGCGCCACCACCGCCCAGCCAGAGATCATTTATTAATTGGAGAAGTTAAATTCTTACTCAGGCAGAAAAACAGGAGCAAATGACCTTGCAGGTGTAAATTTTGGGGGGAGTTGAATATACTGGAACTCGAGTTACAGACAGTTGTGAGCCGCCATGTAGGTGCTGGGAATTGAACCTGGGTCCTCTGGAAGAGCAGCCAATGTTCTTAACCACTGAGCCATCTCTCCAGCCCCAACAAGTATAATTTTTAAGAGAAGAATGGGAGATCTGTGTTAGAATGGGTTAGGGTGCTGTGGTAAAGGAGATAGAGGTGAGGAAGAAGGAGGAGACAAGGGAAAGGGGACAAGGATTTTGGTTCCAAGGGGATGAAGGGCTGCCTCTGGATAGAGGAGACAGACATGGCACATAAGCAAATGGCAGTTTATAAAGGTAAAGGGAGAACCATGTTAGGATGAGGTGTTTAATTTTAATTGGATATGTTAACTAGGTGAACCAAAGTGGGCTTCTGATTATTTGACAACTTTGGTTGTCAGCCTCAGGAGGAGGAAGTGGTCATGTAAGGGAATATTCCTTGGTGGCTAGCTTTAGGGATGTAATCTAATGGTTTTTAGGAAGGCAGAGAGAATGGGGGAGAAGGGCAAGACCTGCCAGAGCCATATTTGTCATCATCAAGCTGGCCAGAGTTCCTTCAGGAAGGTCTTTCCTGATATGATTCTGCAGACAGGAACCTTGGCAGGTGGGGTCTGAACCATGGCAGATGAGAGCCCATGGCAGGTGAGGGACAGACATGTCATATAGTGGGAGTTTCATTGATATAAAGGGGGGCGGAGAGAGAGAGAGAGAGAGAGAGAGAGAGAGAGATCAGAGAGCAGCTTGCTTCTTTATTCATAACAGTGGGAAGAGAGTGACAATGGGCAGAGCTTGTCTCTTAAAGGGACCTTTTGCACCAGCCTACAGACTAGGAAATGTGAGGTAGCAGCCTTAGGACCTGGGCTGACCAGGGTACTGCCTGAGTGCATCCCCCCAAGTGACAGGGGCCAGCATAATGCCTGAATCCTAACATTTCCATCTTCTACTGTCTTCATTTTTTTTTTTTTCAGTGTCTTAAAGTTTTCATTGTACAGATCTTCCTTTGGAGAGGCTGTTTGTTTTCCAATTGTCTTTCTGGCATCAGTTCCATTGAGCTACATGGGGTTTCAGTAGGTGCATGGGTTATCATCTAGGTCTTCTATTCAGTTCCATTGAGCTACATGTTTATTTTTGTGTCAGTATCAGGCTATTTTTGTTACTATTTACTCAAGCCAGACACACGACAGAGTTATTGTGATTATGAGCACTTTTTTGTTTTGTTTTGTTTTATTTTGTTTTTTTTGAGACAGGGTTTCTCAATGTAGCCTTCGCTGCCCTGGAACATACTCTGTAGTCCAGGCTGGCCTCCAACTCACAGATCCACCTGCCTCTGCCTCCCGAGTGCTGGGATTAAAGTCGTGCGCCACCATTGCCCAGCGAGCACTATCTTTCCAGATCCCAGCTTTACTACCTGGGTGATTCTTCCACTCTTTAGTGCAGTGCTTCTCAACCTTCCTAATGCTGTGACTCTTTAATACAGTTCCTCATGTTGTAGAGACCCCAAACAATCTGCTACTTCATAGCTGTAATTTTGCTACTATTGTGAATCGAAATGTAAATATTTGATATTTAGGGTATCTTATAGGCACCCTCTAAGGGGGTTTCGACACACAGGTTGAGAACCACTGCTTCAGGGCAAGGAAAGCTGGCTGTTTATAATTCAGTGATTTATGGGGCTTATTCCTCTCTCTAAATACCCCATTCTATGTCTGAGTCTCAATTTTTACAAAGCAAAGAACTATTATTATTGTTCTCTGCTGTGGCATCCCATTTCTGAAGAGAAACAATGTTTAAAACCTGAGACTGCTCCCTTGCAGAGATCTACAGTCTTACTCCTCCCAGTGCTGTACTTAATAAACAAGTTGCGTTCCCCGGCTGTGGTGTAGTCTCTATCAGAGCCAATTGACCCAATTTTTCTGTACGTGTCACTGCACGTCTGTCCTTCTTTCCCTCACTTGCTACAGTCAGGTCAAGTGCCAAGAAATGACATGCTATACTCCCGCCATTGCATCCTCCATGGCTCAGCCCATGATGGAAGGGACACTGGGAGTTACTACCCTCTACAACTTAAGGATGAGGTTTTCTATCTTTTGGCTCGGAGTATTTTGTTTTTGAGTCAGGGTCCTATAATCCTAGTTAGCCTAAAACTCTCTACACAGACCAAAATGGCCTTGAACTTGCTGTGATCTTCCTGCCTCTACCTCTGATAGGATTATAAGTGTAAACCACAACGCCCAGGTAGGCTACCTATCTTGAAACAAAAGAATTCGCTAGAACAAGAGGAGGCTACCTATCTTGAAACAAAAAGAATTCACTAGAACAAGAGGTACCGTCTGGGAAGTTGAGGAAGCACTGAGTGGATGTGTATTGTTGACAAGGGCACAGCCATATTAAGGACCCAGTGCCTCAGACACACGGGAATGGCAAAGCTGTCCCTGTACAGATGAGGGTCAGAGGGACGGCAGAGCTTCCTCTAGTCCGAGTGTGACTCATCGGCGTGTGCGGTGTGTGGGAGAACTAACAAGTACAGCTTCCTCCTGGGTGCTCCCAGCTGGAGACCGCTCCCCTGCAGATGTGGTAAGTCCTGGCGCTCTCCTAGTGCCAGCGCAGCTCCCACCACGACCCCAGCCTTTTTGTGTCACTGTGTGTTTGTCCTTCATCCCGCACTTACCAGTCAGGTCAACTGGAAATAGCAAGCTTCATTAAATAAAATGTTGATGTTTCACTAAGAGACGAAAACAAGTCATAAAGCCCTTTCAGCAACTCTCTCACGATTGGAAGGATACATAGAATGGTGATAAATCATGTAAATTTTATTTTCTTTATACTTTCTGGTCTGTTTAAATGAATTTTTTTAGAAGAAAAAATTCCTAACACTAAAGTACATGGAGCATGGAGTCTCTGCCAACTTTACTTGTGATGAGATTAATATCTAGAATACAAAAAGAACTTTTTAAATCAAATACCAACATCCCCAGTCAGCCAATCAATGGGCAAATAAACTGAACAGACAGTTCTCAAAAATAATTACAAATAGTTGCATTAACACTTAATTTAAAAAATTACTAATGGCCAATAAATACATAGAAACACTGTTCAACATTCTTAACCATCAGAGAAATACAAATTTAAAAACTATGATGAGACTGCATCTCACCCACTCAGACAGGCTATCCTAAGACAGCAAGTGCCATTGAAAACGTGGGGGAAGAGGAGCATGACACGCTGTGGGGAGGATGTATGAAGTGCAGTCACTATGGAAAGAAGTATGGCGTTTCCTCGGCGAAAGCAGAACTACCTAACTATACTCCTCCTGGGGAGACACCCACAGGAATCCTGAGAATTACAGCGGAGCCAGTCACCGCAGCCAGACTAGCCCATCAGCAGACACACAATGGCATGTTACTCATCCACACAAAATGGACCTGTGTCGGCATCTGCAGGAAAATGGATGGACCAGGAGACCATGATGTTAAACAAAATCAAAGCTGGGTGTGGCAAACACCTGTAATTCTAGTGCTTATTAAGCCAGGAGGATTGCTTCAAACTCAAGGCCAGCCCAGTGGTTAAAAACTGTTGCAGAGAACCCAAGCTGGTCCCGAGTCCCACATCAGGTGGCTCAGAACTGCCTGTAACTCCAGCTCCAAAGGAATCCAACCTCTCGGGCCTCTGAAGGCATCTGCACTTTATGTATAAACACACAAATTAAATAAATGTATTTTTTTCTTAAAAAAAATAAACCCTTTCCACAAACACCACATTCTCACTCAGTGTAGTCTTTATTCAAAGCACACACACAAACACAGCAACTATCAGTGAAGAGGAGAGAGACCAGAAGGGGAACAGAGGGCCATGGGAGATAAATATATATGATGAAAATGCCATAACAAAACCCATCATTTCCTAACACAAATAAACTAGTAATAAAAGGAATGAAGTGTTGCCTTGCTTGACAAAGTGAACGTTGAACTCATGCTAAGTCAGATAAGCCAGATACAAAAGATCACAATTCTATTTATGTAAAACATCCAGAATGGGTGACCTACAACAAGAGGAAGATTGGTGATTACTATGGGCAGGGAGAAAGGGGAGTGAAAGAGGAGCACGGTTTGTTTCAAGTAGAAAAATATTCTAGAACCACGGAAGTGAAAGTTGCCCAGTGTTATGAATACTACTGAAATGTACACTTAAAATGCTAAACTTTAACACATCAGTTTCATTTTATAAAATGCTGTTTACAGATGCACAGGTCTTACATACACAGCTCAGTAAGTTTTAGCAAGCACGCCATCCACAAAACCAAAACCCATGCTGTAGGTAGCATTGTTATCAACCTACAAGGTTCCTTCTTTACCATTGTTATAAAGGTAACCACTGCTGCTTTCGGCACCCATGGCTGAGTTCACCTCCAAATTTCAGTTAACTGTATAGATTATGTCTTCCTATGTCTGGCTTCCCTCAATGCTTTGGGTCACAGGTAGATATACTGTCTTTATAAATTACTTCAGGGATTTAGTTGTGATCAACATCTTATGCTCACACATGTCACATATTCAAGTTGCAATGGCTTTACCCATTCCAGCTGGTCACAGCTCTCCCTTTCAATCTTAGCTACTGTTACTTCCTTGTGACCATGGTTTTAATGTCTATACCTCATGAAATGGGAGTGTGTGTGTGTGTGTGTGTACCCAGCTTTGGGCCAGGGAGTATGGCTCAGCAGTAGAGCACTTGTCTAGCACTGTCTGAGACCTCGGGTTAGCTATGCAGCACTGAAAAATAAGAAAAAATTTTTTTAAAGTAAAGAATATCAGCTTTATTTACTTATGTATATACTCATTTGGTGTCTGCCAACTATATAAAGTGATGACAACCAGAATTAAGACAAAGAATATCCCAATGTAGCGCTTTACAACCCCCAACCCCTCAGTCATAACTAGGCAGTCCCTGCTGTCTATGATGCCCACCTCCGTTTCTAGAATGGAGTCAGGAAGCACATATACGTTCCTGACTTCTTTCACGGATCCCAGTTTTTCCTCTTATGTCTAAACTCTATATATTGAACAGATGTGTTCATCTATTCTTTTCTGACCATATGGGCTGTTCTTTCTAAACAACCAAGCTGGCAATCAATGAACCTGTGCATCCTTGCCAACAATGCAGGCATTTCTACCGATGACTGCATTTCCAGGCAGGGGCATTTCTTCAGTATTTGAGCCTATTAGTGTAAGTTTTACTTGTTTTTATTACCTGGCAGCTGATAGGGCTCTAAACTTTCAAGCTAATTATCTTGGTCAAAGCGAGTTCTCCAGTCCATGTGAGGGTTGGTTCTAGGACCTCCCAGTATCAAAGCATACAGATGTTTCAATCCCTTAGGAAAATGGAGTACCATTTGCCACATTTAACCTGCGCACATCTCTGGTGGACTTCAAGTGTGTCTAGATTATCATACTCAATATAATGCGAATGTTGAACAGTTATGTACTGTTTAGAAGCACCGACTGTCGGACACAGCCACCACAGGCCTGAGAACATTTGCTATGCTGTCACAGCTCTGCCCTGAAACCCCTGGTACTGTTGCTGCAACTCCAAGGACATGGCTTGATGATCATTGATATTTTAGGATTCATTTGAAATCTACAATGTGAGGCATTTTTTCTTTAGATGTCTTACACCCATCCAAGAGATTGATATACCTGGTAACTAAACTGAAATTCAGAAGATAGAGAGACATTTCAAATGTTGACTTTGGTGGTATTCCCAATCTCTGCACATCTGCTAAGGCACAAAATGAGTCTTAGAATGCCACACTGCTGCCGACCCTGCTGTGATCTCTCCATAAGAAACCCACTAAGACCGACCTCCAGACTGTTTGCTGCTCCCACTATCTTAAGCTGACGGAAGGAGGTCCAATGAGTCCACATAGGTCTCCAGGTATTAGAGGAATGTTCAAGGCTAGGCGTTGCTGGAGAGGCTGGATCAAAATCCCAAGTGACAAAATACAGCTCTCTGAAAGTCACTGTTTCCAGGCCCAAAGCAAACTAAAGAAGAGCAGTAATCAGAGGGAGCCTCCAGCACTAAGAAGAAGCCAACAGGGGACGCTCCCTAGCAGCGCTCATCACCTTATTCCAGGTAACAAATTCTGCTGCAGGACATGGAAACCGCTATGTGTGGATTAACCTTCAATCAGCAGTGCTGAGCTGCCGCAGAAACCACTGAATGTTCTTTGGCTATGGTGATGGGAAGTCACTTTCATCCTGAGAATGGACCTGAAGTGACACCATCCCAACACCGTTGCTAGGTCCACGCAGCAATCCTCTGGGTCCTACTTGACTCAGAATCTTCTGTGCTGTTTGTCTTAGACACTAGGTACTCGCTCACTCTTATTATTCTTTGTCAGTCAAGGTGCTTGGGATAACCAAATTACCAATTCACACACATATTCAGGATGCTTAATGTTCCCCTCCCTGGGACACTTGCACGCTGTAAAGATTAAACCGGCCAAGAGATTCCCATGGGAGTGATGATGAAAGCTGTGCTCTGATGAGCACTAGGTGGAGAGCAGTGAGGGTCTCTTCTAGGATATCTCTGTAGCTGTGCCCCTTCCTTCAAGGAAGAGCTTTGCTGGTCTGCCTTTGCTTCCAATGTGCTGAAATTAAAGGCATGAGCCACCATGCCATTTCAAGGGGAGATTTTTACATTTCTTGCACAGAATAATTCTCGGTCCTTTTGTTTGCTTAGATTTTTCACAGCCCTGCAGGGTAGGTCTCACATTCACACTACAATGAAAAAGACTATTTCATTCCTTGACTCAGGAGCATTTGCTTCTGTTCTTCAAGAGGCTGGGTGAGTTCTGAACTTGGGAAAACAACTGATGCATTCTGATAATTCTGATGTTTTCAACTACACTTCCAAATTTAAAACTCTCAAAAACTAGTACTTTTTAAAACTCCCTCAATTCAACTGAATTCTATTGTTAACTAATCAGTGCTAAAATATGCAGTGAAATAATTTACCAAGATTTTACTCTCTTGAGAATGAAAGGTAAGGCGATACATAAACCCCACTTTTTCTCCCACTAGCAAAACAGACCCATAGACCTTCAAATGTAAGAAAGATTCAATACAGTGTGTGGCTGGGCACAACAATGCACAGACTATCCTAGCATTTGTGAGGCAAGCCTGGGTCACAAAGTGAGGCCATTCCTCAGAACACAAAACAGAAACTGCCCGTGTACTGCTGTCTCATCAGGGGGTCCCCAAGTTCCTCCCCCGGTGGACCCCGGTCTGCTGCAATGCTGGTCCTTCTATGCAGTTGTGGGGTTGGACACCGACTGCTAATGGGAACCGAGGAAAGTTCACTTTCAAGGAATAAACTGGTCCAATCAGGCCTCTGCCCAGAGACGTGCATTAGGCACAGTGCTGCTGAGTGGAGGCCTGCTTTCTCTTTGTACGTGTACACCAGAATACTGTAACCAGGAGGACAAGAGGGTGTTGGCTATTGATAACAGACTTTCCAGAACTCTCCCTCCCACTGTGGACTGACTTTGCAGTCTTTATCATTGAACAGAAAGTACTGCCGAGGACTTTGCTAATCTAGCTCTCTTCACAACTGTCAATACACTTTTACCTACTCTGTAACCATGAACCCAGTCAGGTATCTTATCTTTCCAGGTTCCGTGCCAATTGTCTACAGGACTCCAGGACCCATGAAGAAAGAAGTTTCTCTCTTTCCAAAACTCAAAAGAATGAGTATAGCTCAGGGTAAGACTGAGTTGATGGGCTTCCAACCTGGTGTGCAAAGGGCAGACATGAGGCCAATTGGCTTCTTAATGTGCTCTACTGCTAGAAAAACTAGAGACTGTGGGTCCCAGGGAGGAGTGCTAGGCTAAGGAAGACCATAGTTTAGTGGAACTCTTCCCACCTTGGGCTTCCTTGGGCTCTACCTGCCCACAGTGGGCAGAACAGTAGTGCTTCTGGTTCAGAGGCCAGTGTCCTTGGAGAGTTTTATGCACAGTTCACCCAGGCAGTGTTTATTCGGTGCTCAGTGTTTACTGAGTCCAGAAGGGAGGTAGATTTAGCTGAATATTAACTGTCAGAGATGAGAAGTCTGTCCAAAAAAATGATTGTGCTAAAACCTGCCTGCCAAGGCACCAAACCCTGCTCAGAGCAATACTGACTAGAAGACTTGCTGTGTCGAGAAGAAAACAGCTCGTTCCACCCTCCTCTACATAATCACGACTGAAATCATCTAGGCTCCTTCTCTGGAGCCCTGTGAGGGTTGCAGAAGATAGAGGGCTACTGACTGGGTGGAACCTTAACTGGAGATATGTTATGGAGGTCACCCCAAGACCAGAATGCCAGGAAATGGGTGCAGCCTGTCATGGTTTCCCCTGCTTGTCTTTAAAGACTGGGAGTTTCTAGAAATGGCTCTTCAAGACAAAGATGTGTAGGGACCAAAAGACCTAAGGAAATCAAGACCTTCAAGGAATCCCTCTCAATTACAGAACAAGAGACTTCTGTTTAGCACGTTTTCTCCTCGTGAGCAACACTCAAGCCGTACACGAGGGCCTCAAATAAATCACACATGGCTCTCAGAGTAGAAACCAAACCCTGCTTTATAAGGCTGCTTGGCCATCACTGGCATCTCTACTGAGATATGAGGTGCCAGGCAGGAAGTGAGGTGACAGAGGGTGAACCTTCTTCACCTTCTCCCCATTACCACTACCCCTCCAGCCCTCCAGATGCCCATATCTACAATAGAACCACTTCAAAAAATACTCTGATGAGGGGCAAAGTGGAGGGGGGAGAGAGGCTCAGGCTGGTCAGCAGGTCGGTTCCCTTGAGGTAGCTGAGTGCTCCCACTCAGGAGACCAATCATGGGCTCACAGCAGTCAGGAGGGAGTCACTGGCTGACTGGGAAGCAGAGGAAGCAGAAACTCTGGAATTCTGCCCAGAGTACTTGAGTATAGGTAACACCTGGGTAGAGTGGTTGGGCTGTTTGCTGGTGCCCTCATTGCTCTTTGAGGATGAAGTCTTCCTGGATATGCGGGAAAGGCCAGCTTGACTCTTCTTGGGCTTAGATGTTGTCCCATCTTCAGAGGATGACATGTTTCCGTCAGAGCAGCTTTGTTTTCTGAAGGAAAAAACATTGCTGATGATAAGTCTAACATGTAATTTATGCCCCTCAAGTCCAAGGCAAGTACCCACAATGTTATGAATATATTAATAGCCATAAAATACATTTTATTACTGTGGCAGTGAGATCTCAAGTGCAAGGGCCAATTGGAGGAAAGGGTAAGAGGCCAGGACTTCCTACAAGGGTATAGCTGAAAAGTGTGCTTCTGCGGTTGGGTCTCTGTTGAGCATCCCACAAGTCAGGAAGAAAACAGCGCGGCAGTATATTCTGACATCCCTACCAGCCTCTAGGTGGAGAATCCTTTCACTGTCATAGTCTGGGAAAAGAGGAAAGAAACTCTAACGCCCCAATTCAATAGGCTTCCCTTGTTGAAGTAGCACTCACCTTGACTTGATGCGTTCTGATTTGCTGCTGGCACTGGATGCCCCATCACCCTTTGAGGCAGTCATGAGTGATGTTGGCAGAGACCACTAGAAACAAAGACAGCAATGAGGGTCATTTGAGTCCAAGAAGGAATGCTCAAGATCTTAGGGTTGTTTTGTTTTGTTAAAGACAGGGTTTCTCTGTAGCATTTTGGAGCCTGTTCTGGAACTAGCTCTGCAGACCAGGCTGGCCTTGAACTCTGCCTCTGCCTCCCAAGTGCTGGGATTAAAGGCACGTGGCTTGTGCTACCACTGCCTGGCAGATCTTAGGGTTCTTGTTCAGCTCTGTCACTCTGTAAACACAGGGCTCCACCTGCCCTACCCTATACCATGAGCCCATGTGGATAACTCTTGGTTCTCTACCAAAAGAGACAGAAAGTTAAGGCTACAGCTGACTTTTTTGATCCTTCAAAGATAGGCATCCGGTGCATTTTGCAAATAACTACATCCTTAAAAGGATGGGGTCTAAGAGGGAAGAAGGGAGGGGTGGGTACCCACATATCCACAAGCCAACCATAAGGCATTTAGGAGCTTGAGAAGAAGCTACGCCCCTACACTGGTACACTTACCAGTGGAGCTGAGTCAGAGATGATCCCCGTGTGGAAGCCTTTGTAGCACCAAGTCCGGAGCAGATCTACTCCTAGGACAACATGAGCAGAGGTTGGGACTAACAGAGAACAATCAATTGCTTACCTCCTTTCCAAAGGAACCTATTTCTTGGCCTAATGAGATTTAATCTCCTACTAAATATGGCCTCCCATGGGTCAGAAAGGGTTATTACCTTTGATCTTGTTTCCATGGTATTTCTGTTCCCACTGAGTGGTGAGAATGTTGAAATATCGTGGCTGCTCAAAAAAACGAAGATAACGAGAAGAGATTCGAGAAGGAAAAATTCTTTCAAATTGACCACGACGAGAAAACTCATCTTCCATCTCAACCAGAACCCGAACATCATCTGGTGTCAAGATATCCAGCACAGATGCATAGAAGTCCTGTGGCCCAAGGAACAGGAAGAAGGGCAATGTGACAGGTGAGCCAGACACTGAAATAAGCAGCTGGGGTTGGGAACAGAGCTTTAGGGCTCTAGAGCTCCAGGACTCCCACAGAACTCCCACAGCTGCCTGATCTGAGGTGTGCCAGATCTTTGCCTCATCTCTTCCTAAATCCAATGGACTGAGCTCCTGGAGGAAGGCACTCTTGGCTAGGGCCAAGGAACCATTTGGGCTGAGGTGAAAGAGTGTGTTGCTGAGTCAAGGCTAGTGCCTGAGAACTCAGATACGGCAGTCTATGCCTGCCTTTCTCACATCCAGACCCCACATTTACTCTTTTTTTTTTTTTTTTTTTGGTTTTTCGAGACAGGGTTTCTCTGTGGTTTTGGAGCCTGTCCTGGAACTAGCTCTTGTAGACCAGGCTGGTCTCGAACTCACAGAGATCTGCCTGCCTCTGCCTCCCAAGTGCTGGGATTAAAGGTGTGCGCCACCACCGCCCGGCTCCCACATTTACTCTTGCATACGATAAATGTGAGCTAAGATATAACAGCGCTAAGAGCTTGATGACAACCACCCACTTTCCTAGAAACATACAGGTGCCAACAAGTCTCTGTGTATCATAAGATCCTGCTTCTTGGCAAGAGACTCTGATCTAGACAGGAAAGCTGATGTTCCTAGAGCCTTCGATGTTTGACTGAGGGCTGTTGGTAACTGTAGGGAAGATAAATCTCTTACCTGGTCAGGAATCTTCTGGGTCAGGTAATATGCTTTCTTCATCTTCTGTGCAGTAAAATGCTCTGGAGTCATTTGACATTTGTCCCTAGGAGAGCTTGGCAGGCTAAGACAGGTAGACAAAAAGTAACAGGCAGGTCAGCAGCCTCTTGTGCGAGAAAACACAGAGAAAGGATCCAGTGCAAGACTCCTTCATTAGCACAGATGAAGACACATGGAGATGCTTGTCCCTTCAATAGATCACTCTAAAGTATACTCCATTCAAAGAGCTTGTCATCCACAACCAAGTACCACGGCATAACTGAAAGAGGCAGGCACACCATTTTGACAAAAAGAAGTCAGGAGTAAGCCTGACTACAGGATGCTTTAGTTAACACTCACCACAAATCAAGCTCTGCCTTATTGGCTGGGGAACCCTGGGGAAAACACTTTATCTCTGGTAGTTCAGTTTCATTATGACTTTGTTAACTTTTTGAGACAGAGACTAACTCTGGAACTCAGGATGGCCAGGAACTCACCATGTAGTCCAAAGCTAGCCTTGAATTCATGTCGATCCTCCTGCCTCCTTATTTATGGGATTATAGACATGGGCCACTACATGGCCAAGGTCACCTTTCAGATAGTCCTTTTCCTAAAGGGGCTTGAAGAAAGTTCCTAAGTGATAAAAAAGCAGTCAATGCCAGCCTCTAGGCTCGCTCAGTCCCTGCTCACAAGCTCCCTTTCTCACATTCCCATGTAACCCTAGAAACCGCCCCCTCATTTCTCTCGGCTTTCCCTGGGAGAGAACCTTGGCAGCTCAGAGTAAACTTCCCTTCCACCTAGAGTGGTTTTGTTTACTGAGCCCAATTTTCATTTTTCTGGTGCTGAAACCCCAGGAACGGCATAAATGAGCACCATTCCAAGGAACTTGGCTATCCCGAACCAAGATACTGATCTGACTTTCCTAAGGTATGTACAGATCAATTGTTTCTACTGCCTTTTGCCACCCACCATATTTGGCCGCATTTCAAAATCTGTCTTGGTCTCTCTAGTGGGTTAAGTGTCACCCTGGAGCAGCATGCTTTGTTTTACTATTACTACAAAAGCCACACCAGAGTGCCAGGAAGCCCCCCCCCCTCCCCCCCCCCCCCCCCCCCGCCTTGGGCTCACTCACAAGGACAAGGGACACCTCTCCTCTGTGTTTTGAAATATTTCTCTTTGACAAATTTCACATTCTGCTTGGAGACACACCAGATGGATATTCTTGTCACAACGACACTTTATCCACCTCAATTCAGCAAGTGTTCTCTCACCTTCCTCTAGGAACTGCAATTCTGCCTGGGCTCCCACTGCTTGTACTGTTCTATCTCTTCCTTAAGCACTCCTAGGTAGTTCCTTCCTCAGGCAGAGCTCCTCCTGCCGTCAGCACAGCCTGCTTACATACTCCAGTTGCAGAATATTTGTTTACACTGTGACGATGTATCTTTGCCAAGGCACCTCCTGATTGCTAGGCTGGCAGTCCAAAGATAGTTCAACAATAAAACTTGCTACATATGACGCCCAATGTGACCATGTATATACAAGAAAAGCCTGAAAAAGCTTTAAAAAAAAAGTTTGGGAACATGGAATCAAACATGGCCTCCCGGTGACCATGGTATCTTGGGTAGGCTCAGCATACAGAGGCATGGCTCTTCTAAGAGACCTGCTGTGCAGCAGAGCACTTGAGGAGTCAGCCCACTAAGGAAAAATGCTGCCACATCAGCACATTTCCAGAGCTGGGGCAGTAACCAAGGCTCCCACTGACACAAGCTGACATAAGGCCAGGTCCTCCCAGAACTAAGGAGGGCAGAGCCAGGCCACCAGAGCCGCAGGGAGCAGCCTAGCCATTTAAGGTTTGTCTCCCAGTCAGAGAAGGCTGCAGATGCACAGTAAAATGGTCCAGAGGCCATGCTGGTCCACAGGGTGAATTCCAGGACAGCCAGGGCTGTTACACATAAAAATCCTGTCTAAAAACAAAAACAAAAACAAAACAAAAACAAAGAAAAGAAAGAGAAAATGTCTTGGCTTCAAAATGGAAGTTGGGAAATGTGTTGCACTGAAGGAGAGCTTATACATTTGTTTCCACAGGAAACAAAAAAAGTTATGGTTCTATTCAAAATTAATAAAGATCAGATTGATTGGGAGAGACCTGAAAAATCTTTGCTACAGACATGGAAAAAAAAAAAAAAAAAAAAAACAGGGCTGGAGAGATGGCTCAGAGGTTAAGAGCATTGCCTGCTCTTCCAAAGGTCCTGAGTTCAATTCCCAGCAACCACATGGTGGCTCACAACCATCTGTAATGGGGTCTGGTGCCCTCTTCTGGCCTGCTGGCATACACACAGACAGAATATTGTATACATAATAAATAAATAAATAAATAAACAAACAAACAAACAGAACTGCCGGGCGGTGGTGGCACACACCTTTAATCCCAGGCAGAAGGAGGCAGATCTCTGTGAGATCGAGGCCAGCCTGGTCTACAAGAGCTAGTTCCTGGACTGGCTCCAAAGCTACAGAGAAACCCTGTCTCGAAAAACAAAAAATAAAACAAAACCAAAAAAAAAAATTACAGGACAGGCAACATATACATTGAACCCTCTACTATGGGAACAGCTCTGAGACTGGATGAAACATAATAAATCTTGTTGGCTACAGAGTCCTTATGCCAGTTTGGTTATGCAGTCCAAATGGACTTATAAAGTTGACAGGTGCCTTTTACCTCCTCAAACATAGAAAAAAAAATCATCTTAAGCTGACTTGTGCACATTGCATATTCCACTCTTGTATTAATGCAGATAAATGTACCTGTAAAAGTTTGTGTTTTCAGAAAAAAGGGCCAGACACAAAGTACCTAGACAAGTACCTAGGTGATCCAGTCTCTCAGAATGCCTGTTAGAGTTTCCTCAAAATTCTACATCCAGAACAATTTCAAAGATGATAGCTGAGATGGTCTAGCCTCACAGACTACCCAGACAAGACTTACACAGAGAATAAACTAAAAATAATAGAGCTAGTTCTCCCAGGACTTGACCATTATTGCAATTTTCTCAGGGTCCCCTAAAGATGCTGGACGCCCCCCCCCCCCCCGACAACAAAAAGCAGTCTAGAAAACACGACCTCCCATATTCCCAAGAGGTGGGGTGGATGGTTTTTGGTTGTTTGGTGAGTTATAGATGCTTGTCATCATCTGGGGGTGGGGAGTTAGTTGTAAATTATTACTGATCATGGTAAGGGAAGAAACTTAAGCAAGAGAGGTTAGATTCAAGAACTTCTTTCTGAAAAAAAGGGGGTGGGATATAGGAATGCTAGGATATAAAGTAGATTATTGAATCTAAACTAAAAACAACTATTAATCTCAAATATTTTACATTAGTATGGATTTTTATATATTGTTACAAACTTATTTTTCTTAGAAAATACATGTTTCGAGCTGGAGAGATGGCTCAGAGGTTAAGAGCACTGACTGTTCTTCCAGAGGTCCTGAGTTCAGTTCCCAGCAACCACATGGTGGCTCACAACCATCTATAATGAGATCTGGTGCCCTCTTCTGGCCTGCAGGCATACATGCAGACAGAACACTGTGTACATAACAGATAAATATTTATTTAAAAAAAAAGAAACTACATGTTTTTACTTTTGTTTAAGATAATTTTGTATATTGATATACATTTAAGGTTATTTTCATTATGTGTGTGTGTTTCAATTTTTTTAAAAAAGATTATTTTTTATGTATACAGTCTAGGCAATCAGCTGCCTCACTTCTATATTCTGGAAGTTACTTGTTCTGTACTTCCTATTACTCAGGTAATAAATACATCCTTCTAAAGTGTCGGATGGAGTTAAAGATTAGATAGAAACTCACAAAAGAGGCATAAAGTATATGAAGGTTGAGAAACAAAAACTTGTTTAGCTAAGAAAAGGGTTTATTTTGTTGTTTTGTTATTTTGTTTTGTTTTGAAGACTAGGCTTCTCTGTGTAATAGCCCTAGCTGTCCTGGAATCAGCTCTGTAGACCACACTGGCTAAGAAAAGGTTTTAAGGTCTAAAAAGATACTTTTAGGATAGTAATACAAGTCATGATAGCAAATGGTTTAGGTATAAGACTTTGGACTCACTAAGGTAGGATACATAATACAGTACTTTCTCTGAATTTGCCAAATACAAATGGACAGGACATTGTGAATGTAATTCTTACCTGATACTTATCCTTATTGTATAAAGTTAAACCCTTCCCTTTTTATTTAGACAAGACTTGATAACTGTTCTTACTGTATATAATTAACTGTGTTAGAGGTAAACCCTTTCCTTTTTATTTAGACAAAAAGGGGAAAATGTTGTGGAACATTTAAATTATAAAATTTGTTTATAATGTGAAGATGTGTCTTTGCCAAGGTTTAAAAAGGAGCTGAATGGCCAGGTGGTGGTGGCATACACCTTTAATCCCAACACTTGAGAGGTAGTGACCAGCAGATCTGTTTGAGTTTGAGGCCAGCCTGGTTTACAAGAGTTAGTTCTAGGACAGGTCCCAAAGCTACACAGAAACCCTATCTTGAAAAACCAAAAAAAGAGATGAATGTCCAATAGCTCGGCAGGAAGAGGTAAGGTGGACTTCCAGGGCATTAAGAACTCTGGGAAGAAGAAAGGTGGAGTCAGGGAGAGTACACAGGAAGTGAAAGATGGAAGATTTTAAAAATGTGTTAATTTAAGTTATAAGACCTAGTTGAGGCTGGGTAGTGGTGGCGCACGCCTTTAATTCCAGCACTCAGGAGGCAGAGGCAGGTGAATCTCTGTGAGTTCAAGGCCAACCTGGTCTACAAGAGCTAGTTGCAAGACAGGCTCCAAAGCTACAGAGGAACCCTGTCTCGAAAACCAAAAAACAAAACAAGACCTAGTTGAGATAAGCCTAAACTAAAGGACAAGCTTTCATAACTAATAGTAAGTCTTTCTCTGGGTCGTTATTTACAGGTTGGAGGCCCAAAGAACGCTTGCTACACTCCCCTCCTGTGGAATTTCATTTTACACCCACCCCCAGCTCATTCTTGGCCTCAACACAGATCAATGGCCAAAGATTGTACGCTTGCTTTTCATATGGCAACAACTTTTGCTACTGCACAAACAAATGATCTCCAAATCACTTATATCTAAACTTACTCTGCTCTACACTTCCAAGTCTCTTATCTTTAAGGTTTTTCTACTTCCCAGCTAACAATCTTTATTTCTATGATTTCTCTATGTTCTGCTATCAAAAAAATTTCTTAAGACTGCTGTAAACTCTCAAGATTTTTAAGTTTATTGGTCATGGTTAAAAAGAAAACTATAAAAATCTTTATCCAAATTTGGCTTAAAACATAACAAAAGGCTTATAGCTAAAAAAAAAAATATTACTTGCGTAATCTTAATTTCCTACAACTTACTACACATGTAACTTGGATTCAACTCATGTTTAAAAACATGGACCAACAAACGATATTTTAAATAGTAATGCATGTTTGGCAGTCATCTTTACTAAGGTTAAAGAATAGATGCCACATGACTTCACCATTTTAAGATGACTACTAAGGCAGCACCTATAGAACCTCTTAGTCCTACTGAGCCTTTGGTTTATCACTGTGTCTCCTTTTAGACTAAGGAAGCAACATCAACTCTCTAAAATATTTTGGATTAGTATAAATTTTTGTATGATTAGAAATTCCTACAGTTATAAAAGTATACTCAGGTTAACATAACTTAGAAATGTATGTCTAACCACTGATGTCTGCTAACTCTGTTCAAACCCAGACTTCTAAAAAACTTTTAAATAAGAAACAAAATAGGTATGTTTGATAAATAAGGCTTATAAATTCCTACAGTCTGCTCAAGTTCACAGTAATACATGTTTAACCTCTTTGTCTTTGCTAACTTTGTTACGCTTCAAATATTTGGATAAACTGAGTCATACAAGAAACTATGACATTCTATAATGGTGTACTATAAAAGACTAACTTGTAAAGATTATATAATTCATTTAGTGACATTGGCCTGCTGTATATGTTTAAAGCAAGTAACTTAAAACAAGTTTATTTAGGGCTGGAGAGATGGCTCAGAGGTTAAGAGCATTGCCTCTTCTTCCAAAGGTCCTGAGTTCAATTCCCAGCAACCACATGGTGGCTCACAACCATCTGTAATGAGGTCTGGTGCCCTCTTCTGGCCTTCAGGCATACACACAGACAGAATATTGTATACATAATAAATAAATAAATAAATAAATAAAAAACAAGTTTATTTAAATTAGGTATACTTAATAGATGATGGCCCTCAAACTCTTCAGAGATCTGCTGAATATGGCATTTTAAATTTTCAATAAAATAACTTCCCAAGATAGATATAAACACCAGCTACTAGTAGGAACCCTAAGGTATCCAAAAAAGACAGACAGGGCATGACTCCACTTGATCTGTGGCAACACTAATCCACTAATCTCTGGGGACAACTTCTCCATGCCTCACGTGCCACCAGAGGATGGACACTGCTGGGCTGACTGTTCTAATCTGTAGTCATAGTAGCATCAGTCCCTCAAGTTCCGCTACAGAAAAATCTCTCAGACCTGGGTCTGGTAGCCAAAGGCTGATGCTACTCTATGTTGTAGCTGAAGATTTAATGCTGTCCTGTATGGAAGCCAAAAGCAGACCACTGCCCCAAATGAAGCCAATGGAACCTAGGGCAACCTTCTAGGTAGTGGGTAAGTTTCTACCATTTTAACTGATATGTAGGCCATTTGGATTATATTTCCTGCTATAATTTATGCTTCTCAGATCTCTGGGATATTGACTGACTAACTGTATTTTTAACAGCAACGAGTATACCAGCTCCTCCCCTGAGGCTATGCTTCCTTCTCCTCATATGTAGAACTCAGGTCTCAGGTCTGGCTTTCCTAGAGTTACTAGGTTTCCAGCTGAGGAAGAAAGATGACCCTGATCCTAGACTCTGAAAGGAATAAACTCACAGATGCATATAACACAAAATCATTTTTGTATCCCAAGTTTTTACTTGACTCAAAGCCATGAGTCTATCTATAGCTTTCTCTCCAATGTGGATTTCTATACAGATTACGATCAGTGGTAGATAACACTAACATACATTAAACTTTTCTTTTTGTAAACTTAAAAAGTTCTTGTAAGCTTCACGAAGTCCACTTGGATCTACCTCTCATAGGTCAAACAGAGAGAACTGACTCCCTCGTGGCACATGGATAACTCAGGTAACTGCTGAACAGGGCCAAGTATGCCTCCAGACATACACAGTGGGTAAAGTAGGTCAGTCACCAAGAATATCACCATTTTTTTTATTTTTTGTGTTTTACGTTTCACTAAAATACAAACTAATCTCTAGCTTGCATACGATACCCTACCCTGCACCTCTAAGTGCTGGGATCACAGGTGGGAAATAGCTGCTGAAGTCAGCACTCTACCCCCTCGCTCTCTTGGGCTGAATGGCCCTGGATTGATTACTGCTATAGGATCTTCAGTGTCCTTATCTATAAGCTACAATACTAATATGAGCCCTACAGAGTTGAGTAGACACACTGTATTTCCTTAACTACCCCAGGAACTTACTAAATATTAGTTTCCTCTCCTCAAGAATAGTTTCAAAGCTTTGGAGGTATGAAGGAAAATCTCCAAATTGAGGTACTTCATAAAGACGTCTAGAACTAGGCTTTGATGGACAGGGAATCTGGATGAGGGGCATCTTTAGAATGAAGAAACCACATAAGCATAGGAAAGGTCACTACCTAATCCCTGAGGATCTGCCAAGGCACCAGAATCAGGCAGAATAGAAACAAACACCCAGTGGAAAGTCCAAAGTCCTCCCCCCTGACTGCTCTTCAGACTTGAGAGGGAGGGGGAGAGGAGTGGAGGGACGGGGAGAGGAGTGGGGGGAGGGGGGGAGGAGTGGGAGGCTGGGAAGAGGCGGAAATTTTTTTTTCTCAATAAAAAAAAAAAGAAAAAAAAAGAAGAAAAAAAAAAAAAACAAACACCCAGGAAAAGTAGCTGGAACCTCCAATGTCCGAGTAAGGAGGTTAGATTTGATCCTTGGTCCCCATGGAGATTTCTGAATAGAAGTAAAGTATTCAGACTTACTCTCAGAGTACTGATGTGGCAGTGGTGTGTGGGTGGACAGCAGAGGAAGTTTGAGCCATAAAGACCAAGCAAGGAGAGAGGTTCCCAAATACATTCCCTCCCCAAATCACAATGGGCTGCTCATGCTGCCATCCCAACGTAGGGAAGCTGAGAGGCAGACCTTGTGCTAGAGCCGCTGGAGCTGCTGGGGCTGCTGGAACTGGAGAGGATATCCTCCACGTTGGGCAGAACAAAGCCTGCCAGGTTCAGGAGATCTCGGATCATCTGGCCCTTGATGCTGATGTCCAGGGGAGAATTGGAGTGGAGGCTGCAGGGGTAGAATGCAAAACAGGGTCAAAGCAGCATTCCAGAAGGATTCTGGGTCCTACATCCAAATGAGGGCTTCTTAAAATACCCACATGTGTGAGCATCTTCAACAAATATGCTCAGCTGGGAGATGGTGGAGTACACTTTTAATCCCAGAACTGGGGGGAGGCAGAAGCAGGTGGATCTCTGTTTGTTCAAGGCCAGCCTGATCTACCTAGTAAGACCTGTCTCAAACAAACAAAAAACAAACAAGACAAATACCCTCAAAGACAACAAATAACCTCATGCAGCTTGATGAATCTGCCTATGCCCTTGGTTTGCTAGAAAATGATAGCAAATGGTAACCTCTCTCTATTCTTAAAGATCCTAAGTAACAGCAAAGAATCTGCGAGTCAGTAAATACAGACCATGACAAGAAAAAAGTGAAGGAGGGCTTTCCCAGGTCAACAAGACAATGACAGGGTCCTGAGCATGAAAGACGGGCTCTACTCTGAGGAACTAACACCACCACCTTACCTTGGCGAAATGTTGACTTCGAGGACCCAGGGTTTTAGGTTCTCGTCAAGCATGATGTCAAAACCAAAGAGTTCATGACAGCTGTAGGGGCGCCGCACATACAACTTCAGTAGGTTGGTCACGTAGGGCTCTGACCTGCCAGTGGGATATCTAGAATTAGGAGGGCAGAAGCAACTTTCTCTTTTAAAGTGCCTCCTCAGAGTCAGCATGGGAATACATGCATGCAATCCCCATGTAGAAATCAGAGGAAAGTAGAAGCAGGGAAATTAGAAGTTCAAGGCCAACCTTGGCAACCTCAGACCATCTTACGATGGTCATCATCATGAACACCACCCCTCCCCACCCTGAAACAGTGGCTCTTAAGGGATGTGCCTGATCTGGGCCATCACCTTGATGAAGTTTGGTAAAATGAGCAGTATGGTGGTTTTAATGAGAACGGTTTCCATAGGCTCATATTTGAACAGCTGGTTCCCAGTTAGTTAACTGTTAGGGAAGGATTAAGAGGTATAGTCTTGTTGGAGGAGGTGTGTCACTTGTGGTGGGCTTTGAGGTTTCAAAAGTTCAAGTCATCCCAGTTAGTTCTTTCTGCCTTGCGCTAAGCTCCCTGGAATCCTAAATCCCAAATGCTTCTATAAGTTGCCTTGGCCAAGATGTTTATCACAGTAACAAAAGATGACTAAGACAGCAGAATTTAACTCTGCTTCTTCCTATCTCCCATCCTCCAAACTGAAAGAGAAAATGGGCACATCTTAGAGCACAGCAGAGAGGCAAGGAGAAAACATGAGGGTTCATGGCACACCCAACAGCCAAAGCGGCACTGAAACTCACGAGATGATGGTTTTGACAACAACATCCTTTATCTTCTCCCAGATGGCATCACTATTAATTCCCTTCTGGCTCAGATAATTCCACAAAGCTTTTAGTGCCCTGAAGGGGAGAAGGAAGTATTTGGGGTTATGTCCTAGAAATGAGTGACAAGAGAAAAAAATAAGGAGTAAGAAGCTAAAGATACCTTCTTTGTATCTCCCCATTGATATTTTGAAATAAGAAAGAGATACATCTGGATGCAAACAAACCAATTCTGAAGTGACAAGTCACTATACTCCTCAACTACTGCCCCAAACCTCCCAAAGGCAAAGCCCTACCTAGGTTCAGGACAGAGTTTTGATAGAGACACACTGCCCTCAGTACCATTTGTGGCCCTGGCAGGCTGTCTCATCAGCATTGGCCTGGTACTCCGCATTCTTTTTATTGACACTGTAGTTGGTCAGGTGCATGAACTTGTTGCTAAGACTCTTCATGGAAGGGGAATACCTGGAAGTGAGAAGAATGGCAGAGGCAAGATGGCAAGAGCAGATGGAAAATAGGCAGACATTTCCCCAGGAAGAATATAAAGGACAAGTGCACAGATTTGTTCTGCTCCTGAAAATCCCAAGTTCTAGAACAGCACAGCTAATCTACCTGGCAACCTCAGTACCTCATTTCCCACCCTCCCACCTTCCTTACTAATGAAAACCACTGAGATATCTGTGCCTTTTCTGCTCAGAGTCCTCATCCCAACCAAACAAAGAAAATCACCCAGTGTCAGGGGAATGCCTCACGACCAGCACATACTTGCAACTGGCAAAGCGGACGAGTCCATCCGAAAAGAGGTAAATCCGTAGAGGATCATAAGAAGTAACGTAAACATAGATCCGAAGATCAAATTTGCTGCCACTAATGAGGTAGGGCTTGTGTAGATACCTGCAGAGAGGAGAGGCTAACTTTACACCCAGCCAGATCAATGAGCAAGCTGTGGTGAGAACTCTCAGCAGTTGGCTGGGAGGTCACGAGGTAAAACACTATAAGACGATAATTCAGAAACCAAGAAGACAGGAAGGTGGAGAGAGGAATGTGAGCTAGACAGGCTCACCTCTGTACCAGGAGGGGCCTGCGCTTGGGGAGCTGACTCCATTTGTGAATGACCTGAATGCCAATGCCTCGAGCAGATGCTGGCTAGAAGTCAAAGGGGAAGGAAATGAGATCTGCTGTTTTTCCACCTTCATCCCATCATCTACTTCTCCCTTTGCCCCACTCACTGGCTTTACAATCCACTTCTGGCGGCTGCTGCTCTCCCATGCTTTGCGCAGGAGCTTGGCATCCTGGGGCAGGATAAAGGACTGGGGGAAAAAACTGAACTCTTTCTTGCCAAAACGGCTCTGCATGCGAGACAGGTTCCGCCACAGCCGGTCCTTTCTCCCAATCTGGAAGGAGCCTGGAAAGTGGTTTAGCTACAGAAGGGACAAGAGGCAAGCAGAGGGAAAGGGCAGAGGTGAGACCAAGAGAAACAAGATAAGCCCCACCCCATCATTCCAACATTCCCTGCAAAACAAAGTTCAAGTTCCTTTCTAGCTTTTCTTCTGCCATCTAGACACAAACTAGAGTCACCTGGAAGAGTGAACTAATTAAAGAATTGCCTGCACCGGACTAGCCTGTGTGGGCATTTTCTTGACTAACTACTGATGTGAGGCTCACCTTGGGCAGGGCTATCCCTGAGTAAATGGTTCTGGGTTATATGAGAAAGCAAGCTGAGCAAACCATGGAAAACGAGCAATGCTTCTCCAGAGTCTCTACTCAGTTCCTGCCTCAGCTTCCCTCAGTGATGGACTGTAAGCTGTAAGCCAAAGTAACCCTTGCCTCCCCAGACTGCTTTAGGCCAGTGCTTCACCACAGTGACAGAGAGGCAGACTAGAACAGTCATGCTAGTCACCTTGAGTACAATGGGAAAGCTATCACCTATTTTCTCATGACAGCATGGGAGACAAGGAAAGGAAAGCACCAGGCCATGGGGGAGTCTGGGGCAGGAGGACAAAGTGTTCCAACAGAACCGCAGAACCCTCTCTCCATAAATGTAGCTTGCAGAGAAGAAGCAGTTAGCAGTGATAACGGGAAACTCATCAACTAAAAACAGACAAGGCCTCTCAAGACATGGAGTGAAAAGCACCTGGCAGCAACAGGACTGGGGTGGGAGACACTTTGCTGAGACCCCCACTGTGCTCTCTAGAATACGCCTCTGTAACTGTCCTCACCTGAATGCCCTTCCAACACTCCCTCCACTGCCCCAACAACTCTCTCATCCTGGCCTGGTCAGTGGGACAAGCTCCTTGGGAAGGACCCACCTTCTGATGCTCTCTAATGGATCGAAAACCAGGAGACTTCATGTGGTGACCCCAGCAGCCCAGCCAGTCATCATTCCCTGCAGAAGGCAATCAGGAAGTCAGTCTCACTTAACAGCTCAGGCAGACTCTGGGACAGGACAAGGCCTCACCACTGAACTCACAGAGTTACATGGAGCTGCCCTACATGAGGCCAAAACAATGGTCTTCTGCTTCCCAATTCTGAGCACCTGGCTCAGCCCAGAGGACTTTCAGAGCTATCCCCTTCTATGAGGTTGGAAGCACCAAGACAGGGTCCCCATATACAACAGGGGGTCTCTCTAAGGCTCTCCTCCTGTCCAAAACCCATCTGGCAGGGTACGCAGTTCAGAGTAACTCACTCTTACTGATCTTGAAGTGCGACCGTCCAATGGTCTGCTTGACAATGTTAGGAGTCACTGTGCTCATCTTCCACCGGAGCAGCTTCCTCTGTTCCCAGGGAAGTTTCTCCACTGGGGAAAGGCAAGGGCAGAGGGTCACAGTGAGGAGATGAAAAAGATGGCAGTGGTGCCCATTCTTTCCTAGAAGGACAAACCACTACAAATTGCTCCAGATCAGGTTTAGAGAACTGCCCTTTATGGAAAGGGGGCTGTGCAGGAGTGAGGAGCAAAGGAAAGGCTGGAAGCAGACAAAAAACCAAATAGAGGCCATGTGCTAAGCCTGAGATTATGAGACTAAGAAAGGTCAAAGGACAGACAAGTTCACAATAGAACCTACATCCTGTGGAAACTGAGCACAAAAAAAGCCATTCTGGAAGAGCTCTCCCATCTTGTCCCCTCCATCCAGGTTAGCTGGCACCCTCCTATGAGTTCCTCTGGACTGTGTCCCTTGGTTACATTTACCTCTTTCATCCCGAGTTCCAAAATAGATGGTAGGGGACACATTGGGGAAGAGACTGTAGGTGAGGGCTGGTCGCACAACCTTCTCATGATTGGGAAGGGATTTGGACATTAAATCCACACAGCTCCTGTGATGAAAACAAACAGGATGAGAAAGGGACAGCTTTGAGGTGTTAACAGGATTGCATATGATTCTGAAAAGACAAGTGTTTGACAGTCATTCTGCAAGTATGAACTCATACAGTGCTAGAGCTAATCTACCTATAGATTTGTACATCATTAAGAGGCAAAGAGCCCAACACCCTGATAGCACATCTCCAATATCCCGTGATAAACTTCCCCATCATGGTCGGGGAAGACCCACAAAGGGTTTTAGAAGAGAAAGAGAACACTAGGAGAAGACTGCTATACTACAACAAAGAGAGGAGGAGAAAAAGGATGGCAGGGGAACTGAAAAAGAAGATACAGAAATGTTTTTTGTTTCTGTTTTGTGTTTTGGTTTCTTTGAGACAGGGTTGTTCTATGTAACTTTGGCAGTCCTGGAACTTGCTCTGTAGACAAAGCTAGCCTCAAACTGATAAAGATCCACCTGCCTCTGCCTCCCAAGTGCTGGGATTAAAGGTGTGTGCCGCCACCACCCAGCCCATAAATATTTTAAGTGAGAAAAGAGCAAAAGAAAGAAAAACAACAGTGAAAGTTTTGCCCTGCTCTATGCTTCAGTTCATGTGAAAACATAGCTGGCCTGTGTCCTTCTCTACTCTGGACTTTGGTGGCAACACAGGTCTGGATCTCATAGACAGAGGGAGGAGGAGGACCCTGGGCCAATGGGCTAGGTACAACTGAGCCAGCTCAGTAGGCACCAGCCACTCAGGTACAAGCCATTGGCCCAAACAATTTATTTAAATAGCATGAAAGGTGAAGAAAGGTTTTTCTCTTTACATTGAACTGATATGAGCCACAAATATTACTGTAAGGTTAATTTCAGATTGTAAAGAAAAAAAAAAAAAAACAAATATCTCAGTGGTAGAGCCCTTGCCTGAGAAGGCCCTGCGCTTGATTCCTAAAACTGTGACAATACTTTTTAAAAAGTATTTTCAGTGCAACAGAAACAGGTTCTATATGTAAAACAATTCAGTGTTCTCTAACTTAGATTTCTTAAAATTTGTTTTTAAGACAGGAACTTCTATGTAAAGGCAAGGCTGGTCTCAAATTCCCAATTTTCCCACCTCGGCGTCTTAAGTGCTGGTGTTGAACTCTAGCGTCCAAACACCGAGAAGGAGTCGCCCCCAGAAACCATCTCACACACTATAGCCGATGCAAAAGCATGAGGATTTTATTAATTCTGTCATGACAGGGTCCTCCAGCATTCGGGAAGCCGAGGGACCTTGAATAGCGGGTACAGTCTACTTTTAAAGGGGCCACAGAAGCAAGGGGGGTTGTTCTTTGACTATTCTGATTGGCTTATTTGAAAGGACTATTACCAATAATTGACTGGAGAGCTGTTGCCAGATCAGATGAGGTAAGAGGTCATTTTGACCCCATTTCCCAGGGGACTGAATCAAAACATACATATATGGGTAATTGTTCAGGAACTGAGTACCTGCGAGTGTAGCTGTTAGGTCCTTGGTTCCCAGGGGAGGAGGGGAAGCACTATGGCACAGAGGCTGAGAGGATTCAGAATTGTCAAAAATGGCTTTAGGATTGTCTTAAAGTTTTACACTGGCATTGGGCACACATGGTGAAACTGAAGAGAATGAGCTACGACATAAAACAAAGACAAGGCCGGAAGATAAGGCGGGACAGAAAGCATCTACACAACAGCTGGCAAATCCATTTCTGGGCATGTGTGTCCAAGAAATAAAGACTTGTGTGTTGCAGGCTATTCGATCAACGTGGGGACTGTTATTTACTGGAAAAACCTGTTTCTAGATGTTGTGTGGCTCAGCCCTAGCACATACCTTTGATCCAAGTGCCTTCTGCTTGAATATTGTAAACGGGCTTAAATTAAAGTCAATTATAGGTCAAGAAGTGGAGCAAGCAACCAGTTGACAGGAACTGAACACAGGATTATTAAGGAAAAAAGAGACTAAAAGATAGTCAGGAGGACAGATAGAGACACACAGGAAGTAGAGGGGAGGGGCATTCAGTCTGAGTTTTTGAAACAGTGTAGAAGGGGGAGGATTCTGGGACATCAGAGGAGGAGGAATGAGGTCAGCCAGGTGCTTCTCTGCCTGAGTTTGCAGACTTTCACCACAGCATCTGGCTTTAGGGTCTTTATTGGTAAGATCGAACAACTGAGATTTTTAACATTCATGCTCACATAAAATACGAATATGAATCTTTTGGGTAACTTCACTAATAGTTCAAAGTTAGAAACAACCCAAATAGGTGAATGGTGACGCTAATGGCAATTTGTCAGCAGCGTACGGCAGCAACAGTGGCAAGAGCTCAGGTCATTCTATCATCTACAGTGACAAGGTCGGGGCCAGGCAGGGCTGTATGAAACCAGGGGCTGGAGAAATTGCTCAGTGGCTAGGAGCACTTAATTGGTATCCAGTATCTGCAACCAGAACCAGCTTCACTTTTATAAAACCAAGATAGGGTGGGCTTAAAAAGACAAATTATGCAACAGACTGGGAACACATATGCCAGATTTCTGTTCGCTCATAGAAAGATTTAACTTCATTTCTTTTGCTTTCCAGATACCTCTGCCTTCGTCTTGCTGTCTTGATACTTTAGAGTCAATAAAGATGCTGCCGCACCATCATATTTACAGACATGGCAGCTTTGTTCATGCTGACCCAGACACAGAGGTCTTCTCAGCTACCGGTAAAGCAGAGCAGACACACACAAAGTAACCAGTGTCAAAGCATGCTGGCAAGCCTTGATAGACAAGGCTAGATTTTAATTAAAAATGAGAACAGATATTTTTGCACTAAAACCAAAATGCCAATTTTTTGTTCATTGAGTTTATTTTACTTTTCTAATTTTTCACATTTACTATGGTGTGTGTGTGTAATGATTGCCAGTGTCATTCAAGTCAGGGGACACTTGAGGGAGTTGCTTCTCTCTTTCATCATGTGAATTCTGGGTCTTTAACTCAGTCATTAGGTGTAGCAGCAAGTGCTTTTACAAGCTGAGCCACCTTGTTACCCTTAATTTTCCATTCCTTTGCATTTCTAGAACAGAAAAACCTTCAATATCAATAATTCAGGAGGTTTTTTTTATTTTTTTAAACAAATAATGAAGACAAAGGCTAATTCTAAGGCAAGGTTGGAAGGGAAACAAAAGATTATGATGGAGGATGAGATTTATTCTGTTTGTTTTTGTTTTTTTCAAGACAGGGTTTTGCTGTAGTTTTAGAGCCTGGCCTGAACTAGCTCTTGTAGACCAGGCTGGCCTCGAACTCACAAAGATACACCTGCCTCTGCCTCCCAAGTGCTAGGATTAAAGGCGTGCGCCACCACCGCCCAGCTTTATCCTTTATTTTTTGAGCTAGTATTTTGTATAGGCTAGCCTCAAATTTACAGTATTTATCCAGCATCAAATTCTGGAGTACTGAGACTAATGCCATGGCACCTAGAACCAAAAGAGTCTTATTTGGGGCTAGAGAAATGGTTTCAGCTTTGCAATAGATCTGAGTTCAACTCTACCATCCATATCAGGCAACTCATAACTGCTTATAACCTGATCTCCAGGGAATACAACACCTTCATCAGGACTCTAAAGCCACCTGCACTGACTTACACTGAGCAAGTCAGGAGGAAGGAGCCAGGTAAGACATATTCCTCCAAGGCTTCTGTTTAAGTTTGTGCCTTGAGTTCCTGTTTTGACTTCCCTTCATGATGGACTGTGATATGTAATTGTGAACTGACATGACATAAATCCCTTTCTCCCCAAGTGACCTAACTAACAAGTGCCTTTTTGTTTATTTTTAATTTTTATAACTTATTTACTTGTGTGTATGTGCGCGCATGCATGCATGAATGCGCTGAGGGGTGTACACATGCTACAGTGCATATACAGATAACAGAAGACAACTTTTGGGAGAGATTGGTCCTCTTCTCCCAGCATGTGGGTTCCAGGGATAAACTCCAGTTCAGGCTTCGAAGCAAGCACCTTTACATTCTGTTTGGTCCAAATGTGTTTTAAATAGGAGTCCTTAAATAAGTTCCAAAAGTCTTTTACAGAATAACATGCTTTAAAAAAAAAAAAATGCTTCCAGTATCTCTTGACATCGCATTCCAAAGTATTTGTTCTACAAAGGACTGAAATAAATGGCAAGGCACAATGGTGTACATTACTAATCACAGCACTCCAGCAGACCTCTTTGAGTATATAGATGAGACCAGCCTTATCTATTTAGTGAGGTCCATGATAGCCTGGGCTATGTAGAGACCCTGTCTCAAAAAAATCAAAACAAACACTTTTAAACTACAGTTACATATAAAAACAGACAAGAAACTTGATGAGAATGAATTGGGGTTCTCAGGGCCAGTTAGGATAATGTCATTACAACCTTCAAGTGCAAGGAATGAGCATCTGTCAATGATCTGCACTGCACTCACCGAGATATTATTGCCACCGACTCACTGGGGGAGACGATACTTAAGGAAGAGCACTCTGAGTCTCCTGGAGGAAGAACAGAGAAATCCTCACTAGAAGATGTTGCTGCATGTGCACCCTCCCTGGGCCCAGGCAACTATGTAACATCCTGGGCTCTGCAATGAGCACCACCTCTGCTCTGAATTGCATTCCTCACAAACTCCTAAGTTAGGCCCCACAGCAAGTGACTGCTGCAGGATGAGTCAAGCCTGGCACACACTGTCATCCCCCTTCCCTAGTGGATGGTGACCAAACCCCGCAGTTAGAGGCAAAATGATTCCTTACCCTCCTCTTCTTCATTTTCATCATGGCTGCAGCTATCTTCCAAACCTAGTTCATCTTCTGTATCTTCAGGTTCCACCTGGTTTGGCTGGAGGTCAGTAGCTGAACTGAAAGAAAAGAGTCATGCCTCCACCCAAGCCAGCTCCGTAACAGAAGCCACACTGGAGTCTCATTCCTTCACTGTTTCCCAGGAACAGTCTCCTCATCACTATGTTATCTCTTGCCTGTTATCTCATAAACTATTTCTCAGGTCCTCAGAATTTAGGGCCAGCCATAGTTCCTCAGCTTTACATCCCTTATCTGTACATCATTTTCTCTGAAGTCTGCTTATAGTATGTAAGTTTAAAATTCTGCATACAAAAATCATCAGTGAGTAATTTATATGCCCTTGGGATGCTCACTGGAAACTCAGAAGACCTTGGTGGATCGAGGTTCTGGAACAGTAATAAGACACAAGAGAAGGAATCAACTATGTCTTCAACTCTGAATAGCTGTCATACCAGGAATGCATGGGAATACAATCTGGTTTGTAGTAAGGTGAAAAGTCATAGACCTTAATATGTGGTATCTGGAATTCTTACTTCTCCCCTGGTGATAACCTAGAACAGAGATGGGCAAATTCTCCAAAGAAACTATCAGTAAATACGTTCAGTTTTATACGTCATTCCGTCACAACTTTCCAACTCTACTGTTGTAGCAAGAAAGCACTTAAAACAGTAAAAAAATGGACAAGGTTGCATGCAATAAAACTTTATTTGTAAAAGCAAGGTTTAGTCTACAGGTTAGTTTTTCTTCCCCACCTTAAAATGAATCCCTACATTAGAGTGAAAACTAAAACTTGTAGGACAGCCAAAAAATAAAGCCAACTATCAGAGATAGAAAGCAGCAGTGTGGGGGCTGGGGAGATGGCTCAGTGGTTAAGAGTACTGACTGTTCTTCCAGAGGACCGGGGTTCAATTCCCAGCACCCACATGGCAGCTCACAACTGTCTGAAGATCCAGTTCCAGGGAATCTGACACCTTCATACCAATGCACATAAAAGTTAAACAAACTATAAAGAAAGAAAGCAGCAGTGTGCCCAAATTATGGTGTAACTACTGTTCTGTTCTAAAGGAACCAAAGACAGGGTGCAACTTACCGGCTATCTCCAGCACATGAGCTCAGCTCCTTGGCTTCCTCAGGTTCCTTCCCAGGCTGGCCAAGATGGACAGAAGAAAGGCGAGTGGCCACTTCAGCTACACCTAGAGGCTGGAGGGAAGAAGGGGGAACTGGAGCTCGGTCTTCTCCAAGTAATTGGGGGTCACTTACAGACCCACAGGTAGGGCTTGGGTTGAGCCCATGGACATGGGAAGCAAGGAGATGAATGCTGATCCTTTTGGTACAAAAGACTGTACTGTCCAATCCCAAGGTGTCTGAGGCACCAGGAAGGATCCCACTGTCTAATCCAACATCCTCTTGAGGAAACCGCTGGCCCATCAGAGGTTTCCATCGCCTGCTTCTGTTGAGAAGACCCCACTGGAAGCTGGGGTTCACAAAACAAGCCTGTTCAAACTGGTAGCCTTGCCGTGGCATCTTCTCAAGGCCTTTTGCAGTCAACTTCCTCACAGCCTCAGTGAAGTGTACCTCTTTAGCAGCGCTCTGGGAATCCGAGTTCTCATCCAGGCCACAGGGATGTGCCTCCATCCTAAAGTTACTTTGACTGCACTGGGAAGAAGTAACACTGGCTGTGGATATGTTGAGGGTACTAGGGGTAGATAGGGTGGTAGGGGCAGTGGCATCATCTAAGACAGTGCCAATGCTTTGGGGCCCCTTATGGTCACCAGGCTGGGGTACACAGTCTCCAGTACCCCCTGAATGATGCCAGGAGACAGGCTGGATCTTGGGTGAGGATACTGGCTTCAGGCCATCTGTGGCTTGTGATAAGGGCACTTTAGTGCTATTTGGCCTCATGAAGGAGTTGTTGTTCAGCATGGGCTTGTAGGAGGACAGTGGAGGAGATGCAATCTTCCCTGAGATGGCTGAGGACAAATTCTTCCTTGAAGGATTTTCCCCAGCTGCTGCCAGTGAGAGGTATGGATCAGTGGGTGAAGATGCCATGGGCTGGGCCATGGGGAAGACTGTAGAAGAGGTGGCTTTATTGGCAGTGACACTGACAGGGAGACCCTTCTGAGGGAGAGAAAACGATCTTTTCTCTGATGGGCTGGAACGCACGCAGAAAGATTCCAGTTGCTGGTACGGTTTTTGCCTCACGTTGGTGCGGCGGTACAGCAGAGTATTGCTGAACAAGTCAGGGAGAGACTGCAGGTAACAGGGACTGCTGTGACCTGCAATGACAGCTGTGGTCCCAGAGCTACATAAAGTGCTAGGGCAAAAGAAATAGGCTGGCTGAGGTGGGACTCCCAAGAAACTGGTGCCCAGCCCCGCTGACAGTGTGCCTACGTGCTTCCTTTCCAGCTTCCAGATTGGCTTCACCTGCTGATGGGCCTGAGACCAGACTTTGACCTCTGAGGGTTTCTCAGGTGGTGAAGCAGACGCTGTGCCTGAGGGACGTCTCTGCTTGAAGCTGTTTCCTCGGCGCAGGCCAATATTGTAGTGTTCTGTTCCTGCTGAGGCCATGAGGGGCCCACATCATAGCAACGTGGCCTCATGGCCTGGCTCAGGTAAGTTGCCACACACCTCTAGCACCAGCTGCATCCTTGTATCCGTCAGCCTGCGGGGAAAAAAATGATTGGAAATGCTGCCAGCTTGTAAGTATGGGTCCTATGCTATGTAAGTAATAGGGTCTTGCTTCTGTTTTTAGTGACCAGTCTTGGTCATCATTTGGGGTCCTAAGAGAAGAACACATTTCCAGGGAGCTTGCAGAGGCCTTTCTGAGGCCTTCGTAGGATCAAACCTGGCTTTCTCAAGGACTAAGACTTTAAGGGTCCACTAGTGCGAGGCTGCTCATGTGTCCACACTCTCAAAAAGCTTGCCTCTCGCCAAAGGGTAGTTGTTGAGTAGATATGATCAAGAGAGACACACATATAAATATGGAACTGTCAAAGAAAAAAGTTGAAGCATGTTTTTTTAAAAATAAATAAATAAATAAATAACTGATTAAAAGTGCAGCCTGGGCTGCGGCTGAATGACTGCCTTCTCTACGTAATATGGCAGGGCTGAAAGTGGCAGGTCAGACTGTACCCCCTCAACTCATTCGGAAAGCTCAAAGGTCCAGGAACGCATTTGCTCTATTGCTCTTGCTCCACCTCAACTTTTTTTGGTCCTTAAAAAAAAACAAAACAAAGCAACAAACAAACAAAAACCAAAACAAGGCAAATTGAGAGAGAAACAGAAAATTTCCCAGCTCACTCTGAAATCTGAGCAGAGATAGCAATTTCATCTCTTCAAGAATCTTGTCAACCATTCAGGCTAAAATTCCAACCTACATATTAAAAACAAGAAAGCTGGACCTAAACACCAACACTATCCTCGGAGACCTCCTCAGCAGCCATAAAGGAACAGAGAACTGAGAAAGCGGCAGGGGAAGGGGCAGGAGAGACTTCCATTCCAGGACCCAGACTGCAGTTTGGCTGCTCTCTGGGGTGGAGAACTTGCCTTGTTCTTCCAAATTTTTCTATAAAGCAGTAGGTGCCCCGTCTTGTCTCACAATTTCTTCAGCATGGTCACTGTCTAGATAGAACTCACAAATCACTCTCTAGTTTTCGTAGCTGTGGGAAAGGTGGATCTGCCTGCATGACCACATCCAGAGGGAAATAACACCTACCTACTCACCTCAGAAGATGACATCCTGATATCCCTATTAAGAGAGCTAGAGAGAAGGAATTAGCAGGGAGAATTTTGTTCAAGTTGCATTTATGATATAAAAATAGGAAGAGATTTTATATTTTGATCAGAGTATTGTCTGAGATCCCTGTCTACAACTATCAGAGGGAAGGTGCCAACAAAGACCCTGACAAAGTCAGGCAACATTGCCCTCCTTTCCTACAAATGCTGACCTATAGGGTTTTTGTATCCTTTTCAAGAAAACAAAAACATAACAAAAGTGAGCTAAAAACAGTTTAAGTTCTATAAACAGTACTGAGGTCAGTATACTCAAAAAGAAGAGACAAAACTCCACTCAAGTCCAACAAGAGAAATCATGTTTAAGAGTCAATTACTCTGTACAGGTATAATAGAGAAGACTAACACTGAAAGAGTCAAGCCCATAGCCAGGCGGTGGTGGCGCACGCCTTTAATCCCAGCACTCGGGAGGCAGAGGCAGGAGGATCTCTGTGAGTTTGAGGCCAGCCTGGTCTAGAAGAGCTAGTTACAGGACAGGCTCCAAAGCCACAGAGAAACCGTGTCTCGAAAAACCAAGAGGCATGCCCTACCAATGACTTTGTAAAATATAGCACATGTATATGTATAAATGAGAGCTGGGTATACTCAAAAGACTCATAACTCAGTCCTCTTCGGGAACCCACATCTTGCCCTACCAATGCAACACAACAGATACCACAAAGCAATAGAACAAAAGAGCTAAGGAAATAAAGCCTAAGACTGAGATCCCTTGAAAAGCAATTCCACTAATGGTTCCCTATTCACCTCCACGCTTTTGTAAGTTCTGGTCCAAGCCTTCATAGGTGAAGTGTCTAAGAGCACGCCATAGATTTCTCACCTATGCCAGAGAGAGTCCCACTTTTCCTCACTGCATAATACCTCAGAACTAGACAACCAAAAGAAGAGAACCTTCCTTCTGCACATACTACTCACATTTTCTTCTCTGCAGCCCACCAGGTATTCCTCTGTGTCACGACACACAGACACCAACTAGTTTGATCTTTGTTTTTTGACAGGGTCTTACTACACAGCCTTGATGAGCCTGAACTCAATAATATAAACTAGGATAACTTCCAGCTCACAGATCTTTGCTTGCCTCTGTTTCACAGATCTGGGATTAAAGGCATGTGCCACTACAATTGACTGGCATGCCTTTTAATACAACTAAGGAGGAAAGAGTCTAAAGATTAAAATCCCATCCTCTTCAAAGGCTAAGGGCAGTTTGCTCCCATATGATGTCAAACTGGCAAGCTGAATTAGCTCCAGTGTAGGTGAATTCTTTTCTCATTGATGAGACACTCGTGTCTCTGAGACAATCATTTCCACTCCTCTGTTCTCTGTAAGTTCAGGAAGGCCTTTGCCTTTAACAAAAGTGTCTGTATGTAAGGTCCAGGGAGGTGAGATGGTTTCTTTAACTATGACAAAGAGTTCCACAGCTCATAACAGACATCCAGGGTTGGCTAGCATGGTGGTGTCATGAAGTGCCAAGCGAAGACAAACCTGTGTCATGTCCTGTTGACAGTGGCTCCAAGAACACAAAGTGAAGAGTACCACTCCACAACCGAACTGCATAGAGGTGCCTCAATCCAGTTTTAGTGCAGAAGTAATTTCTGGTTCAAACAAGGAAATGATGTTTGCTAAAAGCAACTTCTTTTTCTTTGTGGAAATCCCTAATGAAATCAAAGCTCAGTGTCATGGGAAGCAGAGATTTAGTGACTATTCAAGCAGCCTGTGACCTCACCACTGCCACAGGTCACAGTTACCTGTGTGATGCCCAGTGCCTACAGCAATGTGTGAAGCTTAAAAAAGGTTTGAAAGGGTTCAAATTCTAAGAATTTGAGGAAATAAGCTAACACTAAGAATGGTGAGTTCTCATAGGCATAGTGGCTCATGCCTTTAATCCCAGCAATGGGGGGTGTGCAGGAGGCAGAGGCAGGCAGAACTCTGAGCTTGAGGCCAGCCTGGTCTATAGAGTGAGTTCCAGGACAGCTAGGGTTAGACAGGGAAAAATGTCTCCAAACAAAACAGAACAAGAAAAAGTGCCGAGCTCCACTATCAAGTCAAAGTCACAGAGGCAAATACTGCCTGGCACCCAGATACCCTCACAAGGCAGCTTCCTGCTGGGTCAAGCCCATCCCCTTAAGTATTCTCTTTATTTCCGCACACAAGCTTTTTCCCAGCCCCACCCCCACCCCCACTTAAATTCGTAAGTGTATGCCTTTAGGATCCAGGGAACAGATTGCCCTTCTCCCAAGCAAAACGTTAGGATGAGTCAGCTGGGGAAAGAGAACAGGAAGAAAAGATACTAACTAGTATATGTGGAAGGCCATGCACAGACCATTGGTAGAAGTCTCTCTTCACGAATACCCAAGCTGGCCAGGTGTGTTAGCGCACACCTTTAATCCCTGCATTCAGGAAGCAGGTGGCTCTCTACGAGTTCAAGGCTAGACTGGTCTACACAGTGAGTTCTAAGCCAGTTAGAGCTATACAGTAAGATCCTGTCTGAGATCAAACAAAGACAAATACCCAATTTAGCCAGACGTGGTGGCACATGTCTTTAATCCCAGCTTTTGGGAGGCAGAGCCAAGTGGAGCTCTGTAAATTCCAGGCCAGCCTGGACTACATACTGAGTTCCAAGTCAACTGGCACTACATAGTGAGACCCTGTCTCAAGATAAAGAAACAAAACCAAAAACAAAACAAAAAAACCCACAACTTAGCACGCACATGGTGTGCATACAAACATATACATGTAGACAAACTCATATATATAAAACAAAAATATTTAAAAGTAGTCAACTTAAATCAAATTTCACCAAAGCAATTGATTAATTAAGCAAATTAAAATAAATTTTCTGAGAGTGGAGAGGTGGTTCAGTGGTTAAAAAGTACTGGTTTGCTCTTCCAGAGGATGAAGGTTCAATTCCCAATATCCAAATGGCAGCTCACAACCATCTGTAACTCCAGTTGCAGGGGATTTGTTGCCTTCTTCTGGTTCCACAGGTGCCAGGCACATATGGACAAACATGTAGGCAAAACAGCCATACACATAAAATAAAATTTTAAAAAGATAATTTTCCACAAACTCTATTATTTAATTTATATACTTAAAACACACACACACACCCCTTAAAGAAAGCAAAGGCATCTGTAGTTATTGTCTCTGCCAATAACAAAAATGACCCATCACTTCCTGAACCGTCAAAGAACTTAAGACAGCCAACAAACTGAACACACCTGGAAAACAGCAGTTTGAATAATCTAACGTCTTATAGAGTCAGTGAAATTATGATTCCTGTCCCTATATATAACCCCCGAGGAACAAGGAGATCTAAGAGGAAGAGTGTGTACAGAAACTGAGCTACTGCCTGTAGAGTTCAAGATTAAAAGAATACAAGGCTAAGTTCCTCCATTTGGCCCAAACAGAAAACTGCCCAGCAGAAAGGAAAGTAAAAGTTAATTAAGAGCACAGTAGTAGTTGAGAAGGGAATTCTTAGAAAGTCTCCCTGGAAAACTTTCAGGGCATCTATTTGTGTAAAAACAAAGGGCTGGAAAAATACACACCCCACTGTTAGTGGGGTCATCCTGAGCAGAGGGATGGAATGAAGGATTAGGCAGGGGAATGTGAGGGGGATATCTGATAATTTACTTCAAGACACCTGCATTATTGTTTAACATTTCAAACAAAATCCGCATTACTTGTGCGAAGTTTTCCAAGAGTCTCCAGGGTACTCCTCCTCTTCCCAGACACACTGCATTAGCAGCACCACCTCCCAGGAGCTCCTGCCCAGCAGAGCTCTGGTCGGCAGCTCATCACATTCAGTACTCAGCAATTAGTCTCTGTCAGTGCTGGGCCTCACAGCTGCAGTATTCTGGAAAAGGCAGGAGAGAGGAAATAGCCATAACCCTACTAGGAGTTTCAAGAAACCAAATTTTAAAATTCACATAAGGCACAGAAGCATGGTATACCAATGGGCATGCAAGCACACCCATAACCATAGACTAGGCAGAAGGTTGTGAATATTAGACCACCACAGTACCTGATCCACAATACACTGACCACATGGCAGTCACTATTGTTATTGATACCTGTCCTGTTTTTTATTTGTTTTTGTCTTTTGTCAGCTTGACACAAGTTAAAGTCATCTATCAAGAGGGACCCTGGGCTGGAGAGATGGCTTAGTGGTTAAGAGCATTGCCTGCTCTTCCAAAGGTCCTGAGTTCAATTCCCAGCAAGCACATGGTGGCTCACAACCATCTGTAAAGAGGTCTGGCGCCCTCTTCTGGCCTTCAGACATACAGACAGAATATTGTATACATAATAAATAAATAAATATTTTTTAAAAAAAGAGGGACCCTAAATTGAGAAAATGCCCATAAGACTGGCCTATTGGCAAGTCTGTGGGGCATTTTCTTGATTAATGATTGGTGAGAGGATCCGGCCCATGGTGGGCAGGTGGTCCTGGGGGTTGTGTAAGGAGGGTGGCTGAGCAAGTCATGGAGCACAAGCCAGTAAAGTAACACTTCTCTACGGTCTCGGCTTCATCCCCTGTCTCCAGGTTTCTGACCTGAGTTCTTGTCCTGACTTCCCTTCAGGATGGACTAGAACTATAAGACGAAATAAACTCTATGGTCCCTAAGTTACTTTTGATCATGGTGTTTTATCACATTAACCAAACGCTAACTGGAGCAGTACTCAAAGACCCTATCTTTCCCCTTGTTCTTTTTATAATCTGCTATGAAAAAAGAAAAATAGAAGGAACAGATAGTGATTGTTCTACCAGGAATTTCAATTTTAACTAGGACAAGCAATATTCTTTTACATAGACATCATTGGAGCAAGGCAGGGTAGCTCAGGCCCATAATCCTAGCACTTGGGAGGACTGCCTCAAGTTCTAGGACAATCTGGGCTATGAAGTGAGTTCCAGGTGAGTCTAGGCTACAAAGTGAGACACTGTTTCAAAACAAACAAAAAGACGTTCACGGCTATTTGGGAGCTTTTGTGACATTTATTATACTACTAGTACTTAAATTCTTCAGCTATAATATGATTTCCCATTAAAACATACCAGAAAGGCCATATAGCTCAGTAAATAAAGGTGTTTGCTGCCAAGCCCAGTACCCACATGAAGAAACAATCTCAGGGCTGGAGAGATGGGTCAGTGGTTAAGAGCATTGCCTGCCTTCCAAAGGTCCTGAGTTCAATTCCCAGCAACCACATGGTGGCTCACAACCATCTGTAATGAGGTCTGGTGCCCTCTTCTGGCCTGCAGACATACACACAGACAGAATATTGTATACATAATAAATAAATAAATATTCTTTAAAAAAAGAAACAATTTCAAGTTGTCCTCTGATCTTCTCATATACACATTGACATGGATGGATGGATGGATAGACAGACAGACAGATAGATAGATATAAACTTAAAATTAAAGACAATCATGCCAGGAGATATGTGGTAAACTAAACCCTTTTCTCTTCTCTTGATTCTGGGTCTTACTGGCTTTTACAATTAGATACTTATGATTCTGACACTGCATGAAGAGTTTAAAAGTTGGGCTGGAGGGATGGCTCAGCAGTTAAGAGCATTCTCTGCTCTTCCAAAGGTCCTGAGTTCAATTCCCAGCAACCACATGGTGGCGCACAACCATCTGTAATGAGACCTGGTGCCCTCTTCTGGCCTGCAGGCATACATGCAGACAGAATACTGAGATTACTGTATACATAATAAATAAATCTTTAAAAAAGAAAGTTTTTACTCAACCACTTCCTAGACTCTGGTTTCGAAATACCATCTGTTAATAAGTTAATAAAAGGAGTCAGAGCCATCTTAAAGGGGCTGATTCCAGGGCTGGGGATAGGAGATAGGCCTTTAACATTTGGTGTCACCAAAAAAAAGGAAAGAAAATGGTAACCCCAAAAATGGTACTGTTCTTTAGCTAAAAGGGACATCAAAAGATCTCCAAAATAACAATGAGACAATGGGTGCCTTCCCAACAGCACTAGGAAGGAGGCAAGGATGGCCATTTATCAGTGTTAGTCAACTCTGTACTGGAAGGCAAAAGGAAATCAAAGGAACCAGCTGGTAGTGGCACACTCCTAATGCCAGTGCTTGGGAGGAAGTGGCAGGTGTATCTCTATGAGTTTGAGGCCAGTCTGGTCTACAGGGCTGTAGTTGGAATTTTCTTTGGGCTGCCAACCAGCTCCTAAATAAAGACACAGAGAATTATTATTATGAAAGCTTGGTCTTACCTTAGGACTGTCCACTAGCTCTCTTAATTTAACCTGTTTCTAGTCATCTACATTTTGCGTAGGTGCTTTTTACCTTTCTTTCACTCTGTGTGTCCTACTTTCCTACTTCCTCCATGTCTGTCTGTCTGGCCCCTGGCATCTTTTTTCCCCTTCCCCGAGCCTAAATTCCTCCTCTTACTTAGTCTCCCTGCCCAGAAGTTCACCCTATACTTCTCTTTCTTCTTCCTTCACTATTGGCCTTTAACATTAGGCAAATCAGGTGCCTTATGCAGGCAAGGTAAAACAGCAACACATCTTTATAGAATTAAACAAATATTACACAACATAAACAAAAGCAACACATCTTTGCATAGTTAAACAAATTCTCTGCAACAAAGTTCCAAGCAGACAAGGCTACCCAGAAAAACCCTGGCAAGAAACCAAAAAGGAGGGGGAAAGAGGAAGGAAGGGAGGAAGGAAGGAAGGAAGGAAGGAAAGAAGGAAGGAAGGTCCCAAGAAGTCTACCAAAGAAAACCTACTAGAATGAAAAAACAAGTTTAGTAAGGCTATAGGGTGCAAGACCGATACACAAAAACAATTAAAAGTTTTTAATTCATCTTTTGTGTATGCATGTGTAGGTCGGCTTCAACCTTGTTTAAAACAGCTGGATTTTTTTATTTTTTATTTTTATTTATTTATTTATTTATTGCTACATATGCCAGCATTAGTGACCTGCAAGCTCCAGGGGAGACTCCTGTCTTTACTTTCTATTTCTCTGTAAGAACATGGGATTGCAAAAACCTGAGCTCCTGGCCTATGTGTGGATTCTGAGGATTCAAACCCAGAAGCTCACACTTGCATGGTGTGCTTTTACCCACTGAGCCATCTCCCCAGCCCACAGAATCACAAAAATCCCAGCCTCACCCCATGAGATTCTCATTGACCTCCACTGATAAACTTGCCTGCTTTATTGAACTCTAATTGCCTCTCTTCCTCTTCTCAATCTCTCTCCTCCTGGCAGCTGCCAATATTTAGCTTGCCTATCTTGTTGTTTTCCTTTCAAACTCTAAGAAAATGATCCGGTGGGGTGATCAGTTGGCAGAGTGCTGGCTTAGCATGCAAGAAGCCCTAAATTCAATCTGCAGTACCACATAAGCGGCATGGTGGCCCAGACCTATAATCAGAGATGGAGGATCTGGAATTCAAGATTATTCTCAGGGCTGGGGAGTTAGCTCAGCAATTTTGGAGGACCTAAGATCCATTCCCAGAACCCACACAGCAGTTCATAACTATCTTTAACTCCAGTCCCAGGAAACTCACACCCTTTTCTGACCTCTTTTGGTACCAGGCATGCACCTTGTACACATACATACATGCAGGCGAAACAATCATACACGTAAAAGAAAATTAATAAATATAAAAAATTTTAAAAATTATCCTCAGTGCGAGACCAATCTGGGTACACCATTTCCTGTCTGCAAAAATGAAACGAAACCAAGACTGGTCATACGTCCACGGTAGAGCAGTTAGATAGTGCACAGTCCCTGGGTGGACTCTCTAGCATCACACAAGCAAATCAATTCCATTTACAGTATCATCAAGAATTATATCACCTAAGTTCCTGTTTGGGTTTGATATGTTACTTTTGGGTCGGCAAAGGGTCTTGCTATGTAGCTCAGGCGAGGTTCAAGCTAGTCTTCTGCAGCTGTCTCCTGAGTAAAGACTATAGGTGTCTCTTGCTGTGCTCAACCTTAGCAATAATTTTAACAATAACAAAAAGTATAGACCTATACAATGAAAAATACAGAAACTGCAAAAAGAAATTAGAGGTGTAAACATACAAAGAGATAACATGCTCATAAATCAGAGCATGTCTCACTATGAGCCGGGCAGTGGTGGCGCACGCCTTTAATCCCAGCATTCGGAAGGCAGAAGCAGGCAGATCTTTGTGAGTTCGAGGCCAGTCTGGTCTACAGAGTGAGTTCCAGGACTGGCTCCATAGCTACTGAGATACCCTGTCTCAAAACAAACAAACAAACAAAAAGGCTCACTATGACATTGGCAAATCTTTATGATTGACACAAAGACTAAATGTAATTCTTACCAAAGAAAGCTTTTCTGAAGAAACTGACAAGTAGATATGAAAATCTATATACAAATAGCAGATCTAGAACAGGAGACATAACAGCTAGGAGACTTACTCTGCTTAATTTCACAATTTAGAACAAGGCTATGAGTCTAGTGTTAAGAATAGAGATGTAGGCCAATGGGACAAAACAGAGTCCAGAAATAAACCATGTTCTGACCAATTAAAAGTCACCTCAGCAATTACATAAAGGGTTCATCTTTTTAACAAATGACGCTGATGCAACAGGATGCTCCTGCACACTCCACTACCTACAATAATAACAGGAATCCACCTGCCATGCTCTAAAGTACAGAGCAAAGTCACATGTCCAAATGAGAAGTCTTTTTTTTAAATGTAGTTGTTTTAAATCCGCCTGCCAGTAAACTTGCAAACTCTGGTTCAAGGCAACTTAGAGGAGGAGGCAAACACCAAGGCCTGGCAGATGAAGCTTAACGAAGCACTTTATGGTGCCAATCAACAAGCTATGGGGGTGCCATTGCCTGAAGAATGCCATTAAAACCCGATTCTCCACAGAAACTTCACTGCCCACAAAACCCAAGTCTTGTCCTCAACGGAGATGCCAGATACTGTCTACACACAGCTGAGAAGGAACCTGGGAGGCTGAGATAAGGTCTCTGGTGCTAATGAAACAAAAGAAGCACTGTGGGAAGAAACTCAAGAGTTTCTATAGCCAATGTCATTCAAGAGGAAACAAATTATCTTTTAATCTTTTTGAAAGTAGATGGGAATGCCAAATTTTTGGAAAGTCGCACTAGAGGACAAGAGAGGAGTACTGACGACACTAATGAATCAATCTTTCTCCCTGCCCAATTAAACTTTAATTAGTATCAGGGGCAGGAAAGAGGCTGATATTCCAAATTAGGACTTTAATATACCAAAAATCAAAACCAGGTATGGAGGCAATGACACATAATTTTAGCACTCTTAAGTCTAACGCAGGAGGAGCATAAGTTTGAGGCCTGGGCTACATGAATGACCCACTCTCAAAAAAAATAAAGAAAGGAAGGAAGGAAGGAAGGAAGAAAGAAAAAAGTCTAAGGGAAAGAGAAGGTGTCCAGCCCCAGAACAGAAATCTGTTTGACACAGAAAATTACAACCTGTCAGCAGTAATGAGGACTTGAGCATTACCTCTGCTGACCTTCTCTTCCACTCAATCAACAAGTATTGCCAGCTTCAAAAAAAGTTTGATGGTTTTTGTTGGGTTTTGTTTGCCCCCAACCCTACAGGCTTTCTCTAAGTAACAGTCTTGGCTGGCCTCCAACTACCAGAGATCCACATGCCTCTGCCTCCCAGGTGCTGGAATTAAAAGCATGCACCAGGCTCAAAGTAAGTTTGCTACTTAACTGTTCCCTATCTGCAATCACCACCTTAATCAAGCCACCATCATCTGTCACCAGCTCAATTCTCTAATTCTCCATTTATCCCTCCTTAGATCTCCTCCTTTCTTTTTGGTGTTAGCCTAAAGCCATCAGATGCTCCTGAGCTTGCCAGGCCTGCCAGTGTAGACCTGTAATTCTAATTACTGAAGGATCATCATGATGATCACGGGTTCAAGTCTTTTAGGAGCTACAGAATGAATTCAAGACCAGCTTGGGCAACTTAGTGAAAGACTGCTCAAAATAAAAGGTAAGATATAGCCGGTAGGTGGTGGCACACACCTTTAATCCTAGCACTCAGACAACGAAGATCTCTGTGCGTTTCAGGTTGGCCTAGGCTATACAGAGAAACTCAAAAAATAAAAACACCTTTAAGCTGGGCAATGGTGGCACACACCTTTAATCCCAGCACTCAGGAAGCAGAGGCAGGCAGATCTCTGTGAGTTCAAGGCCAGCCTGGTCTACAAGAGCTAGTTCAGGACAGGTTCCAAAGCTAAAGAGAAACTTTTGTCTCAAAAAACTTAAAACACCTAGAACAGAACGGTTAGTTGTTTGGGCATGCACGAGGTCCTAGGTTCAATCCCAAATCATATTCTCATTTTCTCTCTCTCTCTCTCTCTCTCTCTCTCTCTCACACACACACACACACACAGAGAGAGAGAGAGAGAGAGAGACAGACAGAGTGTCTGTGTTTCAGAGTCTCCTCTGTTCTGTCCAATCTGCAGGGATACTTTTGCCTTGTTTCCTTAAGCAAGTGAGAACAATTAGTAGCCTATGACGCCAAAGAACCTACCTATGCTGTCTCAAAACAACCAAGTCTCTAGGGGCCAGACCCAGCTAAACTTGAACAAGCACCTATTTCTACAGAAAGCAATTATTCATTATGCACTGATTAAATCATTATCTTGGATAACTACTGAGATCTGTAGTTTCCTCCATCTAGGTGTTTCTGTAGGTCACCTGGGGGAATTTGGGACACTCCAGTGTCCCAAATTCCCCCAGGTGACCTACAGAAACCAAATGGATGATGAACCATTTCCAAATGGTTCATCATCTACATATAATCTACAAGGTCCCTGACAGGATCCCTTGCTATAAGTAATGGACAGGGTTGAGTGACGGAATCAAACCCACTTCCTCTGACATGATAATCCCAAGCTCTAGCTACCCAAAGTAAGTTAAAGAAGCAATTTATTTTTATTTCCCATTAGGAGTATTGTGTAGGTATTAGCAGATATGTGCACATCAGTGCAGGTACCCTCGGAGGCTCCTGGAGCTAGAATTACAGGCAGTTATCAGTGACCCAATATGGGTGCCGAGAACTGAAGGTAGGACCTCTGCACTTGTAGTAATAAGTTCTCAGACACTGAGTCGTCTCTCTAGGCCCAGGCAAAATGGATTTCTAGAAGTCACACAGAAGTCAAACTCCAGCTTTTATAAAAGGGAAGGTCAGGAGCCGGGCAGTGGTGGCGCGTGCCTTTAATCCCAGCACTCGGGAGGCAGAGGCAGGTGGATCTCTGTGAGTTCGAGGCCAACCTGGTCTACAAGAGCTAGTTCCAGGACAGGCTCCAAAGCTACAAAGAAACCCTGTCTCGAAAAACAAAAACACAAACAAAACAAATCAAAAAGGTAAGGTTAGGATCACTACAAATGAAGGTAAGTGAAGTCTCGGGTGGTTTGCCAGAGCACAGTGCAGGACTACAAACTGAAAGAGTAAACCAAGAAAAAAATATAGGTCCCAACAGCTAGACCCAAGAGGGTAAAGCTACAGATTACTGACAAGTGAAACCAGCCAAAGTTTCATATGACCAGATGAAGTTCTGATTTTATCAGTTGCCACACACACCTCTTTCCTCAGGTAAACAGCAGTCTTCAGAGCATGGTTCACAGAACCTGAGGGAGCCCTGAGACTCTCTTGGAGGTTCTGCTAGGTCAGAACTATTTAGATCAGAAAGAAGAGGGTATCTGCCTTTTCCACTGCAATGGGGCAAGGAAAGCAGCAATGGGTAAAGCACTGCCACCCTGGCCCAACTCAAGACAGCAGTTTAGCTCCTCCCACAGGATGTATTAACCAGCAACACACTGAAAGATTGCCATTTTTACTTCATAGTACTGCGATACATTTGTTAAAGGTTTTAAATATTCTATGTGACAAAATAGGCAGGATCTGAGGGTACAGCTCCTGGACAGCACTTGCCCAGAAAGATGAAGGTCTACTTTCCAACCCCAGCACCTGGTGAGATGGTGAACAAGAGCACTTAAGATACACTTAGCGGGGCGTGGTGGCACAAGCCTGTAATCATAGCACTCCCAAGGTGGAGGCAGAGGTTTAAGGCCACTCTCAACCACATGGTGACTTCCAGGCCAGCCTGGTCTACACGAGACCCTTTCTCAAACAAAACAACTTAAGCTGCATACAGATGACTGTCTCTACCCAAAGCACTTGTGTGACTGCCAGATTTTTCTGTGGAACACAATGTTCACTTGAAAGAATGAATGACATAAGCGACAAAGTCCTTCAGACTTTGGTATCTGGCAGACACTTCTGGATCTGAAACAAAATGAAGCCTGTCACTTCAAGTACAAGAGCTGACAGTAGTTGGTGCCAATGAGAAAATTGAGCTTCCAAGAGAAAAATCAAAATTTTGGCAAAACTGTATCCACCACTTGAAGCATGACTGCTTTTCTGGAAATTGTGATGCTGATATAAATGACTTTTATTTTACTTTAGATAAACTTTTAGGATTTATGTATTTGTGAGTATGTGTAGATCTGAGTATACAGTATAATGTGGAGGCCGGAGACAACTTTCATAACTCTCTCTTTCCATTAGGAGGGTTCCAAGGATTGAGCCCATGTCATCAGGCTTGGTAGCAAGTGCCTTTGGCTGATGAGGCTCTCAATGGCCCATTTTTGGTGTCTTCAGACAAGGTCTTGCTATGTAGCACGTTTGGTCAAAAATTTATAGTCCTCTTGCCCTAGCCTCCCAAATGCTGGATTTAATAGGCCTAGTGGTGCCATCATGCCTCCTTTCAAATTATAGTTTTAATTCTGTATAAGAAAACATGACAGTATTTGGAAGAGTAATATAACTCAATCAGCACCTACCACATGAAGTCATGGAGTCAAGAAAACAAACTGGAGCCGGGTGGTGGCGCACGCCTTTAATCCCAGCACTTGGGAGGCAGAGGCAGGCGGATCTTTGTGAGTTCGAGGCCAGCCTGGTCTACAAGAGCTAGTACCAGGATAGGCTCCAAAGCTACAGAGAAACCCTGTCTCGAAAAACAAAAAAAACAAAAAAAAAAAGAATACCAAACTGGTGTGGTGGTTATTCCACACTTGTGAGACTGATGCAATAAAATCTTACAATTTTAGAAAAGTCTGAGCTACCCAGTGAAACCCCAACTCTGAACAACCAAATAACAAAGCCCTACCAACCAAAAGTTGATCCTTCTTTTATACAAAATCAAAGTATAATACCCCAAACTCCTTGTGTTTCAGGCCCTTCTAACCATTTGAGGGCAAATTCTCTTTATATATATTTCCCCAAGACAGGGTTTCTCTGTAGGTCAGAGTCTGGTGGGATCTTAGGTACGGGGCACACACCTTGCAGCAGGTGCACTTTCCCACTAGGGATGGCCTTCCATCCACATGGCCACTCTTTCCCTGGTACGCGCTCCTGCCTTCCTTTCCCATGCTCATCCTTCCAATGCTGCTCTTCTGAACTCAGTAGGGACACTGCAATCTTCACTGCCACTCTCCCCTAACTACAGCCACTTCTACACTCAAGAGCTACAGACCTACAAAAATGGCTTCCTGAGCCCTTCTTCCTAGATGTGTTTGGAACAATTCTGCTCCAAAATGTAACTCTAATCTTATCCTTCACAGCTGTGTGTGGTTCTTAGTAGCTCTTACCAATTTTCTGACCCATGTGGTCACTAAAGTTGGAAACCCACATGATTCCACTTAAATCCTTGTCTAACTTTCTGCATTATTCTGCCAGCAGATTCTCAAGTCTGCCAGATTTAACATCTTTCTAAGCTCTGCATTCCCACGGTACCAACCATAAACTCTTCACTATCTCTGGAGTGCTATTTATTCACTGGCTCCTTATGAGAGGCCAAGAGTTAGACAAGACTGCTTGGTAGGCAGAAAGACGGCAAATTTCCAAGATGGCCAGCTTCTTCCTTAAAAACAACCGCCATGTCTGCTGCTGACGGACTGGCTCAACACGTTCAGGGCCTGATTAGGACATGTCGCATACATTTGAGGACCAACCAACCATCCTGTCTTCAAACTGACCAGAGACTGGGTTCTCTGAGTGTCTGCTTGTGCATGGTTCCGCACACCATAAACGCCTTCCTTTAACTGAGTCTTTTTGTGGTGCTTAAATACCTCTGCTGCTACCTGTTGTGCTTCAGATTTTTCCTGCCTTTTATTTCTTTAACTGGCAGAGAAATGAGCCAATCAAGATCCCTAAGCTTTTTCATCTCTAGACTCTATCACTTGGATCTAGTCTGAAATCCTTTGTCAATCTACCCAGGAGCCCTTCTGTACTTAGACACGCACCTGATGTCATTTTCCTGCTATTTTATCTTTACATGGAAAAATATACTTATGATTTTACTCTTTTCTTTCCATAAGATTTTTTTAAATTGTGTTTTCCAAGCCAAACCTGTTAACTCACACCCACAACTACAACCCAGAACTACTTACAGTGAGTTCAAGGCCAGCCTGGGCTACTTAGATAACCCCGTCTTTAAGAAATAATCAGGGGGCCAGGCATTCATGGCGTACACCTTTTGTGCACCTTTAATCCCAGCACTCGGAAAGCAGAGGCAGGTGGATCTCTTTGAGTTCTAGGCCAGTCTGGTCTACAAGAGCTAGTTCTAGGACAGGCTCCAAAGCTACTGAAAAACATTGTTTCCAAAAAACAAACAAACAAAAAATAGCCAGGGCTACATAAGAGAGACCCTGTCTCAAAACCAAAACACCCCCACCAAAAAAAAGGAAAAAAAAAATCACAGCTAGGCAGTGGTGGCACACCCCTTTAACCCTAGCACTCTGAAGACAGAGGCAGATGGATCTCTGAGTTCAGTGCCAGCCTGGTCTACAGAGAAAGTTCTAAGACAGCCAGGACTACACAGAGAAACCCCATTCTGAAAATGAATGAATGAATGAATGAATGAATGATAAAACAATAAAAAAGAAAAAAGGTCTAGTCACATTTAACTGCTGTTCAGAATAGCCACAAAACAACAATCTGCACAGGAAACTGTGTATTAGGGAAAGACAGGAAGGAACTTATCAGGATTTAGAAGGTAGCTTAATCACTACAGGTTTCCCTATAATCAACAGCTCCAAAGAATTCCTAGTTTGGCATTTAATAAATTTTTTTTAACTTTCTCATATAAATCTTCAACATGTGAAAGATACATCCCTCCCCTTCCTTTTAGGACCCTCTTTGAAAAGAGTTACCTAGAAACTGCAAGTCAGAAAATGGATTCATTTAAACTTATATGTGAGATCTTGGGCCCTAATAACCCCCGCTGCGAAACCACCCGCTGGAGGGTACAGCGCTAATCTGGAAAAAAGCCCCATTAACGTTCCTCTCGCTAGCAGACCGCCCCCAACAAACACAACTCAGCGCTGCTTCTTTTCCGGCCTTGCTTTATCTTTTCTAAAGCTACTTTGTAACTTCACTGTCTTCCCACCTCTTCATTCCCACTGAACATTTGATAACACTTAAAGACTGGCTTAGCGTCCAGTCAGTAAGTAGCCAGTAATGTTCCTGGCAACAAAGGGGATAGTTTTATGCAGAAAACAAACAACCAAACAAACTCAGTATTTATTGCACCAAATGAAAGCATAGATCGGATGGCATCTTCTCAAAGGGTCCTCCAGATCACTGCAGATTGGTCAAATCAACAAGGCGCTGAAATTTAGGAAGAGATTTGGAATAATCAACATGACTCCATAAAGGATGAGTTTCAAATATTTCCAAGATTCAGAACCGTAATGTAAAGACTGGAGGAGGGGTGACGTATTTTTCCAAACAAGTCTCTGTTAAGTGTCCATTTCTACCACAGCACATACCAAGTATGGCAAATACTTGATTAATTCCCCGTTCTGTAAACTCTTCGCTCGTTACCTGTTTGTTGATGTTCGTAAAAACTGTTTGTAAATGATTAAATGAGAAATATGAATGGATAAATGTGTTCAATTACATAGGCTCACAGCTCCTGCTTGGACTCTAGGAAAGTGTCTATGGAAAACTCAGAGTGGGGTCGAGGAAAAGCAGGCCTTGAGAAGAACCTGGGCTCCAACCCAAACCACATTTTAAACCACAGCGCAGCGGGAAAGAGGACACGCTGGAGCCAGGACCGAGTAGGCTGAGGGGCTCGGGCCGCCCGAGAAGCCAACTAAGTTCTCCCCGCGTGGCGGTTGCCGGGGAGGACTCGAGAGCGGGCGGGGAAGGAGGCCGCTGTGCCAGCCTCACCGGAGAATGGCGAAGAGGCGAAGCGGAAGCGGGGCTAGAGGCCCGTGCCAAAGGCCGGGGCAAGCGGGAACGGCTGACCAGGGTCTGGCCCCAGCTCGGCGGCCACACTCACCTAGGGTACCCTGCTTCACCGCGGCTTGGCACCAGCTCCGCGCTGCTTCCTCGCTGCGCCTGCTGGGCGAGCGGGCGACCTCAGGTGTCCCTAGCAACCACGCTCCGCCACGCGCCACGCGCCACGCGCCCCGCCGCCGACGCCGCTGGCCGTCTGCCGCGAACAGCGCCCGCCCCTAGCGGACAGACAGAAGGCCAGGAAGGGGTGGGCGGGGGGCGGGCCCGAGGCTGGCGCGCCGAATCCCAGCGCTTAAGCTGCCTAGAGAATTGGGGGAGGGGTGGGGGAGGTCTTTTTTTTTTTTTAAACGCGCAGCCTTGGTGGCACGCTGGAACTCTGCGTGCAGAATTCTGGGAACTGTAGTCCTACAGTTAATGGCTCCGTTCTGGGAATCCACAATTCAGTTCATTCTACCAACCGCTCTGAACTCTCTTTGATCTTGGCGCGCCCAGACTCTATTAAAGAATTTCCACTAAAATTCCACGAGTTTAAGACAGATAAGAAGAGTTAGCTCAAGCCACTTTGACTCCCTCCAGCTCACATTTCTCTAAATTCAACCACCTAGAGGGACAAGACTAAGCCGGACATAGCTACAACGACCTGCTTTATGGGCTTCGAGTGACAACTTTAAGAACGTGTGAGTCCCTTCATTATCTCCCAGCACAGAACAGATCTGCTGCCTGTTTCAGACGTCCTTGGGACTATTGAATTTTGAGAACTACAGAGACAGTTGGAGGGCAAAAGGATCTTTCTCAGACAGCAAGCTACAGAAATTTAGTGACTAGTCAATGATAAGACTAACCTAATGAAAACAACTTAGATCACAGCAAGGATGCTCAACAAAATATTTAGGCAACAGTCATTGGTGTATGTTAAACTATCAAAGGATTAGTTACCAATCTTAGATCAGCAAGGCAAAGGCAATTGTCCAGTTCGTGTCCTGATGTGATTTGGATTATCCAGCAGTATTTCTGAAATACAGCGTATTTTATAAAATGTTAAATTTTTTAAGATAATTTTAAAAATTGAATCTAAATCTAATCAAGCATTGGCTTTAAATTTTAGTATATAAGTTATAAAGAAAAACTACTAAATACTGCTATAGAGTCATACAAATGCAGAATTTGAACCAATATGCAATATGAATGGACTTTTTTTTTTTTTTTTTTGGTTTTTCGAGACAGGGTTTCTCTGTGGTTTTGGAGCCTGTCCTGGAACTAGCTCTTGTAGACCAGGCTGGTCTCGAACTCACAGAGATCCGCCTGCCTCTGCCTCCTGAGTGCTGGGATTAAAGGCGTGCGCCACCACCACCCGGCTTTTTTTTTTTTTTTTTGATTTTCGAGACAGGGTTTCTCTGTAGCTTTTGGTTCCTGTCCTGAAACTAGCTCTTCTAGACCAGGCTGGCCTCAAACTCACAGAGATCCACCTGCCTCTGCCTCCTGAGTGCTGGGATTAAAGGCCACTGCCCGGCTGAATGGACTTTCTTAAACAAAATGGAAGAGCTGGAAATAGAAGGGGGAAAAAAAACCTCATGGTTAAGAGCACACTGCTTTTCCAGAGTACCTGAGTTACATTCCCAGGACCCATGTAACTCCAACTTCATGAGAGCTGATACCTTCATCTCATGCCTGAGGGCACCTGCAGTCACTTGGCTGTAACCACCTGCCACAGAGAGAGAGAGAGACATAAATATTTTTTTTAGAAAAGGAAAGAAGTGTTTTAGATGATAATATGTAAAAGATCAGGTCAACTAGATGACTCAGCAGATAAAGGTGATTCCCAGCAACCCTGAAGATCTAAGTTCAAGCCTTAGGACTGACATGGTGGAAAGCGAGAACGAACTTCCCAAAATTGTCCTCTGACCTCTACGACTGACACATTTGTAGTAACTTCTTATGAAAGCCACAGGTGACTACACCAAGTATTTCGACATTTTGGTGATTTTTGGAGATATTCTTGTTTTCCGGGAAGCATAGAAGTTCTGAGGGTATAAATGGTATAATACTAGAAGCTTGCTATTGTTTTTTAAAAAAAAAACTACAGGAATGGTAGGGGAGGTGATTCAGTCAATAAAGTGTTGAACAAGTATGAAAACCTAAGTTCAGGCCAGGCAGTGGTGTCGCATGCCTTTAATCCCAGTACTAGGGAGACAGAGGCAGGCGGATCTCTGGGAGTTTGAGGCCAGGCTGGTCTACAGGATTCGTTCCAGGACAGCCAGGGGCTGTTACACAGAGAAACCCTGTCTCAAAAAACCAAAAGAGAGAAAGAGAGAGAAGGAAAGGAAAGGAAAGGAAAGGAAGGGGAGGGGAGGGGAGGGGAGGGGAGGGGAGGGGAGGGGAGAGGAGAGGAGAGGAAAGGAAAGGAAAGGAAAACTAAGTTCAAGCTAGGAGGTGGTGGCACATGACTTTAATCCCAGCACTTGGGAAGCAGAAGCAGGTGAATCTCAGTGAGTCTACAGAGTGAGTTCCAGGACAGTCAAGGCTATACAGAGAGACCCTGTCTTGGAACTGCACCCCCCCCCAAAAAAAAAAGAAAAAATGGGTTCATATCCCTAGCACCCACAAAAAAAGCTGGGCACAGCTGTGCAAGCCTGTAATTCCACTGCTTGGAAGGTAGAGACAGGAGGATCACATCAACTTGCTGGACAGTTTATCTAGCTTTTTGGTGGGCTCCAAGTTCAATGACAAACTATATCTCAAAAATTAAGATTGGGAGTGATTGGAAGCCACTTCACATTAACTCCCTCTGTACATGAAAATGCACATGAATTAAATGTAAGTAACCAAATAAAATGGTCAAGGGTAGAATGCTTACCTAGAGAGTATGTACAAGGTTATGGATTCAGTTCCCCCGACAAAAAACAAGCAACTAGGCATGGTAGAATACACTTTTAATCCCAGCACTCCAGAATCAAAGGTAGGTAGTCTCTGCCAGTTGAAGGCCAGCCTGGTAGAAATAGAGAATTCTAGGCTGTCAGGGACCAGCCTCGACAAAAATACTTCTCGCCAGGGTAAGGCCGTGGGAATTTAGAAATATAGTAATGAATATGAAGACGCGAATGAAAACAATAAAACCGAGAAACATATAGGATAGTGTTGGGAGGGAATTTCCATGACTACTGAAAATACACCGCATTTAATTTCCAACTGCTTAAAATACCCCTTACCCCAAAAGGTAGGAGTAAGACAAAGACTGCATTAACATTGTAATGGAAAAATTTAAAATGCTGCAGGATCCCCTGCGGCAGCAGGCAGCAGAAATGCTGTAGGTCCCCAAAAGGGGGTAGTGGGCCATGGGATGGCAGGCAGCAGGCCCTGAGACCAGCCACTCCCAGGCAGAGATGGCTGCTGAGTGGTGGCTAGTCCCAGGCAGGGAGACACATGGTGGGTGGACAAGAGACAGAGACATGGATAGACATGCCATGCAGAGTGAGGTTGGATATTTATTCAGGGGGTTATAAAGGGGGAAGGGAGAAAGAGAGAGAAGAGAGAGAGAGAGAGAGAGAGAGAGAGAGAGAAGGAAGGGGAGAAGTGGGGAGAGAGATAGAAGCTGCCTCTCCAAGAGGAAGACGGAAAAGAGAGAGAGCTCAGGCCAGAAGCTGAAGATCAGCCTGCCTCAGTGAATGGGGGAGGGAGTAGGCGTGGCTTGTCTCTTAAAGAGACAGATCATTACATTTCCATCTCTTTTTTATAATAAAAAAAGCGGGGGTTAGGCACCACAGGTCAAAGGAATTGGGGCTGTGGATTCTCAAGACTGCTTCCTGCTTATTTGTGGGTGTCGTTTTTGGGGGAAACCTGAGAAGGCTTGGTGCTGATAACATCCTGGCATAGCTGGTCTCTTTGCTCATGTCTGGTGTTTGTGGCATGGAAATGTCTGGTGTCTCTTACACCTGGTTAAGGTATTGGCAGAACAGAGGACAAAGTTAAGTTTAAGAAAAAAAATGTTTTGGACCAGGGAAACAAGGAGGGTGTATCTGACCTGTTTAAGGAGGATCCTTCAATTCAGCTCTCTGGAATGCACAAGAATTCTTTGGGTTTGTGAAAACAGAAGTTTTAGACATATGTCAGAATGACTGGAACAATTTTTCCATTACATTGGTGCCGAGACTAAAGGGGCTCTCTTGCCACTGTTCGAAGGGTCGGGATCCAAAACCAGGTATTTTCTCCACAACAACCACATGTTCCATATGCCTTCGATTGGTGAGTTTCCCCCATTCTACTATGGCCACCTCCCTTAGCTAAGATTGTGTTTGGACTGACCTGGGGTCAATCCGCCCATGCTAGCACTGCACAGTCTGTGCAGTGCATTCGACTGGGGGCCCAGGGTCCCTCAGATCCTTCTTTCTCTTTTTTTCCATTTCTTTTCTTTCCTTTTTCCCCTTGCCGTACAAGGCCGCTCAGAGCGGCCTCTGACCTCTCTGGCTTCTGAGTCACCCTGACCAGATCCAGCCAGGCTGTAGCACCCCACCTGGGGTCAGGAAATGCCCAGCCATGGGTCCTTGTGGTGTTTGCGCCGATTTGCACCCCGCCTATATGGATGGTTTGTGGATTTTCAAAATTTTAGCTGTGGATAGCGAGCCATCCATGTCTGTCCCCCAGCTTTTTTCAATTCCAGCTGTGGCGAGGTGCAACCTTTTTCTTTCTTTTTTTTTTTTAAGATTTATTTATTATGTATACAACTTTCTGCCTCCATGTATACCCACACACCAAAGGAGGGCACCAGATTTCATTACAGATGGTTTGGAGCCACCATGTGGTTGCTGGGAATTGAATTCGGGACCTCTGGAAGAGCAGACAGTGCTCTTAACCACTGAGCCATCTCTCCAGCCCCTGGTGCAGCCTTTTTCAATCCCAGCCTTTTGCTCCCTGTTGCAGCTTGTGGCATGGTGGCATGTGGTATGGAGACTCAATGACAGGGCAGATCATGCCTCTTGGTCTCTCTTATTACTAAGCTTAAAATCCCTGCAGCCCAAAATTATGGCTTTTCCATCTCTTATTGAGCTTAAAACCCCTACAGCTGAAATTTTGTGACTGCTGCCAATTTGACTGAGGTCAAGTGACCTCACCACCATCTTAACTGAGTTGCTTTTCTTTCTTTAAATATTTATTTATTATGTATACAATATTCTGTCTGTGTGTATGTCTGCAGGCCACAAGAGGGCACCAGACCTCATTACAGATGGTTGTAAGCCACCATGTGGTTGCCGGGAATTGAACTCAGGACCTTTGGAAGAGCAGGCAATGCTCTTAACCACTGAGCAATCTCTCCAGCCCAACTGAGTTGCTTTTCTATACAACATGTTACTGATGCCATTTTGACTGGGGTCAGGTGACTTTGCCGCCATCTTGGCTGAGAGCCAGGTCAGGTGACCAAGTTCCACCATCTTAGTGAGGTATTCCCTGCCTGGTTCCCCAGTGTTAACTCTGTAGCATGGGTGACCTTACTGCCATCGTAACTGAGAGTCAGGTCAGATGACCAAGCTCTCCCATCTTTACTGAAGTATACCCTGCCTTGTCCCCCGGTTTACTTATGGGTTTTCTTTTTTCCCTAAATTCCTCTTGTTGACTCTGTTGTATGTGTTTTGAGCAGTGCCATGCCTTTGGTAGGGCCCACCAAGAGCATCCACTTTGCCCAATTCCTGTTCACTCTCTCTGTGTGTGATCATACATGTAACTTAAATGCACCTATGCTTAATGTTATAATTGTTCATTACATCTCATTTCAGACTACAAAAGCAATAAGTCTCATGTTTTAAACTGGTTTGTACTTTTAAGTCTCTTACAAAAATACTTTATATTTAATCCAACCCTCATTTAAAGTATATTAAGCTGTTCTGTACTATTGTCAGTTCTGCCATTAACCTTATATTGCAAGCAGTTTTTTCTTCTTTCTGTCTTTTTTTTTTATTTTTTTTATTAGATAGTATTTCTTTTTTCTTTTTCTTTCTTTTTTTTTTTTTTTTTTTTTTTTTTTTTGGTTTTTCGAGACAGGGTTTCTCTGTGGCTTTGGAGCCTGTCCTGGAACTAGCTCTGTAGACCCAGGCTGGTCTCGAACTCACAGAGATCCGCCTGCCTCTGCCTCCCGAGTGCTGGGATTAAAGGCGTGCGCCACCATCGCCCGGCTTCTTTCTGTCTTTTTACGAGTGTAAATCTTACCTGTTAAAAGCCAGTACAGTCAAGCACAGATCCAGCTCTCCAGGCAGATTCTATATGATAGTTATAGCTAATAAACAGCCCTCAACGGCTCAGATATCTGGGGAATATGGCATTTAAATATTTAATTATTAAATAACTTTTCATAACAAAAAGAGACTGGTTGGGGCTGGAGAGATGGCTTAGAGGTTAAGAGCACTCGCTGCTCTTCCAAAGGTCCTGAGTTCAATTCCCAGCAACCACATGGTGACTCACAACCATCTATAATCAGATCTGGTAACTTCTTCTGGCCTGCAGGGATACATGCAGGCAGAACACTGTATACATAATAAATAAATAAATAAATAAATATTTTTTTTAAAAAAAAAGAGAGACTGGTTGGCTCCAAGCAGCCGCACTCTATTTCCTCCAAAGAAGACAGAAGACAAATAGGCACAGAACAACGTCCATCTTCAGTTTCCTTCAATTGCCAAGGGCTGAGCACTGGGCAAAACTGTCTTTCATCTAAACTAAAGATCTCCAGATGTGGACAGAATTGCTGGTATCAACAGCCTAGATGCTCAGGTCAAGGTAGGCTTGTCTTCCTACAGATTTCTTAGCCCACAGGATCTTCTGGAGCCTGGCAGGCCCTGCGCTAAACAGCAAAAGACAAATGCAACCTTCAGCGACCCTCGAGGACCCTGAAGAGTAGCTCTGGGTGCCAACCAAGTAAGTTCTCTGTCATTTTTTAATCAGTAACTCAAGTAAAATTTGTCCTTTTCAAAGATCTCTGATGCAGTTTGACAGCTGAGAGATTTTGTCAGTTTAAAGGGACAAACTCACCAAATTTCAGTAAAATACAAATACAAGATCTGTAAGTTATAAAGGTGTGAGGACAAATAGAAGTTATCAAATTTCTCTCACATACTGCCTTCCATAGTCTTAAAAATACTTTTCATTGTACAAAAATATGTCACAGGCCAGACGGTGGTGGCGCACACCTTTAATCCCAGCACTCGGGAGGCAGAGGTAGGCGGATCTCTGTGAGTTCGAGACCAGCCTGGTCTACAAGAGCTAGTTCCAGGACAGGCTCCAAAACCACAGAGAAACCCTGTCTCGAAAAACCAAAAAAAAAAAAAATATGTCACAGTCATTATACAATGTATGTGTCTAAAACTTCTGTTTTCACAAAACCAAAAAATTCTTGTGAGTTCCAGGGAGCCAAATTGAAGGATCCACCTTAAACAGGTCAGATACACTTCTCCTTGTTTCCATGGTCCTAAATTTTTTTTTCTTAATTTAACTTTGTTCTTTGTTCTGCCAATACCTTAATGCCTGATGTAAGAGACCCCAGACATTTCCATGTCACAAACACCGGATAGGAGCAAAGAGACCAGCTATGCCAGAATGTGATCAGCACCGAGCCTTCTCAGGTTGCCCCCAAAAACGATACCCACAAATAAGCAGGAAGAAGTCTTAAGAATCCACAGCCCCAATTCCTTTGACCTGTGGAGCCTAACCTCCCCCTTTTTATTATAAAAAAGAGATGGGAATGCAATGATCTGTCTCTTTAAGAGACAAGCCATGCCTACTCCCTCCCCCATCCGCTGAGGCAGGCTGATCTTCAGCTTCTGGCCTGAGCTCTCTCTCTTTTCCGTCTTCCTCTTGGAGAGGCAGCTTCTGCCTCTCTCCCCAATTCTCCCCTTCCCCTGCTTCTGTCTCTCTTTTCTCTCTCCTCTCTCTCTCTCTCTCTCTCCTCTTCTCCTCTTCTCCTTTCCCCCTCCATAACCCCATGAATAAATATCCAACCTCACTCTTCATGGTGTGCCTATCCATGTATCTGTCTCTCTCACCTGCCTCCCGCCATCACATGGAGACCTGCCACGTGGTCTCGTGTGCCATCCCTGCTTGGGACTGGCTGTTTTCCACAGCAAGCTGCTGGGAGCTTGCAGCAAATTCATTTCAAACATGATACAAGGAAATGAACATACCAATTGAAAGTCACAGGCTATGTCCATAGTTAAACATTCTGTTGCAGCTGAACGGTGGTGGCACACACCTTTAATTCTAGCACTCGGGAGACAGAGGCAGGCGGATCACTGAGAGTTCGAGGCCAGCCTGATCTACGAGAGCTAGTTCCAGGACAGGCTCCAAAACTACAGAGAAACCCTGTCTTGAAAAACCAAAAAAATAAAAAATAAAAATCTGTTGCTAGAACTTAACAAGTTACCAAGTCACATTCATGCCAGCAACCAAAACACTCCCTGGGTAGAATCCCAAGTTATCTCCATTAACGGAATTGGAACTTAGTTGGATCCTTGGACTTTTGCTTGAGGTAGGAACAGATCTGCTTCTCTATTCCTGGGACAAAGGGTCTGACAATTACTCACACCTGTTAGACAATAACCTTCAGAGAGCAGAACTCTTGGATCATCATCTAGGTGGGGCCTTTGTTTGAGGTAGAAGCACAATAACCTTGTAAATTCCTACTCTCTGACCTTTGGTCATAATTTTGGGCCTCCACACCAGGCCAGCCAGCCAGAACTACATAGTGAGACTCGGCCTCAATAAGTAAGTTAATAGATAACTAACCAAAGCAACAACAGTAAGAAACCCCAATACCATGCTGGAGGGATGGCTCAGCCATTAAAGGCTAGGTTCACAACCAAAAATATAAGAGTTCAGTTTCCAGCACCTACAGCTGTCTCTCCAGTCACCAAATAATTAAATTTTTAGAAAGAAAAAGGAAAAAAGAGAAACCCCAAGACCTACAGAAAACACACCTTAGTAGTAAGGAATACAATTATCATCTGTAGTGGTTTGCTCTGTCCCTTTAAGAGACAAGCCATGCCCACTCCCTTCCTTGTGTGCCAAGGCAAGTTGATCTTCAGCTTCTAGCCTGAGTCCCTTCCTTTTCCATCTCTGGAAGAGGCAACTTCTGTCTCTCTTTTCTCCTCACTTCTCCTCTTTCCCCCCATTTTTCTCTCTCTTTCTCTCTGCTCTTCCCCATTCTCTCCTTCCCTTCCATAACCCACTAAATAAATATCCAACTTCACTCTGCATGGTGTGCCTATCCATGTCTCTGTCTCTCACCTACTGCGTGGCTCCCTGTGTGGGACCTGTCTATCTGTCTCAGCCTTTCACCCACCATGCAGCTCCCTTCCTGGGACTCGCTGCCCCTCGTGGCCCACAAGCCATTCAGGGGCTCCCTGCCTGGGACATGGCTACCTTTGTGGCCTGCCGTGGTCTCAGGACCTGTTGCCTGCTGCCCCTCCGGGAACCTGCAGCATTTTCTTTTACCATTACATCATCTAGGTATTTTCTTATCCTCTCTCTCTCTCTCTCTCTCTCTCTCTCTCTCTCTCTTCTGTTTGGTTTGGTTTGGTTTTTGAAACTGGGTTTGTTTGTTTTTTTGTATAGCCTTGACTTTCCTGGAACTCACTCTGTTGACCCAGCTTGCCTTAAACTTAGAGATCATCTGCCTCTGCCTCCCAAGTGCCACCATCATCCAACCCAGTCAGGGTTTAGTTTCTAATACTTTTTTCCATGAAAGGGAACCAAGCATCTTTGGAAAAGAGATTGTTCTCGGCTCCAGCAGAAAATATATGAGCCTGGAATATCTTATCATCGGCGAAGGAAGCCTTGCACAGCACATAGTCACATGCACACATAACCTCCCACAATGGTAGGAAAGAAGTGTGTCACTGAATTAATTGAAAGAGCTCCCAACAGACAAGGCTAAAACAAATTAAAAACAAAGTAAAGAAATTCTACTTCCTAACCCAAATAGACATGTGTCCTTGGAATCATTTGGCACCTTGACAGAAAGGACAAAGCTGAAGAGAAGAAATCTTAAGGATGTAGACACTCTATCTTGAAGGAGGGAGGAGTACTCCTCTCCTTAGTTATGGGTTATGCCTGTGTGGGGCAAAGAGATACTTTACAATGGAGAAATCCTACAAACAGAATACGATGTGGAGCTGTATGCCTATTACCTCAGCACACGGCATACTGAGGTGGAAGGATTATTTAAGGCCTGCCTGGACTTCATGGTGAGTTCTATACTAGCCAGAGCCACATATGAGACCATGTTGCAAGAGGGCCACTTCTGTGTTCCCAGCCACCCTCTGCTTGTTCGTTCCCGGCTGCCCAAACTCCTGAAATAACCACACAGAAACTGTATTAATTAAATCACTGCTTGACCTATTAGCTCTAATTTCTTATTGGCTAGCTTTTACATCTTAATTTAACACATTTCCTTTATTTTATATTTTATCATGAGGCTCATGGCCTGCTAGCAAGATTCTGGTGTATCTGTCTCCAGCAGTGGATCCATGGCTTCTCCCTGACTCCACCTCCTTTCTTCCAGCATTCAGTTTAGTTTTCTTCACCTAGCTCTATTCTTTTGCCCTATCACAGGCCTAAAACAGTTTCTTTATTAACCAGAAGTATTCACAGTATACAGAGAGGGGGAATCCCATATCAAGACCATGTCTTAAAATTAAATCATGCCAAACACTTTAGCTGGTTGGCCAAGGTCAGCATCAAGACATGAATCATGTTCATAGAGTTACTTTGGATATGTGGGCATTTTGTGCTTGCTGTCATATGTGACACTGGCTTCTGCTTTGTATATGTGTGTGTTTATACAGAAGTGAAAGGAAGCATCAGTGATGAAATTAGAAAGGGGATGTGATGGATCTTGGTTATCAACTTAACTGGAATCAACTGAAGTCCTTGTGCAGTCCTGTGAGGGACTTCCTTGACCACAAGTCTTCAATCATGAAGACCCCCTGGATGGGGGCAAGCCAGATCAAGGCCATGGAAGAAGGAAGCTTTTGCCTTTTCCCTGTTCATCTTCACTCTTGCTGGAGAGTTTGTGTGTCCTGTCATTAACAGCACTCTTTCACTGATATTGAAGCCTGCTTCTTTGGGCTTCCCGTGTAGACTGAAAACCAACAGCTCGCCAGGAATATTCTAGACCTTCAACGCCAGATGGGGTTGCTGAGAAATTCAACCTCATGACTTGAGCAACTATAGGATTTCAGGTTCTCTAGTGTGAGGCAGCCATTATTAAGCTACCCAGGCCATATAGTGTAAGCCAATGTAATAAATCCCCCTGGGGCCTTGTTTTTCTTTTTTCCGAGACAGGGTTTCTCTGTAGCTTTGGAGCCTGTCCTGGAACTCCTTCTGTAGACCAGGCTGGCCTCGAACTCACAGAGATCTGCCTGCCTCTGCCTCCTGAGTGCTGGGATTAAAGGCGTGTGCCACCACTGCCTGGCTAAAATCTTTAAAAAAATACCTTTATTTTTTTAAAATGTAATTAAGTAGAAAGATTTTTTTTTAAGATTTATTTATTTATTATGTATACAACATTCCTTCCATGTATGCTTGCATGCCAGAAGAGGGCACCAGATCTCATTACAAATGGTTGTGAGTCACCGTGTGGTTGCTGGAAATTGAACTCAGGACCTCTGGAAGAGCAGTCACTGCTCTTAACCTCTGAACCATCTCTCTAGCCCCCAAAATACCTTTATTTAAAAAAAAAAGCCAGATGTAGTGGAACATGCCTTTAATCCCAGCACTTGAAAGGCAGAGGCAGGAGGATCTCTATGAGTTCCAGGCCAGCCTGGTCTACAAAGTGAGTTCCAAGGCTGTTACAAAGAGAAACCCCGTCCCAAAAAACAAGCAACAAAAAGTCTAATAGTATGCCAATGCTGCATAATACTTCGTTAAGTATTAACAAGATATAATATGTAAAATGCAATATCCTGAATAATAGAGGAAATGGGGGACATTATAAATCCACCCAATCTTTCTACAAATTGAAATCTATTCTAAAAATAAAGTATCCATTTTTTAAAAAAATCCACCAACAAAGTCTGACTATATATTAACCGAGTGATCAGTAGTAACTTCATCAATAATGGCAAAAATCGAGCGGTTGGAGCCGACCCAGGATTTTTAGTGCTTTCAGTCTCACTCCGTTAAGTTTCTTTTTGCTGTGGGTGTTGGTTCATGCAGATACCCACAGCTTGTCAACGTGCTGAGAATAAGGGACTTCTGAGCACAAAGCCGTGGATGAGGTATCTGTAGCAATTCCATCCCTGTCCCAGCTGCAGGGAACTTTGCAGAAGTTAGGGTAGGAAGGATGTACGAGCTGTGCCAAGTGGTGTGTGACTTTAATACCAGGCCCCAGGAGGCAGATGCAGGAACAAATAGATCTCTATAGGTCTGAAGCCAGCCTGGTCTACAATATGGAGTTCCAGGCTTGTCAGGGGTACCTAGTGAGACTGTCTCAGAGTGAGTCGGGGTGGGAGAAACAAGAAAAAGGAGAGAGAGAGAAAACGGGAGAAAGGAGAGCCTGAGGATCGGCAGAAGAGCTGGGAATGACATGTGAACTCACATCAGATGCCCTTACCTGCACATCATCAAGTCAGTCAGAATTCCAGCATGATTGCTGATGGTCTGCTGAGGCCCCACCTGAGGAGCTCTAGGCAGCTGCTGGCTGCTGAGGGAGAGTCACTTTCTTTGGGGGTGTGGTCTCTGATGTTGCCGGTGGTCCAGAGGTTGAGGCTGGAGAAGTCGCATGCTGGAACTAAAGCAGGGAGTGTATATAGGTTGTAGGTTAGAGGTGATTATGTGTCTGCTGCAAGTTGGGTTTATGCCCAAGCGTGGTCAAAAGCTGGCCGCTTTAGGCAGGGACTTGGAATGCCGGCAATTTCAGGGGAGGAGCTCCTGAGGCCCCAAGAATGCCGAACTGGGTTTTTTGAGTTTTGGTTTGTTTTTTTTTCCCCCAGGAAAATAATTTATTTAATAAAAGTCTCATTACAAGAGGAATGCTAAAGGCTCTTCACAGGTTGTTTACAGAATGAATGGGTGGGGCTGGAGCCACCCCCCAGCATAATGGAATCCAGGGACAGAGCCCTGTTCACACCCTTGCACCCGTTTCCAGCCACCTGTCCTCTGAGGGTGAGTGGGAGGGGCTGACTCAGATGCCGGGCAGCTTCACGTGGGGGATCAGAGTGCCCCAGAAGATCCAGGGATGAGGAGGAGCCCCATCCCTCAGGAGGTGTCTGGCCAGGGCTCAGAATCAGGAAATACACTGCCTGACCCTGTGACTCGGGGACAGAAAACTGGCATGCCCACCCCCAGTGGAACAAGCCTGGGCATAGAGGCCAAGTCCACATGTGGGATCAGGTGTGCGTTCTGGAAGGGGTGCCCAAGTTGAAAAGCACACACACACACACACACACACACACACACACCCTGCAGGGCCCTGCAACATTCAGGTGTGCGTTCTGGAAGGGGTGCCCAAGTTGAAAAGCACACACACACACACACACACACACACACACACACACACACCCTGCAGGGCCCTGCAACATTAAGCTGGCCAAGAACGGGAGGAAGAGGTTTGAGCTCATTGGAGGCAGGAGTGGAAAGCCCAACCCAACAGCCCTGGCTCAGTCCATACCTGGCAGATATTACCTGGGTTGCTGCTACCAAACTGTCCACTTGGAGTCCTGCCCCAGGCTCCCACTCACCAAGTGCTCCCACTAGGGCCCAGGCAGGCAGTTTCTGAGGAAGGGAAAAGGAGGGCTTACAGACCACAATCAACTTCTCTCTACTTGATTCTGAAACTTCTGAAGTCCAGAAACGTGTGAGACCCCGAGGGGCCTCATGGAACTTCCAGGATAAAAGGGACATTGAAGCCCAGAGAAGGCAGTTATGTGCCCAAAGTCACACAGCACAGCTAGAACTTGGTTCCTGGTCTTGATTCCCACGGTGCAGATGGACAGAGGCCCCTTCTGTGCATGGGCTAACAGTGACCAGCAAGATCATGCCCACAGGGATGGGCATCTTTGGCAGGAAGAGCTCAGAGCCACTGTCTGAGGCAGCATTTATGTAGGTGCCAGGGGCACGTTGGTCTCAAGTCTCAGAGGCCCACCTCAGGAGCCACAGCAGATAAGCAAGTTCACAGATGCTTGCTGGGTCTGTGACCATGAAACCTGCTTCCCCTCAAAAGCCCCAACTTTCAAAGCCCAGGCGTGCCCCAGAACTGTTTTTTGGTTTTTGGGTTTTTTTTTTTTTAAGTTTTTCGAGACAGGGTTTCTCTGTAGCTTTGGAGCCTGTCCTGGCACTAGCTCTTGTAGACCAGGCTGGCCTAGAACTCACAGAGATCCGCCTGCCTCTGCCTCCTGAGTGCTGGGATTAAAGGCGTGCGCCACCACTGCCTGGCGGGGTTTTGGGGTTTTTGTTTGTTTGTTTTTTCCCTTTGCTTGGAGATTCTCTGAGTGGGCATGGTTTGGAGAGAGAGAGAGAGAGAGAGAGGAGATCATGCAGGGTCAAGCTGGAGGCTCCAACCGAACATAAATACTATTTTTAAAGTGGCAAAAGTGACCTGACACAGTGTACTAGGAAAACACATTACCTACATAGTGTCCCTGCCAAAACTGACTAAGAGAAAACAAGGTAGCCCAAACTTGACCTGTTCTCTTTGAAAGCATCAATCAATGTCATAATAGCCATAATAGCCAAGGTTATGGGATGGCTTTAGGGGCTGAATAGATATGACTGCAAAGGTAACATATGATGGCTGTGGACTAAGGCAATATTTAATTATGACACATAGATTACAATATTTAGAGATGTTAACTTCCTGAATTAAGTATACCATAGTTACATACAGAATATCCTTGCTCTTAAAAATTTGTACATTATCTTGTGTGTGGGGGGATGTTGAGATGGGTTTTTGTGTAACCTAGGCTGTTTCCCCTGGTTCAGTCTCATATTCTGAGATTACAGTGGCTGCTATGCCTAGTGTGATGGTTATTCTTGGTTGTCAGTTTGACTAAATCTGGAATGTTACAGTCATGACCCAGAAATGAAGGGCATGCTTGTGATTTGGATCTTGAGGCAGGAAGGCAAACCTCCAATATGGGCCGCAGCTGCTGGAAGTCTGTATAAGAACAAGAGAAGAAGGAGGGTGCATTCATTCCTGCTGGAAGTCTGTATAAGAACAAGAGAAGAAGAAGGGTGCATTCATTCCTTCTTCACCTGCTTGCTCTCACTTCTCAGCACACCCGTTCCTTCACTGGCATTGAAGTCTCTCCTTCCTTGGGATCCCAGCCTATACTGAGCAACGACTGGATTCTTGGACTTTCCATTCACAGCTAACCATTGCTGGACTCAGCCTGTAAGTCATTCCAATAAAGTGTGTGTGTGTGTGTGTGTGTGTGTGTGTGTGTGTGTAGAGAGAGAGAGAGAGAGAGAGATTCATTTTATAAGTTCCGTCACTCTAGAGAACCCTGATTAAAACATGTAGCTTGCACAGTAAACTATCTAAAGATAAAGGCTCTTGATATTCACACCTCCCATATAGTTCAGAAAACTATAAAACCAAATGTGAAAAACTATTATTATTATTAATTATTATTAGTGTGGGGGTGTACAAGTGCACACCCATCACAGCACCCCTAGAGAAGGTTAGAGGACAACTCTCAGGAGTCAGTTCTCTCCTGCCACCTTGTGGGATTCCTGGATTGAACCCAGGTGATCAGACCTATGTGAAGTACCTCTATCTGCTACCTGCCCCTGTGACAAAATATTGTGTTGGGGAATATTATTTTAAGGTGTGTTACTTTTGTTTATGCTGCATTTGTTTAACTCTGTGAAGCTGTGATGCTTTGCCTGCCTAAAACACCTGATGGTCTAATAAAGAACTGAACAGCGATTAGCAAGGCAGGAGCAAGGGTAGGTAGGGCTGGCAGGCAGAGAGAATAAATTGGACAAATGAGGAAGAGGAGGAGCAAGAGAACAAGGAGAGGGTAATGTCAGGGGTCAACCTCCCAGCCAGCCACAGAATAAGAGTGAAAGTAAGATTACAGAAGTAAGAAAAGGAAAAAGCCCAGAAACAAAAGGTAGACAGGTTGATTTAAGTTAGAAAAACTAGCTAGAAACAAGTCAAGGTCAGGAATTCATAAGTAAAAATAAGCCTCCATGTGTGATTTATTTGGGAGCTGGGTAGTGGGCCCTCCAAAAAGCCAAAAGAGTAAACCAGCACAAACATTTTGGTACCCAACATGGGGCTGAATTTCCATGTAGGACTTAAGAAAGCTGGGGGGAGTGCCGGGTGGTGGTGGTGCATGCCTTTAATCCCAGCACTCGGGAGGCAGAGGCAGACAGATCTCTGTGAGTTCGAGGCCAGTCTGGTCTACAAGAGCTAGTTCCAGGACAGGTTCTAAAGCTACAGAGAAACCCTGTCTCAAAAAAAAAAAAAAAAAAAAAAAAAAAAAAGGACACGGTGTTGCTGTTCAACCTGCAGTGCTAACTAGAAACTAGAAATGGCAAGCTAAGTAAGAGCCACCTGTGGCAACTCAAGTGCCTGCTTCCACAGCTAGGAAGTTTAGTGCAGGTCTCAGTCACGTGCCTCTGACCAGTTCTCAAGCTTTGGGCTTGGCTTCGAACCAACAGGCGAGTAGACAGAGCCAGCCTGTAGAGGAGGATCTAGGTGTGCCTTAACAGTCAAAAGTTTGCTTGTGTGATCAAAAAAGGCTAAAAGATATTCAGTAAAAGAGGTGCAGATGGAAAAAACCTCTAAGCAGGTTCCAGTGTGTTTTACAATGTGCGTAGGGTTAAGAAAGAAAGCAAATGGGTATAGGCAGTCATAGAAAGAAATAGATTAAAAATAATAAAGTCTTTAAAGAAACTAAAACTAACGTAAAAGAAAAAAGACACATAAGGATGGGAAACACACAGAGTCTGGATCCTGTATAGTATTGTGTTGGTTTTGAATTTTTTTAATTGCTGAAAAGAAAATGAAAGTTGCTAAGAGACCTGGAATTGAAAGAGGCCTGGGGAAATAAAAGTCTAGATATTTTAGGAATGGTTTAACTTTTAAAAAGTCAAAAATTGTGTGATCCGAGAGAAGCTAAATAAGAAGGTGAACCCAAAGAAAAACATATAGTTATCCTCCTGGATATTGGAAGTAGACAAGATTGCCGGGCAAAAACTGGGAACTTGGGGGTGGGGTGGGATGGGGGTAAGGGGAAATGGGGAGAGAAAAGTGAGAAGGGGAGGATGGGGGGATCTTGGGGGAATGGGACGGTTGGGATAAAGGAAGGGTGGGAGCGGGGAAGTAAATATACTAATTAAGGGAGCCATTTTAGGGTTGGCAAGAGACTTGACTCTAGAGGGGCTCCCAGGTGTCCAGGGAGATGTCCCCAGTTAGTTCCTTGGGCAGCTGAGGAGAGGGAACCTTAAGCCCTATCCTATAACCATACTGATGAATATCTTGCATATCACCATAGAACCTTCATCTGGCGATGGATGGAGATAGGGATAGAGACCCACATTGGAGCATTGAACTGAGCTTCCAAGGTCCAAATGAGGAGCAGAAGGAGGGAGAACATGAGCAAGGAAGTCAGGACCGCGAGGGGTGCACCCACCCACTGACACAGTGGTGCTGATCTATTGGGAGCTCACCAAGGCCAGCTGGACTGGGTCTGAAAAAGCATGGAATAAAACCGGACTCTCTGAACATGGCAGACAATGAGGGCTGATGAGAAGCCAAGGACTATAGCACTGGGTTTTGATCCTACTGCATGTACTGGCTTTGTGGGAGCCTAGCCTGTTTGGATGCTCACCTTCCTAGACCTGGATGGAGGGGGAGGACCTTGGACTTCCCACAGGGCAGGGAACCCTGACTGCTCTTAGGACTGGAGAGGGAGGGGGAAAAGAGTGAGGGGAGGGGGAGATGAGTGGAGGGAGGGGGAGGGAAATGGGAGGCGGAAATTTTTTCAATAATAAAAAAAAAGTCAAAAATTGTATTTGTCAAATGGAAATCAAAAATGCTTTTGGAGAAGAGGTTTGATTTTGTTTTCATAGTAAACAAGAGGCTGTGGATTTGTTCCAGGCTGATTTGGATCTGGTTTGATCAGGGGAGACCTCCTGAAGTGTGACAGGTTTTATCTATCAATAAAGGTTATAGCTGGTCTTCCCAGGACACGGCCATTATCTCAAAATTTCTCTCTGAGACCTTAAAAATACTTCAACATTCAGCAGAAAGCAGTCTAGAAGATACAATATCCACATTCACAAGAGAAAAGGGGTGTGGGTGGTCTTTGGTTATTTGTGGGTTATGGATGTTTGTTATAATTTAGAGGAATTTAGGAATAGAGGATAAAAAAACAACTACTAATCTCAGATATTTTGCATTGGCATGGATTTTGGTATATGGGTGCAAATTCAAAGTTAATTTAGTTATACTATATGTATGCTTTTACTCTTATTTAAAGGACTTATGTGCATTGATACAAATTTAAGGTAATTTTTTTTAAAGATTTATTTATTATGTATACAGCGTTTTCCCTACATATATGCTGCAGACCAGAAGAGGGCACCAGATCTCATTACAGATGGTTGTGAGCCACCATGTAGTTGCTGGGACTTGAACTCAGGACCTCTGGAAGAGCAGTCAGTGCTCTTAACCTCTGAGCCGTCTCTCCAGCCCCGGTAATTTTTGTTATAACACACTATATATGTTTCTACTCTTGTTTAAAGAATCTTGTATATTAATACCAATGTAAGGTTATTTTTGTTACAATATATTGTATATATGCTTTTATTCTTGTTTAAGGTATTGTACCTGCCGGGCGATGGTGGCGCACGCCTTTAATCCCAGCACTAGGGAGGCAGAGGCAGGCGGATCTCTGTGAGTTAGAGACCAGCCTGGTCTACAGAGCTGGTTCCAGGACAGGCTCCAAAGCCACAGGGAAACCCTGTCTCGAAAAACCAAAAAAAATAAATAAATAAGGTATTGTACCTATGTAGTTCATTTAAAAATGGAAGGCAAAAGTCTAGTTTTTGAAAGCTATTATTATGAACTATTTAGGAGAATCAAGAAACACAGGTCAAGCCGGGCGGTGGTGGCGCACGCCTTTAATCCCAGCACTCGGGAGGCAGAGGCAGGCGGATCTCTGTGAGTTCGAGACCAGCCTGGTCTACAAGAGCTAGTTCCAGGACAGGCTCCAAAACCACAGAGAAACCCTGTCTCGAAAAACCAAAAAAAAAAAAAAAAAAAAGAAACACAGGTCAATAGTAAGTCATCTATAACAATCAAATTTGTAGATATGGTAGGTATGTTTTCCAGATCATATAGAGATGTATTTTAGATAGATAAGTGGCCTTCAAATACTTCAAAAACCTATAGAATATGGCATTTCAAATGTTTTGTGAAATTTAAAACTTTTCATAACAATGAGACAAATCTGCTCCTAGCAGTACCAATTTACTTCAGGGAAGATATGGGCATTGAAGAAACTCCTTATAGAGTTTGTTTTCATTGTAGCAAGGTTACCCACTGAGAAAAAAAAAAACTGCTCTTGCCTTTGACTGCCTGTGTGCTGTGCTCGCTGGACATGCAGGACCCACAGGAAAGTGACTGCTGCAAACTTCTTCAAAACAAGGCAGGATGATCACTGGGGGCTCCTGCTTCACAGAAGAAACTGTCAGACATTCTGCAGGACACAAAGGAAAGCAACCGACAAATTGCCAATATAGGTGGGACAGTCTTTCAAATTTCCTGCTTCATTGAAAAGTCTGCCAGACACTATGGGCCTATAGGCTGAAGATGGATGCCCAAACATTGCAAAGGAACTTTGGGTGACTGTCCAGGCAATCAGATGTCTCTGTCAGCCGGGCGGTGGCGGCGCATGCCTTTAATCCCAGCACTCGGGAGGCAGAGGCAGGCGGATCTCTGTGAGTTCGAGGCCAGCCTGGTCTACAAGAGCTAGTTCCAGGACAGGAACCAAAAGCTACGGAGAAACCCTGTCTCGAAAATCAAAAAAAAAAAAAAAAAGTCTCTGTCATTTCTAGAGTTTTTGGAAGTCATTTACAATGCACATTTTGTGTACTTAATATTATATCCTCTGGTGCCTTTGAAGGAGTTAAAGACTAGACAGTTACAGTTGCAGTTTTCCTTAGATATGAAAGTAATTAGGTATAAAATTTTGGATTTACTAAGATAGGATAGATTATGGAGTATTTTATTTAAATTTACTATATACAAATGAATTGGAATTCAGTACATTGTGAATGTAATCTTTATTTGATAATTATTCTTATTGTATACAGTCTTAGTATGTTAAAGTTAAAACTTTTCATTTTTGTTTAAAAAGAAAAAAGGGGAAATGTTGGGGAATATTATTTTAAAGTGTGTTACTTTTGCTTATGCTGCATCTGTTTAACTGTGAAGCTGTGATGCTTTGCCTGTCTAAAACACGTGGTGGTCTAATAAAGAACTGAATGGCCAATAGCGAGGCAGAAGCAAGGATAGGTGGGGCTGGCAGGCAGAGAGTATGATTAGAAGGAGAAACAGGAGGAGGAGGAAAAAGAGAACAAGAATGTTGGGGACCAGCCACCCAGCCAGCCAGCCACAGAGTAAGAGAGTGTCAGATTACAGAAGTAAGAAAAGGAAAAAGCGCAGAGACAAAAGGTAGACAGGATAATTTAAAATAAGAAAAACTAGCTAGAAACAAGCCAAGCTAAGGACAGGCGTGATTTTTTGTTTGTTTGTTTGTTTTGGTTTTCTGAGACAGGGTTTCTCTTGTAGACCAGGCTGGCCTCGAACTCACTAAGATCTGTCTGCCTCTGCTTCCCGGGTGCTGGGATTAAAGGCGTGTGCCACCACTGCTCAGCCATGTGTGTTTTATTTGGAAACTGGTTGGTGGGTCCCCCCAAAAGCCAAAAGAGTAAGTCATCATACAACAAATCTGGGCAAAGGGAGGACTGAGGTTCTCTGTATTATGCAATAACTTGTGGATTATTTTGAATAGTTTTTTAACTATGATAGTGATAATTTTTAAAAAGAAATGCATAGAGAAACCCAATGCAGGAAAATGCTCATGACAGCTCACTCTGGAAGCTCATGGGTTAGGGGTTTATTATGCCATTCTCTCTAGTTTTGTTGAAAACCTTAAGCTTCCTTCAACCCCTAAACAAAATTAAAACACTCATTCACATTAAACCAACAGTGACCCAAATCCTTCAGTCTTTCAGACATTTTCCAAATTCCACATCCTCACACCATTTTTTGACTTTTTTTGTTTTGTTTTCACAGAGAGATCCTTTATTTTATTTATTTATTTATTTTTGAGACAGGGTTTCTCTGTGGTTTTGGAGCCTGTCCTGGAACTAGCTCTGTAGACCAGGCTGGTCTCGAACTCACAGAGATCTGTCTGTCTCTGCCTCCCGAGTGCTGGGATTAAAAGCGTGCGCCACCACCGCCCGGCTCCTTTATTTTTTTTTAAAAGATTTTAAAGATTTATTTATTATGTATACAATGTTCTGCTCGCATGTTTGCCTGCGGGCTAGAAGAGGGCACCAGATCTCATCACAGATGGTTGTGAGCCATCACATGGTTACTGGGAATTGAACTCAGGACCTTTGAAAGAGCAGTCAGTGCTCTTAACCACTAAGCCATCTCTCCAGCCCTGAGAGACACTTTATTATGCAGGGAGGAAAAATTAATGTGGCTGCTTCCTGACTCAGGCAGAAAACAGCAGCAAATGACCTTGCAGGTGTTAATTTTTATAGGAATAAAAGGGGAGGTCTGTGTCAAAATGGGCTAGGATGCAGTAATAGAGGAGAAGAGGCTGAGGGAGAAGGGCAAGGGGGCAGGGGTTTGTCCTGAAGGGACAAAGTTTTGCCTCTAGATAGACGGGAGACAGACATGCACACAGGCAAAAGGCAGTTTATAAAGGTAAAAGGGAAAACCCTGTTAGGATGAGGTGTTTAATTTTAATTAACATAATTAGGGGAGCCAAAGGGGTCTTTTGATTGCTGGACTTTGGTAGTCAGCCTCAGGAGGAAGCAGTGAAATAAGGAAACAGACCTTGGTGGCTAGCTTTAGGAACGTAATCCAAAGTGTTTACCAAGGCAGAGGGAGTGGGGAGAAGGGCAAGGCCTGCCAGAGCCACATGTTCGAGTGGGCTAGTGTGCCTTCATTAGTGTTAGGGTTCAGTACGCACCGTGATGCCCAGTTTATGCAGGCTAGGGAATCAAATGCAGAGTTCTGTATGTGCTGAGCCAAGCACTCTAGCAACTGAGGTGCAGCACCAGTTCCCTTTAGTCCTTTGGAAAGTCACTTATTGCCCAGCCCGGTGTTTGACCTAACAAAAATAATTTTGTTTTGTTTTTTTAATTTGTTTTTAATTGAGCTATATGTTTTTCTCTTCTTCCCTCCCTTCCTCCTCCCTCCCCTTCTACCTTCACCTATGACTGTCTCTATTTACTCAGGAGATGTTGCTCAGACCATCTCCAGCTCAGCACTCTCAGGACATCCTGCAACAGGATACATCCTGCAACATTGATACATCGCTGCCCTTTGACAGTGTGTGTGCTCCCAAAGACGAGGGACCCATTTTCTTACTGTTTCCTTTTATTCAATTATTGTTCTCTTTTTTTCTTTTCTTTTTAAAGATTTTATTTATTATGTATACAATATTCTGTCTGCATGTATGCCTGCAGGCCAGAAGAGAGTGCCTAATCTCATCATAGATGGTTGTGAGCTACCATGTGGTTGCTGGGAATTGAACTCAGGACTTCTGGAAGAACAGACAGTGCTCTTAACCTCTGAGCCATCTCTCCAGCCCTCAATTATTGTTCTTTATGACAGTGTCCATCAAATTTTTATATAGCAGGTAAGATATTTCAAGCTAGCATTTGGTTAACTATCTTTCTTTTTGTTTTTTGTTTTGTTTTGTTTTGTTTTGTTTTTTGAGACAAGGTTTCTCTATACTTTGGAGCCCGTCCTGGAACTAGCTCTGGTAGACCAGGTTGGCTTTGAACTCACAGAGATCTGCCTGTCTCTGCATCCCAAACCCTCTACCTACAAAGGTGTACTACCTACAAGATATGCTAGAGCAATAGAGGCACACAGCCTGTGGGAGCAACCAACCAGTATCTGATCTGACTTAAGGCCCACTCCATGAGAAGGAACCCATACCGGACACTGCGTGGGTGACCAAAAACCTGAGACTAGATAGCCCAGGAACCTATGGCAATAATAATAAAATAAATAATAATAATAATGGCCTAAAAAAGAAAAAAAATACAGTGCCTGGCTCAACCATCATTCCTCCTGCAGGAGATGGGAACAAATACAGAGACCCATAGCCAGACATTATGCAGAAAGTGATAGTCCTTGGAACACTCAGTCCTAAATAGGATGTCACCATCAAATCCCTGCCCTAAGAGCTCAGGGAACCCTGCAGAAGAGGAGGCAGAAAGAGAATAAGAGCCAGAGGGGATAGAGCACCAGTAAAACAAGACCTTCTAAGTCAACATGAGTAAAGCTCATATGAGCTCACAGAGACTAAGGCAGCGTGCACAGGGTGTGCATGGGTCTGCACCAGGTCCTCTGCCATTATATTATGGCTTCCATTTCGTGACTCTATGGGGTTCCTGAACATGTGAAGGAGTGGGTCTCCGATTCTAGTACCTTCTTCTCTTGGGTTCCTTTCTTTCTGTTGGATTTTCTTGTTTGGCTGTGATGTGATAGTTTTTATTTTATCTTATTTTATTTTTTAAAATGTAAACCTAGCCACTAGGTTAATGGTTAATGTTATGCCCAGATCCGCAAAGTCCCCCAAAAACCAACAAGGAGACCAAGCCCTATATGTAAAAGCAAAGAGCCTTTATTTTGTACAAGTTTGCAAACTCGGTCTTTCCGTGGGTCCAACATATTGGAATAATCAGAGAGCCCCGAGCACAGTTAAAGTTAGGTTTTCATAGTAGTAAATGTGGGGGAGAGGGATTTCTAATGTTCAGGATCCCTGATTGGCTGACATTTGTCTAGGAGTGTCCTGGTGAAAGTGTGCTGGCAAGTGATCCTATCTACAAGGGTTGGAACCTAAGGAATTTCCTTTGGATGGTCTGTTCTTGGGTGGTGCCTGGGTAATCTCAGTTTGTGGTCCTTCCTGCTACCAGGTATTGCCTCTGGGTAAAGTGCTGAGACTCAGGCCTCCATTAAGCTTATCAGGGCTACACTGGCAGGTGATAATGGTTGGAGGTTATGAACTTCCTTTGGGTGGCCCTTATCATGGCTGGGTCCTAGAGTTAACAGTGGAGTGGTCATTTATATCTGCTGGGAGAAGGCAAATCAGTTTCTTCAATAGAATAACACTCCAGGGCAGATCTAACGTTCAGTGGCAGTTGATTGGTCAATAACAACATAAACAACAAAAGGGCTCTACAGATTTTTGTGTGCATTTTTATTTGGTTACAATTTGGTGTTTGTTTTGTTTTTTTCTTTTTGGGTGACTTTATATTTTGTTTTCTAGGTTTTGAGTGTTTTGCTGCTGTATTGGAATTTTGGCTTTAAATTTACAGTCCCGCTTCTGCCTACCTAGTGATGGAATTACCATGAGTCACCATGCCTTTTCTTTGCTTTTTTGTAACCTGGCTTCCTGACCATTCCACTGTCCTCGGCGCCTAGGTCTTTCACTCAGATGACTGCACTGCGCACTCTGCTTCCTTCAAGTGTGAGCTCAGTTGCCCCTTTTAGGTAAGGGTCCACCTGACCCATTCAGCTTAGTACTTTTTTTTTTTCCAATAAATTTGTTTTCTTGTTTTACATCCTGGCAGCACTTTTCCCCTCCCTCCTCTCCTCCCAGTCCCTGCCCCCCTCCCACCCTCCCTCTGTTCCCAACCCCCAATCCACTCTTGCTTGCTTAGCTTCTGTTTAGGAAAGGGCAGGTCTCCTATGAGTATCAACAGAGCATGGCATATCAAGTTGCAGTAAGACTAAGCACCCCCTCATGTATTAAGGCTGGGCAAGGTGACCCAGCATGAGGAGTAGGGTCCCAACAGACTGTAAAAGAGTCAGAGACAGCCCCTGTTCCCACCATTTGGAGTTCCACAAGACCAACCTACACACTGTAACAAATATGCAGAGTGCCTAGGTCAGTCCCATGCAGGCTCCCTGATTGTTGGTTCAGTCTCTTTGAGCCCCTATGAGCCCAGGTTAGTTGATTCTGTGAGTTTTCTTGTGTCCTTGACACCTCTGGCTCTAATTCTTTCTCCTCTTCTGCTCTTCTGCAGGATTCCCTGAAACCCACCTAATGTTTGGCTATGTGTCTGCATCTGCATCAGTTGCTGGGTGACTCTCTCTGATGACAACTGGGCTAGGCACCAACCTGGTCACAGGAGATGGCCAGTTCAGGCTATGCATCCGCCTTTGCTAGCAGTCTAAGCTGGGGTCTTCCTTGTAGATTCCTGGGAGATTCCCTTGTACCAGGTTTTTATGAAACCCTGAAATGCCCCCCCTTTTCCAGGAGTCCCTTTCAGTACTCCCCACGCCAACCTGATTGCTCTTGTTCAACTTCTACAGTCACTTTGGAAGTCAGTGTGGCAGTTTCTAAGGAAACTGGTTATTAACCTACCACAGGCCCGGCTATACTGCTCTTGGATATATACCCAAAGGATGCTCAGTCATACCACGAGGACACTTGCTCAGCTGATTCATAGCAGCTTTATTTGTAATAGCCAGAACCTTGGAACAACCTAGATATCCTTCAGCAGAGAAATGGATAACGAAAATGTGGTACGTTTACACAATGGAGTATTACACAACTTTTAAAAACAAGGAAATTTAGAGGCAAATGGATGGAACTAGAAAAAAAAACATCATCCTGAGTGAGGTAACTCAGATCAAGAAAGACAAACATGGTGCATGTACTCACTCATGAGTCGATATTAGCTGTAAAATAAGGATAACCATGCTACAATCCACAGCCCCAGAGAGGCTAGGTAGAAAGGAGGGTTCATGGGGAGACACCCAGATCTCTGTTGGAAGGAGAAATTAGAGATTTTGTGAGTGGATTGAGGGCAGGTGGGGATGGGAACATGACCAGCTTGGTGCTTCTCAAGCCCTTTTCTTGACTTTTTAAATTCCAGAGCATTTTCAAAATCACCTTCCTATGTAGTTTATCTAATTAGCTTACTTTGTGAGACTGGCTCCTGTTATGTTGTTCAGGTTGGTCTCCTCCGAGACTGTGATCTTCCTGCTTCAGCCTCTTTAATAGCTGCCATCTACCCAGCTTCAGTTCACTTATTTTAATAAGCTCCCTGTTCTTCTCGTCAGAATGGAAACTGTGACAGGCACAGTATCTGGTGCACAGGAAGGTGAGTGTGTGGTGTATGTGTGTGTGTGGTGTGTGTGCTGAATTAAAATAACATGGAGAGCAGGAAATTAAGGAGGGCCTTAGAGAAATCTTACTTTTGCTCAAACGTAACTAAATACAGTAGATAGTAAGAAAACTCCTTGAAAATATAGATAAGCACACTTATCTTTCATTTCTTACATACCTTAATCAAGGAAGGACATCAAGGCACCTTTCTTCCCCCTCCCCTTTTTGCTGGGGACTGAACCCAGAACCTCATACATAAGCAGCAAAACACTCACCACTGAGCCATATCAAGACGAGTCTCTCCACTTACTGGATGGAGAAATTAGGGCTCTGGAAGCTTGTCTCAGTTAAGCTTCCTAATATACATACTGTTAGATTCTAAGTAATGTGTCTGCCAAATACCCTTTCTGATAAATTGGAATGTCCTGTTAAATTTGATTTTAATTGATGGGACTGTCAAACACTCTTCTGGCAAATCCCACAGTCTCCATAAAGAGTCGCTCTTCCAAAGCAGCTAGGATTCCATATACACTGACACTGCACTAAATATTAAAACGACTGTATTATCATCTCAAAGCACCCTGATTTACCTCTTTAGTCCCAGTCTTCTCTGTATCAGCTCCACTGGCCTTGCTTGGAAAGGTATAAAACAATTCTCCAAACCAGGATTTTGTATGAACAGGGTCTCAAGGCTTCCAATGTCACAGAGAAGCCAGAAGAGGGACTGAGCCTCCCTCCCCTTACGTTGGAAGCTTCAAGTAGGGTGAGGCACATTTTCCAATAAGTGTTTACAAGTAGAATATATATATATATATACATATATATACACATATATATACATATATATAATTTATACACACACATACTCCCTACCCATGGGAGGAGTGTGGGCTAAGGGCTAAGGAACCCCTTACAACGGGGGTGATGACATTTATCTCCACAGGCTAGAAAGGAGACAAAAATAGCTAGGCAGATCACAGGAGGTTCAGAGAGGAAGAGATCCAGCACGGCAGATATGTTTTCCTAAGGCCTGGGTGGGTCCTGGGGTTAAAGGCACATTGTGGGAGAAAGGACGGAATTTTCTCTGGCACCAACAATGATGAAGTTTACTGAATCAAATCATCATGAATCTAGGGAAAGGAAGGAGCTTTAATATGAAAATCTCTTCTAGTTTCTTGCTCGCGAGGGAGTTGGCAGCTTATCATTCTCTTTCAGTCTCTTCAGCTCTCGGCTGAGTTAGTACCTCTGGTAGGAGAAGGAAGATTTGGCAGAACAAGGATAGTGGCCCCAGGGATCTGGGGTCATGTGCTGTGGGTCGGCCTCAGGAGGTGGATGAGCTTCTGGCAATGTCTGGCAGAGGCAGGCCTGGCGCTGCTATTCGGCAGTAACTGATTCCCCAAAGAGAGCAAGGCTAACTTCTCACTGGCACCCAGGGACACCAACACCTATGGAATAGGAAATAAATGGCAGAATATGATGTAAGGGTGAGAAATGGTGGTGTTGGCACATTCTTGGCACAGCCAAGAAAAGAGAAATGGGCTTTTGGGGGATTCAGGATAGACTGGTCAAGACAAGAAATCTCGCAAGCTATGAATCAATAAGACCCAGGTATTTATTTCCACTCTCTTTGGTATTGGGCATAAAATCAACACACCAAGTGATCCGGTCACTTGTCACCAGTAAGAGGTTAAGGAAAGCAGCAGTAACTGACAGGCAGCCTGAATGTTTGCTTCCCAGCGGGTCTCTCATTTCCAACCAAGCATCCCTTTCGTAGTTTCCCTACATGGACTGTGGGAAACTCAGCTAGTGCCAGCACCACCCTGTCAAATGCCATCATGCTAATGCTACCACACTGACATACTCCGCTCTGTGATCTCTCAGATGCGACTCCCCCTGGGTGTTTTAGAGACTCAGTATCAAGCAGAGGAAGCAAAATAAGACAGTCTTTGATGAGTATAGGCTCTAGACCCAGACTTATGAGCTCAAGAGCCCAGTCTCACTGGGTAGCATTGTAATCTTGGCAAGTCACTAAATTATTTGTGCTTCGGTTTCCTCGCTTACAAAATCACAGTGATAATAGCTTAAACCAGGTGATAAAGGTAAAATGCTTAGCACAGCCCAAAAACAGTTGGCATCTTCATGGTTTTTCCCATCTCCTTCCTGTTTTGTGTCTGGAAGAGATAAGCTATGATTCTTGAGATCTCAGGTATGTCCTAGCTCAGTGAAGCCTTCCAGATACCTTCCCTCCTCCAGGGCGGGAGAGGGCAAATGGGAAAACCATCTCCAACAAACTGTCTTTGAATTTCTTACACCCAGACAGGGACATAGTTTGTATTTCTAGGTGTCCTAGGTCCTCACAAATTACATTAGAGAAATGCTGTGAACTGCAGGGGCCTCAGGGCTCATAAGTCTCCTGGTTTTACCTGATGAATACAGGGCTCTTGTCGGAGGCTCCGAAGGGCAATGAGGGCAGCCTCCTTGACAGCCGGCTGAGGATCTCCACATGCCATTTCCAGGAGCCGCTGGGGTACTTGGCACTGTAATAGCTCCGCTCCCAATCCTTCAGGTCCCAGATTGCCCAGAGCCGATGCGGCATTGCGCCGGATACCATCCTGAGGATCTCCAAGCAGCTGGGTCATACTGGGCACTGCAGCTGCCAGGGCAGGTCCCAAAGGACCAGCCTGGTAGGCTGCATTGCCCACAGCAAAGCTGGCACTGCGCCGCACGGCAGGGTCCTTGTCTACCAGCCCCAGCAGCAGAAGGCTGAGCAGGCCAGCCTGGCTCTGTAGTGCCCCACGTAAGGCCATGCTGTGTTGTAGTAAGTGTCCCAGAAGCCCGTAAGCACGGACCCGCACAGTGTTCTCTGAGTGGCCCAGGAGGCTCCGCAATGGCCGATAGGATTCATCAAAGCCAGACAGGAGCTCTTGGATAAAGGACAAGTGGCTGGGGGACAGTACCCGGGCTGTGTGGGTCAGCAGGGACAGAAGGTCAGAGATCATAGGAGGCTGGTCACTCAGTAGAACAACAGAGAGGAATGAGATGATGGTTCTGGGGGAGGTAGTCACTGTGTCCACAAACTGTTTGAGAGACGTGGGATCCATGAGGGCCAGGCGTGTAAGGAGACCAATGGGCAGCTCGGCTTGTAACAATGGAAGGTGGTGGCAGCAGACCTGGGAGAAAGGAGAGTTCAGGTAAAGGGGTTCAGGAGAGGGGAAGGTACATTGCAATGGGGAAGGGAAAGCTCCGAAGCTGGGTAAGAGAAATGCCAAGCCAAGGAGAGAGACATTCCTGGCGGCAGAGCAGAGCCCGATAGCACAGTGCAGGAGACTCATGTGAAGCTCAAGAGCAGATCCTTTCTACACTTACACCTGGCTCTGCAAGGCCACAGTTGCTGCCTCCAAATAGCCAGGGCATATTGTCAAGAGTCCACGGCAGTAATTCCTGACCCAGGAGCTGAGCTACAGTGCCTGGCCTCCCTAGTGAGTTCCCATAGAACCAGACAAGAGACCAGTGGACAGAGGAGACCCTATCTCAGCTTCAGGTGCATGTCTGTTTGGGTCTGAGTGCTGCCTCCACTCCAGCACTTTGATCAAGCTGATGCCCTCCTCTGTGAGGGCCTCGGAGAGCCCTGGAGCTATTGGGATGTGAGTCAGAGGATACAACACTGGCCATCTTCCTTTCCCACCACCACACCTCTCCAAGTACCTGAAGCAGGTAGACTGCAACTTCTGAGTCCCTGAAGTCAGCCAAGATGCTTACAAGGAGGTCAGCATCCACATCCAGGGCAAAGGGGAAGCAGAGCAGCTGGCACACGGAGAGTACCACAACAGGGAGAAACTTGGGGCCCTGAGGCCTAGGGAGGAAGCAAAACAGGCTTACTCTTTGACGCTTCCCTCCCTCACTTCATGTTTTCTCTCCCAATCTCAGCAACTCCTTAGGTTTCCAGCCTAATCCTTACCCCACTTCTACTAATATAAATCAAGCTGTCAGCTACTTCTCTCCTGCCCCCCCCCCCACCTCCCTGTTGGCTCTGACTTTGAGTCTCCTGTTTCTAATTCAGACTCACGCTTGACTCAGGTGATGCAAGAAGCTGGGAGAAAGCAGGTGCTTCAGGGTCAACATGAGGATACTTCCATGCTGGGACAGATGCCTCAGGCATAACTGGGGCTCCTGGGTGAAGATGGCCATGGCAAGGCTCAGCAAGGCTGCCGTGCCTGAAAACAACAGAGAACGCACACCTAGTGAAGCCAGCAAGATGACTGATCAGATGCCAAGGATCCCAGAACTTATCTGGTCCTTTCTGTTCCCTATTGGTAAGCAAGTCCATTATAGACTCTACCACCCTCTCTGCACACAGTAGGAGCAATTATCTGTGGGCTAACCCAGTTCTAAGCTGCCTCCTTCTGAAATGGGACCTCTACAAACAGAGAAAGACACCTTGGGGTGAAATCAGTGTCCAGTCGGGCTCCAGGCTGGGTGGACTTGACAGTGACAGATCGTCTTCCTGTACAGTCACCTCCTCAGGTAGCCTCAGGGCCATGGAAAAGCGGTGCCACAGAATGGTCCACACCTCGGAAGCAGCCACATCCCTGATCAGGCCAGGCTTTCCCTGTTAGAGAGGAGGGTATGCACAAGTCAGGAACTCCTTTTGTCATTTCTGTCCCTAACCATACAGGGAAATAAAGTCACTGAAATCATTCCTTCTGTCTTCTTAGCTAATATTTCTGTATTTTCCTTCCTTTCCTTTCCCATTTCCCCTTATCTTTCCTCCTTTTCTCCCTCCCTTCTTCCCTTACTTCATTTTAGAAAATAGCATCTTATTATGTATTCAGGCTACCCTCAAACTTGTGATCCTCCTGCCTCAGGCTCTCAAACCCTAGACTTGTAAATCCACCACCACACCCAATTTATGTCCCTTTCCTATTATAATCTAACCCAATCTCTCAACCTCAGTATGCGCCTATGGAAAACCAGGAAATTATCCTGTTCAGATCAGCTCATGTCAAGGCCAAGTTGTGTACAAGGCTTATTAAATTATTTTGGAATATTGAGACAGAGCCGGGCGGTGGTGGCGCACGCCTTTAATCCCAGCACTCGGGAGGCAGAGGCAGGCGGATCTCTGTGAGTTCGAGACCAGCCTGGTCTACAAAAGCTAGTGCCAGGACAGGCTCCAAAGCCACAGAGAAACCCTGTCTCAAAAAACCAAAAAGCAAACAAACAAAAAAAAACAAAAAAAAACAAAACAAAACAAAACAAAAAAAAACAAAAAAAAAAACATTGGAATATTGAGACAGGAGCTTATGTACCTCAGGCTACTTTCAAACTCACTACGTGGCTAAGGCTGGCCTGGAACTCCTTCATCTTCCTACCTTTCAGTGAAGAAAAATTTCATTTAAACAACAATAATAAAAATCCATAAACCCAAACCCTAAATCCAGACCCCAGAGAAGCTCTTTTCTCTCTGGGTCCCTGGGGGAGTGCAGCTGAACAGCTCTCTTCAGGGTTCCTGCTGAGGGTGGGCGTGAGGACAGGCTGGTAAGGCTAACAGAAGCATGAAGACAGGCTGGTAAGGCTCACAGCAACGTGAGGACAGGCTGGTAAGGCTCACAGAAGCGTGAGGACAGGCTGGTAAGGCTCACAGCAACGTGAGGACAGGCTGGTAAAGCTCACAGAAGCGTGAGGACAGGCTGGTAAGGCTAACAGAAGCGTGAGGACAGGCAAGCATGGGCCGCTTCCTTATTTCATCTGCCAGTGGCTCGGAAATATGCCCAGCTCCTTTCTCTGCTTCTCCCCAGCTCACAGCACACCTGTACCTGGGTAAGGAGCTGAAGCAGGAGAATGAGGAGGCCGTCGTAGAAGCCACAGCTGCACGGTGGAGTCAGCCGGACCTGTTGAAGAGAGGCAAGAGGAACATAGTCAAGAGGGAGGAGGTAGCTCCCCAGACCAGGCTCCCAGCACCTTGGCCTGGCAGACTGGGGCACGTTTTGGACTTAGGAGATTTGGCTCTTTACTATTCTTCCATCATGTTCCTAAAGACAGACAGTCTAGTAGGAGAAGCTTTTGGGTCCAAAACCAATTCCCGTTTAGGAAGATGTTTGCAAAACAAGAAGTTGGCTACACAGTTGAATGTGCCATCAGTGCCTCCTAGAGGCAGGAGACATTTTAAAGGCAGGTTGTGTCAGGCCCTGGGTTCCTCTCTAGCACTGCAAAATAAGGAAATCAAAATGTAAAGACAGAAAAGGGAAGGTGTCTTTAGAAAGGCAGGATATCCTAAGAAGTGCAGATCACAGCAAACAGGGAAGCTGGTAGGCATAAGAGTTCTTACTCAATTCTGGAAATGAATGGTAACCCTTTACAGTCCACTGTCCTCAGACAGGCTGTGACAGTCTAGAGCAGGGGTTCTCAACCCCCCCACCACCACCACTGCGACCCTTTAACACAGTTCCTCACGTTGTGCTGACCCCCAACCACAAAATTATTTCACTGCTACTTCATAACTGCAATTTTGATACTTGTTGTGAATCATACTGTAACTATCTGACATGCGACCCTCAAAGGGGTTGCAATCCACAGGTTGAGAAGCACTGGTCTACAGCTTGAACTCTTTCCTATCAGCAGTGGGAAGCCAATCAAGATTTACGCAGTATGACCTACGCTCCACATCAGCACTAGCTGTAAAATACCGCATTCACTGTTTTACTATCAGAATTTAGAATAGTACAAGCACCCAACATACAGTTCTATGTTCAAAAAGCACTGCATGAATGGAAGGCCATATTTTCCTTCAAAACGCTCATTCTGGTGGCCGTGAAGAGAACAATAGAGGAGAAATCCTTGAGTAGCCAAGAGACCAGGACACACAAGGCACAAATAAACCCGGGCAGGTCGGTGATGACGCCACAGAGTGACAAGACAGAGTCACCTCTAAGGTGGAATACAGGGCCTGAGGAACCGTCTGAACAGGATCAGGGGAAGAGGACCTGAGTGAATGTTACTGTCTTAGCTAGTGAAACAATTCCTCTGAAGGTCAGCTTTCTCAAGGACAAGCGGGCGACTTTTACTACGTCTGTTGTGTCTAAGCTTCCAAGTGTGTTGTGGGAGATGAGATGTGTTACAAAGTACAATAAATTCTATATATATAAGAATGATGGGGCTGGAGGGATGGCTCAGAGGTTAAGAGCATTGCCTGCTCTTCCAAAGGTCCTGAGTTCAATTCCCAGCAACCACATGGTGGCTTACAACCATCTGTAATGAGGTCTGGTGCCCTCTTCTGGCCTTCAGGCATACACACAGACAGAATATTGTATACATAATAAATAAATAAACATTTTTTAAAAATGACAATTATGTGACTATGAAGTCTATCCTTTTTCCAAAATGAGGGAATTAAGATTTCCAAATTTATGTGTGTGGCGGGGAGGGATTACTTTTGCCAGGCAGTGGTGGTGCACACCTTTAGTCCCAGTACTCAGGAAGCAGAGGCAGGTAGATCTCAGTGAGTTCATAGCCAGTCTGGTCTACAAATCAAGTTCCAGGACAGCTATGACTACAAAAAAAAAAAAAATGCCGGGTGGTGGTGGCCTTTAATCTCAGCACTTGGGAGGCAGAAGCAGGTGAATTCCCTGTGAGTTCAAGGCCAGCTTGGTCTACCAGAGCTAGTTCCAGGACAGCTAGGAATGTTGCACAGGGAAAACAAAACAAGCAAAAAGAGTTCCAAAGGGCCTAAAAAGGAAAAGAAAAAAAAAAAAACAAATCAGGAGGCCACATAGTGGCCTGGGTTCCTAAAGAACACACAGGGTATCATCTAGTTCTCCATGCTTATTCAGGAGAAAAAGCAGAAAAAGCGGAGTGAGGAGGGACAAGGTCAAAGCATCAGGAAGGACTTCAGACTCCTGGAGAAGACTGAAGCAGGCAGGGGAAGCTCTCACCTCAGGTAACTGGTGGGGGGGCACCCTCTCACCTCAGGTAACTGGTGGGGGGGCACCCTCTCACCTCAGGTAAATGGACAAGGGGAAGCTCTCACCTCAGATAACTGGACAGGGGAAACCTCTCACCTCAGGTAACTGGACAAGGGAAACCTCTCACCTCAGGTAACTGGACAAGGGGAAGCTCTCACCTCAGGTAACTGGACAGGGGAAACCTCTCACCTCAGGTAACTGGACAAGGGGAAGCTCTCACCTCAGGTAACTGGACAAGGGGAAGTTCTTGCCTCAGGTAACTGGGCAGCTTCCTTTCTTTCTCTCCCTGCCTCCATATTTGAAGAGGCCCTGATCAGCCCTGGTTGAGAGCAGCTCACTGTTTGGTGGCAAAGGAGAGGAAGAGAGGCTTCTTTTCTTCTTCTTTCCTCTTTCTTCTTTCTTCTTCTCCTTCTCCTTTTTTCAAGACAAGGTCTCCTTGTAGCTTTGGAGCTTATCCTGAAACTAGCTCTGTAGACCAGACTGGCCTCAACTCACAGAGATTTGACTGCCTCTGCCTCCTGAGTGCTGAGATTAAAGGCGGGCACCACCACCGCCCGGCTAAAGAGGGGCTTACTGGATCTGGTCTTTCCCCCAGGAGGGCTGTTCTGGTGTTGGGCTCAGAGGAGCCACATCTGGCCCTCCCCAGTACCTCACCTCTGCAGGGGCAGACAAGGCGTGTGCAGCTGCCGCCATCCATTCCTGGGGCTGGAGGTCAAAGGTCACGCCCTGCTGACCAAGCTGTCCTAAGAGACAGGCTGCTGCATTCTGTGGGAAGGGTAGAGGGAAAGGAGGGCCATCTGAATCCGAATGGTGTTCAGGACATGACAGATGTTTGCAGAAACAGCTGCAAATAGGACAAAGGCCATTTATTCCCAAGGGGGTCAGAGGAAGGGATGAAAGGTGAGGGGAGAAGGGCGAAAGCTCACCACGAGAGAGACGACGTGTGAGCGGGTAAAGAGAGTGGCGACCTCACTGCCTAGCTTCTCCATCCTGGAATAGAGAGAGACCATGGAGGGTTACAGTGGGCTGGACAGCGTCCCCCCTCGCCCGTGTACTGTACTCTCCACCCACGCTGCATCTACCCCCCCCCCCAGACCCAGAGGTGATGAGAACCAGGCCTGTTCTTTGTTCTCTCTGTGTCAGCCCCTTCAAGGAAAAAGCTAGAGGGAGCCCTTCCCTAGTGTCAGGGATAGCTCCGAGGGAAGAAGACTTTAGTGGGGAGACCTGACTTTATGACTCACCCAGAAGGCAGATCTTGGAGCCGAAAGACAAGAAGGGACAGGAGATAGAGTGCCACCTCAGTGGACTCTTCCCAATCTGCTACTTGTACCTACAAAGGAAACCTGAGCTATCAGAACAACTTCTGGGGGAGATGGAGCACCATGAGATACCCAGCCATGTGGGTATCGCTGGCTTACCTTGCCCTGGACCAGCATCAACAGCGACTCCAAGGCCAGGGGCTCTTGCCCCAGAATATGGCACAGACGTTCACTGATATAGCAGCAGGAGTAGAGAACCTAGGGAAGTTGGAAGGAGCCTGTCAGTGGACAGAACAGCCCTGGGTCCTACAGTGGAAGGCTTGGCTGAAAAGCAGGCAAGCCTCTCAGTAGAGCTGGTCTCCACACATGGGGGTTGTGACAATTTTGACAGTAGTATGACTGGAGTAAGAAGGACCTAAGTGAAGCACACCTGGGTGTTTCTGTGAGGGCCTTTCCAACGCATGGAAAACCCGTCCTGAGTGTGCATATGGCAGCATCCCACAGGCTGGGGCCTGGACGGAATCAAAGGGAAAGAAAAACCAGACGCCGCTGCACCATACCTATCCTTTCTCTCTGCTTCCTGGGTGCCATCATGTGATGATGCTCTTCTCAACCCCCCTCCCCATGGAACGTTTCTCCTCTAGAGTTCTGGCTGACTCAGAGATCAGCCTCCCCCTGCCTCCTGAGTGCTGGGATTAAAGGCCAGCATCACCATGCCCAGCCACAGATAATCTCTTTTCTCTCTCTCTCTCTCTCCTCCCCTCCCTTCCTTTCCTGGGAGTTAAAAGAAATCCCAGGCATTGAGAGTGGTGGGAAGGAAGTACCTTGAGAAGGTGGAGGCATAGGATATGATGCTGCAGACCAGAGACAAGGGCTGGCCTCAGTTGGCTGCTGTCCTCAGTCAGCTGATTGGCCAAATGCCACGAGACCTATGGAACAAACTTGGCTCTATCCCATCTCCCTTACTCTACCTCCATTCTTTGCACATCTTCAATTGGCCAGAAATCTCAGACTCTTGCTGGCCCCTCTTAGGTTCACTAGAACCCTCAGGCCCCATTCTATGTCCAGTCTCCATGGCCAGTGGAGAACTGAATCCTACCTGAGTTCGGCCGTAATGTAGGCAGGTCTACAGGGAAGTACTAATAAGTAACAAGGTAGGAAAGCTCAGTCTGTGTGACCTCTGACCCTGAAGAAATGTAATGACTTTCAATCGGCTGCCCTATCACCTGGGCAGTTACTGCTGAGCTAGGTAGCCAATGTATGGAATTCTAGTCATTTTATTATTATTATTATTTTATTGTTTTTATTGAGCTGTATCTTTTTCTCTGCTCCCCTCCCTTCCTCTCTCCCTCCCATGGCCCCCATGCTCCCAATTTACTCAGGAGAGCTTGTCTTTTTCTACTTCTCATGTAGATTAGATCCATGTATGTCTCTCTTAGGGTCTTTTTTGTTGTCTAGGTTCTCTGGGATTGTGAATTGTAGGCTGGTTTTTCTCTGCTTTGTGTCTTGAAGCCACTTATGAGTGAATACATACGATATTTGTCTTTCTGGGTCTGGGTCACCTCTCTCGAATTCTAGTCATCCACGGCAAATAAGTGGCCCAGACCAGCAGGAGAGAGTCTGTCTTTGGAAATCCTGAGCAAGGAGAAGCCCAAGGCTTATTTTTTCTGTTTCTCAGCAGCAAGTATGGCCAGACTCCCTGGTTCCCAAGTAGCAGAGAAGAAAGCAAGAATTTGGATCTCAGACCTGCTCCTTGGCATCCCAACAGCTCGGCAGCCCCACAGGAGCGGTACACATGGCTGCCAGGGCAGAAGAGATGGCTCCGGGTATATCTTCACACTGCTCCCGCAGTGGCTGGCTCTCTTGGGGGGCTCCTATGGAGAATGGAAAGGCATACTGGTAAGGTCTGGTTGTTTCTTACAGGCTCCCCAAGTCAACCTTTTAGGATTTTTTTGTTTTGTCTTGCTTTGGTTTTTTGCATTTTTGAGACAGGATCTCATTATGTCCAAGTCTGGTGTAGGAGGTCCTTCTGTTTATGTGTTGCTTTCATTGGAATCAATACAGAACTGCTTGGCCTGACAGGGCAGAACTTAGGTAGGTGGAGAAGACAAAACTGAATGCTGGAAAGAAGGGCAGAGTGGCAGAAGTCATGGATCTCCTGCCTGGGACGGACGCTAGTTAGAATCTTGCCGGTAAGCCACAGTCGATGGGTTAAACTTAATATGTAAGAGTTAGCCAATAAGAAGTTAGAGCTAATGGGCCAGGCTGTGTTTAAATGAATAACAATTTCTGTGTGATTATTTTGGTGTAAGCTAGCCGGGCGGCCAGGAGGGAACGAAGGACCACCCTCCTCATGCAGCAGCAGTCAAGCCTTAAACTATGAAGCTGAAGATACTTTGAACTTGATCCTCCTGCCTTTGCCTCCAGAGTGCTGGAATTACATGCATGTGCTGTCAAGGCCAGGGCTTCATGCTAGGCAAGCGCTCTACCAAATGAGCTACATCCCCAAGCCCATTTACACTTTTGAGCACCTGCCAAGTTCCAGGCAGGCACCATTCAAGTGGTGGAAGTAGGAAGGACATAGGCTGACCTAGGCATGGAACAAGAAGGTCGGATCACCTGGCGGTATGTGGAAAGGAAGCTGTGGAACTGTTAGGCCATGAAGGAGCCCATCCAATACAGTGCGCTGTGTGGTCAACAGACTGGAGTAAAAGGCATTGGAGATGGCCCGGCTGTTCCCGTCCACAGTTTCACACAGGACAGCAAAGCACTGAAAGGGAGAAGAAGCATTTCAGGGTATCAGAAACCTAAATGGGCTTTAGTGAGAACCAGGAAATACCCCTGGAACCCGGGAAAGGGGTTAAGAGCCCAGGAGATAGTAAGAATTCTTCCCAGGGAAAAGAAAATGCACCCACAGTCTTCCTGGTTGATACATGAGGATTTGGGGGTGAATTCTTCCCTTTCTCTTTCCCCTCCCACCATCACTCTCTCCCTTTCTCTCTCTTTTTCTCTGTGTTTTCTCTGTGTACTGAAATTCAACCCCTTTGCACACACTTTTTTTTTTTTTTGAGACAGGGTTTCTCTGTAGCTTTGAAGCCTGTCCTGAAACTAGCTTTTGTAGACCAGGTTGGCCTCGAACTCACAGAGATCTGCCTGCCTCTGCCTCCCAAGTGGGATTAAAGGCGGGTGCCACCACCACCCTGCTCCCTTGCACACACTCTTACATCTGTCCAATCAACCCTTCTATTTTCTCGTCAGCATCTCCCTAGATGACGTTTCTGAAAATGTGAAAGAAAAGTATAATAATTCAGAAATTCAGGAGGAGGAACAATTATTCCAATAATTGTTCAGTACTCAATAACATGGCAGGTGCTGGCCGGTAATTCTGGCGACTAACTGCTGGCCAGAATTTAGTCTAGCCATCCAAAGCTTTCTGACCTGAAAGGAAGAAGATGAAACTAGACTCTCAAGCAACAGACATGTGAATGGGCTGCTAACTGGAGGCGGGAAATTATCCCACAGCTATGTTCCCAAGGGCTAGTTTCAACAACAACCATACAATCGTTTTCTCTGGACATAAGTGTCTGTGTCCTCCCTGACAACCCAGTGACAACACAGCTGTCTCTCACTCCATCCTCCATCAGGGTCTAGGGAAGACGATTAGAGGAGCTCATGAGTCTTTTTCATAAACAAGGCTGGAGAATACTAGCTGGTCTGCAAGATGCTTCATCTTTTTTTGTTGCTTTTTGTTTGTTCTGTTTTCAAAACAGGGTCTCACTATGTAGCCCTGGATGTCTATATGTAGACCAGGCTGGCCCTGAACTCAGACAGCTATCTCTGCCTCCCCTTGTGCTGAGATTAAAGGTATGTGCCACTATGCCTGAATTTTCAATTATTTATTTATATCTATCTATCTATTTAAGATGCTTATATTTATGGCCTCTGATATATGTCAAAATACTCAATGCCTCCGCATTTTAGATATAGTGTTCTTTCTATCTAAAGGGGCCTATCACCTTCCCTGCTTCGCCCAAGCTGGCAAGCCGCTATGCATTTCTTATTTATTTATAATTTTGTGGTTTTTTTTTTTTGGACAGGGTTTCACTGTGTTGTGTAGCCCTGTCTGCCCTGGATCTCACTCTGTAGACCAGGCTGACCTCAAACTCACAGAGATCCTCCTGCCTCTGCCTCCAAGTGCAGGGATTAAAGGCAAACAACTACTTCTACCTGGCTGTTGCTATGTGTTCTTGAAAAGCACACATGACTTCAGTCTTCACAATTTCTTTGAGGACTCTGCATGCAGAGCTAATGGCATCTTCTTTAGTGGTTCCTCTGCACCATGTACAGAGTTCTAATGGACTTCACTCTCCCTACTTGGCTCTTTTTTTTTTTTTTTTTTTTGACTCAGGGTTTCTCAATGTAGCTCTGGCTGTCCTGGAACTCACTATGTAGCTAGCCTCAAACTCAATAATCCACCTGCTTCTGCCTCCTGAGTGCTAGGACTAACCAAAGGCATGTGCCACTATAACAGGTCCTATTTGATTGCCTTTAGTCTCTTCAAGGTGGAGACTCTGTTATCCATGTGGCACACAATGAGAACTCAACATTTGTTGAGTTGACACAATCATTAGAAAGGCGCTGGGAGAAACACAGGAAAAGATAGTGAGGACAGAAATTTGGAAGTGGGAGGAGATTACCATAAGGCTGTCCCTTCGAAATGCCTGCTCAGAGTCATCTGATTGGGCCAGCAGCTTCCCCAACATGTCCAAAAAGAGATTGGCAGCCTCCTGAAACACCTGCAGGCTGGGGAAGAATGAATCCACACTACCTTTCAATCCTCCCACTAAAAGCCTGGATAAGGCATGGCAAATGGGTCAGTTCTGGAAACCTAGGAGATCTTTGCCAAGGAACACATCAGAATGTTCCTCCTTCCAACTCTGCTAACAGACACACAGAGAATCAGGGGGAAGGGGAGGGAAGGGGAGGGAAGGGGAGGGAAGGGGAGGGAAGAGGAAGAAAGAGGAAGGAAGAGGAGGGGATGGGAGGGAAGGGGAGATCTCACAAACACTGTTCAAGACCCTTCTCAGCTGTTTTCACATTTGTCCTTCCATTAAGGCCCAACTGTGCTGGGTGGTTGCTGACTCTTAGAATCTGACTGTCGCCGGGCGGGGGTGGCGCACGCCTTTAATCCCAGCACTCGGGAGGCCGAGGCAGGCGGATCTCTGTGAGTTTGAGGCCACCCTGGTCTACACAGAGAGTTTCAGGACAGTTCCAAAGCTACACAGAGAAACCCTGTCTCAAAAAAACAAAAAGAATCTGTCAAGTGGTCCTTCTGAGGGTCCACTAAATTCTGAAGGCTGGTCAGCTCATCTCTAACCCTGTCACACAGCACCACTCCTCACTTGGTGTCCTCCTAATGGGGAGCGGAAGAAATGGAGCAGAAACTGAAGCCACACTGCCACCCTGTCCAGCAGGGCAGAAGTGTTTTTTCCCCCACCTGTCACCTGTCTGGCTCCGCTCCAGATTGAAGGCGCATGAAAAGTAGGCCTGAACCACAGCCACCAGGTCCCGTAAGAAGGCCCCATACCAAGGTTGCTGTGAAGAAAGGAGCAAAAGGGCAGTGTGAGGAATGAAGACCAAAGGCAGAAAAAGCAGCAGCAGAGGCATGCAGAGCGCCAGTCAAGCTGGCCGGGGGAGAGGGCCCCAGGGAAGGAGAAAGTCAAGCGGTGCCAAAGAGTCACAGACCATCTGGAGATGCCACTTGACTGGAGCCGCATGTTGGAGTGGAGGAGGGGCTACTTCCCACAAAACTATCCTTTTAAGTTCCTTATATTTATCTGAGTTCGATACTTAGCAGCAGAAAGCAGCATCCTAAGGACTGCCTACCATACCTGCATCATCTGGGGGAGGGGGAGTGGGGGAGCTGTTCTCCAAGCTCAACTGTGTCAGGACCCAATGCAGGAAGTAGAGGTTTGGCCCCAGACACACTGAGTCTTGATCACAGCTCTCCTATCTATCAGGTAGCCATCAGCAGTGACTGCAGGGACCAATCTCTGAACATCAACGACCTGCTCTGAAAACAAGATAACAGCCAGGCGGTGGTGGCGTATGCCTTTAATCCCAGCACTCAGGAGGCAGAAGCAGGTGGATCTTGTAAATTCTAGGCCAGCCTGGTCTACAAGAGCTAGTTCCAGGCCAGGCTCTAAAACTACCGAGAAACCCTGTCTCGAAAAACCAAAAAGAAAAGAAAACAAGGTAACAAAGCAGAAGTCCAACCCTTTATAGCAACTCTTCTCAATATCAAGAAATTACCCATTAAAAAAAAAACTCTGGAGGGGGCTGGAGAGATGGTTCAGTGGTTAAGAGCACTGCTTGCTCTTCCACAGGTTCTGAGTTCAATTCCCAGCAACCACATGGTGGCTCACAACCACCTGTAATGGATCTGGTGCCCTCTTCTGGCCTGTAGGCATGCATGCAGGCAGACCACTGTATACTTAAATAAATCTAAAAAAAAAAAAAAAAGACACTAAAAATAAATAAATAATAAAAAGACTCTGATTTTTATCTTCTGTTAGAAAACAGATTAGGTACACTGGCTTAAACTTTCACACGGCAACAATGGGCTGGAGTTGAGAAGATACCCCATTTAGGGTCAGGATGGCTAATATGCTCCCTACTCCTTAGACAGCTGTATGCCAACCTCGTCTTCTTCACTGACTGATACTACTCGTTTAGACCCAGAAGGCATCAGAATTTGCAAGTGATGGTCTGGTAATTAGAAAAAGAAGGCTAGAAAAGAAGAGGCAGTCAGGTCAGACAGATGGCAGCTCCAGAAGAAGTAAAGAAAAGGCCCAGCGCTTGTCTTCAGAGCTTCTGGGCTGTGTACCTGCTGGATGCTGCTGCTCTGCTGGCTGTGCCGGAGGAGGCTAAGGGGCAGCCCAGGCAGTCCTGCCTCCTGGCAGAAGGAATACAAAAGCACAGAGTCGCTGCAGCTGGACAGGAGACTGCTCAGGACACGGAGTGCAGGAAGCAACTGGGAAGCACCCTTTAGGATACCTTTCAGGATCTGAGGAACATAAGAAAAAGAGACAGCAATTGGCACAATTATAGGTAAAGGAAGAAGAATCACAAATACCGAATGGCTCCAAGGAGTTAGCAGAGTAGACCAATGTCTGCATTCCTACATGGAGGAGTTGAAAAGCCAGGGAGCAAGCACAGAAACACAGGGGAACTGCATCAGAGAAATAACTATGGAAGGTCACCTGACTAGAACATCAGTGACCAAGGGGCAGGGGACCTCAAGATCTGTCTACCAGGCCCAGTACCATTATTGTTCATTTCCTCCCTTTGATAGCCCTTCACCTTAAAGACAACAGTAGCAGCAACACCACACGCACGCACGCACACACACACACACACACACACACACACACACACACACAGTTTTCTGAAAAATAAAAACAACAGATATGAAATGATGTTATTTAACTCCAGAGAAGCAAGACATCATTCAGCTCTAGATCAAGGACTGCCAACATTTCTCGTGTCAACTTTAGCCCAACATGTATCCGTATGCAGCCTGCACGCTAAGGAAAGTACCATACGTTTACATGGTTATTCTTCAAAAGAATAACACTGATACCAAATGCCTCAGAGTTTGCTGTTCTCAATTCGGCATTTACTCTCCCATCTCACAGTGTGTAGTAAATAGAACTTCTCATCTTAAAGACAGAGAACTGATCCATCTATATAGATCAGGGCCCTATCAAAGATCAATAGCTAGGTCTTTGTGAATTCTGATCCACAAATCAGAAATAGTATCTCAGAAGCCAAAACCTTTGTTTTCTGAGAGACAGAGTCTAGGCTGGTGAGATGCTCAGCAGGTAAGGTGCTTGCTGCATACACCTAATGATCCGAGTTTGATCAGAACCCACTTAAAGGCAGAATACAGAACCAGGTCCACAAAGCTGCCTCTGAGCTTTGTGCACCATAGCATGTGCCCCCAAATTCATTCATAATAACTGGTTCATTTTTTTTTAAGAGAGGTTCCATTATGTTGTCTAGGCTGGTTTCATGGTTTCAATCCTTTGGGTTCAAGAAACCTGCACCAGGTGTGGCGATGCACACCTTTAATCAAGGCAAGGTAGAGGCGGGCGGGGGGGGGGGGGAGTAGATGGGGGCAGAGGCAGAGAGATCTCTTATGAATTCAAGGCTAGCCTGGTAGAAATACCCTGTCTCAAAAAAAGGGGGATTGGAGCCGGGCGGTGGTGGCGCACGCCTTTAATCCCAGCACTTGGGAGGCAGAGGCAGGCGGATCTCTGTGAGTTCGAAACCAGCCTGGTCTACAAGAGCTAGTTCCAGGACAGGCTCCAAAACCACAGAGAAACCCTGTCTCGAAAAACCAAAAAAAAAAAAAAAGGGGGGGGGATTGGAAAAGAAAGAAAAGAAACCATCTGCCTAGCCTCCCAGGTTAGAAACAGATTTTAGCTGGCTTTCTCACAGTAAAAATGTTCCAATAGCTGGGCATGGAGGAAATGCATTTAATCCCAGCACTCGGGAGGCAGAGGTGGGTGACGCTCTGTGAGTCTGAGGACAGCCTGGACTACAGAGATAGTTCCAGGGAAGTCAGGGGTTTTACACAGGGAAGCCCTGTCTCAAAAAAAAAAAAAAGGAAGGAAGGAAAAGAAAGAAAAAGATAGAAAGAAAGAAAGAAAGAAAGAAAAAAGGAAAGGAAGAAAGGAAGGCAGGGTCCAATAGTAGGGTGACAATTGTTAGATCCAGGAAATAAGAGCAAGGTACCAATATAATTCAGTGGGAAAAGATTTTTTTTTCCAAAAACACACAAAGAGTTGAACTTATTTCATGTACAAACATTAACTCAAAATGGGTCAGAGATAGAGATATTTTTTTTCTAGAAAACATGTTTTTATTTTTTTATTATTTTTTTGAGTTTTTTTGTTTTTTTATTATTATTTGTTTATTTATTAAAGATTTCTGTCTCTTCCCCGCCACCGGCTCCCATATCCCTCCCCTTCCCCCAGAGATAGAGATCTTAATGTAAAGTTAAAACTATGACCTAGGCGGTGGTGACACATACCTTTAATCCCAGCATTTGGGAGGTAGAGGCTGGCAGATCTCTGTGAGTTTGAGGCCAGCCTGGTTTACAAGATCTAGTTCCAGGACAGGCTCCAAAGCTACAGAAAAACCCCTGTCTTGAAAAAAAAAAAAGAAAAAAAAAGCTAAAACTATATAATGTCTAGAAAAATCTTCAAGGCCGGGCCATGGTGTCTCACGCACAGGCAGGCTGATCTCTGAATTCCAGGACTGCTATGGGATGTCTTTCTATATGCTGTGAATATGTGTTGTTCTCATTGATTGAAAAATAAAGCTATTTTGGCCTATGGCAAAGCAGGATAGAGCCATGCAGAAAATCAAAGCGGAGATACAGGAGAAGGGTGGAAGTTGGAGAGATGGCTCACTGGTTAAGAGCACTGGCTGCTCTTCCAGAGGTTCTGAGTTCAATTCCCAGCACCCACATGGTGGCTCAAGACCATCTGCAATAGGATCTGATGCCCTCTTCTGGCATGCAGGTGTACATGCGAACACTTATACACAAAATACAAATAAATAAGTAAATAAATAAATAAATAAATAAGGGTGGAATCTGGGAGACACAAGGCAGGCACATAGGAAGCAAGACGTAGAAAATGAGGTAACACCAGACTATGTGGCAATACATAGATTAATATAAATGGGTTAATTTAAAAGTAAGAGCTAGCTAATAATAAGCCTGGGCCATCAGCCAAACATTTATAAGTAATATTAAGCTTATGAATGGTTATTTGGGAACTGGCAGGCATGAGAGAAACCTCTGTTAAACAGGCTCTCTATCTCCTTAAGGTGGTGATGTCATTTCTGAAGACTGTCCCAACATCTTTCAGAGAACCTTCAGCTTGTTACCTGCTCAGCAGTCCCACGCAGCTGACTCTGGATGCGCTGGCAGAAGTCAGGGTTACACAGCAGAGTGAGGGGGGACTTCAGCTGGACCGGCACAGGCTCAGTGGTCTCCAGTAACCACTGCCACTCATCGTCGCTGTCTGGCTCCTGGGCGTTTGGAGTCAAAGAGGTCAAGAGGAGTAACCCCAGATTAGAAACTGAGTGACGTATGGGGTAACAGAGCAGCCAGTGGCTCCTTCAGCATAGGAGTGTATAGTCAGACACTGTCGGGGTCTTGAAAAGTCCCTTGTGGGGCACTGCGGGATATGCATTAAGAGGTACCTAGGAAAAGCATCCAGTGCAGCATGGCTGTCAATGACAACACATGGAATTGTCATAAAGTCAGTCGAGAAGGGAATGGTAAACCATGGCATGTCTCTATTAGGAACTACCAGGAGGTCATTAAGTAGAATGTAGTACAGAGGATGTACCCTGTATAGGATTTCTACCCAAAATGCGTAGGCCAAATCTAATCATAAAAAAATAATTTGAGGAACACTGCATAATAACTCGCTTGTATATTTCAAGCATATTTACCCAAAGTTTCGTTTGTTTTTCTTTTTAAAGTCCTTGCCCCAGCATGGTAGCATTCAGAGATGCTGAGACCTTTAAGAAAGGACGCCTAGGGGGAGGCTCTTAGGACAGCTGGATACCACCCTTCAGGAGGCATTAAGATCTCCCTTGGACTGCACCCTCTGCTCTGTAGTAGGGACTGAATGAAAGGCTTTGTATATCCAAGGCAAGAGGCAAGCAGCATGCACTGCCCCACTGAGCCACATCCTAGACAGGAACAAAGTGTTCTTCCTGGGACCTGGTTAGGTTTCAAAAGCCTATTTTTTTTTTTAGACAGGGTCTCATTATGTAGCTCTGATTACCCTGAAACTCCGTGTAGACCAGGCTGTCCTGGAACTCACAGAGATCTGCCTGCCTCTGCCTCCCAAGTGCTGGGATTAAAGACCACTATGCCAGGCTTCAAAAAGATTATAAAACCTTGGAGCTGGCCTCTCCCATAATCCTTCTTCCCATAGTTCCCTGCTGTGGGATGCTATTGGCAATGATGTCCTCACCAGAACTGAATCTTGTTATTGAATCCCTAAAACTGTGAGTTTATTAGTCTAAGGAAAATAATTTTAGTATTTATTTTATTCTATAGGTGTATGTATGTACACCACTGTACACTCCTCATGCCAGCAGAAGCAAGAAGAAGGTAGAGGATTCCCTGAAACTGGAATTACAAATGGTTCTAAGTCAACATGTGGGTTCTGGGAACCAAATGCCAGTTCTCTTGAAAGAGCAGTCACTGCTCTTAATTGCCGATCAACCCTGGCCCCTCCCCCAGCCAAAGGGGACTTAAATAAAGTACATCCCTGGAGCAATTGGCAGAATGTGAATGTATTTACCTTTGTTATAATCACAATACAGTATTGGTTTGAAAGTTCTTTTCTTTCTTTTTTTTAGTTTCAATATTTTTGTTTTTGATATAGGGTTTCTCTATATAGTCCAGGCTGGTCTGGAATTCTCTATGTAGATTAAACGAGCCTGGAACTCACAGAGACCTGACTGCCTCCGTTGCCCAAATTCTGAGATTAAAGGTGTGTGCCATACCTGATTCAACCTGAAATTTCTGACTATGATAGCGCAAGGGAATGACTTTATTCGTAGGAAATATTCACCAAGTATTTTGAGGTAGAAGGACATGTATGCAAATTACCTCAAACTGATTCAAAAAGACAGTATGTCCATCTATTCATGGAGACTCATACAGCAAATGTAGCAAAATTGTGACAGGTGAATCTGGGTGCAGGGAAGACCACAGTTTGAGTGTTTTTGTCTTCTCTGAACTGTTTTGCACTGGTGACTTAATTTTCACAGAAACAGGGCTGGGGGGTGGAGCCTAACGGGAGAGCTTTGTTTTGTTTTAGGCCATGAGCTCCAATACCACAAACTGATTAAGGCTGCCATAAAAATGATTTCAGGGACTGGGTTGATGGCTCAATGGTTAAGAGTACTGGATACTTTCCAGAAGACCTGGGTTTGATTCCAGCATGGTGCTTCAGAACTCTGTAACTCCCATTCCAGGGATCCAATAATGCCCTCTTGTGGCCTCTATAGGGGCCAAGCATGTACCTGATGCACAGACAGACAGGCAGGCAAAGCATGGGCATAAGATACACTAAACTTTTTAATGGTTTCTAGAGCTAGGCCTTGAGGCTCACACCCATAACCCAGCATTCTGGAGGCTGAAGAACGAGGACTGTGAGTTCAAGGCCAGCCTGGACTACACAGTGAGACCCTGACTCTCGAGTTTCTGCAACATGGAAGCATAACATTCTTCTGCCTACCAACATGTTCACGTAAGACTTCCCAGCCTCAGAACTTTGAGAAATAAATTTCTGTTCATTACAAATGACCCAATCTCTGGTATCTGTTTAGGCAGCACAAAGCAGACAGAGATAAGGTTAAGGGAATAAGGAATTGTACATATTCTGGCAATTTGCACGATGTGCATGCCTGACGTCTGAGGATGTCGGAAGAGAATACTGGATCTCTGGGAACAGGAATTGTGGGTGCTTGTAAGTCACCACATGGGTAGTATAAACCGAACCGAGGGCTTCTGCAAGAACTAGTGCTGTGTGTGTGTGTGTGTGTGTGTGTAGGTCGCTCTGTAGCCTTGAGCTTACAGAGGTCTGCCCTGCCTCTGCCTCCCAGAACAAGCGTTCATAACTGCTGAGTTCACCTTTCCAGCCCCGTGATTATTCAAGTTGAAATTATTTCAAAATTTAAAAATTAGAACCCTAAAACTGACACAAAGGTTAAGGAAGAAATACATGCTCTGATGTAGAAACAAATCCTACCCTAGATCATATGGTAAAAGAAGCACAATGCAAGGCAATAAACAAGATAAATCCAATAATGCAGAAACAGCCAAACTGCACATATAATTATATGTGAAGTTCAGAAAGTCTGAAAGGAGACAAATTAGTAATGATAGCCATCTCTGGAAGTGAGGTAAGGTTCAACAGAGACCTTCATTTTTATTTATGATTTTTGTTGTTGTTTTGGTTTTGTTTGTTTGTTTAGATAAAGTTCCATTATGTAGCCCAGGCTAGCTAGATACTCCTGGGCTCAAGAGATTCTCTCCCCTCAACCTCCCAAAATACTGGAAATAGGGAATGTGCTAACCTTCAATTTATTGCCCAAACATAGATAGACCTTAGAACCTTCAATTTTATCTCTGTATTCTGATTTTTGAGAATTATATGTTCACATAATATGTAACTAAAATCTATAAATCTATAACAAAACCATTTTTAACACAAAGGGAGCTTGTGTTTATAGCCTATACTGTTGTAGAAAAGCACTCATCTAACGTCTCACCTCATTTTCTAGATCCGTTACATCAGTGCTCTGCCCACCCATCGTCTCTGGCCTCAGCTCTGGGAATGCTTGCTCACACTCCAAGGTGATATGGCTTTCCCTGCCAAAGCAAAGCTGGGAGTAAGATGACTTCCAGACCTGTGAGGCTTGAGGTTCATTGCCATTGCCCTGTATAGCCCTCTGAGCTCAGAAAAAAGCCTAGGAGAACCAGTCAGACAAGTAGATTATGGGATGTGGTCAGTTCAGTAAGTGTTAACATCCACACACAGGTTCTCGACCGCCCTCCCAGCTAGCTCTTACTCTCAAGTAGACTTTGATTTTTCACCCATGACCTTCCACTCCAAATATTTTCCCTCTCAGATAGAAATGGCCCTTGTCATTTCAAAGCACAACTGAGACAGGAAGACAAAATCCTCAAGTTTTCTGATGAACTAAGAAAGAATTAGAGGGCTGGTGAGATGGTTCAGTGGTTAAGAGCACTGGCAACTCTTCCAGAGGGTCCAGGTTTGAGTCTCAGCACCCACACAATAGCTCACAGTTGTCTATAACTCCATTCCCAGGAGATCCAATGCCCTCTTTTGGCCTTTGAAGCCGCTGTACACATATGATACACAGACATACATACAGGCAAAACACCCACACATATAAAATAAAAAGAAAATAAAAAAAGTAAACTACAAAGAATTAGAACCCAAGAACCTAGGACTCTCACTCCTAGAGCCCTATCTATGTTTGGGCAATGGCTAGTGACAGAGCCATTTTATGTTTGCTTTAATAACTGTCTCCCTCCCGGACACACACAAACCGCTTTACCCTTCTCGCCGAGGCGCAGGGGTGGCTTCTCCAGCCCCCCGGTCTTCCCAGTTGCTCTTCATTTCTGAGTCCAATATATTAGCCAAGAGGCTTGGTTCCTGAGGAGGAGCCTTTAGTCCGGGCACAGGGGCTGTGCTCGCTGTCACCTTGCTGGGCCTATCCTCTTGTTCAAGGGCAGGTCCTGCATCCTGTTCTTTCTGTGAGAGGTGGGTAGGAGACAAGAGAACAATTTGTGCAGTGTGGATCCTATTCATGGTCTTTTGCCAATTCTCTGAAAGTCACCTCTTCCTCCGGCTCCCCCAAGTCACTAGCCTGTCTGTGTCATCTTTGCCTCTGACTCACACACCTTCTGCTTGGTTTCTTCGGCTGCACGCCTACAGGCCTGGTGCAGGATGCGAGACTGGCTACCCTTGGGTGCCAGTCGATGGGCCTGTTCGTCCTTTAGGACCTGAAGTTCTGGAGGCAGACGACTAGTAAATGGAGTGCCCAAATCTGCACCTGCTGGTTCAGTTATTACTGCAGAGGGGGAAGAGGGGAGGACATGATTATTCTAGGGCTGTGGCCACCATGTCCTCTTGACCAGGGACAACGTCAGTATCTCTAGGTCCCTGTGGAAAGAGGCCATTTTGACAAACAGCAGGAGTGGTAAAAGCTAGGCTACAGGAGGAAGAAGTCCAAGGTTGGGGAGGAAGGTGTGTGGCATCCAGACAGTGAGGACGGAGGAAGACTGGAGAAAATGCTATGAAAGGCCAGAGCCCTGGGAACCCTGGTGACTCACTGGTGACACGGCCAGCAATAAAGGGGTGATGCAAGAGGTCTGGCCACGACAGACGCTGCCGGGGGTCTTTGGTGAGCAGCCCTTGCAGGAAGTTCTATGAAGAGAAATAAAACTTCATCAGCCCTCCCTGCCCTCCCTTCCAGGCTCTCCCTAAACACTCAGTGGTGCTGGCAAGCCGACTCCTGCGTCTGTTCTTACAGCAGCTCAAACACACTCTTAACAACTCATCCCTTAGAATTCAAGCCAGACCACTGCCTTCATCTGGGGGTGGGGGAACACTGGATGGGACACAACTAAACTGAATGCTGGGAAAAAGAAGGCAAAGTCAAGAAGAAGCCATGTAGCCACCACAGGAGACAGACGCCAGACGCTGGATGGCTACAGCAGGCTACAATCACGTGGCAATGCACTGGTTAACAGAGATAAGTTGATTTGAGATATAAGGACTAGCTAGAAATATTCATAGGCTAATAGGCCAAGTACTATTGTAATAATACAGTTTCTGTGTGGTTATTTTGGGTCTGGGTGGCCAGGAAACAAACAAGTGGCCTCTGACTACAAACAAATCTCCATGCCACCAACTTTGAGGAGTAGGGAGGAAATTCTGGAAGAGAAATATCAGTTCCATAATCATCTTCAGAAAGCAAACATTCGTGGTCACAGGTTGTTTGTGGATGGAGATGAATTGAGGCAGCCATGATTAAACACATACACAAATAAGCAAGGTTCAAGGATGTGTTTGGGAACACTCAGTGAATTTTCAGATGGGGGAGGGACAGAAAGGGTATGTCTGTTAAGAAAAAACCCTTAATTAGGCCTGCAACAAGAACAGAAGGTAGGCACTGGAGAGACAGCTCAGTGGGTAAAAGCACTTCCAAGCGACATGAGTTTGGTTCTGAGCAGCCATATCTAGAGCTCACAACTGCCTGTAACTCTGGCTCCAGGAGATCTGACGCGTCTAGCTTCTGAGGTAACATACACTAACACATACACACTTAAATAAAAATAAATATTTTAAGAAAGAATGATCTTAAGAAGCTACTAATAAGCTATGAGCACTGTTCTAAAATGTGATGATTGTATAACTACAGCCGTTGCTAAAGATTCCTGAAATCTACCTAAGGAAGAAGGAAGATTCTAGGGATACAACCCTCATTTAAAGCTCCTTTAACTTTTTTGAGAATTATTTGAGCATCCCCAACCATGTAAGTTAGGGGAAACTGTGTCTCCCTTCCACTTTCAATAAGCCAAAGGGAACCTGCAATGAGATTTTATTCTGGGAGAAGACAGTATTCGAATTCCACTGAGGCCCATATCCTTGCCCTAGATAAGAAATGAGTACAACAAACTCCTCTTCTTTCCCCACCAACCTGCTGGGACATAGGTACAATGAGGAGGTGCCACTTCCTGTCGCCCATCCCTAACCACCAGCCCCTCTAATAGCTGAAGAGGACTGACAACAGCGTGGGGAGCAGCTAGATTGCACCCAACACTGCCTCGGACAGTGGACCAGCGGGACTGGGGGCACATAAAGCCCAGCAGCTCTTCCTTTCCAGTGCCTCAACATTACTTCCTACTATGATAGAGCATAGCCTGCCTGCATAGATTTTGGGAAAGGGACAGAGATTTCTGATATAAAAGTCACCCCCCTTATCTCCTATTACCTTGAAGCAGGAACTGATAGAAGAGGGCCAGCGCACAGGGTCCTTGAGAATGAGGTTAACCAGCTGAAAGATGCTGGTGGTGTAGAAGGGAGGCATGCCTACAGCCAGCTCATACAGGATGCAGCCTACAGACCAGAGGTCTGCTGTGTGGTCGTAGGGTCGCTCCTCCACCAGCTCTGGAGACATATAGAGAGGTGTGCCTTTGATGGACGTCAGCACCATGGTGTTAGTGCTCATGGCTCGGGCAAACCTGTGGAGGTGACAGGATTGAAATGAGAAAGATCTTCTTGACCTAGTTATAACTAGAAAATTACATCTAGGGACAGGGGCTGATGTGATTGATGGCTCAGTGGTAAAGGGACCTGCCATTATGCCTGATGACCTGAGTTCCATCCCCAGGATTCATATGGTGGGAGGAGGGAACTGATTCCTGCAAGTTGTCCTCTGATATCTACAACCATGCCATGACATATGTGTGCCCACACCTCCACATGCACAATAAATAAACATCATAAGAACATTTTTTAAAAGAAAATGAAACCTGACCATTTATTACCTGTTAGCATATGGGATAACCTGAACCAAAGCAGACACAGTACCTTTGGCCAATCTCCAGCTCTGGTTCTAACATGAGGCTTTGGGTAGTCTAGGGCTCCCTGAAGGAGAAGCACAGATGGAAGCTCAGAAAACCCTACCCAAAGTCACAAAGCTTGATGCCACCACCCTTGGCGAGAAGAATGTTCTGAGGTTTCATGTCCCGGTGTAGGATGCGGTGGGAATGCAGATAGTAGAGGGCAGACACCAACTGGGCAGCGATGGCCTGAACCTAGGGTCCGAGAAGTGAAAGAAAGGCCAGAGGAAGAAGCTGCCACACCAAGGGCTTCCAGTACTGAGGCTAATTAGACTTTCTGTTCTTCCCTTCTAGCGTCTCCATTACACTATACCCTCCTTGGTTCTTGTTCCTCTTAATTCATCCTTTCATTTGCTCAAGGAAAATCTATTCTATCTCTCTTATTGGCCTCATCACCATGAACAAATTATTCTGTGTTTCCCAGAGTCATCATATATAAGGTGACAATAATATAGCATCTACGTCCCACGACTATTGTATAGATTAATGGAATTAAAGCATGTGAAGAAATGCTCAGGATGATACCTGGCATGAAGGAAAGTGCGTGTGCACATTAGGTGTTTGAAATAGGGTAAAACCCCTTTTCTTAAGGTACACAGTCACTTAAACAAGGCAGACAAAACAGTAAGATGATTACTTTTTTGTTTGTTTGAGACAAGAGTCTCGTGTATCCCAGGCTGGCCTTGAATTTGCCTACAGCTGAGGATGACCTTGTCCTGCCACTACCTCACCAGAGCTGAGATTACTGTATGGGCCACCAAGTCCAGTTTTCTGTGGTACTGGGAATCCAGCCCAGGGTTTCATGGAAGGCAAGTATTCTACCGAGCTATACAGTCCCAGTCGACTACTTAGAACAGCGATGGCACTTCTGGGGTTGGAGAGGACCTGCTTGTTGAGACTAAAAAGAAACTCCTAGAGTGAGTGTAGTTGGATCCTCCTCAACCAAATCCCATGGCCAGCCTCTTTGCCCTAATGGTGAATCCTGTATAACCACAATGCTTCTCTTACTGCCCTCCCTAGTACTGGCCTTTCTTCCTTAAAGGAATAATAACAATGACTAATACCCACAACATTAATAACAGTTATTTATCATTTTGATGAATGAAATCATTAATCCTCAAATAGCTTTTACAAGGTAAATATTATTACTAACTTCATTTTACTGAAGAAGAAACTAAATACAAAGACGTAAGAGTTATTTGACCATGGAGATCCAGCTAGTGAGGGGCAAGCTTTGTACTCAGATACTGTGGTTCCAGTTCCAACATTTAACTCTCACACTTTACTGCCTCTACAGATATCTGGAATCCTGTACTCTTTTCAAGGGTCTTCAAAAATGGCTGGTGAGATGACTCAGTGGGTAAAGGGCCCTGATGCCAACTCTAATGACCTGAGTTCAATGCCTGGGACACCCATGGTGAAAGAAGAGAATTGACTCTGACTCCTGCAAGTTTTCCTCTCACTCCACATGTGCTCTGGTCTGCATGTATATGCACATACCACACACACACAAAATACAGGGCTGAGGAGACGGTTCAACTGGTGAAGTGCCCATTGCATACACATTAGGACTTTGGGAATTTGGATTCTCAGCATCTGTGTTAAAAGCTGGGTATGGGGCTGGAGAGATGGCTCAGTGGTTAAGAGCATTGCCTGCTCTTCCAAAGGTCCTGAGTTCAATTCCCAGCAACCACATGGTGGCTCACAACCGTCTGTAATGAGGTCTGGTGCCCTCTTCTGGCCTGCAGACATACACACAGACAGAATATTGTATACATAATAAATAAATAAATATTTAAAAAAAAAAGCTGGGTATGATTCTTAGACATCAGAGAAGTGCAAACAAAAACAACTCTGAGATTCCACCTTACACCTGCCAGAATGGCCAAGATAAAAAAACACTGATGACAGCTTATGCTGGAGAGGATGTGGAGTAAGGGGAACACTCCTCCACTGCTGGTGGGAGTGCAAATGGTACACCCACTTTAGAAATCAGTATGGCAATTTCTCAGAAAATTAGGAAACAATCTACCTCAAGACCATTTTTGTGTATATATCCAAAGGAGGCTCAATCGTACCACAAGGACATGTATGTGCTCAACTATGTTCATAGAAGCATTATTTGTAATAACCAGAACCTGGAAACAACCTAGATGCTCCTCTACTGACGGATGAATAAAGAAAATGTGGCACATTTACACAATGGAGTACTACTGCTCAACAAGAAAAAATATCTTGAAATTTGCACCAAATGGATGGATCCAGAAAACATCATATTGAGTGAGGTAACCCAGACCCAGAAAGACAAATATCATATGTACTCACTCATAAGTGGCTTTTAGACATAAAGCAAAGAAAAACCAGCCTACAGTTCACAACCCCAGATAACCTAGACAACAAAGAGGACCCTAAGAGAGACATGCATGGATCTACTTAGGAAGGAGAACAGATGATCTCCTGCGCAAATTGGAAGCATGAGGGTCACAGGACAGGGTAGAAGTGGGGGGAAGGGAGCGGGGTAGAGAAAAATGTATAGTGCAATAAAAATAAAAATTCTAGAGAAAAAAAGCTGGGTATGGCGTCACACATCTGTAGCCCTGGTGTTGGGGGAGGAACTAAGATAGGCATATCCCTAGAGCCTATTGGCCAGAGATCCAATCCATAGTCTGAAGGTCAATGAGAGCTCTAACATCAAAAATAAAGGTGGAAAACAGTTGAAGACGACATTGACCCTAACCTCTGGACTTTGCATGTATGCACATGTATGGGCACAAGAGCCTACACATATTTGCACATACATAACTATGCCCTCATATATATTACACAGACATACAGACACACACACATGAACCTTGACACCCTCAGCTTGTACTCCTAGCTCTTCACCCAGAAAGAGATTCAAAGCATAGGAATGTTGAGCCAGGAAACATACCTGATCTTCAGGAAGTTTTCCATCATCTTCCAGAATCTGAAAGAGTTCTCCCTCGGCATAGTCTGTCACCACCACCACCTGTGAGGAGAAGGCAAGTACATTACCAGTGAGACGGTCATGCACTCTGCGGTCAACAAACATCTGGGGCCCTTGGGCTTGGAGAGAGGCCACCCGACATCCTCCAAACACACCTCTTTGTCAGTCTCAAAGCTGTCGAGCATATGCACAATGTTGGGGTGCCACAGACCTCGCATGATTTCAATCTCTCGCTGCAGATTCCTCAGCTCTTTCTCTGAGCGCCCCAGTTTGGGGATGAACTTCAAGGCCACCACCTGTCAGCAGTAAAGCAAAGAACCAAGGCATAACCACACCATGGAGAAGCGCAAAGAAACAGACCCAGTGAGCTGCCCGAAAGAGACATTCTCCATCCTGTCAAGCTGCCTGTGAGGAGTGCGGTGTGCTCCAGGTTTTCAGTTTTCATGAGCTATCGCACATGCTGGGGTGGGCTCTGTGATACTGTCGTCTCTGAGTCACTTCTGCTCCTGTAACGTCCCACTTACACTCCTTTAAGTAACCCCAATAAAACTGAAAAACTGATTCTCCTCTCTCTCTCAAACAGAAACACACAATGCAAATATTCCAAGCTTTATCTCAGAGTTCCACAATGCAAGATTTTAAGAAACACACAATGCAAATATTCCAAGCTTTATCTCAGAGTTCCACAATGCAAGATTTTTATACTGCTTGACCAACTCTTAGTAATAATACTAACACATGCTAACCTCCCACCTTGACTTTCCCCCAGGGTACTATGGATTTACTCTGTCTTTGTCTACCCATCACCAGGGGGAAACAGTTACTACCAAGTAGATCCCTCTGATGGATTCTGGGACAGGTGTTCTGACCTAAGCAAAGGACTCAAGGTGAGATTTAGGGAAAAGAGGAGGAAATGTGAGTGGAGGGAGCAAGTGCAAGTGGTCTATCTTAGGGAATAAAAAGAACACTGACAGTTTGTGTCGTTTAGCAGGTGTCAGGCATTGGGCTAAGTAATTAAGTGTGAAACACAGTTAATGCTCAGACCCCATCTATGTACCCCATGGTACAGTTTGGGGAAAACAGAAGCATGGAATGGTTAGGTAGTTTGTCCCTAGTTCTAAGGCTGAGATCTGACTCCAAGAAATCAAATTTCAGAGTCTAAATATCCTAGGAAATATGCTGGAGTCGGGGCGGAGAAATGTACACTGAGAAACCCTTCTGTCCCAGGTTTCTGCTGGAGTAGGAGCACCCACTCAGAAGGTAACTTTGTTCACTACCTGAGCACTATATCTTTTTCGGCCCTTATATACTCTGCCAAAAGAGCCTTCTCCAATCATCTCCAAAACGTGGTACTTTTCCATGGCAAGGATTTCAGGGTCTCTCAGAAGGCAGAAAGTAGACGGTGGCGATAAACTGTAGCTCCAGGGGCAGTTCCACACATCTGTGAGGCCTGACTTGGAACATGGGAGAAAGATAGACGCTATCAGTCATGCCTTTTCCAACTTTTCACAATAATACAGTCCTCAAAAACATGATCAGGATGGAAAGATGATCAGATCTTGAAAACGGAACTTCTCGAGCCTTCCACTCAAGCTAGGTGCCCACAGCCCACCGTGTCCCCTTTCCCCTCTCCACCAGCGTCGCTCACTTGCTCCTTCTCTAGCTCCCGAGTTCCTAACATCCTCAGCTCCCCCAGCACCGCTGCTCTTGACTCCCGTCGTGAGCCGAGGTTCCCCAACACTCCCCCAACCTAGATACTCCAAGATTCCCAGGCCGTGGGCTGGGGGCCCCGGGCCTCTAACCGAGTCCCTCCCAGCTGCCTGCGTTACTTTTCTCCATTCCTCAATGCTGCTCTCGTTAGTTTCCCACTCTTACCAGCTGGTCAGAAGTTTAAAGGACTTTAAAACTCTCAGAGATGTGTGACAGACACGAACCGCCCATTCGCACTTTCTAGGGCACATCGGTCGCTTGACTATCAGGCCCCACAAAGGACCTAGAGTCTTCAGTTGCCTAGAAACGGCGCCAGCTTTCTTTACCCCGCCCCGCCCTAGTTTTCCGCCTCTAACTTCCCAAAAAGTATTTCCGGTTCCGGCTAAGAGCCGGAGAAGACATGGCGGCGTCTGCGTCGGCAGCTGCTGGGGAAGAGGACTGGTAACTTTGGGTCATGGGTTTTGGCTGGCTGCCTGGATCTGGTGCTGGGAACTAGCAACAGCTTCAAATCGTCCGAACCGCGAGCATGAGGGGTGAATCAAGGGGCGAGAGGTGGCCGAAACCCTGACATCCTTTCCTAGGCGAGCTACTGGACCGGGAGCGGAAGGTGGAGGGACGCTGACCCGAGAAGGGACTGGGTCTGCGCCGGGTTGGCCAGTTGGGCTCACGCCTTATCGACCCAGTTGCCCTTTCCTATGGCCCTGTCCCTCCCGCTTCTCCCTGATGTGACTTTCTGGGGTCTGGAGGATGGCTCATCACACCTCCCGCCTCTCGGGACGGACGTCCTCCTCCTCGTCCTGTCCCTCGAGACCCTAGGATTCTGCCCTTTGGCCCAGACCATTTCTGCCTAAGCTTTCCTCAACCTTCCGTATCCCCGACAGCACTAAGAACCATTGTCAGAAGAGCCTTACTCCCCACATAAGCAAGCCCTCCTCCTCTCTCGAGCATTCTTAAAAAGAGGCCAAAGGCCTTTAAGGACTTTGAGTTTGGAAGATAAAGATGTGTTCGCTTCACATTTAATTAGCTGGTTGTGACGCTGACCAGACCAGCTAGTTCCTGTGAGTCGGTGACAGCTGAAAAAAAAAAAAAAGTGGGCGTGGCATTACTTCAGAGTAGTTGGGAGGGTCACTGTGAATTTGTAACGTTCATAAAAGCCTGCTTTTCATTAATTGTTGAAGTATAAGCCCTCAAGAGACTAGATAAACCGAAGGACGTCTGTCTGACCTAAGGCCTTATACTCTTAAGTTTTAGGATAGCCCACTACCCACACACCCCCCTTCTGTCACTTATGACCTTATTACTGTCCCAGTCTGTATCTTACATCCAAGACCCAGGTCACCTAAGGTGCTTAAAATACTGAAAGTTGTCCTAACTGAGCCTGTACTTTGGTGTTAAGTTGCTTCAGGGAGGCCACCCAGTAATTTCCTTTATAACGCCATGGAGACTAGTGCTCTTTACTATTGGGAAGAATGTCTAAGATTATGGAGGGAACACCTGAGCTAGGAGAGAGTAGCAGTGGTTGCAACAGTCTATGTCAGCTAGAATGTCCTTTTTATTTGTGAGACAATAAGCTTTGTATTTTAAGGTTTCTGCGTAAGGCTTAAAAAGAATGCTAAATGTAGTATAATAACCACCATTGGTAAAGGCCATCCTGGGTGCCTTCCCTCTTGATACAGGTTTCTGTATATCACCTGGGTAGAGCCGTGGACTCAATCGCTCATCTTCGGTGCCATTCCAACAGTTGTTGCGTGTTTAAATGTTTGCCCTCTGATCTGTGTCAGGACCATGAACCCTGTACTAGACGTGATGATGGGGTTAATGGTGTCATGTGTGCTTGGATTATGCTCTTCTCTTTCCTCTTAAAGGGGGAGAAAGATCACTTAGACTACATACTATGTCTCAGACACTTGGGCACTTTATATGAACAAATCATTGTTAAGTCTCCCAGTAGTCCTCGTGAGTATGTTGGAGTGTAACTCAGACTTCTAAGTGAGCTGACCACATAGCTGGTAAGTCATTTCTGCCCTCTATTAGCTACAAGGCCTATGGCTCTTCTACTGCAGTTTCGCTTTTAGATTACTTAAACCTGTTCGTCTTGGTATAGCTTTTAGAAATACTTAGGCTGACTAGTGCTGGCAAGGTTATTGGCAGTACCTGGGGCACAGGGGACTGTGCTGAACTGACTGGACTGTGTAGGCAGGCAGGAGTAGTAAGCACTGGTAACCTTGTTAGTAATGATGGACGCCATGTATGTAGGTCAGAGAGGAGCAGCTGTACAAGCTTGAGCAGGAAGTCAGGGCCTGGCTCTGACTGCTCCCTTTCCTCCTCCTGTGTTAAGCCTCGGTTCGTTGTTTCAACTCTATGGGAATCTGTTTTCTCGGATTGGCAGAGGTGAACTCTAAAATCTAATTCCCATTCTTTCTACCTGGCCGGTTGACAACTTAAACATCTCCCTATTTTACAGGATAATTTGACAAGAGAATGTATTGAGACAGATCCCTTTTGTTGTTATTGTTTTGTTTGTTTAAGTCAGTCTTCATCAGCCTTGGTAGGCTTCAGCAGGCCGAGCTGTAGTGGTGACTCAGTGTCCCCCTTACTCTCCAGGGTCCTTCCTTCTGAAGTTGAAGTATTAGAGTCTATCTATCTGGATGAACTACAGGTGATGAAAGGAAATGGCAGGTGCGTATTCAGTTACGGGTGGGCAGGAGTCTTAGTGATGAGATGATTCTGCACAGAATCTGGGCTTAGGGTGCTTTGAGCCTTGACTCCGGGGTGATGCTTGTCATACAGACACCAGTCCCTTACTCCTCCCCCTGCAAAGAAGCGAGTCCTGTGTGCATTCCTCTGCCTGCTTTACTATCTCACCCCCTCCTCCCTAGCTCTCAAGCCCCTGCCCAGTCACATCCTGCGTCTCCACTTCATCCACCTGCAGATCTTCACCATGGGAGATCTTTATCACTCTGCACCCTGCCACCGCAGAGGTCCAAGATTCTCAGTTTGTCTGCTTTACTCTGGTGCTTCAGGTCCCAGTGCAGGTGAGGCCGCTGCATGACTGTAAAGGGAGGAAGGGGAGGGTCCCTTGAGCGGTCGCTGTAATGACTGTGTTGTTTTTCTGCACTAGTACCCCCATGAAGTGCCACAGATCTCCATCCGTAACCCCCGAGGGCTTTCAGATGAGCAGATTCACAAGTAAGTCGGGATAGTTGGGGCAGGGAAAACTCAGAATTCAGCTCTACCTGTTGAAGGAAAGAAGTTTTAATATTGGCTTCATTTCTACCCCCGCAGGATCTCACAGGCACTGGGCCATGTGGCCAAGGAGGGGCTAGGCACAGCCATGCTCTATGAACTCATTGAGGTAAAATGTGATGGTCTGGGAAAATGTCCTTCCTTTAGCGTAGAGCATTTCTGTAGTCAGTACATTCAGTCCTTGTTTGCTTAAGGCCTCACTTAGAGAAAGAACTCAGTGTTTCAAAAAAGAGAAAAAAACCCTCCAAACTATAGTTGAATAGCTTCCCAGCTTCCCCAAGTTGTCAGTTCCAGCATCTTGATGAAAAAGTACTTTTCCTCTTTGTTGTGAGGTTTTTGTCATTCATTTATTTTGTTTTGAGACAGGGATCCTGCTATGAGTCTGACTTGGAATCTGGCAGCCATTCTCCTGCCTTAGCCTCCTACATACTGGAATTCTAGGCGTGTGCCCCCACACCTAGCACTTTTCCTCTTCGGCTTACATTTATTTTTCTGTTCTGTTCTTTCTTTTCTTTCTCCTTTTGTTTACTTAATTACTTATTGTTGGTCTTAGTTAAGGTTTCTGTTACTGTGATAAAACACCATGGCCAAAAGTAACTTGGGAAGGAAAGGGTTTATGTCATCTTACACTTTCAGGAACATTCCATGACTAAGGGAAGTCAGAGCAGGAACCTGTAGGCAGGAAGAAGCCATGAAGAGGTGCTGCTTACTGGCTTGTTCCTCCTGATTGCTGAGCCTGCTTTCTTACAGCACCCAGGACCACTAGCCCAGGGAGGGCACAACCCACAATGGGTTGGACCCTCCTCCATCCCAATCACTAATTAAGAAAATGCCCCCACAGGCTTGCCTTTAAACCAGATTTATGGAGGTATCTTCTCAGCTGGGATTCCTTCTTACTTGATTCTAGTTAACCATGGTGGGTCTCATTGTGCAGGTCTGGCTGTTCTGAAACCCAGAGATCCATCTGTCCCACTTATCCAGTGCTGGGATTAAAGGCGTGCATTCCCATACTCTGCATTTTCTGTTGTTCCAGTTTCAGAACTTTTTCTTTTTTTCTGTACTGAGGTTCAAACCTAAGGCTTTGCACATATTAGACAAGTGCTCTACTCCTGGGCTACATCCATAACATCTTTAAAATTTTATTTATTTTTTTTTAAACTTTTTTTTCCAAATATTTTATTATTTATTATGTATACAATACTCTCTCTGTGTGTATGCCTGCAAGCCAGAAGACTCCATTACAGATGGTTGTGAGCCACCATGTGGTTGCTGGGAATTGAACTCAGGACCTTTGGAAAAGCAGGCAACGCTCTTAACCTCTGAGCCATCTCTCCAGCCCCATCTTTAAAATTTTAATTCTGAGAATGAGTCTCATCAAATGAACTAACAGGCCTTGAACTTGTGGTCCTCCTGTCTCTGTCTCCAAAGAAGTTGGTATTACAGGCCTGTGCCACCAGGACTGGTTTCAGGCAGTAATCGTTTTCTTTTCTTTTTTTTTTTTTTTTCCTCGAGACAGGGTTTCTCTGTGGCTTTGGAGCCTGTCCTGGAACTAGCTCTGTAGACCAGGCTTGTCTCGAACTCACAGAGATCCGCCATCCTCTGCCTCCCGAGTGCTGGGATTAAAGGCGTGCGCCACCATCGCCCGGCAGTTCTCGTTTTCTTGGCACTAGCAACTGAAAGTAGAAAATGACAGGACTTTTGCCTAGGGGCTGAGTATGAGGGATGAACACTTGAAGGCTAGCCTGCTGTTAGAACTGACTAGAAAAGCCATGGTGCCTTTTCTCTGAGTTTATACTCAGCCAGGCATAGTGGTGCACACGTGTGATCTAGCACTGGGAGGGGAAGGCAAGAAAACCCATCAATTGAAAGCATCCTTAACTACATAGCAAGTTCAGGGATGGCTTGGGCTACATCAAACCCTGTCTTGTGGGGGGGGAGGGGGAGCAGGCAGGGCTGGAGAGTGCAAGGTGGTGGTGGTGCACCAAAGCTATAGAGAAACCCTGTCTCGAAAAACCAGGGAGAGAAGCTGGGCTGTGGTGGTGCACACACCTTTAAATCCCAGCAATCAGGAGGCAGAGGCAGGTGGTTCAAGGCCAGCCAGGGAGTGCTGTTACACAGAGAAACCCTGTCTTGAGTCCCCCCTACACCCCCCCAAAAAAAAGAGAGAGAGAGAGACAATTGTACATTCTTTATGGTTAAGTAAACAGCCCACGAGAAACAAAGGCAGAGAAACAAAATACGTGGATAACTTTTCTTGTTTGAGGTTAAAAGCACACAAACAAGGTCAGCCTTGCTTGTTTCCTCCTTGGGGTTTTTAGGGAAAATGTTCAGAGTATAGTGAAGGTGGGTGGCATAGAATTAGTGAGTGGGCATTTAGCACTGTAGCACTCTTGGGTCAGACTCTAGGGCAGCTTCTGAAATTCCATAGTGTTAGCTGTGCAAATATACATTTCATAGACCAACTTGATGCCTTTTGATTTCTGTCCATTTGGTTGTCTGAATAAATGCCTTGCCCCATGGGGGAATTATACTTGAAAACTGCTAAGAAAAGTCTGTGCAGCTCAGCACAGTGGTGTGTGCTAATAATTCTAGCCCACCAGAGTCTGAAGAAAAAAGATCTTTTGAGCCAAAGAACTTGGGCCAAGGCAACAAAGCAAGACTCCTGGTTCAAACAGATTAAAAAACAAAAACAAAAAAACCCAAAGGCATCTCAGAAAATGAAAATGGGGTGGGTTTGTTTGTTTTGTTTTGTGCTTTTTGAGACAGTCTTACTGTGTAGTCCAGGCCAGTCTCAGACTCAAAGCAATCCTCCTACCTCAGGTTCCTGAGTGCTGGAATTAAAGCTACCACGTGTGGCTAGAGTTTTGAGAGCCGGGTGTATAGGTGCAGGCCTTTAGTCCTAGCACTACTGAGGCAGAGGCAGGTGGATCTCTTGAGTTCTGCAGATGGCGTTCCAGACCCTGTCTCAAAATCAAAAGCAAACCAAACAAACGTACACACACATATACACCTTCGAGAAAAAAATTTCAAAACTCATCTCTGTTTGTTTGTTTTGATTTTCAAGACAGAGTTCCCCTGTATATCCGTGGTTGTCCTGGTATTTGATCTGTAGACCAGGCTGGCCTTGAACCCAGAGATCTACCTGCCTCTGCCTCCCTAGTGCTGGGATTTGTGTGTGCCACAATGCCAAGCTAGAAATATTATTTTTATCTCCAAGTATATTAAAAGTGACTTAGTAAGAAGAGAAATAATTTACTTAGATTTTGAAACCAGGAAGGTCAAATGGGCAGGGGTGGGGGATGCATAGAGAGGGATTCTTGCAAGTAGAAGGTTACCAGGATAGGAGTACATAAATGGTAGGTAACAAGCTGCTTGGTGGATGTCACAGCCAACCAGTCACTCCTGGAAGAAGTACATGGAATGTGTTCACAATCTTCTCTCCTTTCAGAAAGGGAAGGAAATTCTCACAGACAACAACATCCCCCATGGTCAGTGTGTCATCTGCCTCTATGGTTTCCAGGTGGGTTTCTCAGCTGGAGCTGCAGTGAGCTTGGGTAGACAGGGAAGGGCTAGCAAGTGGGCACTGATACAGGACTCTGCATCTGTCTCCCTACAGGAAAAGGAGGCCTTTACCAAAACACCCTGTTATCACTACTTCCACTGCCACTGCCTTGCTCGGTACATCCAGCACATGGAACAAGAGCTGAAGACACAAGGACAGGAACAGGAGCGACAGCATGTTGTCACCAAACAGGTAGACAGACCCGCTTTCTTGCTTGGTACCCATATACTTTACATCTGTCTCCATCCCTTCATTCTAGTGGCTTTTCATTATTTAGTAACAGATACCTTTGAGACTAAATCTCACCCCTATCCAGAAAGGCATCCTTGAGTACACTGACACATTGCATGCAGCTTTGCAGCATCTCCAGACCTCTCCTTAGGCTGCCCTTTCCTCCTTCCCACCTCATTGCTGAGCAGCTAACACTTGTGCCCTTCAGTCCCAGCCCACCCGAGACTGGGCTGGCTGACAAGAAGCAGGATGTGATTTCTCCTCTTGTTTTAGAAGGCAGTCGGTGTGCAGTGTCCTGTGTGCAGGGAGCCCCTTGTGTATGATCTTGCCTCGCTGAAAGCAGCCCCTGAACCCCAACAACCCATGGTAAGGGATTTCCTTTTCGTCAAAGCCAGGCATAGTGGCATTCTAGAAAGAAATGGCATCTTGTCTGTGCTGAATTCTCTGGAGTTGGGTTTGACTTGCTTAAGGCTACTCTGCAAAGCCTCAGCCCCCACCAGGAGCCTAAGACTTCAGAAGCCCAACTTAAATTTAATTTAATTTAACTACATTAAAAAACCTGGTACAGTGGTACACTCATGTAATCCTGGCATTCAGGAAGTGGAGGCAGGAGGGTAAGCAGTTCAAGTCATGCTTGGTCACGTGGTGAGTTTGAGGCCAATCTGGGCTATATGAAACTCTTGTCTAAAACCAAACAAAAAACCAGGAACCTTGTGCAGCTCTCCTAGGACAATCCTAGAAGAGTTACGGTTCAAGTCGTCTGCTTTCTCATTTTGTTTTTTTCTCCTGCCATTCTGCTTCCTTTCCTTTTAGGAGCTTTACCAACCCAGTGCAGAGAGCTTGCGCCAACAGGAAGAGCTCAAGAGGCTGTATCAGAGGCAACAGGAGAAGGGTGGCATCATTGACCTTGAGGCTGAACGGAACCGGTACTTTATTAGCCTTCAGCAGGTGAGGAAAGGAAAAGGCTCCCCTCTTGGCCTCAATGCCTCCAGTGTTCTTGTGAACACCACGCACAGCCCTAGGGTGTGCTTCATTCTGCCTGGGGAGGTTAAGATTGGTAATGGTTGGCTGGTAGTGGAGAGAGGTCTCCCGTGATGCATTGCCTCTCTTCTCCCCAGCCTCCTGCTGCTGTGGAGCCTGAGTCAGTTGTAGATGTCTCCAGAGAACCCCAACCACCTACTGCCCTTTCTGCAGAACAATCTACTTCCCTAGCTACCCAGTCAGCCGTGCCAACTCCTCTACCCATGGCTACTCAGTGTGTGTATGAGAAGATTCCAGGGGCTGGCCCAAATCAACAAAGGCTGGGTGAGACCAAGAAATCCATGCTAGATCCTCCACGATCTGGCCGTGGATCCTGGCGACGGTATGATCGGAGGCACCCGAAAGGAGGGGAGTGCTGTACCGCAAAAGGTACCAGTGATATCCAAGAACTGCCACCTCCTGAGAAGCCTCTCAAAGAGCCTGCGGACTTAAAACCAGAACCCCGTAACAAAGGGCTTACAGGTCTTCCTCAGGAGAAGGGGCCTGGTAGCTGGCAGGGCTCCACAGCTCGCAGGACTCGGGACTGTGCTCGCTGGGAACGCTCCAAAAGCCGTACACCAGGTTCTTCCTACTCCCACCTACCTCGGGGCCAGGGAGCATACCGGTCTGGGACTCGCAGGGAGCCCCTGGGCTTGGAATCCGAGGAAGGTTCCTAGCAGTACTGTGGGGGGACAGGGAATTGGGGGTGGGAGGGAGGCAATAAAGAGATTTGGCCTTCTTTGCTTAACAGCACCTAGCTTGTGTGAAATGGCTTTTTTTTTTTTTAACTTATTTTTCTTTTATGTGCACTGGTGTTTTGCCTGCATGTATGTCTGTTTGAGGGTATCGGATCACCTAGAGCTGGAGTTACTGACAGTTGCAAGCTGGGTATGGCTCTTCCTAAATTGCTATAAGATTTGGGTATGGGGGCTGGAGAGATAGCTCCCTGAAGTCCTGAGTTAAATTACCAGTCACCACATGGTGGCTCACAGCCATCTATGAGATCTGGTGCCCTTTCCTGGCATGCAGGCAAACATGCAGATAGAACACTATATACATAATAAATAAAGTAAAAAAATAAAAGATTTGAGTATGGCAGAGGGCTCTCACCTTTGCTCTAAGTCTGTTCTCCAAAAATGCCAAGGTGAGAAGGGTCTTACTTCCCTGCCAGTGTGGTCAGTTTTGAGGAGGTTGCGGTTGACATTTGGGCAGTACTACAGTGTATAATTCCCTGTCCATACCCACATTTACAGGGGTGCACTGTTGACCTGTTGGCTGTTTGGAGATAAGGTTCCATGTGGCCCAGACTAGCTTCAAGATTTATGCAGCTGAAGAATCCCTGATCTTCCTGCCTCTACCTCATGAGTGCTCGGGTCACAGCCATTGCCATCACGGCCAGTCTACGAATGCTAAGCAAGCATTCTGCCACCTGAGCTACATCCTAATCCCCTTGGTTGTTTTGAAGGGGAAAAAGGTCTTACTGTGTAGTTCAGGTTAGTCGTGAGCTTTTTGCAATCTTAACTACTTTAGCTCTGGAATTAAAAGTATGTGCCAGGGCTGGAGAGATGGCTCAGAGGTTAAGAGCATTGCCTGCTCTTCCAAAGGTCCTGAGTTCAATTCCCAGCAACCACATGGTGGCTCACAACCATCTGTAATGGGGTCTGGTGCCCTCTTCTGGCCTGCAGGCATACACACAGATAGACTATTGTATGAATAATAAATAAATATTTAAAAAAAAAAAAAAAAAAAAAAAAAAAAAAAAAAAAATAAAAGTATGTGCCAAATGGCACACCTTTAATACCAACATTTGGGAGGCAGAGGCAGGTAGATTTCAGACTTCAAGGCCAGCCTGCTCTACAAAGAGAGTTCCAGGACAGCTACGGCTACACAGAACCCTGCCTCAAACAAAAAAGTGTCCCACAACATCGGGCCACAATGCCTCTTACTTGGGTGGCCTTTTGTGAACGTATATATTTTCTCCATTCATGTCAGTCTCTCCTTTCCCTCTCTTGCGGCCATGGCCCCATCATTTGTATACGTGTATCTTGCAGCACTGCTATTGCAACCCCTGTTTTATTCTCAAGTACAAACGCAGCAAGGGAGGGAGGAAAAGTCACAGACCAGATTAGTATGATTGGTGTTTATGGATTTTTTTGAGAGCAGATAGTGGCCTGGTGAATCACCTCAGAGATTCAACATTCTCAAAAGCCCCCACAGGGTCATTTTTATACAGCATGAAGTAGCCTTGCACCTGGGCAGGACTAATCTGGGATGTAGCTTTAAGGACATGTTCTGCAAAGTTCTCAGCCAAGGAAGGTGCTTGCCCTGGGTAGAACCTCTGGAACATCTGGGTCAGCTGCCAGTGTGAGCAGTAGCCTACATACTCCTTCAGATCTACTCGCCCAGGGCGTATCAGGGCAGGATCCAGCCTAAGAGGAAAAGCAGAGTCACAGCCAATACTCCTGCTAGCACCCAAAAGAGACAGCCTCCTCACCCCCCCCCCAGACATAGCAGTGGAGTTCTGCCTTCTTCCTCCTTACCTGTCAATGTGGTTGGTGGTCATGAACACAATGCGAGCCTCAGTGGAGGCCACACCATCCAAAGCATTGAGCAGTCCGCTGAAGGTGAGACGACCGAGGCCTTGGTACTTTACAGGGTCTGGAGGATGACAGGAATGTGAATGGGCATGTCTTAGCTAAAATCGTGCTCCAGTATCCTCTGCAGTTACCTACTTATCAGCACAGCATCTCTTGTTGCTGACTCAGGCCTCCAAAAATTCCTGTTTCCGCTCTTCCTCATTTCCTTCTGACCCTCAGTATCTTAAGAACTACTTTCCTGGGTCAGGGAGAAGGCTTTAGGATCAAAAGTGCTAGCTGCGCAAGCCTGAAGATCAAGCCTGGTCTCAGAATCCAGGTAAAATGCTGGATGCAGTGGCACAGATCTAAGTCTTGCGGCATGTTGGCAGTGGAGACAGGAGTATGGCAGAACCCAGAGAGGCACTGCTTCAATAAGGTGGGAACTGTCTCCACGTGCATGTGCCCATACACTAAATCAGCTAAACAAAAGAGTCCCCGCCCCCAGCATCTTCTACTTACTTTCCAGGGCCAAGTCTCGACTGAGAAAAGCAGCATCCACATCCTCCAGGAGCACCAAGCTCTGCTGGGGGGCGACACTCAGCAGATGGTTAAGCCGGTCATCTGAGAGGCTAGAGTCTGTGAGGCTGAGAAGGCAGATGCTGTGCTCCAATTCTCCAGCCAGAGCGGTTCTGTGGACGGACACACAGAAGGAGGGCCTAGGCAACCTGAAGCTTCTTTGGGACTCCCAGGAGGTCTGCCTCAGAGGCCTACATCTCCAGTACCACCCACCGATGTTGTGTCTATCTGGTTTAACCCCGCTCGGAGTTCCCAGACCCATGTCTCTCTCCCCACCCTATCAGGGTAGTTCTTCTGCAAAGACTGTGTGGTTCAGAGTCGAGAGAACTGGACTACTCACATAAAACTGCTCTTCCCACAACCAGGGGGCCCATAAAGAAGGTAGCCACGTCTGTAGGGAATGCCTAGGGACATAACCAAGACAAACAAAACCTAAAGCGAATCCTGTACTCTGGTCCAGGTGTCTATATTCCACCTCAGCTCTATTCCCTACTAGTCTGGAGAAACAAGGTTTCTTTTCCCTTTTCCAGAGCTAGAATTTTCTGTCGCCTCATCTGGCTACAGACTAGCCTAGATCCCAGCTGCTTCTTACCTCTGTCAATGTACCACTTGGGATTATCAATGAATTCCCGGATGTCTTTGACAATTCGGTCAGCAAGACCCTGCTGCAGGACTACAGAATCCAGTGGCCTGCGCCGGCGTGGATAACCAAAGGTACGCCATTCGGAACCCACAGCTGTGTACATCACTGTCTTCCCCTCCTCCTGCTGCAGGGCCAGTGCTCGAGCTGAAAGCAAGAAGATGAGACCGTAAGTCTCTTGATAACAGCTGATTCTGCAATTAAGGAGAGCTTTGTCCTGGTAACCTTCTCCCAAGTATTTGGATTCTTATTCCTCCTCTTCAAGCCGTTGATGCCCAACGGCCCCATTCCTGAAATCCCCAGCAAAAGCCTGCGCCTGCCTGTGCCATCTCATACCTTCTTCCAGGATGTTGAAGAAAAGCTTCCGGTCCGTACCCAGGGCTGTGAAGGTGACGGATTCCCAAGGAGTCCCCGTTTGCAGGTCTACCATCTGCATGTCTCGGTTTCGCTGTACCCGGATCCATTTCCCCTGATACCTGAATAAAACTGTCAAAGTAACCCAGTTTCCTCCATCAATCTGTCCTGTCTTCAGAGCCCTTCCTAGCTTCCAGACTTACCAAATGAAGTGGTTTCCAGGGCTGGGGATAAATTCGAACTTGGTGGAGATTCGGCCACTTTCGTGCTGCAGATATGAGGTTTCAACACTGAGGTGCTGGGTGCGGGTGCTGTGTCGGGTAAGCCAGCTAAGCAACCAGGCATAGCTTCTGTCTCTAGCAGGGACTTCCAATGTGATCATGTAATGGCGCCGGAATGCCACTAGACCCAGCTGGGCTCCTTTCCGGGCCACAGCCAGAACTGTGCCCACACCTACCAGCCCAAATCCAGCCCCAAAGTAGGGATTGTCTTTTAGGGCCAGAATAAAGTCTGTGAATGGCATCTTGAAAGGGAAAAAAACAAAAACAAAAACAAAAACGACAGATGCTTACAGGCCCCGAGACACTGTCAAAACCTAGGGGTGGAGAGCAGCAGAGCTGGGAGAAAGCACAAGACGAGTTTAGAAGCCAGACCCATCAGATGTGCCCCACTTCCTCCCACAGAAGCAAGATGGCAGGTCAGCAATATCCTTTGGGGAGTAGATATGGTGTTGGGATGCCAGGGCAAACACCCCAAGCTCTCCAACCCATTTTGCTCTTCAGATAGAAGACTTTTTGCCAGAAGAACAGGTTTGGAGATTTTCTCAACTCCAAAAAGCACGCATCAGGATACGAGAAAGGCAAGACTTTGGTCCCTGGCAAGAGCTGAGACAGAAAGAGTCCCCATTGGGTGGAGTCAAGAAAGATGATTTTTTTCCATTGAGCTATCAGTGACCACAAGCCTTACTATCAGAAATTTCCTTCAATTATCCTCTCTTAGACCCAGTTCCCAATGAATTGTTCAAACTTTTGTTGCTTCCCACCTAAACTATTACATGCAAGTTAAATTTTAGTTCTTGAAGTGGCCTTTGAATGGACCTTCAGTGCTTGCGTCAGTCAGCCACCATACCGGGACCCTCTCCAATTCTGTCACACTTTTACTCCAGCACCGTCGGTGACTTTCTCCCATTGGATTCAAACACAACCGGATACGCAGGAACCTCCACATTAGGACAGCTATCTTTACCAGCAGTTCGACAAATATGCAAATCACTACCTACCTCTGGCCCATTCAGTTCTGTTGGTTCCGAATGCCCCCTTCTTTATTCCCGGCATTCTTATTGAGATTTCATAGGCTACTTCCTCCACGGAGCCTTTTCCAATTTCAACCCAGTAAGATGTGACTAGGCCTAACTGTAGACCATTCCCAAGGGAAAAGGACTAATTACTTCCTGCACACCTCTCCAGCGACACTCCACCACCGCCACTTCGTCCTCCGCCTGGCTCTCGGGCCACCGGTGAATTGACAGCCGTGACCTCCACTAAAGCTCGGAGCTGGGATCTAGGATTCCAAAACACCTTTCCATAGAAAGCCACTAACGAAGTTCTTCTGGCTGCCGGTTCCTGAGCCTGACAGGCGGCAGCTGTCTCCCACACACGCTACACAACACAGCTCGGGCTTCCAGGAACGTGGTCGGGGTAAACCTGTCACTGCGCCCCCTACTGCAATGACTCTCTGGCCCTCAGACTCGATGGTAAAACCAGGCCGCAATCGGAGGTAGCGCCGCTAGGCCCCGCCCCCGAGTTCTACAACTACTTCCCGCCACACCCACCACGAAGTCTGTGCTACTCTACCCTGCAACTCTCGGTGGTTCCGCTTTGGGCCTCCGAGTTAGGGTACTCAAGGACATGGGGGGGGGGGGGGGGGACCATAGAGTAGCACCGGCCGCAAAGAGAGACAGAGTGGCCGCCGCACGTCAGATTCCCAGAGGAGTGTGGGGCGAGGGCGGCCACACCAAAGGCCCCTAAGGAGCCTCTCCTGTACCAGTCAGACCATAGAGATGCAGCTCCCTCCGGTCGTGGGGTAGAAGGTGAGAGAGCGGCTGACGGCGGGAACCAGGGGTAGTGCGGGTGCTGCAAGCTGGAGGTAAAAGTTTCTCCAGCCCCAGCATGAGTGGGCCTGGGAGGTGGGACCCCTTGGGAGGTGGTGCTGAGGGGGAGCACGCCGACGAGAGGGACCCGGGTGCATCTTCGCGTCACCTCCCTGGGCCCCGCCCGGGTATCCGCTGCCTCTCCTCAGGACCATAATCGTGACGATGCATCATTCCAAGTCTTGCAGGTTCCTAAACGCCGTTCTCCTTCGCTGGATCTCGTGACTTGTCTGTCGCCTCCTCCACTTTACAGCTAGGAAAGCTGAATCCTAGAGAATCGACGCGAGTGCTTCTCTTCAAGGCCACACGGTGAGTCAAAGCCCAGAGGCGCGTGGGAACCGAGGCACCTTGTTCCCCAGGCTTTCATGTCTCTTGGTTCTCCGCTCCCAAAGAAAGCACGTTACTTTCTGGCACACTCCTGCCTCAAGCGCTGCATCTTCCTGAGGCTGCGTGATGGAGCAGGAAGATTGGGCAGAGCAGCAATTCAAAGCCGTCGGTGGAAGCTGTAGGTTCCAAAGAGCCTCGCTAACCACGAAAGTGCTCTTCCACCTTCGGGATTTCTGTGTGCTCTTACTGGTTTGAGTGGAGGGATTCTGCAGAATAAGGAATAGCGGCCCTCACCTGGGTCTCATTCCACCTTGGTGATCCGATTTCATCAAGTAATTATTGTTGTTCTATTTTGGTTGGTTGGTTGGTTTTTTGAGGCAGGGTTTTTCTGTGTAAGAGCCTCGACTGGCCTAGAACTCACTTTGTAATCCAGGCCGGCCTCGAACTCACAGAGATCCGCCTGCCTCTGCCTCCTGAGTGCTAAGAATTTTAAAATGTATCTCACTTATTTCAGCCGTGACTAACAGGGCCTTTAGTTTAATTCGCTTCTTGGTTGTGTTAGGTTCTGGAGGCCTTAGAAAGTTGGTGAGTTCAAAAGTTACCTCGTATGTGAGGGAACACTGGTTTGACACCTTGGTTTAAAATACCTGGGTTTACTTCAGTTCAGCTGGTCACTAGAATTTTTGTATGTCTGCCTTGTGCTCGCTAAAGTGAGAAAGCACCACATCCTGTGTTGGGATATATAGTAACTCATTTGTAGAATGCTCACCTCGGATGCACAAAGCTCTAGGTTTGATCCCCAGCCCCGCATTTAAAAAAGAAAGGGGCGGGTGAGGTTGGAGAAATCGTCCAGTGGTTAAGAGTGAGTGCTGTTCTTTCTGAGGACCTGGGTTCAGTTTCTAGCATCCATTTCCAGCATCTGACAGTGCCTTCTTCTGGACTCTGCGGGCACCTGCACTCATGTGCAAATATCAACACACATAACTAAAGATAAAATCTTACAAACAGATGTTATGTACACCTGACTTCCCAGCACTCATTAGATCGACACTAGGTGTTCAAGGTCATCCTCAGCTACGTACCATATTTGATGCTAGTTGAACTGTACAGCTAGGAAGAGAGACGGATAGGGAAAAATAGTGCAGTATGGTTGCTGATGGAGTTACATACAAAGGCTGTCAGGACCCGAAAGAGAGGAAATGCATTCACAGCAGAAATGATATTTTCTTAAGGAGTAGGTGTGCTTGATCAGCTAGACGAAGAGATTGAGATGCACTGAATGGAAGAGGCAAGAAAGTGGGGAGCAAGCAAAACAGAATGTAGCGTCAGAATACAGCAAATCGTCTGGCGAGGAGGGCTGTAAGTGAAGCAGTGGTTTTATATCTACACTGAGAATAATGAGAGCCTCCAGCCCTACTTAGTCTTCATCACTTACTAGCAAGAAACATAACCTGCAGTCTTTAATGTTGGCCTCAACTTGTTGGTTCTACTAATACGGACTTCATTTTTATTTTATACTGTGTTCAGTGTTGCTTTGAGAATATTTACGATAATAAAGTATGGCATGTTGCCATGAATGGAAATGCCTAAATGTGTGGGCCAACTTCGGAGAAGTTGAGAATTCTAACCATGTATGTATGATCTTTTTTTTTCCTGGCTACTTGTCAGCATCTAGGAGACCACAACACAGAAGTCAATGATAATGACAGACCCTGTGTTGGCATCCCAGCTGGCTAACAGCAATGGGGAGATGGATGGACTATGCTCTGAGCTATTGTTGATTCCCCCACCTCTCTCAAACCATGGAATCCTGGGCCCTGTCCAGAACACCTGTGCTTCTGGGGAGCCTGCACCTTTGCCTGCTGACCCAGGCTGCCTCCTGGTAGAGGCCACAGCTACTGAAGAAAGTTCAGGGAACATGGAGATCATTGTGGAAGCAGTAGCTGAAACCCCAGGAGCTTCTGGAGACACCTCAGGTACAAACATAGTTGCTACCAGGCCAGTGGGACACAGCCTGAGTTTTTTGTGTGTGCTATTTTTGGTCCTTCTCTTTGAATGTGATGAGAACACAAGGTAGCATGCTATTTTTATACCCGGAGATGTTATAATTTGGTTTGCAGCTGATGCATGTTGACGGAAGGCTGGCAAGGTAGCATACAGCCTTGTAACAAACTTTTGGCAAAGTTTTCCCTCCGAGAGCTTCGTGTCTGCTAGGCAGTAATTCAGAACAGAAGACCTTTCTGACAACTGTGTCTATTCTGGCTTGTCCTTGCTCTGATAGTCCTTGGGGATTTTTTATTCCATACTGACCCTAAACCAGCCGGTCATTAGGTCAGAGGCCCAACCTGATCAACTATCTTGAGTTTTGCAGGGCTTTCCAGCAGTCCCTGGTGTTTCCTTGCCCTAGTTTCAAGTGTATAACATACTGTACTTACCCAGGGCATGTTGTTTGTCTGAGTAGGAAGTTTCCCTTCATTCTTTCTACATCTAAAAAATCCATCTTAGGACATGTCCTATGCTTTAACTGTTACTTTTCAGTTACAGCTGTAAACTTTGTCTTCTGACAGAGTAGGCTAATAGCAAAGGATGCTGGGAAAAAATAGGTAATTTGACCGTGTAAAAATTATAAACTGAGCCAGGCATTGGTGGTACATGCCTTTAATACCAGCACTCAGGAGGCAGAAGCAGGAAGATCTCTGAGTTTGAGGCCAGCCTGGTCTACAGGATGAGTTCCAACAACCAGAGCAACACAAAGAAACCCTGTCTTAAAAAAACAAAATAAAACAAAACAAAAATCATTAACTTCTCTCTGGGGGAACAAAGAGAGAGCATGAATGGACTATGTGGTGGTGCACACTTTTAATCCCAATACTTGGGAGACAGAGGTTGGCTGATATCTGTAAATTCAAAACCACCCACTGCCACATAGTGAGACCCTGTGTCAGGTTAAGGGGTCTGGCAAGATGGCTCAGTGGATAAAGGCTTTTGCCACTAAGCTTGATAACCTGAATTCAATCCCCAGGATCCACATGGTGAAAGGAAAGAACCAACTCCTACAAGTTGTCCTCTGACCTCCAAACATATGCATGCACATATGGACACATCTCGTATAACTGAATGCTTTTAAGAAGTAAAAAATAAAACAATATTTTTAAATTTTAGAGTTCATTGGCCTTTTTTTGTTTTTGTTTTTGTACATACCTCTATTTCCAGAAGTGAGGAGGATTGCTAAATATTCTAAGCCAGAGTCTACATCGTGAATTCCAGGCCAGCCAGGACTGCACTGCAGGATGTTGTCTTGAGGAGAGAGGGGATAAATGAATGGATATGAATTACTCTACATACAGATCACAAAGAAGAAATAAAGATAAACAACAGCTCTAGGAAAAAAATGCTTAATTTCATAAAATGCTATTTTTGCTTCTCAATTTTAGCCAAAACTAAGTTTTTTTTTGTTTTTGTTTTTGTTTTTTTTGTTTTTTTTTTTTTTTTTTTTGGTTTTTCGAGACAGGGTTTCTCTGTAGCTTTGGTGCCTGTCCTGAAAAAAAAAAATTGTAGAGTAGGCCAGGCATTGGTGGCACACACCTTTCATTCCAGCACTCAAGAAGCAACTTGTGGATCTCTACAAGTTCAAGGCCAGCCTGGTCTACAGTGAGCTCCAGGACAGCGAAAACTACTTCTTTCTCTGAAGAAACCCTGTCTTCACCAAAAAAGCAAACAAAACAAACTCCTAGAGTTGAGAAGAGGCTATGTAAGGATACATAATATCTTGCGACTTTGGGTTTTTGTTTGTTTTTGATATGATCTCGCTATGTAGCTCTGGTTGGCCTGGAACAGAGACCTGCCTGCCTCTGCCCCCCAGTTTGGGAATTAAAGGTATATGCCACCATGCCCAGCTACTACAATCTTGCAACTTTATTGATTGATTGGTTTTATTTTTTTTAAGTTTTTTAAGATTTATTTATTTATTATATATATAATATTCCGCCTGCATGTATCCCTGTGGACCAGAAGAGGGCACCAGATTTCATTACAGATGGTTGCTGGGACTTGAACTCAGGACCTCTGGAAGAGCAGCCAGTGCTCTTATCCCCTGAGCCATCTCTCCAGCCCTGATTGATTTTATTGAGCTATACATTTTTCTCCACTCCCCTCCCTTCAACCCTCTCCTGTGGTCCCCATGCTCCCAATTTACTCAAGAGATCTTGTCTTTTTCTACTTCCCATGTAGATTAGATCCATGTATGTCTCTCTTAGGGTCCTCATTGTTGTCTAGGTTCTCTGGAATTGTAATTTATAGGCTGGTTTCCTTTGCTCTATGTTTAAACACCACTTATGAGTGAGTACATATGATGATTGTCCTTCTGGGTCTGGGTTACCTCACTCAATATGTTTTCTAGCTCCATACATTTGGAAATTTCAAGATGTCATTATTTTTTTCTGCTGTGTAGTGCTCCATTGTGTAAATGTACCACATTTTTTTTTCCTTAGAAGAATATAAAATGATCTTTTTTTTTTTTTTTTGTGCTGGGGTATAGAACCCAGGTTCTTCTACATGGTAGCTAATTATTGTACCATCACCCAGCTGCATCCACAACCTGAGTTTAGCTACAGAGTGAACTTTACAGTCATGCACATTCTGACATAGTAACTCACTCCAGAAGCCTCTCTTATAGGAGACATGTATGCATATAGGAATGAGATGGATAAGGCAGCTTTGTTGTTTTGTTGTTATTGTTGCTAGAAACATCTTCTTGGTCCATCAGGGCAGAATTTCAGTTTGATTTATTAGTTCTCTGAAATACCATGAATTGGTTGAAAAGATAAGGTATATTTAATAGATAATCGCACACAAATATAACTTTGATAGGTGCGTATGCTGGTACCTGTCTGTTATCCGAGGATTCCTTTAATCTTAGTACTCAGAAAACTGAGGCGGAATGGTCTAGAATTCAAGCCTAGACTAAGCTACATAAGTCAGCCTGGGTTTCATATCAAGACCCTGTCTCATGGTCTTATGAGATGACTCGGCAGATAAAAATGCTTGCCACAGGGCTGTAGAGATGGCTCAGAGGTTTAGAGCACTGGCTGCTCTTCCAGAGGTTCTGAGTTCAATTCCCAGCAACCACGTGGTGGCTCATAGCCATCTGTATAATGCATTCCAGTACCTTCTTCTGGCCTGCAGTGCAGGCATACATGCAGGCAGAACACTGTATACATTTAAAAAAAAAAAAACCAAAAACTTAAAAAAAAAAGTGTGCTTGCTATGCAACCCTAGCAACCTGAATTTTATCCTTGGGACCATGTCAAAAAGCCATACAGATGCAGTAACGTGGATCTCTAGCCCAATACTCCTTTGTGACATGGGAGGTGCAGGCAGGAGAATCAACCCATAAACTTGAGGTCAAGTGAAACCATGTATGCAGTGCCCATTGTGTGATGCTTGGTACCCAGCAAACGCTCCTGCCAGCCATCACCTTCATCACCATTGTCACATCTTACTAGTATACAGCAGTGTATGTTTGCACATGGATGCTCGTGTGTAGATGCCAGGGTCAGGGGTCTTCCTCAGTTGCTCCCTACGTTTTTATTTCTTTCTTTTGCATATTACCTTACCTGAGGTGGGTGTGGGTCTGGGTGTCTGTGCGTGGGAGCAAATAACCTGTGGGCTTCGGTTCTCTCCTACCATGTGGGTTCTGGGGATTAAACTCAGGTCATCAGGTTTGGTGGCCAAGGCCAATACTGACTGAGTCATTTTGAAAAGGGTTTCTTATTGACTCTGGAGCTTATGAGTTTGGTTTGCCTAGGCTAGCCAGCCAGTAAGCTCCAGAAACAGAAACCTGCCTGTCTTTGCACCATTCGTGCTGGGGATCTGAACTCAGTCCTCATGCTTACAAGGCAGGCACTTTGCTAACTGAGCCATCTCCCTAGCCCCAAATTTACTTTTTCTTGATGCTTTCTGGATTTTATTATTTGTTGATTTATTAACACACTAAGCACACATCTTTTGCCAAGTATTTTACTACATACTAGAAATCCAGACACATTCCAGACAGGCTCTCCCTGACCTTATAGTCCAGGTACAAAGCCAAACTTGAAATCTATCTGTACTCCATGACTATAAAAAGATTTACCTACATTTCTACTAGTGACTTACTCTTTCAAGTCTTGTTCCATCTGATTCTGTGCCTCTCTCTGTCGGTCCTCTGCCTGCAGGTGTCCTGGTAAAGGTGGTGGAGGTTTACTTCTGTGAGCGCTGTGAACAGAGCTTTGCAGAGCCTACTCTGCTGTCCCTGCACCAGTGCACTGAGACCCATATTCAGGCTGTGCAGGACCTCTCTAGCCCCCCGTGTTCTGTAGAGCTGCCCCCCAGCAACCTCACCCTCCATGGCCCTCTGCAGGACCCCAGCCTGCCAGATAGCCCCCTGCCATGTCCTGTATGTAGACAAGAGTTTGTCCAGCCCCAGGCCTTGAAGAGCCACTTCAAGATTCACCGGGTCACTCCCAACACATTCTCCTGCCCAGAGTCTGGCTGTGTGTTCTCTGCTGAAGATCGCAAGGGTCTGCAGCATCACCTGAGACAGACCCACAAGGCAGTTCCTGTACCCTGTTCATTCCGGGGCTGCTCCCTGGTTTTTGGGAGCCAGCAGGGAATGGAGCTGCATCGGCAAGCCCATTACCCTTTCCACTGCAGCCACTGCAGCTTCATGGGCTCCAACGTCAAACTCTTCCGGCAGCATCAGCGGAGCCATGGAGCCAGTACACGGGGAGAACTTTCTGCTGCTCAGGGCCTTCCATCCCAGGAGCTGCTGCCAGGTAGGGGACCAGGGACCCACTAGTCTCGTGCCTAGAATGTATCCACAGTTGTTCTTTTATAAGAGACCCCATTTGTTTCCAGTATGTCTGTTCCATGAGTATGACAGAATGTAGACCATTGCTTAAGAAGATGAAATTGCAGGTGGGCTGTGGGGCACAGGCCTTTAGTCTCAGCACTTAGGAAGCAGGAGCAGGCAGATCACTGTGAATTAGAGGCCAGTCTGGTCTACAGAGCAAGTTCCAAGATGGCCAGGGCCACACAGAGAAACCCTGTCTTGTAAAACAAAATAAATAAATAAATAATAAAATTAAAAAGAAGATGGAAATACTAGGTGATAAGGGAAAGGCTCTAGAAAACTTGAATCAATTTGAAACAAAAGGAAGCCTTTGTCTATAACACTGAGTAAAATTTGATTTATGCAACATGTAATCTGAAATTATTTTAACAATATCCTCTATTGATCCATTTCAGACCATGCTAAGAGTGAAAGTGCCTGTTAGTGACTTGCTACCAGCAGAATCTTTATAGATTGCCTGTAGAATGAATGAGATGGGAGCTAGACCAAATGGTATGTGCCTGTAATCCTAGCACTTGAGACGGTTGGAAATTCAAGGTCATCTTTAGCTATATAGCAAGTTCCAGGCCAACCTAGACTATATGAAATCATGTGTCAAAAAAACATAAATAAATCGTGAGAGTGGACAGAAAGGAATAGGATTGTGTAAAAAATCTTGCTGGGTGGTGGTAGCTCACACCTTTAATCCCAGTACTTAGGAGGCAGAGGCAAGCAAATCTCTGTGAGTTCAAAGCCAGCCTGGTCTACATAGTGAGTTTCAGGATAGTCAGAGCTACACAGATAAATTCTGTCTTGAAAAAACAAAAGAAAGAAATCTCAGGAAAGATGATACTTCATCAGTTTCTTCTTTTAGTCTCACAAATAAAACCAGCATGAGGTGAGTGTAGGAGCAGGGAACAGAGAACATAGTCCAGGAGAGGACAGGCTGAGAACTTGACTTGCTGAGCCTCTTTCTTGTTCTTATGTCTAAAGAGAAGACTTTTCAGGGGCAAGGTATAAGCCTGAAGTACAAATTAGGCCCCTCAGTAAACAGTGAACAGTCAGGGTATTGTCTCTGCCTTGAACATCCAGCCTTTGGCTTTGGAGACCTGGACAAAGGAAGTACATTCTACTCTTGTCTACCTCATAGGCCCTGTCCCCTTCCTAGTGACTTCAAACTTCTGAGCTTCAGTGGATCTGAGTCTGTATTATTGTAGGTTTTTAAGATAGGTTTTTACTCTTGGTCTTCAGATCTCTGCCTTGAATAAGAATACATATATTTACTTAGCATCCAAGATTCTGCTAAGAGGAGAGAAGGATAATTCTGCTTGCCAGTAAGTATAATACCAGCATTCAGTTCTGTCATTGGCCCTTGTGAACTTCAAGTTTTGTGTGTCCCCAGTTCCCAAGCTGTCTCCAGGAGAGGGAGAGCCTTCTGAGGAAGCGGGTACACCTTTGCCTGGGCAGGAGTCAGCCGAGGAGGATATAGAGGAAGAGGAGAGTGGCACCCAAAAGGACTCCCGGAAAGTCTCAGATAAAAGCCAAGGAACTCAGCAGTTGGACGGTAATAACATCACTGAGGTTGAAGCTCTTTATGGTAGACAGGAGTGGATAGTGGAGAGCCTGACATTTAGGCCTTTGGATTAGGTTTTTCAAGCTTTAGTTCATATCCATGTAGTCTTTCTGTTAGACTTAGACTCAAAAGTCAAGATCTAGGGCTAGGGAAATAACAAGAGAGTATGCTCTTAACATTTGTGAGTCCTTGGGTTTAATCTCAAGGACTTAAAAGCAACAGCAAAGTCTAATATGCAGCGATAAATAGATCAAGTAATCTAGTAACACAGGGCAGTGGTACAATACAATTTGTTCTTGTAGGCAGGGTTTCTTCAGCCAGTGTCTTAGCTAGGCCTTCTGATGTCAATGAAACATCATGACTATAATAAAGCAAGTTGGAGAGGAAAGGATTTACTGGGCTTACACTTCCGTGTTACTGTTTACCGTTGGACGAAGTCAGGACAGGAACTCAAAACAGGGCACCTGGAGGCAGGAGCTGATGCAGAGGTCTTTGAGGGGTGTTCTTTGCTGGTTTCTTCCCATGACTTGCTCAGCCTGCTTTCTTATAGAACCCAACCTGGGGTTGGCTCCACCCATAATGGGCTGGACCATCCATCAATCACTAATTAAGAAAACACCTTACAGGCTTATCCACAGCCCAATCTTATGGAGGTATTTTCCAGTTGAGGTTCTTTCCTCTCTGATGACTTTAGTTTGTGTCAAGTTGACATAAAACTATCCAGTACAGTTATAGACCTCTTTAACAGGAGAAAAGGATTCTTTTATAGTATAGATATCACAGGTTATTGATGACCAATCTGTTTTGTCTAGCTTCCTAAAACTTTTTTTCTGAATATTTGTTTCCAGTTTCAAACTCAATAGAAACACTTGAAATTCATCCCACAGCGTATATACTTCTGTCTGGTGAATAATTTTTTTTTTTAAATATGATTGTATTTCTTACCAGCTCTCAATTATTCTGAGCTTAGTGAGCCAGTACTTGGAAGGTTAGGGTACTTTACCTTTCTTTCTGCTCACTCATTTTGAGGATCTTTCTTTCACAACAGCCCTGCTGATCTTTCTGCTTGTCTCTATAGATCAGGGACGACAAGGGCATGTGGCTTCCAGTACTGAGTCCCTCTTCAAGACACACATGTGTCCAGAATGCAAACGCTGCTTTAAGAAGCGGACCCATTTGGTAGAGCACCTGCATCTCCATTTTCCAGACCCAAGCCTCCAGTGTCCTAACTGCCAGAAGTTCTTTACCAGCAAAAGCAAACTCAAAACCCATCTGCTGCGGGAGCTGGGTGAGAAGGCCCACCGATGTCCTCTGTGCCACTACAGTGCCGTCGAGAGGAATGCACTTAACCGCCACATGGCCAGCATGCACGAAGATATTTCCAACTTCTACTCAGACACCTACGCCTGTCCTGTCTGCCGTGAGGAATTCCGCCTCAGCCAAGCGCTCAAAGAGCACCTCAAGAGCCACACAGCAGCAGCTGCAGCAGAGCCGTTACCCCTCCACTGCTTTCAGGAGGGCTGCACTTATGTAGCCTCCGACCGGAAGGCCTTTGTAAAGCACCTGAAGGAGACCCATGGAGTACGAGCTGTAGAATGCCGCCATCACTCATGTCCCATGCTCTTTGCCACAGCTGAAGCCATGGAAGCCCACCACAAGAGCCATTATGCTTTCCACTGTCCCCACTGTGACTTTGCCTGCTCCAATAAGCATTTGTTCCGCAAACATAAGAAGCAAGGCCACCCAGGCAGTGAAGAGCTACGGTGCACCTTCTGCCCTTTTGCCACCTTCAACCCAGTAGCTTACCAGGACCACGTTGGCAAGATGCATGCTCATGAGAAGATCCACCAGTGCTCTGAGTGCAGCTTTGCTACTGCCCACAAGAGGGTGCTTATCCGACACATGCTGCTGCATACCGGTGAGATGGCTTCTATCCTTATGATGATAGAATAATGGTGGTGAAGGTGATGGCTGGCATGAGCTTGTGCTGCAAGCAGCACACAAAGGGCTTTGCATACATTGTTTCACTTGACCTCAGGTTTATGGGCACAACTCGACTATTCCAAGTTTGCAAGGATGTAAGGCAAAAGTTGAATATCATTAAACAAATAAAGTAGACAGGTCAGTGAATCCATGCACTCTGATTTAAGAACCTGTTTTCTGATACCAGACTATCATTCCTTACCCTTAAGTATTTGTCCAGTTCTCCCCACCCCTAGTCAAGTGCAGATGGGTGAATATCCAGCCTTTTATAGAGTGAAAACTTCCAGACCAGGTCAGATAACTTCCTTTATAATTCAAATTTTGAGAGTGTTGGAGCAGGAGAAGGGAGGGTAATCAGCCTTCCATATGCATGTGGCTTTCCTTAGAACTGAACATGGTCACATCTAGTGACCTGAAGATTGACTTGTTTTATCTTGGTCTTGTAATTGGTTGCTAGCATTACTGAAGCCTTAGATGACAGCTAAGTCAGGCTTCCTGCTGCAGTATCATCTCTGAGCTCTGCAAACATCTATGCATTGATGAACCATAAAGCCAGTTCCACAAAAAACTCTGGTTAGAAAAATAATTTTTAGATAGTTTGGTCAAAGCTATTGTTGTTCCTGTATAAATAACAGTTCATTTCTGCACAGTTTTGTCACAGAGTGTAGTTTCTAAGGCCTTTTCCTAAAACCTGTATCTGTGTAGTATTTTTTTTTTAATTTATTTATTTATTAAGGATTTCTGCCTCCTCCCCGCTCTGTGTAGTATTAACATAGTTTTAAAATGTTCTTTTGGGGGCTGGAGAGATGGCTCAGTGGTTAAGAGCACTGTCTACTTTTCTAAAGATCCTGGGTTCAATTCCCAGCAACCACATGGTGGCTCACAACCATCTGTAATGAGATCTGGTGCTCTCGTCTGGCATGTAGGCAGAATACTATATGCACAATAAATTAATAAAATAAAATAAAATAAATGTTCTTTTGCATGTATTAGCCTATTTTATCCTTAACAATCTTATAAACAAGGCAGGTAAAGATAAGAGACAAAAATTTAATTTAGATAGAGAGCTGTTGTATGCCCTTTGCCATACAGAGGTGGTTGCAGTGGGAGGGGGGTCTTGAAGGAACATGGCCACCAGCCTCTTAGTGCCAGATATTGAGCAAGTACTAGGACAACTTATCCTTGAGTTCTTACTGTGCACCACTGACAGCTGTGTTATGTTTTATTTAATACTTACACCAACCTTGTGAGGTCTGTATTTTGCTGTTCCCTTTCTGGAAACAAAGAAACAGGCTGCCCAGGGCCATGTGGTCCACCTTTTAATAAAATGGCTTTGTGATTTCTCTGTGCCTTGATTTTCCCATCTCTAAAACAGAGATAATAGCATCTTATAGTGTTGTTATGAAGACTCATTGATAGGAGGCAGTTTATGCAATGATCAGGCACATAGTGAGCATTGTATAAATGCTGGCTGTTCTGGCCTTACTGTATTGGAATCTTGAGTTCCAATCTATTTCTTCTCTTGTTCTAATCTCTACTTAGGAAATGAGAAGGGATTGAGTTACAGGTGCCAACTACCTTTTTCTAAAAATCAGAGATAAACTTGGCTCACACCTTTAATCCCAGCACTGGGAGACAGAGGTAGGTGGATCTCTTGAGTCAAGGCCAGTCTGGTCTACAGAACGAATTCCAGGACAGCCAGGGTTACACAGAGAAACCCTGTCTCAAAAAAAAAAAAAAATCCAAGGTAGACTTTTAATTTTCTTTGCTTTTCCCTCCTCTTCACTGGTATAGGAGTTGGAAGAACTGTCTGTGGCAGCTGTAATGTAGCCTTCTTTCTTGTGAAGCTTGCTATGTATCTGGTGGCACATACAGCTTTTGCTCCTGTGTGGCATCATAGCAAACTTGCTGCAAGAGATGTTATGGCCACTCACTCAAATTTGTATCTGACCTGTGTTCTTTCCCCTCCACATAATATAAGGAGAGAAACCTCACAAGTGTGAGCTGTGTGACTTCACCTGCCGAGATGTGAGCTACCTATCCAAGCACATGCTGACCCACTCTAACACCAAGGATTACATGTGTACTGAATGTGGCTATGTCACCAAGTGGAAGCACTACCTAAATGTGCACATGCGGAAACATGCAGGGGATCTCAGGTACGAGCACACGTTTCCATCTCTGACCCCATTGCTTTCTCTATTCTAATACCATCTTAGCTCTATCACCTACAGTTGAGCCCTGTGTCTGTGGCCCATTCTGCATGGTGAGAGCATTCTGGGCCAGGAGAAGGAAAAGAGATCAAAATGTCACTTGAGGGACTGAGGAAATAGCTCAGTCAGTAAAGTGTTTGCCTGCAATCATGAAGGTCTGATGAGTTCAATCCTTAGAGCCCACGTTTAAAGTATTACTTGAGTTCTCAGAATTTGGTCTCAGGAAAATGGATCTATACTTAATGGCACCAAGTAGTCACTTTAAGATCCAGGAATAGCTGGGCAAATTCGCTAACCTATAGGCACATCTGCCCAGGGGCTTGCTTTGGTCTGTAGCTTTTATGCCTCCACTGGGGAATAGAACAAAGTACAGAAACCTGTTCCATGGGGCTTTCAGTTACTTAGAAGTCAAGTGGGTATTGCCACCCTGGCACACCTGCCCCACTCGGGGTAGGGGCTCACAACATGACACACACATGCAGTATAGAATAGAGAGCCCCAGCCCTGAAGCTAAGCTGTCTCTGCCCGTCACTTCCTTTGGGAACACCTTCAGGCAGACTCTTCAGTGCCTTGGACTCATCACAGGATGGTGGAAGGCAGGTTAAATCAGATGGTTCACACGCAGCAGAGCACAAACAGGCCTACAGTATTTAATCAATGACTGTTAACTGTTGGAATTTATTGTGATTGACTCCTCTTTGTCTTTATCCCCAGATACCAGTGCAACCAGTGCTCTTACCGCTGCCATCGGGCTGATCAGCTGAGCAGCCACAAACTGCGGCACCAAGGCAAGTCCCTCATGTGTGAGGTGTGTGCCTTTGCGTGCAAGCGGAAGTATGAGCTCCAGAAGCACATGGCTTCCCAGCACCACCCTGGCACACCTGCCCCACTCTACCCCTGCCGCTACTGCAGCTATCAGAGCCGCCACAAGCAGGCCCTGCTGAGCCATGAGAACTGCAAACACACCCATCTCCGTGAGTTTCATTGTGCCCTTTGTGATTACCGTACCTTCAGCAACACCACACTCTTCTTCCACAAGCGTAAGGTCCATGGCTACATGCCAGGGGACCAGGTATGGCAGTTGTGCAATGCCAGCCAAGAGTCAGAGGGGGCCAGACAGTGCCTGACACCTCCATCAGACTTAGGGCCTTCAAGCCAGCTGTCAGCCCAGCCTGAGAGACAAGACCATGAACATGGGATTGTGGCAGATTCCAGTGTGGATCAGGCCCTGCCAGAGACAACTGATGAGGTCAGCACCAAAAAACAGGATGGTATTGAGGCTCCCCAAGGGGATAACCTGGCTGGCAGCCCCAGCCCAGGGGAGGCAGAGGAGGGTAGCTGCACACTACACTTGGAGGCCCTGAGGGTAGAGCTAGAACCTGTGGCAGAGCCACCAGCCCTTGAGGAGCTCACTGAAACAGCACCTGTGGAGTTCAGGCCTCTAGATCCCTCAGGACCACTTGGAATGGAAAGACCAGATGGGCTGGAAGAGCCAGAACTGTCCAGCTTTGAAAGTGTTGGAACTCCTGGCTTGATTGCTGAAGAAGAGCCTATTCTGGAGAAGCTAGTCTCTGAGCCCCCCAGAAATCCTCTAATCTCTGAGGAGACCCCTAGTACTTTCAAAGCAACTCTGTCTGCTGAGACTGTACCGCTGCCTCAGTTTCCTGAGTCAGAGTCACTACTTAAGGCCCTGAGGAGACAGGACAAAGAACAAGCAGAAGCCCTGGTGCTGGAGGGCCGGGTCCAGATGGTGGTGATCCAGGGAGAAGGAAGAGCCTTCCGCTGCCCACACTGCCCTTTTATCACTCGCCGGGAGAAAGCCCTGACTTTGCACTCCAAATCAGGTTGCCAAAGCCGCCGAGAACCCCTGCTATGCCCTGAGTGTGGAGCTAGCTTTAAGCAACAACGTGGCCTCAGCACCCATATGATGAAAAAATGCCCTGTTCTTCTTAGGAAGAGCAAGGCTTTGCCCAGCCCTGTCTCTCCCACGCTGCATCCTCAGCTTCCAGGTAGCCAAGCCTCACAGGATGCTGAAAGCGGGAAACCCCCACCTTTACCATCAAAGGTAGAGCTTCTGCTTCCAAAAGATGTTCCTTCTGAGCTCCCTGGGGAGACAGAAATAGAGGAACCTCATCCCACACCCTCTGACTTCCCAGCCTGTCTTACAGGAAAGTCCTTACCCACAGGGACCTCTGAGAAGTTCCACTTTGAGCAAGGCAAGTTCCACTGCAGTTCGTGCACATTCCTTTGTTCTCGGCTCTCCTCTATCACCTCTCATGTGACTGAAGGCTGCCGAGGGGAGCGCAGCCAGGGAAGAAAGCGTGGGCGCCCCCAGACCCTAAACAATGGGGACTCAGCTCTCTTGAACAGTATGGGTACAGAGTCCAGCCCTGGGGATAGGGACACTGTTGTGGTTCAGAAACAGAAGGGTCCCCTCTTCTCCTGCCCCACGTGTCCTTTTAGCTGTCAGCAGGAACGGACCCTGAGGACTCACCAGACCCAGGGCTGCCCCCTTGATTCTGGAGATCTGCGCTGTGGTCTCTGCCCATTTGTTGCTCCTGCTGCTGCTGCTCTGAGGCTCCATCAGAAGCGGAGGCACCCCAGTGCAGCCCCAGCCTCTGGCCCCCGGCCCCTTCTGCAGTGTGGGGACTGTGGCTTTACTTGCAAGCAAAGCCGGTGCCTCCAGCAGCACCGGCGACTCAAACATGAGGGTGTGAAGCCACATCAGTGCCCTTTCTGTGATTTTTCTACTACTAGACGGTACCGGTTAGAGGCCCACCAGTCTCGACACACGGGTGTCGGCCGCATCCCTTGCAGCTCCTGCCCACAGACATTTGGCACCAACTCAAAACTGCGTTTGCACCAACTGCGAGTACATGACAAAACACCCACCCACTTCTGTCCACTCTGTGACTATAGTGGATATCTTCGTCATGACATCACTCGCCATGTCAACAGCTGCCACCAAGGCACCCCATCCTTTTCCTGCTCTCAGTGTGAGGCCCAGTTTAGCTCAGAAACAGCACTGAAGCAGCACGCTCTGCGCCGCCACCCCGAACCTGCACACCCATCCCCTGGCTGTCCTGTAGAGGCCACTGAGGGCCCCTTGCACTGTTCCCACTGTGGCCTGCTCTGCCCCAGTCCTGCCAGCCTACGAGGACACACCCGCAAACAGCACCCAAGGCTGGAGTGTGGAGCCTGCCAGGAGGCCTTCCCTAGCCGGCCAGCGCTGGATGAGCATCGGAGGCAGCACCATTTCAGTCACCGCTGCCAGCTCTGCAACTTTGCTGCCCGGGAGCGAGTAGGCCTGGTGAAGCACTATCTGGACCAGCATGAGGAGACTTCAGCGGCCGCCTCAGGTGGGGATGGGGATGCTGGCCAGCCCTCTCTCTGTTGCCCTTTCTGTGACTTTTCATGTCGCCATCAATTGGTACTGGATCACCATGTAAAGGGACATGGAGGCACCCGGCTCTACAAGTGTACTGACTGTGCCTACAGCACCAAAAATCGGCAGAAGATCACTTGGCACAGCCGTATTCACACGGGGGAAAAGCCTTACCGCTGTCACCTCTGCTCCTATGCCTGTGCTGACCCTTCTCGCCTCAAGGTAGGCTCTGGGTTCTGTAACTTTTTTTTTTTTTTGGTGTGTGTGTGTATATGTGTATGTATGTGTATCACATGTGAGCCTGGTGCCTGTAGAGCCAGAAGAGGTGTTGGATCCTCTAGAACTAGAATTAAGGACATTTGTGAGCTGCTATGTGGGTGCTGGAAACTAAACCCTGGTTCTCTGGAAGAACAACCAGTGCCCTTAATTGCTAAGTCAGTTATCAAGTATCCTGGATTCTGTAACCTTAACAATTACACATACTCACTTGTGACTCTGGATAGGTCCCTTAACTTCTCAAAACTTAAGAGATTCCTTATCTGTAAAAGGGATAACACAGGGGCTGAAGAAATGGCTCAGTGGTTAAGAACACTGACTTCTTCCAGAGGTTTTGAGATCAGTTCCCAGCAGCCACATGGTGGCTCACAACCATCTGTAATGAGATCTGACACCCTCTTCTTACCTGCAGGCATGAACACTGTATACATAATAGATAAATAAATCTTTAAAAAAGAGGGGGGAAATAATACAACTCTATGCACTTTCGTTTTTTTGTTTTGTTTTGTTTTTTTTTTTTGATTTTTCGAGACAGGGTTTCTCCGTAGCTTTTGGTTCCTGTCCTGGAACTAGCTCTTGTAGACCAGGCTGGCCTCGAACTCCCAGAGATCCGCCTGCCTCTGCCTCCCGAGTACTGGGATTAAAGGCATGTACCACCACTGCCCGGCTCTATGCACTTTCGTAAAGATAAATTCCATAACTGTTTGCAATGTGATAAGAGTATTTAATACTTTGAGAATAATCTGGGTATTAACAGTTAACATTTATTGACCACTTATTTTTATGCCTAGTACTCCAATTTTAATCATTTGAAAATACAACATGGGTCACTGGCTAGGGAACTCAGTAATAAGAATACTTAATATGCATATATTAAGTATTAATAGTCTCCCAATCACATACATACACACAAAGAGATAGATACTTGTACCTGTGTTACAGATTATTAAACAGAATTAGGGGTTAGCTTACCCCACAGCATAGCTAGTAAGAAACAACTGAGCCCTGGGGGAAGCTTCCTGTCATGGGGAGGAAACATTTGCATTTGCTCTTCCTTCCAGTACCACATGCGGATCCATAAGGAGGAACGGAAGTACCTGTGCCCTGAGTGTGGGTACAAGTGCAAGTGGGTCAACCAACTCAAATACCACATGACCAAGCACACAGGTAAGTGTGTGTGTCGATTCACTGTCTTGCTTAAATGGTTTCCCTCTTCTCTGACAAACTTAACCTCCATGAGATGTTGGGTGTCCTCACTCAGAGCCTACATCAGTTTTCACCCTGGGAATAGGGACCACACAGGAAGAAGACATACTTCTGGTTCGCCAGCCCAATGAAATGTGTTAGACACCAAAGAAAGGGTAAACCTGAAGGCCTGGGCAAGTGTATTTGCAAAAGCTTTCCTGGTGATTATGATACAAGTTCACCCACACAGAGACTCTCCAACTCAGTTTGACTACTGAGAGATACTTGGTTTCTGTGTGAATGTGGTAGAATGATTATAAGTGAGGAGAAAGGTGAGAGCTCCCTCCCCCCACACACTTTTTTTTAAAATGTGCATTGTCTACATGTCTGTCTGTGAGGATGCCAGATACTCTGGAACTGGAGTTACGGATGCTTGTGAGCTGCCATGTGGGTGCTGGGAATGAAACCCTGAACCTATGGAAGATCAGTCAATGCTCTTAACTACTGGGCCATCTTTCCAGCCCTAAGTTCTGTATTTTTAATTTGTCTTTCCTCTCTAGTGTGTGGAATTCACAAATCATGGGTTCTCTGTAGAAGATTAATGATGGGGTACCTTTGATTGTGGCATATGCTTCCACTATATATGGAGTATCTTTATCTTTTTTTTTTTTGAACATTTTTTCTTTGTTTTTTTGTTTTTGTTTTGTTTTGTTTTTTGAGACAGGCGTTCTGTGTATGACCCTGGCTGTCCTCAAACTTACATAATCAGCCTGCCTCTGCCTCACAAGTGCTAGGATTAAAATCATGTGCCACCACCACTGGTTAGTTTCTCTTATATTTTTTTAGTTTGATAAGAAAGTGTAATTACTGAGCCAGGCAGTGGTAGCGCACGCCTTTAATCCCAGCACTCAGCAGGCAGATCTCTGTGAGTTCAAGGGCAGCCTGGTCTAGTTCCAGGACAGGCACCAAAGCTATTATAGAGAAACCTTGTCTTGAAAAAACCAAAAAGAACTAAAAAAAAAAAAAAAAGAAAGAAAAAAGAAAAAGAGAAAAAGAAAAAAAAGTGTATCTAGGGGACTGGAGAGATGGGTCAAGCATTATTAAGAGCACTGGCTGGTACTCCAGAGGACCCGAGTTCAATACCCAGCACCCACAGGGCCTCTCACAGCTTCCTGTCACTCCAGTTCCAGGGCATCTGACATCTCACACTAATGCAAATAAAAGAAAGTTAAAAAATTAAAAAAAAAAAAGTTTTAAATTTAAAAAAAAAGTGTCCCAACGGAGTCTCTAAGTTCTATAGTGTCACATGACCAAGAAGTGTTGGAATTTCCCATTTAATAACCCTGTCATAATTGAGTATTCTTTACTATAAGGAAGACTAGTTGGCTAGAAGTTCAGTTGGTCATCAGCATCCACTGGGACCTGTGTATCCCAGTGGACTCAGTGGAGAAGGGCACTGAAATGTCAGAAAAGGACGGTCATTAGCTTGTGCTGTGTTCTTTATTTCCAGGTGTCATACTGACTTTATGAGCCTCTGATCCTTGTTCTTCCCTCTTTGTGGTTGTGTGTGTTTGTCCTATAGGACTGAAGCCATACCAGTGTCCCGAGTGTGAGTATTGCACCAACCGGGCTGATGCGCTACGTGTACACCGGGAGACACGACACCGAGAGGCACGGGCTTTCATGTGTGAGCAGTGTGGCAAGGCATTCAAGACGCGCTTCCTGCTGCGCACCCATCTACGCAAGCACAGTGAGGCCAAACCCTATGTTTGCAATGTTTGCCATCGTGCTTTCCGCTGGGCTGCTGGCCTGCGACATCATGCCCTTACCCATACCGACCGCCACCCATTCTTCTGCCGCCTCTGCAGCTACAAAGCCAAGCAAAAGTTCCAGGTGGTCAAGCACGTGCGCAGGCACCACCCTGACCAGGCCGACCCCAGCCAGGGCGTGGGCAAGGACCCCACTACTCCCACAGTGCACCTACATGATGTGAAGCTGGAAGATCCTAGCCCTCCTGCTCCTCCTGCTCTTCCAACTGGACCTGAAGGCTGAACCCCTACCCCACCTCTGGCTTAGGAAGAACATATAGTCCAAGATATGCAAACTGGGACTGTAGCTAACCTGAGTTTAGGGCCTGAGGGAGGGCTGGCTTTGGGATGTTAGTGTGGCTGGAACACACTCCCCCCGCTTGGGACTCTGGCCTTTAAAATTAACAACTATAAAAAAGATAGGCTTGGACTAAAACGATTTCTTAAGTAGCACTATGGTTTTAGCCTGTGCCTAGATCTCCAGTCTACCATTGTTGCACCAGAGCCCCTGGCTATAAGGGCTCTGTTTTATTCACTCCATCATCTCTTCCTTCTTACAGTTTCAAGTCTGATTTTCTTCCAGCATTTCTGAACATTTGTACCTAATTGCATGTGTCCCTGTGTCTGCTGCTCTGTAAGCATGTGAAACAGATGATTATCAGTTAACAGACGTGTCTGGATCCCTGTTCTGTCATTCCTAGGTTGTCATCAGGGTTTGCCCTGTCTTCTCCCAGGCCTCTCCTGTGCCCTTCCTATGCAGCACATGGAGGAGAGCCCTTGGGAACCTTGTTTCTCCGCATGCTCCCCCGCCCCCGCCACACACACACACACACACACAGTGACAGCCCATACATCCACCTGATTACCCAAATGCTGCCCCACCCCCACCCATACATCCCATTCTTGCCTAACAATGACAGACCATACAGGAGCCAGATTAGGCAGAACAGCTCTATTTAGACCAGCTAAGGAGCAGCAGTCCAGTGGGGTCTCAGGGCTGTGTATTGTTCTCATAGTTCTGGGGTCAGGCATCCTTCCCCAACCTTTGGGAGCCTTGATCCTTGATTGATCCTTTTGTTGGCTCTGGATTTTGAGAGACTTGTAGGTTGGAGGGGATAATGCTTCTATAGATTTTTCTGCTTTGAGTCCCTCCTCGTGTTTCTAGTCAGAGATAATGGGAAAAATTAACAGAAGATCTGAGGATGGGTCTTGCCTAGGGCAAGAATAAGGAGGGAATTCCAGTACAGAGTGCACAACAGTAAATGGCAGGAAAGACTAGATGAAAGATCAGGTCCTAGGCGGCTGGGGAGATGGCTCAATGGTTAAAAGCACTGACTGCTCTTTCAGAGGACCTAGGTTCAAATCCCAGAACCCAAACGGCAGCTTACAACTGTCTGTAACTCAGGGGACCAGACACCTATCAGAAACACCAGTGCACATAAAAAAGTCCTAGATTTGCTTAAGAAGGGCAAAGTATACTGGGGATAGTAGCTCATGCCTTTAATCTCAGCATTCTGGAGGCAGAGGTAGATGGATCTCTTGAGTTTGAGGCCAGCCAGAGCTACATAGTGAGACCCTGTCTTAGGGGAAAAGTGGGGAAGGGGGTGAGGCAATTTCGTGCCTTGATGTCTGTCTACTCTTGCTGTGGAATACCCACCTCAGGATTCATCCTCCTCCAAGGCTTCCCGCATGCAGATATACACAAAGATGGAAGCTGGGTGGAGGCTAGTGCCATCCCTGGAGAGCAAGGATATGTGTCGGTAACCTGGAAATGGGCAGAAGGACTGTGTTAGGAGCCAGAGTTGGGATATTGGCCAAGAGTCCAAGGACTGCCTCACCTTGTTTCATGCAGGTCCAGGGCAGGGTGTATTGACCAATAAACTTATTCCGGGATGTCCAGTTATAATCCTTTACCACAAAACGCAGTATAGCAAGTTCAGGCACCTGGACCCGGAAACAGAATGTCTGCCCCCAGTATGGATTAAAACCTGAAGTGGAGATAGGAATTAGACCATACTTAGTTGCTTTCCCAGAATTCTCATTTAATCTAGATTGCTAGTCAGTATTTTGCAAGTGACTCAGGTGTAACACGCAGAAGCAGGGGCTAGACAAAATGGCTCAGTAGTTAATAGCACTTGATCCTTTTCCAGTGGACCTGAGTTCAGTTCCCAGAACCTACATCTGATGGATCACAGCTGCCTATAACCCAGTACAGGGAATCTGATACCCTCTTGGCCTCTGTGGACACACACAGGTGGCACACGCACACACATAAATAAAAATCTTTTTAAAAGCATAAGGACTTTTCCCAATTCACAAACCTATAAGGGAGAGCCAGGATTTCCCAGACTGTCTTCAACGAGAGTGCAGGCTCACACAGACTGCACCAAATGAAGGACAGGCTGGAGAGGAATTGGCATTCTGGTCCCACACTTCCCATGCCCAGTCTCACCGTTGTTCTCCACATAGCTGGTTTCTTGCTGCCTATTGTCTTCAGGGACACCAAAGAGCTCAACCTTCACCAGTGGATCCACCACGGACTTCTCTTTGGTGCTGTCCACTTTGGGGAGCTGTTGGCCGCTGATGACCTGCAACCAGGGCACTGGAACTTCATGAGACCCTGCTCAGCCCAGCCTTCCCTCTCCCAGCCTCACCCTTGGGAAAACAGGAACGGCACTATAGCTTCATAGTTTGCAAAACTAATCCCGCAGAGATGGCATATTCTAGTTTCTGCCCTGAGATTTTAAGTGAGTCAAGAGGCTTGAAAGTAGGCACACTGATGACAACAGCCTCTTCTATAGCATGAGTGTGCACCAGGGGTTGTAACACTTTCAACAGGTAGTCCTCACAACCCTGTGATGCAGGTGAGTTTACTTAGGTGACAAAGAACTTGCCTAAAGTTGCATGACTAAAAAGTGATTTGAAACTAGGCAGTTGACTCTGACGTCTGCAACTGAATCAGGCTAGCCTCCCTCTTCTGAAAAAAAATTATTTTATATGGCTATTTATTCATCTATTTGAGTCTGTCTCACTGTGTAGCTCAGGCCTAGGATTAAAGGTGTGTGCTATCACTCCTAGCAAAGAATTTTTAACCAATTACATGCCTGTCAACTTGAGCCAGCACAACTCCCTGTCATAGGCACACATGCTCCTATTCCAACTATTACAGGTTCTTCCCAACAGTTTCTGTCATACCTGGACTAAGAGGAGCTTGGCCTTATAAAGACTAATGGGCCTCTCAGGATCAAAGGAACTCTGGATATCACACAGGAATTCTGGCTTCAGCACGTAGCCAGAGCCACCATTCTGGCGGAAGAACCCATCACAGATATCCATGGCACTCCCTGGAGTCTGCATATTCATTGCCACTGAGAATCCCAAGAAAAAAAAAGAAAAAGTCACTCTGGGGCCTGGGTGTGATGATACAGGTAAACTCGGGAGGCAGGGGCAAGAGGACTCCCATAACACCATCCTAATTTACACAGCAAGGTCTAGGCCAGCCAGGGCTACAGACCCAGTTTCTCCCCTTCCCCACTCCCTCCCCACCCCATACACATGCACACACCAAGGTGCATGTGTATTACATGTGTGCATGTGTGCATATATATCCTCCTTGGCCTTCTAGCCCCTCTTTCAGGGAAATAAGAGGACAGTAGGTAAGGATGCCGGCTGGAGCTGAGGAAGGAGGACAAGGTTTGAAACCAGCTTAGGCTATAGAGCAGAGTATGATTCTCAGTCAGTGCCTGCTGGAAACACTCCGATAGATAGCACCATTTTTCTCAACCTTTCTTACCCCAGCGCTCCTTTAAAACATCCCCCAGCCCTGTTTCCACTAGAGAATTTACTTCCCATCAGCTGATCCTCCACTCCCTTCCTCCCAGTCCCTGCTACCTCCTCACCCATATGGCAGCCTGCATTCCAGAGTTCCTGGGGGTGAAAATTTGATGAATCCGTCCTCAAAGCACTGGGGTACACACGGCATAACTGCCTGGCATTGTGCTGTACAAACTCGTTGCCTGTAAAAAGGTACAGGGAAGAGGATGGAAGTTCTGCCTCTGAGGTAGGTCTTCCCCTTCCCTGGCCCCAAGAACCCTTTCAGCTTACTTTGCTCTTGTTGAAATCTGAGTCTGGCTCTAGGAAGCTGACAACCTCCCCCAGATTTTCCCCTCCCGAGAGCTTTGTGTCTACTATTCACAAATCTTTTCCTTCATGAGTTAGGGATGTAACTTAGTCAAGCGCTTGCCTAGCAGGCATAAAGCCCTGGGTTTGTATCCCAGCACTGCACAAACTGGAAATGATGGTATACAGGGTAATCCTAAAATATTTGAGCAGTAGAGACAAGAGGATCAGAAGTCCAATGAAAGAACAAGTTTGAGGTCAGACTAGGTTACGGGAGACTATCTCAAAAACAAAACCACTTTTCTCATTACCTAATCTGAAAAGTTCCTTTAGCTCTCTATTGGTTCCTTTTTCTGTTTCTTGGGACTTACCTACCTGCCTGCCAGACCTGAAGCTAGCTACCTATCCCACTTCTCCTGACCTGCCTCCTTGACAAGGTGCCTGGCCTTGCTCTCAGAGAAGGATGAAATATCACAGATATAATAATTTTCTTTGGAATGAGTGAAGCTGCAGAAGGGGACAGTCCTTAAGTAGACAACCAGGGCAGACAGGTCTGGGCACAAGATGGTCGCGGAATCCTGGAAAAGAAAGTGGGCAGGAAGATGGTATTGAGCCTGGAGTGATCTGGAGAGACGAAGCTGGTGGCCATCCAACCTAAGCCTCTGCCCAGCGCCTCCCACTGTATTCTCCCTCCTGCCTCACCTGGTTGGGCAAGAAAGAGGACCCAGGAACATAACTAGGAGTCTGGGCCAAAACGTTACCACAGATAAGCAGACAAGACACCGGACACGCCATAACCTGGGGATGAGGATGGGAATAAAGGCAGTCTGCATATACTGCTCGGATCAGTTTCAGCTCTGGGTTTGGAAGGTCTTCTCTGTGCTACTTGGGTAACCAGTCTTTATTATTTTTAAACAGAGAGGCATCAGTCACCCTACCTCTCTTAAAAATAAATGAACAGGGCTGGAGAGATGGCTCAGTGGTTAAGAGCACTGCCTGCTCTTCCAAAGGTCCTGAGTTCAATTCCCAGCAACCACATGGTGGCTCACAGCCATCTGTAATGAGATCTGGTGCCCTCTTCTGGCCTGCAGGAATGCATACAGACAGAACACTGTATACTTAATAAATAAATCTTTAAAAAAAAAAATAAATGAACAATAACCTTTGGTCAAAATGTATGCATGATCCTTGCATGATGGTGCACGCCTTTAATCCCAGCACTCAAGAAACAGAGGCAGGTGGGTCTCTATGAGTTTGAGCCTAGCTTGGTCTAGATAATGAGTTTCAGGTCACCCAGAGATACACATCAAGACTGCCTCAAAAAAAAAAAGTACATGAATCCAGTCAGATTATATGAAAGTATGCAGGTGGTCCCACAATCCACACCTGTAAGGTGAGGACCCCAGAGCATTATCTTTGGATTTATCTCCTAATTCCCATTATCATCCCTACACTTGACAACAGGTTTAAACAGCACAGCCTCAGCACAGGGTAAGTCAGCTGAGAAAGCCATGCAATTGCACAAGAGAAAGAAATGTGGCCTTCACACCTGGGTCTCGGAGGTCCCACCAATGGGAACCTTTCCTCACTTGGCCTCCCTATATCTGGATACTTCCAGCTCCTCCTCAAACTGTATCCTTTTCAAAACATGTTCTCTAACTTATCCCATTATAGCTGAGACTGAGGTCCCAGCTATCAATGGTCCAGTAACTTCTTATTCAGCCAATAAAATAGCTACATACACACAGAGAAAGAGACAGAGACAGAGCGGGAGAGACTGACCAGTGGCCTTCAGATTTTAAGATTTTGTGAAGAACAGAGTTGTGTCCAGAGTCACTTAGGTCCTTCATCTCTCCCTGCCTTCCTTGTCTTCTTTCTTGAACTCACCTACCTACCCGTCAGGCTTGAACCACCTCATGACACTTGGACCCCAGAGAGAGCCAAGTGAGGGCTTCAACTAGAATGGTTCTACATTTATCTGTTTTGTCTAAGATTTCATGATCCAAGAAGTTGGAGAGCCATAGTAATAGCAGATGATGGTGATGTATAATGCATAGTGATGTGTAGATGATATAATACACAATGATGCTGTCGATGATATGATACACAATGATGCTGCAGATGTACTTTTAGGACGCTTTCATTGAGAGGAAAGACCATTGTTCTCTTTGGGTTTCCACCCTGCCTGGCTCCAGACTCTTCAGAAACTGGCCCTTGGTTTGGGATGCATGCAGACTAAATGCCATTACAAAGAACTAGTCCTGATTCACCTTCTTAATGTGCTTTTTCCCAGAGGTCAACTCCTGGGACTCAGGCTGAAGCAGAGCATCCAACTCAGGGTAGGGGTCTGCATCCAGCTCTGACTCCTGATCGTCCTCCAGTTCTTCCTCTTCATCAATATCCTCAATATCCGCCTCAATTGTGCTTAACTTCCTTCCTTTCAGCAAGACCTTCCCTCGAAGCTGCTAGGAAACAAAAATAAAGAGACCTGTCTACTTGTCTGCTCAAGCCCCTCCTGAAGATTGTGGAGGTCTTACCATCTCAAACGCCGAAGGGAGTGAGCTGTCAGAAGTTTCCCAGAGAGTTTGATTCCTCCATACATATGGTAGAAAGACAATTATTCTCAAACAAACTTATAAAAACAATCACTAGGTCCTCACATTTCACACACTGAAAATTCCCTGAGGTTAATACCTATACAAAGCATAGAGGAGTGTGGAAAGAGAGAATGTTTTCTGAATAGTCTTATCACGGAAGAGCCTTTAGAAAGCATAGAATCAGGAGGTAGTCCCTCAAGCCTGCAGTTCCAGCACTCTGAAGGAGGCACCCAGGACTCTATGCTAAAACATGTCAAGCATGCTAGTGTATGCTGTAATCCCAGCACTCAAAAAACTCAGAGCAACAACAAGAAGCCCTTCTTTTCACCATTTTCCATTATGAACCATCTCACTATGGAGTAGTTTGTGGTTTGTCTGTCCTGTTGGTCAGAGTATAATTGGGTATTTTTTCTGGAGAAAAACTCAACAATAATTATCAAAATTGTCAAAATGCAATCTGTCGTGTGTGTGTGTGTGTGTGTGTGTGTGTGTGTGTGTGTGTGTGTGTTGAGAAAGGGTCTCATGTAGCACAGGCTGACTAGAGACTGGCTTTGAACTCCTGATACCCCTGCTTCCATCTCCTGAGTGCTGGAATTACCACCTCTGGCTAGAATGTAAACTCTTTGGCTGGCAGTTGGCAGTTGGCAGTTGTGCACATCACAATACCACCACCAATGTACCTAAAATACAAATGCTTTAACCCAGAAATTCAAAAGAAGAGCCAGGCAGTGGTGGTGCATGTCTTTAATCCCAGCACTTGGGAGGCAGAGGCAGGTGGATCTCTGCGAGTTCGAGGCCAGCCTGGTCTACAAGAGCTAGTTCTAGGACAGGCTCCAAAACCACAGAGAAACCCTGTCTCGAAAAACGAAAAAAAGAAGAAGAAGAAGAAGAAGAAGAAGAAGAAGAAGAAGAAGAAATAGACAAAATGTATGGACAGGATGAAAATTAACAATCTAAGTGTCTCCTAAATGTGTAACTGAATAAATTACAGTCCTACATGGCACTGGCATAGAACAGCACAATGAAGAACTATTAAAAAGAAAAGAAAAAAGTTCTTATACCACTTGGGCAGTAGTGGTGTATAATTATTAAGTATATATACAGCAGCGTTCTGCCTGCATGTACACATGCCCACCACAAGAGGGCACCAGATCCACTACAGATGGTTGTGAGCCGCCATGTGGTTACTGGGAATTGAACTCAGGACCTCTCTGGAAGAGCAGACGGGAAGTTGAGGCTGGCAGGTCTCTATCAAGGCTAGCCTGGTCTACAGAGCTTGTTCCAGGGCAAAGGAAGGTAGTGCACAATTGAGGCAAAGGAGGACAGATCTCTGTGAGTTTGAGGACAGTCAAAGATACACAGAGAAACCCTGCCTTGAAAAAACATAAAAACTTAAATTAAAATTTAAAAAAGGAAAAGGAAAAAGAGGAAAAGATAAGGGGCTGGGGATGTAATTTAGTGCGTAGAGTGCTTTCCTAGTATGCACAAGGCTCTGGGTTCAAATAGTGTCTAAATCTGGTGAGCTGGTACACATCCATCATCATCCCAGCACTCAGGAGGTAGAGGCAGGAGGATCAAGGGTTCAAAAGCAGCCTCAGCTACATAAGACCCTGTCTCTAAAAAAGAAAAAAGAAAATAAAAAAGAAAAAGCTGGGCCGGGCGGTGGTGGCGCACGCCTTTAATCCCAGCACTTGGGAGGCAGAGGCAGGTGGATCTTTGTGAGTTCGAGACCAGCCTGGTCTACAAGAGCTAGTTCCAGGACAGGCTCCAAAACCACAGAGAAACCCTGTCTCGAAAAACTAAAAAAAAAAAAAAAGCTGGGAAGTGGTCACTCGTACTTTTAATCCCAGAACTTGGGAGGAAGAAGTAGGCAGATCTCTGAGTTTGAGGCCATCCTGATCTGTAGAGTGAGCTCCAAGATAGCCAGGTTATACTAAGAAACCCTGTTTCAAAAAAAAAAAAGAGGAAAAGATATTCATGAAAATATACTTATGATATGAAATAAGAAAATATGGGCAGGGGGCTGGTGAAATGGCTCAGTGGTTAAGAGCACTGACTGCTTCTCCAGAGGACCGGGGTTCAATTCCCAGCATCCACATGGCAGCTCACAGCTGTCTGTAGCTCCAATTCAAGAGAATCTGACATCATTATACCAATGCGCATGAAATAAAGTTAAAGAAAAGAAAGAAAATATGGGCAGTAATCTCATTCATAGTTTCTCTAATGTACATATATATGTTTATTAAGCTTAAAAAAACTCTTGATGGTGCTGAAAATGTGATTTGGTTGGCAGAGTGCTTCCTTGTCATAGACAAAGCTCTGGGTTTGAGCTCCAGCATATCATAAATGGGGTGTGTGGCACGTGCCTACAATAGTAGTACTCGGGAGGTGGAGGCAGGAAAGGGCATCCTCAGCTACACAGAACAAGTCTGAGATCAGCCAGGGCTTCTGAAAACCCATCTCAAGGAGGGAAAGGAGGAAGAGAAAGATAAGGAAGAGGAGGAAGTGGCTGTGGCTGGAAGAAGCTCAGTAGTATGACTTGTGTTTAGCATGAGGGAAGTTTAGGGAATAGTAAGAATAATTCCACTGGGGCCAGCAAGACAGCTCAGCGAGTAGAGCACTTGCCAAAAGCCTGGTGATGCGAGTTTGATCTCCGAGGCCTGTGTGGTAGACGGAGAGAACTGACTCCTATTGGCCTCCACACTTGTGTTTTGCCATAGCACATGCACCATCACTACCTCCTGCCTCAAAACAAACAAACAAACAAATAAATAAATGTAATACTTGAAAAAAATCTATTGATATATACTGCCATGAAAGTGTTTGGGGGCTGGAGAGGTGGCTCAGTGGTTAAGAGCAATGGCTGCTCTTCCAGAGGACCTGGGTTCAATTCCTACATCCACATGGCAGCTCACTGCTGTCTGGAACTCCTGTTCCAGGGCACCTGATTTCCTCATACAGACATACTTGCAGGAAGCATGCCAATGTATATAAAAATAAATAACTTAGGGCTGGAGAGATGGCTCAGCGGTTAAGAGCATCGCCTGATCTTCCAAAGGTCCTGAGTTCAATTCCCAGCAACCACATGTTTGCTCACAACCATCTGTAATGAGGTCTGGTGCCCTCTTCTGGCCTGCAGGCATACAGACAGACAGAACATTGTAAACATAGTAAATAAATAAAAATAAGTAAATAAATAAATAAATAACATTTTTTTTAAAAAAAGAATGTGTTTGGGATCATAATGGGGGAGAATTTCCATTCTCAATATTGCTTATAGTCTGTACAAATTATAAATTATCAAAAACTATCAAATAACTAGGGATGGAGCTTAGCACAGTGATTGCCTAGCATGCACAGTGCCCTGGGCTTGATCCCCAGAACCACAGAAACTAGGCATGGCAGTGCATGCCTATAATCCCAGTACTTGGGAGGTGAAGAAAGGAGGATCAGGAGTTGAAAGTCAGCCTTGGCTACATGAATTCTTGTTTCAAAACAAAACTTATCTATAGGTATCTTAAAAAGCAAGATAGACCTTGTGAAGATAGAAGGGCACAAGAGGAATGTAGGAGCCATAGTGAGGGACTGTGAAAGCCACAGTAGCGCCTGGCTGGCCACAGGGTCCCTACCTCTGGAGAGGGCAGCTTATCCATCAGCACTCCATCTATGGTGGTACTCAGCAGCTGCTCTCCCAGTATCTCAGTCAGATGTTGTGCCAAGGTATGCTGCTGATCCCAGGTACAGTGGTTCTCCAGAGACAGGATGAGGGGGTAGTCTGAGAACTGGCAGAGAGAAGGGCATGGTGCCTTCAGAATTATAAGATCCTATAAGCCCCCACACTCCAAATCTTGTGTTTCTAGGCCCCCATTTATGAGTATACTGATTGCTAAACTACTCCAACCCCATTACAGGGCTCTGTGAGAACTTGATAGATCTCAGGTCCACTGCTTGGGACATACCCACACCTAAGGGTCACTCATGAGACCTCAAATCTTGTAACCATACCAATCTGATCCAAGTCCTTCTGAGGCCTTTTGAGTTTTCAGTCTCAGTGTGAATGACAGGCTATTCCCCTAGTTATGAGCTCACATTACCCTCTCATCCTTAGATTCCTATTGTTCCCCAACCCAACTCACCACTCTTTGTTCCCCTACCCATCCTCCCCTATATAGATAACAGAAAAATTTTAAAGTAGTTACTAGGAACTAGTGATTACCTGTATGAATACTAATTACTAGTAACATATCCAACACTGAGTCATAGTAATCCTTTAATATTTGTCTCATGCTTTAGCATTTTTAAAAAATATTTATTTATTTATGTATGTATGTATGTATACAGTATTCTGTCTGCTTGTATGCCTGCAGGCCAGAAGAGGGCACCAGACCTCATTACAGATGGTTGTGAGCCACCATGTGGTTGCTGGGAATTGAACTCAGGACCTTTGGAAGATCAGGCAATGCTCTTAACCTCTGAGCCATCTCTCCAGCCGCGTTTTTTTTTTAAACTTCTTTTATTAGCTGGGTAGTGGTGGCGCATACCTTTAATCTCAGCAGTCTGGAGGCAGAGGCAGGCAGATCTCTATGAATTCGAGGCCAGCCTAGTCCACAGAGTGAGTTCAAGGACAGCCAAGTCTACACAGTAAAACTGTGTCTTGAAAAAATAAAATAATAAAAAAAGAAACAAACAAAGAACCTTCTTTTGTCTCTATCACACTGCTACTGCAGTGTCTCCCTGCCCCTCCACCCTCACCAGATCGAGTCAGTCACATTTCCCTCAGACCTTCTTGCGGGTTTGTTTTTGTTTTTTGTTTTGTTTTGTTTTGTTTTGTTGTGTTGTTCCCAGCCTGGGGCTACTACCTGGAAGGCATACTGTGCCAGTGTCGCCACGACATCTTTGAACAGGATGCGAGAGGTCAAGGTATGTCCATGGTAAACAATGGGCTCCCCTCCAGGTCCATCCCATACATCCACCTCCACACAGCGGCACCCCCGCTTCAAGGCCCTGCAAGAACCCCAAACCCCCAGAGGCAGGAAAAGGTCAAGGTGCGGTCTAGCTAGGGAGCCACCTCTCGCTGCTCTGGAAAGAGGGGCGCTTACTAGATTTGCCCATCCAGACCACTTTATGTAACATCTCCACGGAGACCTCAGGCCGCCATGGCTGCAGCTCCACCTAGTCCCAGTTCATAATCCTCCCTAGCAAGTCATTACACATTACCTCCCAATATTTCCACTGTTCTGGATGTGTCCCAATATAGCACCTGGATCATTCAAACACCTAGGAAATCCACCCCCCACTGATGTTTGAAATGGGGTCTTTTAGCAATCAGCCTGGAATTTACAACCTTCACTTCTGCTGGGATTGTAGGCACCTCTCTCTCCAATAGGATTAAACACAGGGCCTCATAGATGCTTTGCTGAGCTACAAGTCCTTGTATCCTTCAAGCCACCCGGTCACTCAGTTGCCTTGACTTCAGTCTTGTCTTGATTAGTCACAACAACGGCAACAACCACTTACAAACTACTGGCTCACAGACTGAGGAACCCTGACAGATGGGCAGTTATCATCTCTATTTCGTAGAGAAACAGAGAAAGGTTTGTTAGCTCCCAGAACACCAAGCGAGCTAGAATTTGACCTAAAGTGAACTAATTCTGGAGCTTATGGGTTTTTTGGTTTGGTTTTTTTATATGAGTTTTTTTTTTTTAAAAAAAAAGTTTTATTTATTATGTATAGTATGCTTGCACTCCAGAAGAGGGCTCCAGATCTCATTACGGATGGTTGTGAGCCACCATGTGGTTGCTGGGAATTGAACTCTGGACCTCTGGAAGAGCAGCCAGTGCTCTAAACCTCTGAGCCATCTCTCCAGCCCCGAGCTTATGTTTTTTAACTCTACATCCCACTGCCTTTCCTTTAAAGCAGTGGTTCTCAACTTGTGGGCCTTGGCCCCTTTGGCAAACCTCTGTCTCCAAAAATATTTATACTATGATTCATAACAGTAGCAAAATTACAGTTATGAAGTAACAATGAAAATAATTTTTTTTTGGGCTTTTTCAAGACAGGGTTTCTTTGTAGCTTTGGGGCATGTTCTGGAACTTGCTTTGTAGGCCAGACTAGCCTCAAACTCACAGAGATCCGCCTGCCTCTGCTTCCCAAGTGCTGGGATTAAAAGCGTACGCTGCTACCACCTGGCAATGAAAATAATTTTATGGTTGGAGTCAGCACGGCATGAGGAGCTGTATTAAAGGATTGCAGCGTTAGGGAGGTTGAGAACCACTGCTTTATTCTATTTACTAGCCCCCCCAAAAAAAAACAAAAACAAAAAAAAACACTAGGACCCCTGAATTCTCAGAATATCCTAGCTTGCAACAGAGAAGAATTCTGTTTATCTGTAGGATTTCATTACCTTTATGCTAATAGCCAAGATGTTCTCCAAGTCTCTCAGGTACCCAGGGAACTGAGGTCCCTAAGCTCTCTCTATCTCAGTCCCTGTTATCCCCTTAGTTCCCCATAGATAGTCCACCTCATGATACTGCCACTGTACCGAATGTATCCTTCCACGCTGCTCTGGCCACAAAGCTGGTCCCTCAGTAGGTAGGTGTTGTGAGAGGAGTTGATGTAGTAGTGGTTCAGAGGCTGAGTCATATCCTGGTAGACAGGGAGGCAGTCTGGGTTGAAGATGTTCCCGTCCTTCGAGCAGAGATATCTGAGGAAGCCGTCCTTGCTCAGTACGTGCCGCAATCTGCCTAGAGTGTGGAGTGCAAGCCACACCAGGGAGACACCCATAAGCCTCTTCCCTGGTCCCCCTCCGTGGGGTCCTACCCCTCAGATGCTGATTCCCAGTCTGCAGATCCCAAATTTGCCACATGTTGTACCTTAAACAGACATTTCCCAGCTATCTAGCCTTTCTTTCTTTCTTTCTTTCTTTCTTCTTTCTTTCTTTTCTAAAAACAGGTTCTCACTATGTAGCCCTAGCTGGCTTAGAACTCTCTATGTAGACTAGGCTAGCTTCAAACACACATAGATCCAGTTGTGATGGCACACACTTTTCATTTTGGCACTGGGGAGGCAGAGGCAGGGGATCTCTGAGTTTTAGACCAGCCTGGTCTACATAATGAGTTTCAGGACAGTCAGAGTTACATAGTGAGATCCAGTCTTGGAAATGAAGAAAACTAAAAACGACCACATAGAGATCCTTCTGCCTCTCTTACGTGCTTTGGCTTAAAGGCGTGTGCCACAATGCCTGGAACATGCTCTCCTGCCCCCATTTGCATGCATGTTCTCTCTTTCTCTCTTTACATTTATTACTTTGTGTATGTGTGTGACAATGTGTGTGTAAGGGTGCACTGCTATGATGTGTGTGTAAGGGTGCATTGCTATGATGTGTGTGTGGAAGGGATGCACTGCTACGATGTGTGTGTGTAAGGGATGCACTGCTATGATGTGTGTGTGTAAGGGTGCATTGCTATGACGTGTGTGTAAGGATGCATTGCTATGACGTGTGTGTAAGGGTGCATTGCTATGATGTGTGTGTGTAAGGGTGCATTGCTATGATGTGTGTGTAAGGGTGCATTGCTATGATGTGTGTGTAAGGGTGCATTGCTATGACGTGTGTGTAAGGATGCATTGCTATGACGTGTGTGTAAGGATGCATTGCTATGATGTGTGTGTAAGGGATGCATTGCTATGATGTGTGTAAGGGGTACACTGCTATGATGTGTGTGTAAGGGATGCATTTCTATGATGTGTGTGTGTAAGGGTGCATTGCTATGATGTGTGTGTAAGGGTGCATTGCTATGATGTGTGTGTAAGGGTGCATTGCTATGATGTGTGTGTAAGGATGCATTGCTATGATGTGTGTGTAAGGGATGCATTGCTATGATGTGTGTGTAAGGGGTACACTGCTATGATGTGTGTGTAAGGGATGCATTTCTATGATGTGTGTGTGTAAGGGTGCATTGCTATGATGTGTGTGTGTAAGGGTGCATTGCTATGATGTGTGTGTGTAAGGGTGCATTGCTATGATGTGTGTGTGTAAGGGTGCATTGCTATGACGTGTGTGTAAGGATGCATTACTATGATGTGTGTGTAAGGGATGCATTGCTATGATGTGTGTGTAAGGGGTACACTGCTATGATGTGTGTGTAAGGGTGCATTGCTATGATGTGTGTGTGTAAGGGTGCATTGCTATGATGTGTATGTGTAAGGGTGCATTGCTATGATGTGTATGTGTAAGGGTGCATTGCTATGATGTGTGTGTAAGGGTGCACTGCTATGATGTGTGTGTGTAAGGGTGCATTGCTATGATGTGTGTGTAAGGGTGCATTGCTATGATGTGTGTGTAAGGGTGCACTGCTATGATGTGTGTGTGTAAGGGTGCACTGCTATGATGTGTGTGTAAGGGTGCACTGCTATGATGTGTGTGTAAGGGTGCACTGGTATGATGTGTGTGTAAGGGTGCACTGCTATGATGTGTGTGTGTAAGGGTGCATTGCTATGATGTGTGTGTGTAAGGGTGCATTGCTATGATGTGTGTGTGTAAGGGTGCATTGCTATGATGTGTGTGTAAGGGTGCACTGCTATGATGTGTGTGTAAGGGTGCACTGCTATGATGTGTGTGTTAAGGGTGCACTGCTATGATGTGTGTGTAAGGGTGCATTGCTATGATGTGTGTGTAAGGGTGCACTGGTATGATGTGTGTGTAAGGGTGCACTGCTATGATGTGTGTGTAAGGGTGCATTGCTATGATGTGTGTGTAAGGGTGCACTGGTATGATGTGTGTGTAAGGGTGCATTGCTATGATGTGTGTGTAAGGGTGCACTGCTATGATGTGTGTGTGTAAGGGTGCACTGCTATGATGTGTGTGTGTAAGGGTGCACTGCTATGATGTGTGTGTGTAAGGGTGCATTGCTATGATGTGTGTGTAAGGGTGCACTGCTATGATGTGTGTGTAAGGGTGCACTGCTATGATGTGTGTGTAAGGGTGCATTGCTATGATGTGTGTGTAAGGGTGCATTGCTATGATGTGTGTGTAAGGGTGCACTGGTATGATGTGTGTGTAAGGGTGCATTTCTATGATGTGTGTGTGTAAGGGTGCACTGCTATGATGTGTATAAGGGTGCATTGCTATGGCACAGTTGTGAAAGTCAGAGGACAACCAGCAAGCATCGATTCTCTTCTTCCACCATATGGGTCCCTGGGCTCTAACTCAGGTCATCAAGCTAAGCAGCAAGCATCTTGCCCACTGAGTCATCTTGTCAGTCTCCACCTTAATTTTTCTGAGTGATTTTCTTTTTTTTTTTTTATTATGTATACAATATTCTGTCTGTGTGTATGTCTGCAGGCCAGAAGAGGGCACCAGACCTCATTACAGATGGTTGTGAGCCACCATGTGGTTGCTGGGAATTGAACTTAGGACCTCTGGAAGAGCAGGCAATGCTCTTAACCTCTGAGCCATCTCTCCAGCCCCCGATTTTCTTTTCTAAATAAATTGTCTCTATTTATATAAATAAAAAATATTTTGTCAGGACCTGGTGTTGTACACCTATAATCACATCACTTATGAGGAAGAGGCCATGGGCTATTGACTTTGAGTTTGAAGCCTTTGCCACATCATGAAGTCATGTCTTAAAAAACTAACAGACCGCCAGGTGGTGGTGGTGCATACCTTTAATCTCAGCACTTGGAAGACAGAGGCAGGCAGATCTTTGAGTTCAAGGCCAGCCTGGTCTACAAGAGCTAGTTCCAGGACAGGCTCCAAAGCTACAGAGAAACCCTGTCTCGAAAAACTAAAAAAATTAAAAATAAAAAACCTAACAGACCAAACATTCTAGTTCAGTGTTATCCAACAGAATGGTCCACATGAGAAAGCTCTACTCTGCATTGTTGGACACAGCGGCCCTAGATACACGGTCCACAACCATGAGAATGTTCTACTCTGCATTGTTGGACACAGCGGCCCTAGACACAGGGTCCACAACCATGAGAATGTTCTACTCTGTGTTGTTGGACACAGTGGCCCTAGATACATGTATCTATGAACATTTGAAATATGGCTTTTGTGCCTGAGGCAGTAATTTTATAATTTTAGTTGATTTTGACCCATTTAAATGTACATAGTCTTCGGAGTTCACAGTTTTCATAAAAGGTAGCACAGAATCCCATTCTAAAGCCTAAGGATATACCTAGAAAAGTTATTAGCAACCTGGCCAAAGTGTCTATATGCTTTCTTCCTTGAGCTATGCAGCTATATGCCCAGTGCTATGACCTGTAGTATTTAGCGGGGCATGTCAACTTCTCCTTAGGCTATACTCTTGCTGAGGAAATGGCCCTTTGATTCTTTCAGTGCACCTCACTTTTCTTAGTATGGACTTCAAACAGTACCAACAGTGACCAGCAGTTAACGGGCACTTGATCTACACAAGGACATTTTGTATGGCAGCTAACTAACACAGTGAGGTCAGTATTGCAGTACAGCTACTACGGCAAGTTAGATAGCTTGCCCTACGTCACACGGCTATTTTAAGTGAAGGATCTGAAATCTGAACCAGATGCCTTGCACTGCTGGGCTGTGAAGCTCACTGAGTATATCTTAGCTTCAGAGAGGCTTGGTTGGCAGGAGCCCTAGTGTTCATGACCAGCTTCCTAGATCTAGGTTTGACAAATTATAGAGTCGAAGAATGGCAGGAGGCCGGGCAGTGGTGGCGCACACCTTTAATCCCAGCATTTGGGAGGCAGAGGCAGGCGGATCTCTGTGAGTTCGAGGTCAGCCTGGTCTACAAGAGTTAGTTCCAGGACAGGAACCAAAAAGCTATGGAGAAACCCTGTCTCGAAAATAAAAAAAAAAAAAAAAAAGAAAAAGAATCGCAGGAATTTGGGTAGGAAGTTTCAGCTGAAGGCCCCACTTCTCAACATGATGCACTGGTGAGAATTCAGTTCTTAGCATGTGTGTGTTAGGGGCACACTCAAGCCATGACAGATGTAATTGGTGCCGTTGATCCTGCTCTGAAATAGAAGCACTATTTTTTTTTTATTTTTTCGAGACAGGGTTTCTTTGTAGTCCTGGAACTAGCTCTTGTAGACCAGGCTTTTCTTCAGACGTCTTCAGTCTTATTTCCTGGCTAGCACGGTTGTACACACTTGCTTTTGTTTATTTTGTTTTTAAAGAAGACAGGGTTTCACTGTGTAGCCCTGGCTGTCCTCCAATTTACTCGGTAGAACAGGCTGGCCTTGAACTCAGAGATCCACCAGCCTCTGCCTCCAAAGTGCTGAGATTAAAGGCGTGCGCCATCACACCCAGCTTGAAATCCTATTTCAAACTTACGAAAAGATTTTGTTTAGAGTTTTTTTTGGGGGGGAGACAAAATTATTTTTGTTTAGATCAAAAGATTTTGCCTTAGAGTTCCTATTCTTCTCTGAGTACACCCATAAATCACCAATACTCTAACACATTGTTGGACTCTGAGTTCCAGGAGGGCAGTGTTCCTGTCTGGTCTAGGCATCATTGTCTCTATGGTGCTTGGCCTAGGCCTGGCACATTATACTCAATAAGAATTTCTCACTGGGTGGTGGTGGCGCATGGCTTTAATCCCAGCACTCAGAGAGGCAGAGGCAGGTGGATCTCTGAGTTCAAGGCTAGCCTGGTCTACAGTCCCAAGACAGCCAGGGCTACACAGAGAAACCCTGTCTCAAAATAAATAAATAAAAGAATTCGCTAAAATGGTGAATGAATGAACCAGTGGGAGTAAAAGTTGAGGCCCATAAATCCTGGGTCACTTGGCCACCCCAATCATCCTACTCTGTATTTTCATGAGAGACACTGCTTGGAGGATGATCTGGTCTGGATTCCAGTTCCATTCTCATTAGCTGCTAGCTTCCAGAAAGTTGTTTAATCTCTTTTATTTGTGTTTTATTGTGTTTGTGTATGAGTGTGGTATAAGTGTGTATGTGTACAAGTGTGTGTGTGGTGTCCAGAGAGGAGGTCCAGTGTCCCTTTACCATTGAGATAGGCTTTCTCACTGAACCTGAAACTAGGCTGAGAGCTAGCAAACCCTGGTGACTGCATCTCTGCCCTCCGCCCGCTGCTCCGAGGTTACAGATACACCCATCACCATGCTGGCCTTTCACCCGGTGCTGGGTCTGAACGCAGGTCCTCAGGCCTGCACAGCCTGCTCTCTCACCCGTGGAGCCACCTCTCCAGCTCCCCGTTTGATTCTTTAAAAAATCTCTGTTTTACTATTTCTAAAACTGACTTAATAATAGAGCCTATTGCCGGGCGGTGGTGGCGCACGCCTTTAATCCCAGCACTTGGGAGGCAGAGGCAGGTGGATCTCTGTGAGTTCGAGACCAGCCTGGTCTACAAGAGCTAGTTCCAGGACAGGCTCCAAAGCTACAGAGAAACCCTGTCTCGAAAAACCAAAATAATAATAATAATAATAATAATAATAATAGAGCCTATTTTATCAGAAGGCTAGGACAAGCCCAGAGTGCAGAGATGCTGGCATATTGCGGGCGGCTCAGTGAAATCCCAATGGATGGGTCATTTTCCATTTTACAAAGCTGCGGTGAGGAATGAACTAGGTAGAGTGTCAATGTGCTTTGTGGATGCTTTACTATTGATATCAACTTCTCACAGGCCCGTGAGAGCGGGGCGGAGAAGTGAGTTCTCTAAGGGCAAAGGAGGGGAAAGCTTAATGATAGAGAAGGCACGTTTTAGCTGTACCTGCCACAAGCCAGATTCTTGGCCTCATCCCTGCCCCAGGCCTAGGCTGACTAGATTCCTGATTCAGGAGCTTAAGGATTTAAGTAGAGAACTTCCTGGAATAATCAGGAAACTAACACTTAAAAGCCCAGCAGCCGTGGGGCATGGGGCAAAAGAATCACTGCGGGAGAGGAGGTGAGAGTGAGAGCCCTGTTTCCTTCCTCCACTGAGGGCAAAGTTAGTGTGGTGAGGAATTCTCCAAATGCAAGGGGACGTGGAATGGGAGCACGGGGAAGGAAAGGAGACTCAGACTCACTTCCTCTTTGGAGATGAAAAACTGTTTGTGTCTTACCTGACAGGGAATGGCTGCTCTACTTCAGGAGAGTGGTCCAGTGAGATGATTAGAAAGGAGGTCAGGAGAAGGGTAGACTCAGCCTTCCCTATATTAGAAGACTGTGTCTCTGGGTCTTTCTTTTTTAACTCCCCCCCCCCGCCCCATTCTCTGTATTCAGCATGTATGCACCCAGGTATCCTTACCATTCTCTGAAGGTTCATAGAGGTCAATGAATTCCAGAGCAAGGTCGTGGGCGTTTTCTTTTTCTTTCTGATCCTCTCTAAGGAAATCCGCAAACTCCAGCAGGGTCAACTTCTGTCCATCTGATGAAAAGTGCTCGAATAGTTGCTCAACCTCAGTACGCTTAGTCAGTGCCTTATAGAAATGTACAAATTCTTCCCCTTCTAGAGTATCAGACTGGGACACATCTGCTGTCTGCAAGAGAAGATTTAACAGGGAATGGATAAACACTGGGAAATGGTACGCTCCTTTGTCCTGGTTATGGCCAGCAAGCTTCAGGACTCAATCTCAATCTCTCTCTCTCTCTCTCTCTCTCTCTCTCTCTCTCTCTCTCTCGGGGGTACTCCCTGACACACACACCATGCCTGACCTTTTACACAGATGCCAGGGTAGAACGTGAGTCCTATTCTCCTATTCTTACATGGCAAGCACTTTACTACCAGGCCTGTAAAAGGGGCATCTTAGCATGTGTTTATAAAAATCTCACAAACTCCTGACATTTCATACAAGTCACTCCAGGAAATAAAAGACAAAGTTTTAGCCCTTTAATTTGCTGGAGGGAAAATTTTTAACTGAAAGGTTATATCTCTCAAAGGTCCTCTAATGGTTAGACAAGAACTGGGAGCAATGATACATGCCTTTAATCCCAGTTTAGGATCAGGAGTTTGACAGTGAGTTTGAGGTCAGTTGGGCTATATTTGACCCTGACTCAAAACAAGCAAACAGCAACAACTAGTCAGAATCTGTCACCTCCTCTTTAGTCACATTGCAGATGGAATTTTTTGTTTTGCTTTGTTTGTTTTTCAAGACACGGTTTCCCAGTAGCTAAGGAGTCAAAGTTCCAGGAAGCTCTCCTAGACCAGGCTGGCCTTGAACTCACAGAAATCTGTCTGCCTCTGCTTCCCAAGTGCTGGGATTAAAGGGGTGAGCCACCACTTCCTGGTTTGCAGATGGAATTTTGTAGTGGGCACCTGTGACACTCTGCTTATGAATAGGAAGTCCAATAGTAATATATTGGGGTTTTTGTTTTGTTTTGTTGAGACAGGGTCTCTCTATGTAGCCCTGGCTGTCCTGGAACTCTCAGTAGACCAGGCTGGTTTTGAATTTAGAGCTCTACCTACCTCTGTCTCCCAAGTGGTAGGTTTAAAGGCGTGCGCCACCACTCGGCTCCAATACATTAACATACTGGTTTTGTTGTTTTATTTTGTGGTTTTTGGTTGTTTGTTTTTTGTTGTTTTGGTTTTTGGTTTTTTAAGACAGGGTTTCTCTGTATAATAGTTCTGTTTGCCCTGGAACTTGCTCTGTAGATCAGGCTGCCCGAGAGTTCTGGGATTAAAGGCATGTGCCACCAGTGCCCAACACGATTATGATTCATCCTCCCAACAAGACAGGGGGGCCAGCATCATTTCCCACACCAGTCCCACTGAGCTGATTATGGTAATAGAGACACAGCAAGGATTCAACAAATGAGTGCTGGCGGCTGAGCAGGGTCAGGGGCTTTCTGACCAATGAAAACATGGTCTGGCTGTCTCCTGCAAATCCCCCCCAGCAATGTACCTGAAAAAGATGGAGGGCATAGTCTTGATCCATTTCCACGTTCATCAGAAGCAGCAGCCGCTGGGCTTCTCCGAAACTCATCCTGCCGTCCTGGTTCCTGTCCCCTCGCTGGAACCACTCACTCACCCATCCAGCTCCGAGTCAAGGCAAAAGTCCGGGTGTTCATCCACTGACACCTCTCCTGTCTTTGCTGCCAGTCTCCCTCCCAAGCCAATCCATTTTCTACGTGGCTGCTAGAATAACCCCTCCCAGCATAAATCTGTCTTGTCATTGTATGGCTCAGGCGCCTGCAGGGACTCACCTCCCCGTGGTCTACAGAAAGAAACCTAAATTCTGACATAGAAGCGAAGATGCCCTGACCCTTGTGACCTGATCTGGCCCAGCCCAGTCCAGCCCAGCCTTCTCTGTGTGTCTGCCTTTGTACTTCTGCCAGTCTCAGCAACACCATCCCCTACCTGCTTCCTTCAGTCTGCTCTCTCCGAACCTTCATCTACGCCCTCCTCTCAGACAGGAGTGCCTTTCCCTTCCTCTTTCTTCAGGTTTGAATTATGCCACTTTTCTTTCTTTCTCTGACAGGGTCACATATAGTCAAGGATGACTTTGACCTTCTGATTCTTCTGCTTCTACCTCCTGGGTATTGGAATTACCTGCACCAGTTCCCATGCCCAGGGTATTCGGGGTTGGGATTGATCCCAGCACTTCTTCTTCTTCTTTTTTTTTTTTTAAAGAAAGGATATAGAAACCAATTTTTATTCATGAATCACTCACACAATTCTGAGAGAATCCCAGAACTTCTTGCATGCTCTGCAAGCACTCTGCCAACAGAGCTGCATGTCCAGTCCAAAATTGTAAGGACTCAACTCCCATGCTACTGCTCCCCTGGCACTTTCTCAGAACGCTCTTATGTAGAGTCAAGTAGTCCTCTAATTTGGTACTTAAATTATTTACACGAATTGATTCTCTCAACTAAGTAAAGTAATAAATGTGGTCTCATTAATCTTGATGTTCCTAAAACTAAGCATAATGGTGGCTAGTCTGGCTAATTGGTACCGAGTGAATGTTTACATGAAGTAATGGACAATCTAGGAACTGCTTTTCCATTTATTGAAGGGTAGGTCCATAAGCCACTGTGTGTTGAGGTCAGGGGTATCAGAGGACTGGAACTCAGTCCTTCCACTCCATGGGCTCCAGGGATTGGATTCAAGCTGTCAGGGTTGGGGACAAGCACCTTCACTGGCTGAGTCACCTCACTGGCTTCAGTCTAGGAATCTTAGGGAGCCTGCACCATGGCACTCTCTAGGAGTTGCTTCCTGTGCCTGGGTAGTGAACGCCAATGGGGTGTGTCTGTTCAGCTCATAGGAGCAGCACCTTGCTTGCTCCTTCTCCTCCTTTTGCTGGCCCTCCCTCCTAGACTGGACTCGAACTCTTATTCTCAGGCTCTGACTGGCAGCCGCTCATTTCTCTTTCAGAATCATCAGCTCTACTCCACCTGGATCCTCTGGCTTTCCTGTCTCTGCACCCCTCCCCATCTTCCCTGGGTCTGTAGCATCTGGCCCCTTCAGGAACCCCTGCCCACACCCTAACATCATCTGGTTGATACTGGTCTAGTTGCTCCTGGTGGTCCATGCTGGCAACAAGATCCACCAACAGCTGGAGTCCTCGCATCCAAATCTGAGCCTCTTCAACGCTGCTGGCTACTAGGTCCAGGTTGGGGCGGCGACCATGAAAGACAATGGTGAAGCCTTGCTCCAGGGGGAACTCTTCCACTAGATCGCGCAACAACTCAGAATCATGGCCCTTACGTATTGTCTCCACATCAGAGATTGAAACTGTCAGAGAAGAAACAGGTGGGAGCCCTGAGGAGAGGGGATGAGGGATGGTGACCAGGACTCCTTTCTCTATGAGACATAGAGAGGAGAAACCTGAGCTTCTGAGGGCTGAATCCCAGGGACATGTGGACAGGGTGACGGGGACCCAGTGATTCAGGAGTTGGCATGAGTCAGCGTTTTTTTTAATCAGCACAGCAAAGAGGTTCAGCTAGACCTGGCAAGATCTGACTCCCAGTCAGTGAGAAGTGTGAAGAGCCAAACTTAACCTCTCAGTGTCCACATCTTAAACAGTGGATGGTCCCCATTCACTGCAGGTCACAGTGGTTCCCACAGGAGAACTAGTGAGGAGGACAAATATATCTGTAGAGTATAGCGGATGCCTATGTTTCAGGTTTGAAGGTTTCTTCTTTCAAGGTGCATAGAAGGGAGCAGGAGAAATTCCTCCATTCCTTACCTCAGCTCGGGGTGATGTGGTTTGTGACTATTAATATGTCTCTAAGCAGACTGTTTATTCTGCGATCAAGTGTTTTCGGGTATAAGAGCTGGCCTATTGGGATGTGTTTTATGCTCTGAAATACTGCAATGGCTAACATTTATGAACTTCACCCTGAAATAATGCAATGGCTAACATTTATGAACTTTGCCCAGGTTTCAGATCTCATGCTGGGTGTTTCATACGTTAGCTCATCGAGTCTCTATAATTTACAGGTAGGTGCAGGTTAACTCTCATTTTGTAGATGAGAAACCTGAGTTCAATTTGTCCAGAGCTACTCACCAAGAGAGTGGCAGAGCCAGGGTCTTAATCTAGACAGTGTGATCACAGTCATGACCATAATAAATAACCTATTATTTATAGAGACTTATCACACGCCAAGGCTCTTCTAAGCCTCCTATGTGTAATAACTAATTTAATCCTCATTACAGGCTGGTTTGTTGTCTTGTATAGAGCCACACAAGAGGGCCTGCACAAGAGACCACCATCACAGGATCCTGGTCCTCCCCCTGCCCTCAAACTTCTGGATTCCTCAGAGACTTTTCCACCCATATACCCACACACAGCTATTAAGGTCACTCACAAGTGAGCTTGGCTATGTCATCGGCTTGCTGTGCGTGCCAGACTGTCATGCCGTCATTCTGAAGTCTGAAGAATCTTAGCTTCTTCCAGAATCTGGTCCTCACCTTGCGCATCATCATGCCTTCTTGCATCAGCAGCAGGTCCTGATCAGTGGTCAGTCCTGAGCCAGGAAAAGCTCACTTAGCCAGCCGAGAGGCTGGAGGGCTCAGGAGCTCTGTAAGCAGCATCTAACCTCCTTCATTCCCCAGGCTTGCCCTCAAGACCTATCCTCCTGCAGGGGTACTCACGGTCTTGAATCTGAGATGCCATCACCCACTGCTCCACCAGCTGGTGCCAGAGTCACTTAAAGGAACAAGGAGGAGCCAAGGGCTTTGGGTGAGTCCTAGAGATTAAAAGAACAAAAGAAGGAACTCAGGGTTTCCTTAATGGCACGTATTAGGTACTTCATCTAATCTGCAGCTATCTGTACTTCTGCATTTGCTAACTCTGAGGTTTAGCTAGGTGAAGAGAAGCCTGTCTCAATTCATGCACAGATTAGAATTTAAGATACACAGAGCTATCTTTGTTAGCTAGTTCCCATGGCTATCTCCAGGGAGGGCTAAAGCAGGACCTGTTCCAAACCACTTTCTAGCTACCTACACTCAATAGGTAACGTTACTCCACACCTAGCTCATTCCCCGTGTTCTCATTATTAGGGTCCACCATCTTGTAACCAACAGTTATGAGAACCTTGAATCTGTCCACACCCTAGCTGTCTCTCCTTCAGGTAGGATTATCCCAGTTTTTTCCTTCCTGGAGCCCTGTCTACATTCTCATCTATATTGTGTCAAATTTCTAAAAATCTAGGGCAAATCTTTTATTTGTTCTTTCTTTGAGCAGAGTCTCATGTAGCCAAAGACAGGTCTTGAACTCCTAATCATTTTGTTCCCACCCATGGAGTGCTGGGGTCACAGATGGGAATCACCATGCCCAGCATCACCTAAAAGACAGTCAGTCCTTCCTCTAAATGTCAGCTTCCACCTTGTGGGCCTTGGGCTTTGAAGAAGACAGAATTACCTTCTCTGTTCCTGTGTCCAGGAGCCTTACATGTCCTGGAACATGGGAAGCCTGAGAACAGAGCCCAGGAGCCAGAACAGTTTCCCAAACCAGCCTTGGAAAACCACTTTGCCTTTTCCCCCATCCAACCATTCCAGAGCGATGGTTTTAACTTGTAGCTATGGGATGTATGGTCAAGAGAATGCCAGTAGCACCTCAGCCACAGCACGTGAGACCTGAGCTTCATGGAGGAGACTGGAGGCCAGGAAGACTGGCTGTCCTGCCAGAGTCAGTAAAACTGCAGTAGAAAGCAGATCTACCTACGACCAGTGCAGAGCTCACCAACGCCTCCCTTAGAAAGAGCCTCCTCCAGAAGGCAGGTTGAAGGAAGGCCAGGAATCAGTGGGGGACACTGGTGATCTCTCTCTCCTCTCCATCATCGTCTGGGTCCCCTACATCCCACCAAACAAGTTCCTTTTCTTCCCGTTTTCTTGACTTTCCCATTTCATGCCTGACCTCTTTCTTTTCCTTTCTTCCTAGCTCACTCTTTTCTCTCTCACAATCCTCTCTGTGCACTCAAGTCATGCTTTTTGTGTTCTCTTCTTGTCCTTCTCCTCATCCTTTTCCCCATCATCTTTTCCTGCCATTCCCCTCCTTTATCTCCACTAATTCTCAATAGCTCCGATTCTCAACTCCTTTACAGATTTTGAATCTATAGTCCAGGAGAGAGAACACATTGGTTTGGACACTCAGAAACATGCCCCTCCTCTCAGTCTCACTTTTCCCTGTATCCTAGGAGACTGACTAAACAAAGTGCCCTAAGAATGTGTTAGAACCTAAATGTTCTAGGGCTTGGTGTTTCTGCTGGTGTCTGAAAGGGAGGATGGTTACAATGGATGCAGGTGCAGTGGGGTAAGAAGAAACAAGGGGTTTGGGAGAGGGGGCACCAGTAAGGACACAGAGGATAAAATCTCAAAGTAAGAGAGATCGGGCCAGCTAGACACGATGGGAATCTTAACACTTGGGAAGTTAGAAGTGGAAGAATCAGGTGTTCAAGGTTATCCTTGGCTACATAGGAAGTTTGAGGGCAGCCTGCATTCAGGGAGAGAGAGAGAGAGAGAGAGAGAGAGAGAGAGAGAGAGAGAGAGAAGAGGGAGAGTAACACATATACATCTATTTGGAATCTTTGAAGATTCAGATAATAACCTCTGTAATAAAGACATAAACTTTCCTAGTACTAGTGGCCCAGTATTACAGAGCAAGCAAGATTTGATCCTCTGCCTCCAGGCCATGTTGTATCACCTACAGATGGAGTTCGGAAGTGAAAACATATATGCCAATAACATTACAGTAAGATTCAGGGTATCTCAAATGTCTTTCTGAGGGGCAGGAAGGAAGAGAACTATTTTATCTAGTTCCTAGGGGTTATGGCTAACCTGGCTCAGATAAAGCAGGTGGGATGGCGCTGGTCACAGGTCACAGCCCTTAGAATGTTAGAACTTACAGGCTCTCACAGCACATAGACTTGAGCTGAGATCACTATCTCCTGAAGAGTCTCTTAGAATTTGCCAGATCAAAATTTCCAAGGATGAGGTGTGAGGATATTTAGTGGGCATCTTAACAAGCACTCCTGGTACAAAGGCAAGTCTGGGAAGCCCTAAGTTCCCCCATTACAGATCCTGAAGCTGTCTGCGGTCTCAAGTCCTGTAGCACACAGCAGACTGGCGTACCAAGAACTCACCCTGGCTCATTAAGCAGGCAAGGAACAAAGCACAGAACTCCAATGCTGACTCTTTCCAAAGATGTCTTAAATTATCTCCCTACTGCCAGGAGTTCTGATATCTCGTGGGTTTTGGACAGTCCTCATTCGTTAACCCTCAACAGTCTATTAATATATCTTTATTGATGAGTAGCTACTCTTATTCTGCCTCTTCTCCTATTGCGGTGGTTTTACCTCCGAGAAGTGGCTAGCGTCAGCACTCATGGCCCTGGACAGATAAGAGTTTTCTCTATAAAAGGGTGATTGAAGCCGGGCAGTGGTGGTACATGCCTTTAATCCTAGCACTTGGGAGGCAGAGGCAGGAGGATAGCTGTGAGTTCAAGATCAGCCAGGTCTACAGGCTCCAAAACTACAGAGAAACCTTGTCTCGAAAAACAAATACAAAAGCAAATAATAATAAATGTGACTGATACAGCCAGAAACAAAACTGTTTAAGCCTGGCGGTGGTAGCAGCACACGCCTTTAATCCCAGCACTTGGGAGGTAGAGGCAGGCGGATCTCTGAGTTCGAGGCCAGCCTGGTCTACAGAATGAGTTCTAGGACAGCCAGTTCTAGCCAGGGCTACCCAGAGAAACCCTGTCTCGAGAAACCAGAGCAAACAAACAAAACTGAGTCAGAGGATAAATAGAAGAGAACCAGGAGGAGGGAGAGAGCCCGGTGGAGCTGCAGGGTAAAAGAAGGAGCCTAGTTTAACCTAATCAAGATAGGTATGCACCTGTAGCGCTGCGTTAGGACTCAGGCAGGCGTGGAGAGAGGTTGGTTGGTTAGAGCTCCAGGGCCCTTACCGCGGGTAAGATAGCAGCGATCCTGTCTGCGAGCAACGCCTCCGGAGCTCTGCAGTGCTCTCCGCGGAGAACGGGAAGGCTCAGCCCGGCTCCTCTTCTCCTTTGCACTTGACTGCAGTCTTCAACTGCAGTTTGCTGCCCTGACTGGCAGAGTTACAGTCAAGGAGAAGGAGTAGGCTGGGGAGAGGTGGGAGCGGAGCGCTTTCCTCAGTCCAGCCGATCTAACTCTTAAAGGCCCAGGACACTGGTCAAGTGAGGAGTTGTGGGGGTGGGGAGGCAGAAAAGGATTAAGGGAATGGATTGAGGTTGACAGGCAACACGTCTCCAGGGAGAAGGAGCCTGGCTGTCTTTTATCTTGTTGCCTCCCTACCGGTACCCCTTACTGACTGACCCCAATCCCGCAAGTGAAACCCAAGGCCGTCTATTGCAGCTTTGAGAATCACGGCTTTTCATTTTGGCCAGCGTCTGTGTGGAACACCACTGTCTTTGCCCTCATTTCCTCTGGCTGCTTTCCACAGCGCCTCTTTCTGCCAGCTTGCTCCTCTGTTTCTGCATCCTGTCTTGCAGGGCAATCAGTCTAAGTGTGTAAAGATACAGGAACAGGGCAAGGCAGGGAGAAGGGAAGAGATCAATTTGAAAGACAGTTTCTACGCACTTGTTACACGGATCAGATCATTTATATGATGGGTTATTTTGTTTTGTTGGGGAAGGCTTTTTTTTTTCTTAGACTAATCTTGAACTTGATCTGTACTTGAACTTGACTACGGGTAGCCGGGGATGACCTTGGACTCTAGATCGTCCTGCTCCCACCTCTTGAGTGCCGAGATTCATGCATGGACCACTATGTCCAGTTTAAGGGGTAAAGAAGATGAAACTCAGGTCTTCTCAGATACTGTGCAAGCACTGTGCTGACTGAACGACATCCTCAGGCCCCTCTTTCCTTTTGTAATCATTTATTCAATGCCAGGGTATTTATTTATTTTTGAGATGGGAGTCTTGCTATTTAGCCAAGCTGGCCTTGAACTCACAACCCCCCTGCCTTACTGTTAGGATTATGGGCAAGAGCCACCATGCCTGGCCACACATAACAAAGGTATAAAAATGAAGCAAGGTATTAAGGAAGCCCACACCCATGTGCCTATATATATATATTTTTTTTTTGCTTTTCAAGATAGGGTTGCTCTGTGTAACAGCCCTGGCTGCCCTGGAAGACACTTTGTAGATCAGGCTGGCCTCGAATTCACAGAGATCCGCCTGACTCTGCCTGGGATTAAAGGTGTGCACCACCACCGCCTGGCCCAGGTATCTTTCTTACTGAGCACCTTTCTATTTTGTACTTAAAAATCACTGTTGAAAACATTTCTTAATTATGAAGTCCAACTTTGCTAAAAACAAGACAAAGAACAGTAAAGTGGAGCTGGGAGGATACTCATAAAGGAGCAAGCTCCTTCCGAAGACAGATAATAGCTAGCTGGCACATAAATCAAGATGGGGGAAAGGGAACCAGATTAGGTGGGGATGTTATACTTCATGGATGAAAACTAAGGTCCTGGAAGTTTCTAGATGACGTGTTGGCGCACTGAAGACAAGCTGGCCCTCGCACATCCCCAAGCACTGCAGCTAGGCTCCGCTTTCGCCTTGCCTTGGGAAGACTGTGACATGTGGTTTTCTGGACCAGCTGTTGGCAGGTAAGGCAGCTATGTGCACAGGACACATATATGGAACTCCTATGAGGTTCCTTTTCAGTGGTGTATTTTAGTCACGGGCACAGAGGGAGCTGGCTTCGTGAAATGGCATGATTTTTAGTGTACGGAGTTCTGACTGCCTCTCCTAGTTCCCTCAAATACCTCTCAACTGCCTAAGAGCCTGCCATTAGTGGTTATTTATAGCTAAATTTTAAGTTCCATCAAAATGTTCCCTTCTAAGTGATGACTATGAAAGCCAGGATGTCGATTACTTTAGGAAAGAGCTGTGGCAGAATGGATGCATAGCTGGGCAAGGTCTATTCTTAGTCCTGAGTACGAACAGGAGTCTTCATTATAATAATTCACTCAGCCCTTTCTTTTCTTTTTGTAGTTCTATATTGCTTCTATTATATTTTACCATGAAAGAAATTTAAACTTCGGCGATTAATTTCTTTTTTTTGTGAAATGGGAATCTCTTTATGTTGCTCCGGCTGGTCTTGAATGAACTTGTGGTCTCTGGTGGGCCCCCCCACCCTCATCTCAGCCTTTAAAAAAGCTAGGACAAGGCACGTAGGAACATCGGTGCCTCCTTGCAATCTCTGAAGCCTTAGTAGTTTTACTTGATTTATCCAGATAATGGATTGACTATTGGTTTATTTATTTATTTATTTATTTATTTTACTGACAGCAGGCAGGTTTGTTTGTGGCCATTTGTTTTGTTTTGTTTTTGAGAAAGGAACTTACTTTGTAGACCAAGCTAGCCTTGAACTCAGACAGCCACCTGCCTCTGCCTCCCAAAGTGCTAGGATTAAAGGCGTGCGCCACCGCCACCCCAATCTTTTTATAGATAGGACTGATTGTAGTGTAGTCAAGGCTGTCCTCGAACTTAATATGTAGCTGGGGATGACTTTGAACTCCAGAACCTCCTGCTTCCACCCCCAAGTGCTCCGACTGTAGGCACGTACCGCTCTCCTTGTTTGAGAATAGGCTTTGGTAGCCGGAAGCATAGTCCAAAGGGAAGGTAGACATTAAAAGGGAAGTTGTTCTTGGGGAGTAGGAAAAGTAAGGACATCAAAATTAAACCACCAATTTTAGATTTGACATTTGACTTAGCAGAGGTTCCATCACAGTGTGACACACTTGTCCTGCTCTCCCAGTCCCACTTGCCTGCCATTATAATCTTCTCCTTTCACAATCCCCCTCTTCCACATAATTCCTCCTGTTACCCCAGGTCCATATACCTTTTGCCTCTTTCTCATCAGCTCAATGTTACCCCAGCTCCTGGGTGATGTAGGAAAAAGGGTGTTACCACGACTAGATTTCCTGGGAGACAGCAGGTTCCAAATATTCTCCTCCTGTGTTCTCGTCAACACAGCCCTACTTCTTAGCCTTCTCAGCCTCTGGGTTTTGATTTGGGGGTTGAGTATGTAAGTGATTTCAGTTAGCTCCTGAAAATGCTGGGAAGGAGCTTGGTGAGAGATGGCTCAGTGGAGAAAGGCACTTTCTGCCAAGCCCGACTACTTTTTTCTTTTCTTCTGTTGTTGTTTTTCAAGACAGGGTCTCTCTATGTAAAAGCTCTGGCTGTTCTGGAACTCTCTTTGTAGACCAGGCTGGTCTCGAACTCACAGAGATCTGCCTACTTTTGCCTCCCGAGCCCTGGGTTTAAAGGTGTGCGCCACCACCGCCTACTTTAACCACTTGTATTTGCTATCCAAGACCCATATGGTGGTAGGTGGGAACTAATTTCTAAAGTTGATTTCAGACCTACACACACACACACACACACACACACACACACACACACACCTAAATGGATAAATGCAAAATAAATAGAAAGAGTTCTTGGATGGTAGCTCTTGGAGAGAGCATGGGACTTTGTATAGATCCAGAAGGAAGCAGACGGGGCTTTGGCACAGGAACTGTCCAGCTGCTTTGGTAATTCCCATGTCTGCAAAGATCCTGGCCCTTCCCCCACACTTGTCTATTATTAACAGATCCAGAAACCTGATCGGGGCAGCTGTAGAGGGACTTTCTGGGAACCATGCCCAGGAAAGGCCTAGAAGCCCTAAATTGAAATGAAGTAGCAGGTGGCAGAGGGAGACCCAAACATCATACCCTTAGTCTTCCATCTATGTCTGCCTGAATTCCCCTCTTGGCACTCGGGGCCAAGACTACCATACCTAAACATGTCTACTGCTTGAGACATTCAGGTTGGGGAATCTGAGTCTCCTTCCCCAATCTCCTCAACTGAACTCCAATTTCTAAGATAAAGCATCTGTTTGTACTCAAAAGATAACTCGAGATATTAGATCGCAGGGTTGGGGAGATGGCTCAGTCAGTAGCGTGCTCACTGGGAAAGCATGAGGAATTCAGAATGCCAGAATCCACAAAAAAAGCCAGACTGAGGAACAGGTCTGCAACTTCAGTGCCAGGGAGACCCGGTGATCTCTGTGGCTTGCTGGTCAGCTAGTCAGTCCATCCAAATCAGTGGGCTCTAGGATCCGTGAGAAACCTATCTTAAAACAAAACAAAAAACAGGTGGAGGGCTGGAGAGATGGCTCAGCCGTTAAAGGCTAGGCTCACAACCATAAATATAAAGAGTTCGGTTCCCAGCACCCACGGCTGTCTCTCCAGCCAATTTAAAAAAAGAAAAAGAAAAGAAAAAAAAAAACAGGTGGAGTCTGGGCAAGGGCTCTAGGATAAAGCACTTGCCTTAAAAGCTGGCGACCTGAGTTTGAATCCCCAGAACTCATGTATAATTTGGTAAAGTAGTGAGTATTTAATCCAGTGCTTCATTGGTGAGATGGGGGTGGAGGGAGAATCCGCAGACGCTCATGGGCCCAGCTAGCCTGGTGTACACAGAAGCAAACAACAACAAAGATGTGTCTTAAAAAGCTGGCTGGTGAGAATGGACACCAGAGATCGTTCTCTCCCCTTCACACCTGTGCTTACACTCACATACATGACTCTGCACGTGCGCATGCGTGCACACACACACACACACAAATACACACACACACAGGGGGAGGGTTGGGAAGCGGTACCATCGGTACCATCGGTAAAGTGCTGTTAATGAGGACCTGCATCCACATCCCCTAGAGCCCATGGGAAAGCAGACATGCTAGCCCACCTTGTAAGCCTACAGCCGTGGAAGCAGAAGACAGCAGATTCTTGGTTTAGTGAGAGGCTGTCTCAAAGGACAAGGTGGGACTGGCCAAATGGCTCTGGAGTCACCTAGAAACCTACACAGCAGAAGGAGAGAATCAATGTCCACCATTGCCGCATGTGTCCATATACATCCTCACAGACACACATGCGTCATTTTTTAAAAACTGTGGTGGAGAGAGCTTGAGGAAGGCATGCAATATTGACCTCTGACTCCCATCTGCAAACCTGATGTACAAATGGGTGTGTGTACCTGAGTGCCACACATTGGGGGGGGGGGGGGAGACTGAGATTCCATCTGAGAAATCGCTGTGAAGACTACCTACCTGTAAAAACCAGTATACATAATTCAGAAGACCAAAGAGTTTACAACTGCTCCTCTACTCTAGCAAAACTGTCTCGGCACTATCATTTTATTACGTGGAGGGTGGGAAGCTGCAGGAGGTATGAAAGATAAAAATCCCAGGGCCCCAGATGGTAGCTAGTAAAATAAACAGTATGTGGTATAAGATTCCAAACTGATCCAAAACTTCACAGAAGACCATTAAAATAAGATATGTAGGTGCTATTTTTATGAGAGTCCCGTTTCCAAAAGGTTAAAGAGACCTACAAGTAAAAAGGCTAATTTCATTTTTATTCAAGATTACCTTGGCTGTTTGGGTAAATTTTCAGAACCAGCTTGTCAGTTTTCACAATAATAAGCCTGGTGTGATTTCCCTCAGATCTGAGTGGAAGCAGCAAGCAGGTCCACTTGAGATAATTGACATCCTTACTCTGTTGTTCTCCAACCCGGGGGTGATGTGTTTTCTCCCATTTGTCTTTCTTATTTTAAAATAATTTATTTTTATTTTATGTGCATCGGTGTTTTGCTTGTATGTGTATGTCTGTATGAGGATGTCAGATCCCCTGGAACTGGAGTTACAGACCATTGAGAGCTGCCATGTGGGTGCTGGGAATTGAACCCTGGTCCTCTAGAAGAGGAGTCTTAGTCTGCTGATCCATCTCTCCAGCACCCCAGTCAGTCATCTCAAAGAATGTTCACTATTAGTGTAAAAGCTCTCTGCATCATTTGGTGTCCTTGTAAGTCTTATTTCTTTCCTAATTATTATTTTTTAAAAATATTTATTTATTTACTTATTATGTATACAGTGTCCTGTGTGTATGCCTGCAAGCCAGAAGAGGGCATCAGATCTCATTACAGATGGTTGTGAGACACCATGTGGTTGCTGGGAATTGAACTCAGGACCTTTGGAAGAGCAAGCAATGCTCTTAACCTCTGAGCCATCTCTCCAGCCCTTTCCTAATTATTTTTTAAAAATTTTAAAGATTAAATTATGAATAGAAGTTTAATTATGTGGAGCATTTGAACCCCTAGAGCTTGCAGGGTTGTGAGCTGCCCTGTGCGTGTGACAGTCAAACTCAGGTCCTCTGCAAGAGTAATGACTATTCTCTTTCTTTGTCATATTTTTTTGAAAATTATATTTTTATTTTCCGAATATAGTTCTTCACTTGCATTTGTTTGTCTGAGGGTGTCGGGTCTCATGGAACTGGAGTTGCAGACAGTTGTGAGCTGCCATGTGGGTGCTGGGAATTGAACCTGGGTCCATTTGGAAGAACAATCAGTGCTCTTAACCTCAGAGCCATCTCTCCAGACCCCTCTTTTTTCTTAAAAAAATATATTATTTTAGCTGGGCATGGTAGCTCATGCCTTTAATCCTAGCACTCCAGAGACAAAGGCAAGCGGATTTCTGAATTTGAGGCCAGTGTGGTCTACAAATCAAGTTCCAGGATATCCAGGGCTACACAGAGAAACTTTGTCTCGGAAAACCACACACACACACACACACACACACACACACACACACACACACACACTACACACAAATTTTAATTTTATTGGTGCCTCAGGATGTCAGTTTTCCTGGAACTGTAGTTATAGATGGTTGTGGGACACCACATGCATGGGTGCTAGGGGTCAAAGCCAGGTCCTTTGGAAGGACAATCTGATCTTGTCAACCAAGTCTTCTCTCCAGCCTGCAGCACCTACACTTAACTGCTGAGCCAACTTTCTAATGCCATTTACTAACTTTTGAGATACAGTTGCTCATATTTGAGGGTGACTTGGAACTGATTATCCTGCCTATTCCTTGTAAGCTAAGTTTACAGGTATGTGCCACCACATCCCGCTTATTGTACGTATAATTCTTGTAGCCACACTTATTTTAAGCACATGAATGTTCTGTCTGCACGTATGTCTACCATGTGCATGCCTGTGCCCTAGGAGGTCAGAAGAGGGCATTCTATATCCTGGAATGGAGTTATGAGCACTTGTGAGCCACCATGTAGGTGCTAGGAACTGAACCCATGTCCTCTGGAAGAGTAGTCAGGGATCTTAACTACTGAGTCATCTCTCCAAACCAAAAATATAATATTTTGTTTTTTTTTCCAGACAGGGTTTCTCTGTGTAACAGCTCTGGGCTGTCTTGGAACGTGCTTTGTAGACCAGGCTGACCTCGAACTCACAGAGATCCACCTGCCTCTGTCTCCCAAGAGCTGGGATTAAACATATATTTTTAAAGTTTCATTTTGTCTGTATTATGAAAAAACACAATTTTTTATTGACCTTGCCTTCTATGATCTGCTAAATTCGCATGATTGTAAGCATTTGTGGAGTTCCTTTTAGTTTATTTCTATCCACTGTTTCGTCAGCGTATATGGAGGTTCTCCTACACGCCCCCCCACCCCTTTAAACCACACTGGTTAGGAATAATGGAGGTATGAGACTGGACATCCTGGCTTTCTTCACCTCAGGGAAAATGACTTTCTTTTTAGACAGGGTCTCATGTAATAGAGGAGGACCTTGAACTCTTGGAGCTCCTGCTCTGTCTGTAGCCAATACAATGTAGAGCCTATCAAGACATGGCTGCTTGACCTCCCAACAGTCGTCTCAGCTCCCAGCTGGCATTACAGGTATGAGACACCTCACCCAGTTTCTTATTTTCATTTTTTTTAAGTTTTTTTTTTTTAGTTTTTCTTTTTTCTTTTTTTTTTTAAAGTATTTATTTATTTTGTATACAATATTCTGTCTGTGTGTATGACTGCAGGCCAGAAGAGGGCACCAGATCTCATTCCAGATGGTTGTGAGCCACCATGTGGTTGCTGGGAATTGAACTCAGGACCTTTGGAAGAGCAGGCAATGCTCTTAACCTCTGAGCCATCTCTCCAGCTCCCTTTTTTTTAGTTTTTCGAGACAGGGTTTCTCTGTAGCTTTGGAGCCTGTCCTGGCACTAGCTCTTGTAGACCAGGCTGGCCTCGAACTCACAGAGATCCGCCTGCCTCTGCCTCCCGAGTGCTGGGATTAAAGGCGTGCGCCACCACCGCCTGGCTTCTTATTTTCATTTTAAGACACTGGTCCTCACCATTGAGTTAGCACATGCCTATCATCCCAGACTTTGGGAAGCTGGGGCAGGAGAATCACAAATTGAGGACTAGACTGAGCTCCATGTGATCCTTTGAATTTTACGTCTCTATTCATGGCAGTTGGTCCCTAGCACTTCCTGGAATGTCCTTGACAGACTTTGGTGGATGGGTGCTGCTGCTTCAAAATGAATTGAGATCCATCTATCCCTTTGTAAGATTTACCCCATTGGCAATTCTAAGATATGAACCGGTCATGTGTAGGCTGACATTGGGGAACTTTTTCTCTCTCCTTTTAAAAATACTGTATGTGTGTGGGTACATATACCATGATCTGTTTGTGAAGCCTACAGGACAAATCTGTGTTTTCTTCTACATGGATTCTGGGGATCAAACTTGAGCCATCTCACTAGCTCCAGCTTACTTTTTGAGGTTCTACCACTGAACCTGGAGTTCAGTATTTCGGCTAAACTAGCTGACCAGGAAGTCCCCAGAATCCACCTGTCTCACACTCAGTGCTAGAGTTACACATACACACTGTCAAAAGTTTTTATGTGCACCTAGGTTTGTGTAGTGTTGGCTGGGTATGTGTATTACACACACACACACACACACACACACACACACACACACACACACCAGGCAAGCCAATTAGTGTTCTTCCACGACTTTTGCTTCAGTTCCTGACTCAAGGTTCCTTTCCTTGATGATAGACTATAATGTGTAAGGGGAAGTAAGCCCCCTTCTCCCCAGTTGGTTTGGTCATGGTCTTACCATGAAACAAAACTAAAACAGAACAAGCACTTGACCTCCTGAGCCATCTCCCAAGCCCCAGTGCAAACTTTCATCCCATATCGAAAGTCATGTATTAAAAAAAATTCTGATTAGTCTTTAAGGAGTTAAATTCAGTGATGTTTTCAAAGAATATTTTAGTTTGTAGCACCCCGCCCCCATTTTAACTGACTTTTGCTGTTATTCTTATTGAGCTTGCCTGTCTCCATATTAACACGAAGCCAGTGATTTTTATCTGTGATGTGTGAACTGGATGTTATAAATTTCATTACATTATTTGTGTGTATGCGTGGGCAGGTACAGACCACAGTGCCCCAGGCGAGGTTAAAGGATTACTGCTGGAGTTAGTTCTCTCCTTCCTAGGGATTGAAGTCATTAGGCTTGGTGGCAAGCTCCTCCTGTGAGCTTTTTACTTGCCCATTATGTTTTGGGTTCTGTTTATTTTCGTTTTTCCCAGACAGGGTCTCACTATGTATCTGACTGTCCCAGAACTATGTAGACTAACCAGGCCGGCCTCAAACTCAGAGATCTCCTGCCTCTGCCTTCCAAGTGCCACCACCACCACCCGGCAACATTGGGCATCTTTTAGTTCTTTCCACTTTATTTTTTAAAGATAGGGTTGCTATGTATTGTTGCTGGCCTAGAACTCACAATGTGACTATCTGTACTAAACCGGCCTTAAACTCACAGATTCACCTGCCTCTGCCTCCTAAATACACTACCATGCCTGGCTTCCATCTTAATTTTTTTGAGCCAGAGTCTCACTTAACCCAAAGACTGCTGCTTTGTCTAGAATGATTGGACAACAAGCCCCTAGCATCTTCCTGCCTGTTAGGGTTACAGGTGTGCTGCTATACCCACCTTTTGCTTGGGTGATAGGGAATCTGAACGTAGGCTCCCATGCTTGCATGACAAGCACTTTAACCAATGAACCATCCATCTTCCCAGCCCTTCCATGGGTTTTTGGTAGCAGCTTTGTCCTCTTTTTCCGGGCTCTAGAGCAGCACCAATAGCGAGGGAAATTCTATATAGAAGAAAGGCCTTCTCTGAAGCCTGCAAATGCCTCTCCACCCTGCCTTCTAGACAGTACAGCTCTCTAAAATCCTTGAAAATAGCTGGAAATGGGCTGGTTGTATCCTATTAAACCAGGCACAAGATGAATTCTAAAGATGTACTGAACTCCACAGCTGACATTTAAAGCCCCTAATAAATGTAAATACTGCAGAATAAATTTAAGCACTACCCGTTTATTTACAGAAATCTCTCCCACCCAGGCACGGAAGCCAGGAGTGAGGTTCTGCTTGTGCAAGAGACACTATCAGGTAAGGGCCACCATCCTAGACAGCTTTCATGATCAGTTGTAGCCTTCTGGTCACCTAAAAATCTGCCCACAAAGGAACTATCGTTGTCCTCTTAGCAGGGCAGTCTGTGTGTGTAAGCAGACAGGGTAGAGGTGGGTCCAACAATGATCACCAGATTAAAGTGCTTAGATATCTCTATACTGACAGAATAAATTTCCCAATTAAAAGAATTAAAAAAAAAAACAAACCAGAGCATGTTTTATTTCAATCCTGATGAGGGAAAGGGATGGAAAACACATAATAAGGGGAGGGGTCTTGTTATATAATACATACAACATCAGGGCCAACCATAGGGAATGAGACCTACTGCACCCCTCCCTGTCCAACTCCTACGCAGGTTCTGAAACCAGCTGAGGATAGATGGGATGTGAACTAAGACGCTTGGCACAGTAACATGGCCAATGGACCAAGAGATGGAGACTGTCCCAGGGAGCAAGGCCTCAGCTGCTCCCTTAGTGGAGAGGAATGAGAAACTTTGGCTCAGCAGGAAGGCAGATTTCAAAAATCAGTGTACCCCTGTTAAACCTTTTTTTTTTTCCTTTTCCCTTGTTAAACTTTACAGATCACAAACTGGAATGAGTCCAAACATCTATCAAGTTGATGCTGTTTCCTGTTTTCTCTAAGACCTTTCCCCTTCAGGCCTGAGTCCGCGTTCTCCTCTTCAATTGGAAGGCAAGGGAATGAGTGCTTATTCTAACCTTCCTAAATCTAGGCTACTTAATTACTACTTTCTCGGCTCTAGAGACAGAAGCCAACTGACAAGCCCGGCTCCCTTTGTGAAAGCCGGCTTAAAGAGCCCTTGGGTTGGCTCAACTGCCCCTACAAAGGTTTCTATGAGCATCCGTCCACCCCTTTTATACTACTTCCTCAAACTCAGTACAGACATCTTCAAGCATGTGAGACATGGGCTGAAGACTTGGTCTCTAGAGTTGGGGCAATAATCCCATCTTTGGAGATAAGGATGAGAGAGAAAGAGCAAGTGCTGAAAATGGGAGAAAGGTCACAGAAATAAAGGCAGTTTACAATAGGTTATAGATTCAAGCCCATGGAGATGGAAGGGGAACTCTGACACATTATCAACAAGTAAAAATATTTTAGTGACAACCCTGTAGTTTCCATAGACCAATAAAAAAATATGTGTTAAAAGGGGGAGAGGAGACTGAGCCAGCAGAATCCAGCCATTCATCTTAAATCTGAAGAAACTCATTCAGCTAATACTGTTTCAAGTATAATCATGAGCAGAGATGGCGCTGTTGAAAGGGATCCGACCTGGACCCAGGGGCTTGCTTGCCTCCCTCGAAAAGACACCGGAAACTGTCTTTGAAGACCTGGATCTCAAGATTGCCATCCTCCTGCCCCAGCACAACACTTTCAGGAAAGTTGGGTAAATTAAGACATCTGCTTTAAGTGTAAGCGGTTAGAAGAAGGGGAAAGCACTGAGATTTGGAAAAGCTAGCCGCTAAAGCCAGAACCAAGGTGAAGGTTCTCAGGGCAGCAGAGGGAAGGTGGAGTGCTCCTGCTTGTCCTTTGGCTGTCCTCTTCCCTGCCTCCCATTCCCCCCGACAGCCTGATGCAGCTATCCGTCTGCCAGAGGGGATGCAATGCCCAGACCAACTTTTTATTGAGCTTATGCAGCTAACAGACTTGTAAACAGTGCCAATTGACAAAGTTTTGCTGAAAACCACAGCTTGTGTCCATTAAACACACCTCTCTCTAGATTAAAAACAACAAAAACCCAAAGTAAACAAATACTGAAAGAATTAAAAGACACATCTTGAGTCTTCCAGGAAGGCAAAGTTAAAAAAAAAAAAAATTAAGCCACATGGCTTATGGTCCCAGGCACTCACCATGCCTAGAGTGTTGCTACTATTACCATGTCTCCTCTCTACCAGTGGCTAGGGGCAGGGTCATCTTGGGCATGCTGCAAATACAGCATTTGCTGGTGTTGACATCCTCCTGGGGCTGTGGTGGCAGACTGCTGTGTCAGGAGCCCAATTCCTGGGAGCAGCAGGGGGATCCAGGACCTCCAGTCAGCCCACACACCTCAGTGGGGTACTTTGCCCTTTTTCTCCAGTGCAGTTCAGCATTGAGGTTGTCTACTCCCAGTCGGCAATAAAACCTGAGCTGTTTTCCTCTTAGGTTCCACCCCACTCCCCAACTTATGGGAGTAGTGGGACGGAATAGAGAGGATCACTGAGGGGGCAGGGGAATTCCCCGGGGATCTGTGACCTGGCCCTCTTGCAGGTTCTTCACCAGTTGTGCAAGCCAGCGTTTCGTGGTGGTGTCATCTTTTAGCACCTGGGCAAAGGTTGTGTCCTTCAGCTGGTCAGGGAGGCACTGTCTGAGTGCTTCGCGTGCCCTACATCAGAAACAAACAAACCAACCAGGGAGACAACAAATAAACCCACATTTTGGGGCTTGGAAGAGCCCCTTTCTTAAATATAAATATACAGCTTCCTAGGTAGGAATCTATGCTCTGTTAATCAAGAATCTACTGGAATCCCTTAAAGCAGGTCTTATGCATATGTTCAGAATGTGCAGTCCACAAATATTTTCAGCATACCCCAGTGCAGATTTAATGCAAAAGCAAAATGGAATAAAACGGTGCAATAGTTTACTTCACTCCAAATTTTGTTTTGATTTATTATAATAAATACTGTCAAAAAATCATTAAGCATAGTTTATGGTAAATGAAATTATTTTAAAAATTGAACACTGACAGCAGACATGACTTCATTTGTATGATAAATCAATCGATTTTAATTCTTTTTATTTTAATTTTTTTGTTTGAAATATTCATTTATTTATTATGTATACAATATTCTTTCTACATGTATGCCTGCAGGCCAGAAGAGGACACCAGACCTCACAGATGGTTGTGAGCCACCATGTGGTTGCTGGGAATTGAACTCAGGACCTTTGGAAGTTGGAAGAGCAGGCAATGCTCTTAACCGCTGAGCCATCTCTCCAGCCTCCTCGATTTTAATTCTATACCAACAATCAGTTATGTCTTTAAGCAAACGCTTCAATTTTGTATTTGAAAGCCTTAATAAGAGATGAATAGTAAAAACTATGGCAACATTACCACCTAGAAGCCTCAAAGAGGCAAATGCCAACTCCATACAGGCTGTTCAGAACAGCTACAGCTCTGATACTCAAACAAGAAGAATTTCTAAGAAGTATATTGCAAGCTTGGGAGAAAATAGGAATTACCGAAAAATAGGACAACTTATGATCAAAGAATAGCTAGGGCTCGAATAACCTAGTGGCTACAGACTGGGTTCACATTAAGCTACCTGATTCCTAGGAACTCAGAAAGCACTCCATTATGTGGCTTGGCAGAATCTGAGCGTGTAGCTTTCAGCATAAATTATGGATGGATAGGACAAAAGGTCAAACATTTCTGAAGTGCATTACATCTACAAAGTGCAGGATGCTGGCAGATATCTTGATCACACCAAGAAAAAGCAATAAGCTCTACATCTTACAGGAAGCAGAGAACTGCAAGAGTAAGTAAAGAGCCTCCAGGCTACGGAACTTTGCAAGAGATCTTTGGAACTATACTTATCTTTCTGATTACTTGGAGTAGTCATAGAAAGCTCAAACAAACCACATGATATGGCCTCACTTGAAACTGTCTGGGCTTTCTGGAATTTGAGGGTAGGACAATGGGAAGATCTAACTAGGGGATATTCAAAATTAGAACCTTAGATTTTAATAGGAACTTAAATCCATCTAAGATAAACTAAGACACAGGACCTGAGCCACGAGACTTTTCCCTTAAGTCCTGAGTCCTGCAAATCTTTACCTGGGGTTATCTGAGAGTCGAAGGTAACATCTTACTACATGCTTCAGCAGACGGGCAGACGGTTCTTTGGATAGCTGCAGGACCATTTTACCCTGTTTTACCCAAAACAAGAATGGGAGAAAAAAACACAAATAATTTTGACACCAGAAATCAGATCATCTAAGAATCATTAAAGAAGTTTCCAATATTTTTTATTTTTTCCTTTTTTAGACAGGGTCTATGTGGCCTTGACTAGCCTAGCACTCACTATATAAATCAGGACTCAAACTCACAGAGATCTGCCTTTCTCTGTTTCTGGAGTTCAGAGATTAAAGGCACTTGCTATTATGACAGATAGTATTTTTGAGACAGGATATATTACTTCTTCACTTGGCTGGTGTGGAACTCTTGCTGGCCTCTAGCCTGCAGTGATCCTCTTGCCCCTCTCTGCCTTATAAATACTGGGATGACAGGCACGGGACACCATGGCTACAACAGTAGTTTCTAGTTAGAAGACTAAGTTTTCAGCCAGTTACAAAGGGACTAAGTAAGTTATGTGATCGGCAGTTGTAAAGAGAGTAAAGAAAAGAACTCACCAAGATCATGGCAACATGGGAAAAACGCTCATAAGTCTGACATATATAAGCCAAACCAGTGTCATCTAAGAGAATCTTCTGGAGGATGAATGTGGCAACCTAGAGCATAAAGAACAAATACTATCACAATGAGCAATTACTGTATGTCAGGATTTTTCTAAAGGCTATTTATAGGCCTTATTTTTCCTATTGAACTAATTAAGTATACACACCATGATTTTCATTTTTACATAAAAGGGAAAACCCTAGATAATTATTAGAATTGCCTAAAATTTGAGGCCAGCCTGAGGTACTTTGTGAGTACCAAACCAGCTTAGAATGGACTTAAAAACAAAAACAAAAAAATAAAAAACAAAACAAAACACAAAAACCAACGACCACACCCACCAACCCAAATGTCCTAATTTAAACCAGACAATCATTGTGGGGGGAAAAGTTTGAGACAGACTCTGTAGCCATGGCTAGCTAGCCTCAAACTCACAGCAATGCCCTTGTCTCAGCCTAGTAAATGTTGGGACTACAGGCAAGAGTCACAATGCTGGCTTGCAGAGGATTAGGATGCTAATTATCTCTCTTTGGTGTCATCAGAACTATCGTTACTGTTCTACTGAGGTATGTCACTACGATGGGCCAAACAGTATGCCTCCACAAAAATAGCCAGTGCTCGCAATCACTGAACCATCTCTCCAACTCCATCCTTGTACTTTAAAATACCTCCCAGGTTATTGTATCATTACAATAGCCTTGACCAAGAACCTTTATTTCAAAGTGTGCCTACTATGGGCAAGGTGTTATGTGTTATACAAAGAAAGCTAAATACAAAGCCTAGTATGGTGGTGCAAGTCAATCACCCAGTCAGTCCTCAGGAACCTGAGGTAGAAGGATTGTTCCAAATTTGAGGTCTGCCTGTGCTATACAGTGTCAGGCCAGTAAGGGCTACATAGCAAGACCCTGCCTCAGAGAGCAAAGATAGAAAGACAAGAGAAGCTATTAAGTTAAAAAAAAAAGTATCTGTGAGAACTACTCTTGTTGAAGCATAAAAAAATGCCAATGGAAACCTAGAGACAGGAATGAGTTAGTTTTAGACACGTGGAAGTAGGGGGTTACTGAAATAGGGACTAATCAAGTTGACTATAAAAATCAGTATTTATAAAAATAAATAAATCTTCTTAAAAAAGCGGTTAAATTCTGTAATCCTACTATTGTGAAAAATCACTATAATCTGAGGCATAAATTCCTCCAAACATGCTCTTCAATATAAACATGTAGTAGTAATAGTTAATTAGACTGGCAGGCACTTCACCTAAATATTTTTACAACTATCAAAAGATGTGTGTGTGTGTGTACATATGCATACAAGCACTCACCCCAAAACTGGTGAGCTGTAAAGAAATGTAAAACAGTGAGCTCTAAGACAGAAACATAGGAGAGCAGTAATGGAGACACCTGACAGTGATGGCTAGCTTCCACATGGTCATCTTCACAAATACTTTTTAAAAAAGATTTATATTTATTATGTACAGTGTTCGGCCTGCATGTATGCCTGCAGGCCAGAAGAAGGTACCAGATCTCATTACAGATGGTTGTGAGCCACCATGCGGTTGTTGGGAATTGAACTCAGGCCCTTTGGAAGAGCAGGCAATGCTCTTTAAACACTGAGGTTTGCGGTTTTTATGTCTGTCTTTTGAGACAGTGTCTTGCTATCAGCTCAGTTTGGCCATGAACTTGTGATCTTTCTGCCTCAGTTTCCATTGTTTTTGGTTTTTAATGATTATCTGATAGTTTTTACATGAAAAAGGAAAATATACAGGGACCCCAGAGACTGCTCAGGAGACAAAAGCAGTAGTGTGTGTACTGACTAGTTTATGTCAACCTGACACAAATTAGTGTCATCTGAGAGGAGGGAAACTCAATTGAGAGAATGTTTCCATAACACTGGGTTGTAGGCAAGCCTGCAAAAAAATTTTTTACTTTTTTTTTAAAAAATATTTATTTATTTATTTATTATGTATACAATATTCTGTCTGTGTGTATGCCTGCAGGCCAGAAGAGGGCACCAGACCCCATTACAGATGGTTGTGAGCCACCATGTGGTTGCTGGGAATTGAACTCAGGACCTTTGGAAGAGCAGGCAGTGCTCTTAACCTCTGAGCCATCTCTCCAGCCCTCATGTCTATCTTTTTTCTTATCTTTACAATCATTTTCCTTTCTTTTCTGGGGGAGGGGGGAGAAAGTGTGTGTGTGTGAATTTCTGTGCATTGTATGTGTACATGTGTCTTTTGAGGCCAGGAGAGGACTGGTGGTCTTGGGTGCTATATAAGAGAGAAGTTGAGGGGCTGGAGATATGGCTCAGTGGTTAAGAGCAGTGACTGCTCTTCCAGAGGACCCGGGTTCAATTCCCAGCACCCACATGGCAGCTCACAACTGTCTGACGATCCAGTTGCAGGGGATCTGACACCTTCACACCAATGCACATAAAATAAAGTTAAAATAAAAGCATAAAAATATTAAAAAAAAAAAAAAGGAAAAAAAAAAGGAAAAAAAAAAAAAGAGAGAAGTTGAGCAAGCTACATGGAGCAAGCCAGTAAGGAGTATTCCTCCAGGGCCTCTGCATCAGTGCTTGCCTTGACTTTCTGTTCTAACTTCCCTGGATAACAGACTACAAGCTGTAAGAGGAGATAAACACTTTCACCCCCAAGTTGCTTTTGGTCATAGTATATTATTACAGCAACAGAAACCTTAACTAAGACACTGTGTAACCCTGATGACCCAAGTTTGACTCCCAGAAACCACATAAAAAGCCAGATGTGGTGGCATGCATCTGTAATCCCAACACTTCTATAGTGAGATGGGAAACTGCCCAGAAGCTGGTGGACCAGCTCACTCACAGCAGTAGAAACAAGAGACCCTTCCCCAACAAGGTAGACAGGGAGCACCACCTCCCCAAAGTTGTCGTTTATGTCCACAGGTGTCCCATGGCACAGTCACTCACACCCACACAAATAAATACGCTTCAAAAGAGAAAAAGTATTTTTGAAGGTAAAATGTCTGGAGAGGCAGAAAATGATTCTAGCGCCACAAAACAGCTCAAGAGCTAAAACAATGCTGAATCTCACTTAAAAGCACGCACCGTTTTAGAAAGCTCACTTCCAGATTCCATAATGCGCAAACACAAAGGGATGATTTCTGTTGTCAATAAAAAGTTGATTACTTCTTGTTCGTCTGTTTTAACCAAGGCCCCTAAAGAAAATATGGACAAACAAAATTACTTTAGAGAAATGATTTCTAGTTACATTTACTCTGCAAGTTAAGGAATTAAAGTAATATACAGACTGCAGTTTCTGCGTCAAGCAATCAGTTTCATATCTACTTGAACAAAAACAACAACAGTCATGAGTATAATCCCACTATTGGGAAGGCTAAAGCTGGGAGATGTTGTTGAGTTCCAGACTAGTCTGAGCAACTTAAAGAAACATTGTGTCAAAGTTTAAAAAAGAATAAAGCAAATGGGGAAAGTGCTCAGTAGTAAGAACACTAGCCTAATACAAGGAGTTATTTAAACTAAATTCATTCAACGTAGTTAAAATCAAATTATTCTTTACTCCTTTATAATTTGATGCTAAAGCCAGATCTTGATTACATTTTTTTCTTTTTTCTTTTGGTTTTTTGAGACAGGATTTCTCTGTAGCTTTGGAGACTATCCTGGAACTAGCTCTTGTAGATCAGACTAGCCTCGAACTCTTAGAGATCCGCCTGCCTCTGCTAGGATCAGATCTTGATTACTGATCCTCGCCTTTGTTATTAGCAACATTGAGAATGGTGCTTGATATATTTGCAAGCACTTACTAATAAATGAGATGATGCCAAAAACAAAAAATAAATAAGCTGTAAGAAGACAAACAAAACATATTAACTTAGACCACTACTGTAAGAATTTCAGGCTTACAAAATGTCCCTAATAACTTACCTAGTCAGTGTGTTTCAGTTGGTAGAGTGTTTGCCTAGCATGCACGATACCTGGGTTTGATCCCTAACACTGCATTAAGTATGTTGATGTATATCTATAATCCCAGCACTTGGGAGATGGATGTTAAAGGAAAATAACAATTTTAAATAAAAAATTTAAGAGTATACTCAGGTACATAGCAAGCCTGAGGCTAGTCTATGACATACAAGACCCTATCTCAACAAAAACAAAACAAAAGTAATAAAATCACTCACCAATAACTCCAAGGCTGGTGAGCCGAAGATATTCAAAGGGACGAGTTTTGCTGACTGTGTGCAAAAAGGGGTACAAAAAAAGTGGGATGTGTGCTGCAAGAAAAGCCGACCTAAAAGAAAAAACAGCCACATATAGAACCCAGAGTTGACTTCTAAACATCAAGCCTGAAACAACATGTGAGATTGCCAGAGTGAGGAATCTTAAGAATTTCATTGGCTTTTAGTCTTGACCAACGTTCTGAAATGTGTAATTTTGTACCCTAGGAGATGTGTCAATGTTTGAAGATATATTTGATTGTCAGAAGCAAGAAATGTTGAGGACTATTAGCATACAATTACAGAGGCCAGAGATGTCTACAGCTTAGAATAGTATCCTCCTGCCCTCACTGACACATTATATACACTCAGCTAAGGTATCACTATGCAACATCCACCCAGGCGAGGGTGATTAAAGCAACACAATCTACCTCAGTATGTACCAAATATCTTAAGAACTGTAAGTACTCAACTATAGGTTAAAAAAAGTCAGTAAGTGCTAAAGCCAATGTATTGCTGCACACCTAGATAGAATCCCATTATTCAGGGCCTGCCTAAATTAGGAGAATCATGAGTTTGGGGCCATCCTGGAGACACTGTCTCCAAAAGAAGAAAGAAAGAGAAGAGGGGGAGAAGAGAGGAGAGCAGAGCAGAAAGAAGGGAAGGGGAGGGGAAAAGATGAGAGAAGAGAAGGAGGAGAGGAAAGAAAGAGAAGGGAGATAATATATAAGAAGAGAGGAGGAAAGGGGAGGGGAGGAGAGAAGAGGTTGTATCAGTGCTAAAGAGATTCTTCCAGAAGGCTGCAAAGATGGCTCTCGGTTAAGAGTATTTTTTGGGATCTGAGTTGAGGTTCCAACACCCATTTCGGGTTTTCTACAACTGACTCTGGAAGCTAGAATTGCAGGGGATCCGATGTTTTCTAGTCTCTGTAAGCACCCAGAAGAAGCGGCAGGCAAGCATGTGTGTTTGTCCTTTAGCACATGCATGCACACACGCTAAGGCCAGCTGTGGTGGCGCGCACCTTCAATCCCAGCACTTGGGAGGCAGAGGCAGGTGGATCTCTGTGAGTTGGAGGTCAGCCTCGTTTGTTTACAAAGAGAGTTCAAAAACGGGGGAGGGAAAGTCTTTTTAGATCAAACGTCACTGCTGTAAGATGACTCCGATTTAATTAAACATAAAATAATTACTTTTTTTTTTTTTTTAAACAGGGCCTTATTCTGTAGCAAGCCTCTTGTTTTTGCTTCCTGAATACTAGAATTACAGGTATGAACCACCATGTCAAGCTTAAAGCTCTGGTTTCCTATTTGGGATTAAATCACTGCCACAAAATACTTTTAAGGTAATTAAGCAAATCTTTTCTCTTTTTTTAAAAATATTTATTTATTTATTATGTATACAGTGTTCTTCCTGTATGTCTGCCTGCAGGCCAGAAGAGATCACCAGACCCCATTACAGATGGTTGTGAGCCACCATGTGGTTGCTGGGAATTGAACTCAGGCCCTTTAGAAGAGCAGGCAATGCTCTTAACCTCTGAGCCATCTCTCCAGCCCCCTTTATTTTTTATAATTTATTTAATTTCAGCACTTGGGAGGCAGAGGCAGGTAGATCTCTGTGAGTTTGAGACCAGCCTGGTCTACAAGAGCTAGTTCCAGGACAGGCAACAAAGCCACAGAGAAACCCTGGCTCAAAAATAAATAAATAAATAAATAAATAAATAATTTAAGTTTCCTCTGGAAGAGCAGTTAGTGCTCTTAACCACTGAGCCATGTTTCCTGCCCGCAAATCTTTCCTCTTAGAACATAACCAATCACTAAACTGGTCTGGTCGATCTGCTTATGTTCAGAGTGTTTACTGCTATTCTGAAAACTGTTTGTTTCTATGATGTTGAAAGAATGGAAGGGCTGGAGAGATGGCTCAGAGGTTAAGAGCATTACCTGCTCTTCCAAAGGTCCTGAGTTCAATTCCCAGCAACCACATGGTGGCTCACAACCATCTGTAATGAGGTCTGGTGCTCTCTTCTGGCCTGCAGGCATACACACAGACAGAATATTGTATACATAATAAATAAATATTTAAAAAAAAAAGAATGGAATTATACTCTACTTTATTTTAAATCATATTACTCTTCCCTCAATCTGTAGCCAGAGACTAAAAATAGCCATCAAACTTAACAGCATAGAAATATATATATATATATATGTCAACTGTCAAAGAAAAAAAAGAAAAAGGTGTGGATGGTGGTATACAACCATAATCCCAGCAGCACTTGACACATAGGTAGTAGGGTTAAGAGTTTGAAGACAGCCTCAGCTATAAAAACCAAAGCAAAAACAAATAACCCTAACCACAAATAACCACAAGGAACTCCAAAACCAACCAATAATAGTAATAGTAATAATAATAATAATAAGTTCTGAAGACTCACACCCACACACCACATTGCATGCCCTTTCTCTGATCACTCAGCAAGGGTATCTAAGTTCCTATGAAACACCAATCTGCCCCCACTAACTTTACCAACACACTCACAGCACTTACCTGGTCTCTGGGTGTGAGGCCACACATTGCAGTAATGCTAAAGCATTGCATACTCTGTTAGACTGATGTGCTGTCAAAGTTGGAGGGTTGATAGATGGATAAATATTTACAATTTCCTGAAAAAGTGCAAAGAATCCCAGAGAGCAATTAATCACAAAATTATATCACAGTGTCACAGCACAGTAACTTTAAAAGACCACTTTAATTCCTACAGAAATTGAATTATCCTTTCATCACAAGCATACAGGAATACCTAGGCAAGACCTTTCTCATGTGTCTCTAGGAATACTACTATGGCAACAAATGAGTCTCCTACACTTCCTCCTAGGTTTTGCAGCTAGTCTTTATGTTATGTGTTGATGTTTTGCCTGCATGTATGTCTGTGCCTCATGTGTATGCAGTGCTCACAGAGACCAGAAAGGTGTCAGATCCCTTGGAACTTGAGCCATAGCTGGTTGTAAGCCACAAGGCAATCAGAACCGAGACTTCTAAAAGAGCAGCCAATATTCTTTACCATTGAGCCATCTCTCCAGCTCCCATAGCTAGTCTTTTAATTGAGTGACCCTTATATAACATTTTATAACTTTAACTAATATTCTACTTTATAAAGATGAAACCCATATTGAACACAATCATTTACTTTAGCTGCAAATCTTTCCATAAAACCAATAGATTCTTGGCTACAAGTGTTGAATTTACTGAACAGATTTGAAAGACTATTAGTAATTTGGGGAGGAACTTTATAGGATGATTATTTTATATTATCTTGATACCTTGAGATTGTTTCATTTTAATTTAATTTATTTTCCACCTATAACCACTTTGGCCTGATTCAAATTTTCAGTTATTCACTCTTGGTCTTACTTTGTGTGGTGTGTGACATCACAGCACGTGTGTGGAAGTCAGAGGACAACCTGTAGGATCCAGTTAACCCCAGGGGTCAAACTCAGGCTGTTAGGCTTGGCAGCAACCAAATGCATTTACCCATAAGCCACCTCACCAGATGCAGTTGTTTATTTTTTAAAAACACAGAGATACCCGCTTTTAATGCGATAGCGGATACACCTTTATCTCAATATTTTCTTTCCTCAGCCACATCTATGTGGTCCTTATACTATTTCTATGTTCTTCCCTGCTATACAGATCAACCCATTGTATGTCTAAAAGCTGTGTCAAACACAGATTTTAAGGTTCACCTTTCAAACCAACTAAATTCAATCTCCAAAATATGTATTTTAACAAATACTTCTGCTTTTAAAAAATGGTTTCTTACAAATGCTAATATTTAAACAATCACTGGGCGGTGGTGGTCCACACCCTTAATCCCAGCACTTGGGAGGCAGAGGCAGGCGGATCTCTGTGGGTTCAAAGGCAGCCTGATCTACAAAGCAAGTTCTAGGACAGCCAGGGCTACAAAGAGAAACCCTGCCTCAACAAATGAACAAATATTTAAACAACCATTCTTCTAAAGTCTTCAAAAAGATCATTTGAGCGAAGGAAGAAGAAAACACACAAAGTGACAAACACGACTGAACTCTGTGAATACACACCCACCTGCAAAAGTGCTGCAATAGTACCGAATGAATGCCATAGCATGGGTGCAAGGTCAGGGACAGATTCTCGCTTCTTGCTTAGCTCCAGCAAAGCATTTTCCCTTGTTTCAGGACTGGACAGTTCATTGATCCACTGGTAGATCTTCTCTCTGTCCACTTGGGCCAGTGCAGTAGGCACAGGCTTCAGGGGAAAACAAGAAAACAAATGTCAATTTATTACAGTTAAACCAAATCTTATCCTGCAGTAGTGCTTTAGAAAATGTATTTTCTAAATAATAGGAGCTTTAATAAATGCATATATTTGATGTAAAGCAACTCAATCTGTTTCGCAGTTAATGAGCCCTTTAGGGGTTTATGTTATAGGTGTATTTGGGCTGTACTGAAAATATACCAGCATGCTTACTACTAAGATGTCTTAAGGCAGAAAACTAATAAACAGCTTTCAATAAGACATGATTTAAATATATCTTGGTGGATCTTTATATTGGAATATTATATAGCCCTTTATGAAAAGACATAGCTCAATATGGACCACATTACATAAAAAAAGCGTGCAAAATACATTCCCATAAAAAGAAGGATACGAATGGAAAGAGGCACACTTACATTTTAGCTTTAAATCCTTTGCCTAGTTCTCATAGAAAAAGTGCTAACAAAACTAAAATAAATAAATAAATAAATAATTAGTAAACCAAACTACCTTCACAAAGTTTAGCCATTTATAGAGTTGTGTGGCCTAGGGTAAGCCATTCAATTTTGTCACGGTTAAAGTGGAGCTACTGTACTAACTACCAGTTTCTAAAAAAAACTACAAGTTCAAAAATATCTTAGAAATTATTTAGATTTGTTGTAAGAGGGAAGCATCAATTTTATATAAGTATACTTCTCATACAGTAAACGCACACCATGTTAAGTAAACATTGTGATGAATTTTGATAAACTTATATATCTTAGTGACCACCCTAACAATTAAGATATAGATCACTTCTATTATCCAAAGTTATCCCCAAAAGTTCTCCGGGGCCTCTTTCAGTAACCCTATATAACCTAGTCTAGACAACACAGGTATTTTCTGCTACTGCAGAGAAGCCAATGCTGTCTAGGAATTCCTATTAGAAGGAAAGGCTTCCTCACTTTATCCTCTCAGCTAGGAAACAGGTTAATAAAGGTTTAACAAGATCAATGTCAAACAGTGACTGTATGGCCGAGTTCAATTTACCTAACAGCACTTCCTAGAATCAGTGTCCGCATATAGCCTATACAATTGAAATCACAAACATCCCTCTCCAAGCTGAAGAAATTATTTCTTACAACTAACAAAACTTTCTACAGTCTGTTACAGTACAGTTCATTAATAAATAGTTGGATTTGCATAGTGAGTTGAACTATTAATATATGCACAATATCATCTGAGAAGTTTAATTTAGAATATTAAATACTGTCTGGAGAGATGGTTTAGCAGTTGAGAGCATTGGCTGTTCTTTCAGAGGATCCAGGTTCAATTCCCAGCACACGGCAGCTCACAACTATCTTTAACCCCAGTTACAGGGAATCTGACACCCTCATACAAACATACATGCAGGCTAAACACCAATGCACATAAAATAAAAATAAACCTTAAAAAATTCATTTAAAGGGCTGGAGAGATGGTTTAGCAGTTAAGAGCACTGACTGCTCTTCCAGAGGTTATGAGTTCAATTCCCAGCAACCACATGGTGGCTCATAAACATCTATAGTGAAATCTGATGCCCTCTTCTGGCATAACAGTATAGAGGCAGATAAAACCCTCATACATAAAATAAACAAATAAATAAATCTAAAAAACATTCACTTAAAAACAGTCAGGCAGTGGTAGCACATCCTTTAATTTCAGTATTCAGGAGGCAGAAGCAGGAGGCTCCCTGTGAGCGCAAGGCCAGCCTGGCCTACAAAGTGAGTTCAAGGACAGCCAGGGCTGTTACACAGAGAAGCCCTGTCTCAAAAACAAATGAACAAACAAACAAACAAAAAACCAAAACCAACAAACAAAAAAAGAAGAGTATCAATTACTTTATAGATAGACCAAGATTAAAACAGGGCTGTTTTGGTGCATATTATATCATCCCTTGTAGCTCACTAAAGTCAATAGTCTTTCCTTTTAATAAATACATTTAAAACATTATTATCAAACTATATCAAACTAGCAGAGAGCTGTTCTCCCTTTTGGGCTGAATGGTTTCTATGTATAAAATATATTTCAAATTAATTTTTCTTTTAAGATATTCACCAAAGTAAGCCATTAACAGCTAACTATAATTATCACAAAGCCAATGTAAAGAATCGAAAGACATTTATAAATTATTTTAAATAAACAGTAAATTGTAAAAGTAATTTTCCTCCTTTGGTAAACTGAAAATCTGATGTTGATGATTTCTTGAAGAGAAAACAGCTTTATGATAAGGGTCAACATGGCTTACTGTCTTCCTGATACGACAGTGAATGGGGTTAGATTTAACAGATTACATTTCAAAATTAGGTGGCTCACCATGGGACTTTTATTTAACTCCTTATGTATGTCAAGCTTGCCTTGAACTCACAGCACTCCTCTTGCCTCATCCTCTTGTATGCTAAAATTACAGACTACACTAGACAACGTACCTTTGAGTATTAACATAAAGAAATATGATTTAAAAACTTTATAAATCACACTGAAAGTACTATCTATCCTTATGAGGACCCTATTTTTTTTTAATTTGTTTGTAAGTTAGGGTTTCATTATAGATCAGATTGGAACTTGTGGTGATCTTTCTTTTTCTTTTTTAAAGATTTATTTATTAATCATGTACACAGCATCTGCCTGCATGTACCCCTGTGGGCCAGAAGAAGGCACCAGATCTCATTATAGATGGTTGTAAGCCACCATGTAGTTGCTGGGAATTGAACTCAGGACCTCTGGAAGAACAGTGCTCTTAACCTCTGAGCCATCTCTCAGTCTCCCATGGTGACTTTTCTTTATCCGTCTCCTATGTCTTGAGGTTATAAGTTTATGTCAGCTTCAAAGTGACTTTAAAAAAAAAAATCAAAGTAGGCCCAGTGGGATGATTCTGCTGGTTAAGCATGCTTGCCATCAAGACTGATCCTCTAAGTTTCACCATTAGGGCTCAACATGGGAGGAGAGAACTGACTTCCACAAGTCTCTATATATGTGTCTGTCTTCTTTCTCTCACACTAAACAAATAAATGAAGTAAACCAGTAAAGAGAAGCTACATTCTTTGCCCTGAGATTAAATAGGTTTGGCAGCAGTGAACTAATTTTATTTGAGTACATTCCTGCCAAGAGAAGGGCATCTGGGAGTCAGTGTAAACACAAAGATAATAAAACAGGCCAGGAAAATGGCTCAGTATGTGCCTATAGCTCAAATCACGAGGACCTGAGTGTGAACCCCCAGCACCCAAAAGCTAGCTAGACATGAAGACACACCACCTTGGAACCTCATAACTCACAAGTGGAAGAATTGTTGATCAGCTAGTCTAACTGAAATGGGAAGCTCCAGGTTCAGTGAGAGACCCTCTTTCAAAAAGAAACGGGGCTGGAGAGATGGTTCAGCAGTTAAGAGCACCTGCTGTTCTAACAGAGGACCTGGGTTTAAGCCTCCATGGTAACTCAAAATCATCTGTAATTCCAGTTACAGGGAATTACAGAATCCTTTTCTGACCTACAACGTCACCAGGAATGCATATGGTGCACATACATACATGCAGGCAAAAGAGTCATACCCATAAAAATCTAAAAAAAGAAAAAGAGAAACAAGGTGGCAGTCTGGGAAGATGGCTCAGTCAGTGCAGTATTGTCACACAGAGGGCAGATGTTGGGATCTCCAGCACCATATAAAAAGCCCTGTAAGGGTGGCTGCCTAAAACCTAGCATTCAGGAACCAGAGACAGGAAATCCCAGGGAAAGCCAGCCTAAATGTTGTCACAAGCTCTGGGTTTAAGAGAGAGGCCAAAAAGACATCTGATGTCAAGTTCAGGCCTAAACACAGACACCTGAACGTGTACCGCACACTTTGAACATACCATACATAAAACACTTGAACAGACAATTACAGAGGAAGACATCTGAGGCTGATCTCTGGCTGTCACACATGCACCAATAGTCAACTCATATGCGTACAAACACACAGAGTAATTCAAGTGTTCAGAAATGCTAAAATTGCCAGTTGAAATCAGTGAAGAATTTTTATTAAAGGTTTCTCTAATGCCTCTCCTAAAAGTTTACTTCAGCTGTTTTATGACCTAATAGCTACTACAGAAGACTCAATGCCATACTTCCACTAATCTAAGTAACCCTTAGGTCTATAGAAAAGTATATTAAAACAGAAAGAAGTCATTTAGCTAGTATATGAACGTAGCCAATGAACAACTACTCAAGTCTTTTTTCCACTCACTTATTTAGAGCGTGTGTATGTGCCACGGGACACGTGTGAGGTGAGAGAACAACCTGTGGGAGTCACTTCTCTTTTCCCACCATGTGGGTCTGGGGACAACCTAGGTCATAAAGCTTGGAGGCAAGCATCTTTACCTTTTGACCCACCTGGCTAAATATATTTTTTCTCACATTATTAGCATCCTACTTTTTTTTTTAAATTTATTATTTATACAGTTAGCCAGAAGAGGGTACCAGACATCATTACAGATGGTTGTGGGCCACCATGTGGTTGCTGGGAATTGAACTTAAGACCTTTGGAAGAGCGGGCAATGCTCTTAACCGCTGAGCCATCTCTCCAGCCCCCAGCATCCTACTTTTTTACATAGTGTGTGCAAGACAGAGGTGTGCACAGAGACCTCCTCGATCATTCTTGGTCATATTTCTTCGAGGCAGGGCCTTTCACTGAAATCTGTGCAAGATTGTCAGCAAACTCTAACTTCAGAGCTCTGGGGTTACAGACGTGAAGTCACAGCTGGCTTTTTATGTGAATACCGAGGCTCTGACCTCAGGTTGTCATGTTTGAGCAGCAAGTGCTCTTACCTGCTCAGCCACCTCCCTTTATCCCCTTACATTTTCTAATTTTGTGAACAACTCTTCAGTGTTTACTGTCCACAATAAAACAAAACAAATTTTTTTTGATAATAATGGAGATGTTAGAATATATTCTGTAATGAGTAGAGCGCAGTATATTACATTTCAACTACTTCAGTGTCTTTTGTTACATCTCTCCAGTAAATAAGCACTGCATTCATTGTCCTTTAATAGTACTTCCTGCCGGGCGATGGTGGCACACGCCTTTAATCCCAGCACTCGGGAGGCAGAGGCAGGCGGATCCCTGTGAGTTCGAGACCAGCCTGGTCTACAAGAGCTAGTTCCAGGACAGGCTCCAAAACCACAGAGAAACCCTGTCTCGAAAAACCAAAAAAAAAAAAAAAAAAAAAAAAACCAAAATAAATAAATAAAATAAAAAAGAAATAGACCCTACCTCAAGAACCACTCCAGAGACACAGCTTCCAAAGTTGATTCTGATCTCCTCACATGCACACACTCAATATGAACACATACACACAAGTTTCATTATTAAGCAAAAACCAAGTGTCTCTTCAATAGACTTAGGGTATTGTGGGCATTGCTGCATGTAATCTTCCTTTCAATTTCTAGTAAATGGTATGTCATTGTTTTTTGCCCAGATCAAAATAACATAAGTAGTTTGGATTATGGGAATAAGGGATTGTGAAGGAATTGGCTCAAATATCTTGTCACCAACCAAATAGCTTAACGGGTCAGAGTTGCCATGTGGATCAAACAGCATAACAGATGTTCAGGCTTTTAAATTTATGTAAATATAATTGAAGAAATACCTTTTCTTTCTTTTTTTCTTTTTTTGGTTATTTGAGAGAGGATTTCTCTGTGTAGCTCTGGCTGTCCTGAATTTGCTCTGTAGACCAGGCTGGCCTTGAACTCAGAGATTCATTCGCCTGCCTTTGCTTTCCAAGTGCTGGAATTACAGGCGTGCACCACTACCGCACAGCTTGGAAGTGTTCTTTAACTATCCTGCTTCCCATACGGTTGAGTGGCTATTCAGTCAGTATTATTTAAGAGCTTACCCTGTTATAGGAACTGTCCTAGCAGTGGGGAAACCAAGTAAACAGAATTCACAACATTTGCCCCTGATCTTGAGAGGAAGACAAACTACCCACAAGTTAAAAAATAAAAAAAATTTACATACCGGAAAATGCATACTCTACAAGAGAAAATGTTGGGGTTACAAGCTACAGTAAACATAGTCTGAAAGTTACTGAGGCAGACTTGCATTTATGGAGGCAGTCCTATGAAGGTCAACTCCAGGTAACGAAACTAGAGACCTGCTTCTTGCAGCAAAAAAGTGATGTACTTTTTGTCGGAGCGTAAGGAGCAAGTGACAAAAACCGAACCCATAAACATGACTAAGGACCCCGGGCTTGTAGGCCTAGAGTCTACTTTCTCTAAACGTAATCGAAAACCACAGTATGACTTCAGGGAGGTGTAACACGTGATTAGCTTTTCTTGTTCAAAGATAAAATGAGATTTGTGAGGAAGGCTTCAAACACAGAGAACTCTAAGATGCAATCATCCTGAACTTCGGTTCTCTGGATTTCTACATGTAAAGCAAGTGGATTGAGCTAGAAGCCATTTCCTTCCCAATGAGATGCCCCTAGGCGAGGAGTTCCAGGAGCAAGGGAACAGAGCGAATGGCCACGGTATTATCCTCATCCCCGCCGACGCCCAGCACACAACTGGCGTTCAGAGACTGACGCCGAGCTCCAATGAATCAATGAATGGCCTACTGGGGCCGCGCGGGGCGCGGGACCAGGCCTCAGCGCCGGAAAAGATCGCGAGAGGCCGCGCGCCAGACCAGGAGGGGAGCCGGAGGGGGTCCGACTCCGCCAAGGTCGGGGCCCGGTGTGGAGATCCCGAACCTCCGGCTAGGGGCAGATGGAGCTGAACTCGGGGCCCGGCTCCGGGATCTAGGAAGAAAGCTGAGACGGGTATCCGGGCGCTGCCACTCACCGCTGCCGTCGCCAGGCTGTGCATGTTGGGAGCGGCCGCCGCTCTCCTTCCGCCGGACGCGCCGACCCAGCGTCCCAGCTTTAGCGGCTGTACAGCCGGAGATGAAGAGCCGCCATCCGCCTCCGGTTCGCTCCTCCCCCTTCGCAGCCCTCTGACCTCTCACCTCTGACCCTCCACCCACTGAGCACTTTCCCGCCTACTAGCCCTCGGCCTAGCTAATAGTTTCAGACACTTAAGATACAGGATCAAAATGACATCTGCAACCTACTGGTCCTCGTATTCCACTGGCGTCGCAGGTATATCCCCAGAGGAGCGAGAACTCCGACTTTCCCCCTAAGGCCAGAGAAGGGCGGGAAAAGGCCGGCCGTATTGGAAGGACACGAATTGCGCATGCTCAGCCAGGCTGAGCTAGAGGAAAATGGTGGGCGGTCCGAATTCGGAACAACGGAGAGTGCGCATGTGTACTACCATACCGTCACGGCAGGGGGCGGGCCGCCCGGGTGAGGGGCAGGGCGTGGTGAGGGGGCGGAACGAATGCCGGCGGGGCGGGGCTTGAGTGTTGACGCGCACGCGCCCAGACTGGTTGCGTCGAGAGTACGTGCGTGCGTACGTGTTTGCGTGTAGTCACAGTTCCCGCCATCAGCGGGTTCAGGTGTGTAGGAGCGATCGCGGTGTCGCCGTCTGGGGCCAGGAGAGCCCCTTCCTTCTGAGCCCCTCGGCTCCTCCCCCTCCGCGAGAACTCTGCTTCCGGCAGGCTCGTCCCGGGCTCCGACCCTCTGGCACAGGTAAGCGGGCCGGGACAGCTCCAGAGTCGAGCCGTTTTCTCCAGCCTCACCCCCCATTCCCGTGCGGTCCGCCCACTCGGCGTCCACTCCAGAGTTCGCCCGGCTACTACTCAGCCTGCACCGGGTCCCCGGACGCTTCCTGTGTCTTACAGGTGCCCCGCTCGAGTGTTTTCCCCTCCGCTTTCCCTCTCCTTGAACGCAGCGCGTATTGTCACTCCCTTTCCGCATCCTCAACCTGCCCCCGCTTTGCTCGGGTTGTGGTGGTCTTGGCTTGCCTCCTAACGAGGCCTGCTGTCTCTCCAGGTGACTTCCGATGTCACACAGCCCTTAGACCTTGGATGCGGTACTCATTCGCTGTCATGGCCATTCTTTACTTTCCTCCTCCTCTTAAACGGTGCTCACGAGAAAAGTCAGAGAGTTAATTTTTTGTCGTGCATTTGGTTGCTTTCCGTATCTAGCCACTCCTGTTAAGCCCAAATCCGTGGATCCTCACAAAAGCCAACAAAGGAGAGTGAGTCCCATAGTAAAAGCAAAGAGCCTTTATTTTAATCAAGTTTGCAAACTCGGTCTCTCTGCACTTCCAACATATTGAAATATCCGGAGAGCCCCAGGCTCAATTAGAATTGGGTTTTTATAGTAGTAAAGGTGGGGGTGAGGGATCTCAGAGGTTCATGACCCCTGATTGGCTGACATTTGTCTAGGGGTGTCATGGTGAAGTGCTGGCAGGTGTTTCTATTTACAGTGCTTCGAATGCCAGGAATTTCCTTTGAATGGTCTGCTCTTGGGTGGGGGTCAGGTAATCTGGGCCTGCCAGGCATTGTCTCAGGGTAAACTATTGAGACTACAGACTCCATTTAAATTTATTGATGCCCAGAGTTCCAGGTGATAATGGTTGGAAGTAAAGAAACTTCCTTTGGGTGACCTGCCCAGACTTAGCTTAACGTGTCTGGCCCTCACACTCCCACGATGTCCAATTTAACACTTTTAAATCAAGATCTGGTAAAAAAAAAAAAAGTAATTGGTAATAAAGTTCCGTGTCTTTGGAGAGTTCTACTATAGTATTTTTCAGGTATTCTTATGGATGAATCTCCAGCTGAAATAGATAATCTAAGAGAATGTTGAGGTGGTAAAGAGGCATTTGGGTTTATTGGGTTAGAGATTAGAGGAGGGTTTTGGGCCACATATATAGATAGATACATATATGCGTTTGTATGTTATGTGTGTCATTTAACTTGTGTAAAGTTGGAACCATGTGTGTGCATGACATTGCCTAAAGAAGAGTACAATGCTAGAGAAGGGTACTTCGGTAGCATGGAGATGCTTAACGCTTAATAATGGGTATAGGGACTAAAGAGATGAAAAAATGTTGTTGCATACTGGCAAAAGGTAAACGAGGGATGAAAAACTCAGCAACAAACATAATCATTTGTCTTGGCGAGAAATTTAGGCAGGGTAAAATGATTCGATTTGGGGCTGGGGTTTTCTTGTGTTGCCGTTCCATTCCTCTCTAAGTTTTAAATTTCACTATATATTGATAATTTGAGAATTTTTATTTTCAGCCCTATATTCAAATAAATGGCTGTCTGCTTCCCAAATTCCACTTCTCCATTCATTCAGAAATAACGTACAATTTCTTTGCTTGAAACCCTTCAGTGACTTTCCCATTGCCAAGGTGCTTATTACTTTAAGATAAAATTTCAAGTCCTGTTTTGGGTTATGGTTCGGGTGCTGAAATGCTTGCCTAGCGTGCCCAAATCCTGCGTTTAAGCCCCAGTGTCATATAAAGCAGGAGAGACGGAATCAGGAACTCAGAGTCCCCCTCAGATAAACCAGCCTAGGTTACAAGACGTTCTTGGTATGTGTGTGTTGGGGGGGGGGGAGTTGATTGAGATTCTACATAACCTGGTTTTTGCCTACCTTATTAGATTTAGCTTTATCTTCTGACCTTTTCTCTTAATTAACCTTCAGACACACTGATTTGTGTTGACATACAACATTTCTAGCTTAGGCCTTTCAACACACTATTCTGTTTATCTGAATTGTTTCATCCTTCAATCAAATATATCTTCATTTTCAGCTTAAGTAATACTTCCTGAGTAAAGCCTTCTCTGGATTTTTTTTCCCCTCTACTCTGAACCCCCAGGTTGGATAAAAGTTACTTTAGGCAGAACCGAGTCCTGCAGATATATCTGATCTCTTCACACACACACTGTAAAAAATAAAAATAAAGCAACTCACTTTCGTTTTCATTTCTCAAGAATTGGTTAAATGAATCAAATTGGAAATTGCCGTTAACTTAGAGAGATGTGAGATGATTTAAGAACCATCTTGTTTGAAAACATAAGTTTTCTGATACTCCCATTAGAACAGACACCTCATTCTGCAAAGGAAAACAGATGAGTGTGCCTCGGCTGTAGGGTGCTCGCTTATCATGCTGGAAGCCTGGATTCTAGCCATGGAAATTTGAAAATGAGCAGGGGACAAAGAGCAACAAAGGGTCTCCAGTTTAGGAAATTTTTTGCTTATTCCTGTGTTATCAAATCATTTTCATTTTTTTTCTTTTTGCTTTTTGAGGCAAGCTTTTTCTGTGTAGATTTTGGTGTCTGTTCTGGAACTTGCTCTATAGACCAGGCTGGTCTTGAACTCACCAAGAGCCACCTGCCTCTGCCTCCAAAGTGCTGGAATTAAATATGTGTATCACTCTCTCCACCTCCCCTACCTCCACCAAATCATTCAGATTTTAGACAGTCTAATGGAAAGAAATCTTTTCTTTTGTAGATTAGAGATAAATCTTATTTAGGTCAAATTTCTTCTCTCTTTTATGACAGTAACTTTATCTTATGTGTGTATTTGTTTTATGAACTTTAAAAATATTGTATTATTTGTGTGGTGTCCGTGTACATGTCCATGCACACGGTTGGTGGGTTGGGTGCATGTGTGCCATCGTGTATCTGTTGAGGTGGTTAGAAGGAGTAGTCGATTGATTCTCTTCACTCTCGGGTCCAGGGATCGCACTCATGCCATCAGGCTTGGGCAGCTAGTGCCTAAGTTCTTGTGTCTGATTAGGGAGAAAGCTGTGAAAACAACTAGTGTGACTTTAGTTCCTAAGGAGGGTGAGGGGTAGGAAATGGTTCTTAGAAGACTATTGTAGAAAAGGATTTATTGATGGAAAAATCCTCTGAGAGTGGTGTCTGGAAAGTGAATCACACAATGCTGAGTATGCACTGTGGTAGTGGTTATAAATTTTGGTTCCAGCCTGGTGTAGTGGTGTATGCCTATAATCCTAGCACTTGAAGAGTGGAATTAGAAGGAACAGTAGTTCCAAGATCTGCCTCTACCTACATAGTTCAAAACCAGCCTAGGCTACATGAAATCCTGTTTCAAAAACAAAGTAGGGAAAAAGGTTTTGGGCATAGTTTTGTCTCTTGGTGACTCAATATTAATTTCTTTTCCTTTTTAAAAGATTGGTTTACTTTTATGTGTGTTTTTCATGTATGTAGTATGTTTATATGTATATGTACCACATCTGTGCCTATTGCCTGTGGAGGTCAGAAGAGAGTGTCTTTCCCCAGAACTGGAGTTATGGATAGTTTTGAGCCATCACATGGTGCTGGGAATCAAGACCAGGTCTTTTGCAAGAACAAGTGATCTTGATTACTAAACTACCTCTTTAGCCCCAAGGATGTGGATGTCCTGTATATGTGTTGCTTTTATTAATCGATGAATAAAACTGTTTTGGCCAATGGCTTAGCAGAGTAAAGCCAGGCGGGAAATCCAAACAGAGATAGAGTAGGCAGAGTCAAGGAGATGCCATATAGCTGCTGAAGGAGAAAGATGCTGGGACATTATTGGTAAGCTACAGCCTTGCGGTGATACATAAATTAATAGAAATGTGTTAATTTAAAATGTAAGAGCTAGCTAGGAATAAGCCTGAGCTATTGGCCAGTGTTATAATTAATGTAGTTTCTATGTGATTATTTGGGTCTGGGTGGCCAGGAAATGAAAGTCCAGTTTCTGTTTACTCCCTGCATAATTTCTTAATTTCTGAAAGCCTCAGTTTCCTTTATGTGTAAGATACAGTGATAAAACCTGTCCTCTAAGATTATTAATATTAAATCAATAATGTTTGATACTTAGCACTGTGTTTAGTAAATGCATAATATTTATTGGGTGGAGTGATGATTTAAAGAAGTGAGTTTTGAATGAGTTAACTTATTTATTTTTGAGGCAGCCTCTCATGTAGGCCAAGTTGGCTTTGAAACTAACTCACTATGTAGCTGAAGATGAACCTTGAATTCCTACTTTACCTCCCAAGTGTTGGGATAGAGGCATACCAGTTAATCATTTGCTGACAATGAATTCCAGGGTATCATGCATGCTAGGCAAGCACCCTACCAATGGAGCCACATCCCTATCCCAAAGTAATGAATTTCTGAATTAGGGAAGTACTTTTTGTTTTTTTGAGACAGGATTTCTCTGTGGCTTTAGAGCCTGTCCTGGAACTAGTTCTTGTAGACCAGTCTGGACTCTAACTCACAGAGATCCGCCTGCTTCTGCCTCCCGAGTGCTGGGATTAAAGGCATGCGCCACCACCGCCCAGTTTATAAATCATTTTTCTAGATGAACAGAGTTAAAAGTTGATGTTGTATTCAAACTTCTGGTAGAATTCCAGAGAAAGGTTTAGAAAAACCTAAAATTAAGAATTTTTTGTTGTTTATTTTTTAAAGAACTTTCTGAAAGGTAGTGAAGATAACCTTTTCCCAGCTTTTAAAAACTACAGATCAACACAACTTAATTATTTTCCAGCTTTAAAAGCTACAGATCGACACAATTTACAAGCCGTCTTTTAGATGGTTATGATGCAACAATGTTTCTAAAGTCAACAAAGGATGTACTTTTTCACTGACTTAGTTTCAAAATCTAGTAGCAATACATAAAAGCAAGACACTGGGTGATGGACTTGCAGGTTCTTCCTGAGTTCCTCATTCTGTGTTGCATTTTAATATTTTCAGTAAGAGTGGTCTTTAAATGAGTCTTTTTGACATACATGATTCATTTTTTTGTTTAAATTTCTTATGTTGAAATTTCTTAAAGCACACTTCTGTTTTCTTTAGCTGAGTTGATGACTGACTCCTGGAGGGATCACTGGTAGAGCTGGAGAATATGAATAGTTTCTCAAGAAAAGTACATTGCTTTTGGCACAAGAAACAGAATAAAGGAGAATTGTTATTTTGTGTAATTTTTCAGTAAAAGTCACTGAAAAGTAAGTATTGGTTTTGTTTTGGTTCTGTATTTGCAGTAATATGCAATAGGCTAGAATTGACAGTTTTTTTAATTATACATTTGTTTTAGCATGATTTCTTTATCACAGAATGCCTGATATATATGCATTTAAGTAAATGACTACAAAAAGACACCTAGTTTGCAATATGAGCTTGCATGGAATCTCAAACTTGGATAGTTAGAGTTCAAGGAATCTTTTTCTTCTGTTTATAGGAAGTTTAACTAATGCTGGGCATAATGACTCATGCCTGTAACCCCAGCACTGGGCGGAGGTGATGGTGGGCTAAAACAGGAGAATTGCTATGAGTTTGAAGCAAGCCTGTATTATACAGTGATTTCTAGACCAAACTGAGCTACAGTGGAAGACCCTGTCTTTTAAAAAAAAAAAAAGTGTTTTTTTTTTTTAAAATTGTTTCTGTATGTACTTTATATTGAAAAAGAAACTTTTTATCTTTAGCAAGTAGGGCAAGCTCAGGAGTGGTTACTGTTCATTCATTTAGTACAAAAGAAATATTGAATGTTTTTATTGTGTTCTCTAGTTTTATGTTCTGTATCTTTAAGTTTTTTCATTAGAAAAAAAAGCTGGTAGTCGAAATGGTTAAGAAAATGTTCAACATATGAAGTCATGAAGTAAAATTTTATACTCGTAATCAAAATTTGCATTTAGAATTAGATAGAAATAACATTTTTAAATATCTTGTATACTTTAGTAGATGTGAAATTTCATTTCTAAGTTTTGTTTAATAATGATATTTTAAATAATCAACAGCAAGATAATGGTGTTTTATATTCCCATAATGAGCTGTAGAGAAAGAAGAAAAGATTTGATAAGACATAAAACTTTTTTTCAGGGAGAGGTAGAAGAAAAGATGGAAAAAAACTGATAAGACATAAAATCTTTCTTGAGATAGATTTACTATGTGTGTTTGATATACTTGTTGTATAGGCTAGACTCACCTTAAACCCACAGTAATCTTCATTCCTCTACCTCCCAAGTGCTGGTGCTAAAGTATGGGCCACCATCCCAGCTTGTTCATCATTCTTGATCAATGATGCTTATTGAGATTAAAAAACACATTCCCTGTCTTCCAATAATATAGGTAGGAACAAAGGAATAAATAACATTTGTAATAGTGTCATGTGTCTATAAGCACAAAGTAAAACAGGAATATGGAGGATTTAAATAGCCTCAGGGGGTTGGAGAAGTGGCTCAGCGGTTAAGAGCACTGAAGCTCTTCCAGAGGACCTGGGTTCAATTCCCAATGCCCATATGGCAGCTCACAACTGTCTGTAACTCCAGTTCCAGGGGACCTGACACCCTCACACAGACATATATGCAGGCAAAACACTAATGTTCATAAAATAAAAATTTTAAAAAAATTAAATAGACTCAGTGAGTTATGAGGAAGAGAACCCAGTGAAAAGTAGTCAGGAAAGCTTCTTAAAGACGGTGACATCTAAGTTGAGCTTTGATTTTAGAACCAAAAGAAGGAATTACGGCAGGTCAGGAGGGGAGAATACATGAAACTTATAGACATGACCACAGTGTATAAAGATTCAGTGTCATGAGAATACATGGCTTTGGGAATTTTTCTTTAGTTGAGATGGCTGAATTGAGGGGATGCATACATTGGCGTACAAAAGAGTTCCACAATAGCCTGAAATGGAGTATAACAAAGGTTTGTTTATTAGGGGGTAAACTCACAGGAAGAGTAGTGATCTGCAGTCCTCTGTGTGCTCTGGGAACTGAACTGAATCTAGCAGCCAGGAGGCCTGCTTGCGCTTTTCATTTGCTTTTATAGTATCTGAGACCACTCCCGAAGTGGGCCCTTATCTTAAAGGCTGTTGGCTGAAGGAGTTCCCACAGCACACTTAATTGGGAATAGGTAATGAGGGCCTGAGGCCTTGGTATCATGTTAATGAGTTTGTATTTTATTGTAAAGACGTTTAAAAGCCATTGAGTAATACTAAGATGGAGAATAAATCTATTTCATTTGTAGTTTACTTAGAAAAATACCTGAAAGGCATATGAAGTTAGGAATTCACAGAATTCTAACCTCCCATTTCTAGTCCAACCCCAAAATATATAAGGTCAAAGCTAGTTCTAATGATTCTGGCTTGGGAAACGGGTGTAGAAGAGAAACAACATATTCTTTCTAATGGTGATAGAAAGGAAAGAAATGTCAAGGACTTGTACAAACAATAGAGCCACAAATAATAGCTACAATGTATTACAAGTGCAGGTGGCTTATTCAGTTTCTGTAGGGTTACTAGTTTGAGCAAAATGTCACATGAATAGGCATAGTAATAAATAATAAACTTTATTGTTTTTAATTTATATGTTCAGTAAATTGCTAATTTTTAAATGTGACCACAGTTGGCTCTCAGAAATTTTTGAGGGTGTGAAGAAATAGTAATGAAGAACTTAAATTGCATAAGAGCCTTGAACTCTCAAAGTGTTTTTAAATGTCTTCTTTGATTTCTAGTTACTTTCTGTGCAGTAACTATAGGCTTTGAACTCGAGAAACTCAGACTTAACACCTCCTCCTTATAGGTGAGTTTTGTTTGATGGCTTTTAAAAATAAATTTGAATTTATTGCTTACAATATAAAATGAGTAATTTTATATGAAGTTCATTTTTGTGAAAAACAAGAAAAAAAGGTGAACTGGCAAATCAAGGTTCACGTGCTAGTAGTTAACTAGATTTGATTGCACCTGAACATATTTTATTTGCCTCAGTCCTTTCTCTTACCTGGCTGACCTCATAGGCAGTTGATTTGTAACTCCTGTTAACATCTGGTTTATTGAGGTCTTTGAAGAAAGGGGTATTACATAGAAGGAATAATTTAGCACATGGTTGCTAACTCCATAAATGTTAATAGTACTATCAGCTGAATATATGTGTTATTTCATCCCCCAACATTATGTCATTATTGTCGCATTGTATGAATGACAGCAGTAAGATCAGAGAAAGAAGTTACAAGTTAGTGACAGAACTGGCTCCCAATTTCTAGACCTAATATCCATTTCTAATATCTTTTCTAGATTTTCCAACCGAACCATCTAGGCAGTAATTATATTTAATTTAATATTTAATTTATGTGCTTATCAGCAAGAATCCATTTTATAGTGTTTTAGAAGATGAAAATACAAAAAAAATATGGCTTAGCAATTTTAGATATTTGCACATTTATATATGTAATGCTATTTGATAACATCTATTACTATCGTTTTATTTGCATGTCTAGTTGAGTGGTGTTAGATATCTTATCCTATTATTGATTGTTATAAGTCATTTATAAGTATTAGAAGTTCAAGAGGTTGGGAAGATGACTCAGTGGATATAGTACTCAGTGACCAAGCATGATGACCAGAACCCACATAAAAGATGGACAGAGTACATACATTATACACATACTCACCAAAGAAAAGAATATTGTTTATTCTGGGATCTTGAATAATTTTGAATATTGAAGTTTAAGTTAAATTGCTTTTTGGAAATGGTAATGCTGAATATGGATGTATTTTAGAGAAGGGTTAAGATTTTTTTTCTTTAGAGAGTAAATGATTTTTTCCCCCAAATGAAGAAAGATATAAGATGATTTATTAAGTATCCTCTTTAAAATTTTGTTTTTAACCACTTGTAACTTGTTGTATTTTTCTTTAGAATCTGTCAGGTGAACATATATTTTTGCTTTTTAATTTCATTAAAAGCAATTTATTTTTAAAGAAACTATGTCTCCTCTGAAGATAAATGGTCCTATCAGAGTTCGAAGTATGCAGACTGGAATTACAAAGTGGAAAGAAGGATCCTTTGAAATTGTGGAAAAAGACAATAAAGTCAGTCTAGTAGTTCACTACAACACTGGAGGAATTCCAAGGATGTTTCAGGTATAACATATTTTGATTTGGAGTGGTTCCTTAGTGAGATCCTTTACTAAATAGCCACACTGTCATAGTTTCATAGTTGTAGTAAAGTGGCCCTGAAAGGTTTGGTACTTTTATGTGTTGTCTTATAAATTACTCAGTAGTATTGTTAAGTTTAATAAAGAATAGGAAACAGTCACCATTGTTGCAAAGAAAACTAGTGGGAAAGAACTTAGAGAGGTTTGGGTACCAGATATTAAGCTATTTCAAAAGCCACATTAACATTTGTGAACAGTGATGCATGTCTGTAATCCTAACACTTGAGAGGTAGAGGAAGGAAGATCAGCAGTTTGAGGTTATCTTGAGTCACAAAGCAAGTTTGAGGCCAGCCTGAGCTATATGAAATCCTGTCTCAAAAATAACATGGAACTATAAACTGAAATCCCCCTCCCCCCCGGAAAAAAAAAACAGTAATAACAACAACAAACCCCATTAGGCCAGATTTTGAAGGTACACTCCTATGATCCCAGCACTTTAGAGGCTGAGGCAGTAGTTGTAATGCACGTCCAATCCGGGCTACCTGGTCAGAATGTTTTTCAGATGAGATTAAGACACATATCACAGAGTGATAGGTCAATGAAGGCCTGTCTGGGAAAATGTGGGACTGAATATGAGCTAAGTGGTAGCACTTGCCTCTTGTGCTCAGAACCTGGGGTTCAGTCTCTGACAACACACGCACACACATACACACACAAATTAGATAATCTTAGCTCATCTTTTTTTTCTTTGAAGTAATTACTAGAACCATTTAATGGAATTTTTTTTAGTGCCTTCTAAAAGTAAGTATCTATGTCCTAAATAACCTTGCCATATGTCATAGTCTTGTTGGCTGATTGTTCAGGTCATCTTTATAGCTATCTTCCTCTAACTGTAAAAACTTGTCACTATCTTTAAAAGAATATTGCTATTGGGCTGGCAAGATGACTCAGTAGATTAAGACACCTGTCACAAAACTTGGTGATCTGAGTTTGTTCCTTAGGACCCATAAGGTGGAAGGAGAGTATCAGTTCCCACAAATTGTCCTCTGACCTACACACAAATGCTGTGACATGATACACACCATATATATACATACACACATATATGCACATAAAATATAACATAATTTTTTTAAATATTTATTTATTTATTATGTATACAATATTCTGTCTATATGCCTGAAGGCCAGATGAGGGCGCCAGACGTCTCTACAGATGGTTGTGAGCCACCATGTGGTTGCTGGGAATTGAACTCAGGACCTTTGGAAGAGCAGGCAATGCTCTTAACCACTGAGCCATCTCTCCAGCCCCCAATATAACACAATTTTAAATAGTTAATTTTCTCCTTCTGTACTACTATTGTGGAGCTAAGAGCTGCTAATCTTTGTGGGTGTTGAATTTAAGAACATAGCTATGCATGGTAACACATTCCTATAATCCCAGCATTTGGGAATCTCATAGAAGAGTGTTATAACTTCAGGCCTAGCCTGGACTGCATAGTGAATTTGAGGCCAGTTTGGGGTGCATAGTGAGACTCTGTCTTGAAAAAAAAAACCAAAAATCAAGGTCTGGAGAGATGGCTCAGTGACTAAAAAACATATACTTTTAAAAGATCTATATTCATCAGATTTTGAGAGATTGCCTGACAGTTAAGAGCACTGGGTGCTGTTTGAGAGGACATGGATTCAATTTCCAGCACCCAAATGGTAGCTCATAACTGTCTTAACTTCAGTTCCAGGGAATCCAATACCTTTTTCTGGTTTCTGAGGGCACCAGGCAAGAAATATACATGAAGACAGAATACCCATACACATAAAAAATAAATTTAACAGCCAGAGATACAGAGAGATACCCTGTGTCGAAATAAACAAATAAATAAATTTACCTGGGAGGTGGTAGTGCACGCCTTTAATCCCAGTACCCTGGAACTAGAGGCAGGAAGACCTCTCTAAATTCTAGGACAGCCAAGACTACAGAAAGAAATCCTATCTTTTTTTTTTTTTAATATTTATTTGTTTATTATGTATACAATACTCTGTCTGTGTGTACGCCTACAGGCCAGAAGAGGGCACCAGACCCCATTACAAATGGTGTGAGCCATTGAACTCAGGACCTTTGGAAGAGCAGGAAATGCTCTTAACCTCTGAGCCATCTCTCCCGCCCCAAGAAATCCTATCTTGAAAAATAAAAATAAAATAAATTTTAAAAATTATATTTATTTTTTCAAGAATATATTTTAAACTTTATGCTTGAATTTGATTGAAATAAACTTTCCAATTGTTTATACTTTTGAACTGTGAAAATAAGTTGCTGATGCTTTTGTATGTCACATATATTCTATCATAATAGAATGTATAGTGGTACATGCTTGTAATTCCAGCACTGGGAAGCTGGAGACTGGAAAAAGAGAAGCGATACTGGACTACTGGACTACTGGACTTCATTATGTAGTGTGTTCAAGGCTAGCCTAAGTTATACATGAGATTGTCAGACAAAACAGAGGTCAAAGAGGTGGTTGAAAAGGTACATGGTGGAGGGAAAACCAGTTACCACAGGTTATTCTCTGACCTCCATTGACATTCTGTGGCACCGCCCCCAATACTCATAAATTGATAAAATGTAGTAAAATGCTGGTCTTAAAAGCTAAATGTTAACTGGGCATGGAGACACACATTTAATTCCAGCACTCAGGAGGCAGAGGCTTTTTAGTTAAGAGCAGTGTGAGTTTAGAGGCCAGCCTGAAATACATAGTGAGTTCTAGACCAAATCGACTCTATAGTGGGACCTAATCTTAAAAAAAAAAGCAAAAAAAATGACGTAGCAGTTAAAAGCACATACTTATTTTGCAAAGGGCCCCAGATAAATCCCCAGTATTCATGTGGAAATAGCTCATGACTGCCTCTAACTCCAGCTTCAGAGACCACAATGTCTTCTGGCTTCCATAGGTGCTACTACATAACCACATTCAGATATGTATGCATCCATACAATTAAACATGGAAATAAATCTTTTCGCAAAGTTTATATATTTGAGTTAAATTTATCAAGAAAGAGGAAGAAGGAAAGGCAAATGGGAATGTATGAAATTCAGCAATTTTTAGACTTTGTTGTATAATTTGGGTGAAAAGATAATTTTTTTCTTTTAGCTAAGTCATAACATTAAAAATGTGGTACTACGTCCCAGTGGAACAAAACAAAGTCGCCTAATGTTGACTTTACAAGATAACAGCTTCTTGTCTATTGACAAAGTACCAAGTAAGGAAGCAGAGGAAATGAGGTTGTTTCTAGATGCAGTCCATCAAAACAGACTTCATGCAGGTAAGTACTAATCATCTCATGAGTCTGACATTAATAGATCTAAAAGAACATGATGACTGAGGGTGGGGTGTGTGGCTCATTTGTAGAGCCTACAGTATGCAGGAGACTGTGGAGTCCCTAACAGATCAGCACACAGGAACCAGGCATGGTAGGCATACGTCTAATTCCAACACTCAAATAGAGACAGGAGGATCAAAGTTCAGTGTTTTTCAAGGCCAGCCTGAGCTATATGAGACAAAAATATGATGGCTGTACACCAATTTTTCTGATGAACACTAATGGGGAAATCCTCAACAAAATACTGTTGGGCTAAGTTAAGTGTCACCATGTAAGAATTATGCTAAATTTATTCCTGGAATGTAAAACTAGTGCAGCATGAAAATGAGTTTATATAATGCACCACAATAACAGACTGAAGGACAATAATGAAGCCACATAATCATCTTGGTGAAAAAAAATGACAAGTTTAATATTCTCTCACAATAAGTACTCTAAATAGACTAGGGAGTAGAAGAAAACTATTTTATGTGATAAAAGCTATGCATGTTATGCCTACAGCTGGCACACTTAGTTGTAGAAATCTGGAAGCCTTTTCTATAAAATCAATGACAAAGTTGAATAATGAAGAAATAAATGGTATTCAATTGAAAAGGAGGAAGTAAATATCTCTGTTCACTGATAACTTTTATCTGAGTTTTTTCAAGTTAAATATAACACAAACAGAATGGAGTTGTAGCTCTAATGGAACAGGTACTTAGCATGCACAAGGTCTTGTACTGACTCCCTCCACAGAGAATGAAGATGTGGCAGTATGAATTTTCTTATGTTTACTTGATATATTACACCATTCTTATACGTTAAGGTTTTTGTAGTTTTCTGTTTAATTGCAGCTATTCATATGTTTATGCCACCAATCTTGAATTATGTTAACTTGAGTATTTACAAAGAAATGTGGCATAATGGCAAATGCCTGCTGTCCCAGCAGCTAGGAAGCTAAGGCTAGGAGACTGTTTAAAGCCAGTCTGTCTGTTCAACCCTGTTGAGAAAAGGACAGGAGAGAAAGAATAGGGAAGGAGGTGTACAATAGTGGCACATATACTTGAACTGTAGCACATGACACTTGAGAGGCTAATGGCAGTAGGATTTTGAGTTTGAAGCCAGCCTGGGCTAAGTAGCAAAACCCTGTCTCAAAAAAGCATTTGAATATATCACTTTTTTCAAATCTTAAACAATGGTATTGAATCTATATTTCTTTTTTTTTTTAAGTCTGTTATAGCCATCATGTTTATTAATTAATTAAATGACAGCCCCCCCAGACAGTGTTTCTCTGTATAACAGCTTTAGCTGTCCTGAACTAGCTCTGTAGACCAGGCTGGCCTCGAACTCACAGAGATCCACCTGCCTTTGCCTCCTAAGTGCTGGGATTAAAGGCGTGCCCACCACTGCCTGGTTTAGAAAATATTTTTTAAGTAAAAAGTATACTTGTTACTTTATCTGTTTTCTTGACATTGGTATAAGTATTCATGCCCTAGATACAGCGATTTACTCTTCCATACTACTAATTATAAAATACCTTTTGTCTTGTACATTTTTATGCTGTTAAGTGGCTACCTCTTGGGTTACTTATTCTTTTATTAGAGCTCTTATCCCTAAATGTTACTGTGTATCTCAGTTGCACAATCTGGCAGAGGAAATTGGCTATTACTTCCATTTCTGTATTGTTTAACAGCAATGATGATGAATATTTTTATTAAATTAAGTGGTTCATTTTTGTCCACCAGCTATGAAACCTTCTCAAGGGTCTGGTAGTTTTGGAGCTTTTCTGGGCAGCAGGGCCTCTCAGAAGGAAACTAACAGACACCTTTCTTACTCAGACAGTCAGGTATGTTCATCTGAATCTCTGGCTTCTTAAAAACGCACTTAGCATTGATGCATTAAGTAGTTACATGGTGTGGAATTTAGATAATGATGTCTAATGTAGCAGTGTCACAGTGATGCTTCAACAATAGCTGACCTTTGTCATTTTGGCTACCTTTACCTCTTTGTTTTTCTAAAAACAGTTTCTAAGTATTATCACAATTTTACCTTTATTTCTCTCCCTCTTCTTTATTTCCCAGACATAGTTTCTCTGTGTTAGCCCTAGCTATCCTGGAACTTGGTCTGTAGACCAAGGCATTCTCAGAGATCTGCCTGCCTCTGCCTCTGCCTCCCATGTGCTGGGATTAAAGGTATATACTACAACCAATTTCTGTCTTATATTTCAATTTTATCTTTTTACATAGTTTTACTTAGCCTTTACTTGATGGTCCATGATCATCAGAATGAACCAAAGTAATTTTTAGAACCAAGGATGTCTTGTTAAAAATCAAGCATGAAAAGCTGGGCAGTGGTGGCGCACGCTTTTAATCCCAGCACTCAGGAGGCAGAGGCAGGCGGATCTCTGTGAGTTCAAGACCAGCCTGGTCTACAAGAGCCAGTTCCAGGACAGCCAGGGCTGTTATACAGAGAAACCTTGTCTTGAAAAATAAAACAAAAAAGCCAGCATGTAGTACTGCCACTTACAGACATTGGTCATTGATTGGTGAAGCTCAAGTTTCCTGAGCCTAAATACCCATCTATATAATGGAGACAGCACCAACATCTTCCGAGATAGTACACATAAAAGGGGCTGTTGGCTCTGTGCTGTAGTACTAGAAACAGCCTCAGGATGTTTGTTGCTATTTCTTTGATGCCTTTATATCTGTTGTGCATGAAGTTTGGCTTTATACTATATGACACCAAACTATTTTAGTGATATCTTCCCTTTGCTTTGAAAAAAGTTTTTATTTGTAATATTGAGCAAGCCGAGAGACTTGGTGTACACAAGTAAATAATCTTACTGCAGTTTAGTAATTGTTGTTTCTTTTAATTGGTTTGCAAAGGAAAGCCAGGTATAAAATTAGAAACTTGAAAGTTATTCTGTAAATATATTTGTACAGAGATGTGATTGCTTAGGTAATTCTTACTTGGTTGAACGATAATTAAGAGCTAAATGACTTTTCGATTCTTTCCATGATTTTGCTTTCATAGTAACTTTTTTTTTTTACATTTGTGTATGTGTATTTGTATGCAGCTGCATGCATCCCACAGAGCATGTATAGACGTCAGAGGACAGTTTTGTAGCGTTTGTTCTCTACTTCACTTTTGCATGCTTCTCAGAATTGGTTCAGATCATCAGGCTAACTTAGCAAGTGCTTTTAGCCCCCTGAATCATCTCATCAGCCCCAAGAGTTTCAAGTTTATAAGAATACTATGGGAGAGTTAGATGTGATTGTATATCTCTGTAATCCCATCACTTAAGGCTGGGGCACAGAAAATGGTAAGTTTTAGGCTAGCTGGGACTGCAAAGCAAGATTCCTTCTCAAAATCACAGATAGATAGATGATAGATAGATAGATAGATAGATAGCCACAAGAAAAGATAGATACTACAAACTCAATTTCTCACACTTGAGTATATCAGATTCTCTGCAGAGGTATTTTATTTTGTTTGTTTTTTTGTTTTTCATTTTGCATACTACTCCCAGTTGTCCACACCCCCAGAGAACTTTCTTAACCTCCCATAAGAACTGGTGGTATTATGGGCTGGAGTGATGGTTCAGTGGCTAAGAGCGCTGGCTGCTCTTCAGAGGACCCAGATTTAATTCCCAGCACCCACATGGCAGCTCACAAGTGTCAGTAACTCCAGTTGCATGTGACCTGACATTCTTACACAGACATAATTGCAGGTGAAACACCAACTCACAGGAAATAAAATACACTTTAAAAACCTTATTTATAGCTGGACTGGGGATATAGCTCAGTTGGTAGAAGGCTTGTCTGGAATACTTGAAACCTTGTGTTTGGTCCTTCAAACCACATAAGCCAGACATAGTGATGCATGTTTTTAACCTAGCACTTAAGAAGTGGTGGCTGGAAGACCAGTTCTAGATAGGTTATCCTCTGTGCTTAGTAAGTTTGAGGTCGTCCTGAAGTTTATATGTGATACTGTCTCAAACAAAATGTGTTTTCACTTCAAAGATTTAACTGTCTTACATTATATTTTTACAGGCCTCTTCAAAAAGAGGAAGTTTAGAAACTAAAGATGATATTCCATTTCGAAAAGTTCTTGGCAACCCCAGTAGAGGATCAATTAAGACAGTAGCCGGAAGTGGAATGGCTGTTAGCCGGACGATTCCTTCTTTGTCGCTGACATCAACACCTCTTAGATCAGGATTATTAGAAAACCGGTAGGAAAGACTGAACCTGTTTGTAAATTTCTTTTGGGACTTTTAGGAATTCAAGGAGAAAAAAAGCAGCAAATATGAAACATACTTTTCATGTATAATTAATTAAAAAGATTTATCTTCAGTTTATGTCAGTGACATGCGTTGAACAGGTAGACAAACCAGTATATTAAGTAGAATGTAAAGAATCAGGCTATTATAGTCTTATTTCCTATCTTTGAGTAGGTTTTTAATTTTTTGTCTAGGTGTGGATGGAAGTGCATATATAAATGCACTTGTACGTGTGTGTGTGTGTGTGTGTGTGTGTAGGCCACAGGACAACTTTGGGGGTCATTTCTCAGATGCTGTCTACCCCTTCTTTTGAGAAAGGGTTTCTCAATGGGTTGGAACTTACTTGGAAGCCCCAGGGACCTTCCCAGCACGGGATTGTAGGTGCACATCATCACATCCAGCTTTTCATGTGATTCCCGGGGTTCAAACTTAGATCTTGTGCTTGCAAATCAAGTACTTTACTGATTTTAGTTTTCTTCCTAGCCCTGGTTTATGATTTTTGATGGTATGAATTATGGCTTTTTAAAAGTAGTCTTTTTTTTTTTTTTTAATCTGTTCTCCATAGCACTGAAAAGAGGAAAAGAATGTTATCTGGCTCAGAGCTAACTGAAGATTATCCTAAGGAAAATGATTCGTCATCGTAAGTTGCTTTAAGAGTCTTTGTGGCACTTGACCAGTACTTTTTACATCAATTGTTCAAACTCCTAGGGAAAATTTGACTTGCAACAATATTCAATTTGTGATAATTCCAATTATAGAAGAATAGAATTTAAGATGTGTTGGTGACACTAGAGCAGAGATTTCATCAGGTGCTCCAGATCTTGTCATTCCGTTGCACAACTCCTATCCTGCCTATTGTTGTGACACTGAGAGGAAGGATGAGCTGAAGAACTGGAAATAAATAGTTCTTTTGTTCTTTGGGAGTTTTGTTGTTCATTTTTGTTTTTGAGACAAGATCTTGAAAGGTATGTACTGGCCTTGATCTCATCAGCCTCCTGTGTGCTGATATTACAAGTGTATACCACTGTCCAGCTCAACAAATGTTTCTTGTTGGTCTTCTGGGTTAGTGTGAGCCTTCCTTCCTTTCTTTCTGGTAAGTTGGTGAACAATCAAGAACCTTTTCCCTACCTCCAAATTCATTTGTTGAAGACATCATCCCAAAGTTGGGTTCAAAGCTAGGACTCTATTGGAATTAGATAAGGTTAAAAGTGTTTTTAAGGTGGAGCTCTGATCCAGAAGGACTAAGACTAGGAATAGATATCCGCACTGTCCATATGATGACATAGTGAGAAGGCAGCTCCATCCATAAGCCATGAGGAGGGGTCTCACCAAAAACTAAAATTGCTGGCACTGTGATCCTGTATTTACAGCATCCATACTGAAAAAAATCAACTGGCATAGTAGCCAGTCTGTGGTGTTTCATTGCAGCAATCGAAGTAGGCCAGTACAGACTGTTTGGTTTTCCTTTGGTTTATTTTCCAGAGACAATGCTAGATTTCTGGGACTGTTCTAAAAATGATTGTAAACTTGGCCAAAAGTTAACCGTCATTTATTCCTTCACAGTTCAGGTCATCACGCTTTATCCACCAAGTGATCTCTGCCTCATTTATTGTCTTTTTCTAGGGTAGAAGTAATTTGTTAAAATCATTTACAACCAATTGAAGAATTGGTTTCATAAGAAGGAGGCTAGATTAGAGCTCAGCACCAGTTTTTGCTGTTTGCCATTTAGAACAGAATAGCAATAGCCAAACTTAGATGAGGGGAAATCTATACTATAGATTCTATCTCTGCCACTATAGCTGTTTTAATTGGATCTCTGGTGAAAAAAATAGCCAAGGACAGATTTGCTGACGAGTTAGACTTCTGATTGTAGGCTGTTTTCCTGGTGAAAATTAGCATATGACACAGATCTTTGTCCTTTATACACTTATCCATAAAGTTCCTTTGTGCATCGTCATTTCTTCCTGATCATCTAAACCCTTTGCTGCCAGCTAATAAGTAGTTGTGACCTTCTTCCTCTAGCCACACAGAGCCAGTGGTGAGATACTTTCCTTAGAACTTTTCCTCTCTTGTCTTTTAACATAGTCCTTTACTAGGGCTGTAGTTGGTTTTCACTTGTGCTAGTGTCCAGACTGGTCCAGGTTAATTATTACTCTTTCAGTTGGTCTTAGAGAGTCATTGGCCCAATCTTAATATATTTAATTCCAGGTACAGTAGGTTGTGGCTATGCCCCTTTGACCTTAAAGCTTTATGGTGTGATAGCACCAGCTTTTGATGCTCCTGGTAACAGTCCCTTGATGACTGCTTGCTCATCCTCTTTGAAGGCCTTTTCTTACAAGAGTAGTATATCATACTTCACAAATAATTTATAGTTTTCTTTTGCAGACAGAATGGTGTTGCTCTACAATCCTAAGGCACCTGCTACATTCCGCTTGTCTTGGCTAAGACCTATTTTCTCTTTCAAACAAATCTGTACTTAGAGTAGCAGAAAGCCGATTCTGTCTTCTTCATGGTTGTATTTTACCTCACATCCTTGTAGCACTTACCTATTATTGTATAACACATTACTCCATATAGTGACTTTAAGTTTAAAAATATTGCTGCACAGGCATACATGGTGGTGCACACCTTTAATCCCAGCACTCGGGAGGCAGAACGGCAGAACTCTGTGAGTTCAAGGCCAGCCTGGTCTACAAGTGAATTCTAAGACAGCAGAGCTACATAGAGCCTGTCTCAAAACAAATAAACAAAAAACAAAACAAATTAACAAAAGTATTACTTATGAATTATAGTGACTTCAGCTTATCGGAACTTGGCTTAACCAGTTATACCTAGATCCTTTGATTCCCCTCCCCCCCAACATGTGGTCAGTGTAGAGACTTGAGAATCTGCGAATAGTCTCACTCATGGCTGCCCCTGGAGTTGCTATCAGCTGGGATAATTAGGCCATGTGTCTTCCAACATCTAACAAGCTAGCCTAGAATTATTTATATATCAGTGGTAGAATTCCACGGAATTGGAAATCTGAAAGACATTTTTAGTCTTGGGATCAAAACTCATAAACACGTTCTTTCAGGAAAAGAAAATTAGTTATAGGGCCAAACTCATTAAAGGTTGGAGAGAGGGAGACACAAAGTCTTACACAATCCAATCTGATCTCAAATTTGCTATGTAGCCCAGGCTGGCCTTGAGCTCCTGACCTGCTTGCCTCACTTCCAGAGTGCTAGGATTAGTTATATTTAATTTTGATTTTTGAGATATGGTTTCTCTCTATAGCCCTGCCCATCCCAGAATTCACTCAGTAGACCGGATTGTCTCCGAACTCACAGAGATCCACCTGCCTATGCCTCTTGAGTGCTGGGATTAAAGGTGTGCACTGCCACCTCCAGGCTTAGCTATATTTCTTAATGAGAGGCTGTAGAGTGAAGATGTAAAGCAAAGGACACAAAAATGGAGCCAGAGGGAATATTGGCAACGCAGTAGCATTGTCTGCTACAAGCTTAATTCATGGTGATTCTCCTAAATTAGTAATTTCAATCTAAACTTGGAGATTTTATCTTTGTGGACATCTTCCTTTAGTACTTGGAAATAAAAGGGAGGAATTTCACCTGGCGTGATTGTGAATACCTTTAATCCCAGCCTGCAAGAGGCAGAGGCAGGTGGATCTCTGTGAGTAGTACACAGCTACTTCTGGGACAGCCAGGACTATATAGAGAGACCCTACATAAAAAGAAAGAAAGATATATTAGCTTTGTATTCCTGAACTTAAACTAGTAAAGATTACAAGTTGAAGTGTGTGTGTGTGTGTGTGTGTGTGTGTATTGTTTGTTTGTTTGTTTTTCAAGACAGGGTTCTTTTGTAGCTTTGGAGCCTATCCTGGAACTCATTTGTAGACCAGGCTGGCCTTGAACTCACAGAGATCCACTTCTCTCTGCCTCCCTGAGTGCTGGGATTAAAGGCATATGCCACCAACTCCCCAGCTGAAATGTTTCTAAGTAGCATTTCAAATTATATGTGACATAAAAAAATTTTGGATTTTATTTTTGAAAACTACAAAGTATCAATACTCACAGGATAGTTTTCATCTTTAACTGATTGTTTTTGTCTCATAAATAATTTTAAATTTTATTACTTTGTGTGTGTGTACACTTGTACATGTGCATGTGTATACCACAGTTTAGAGGTCACAGGACAACTTGCAGGAGTTTGTTTTCTACCTTCACTGTGGTATTCTGACATCATACTTAGATCATTGGGCCTTCATGGCAAGCACTTTTACTTACATGAGCTGTCTGGCTAGCCCCTGATCTTGCTTTTGGTTCAAAAAAAAACAAAAAAAGCAAACAAACAAAAAAAAACCTATTATCTTGCTGTCTCTTTATTTGACTTTCTTAAAAGAAAATATTTTTTATTTTGCTTAGTTTGCTAGAGTCATATGTATATCAATATTATATTGGTTCTTGGCTTAATGAAAGGTTATTTTCATTGTTCTTATTTCACTGAGAATTAAGAATATCTTGATAATTCACTATATTGATTTAAAATTGTTAACTGTAGGAACAACAAAGCTATGACAGACCCGTCAAGAAAATATTTAACCAGCAGTAGAGAAAAGCAGCTGAGTTTGAAACAGGCAGAAGAAAATCGAACATCAGGTAAGTTTTAGTCTTTAATTAAGGCCTCATTTGTTTACATAATATACTATATTAAACTAGCACACGACTGTACAATGTTCCAGAATAGTGGATAATCTAGTGTTAGTCGTTAGTCACTAACTTGTACCCAGTAATTGACTCGAGTGTTTTAAAGAGGGCTGACAAGATGACTCAGTAGGTAAGAGTACTTGTCACCAAGCCTGAAGACCTGAATTTGATCTCAGTGACAGAAGACGTGGTAGAAGGAGAAAACTCACTTTGGAAAGTAATCCTTCAACTTCCACATGTGTGCTGTGGCATACACACACACAATACATGATACTGCCTCTCAAAAAAAAAACCAGCAATAGTCAGCATGGTGACTCACACCTTTCATTCCAGCATCGGGGAGACAGAGGTAGCTGTATCTCTGAGTTTGAGGTCAACTAGGACTACATAGTGAGGGTGTGTTGTATGTGTGTGTACTTATTTTTATATTTTGTTTTTCTCTAAAAATCCAGAATTTAACCAAGTGTGACATGCTTTTTTAATCCCAGCATTCAGGTAGCAGAGGTAGGAGGGTCTTTGTGAGTTCTAAGACAACTATTGCTACAGAGAGACCCTGTCTCAAAAAAAACCCAAAAAAACAAATAAATCCAGAATTTACCTTCTTTTTCCTCCATTTCAGTATGTAGAATTAATCTTTTAGTGTTAAAGTACCATGACCATAGACTGATGCTGGGCAGTGGTGACACATGCTTGGGAGAGAGAGTCAGGCAAAGCTCAGTAAGTTTGAGGCCAGCCTGTTCTACAAAGCAAGTTCTAAGACAACCAGGACTGTTAACAGAAAAACCCTATTCCGAAAAAAACAAACAAAAAGACCATAGACTGAATCAGAAGTTACTGTGGTTGAAATTAATGTTCATCAGTATTGCTCATCATCACTGGGATTCCTATAAGAAAAAGCATGACCAGTATAAGCCTTATTTCTGAAATACTACTACTTCGTGCACATTAATAGGATCTGTTGTTTGAAGACCATCTTAACAGCACTTATTTTAAGCAGTTATAACTAACCAGCAATTAGCAAATAGAAATAGTAAATACATAATAGCCATCTCATTAGTATGCAAAATGCTGTTTTTAATAAATGGTAAAATGTGTAAATTAAAGAATTGTTTTTAAAATTTATTAGTGACTTACTATTAGTAATTGGTTATTTTAACTATAGTTCTAAAAAATTGCTGTAGCAAATTGGGAGGTTTAATAACTTCTGGTATGTAAGACAAAAAACTAAGCTGTAGAAACCAGTTAGACTAAACTCTGGGCAAAACCCAAAGAAGACATGAGTGTAAGAGGGACACCTCTTGGTAAGAAGAAGGATTTGGGCAGGAGAGGTAGAGACGAGAGAGGGGAATTGGGAATAAAATTATTTCATTATATGCATATATAAGACTCTCAAAGAATAAAAGAGTAGGGGGAAAGGGATTAGAAGCTAGAAAAGTACCTTGAACAGTTTGCTGGCAGAGGAACAGGGCTTTGCTATGGTAACTTTTCCCACAGTACTGATCTTTTTAATGGACATGTATTAAGAATAGAATTAAATACAAGCAGATCCAATTGTGTAATATTAGGTGAATTTGAGTGTTAAACAGTCATTAAGTTTTCTTTCCTGTGTTTTATAGGGCTTTTGCCTTTGCAGTCATCCTCATTTTATGGGAGCAGAGCTGGATCCAAGGACTACTCTTCTGGTGGCACTAACCTAGACAGGTATGAATTAGTTGTAGAATTATGAGTGTAGAAGTTGAAGGGCTCTCCTCCTTCATAATCTTTTTTTTTTTAAATATTTATTGATTTATTATGTATACAATATTCTGTCTGTGTGTATGCATGAAGGCCAGAAGAGGGCACCAGACCTCATCACAGATGGTTGTGAGCCACCATGTGGTTGCTGGGAATTGAACTCAGGACCTTTGGAAGAGCAGGCAGTGCTCTTAACCACTGAGCCATCTCTCCAGCCCCCCCTCCTTCATAATCTTGAGTGATGAAACTGGCTATTCTTTATACTCTTAGCTAATGCCCTAGTTTAAACACAGCAGAGTCAATTCCAATCATAACGTCATGATACTTTAGTTAGGAAGCAGTCTAGAGCTATTTTAATTTCATCTGTTTTGAAATGTGTCTAACAGTGAATAAACTGAGATTTGGAAATACCAATGTTATTCATGTTGACTGGCATTGGAGTCTTTTACACTGCATTTCCCATCCTCTCAAGCATGGGCATATTAAAGACTCAGCGCATTTTTACATTGCCTTTGTTTCCTATGCAGATACTAGACTAACTTGCAAAAATTAACAGATTTTTTTTCTTTAAAAACTAAAGCCTCATACAAGTATCTTTCATTGGAAAAGTTTTTCAGACATTTAACTTCTAGCCAGGTATGCATGCATGTTTGTAACCCCAGGAGGCAAGTAGGAAGTAGAATTAACACAAATTCAAAGCTGATATGGTCTACAAAGTGAGTTACAGGTCAGCTATGGGTACATAGTAATACTTTCTAAGAGTATGGTTGTGGGAGTTGGAGAGATTGCTCAATGGTTAAGAATATGAATTGCTCTTGCAGAACGCCGAATTTCAATTCCCAGCACCCACATGGTGGTCCACAGCCATCTATAACTCCAGTTTCAGAAAATCTAACACCTTCTGACATTCATGAATACCAAGTATGCACCTGTTGCACATAAGTGTGTTTGTGTAGGCTTCCAAGAACATTAGACACTGTATGAAGCTGGTTTCTAGAAAAGCCATATTTAAGCCAAGGCAAACATTCTTTTTTTTTTTTTTTTTTTTTTTTTTTTGGTTTTTCGAGACAGGGTTTTTCTGTGGTTTTGGAGCCTGTCCTGGAACTAGCTCTTGTAGACCAGGCTGGTCTCGAACTCACAGAGATCCGCCTGCCTCTGCCTCCCGAGTGCTGGGATTAAAGGCGTGCGCCACCACTGCCCGGCCAAGGCAAACATTCTTATAAACCTTCCAGGGGTTAGAATGATTGATGTGTTCTTCCTGGGGTTTGTTGAGTAGAGAGCAGTGTTACCTGCTTTCATTTGACTTGATTTGGAAGAAGATTTACAAGGGCTGGTGAGATGGCTTGGTGGTTAAAGGCATTTTCTCCCAAGCCCTATATTTTCAGTTTGATCCCTAGCATCCACCTGGTAGAACAAACTTCTGCAGATTGTCCTTTGACCCCCAAATGAGTGCCTGTATACACACATGTACATACATTCACACACACAAATGTTTTTAAAAAGTGAGTTAAGAACCTGTAATATAAAATCCTCTGCAAAAGTTTAGGACCAGAGGGAGAAATAGTGTAACACTTGGCAATAAGGCACCATCATAGGATACAGCAGTGAGGAAACATTCAGTGTAAATGCAACTAAGAAACTTAGTTTGGGAATACCCTATGTCACTATAGAACTTTGGGAGAAAAGAAGAATAGATTCAAGGATATTGTCAATGAAATAGTGGATGAAAATGCTGAAACTCCTCAAATTGAAAAGCTTCAACAAATGCCATACAACAAGTAATATTTTAAAGACCCATATGGGAGCCAGGTGTTGTGGCAAATACCTTTAATCCCAGTACTTTGGAGGCAGAGACAGGTGCAGCTATAAGTTCAATGCCATCCTCGTCTAAAAAGCAAGTTTCAAGGCAGCAATATAGAAACCCTATCCCGAAAAACAACAAAACAAAAAGATCCACATGGGTAAAATAGCATTTTGAAGCTATGAGAAAGAAAGTAAATATGATATAAAAATAAAGCAGATTGACATTTGCAACAAGAGAAACAGAGTTAGTTATTAACAAAATAAAGCATAAAAGATGCTGTACACGAATAAATTATAGTCTAGGAATATATACAAAGAATGTTATTTTTATTCAGGATGATGGCACACGTCTGCAACCTGAGCATCCAATATAGTGGGCCTATTTCAGTGAGTTCTAGACCAGTCTGGTCTACATAGAGAGTTTAGGCTAGTCAGGGATCCATAGTGAGCCCTGTCTCAAAAGAAAGGAAAGGGGGGGGAAAAACCCAAAAGCACAAGAATATAAAAGACCATTTCAGAGAAATATACAGTATAGAAATATGTTTAGCTTCAAGTATAATTAGGGATGCAAGTTAAAATAGCATTGAAGTCATATGCTAACAGAATAATAAAAGTTAATACTTGTGATGGTAAATAATAGAAATGTGAGGAGATGGAAATTCATTCAGTGAAGTGACACTTGTTTAATCTTTTTGGAAAACAATAATATATAGAAAAATTAAAAATACCCCTTCTATTTTCACCTCCAAACAAACATTTAATACCTTTCTTTAAAGAAATTAAGAAATCTTATATGTGATTTGAAGTGATGAAGAGTATACTAACTTTGTCCATAACTAGGTAAACTGATGTGACATCCATAAAGTGTATGAAAATGAAATAAAAAGTGAAACTGTATAGCCTTTCCCAAGCCATAAGCTTGGATTGTGTAGTCTGTAGGTGAAATATGTAAACTTTTTAAGCTATCTGTTTTGTTTTTGTTTCTCTATTAACAATTAAACTTGAGATTTTCCTTTAAGTGACCATTATTATTATACTAATATTTCCCTTAAGTCTAAGACTGTGTTTCCCTTTGACATTGATTTCTCTGAATCTACTACAGAAAAAAGGTGGTAGTAGAAAAATTTTTATTTCATTTTTTTCGTTTTTAGGAGTAATATTTCAAGCCAGACTCCTTCTGCCAAAAGAAGCTTGGGGTTTCTTCCCCAGCCAGCTCCTCTATCTGTTAAAAAACTGAGGTGTAACCAGGATTACACAGGCTGGAACAAACCTAGAGTGCCCCTCTCCTCTCATCAACAGCAGCTGCAAGGGTTGGTAAACTTGCTTTCTTACAGAGTGATTCAACTGAGTTATTCTCCATTTGTTGTGGATATTAATATAATGTTACATACTATAAATAGATATGTTATATGTAATACATAATATATAAATATTATATATAATGTTATTATAAAATATTTAGAAACTGGGTCACTTATTAAAGATTTGTCATAGATATAAACAGTCCATTATCTGGTCTCCAAACAGTTTTCAGACCTTGACAGTGTTTCTACTGTGGGATGATCTTTCTGTACACTGTGAATATGTATTCCTCTCATTGGTTGATAATAAAAGCTGTTTGACCAATAGCCAGGCATGATAAGGTTAGGCAGAACAATCAGACTGTGAACTCAGATGAGGGAGATGCCAACCAGCCGCCAGATGAACAAGATTAATAGAAGTGGGTTAATTTAAAAGTAAAAACTAGTTAATAATAAGCTTGAGAAATAGGCACTGCGTGGTCAGGATACAAAGCTCTGCCTCTGTTTACATGTTTCTATCTGTCTGTCCATCTGTCTCTGTAATACCATCTTAAAGGAGAAATGAGTATTCTCTAACTCCATTTATTTTGACCAATATTCAGGTACTTTCAACATTTTTTATATATTCTTTCAACACAAAAAGAAATCATAGTGGTGGTGATAATAGTAGGTGCTCAGAATTAAACCCAGATACTTTCTAGAAGCTGCCTAGTGCTCTTGACTACTGAGCCAGCACTTTTCAAGGTTCCTTTTTGTTGTGAGATAGGATTTTGTATAGTTGGACTCCTGATCCTTGGACTCCTGATTCTCCTGTTTCCAGTTCTCAAATGCTAGGATTATGGGTATGTACCATAACATTTGATTATTCCTGTAATGTTTAATGGATTTCTTTTAGGATGAAGTCTTTCTTGGCAGAATTATTAACACTGAGGCTAGGAACTGGGTTCAGGTCTTCTGGAAGAGCAGTCTCCTCCCCCTTCCCCTCAGCCTCCCTTAGTTTTTCAAGACAGTGTTTCTCTGTGTTGCCCTGGCTATCCTTCCTGGAACTCACTCTGTAGCCCAGGCTAGCATCAAACTCAGAGATCCACCTGTCTCTGCCTCCCAGGTCCTGGGATTAAAGGCGTCACCACCACTGCCAGGCAGACAACATTTACCTGTCTTATTTTGAGGCCATCTTACCTTTCTCTCCATTGATCTTTTTCTCCTTTTCATATTGTCTCCTCTTAAGTCCTTTTCTGGTCTGTGCCACAGTGTTGACAATCTCATGAGTTGCCCATTTTGACACTCTAGGTTCCTCTGGTGTTTTTTTCATTCCTGCATAATGGATGTACCTATCTCTAGAAATAAATCTTCTTTTCAGAACTCTTTCAGAAATTATAGAATTTTAGGTTGAATTACTCAGGTCCCAAGACTCCTCTAAGGGGTGGAGCACATCTAAAAAGAAACTTTGGAAGACTAGAGGGTAATATAGGCTACCTGATTCTATTGTTTGTCACGAACCCTCCAAAACAGGCGCGCACACACACATGTAGAGAGAAGAAGTGCAAAGAAATACACTTCAGGTCTGCTGGGAGACAAATGTTTAATACATTTCCAAGTGTACAAACAAGCCCATTTCCGTCAACGCTTCTGTTTTCCATTGTCTGAACTGTGGATGCTCGGAGTTGGGACAGTAGGCTTATATGAAAACTAAATATGTGTAAGGGGTGATAAAACATCAGAAAAAGAAAAAGTCACTTCCAAAAAGTCTTAAGTACCAGGATAAGGCTTCTGCCAAAGTGAAAGGAAAGCAAGACTTGCTTGCTCCTCTCCTCCTCTTCCACTTGTCACCACTACTGTCATGGTACATTAAAGGGATTTCACCTTTCTAAATTAACAAAAGAGAGGACGAAATCCTCTCCACAAACAAAATTGGAATATAAGAAAGACGACTACTTCCCTGCAGAAGAAAAACAGGGAATATTAACTAAAATGTTTTAGCTAATAAAGAGTCTCTCAAAAGCAGCCATGAACTTAACTGAACTAGAGGTTTATTATCAATAAACTTGAACTATAATTAAACATTCTCATACAAGGCTTTGGAAATAGTACAAAAAGTACCATGAATCATGATTTTAAATTATATTAAAAATCAAAGACCCTGTCTCATTCATAAATAAACTACTGATATGTATGTAGGCTGACCAGTAGAATAGGAGAGAAAGTCCTAATTGTTGTAATGAAGATGCACTTTTTAAAGAAATTAGAATAGCCAATTTTGAAAAAGATAAATTCATTATTAAATGTGTACAAGAATAATTCTAATAGAATCAGAGAAACCTGTTGTAAAAATTTTTAAGTCTGGGCTAAAGAGATGGCTCCGCCATTACAAGCACTTGCTGCTCTTGCAGAGAACCTGAATCCAGTTTCCAGGACCCTCATTTAGCCCCCTTACAACTTTCTGTAACTCCAGCTTCAGGAAATCTAATGGCCTCAAAGGGGTACCTGTATTTGAGTACACATACCCAAACACAGACACACATGTGTATAATTAAAAATAAAATTTGAAATCTTTAATCTCTTCAGATACCAGATGTTATGGGTAAATTTTTCTGTTAACTTTCATGTAGGGAAAGGCTTTATAAGTTTGGTTCAAACTCAAGATTCAATATAAGAGTGATAAATTTGTGTAATGCTAAATTTTGCATAGGTAAGCACAAAAAAAAAGGGTCAGTGAAATATTCGAAGTAAAATTTTACTGCATATAAATAAAGGGATGGTATTTTTATTATACAAAGAAGATTAATTGAAGGAAGTGGAGGGTAATAACAAAATAATGCGAAATGATTCCTTTTTAGTTTGCCTTGTAAAGTTATAATTGTTCTTAAAGCGGTTTCTTCAGGTCAGCAACAGCTGATGGCTTGTTAGAAATGCGTGTTTCCCTGCACCCCCGTTTTCCATACCTACTGAATGAGAAACAGGGTCCAGTAGTATGTAGTTTAACAAACCATCCAGGTGGTTTTGAAACCTTTATGCATGCTAAACATCAAACACTTTTTTCCTTTTCAGATTCTCCAACTTGGGAAATACCTGCTATATGAATGCTATCTTACAATCTCTGTTTTCACTCCAGTCATTTGCAAATGATTTGCTTAAACAAAGTATTCCATGGAAGAAAATTCCACTCAATGCACTTATCAGGTAATGCTGATATATTTACTGAATAACCTCAGTGGTTTTTAAATAATAGGATTTGGGGCAGTTACATTGTTATGTGTTATTGTTAGTTATTAGTCGCTAAAATATGCCACCGAATGTTTTTAAAATTTGCTAACCTGTCTCTCTTATTTATCAGACGCTTTGCAAACCTGCTTATTAAAAAAGATATTTCTAATTCAGAGACCAAAAAAGAACTGCTCAAAAAGGTTAAAAATGCTATTTCAGCTACTGCAGAAAGATTCTCTGGCTATGTGCAAAATGTAAGTGTTAATTAGTTTTAAATGTTTTAGATACAGAAAATTGAAATTATCTTTTTCACCTAATTTTTATTTTAAAATGTTATCTGTGTAATGTCACGTTGGATGGTAAAACCTAAGGAGTTTTCGTAACTTTTAATATGATTCCTGTGTGTTTTATCCTGTTTGGATTTTGTTTTGTTTTGTTTTTGAGCCAGTCTCTCATGTAACCCAGACCAGGTTGAAGCATGATATATGTATATATGTATTTATAGCCAAGAGTGACTTTGAAACTCTGGTCCTGCTGCCTCCACCTCCCAGATGCTGGGATTACAAGTGTTATCACTATGTTTGGTTTATGTAGTATTATGGCTTGAACCAAAAGCTTTACATATTCTAGGCAAGCACTCTACCAACTGACCTACATCCTCAGCCTCCCTACTTTTTTGAACCAGGTTCATGCTGTGTAGTTCAGGCTGGTCTAGGACTCTCCTCCTTCACAAGAGGAGAGATTATAGGCTTATTCCACCATGTCTAGCTTTAGCATACTTAATTTATAGATGCAGGTTGCCAGTGAAAAATAACTGGAAATTTTTTATTTATTTATTTATTGGTTGTTCAAAACAGGGTTTCTCTGTACCCTTGGAGCCTCTCCTGGAACTAGCTTTTGTACACCAGGCGGGCTTCGAACTCACAGAGATTTGCCTATCTCTGCCTCCCGAGTGCTGGGTTTAAATGCATGCACTACCACCTCCCAGTCAAAAAAAAAATATATATCTTTTTTAAACAAAGAGTTGTTTGTTTATTTATGATAATATAATTGAATAGTTAAAATTTTCAATTCTAAAGACTGGAAGCTGGCTTAGCAGTTAAGGGTACACTTACTGCTCTTACAGGGGACCCAAATTTGTTCTCAGGACCCATATCAGATACTCAACAACTGCCTATAATTCTAACTCCAGGGTCCAACACCTCAGGCTATTAGTGCTTGCAGTGCATTCATAACGCACATAACCCCTGCCACATACACACACTAAATCTTCTATGCATACTAAATCTTAAACGTTACAGTTTTCCATGGTTTGTTAAGGTTTCTTATTAGGTTGGTTTGTTGTTGTTGTTTTGTTTGTTTTTTATTGTTTTCTTGTTACTGTTTGGTTTGTCAGGGAGAGTTGGTGCTGGGTTTTGAACCCTAGGACTCAAACATGCTAGGCAATTAATTGTCTTCCACTGAGCTAAATCTCTAAACTTGTACTTTTTCAAAAGCTATAAATACTCAAAATCTTATCAGAATAAGACTGACCCTGTTCAGTCTTATTATTATCTTTTGACTTTTAGGTGCTTTAGTTTTATAAATAGTTTGATAAGCTATGATGAGAAATGATTTATTTGCTCTGATGACAGATATCATCTTTTTAGGATGCTCATGAATTTTTAAGCCAGTGCTTAGATCAGCTGAAGGAGGATATGGAAAAACTGAATAAAACCTGGAAGACAGAACCTATCCTTGGAGAAGAAAATTCACCAGATGCTTCAGCTACTAAAGTGTTCACTTGCCCTGTTATTGCAAACTTGGAGTTTGAGGTTCAGCACTCCATTATCTGTAAAGCGTATGTAATCTCTAAGCAAACTTTTAACCCTTCTTAGTCCTGTATGGCAAGTGGTTAAAACTTTCCTTGTCACATATCAAGACTTATTTTTTGATTCCTTTCTTTCCCACAGGGAAAATAGAAATACACAAATTCCATCAAAACTTTTTTTTTCTTTCAGTCTTTCAGTTCTTTTGGGTTCGGGTTTTTGAAACAGAATCTTACTATGTAATATAGCTTAAGCTGTCCTAGAACTTGGCATCTTCATTTCGCAGCCTCCCATTGCTGATGGACAGGACAGACATGATTTACCATACCTGTCATTCTTTTCTTTTTGCTTCATTTTATTCATTATTGACTGAAACAGGCAGAGGACAGGTTTTTAGGCTTTTCTTTTTGTTTTGTTTTTGTTGTTTTTAAAAATATTTATTTATTTATTTATTATGTATACAATATTCTGTCTTGTGTATGTCTGCAGGCCAGAAGAGGGCACCAGACCTCATTACAGATGGCTATGAGCCATTGCTGGGAATTGAATTCAGGACCTTTGGAAGAGCAGGCAATGCTCTTAACCACTGAGCCATCTCTCCAGCCCTTGTTTTTGTTTTTTGAGACAGGATTTCTCTGTATAACAACCCAGGCTGTCCTGGAACTGTTTTGTGGACCACGCTCTCACTACACCAGGCTTGATTATTAGACTTTTTTTTTTTTTTTTGCAGCAGACTCTTTTGGCATTAACCCATCTTCCTTGGTCACTATTTTTATAACAGTGCTTAATGAGGTAATAGCCAAAGATAATTGAAATAGTTCTTGATACACTTTTTGTTGTTTGTCTTATGAGGCTGCGTCATACCAGGTCATAGTAACCTTAACTAACAGATCTGCCTGCCTCTATTTGCAAATCCTGAGATTAAAGGATTACATTATCACAACCAACTGTGATACACTTTTGTTCTAACTCAATAGTTAGTGGTTGATTTGTGGGTTCCTTTTTGTTTGATTTTCTGAGGCAGAGTCTCTCTTTGTTGTCCTGGCTGGCTTAGTTTGTTATGTAGACCATGCTGGCCTCAAATTCCCAGATATCCTCCTATCTCTGCCTCCTAAGTGCTGGAATTAAAGTGTGCACCACCACACCTGGCTGATTTTTTTTTTCCCCCAAGGCAGGATGTTACTATGTTGCCTCAAACTTGTGGTCCTGCTGGCTCAACCTTTAAGTGCTAGAGTTACTGGTGTTAGCTACAGTACTTGACTGGAAACAGGTTTTTGTTTGGTTACTGTTTGTTTGAGGTTTACTTATTTTATGTATATGTGTATTTTTCCTGCATGTATGTATATGCTGAGTTCAGAAAAGGGTATCACATCCCCTAGAACTAGACTTGTGGATGGATGGTTGTAAGCTACCTTATGGGTGTTAGGAACAAAATCTGAGTTCTGTGTAAGAACTGAGCTCATTCTTCAGTCATTAGAAACAAATTTTTTTTTTTTATTTTTTGTTTTGTTTTTTTGAGACAGGGTTTCCCTGTAGCTTTGGTGCCTGTCCCGGAACTAGTTCTTGTAGACGAGGCTGGCCTCGAACTCCCAGAGATCCTGCTTCTGCTTCCCGCGTGCTGGTATTAAAGGTGTGTGCCACCACTGCACGGCCTAGAAACAAATTTTTACTTTTTCTTATTATCTTTATTTTTTTTATTTTTCGAGACAGGGTTTCTCCGTAGTTTTTTGTTTTGTTTTGTTTTTGTTTTTGTTTTTTTTTTTTTTTTTGTTCCTGTCCTGGAACTAGCTCTTCTAGACCAGGCTGGCCTCGAACTTACAGGGATCCGCCTGCCTCTGCTTCCCGGGTGCTGGGATTAAAGGCTTGAGCCACCACTGCCCAGCAGAAACAAATTTTTAAAGGTAATATTTGGTCAATGCTTTTCATTTGTATTTTTCAGCACTTTTAATTTTATTCAAAGTTGAGCCACAGTAGCTTTCTGCCACAGGTAAAGACCAGGGCTATATGTATTTTACTAAGTTCCTCTCACAGGCAGAATTCTAAGGTAATCTTTGCCTTTGTATGATTCCATATTCTTTGAGTGTGTAAAGTCCATGATGATTCTGAGCTGTCACTCCTGTGTGATGAGACTTTATCTAGCTGCAAAAGTTTTGCTTATATGATCAAGACTACTACTCTTACCCTTGAATTATTATTATTACTTTTTGTAAGAGATAATTTTCATGGCCCAGAGCAGATCACACTTTTTAAATCTGGATCTAGAGGTAGAAACAGGACATTTTAGTAGAAGTCAGAGAGGTGTGCTTCTATAAGGAAGAAAATGATTAAGATTGTAGTGTTGAAACCAGAAAGAAGGTTTAGAGATTAAGAGCACTGACTGCTCTCTTCTCGAGGTCCTGAGTTCATTCCCCAGCAACCACATGGTAGCTCACAACCATCTATAATGAGATCTGGTGCCCTCTTCTGGCATGCAGGCATACCTGCAAGCAGAACACTGTATATAATTTATAAATCTTTTTAAAAAAAGATTGTATTATGCTATTCATGTATATTGGACCTTAAGCTCTATAGGGGAAGAAGGTATCAAGTATAGTTTTCTTTATGTATGGATTTTTATTTGTATGTATGTAAATATGTACATATTTATAGGTATGTATTTTTATAGTCCCAATTTTACACTAATCTCATCTCATCCTTACAGGTGTGGAGAGATTATTCCCAAAAGAGAACAGTTTAATGATCTCTCCATTGACCTTCCTCGGAGGAAAAAACCTCTCCCTCCTCGTTCAATTCAAGATTCTCTTGATCTTTTCTTTAGGGTAATATCTTTGATATATTCATATAACTCAGTTTTATATTTATAAGTAATTATGTTTTCTTTAAGGCAGAGTTTGACTAAATTATTTGCAAAGAAAACTAGTGAAAGTATTTATAAATAATGATAAACTTGGTTAAAGCTGCTAAAGAAGAAAACTGGCTTTCTAAATAGATTGAATGTTTAGCTAAATGCTGCTTGTTTTAAGGAACCTTAAAGGCTGTTTCTTGTTGGGCACTGGTGGCGCATACCTTTAATCCCAGCATTTGGGAGGCAGAGTCAGGAGGATTTTTGTGAGTTCAAGACCAGCCTGGTCTACAGAGCAAGTTCCAGGACAGACTCCAAAACTGCAGAGAAACCCTGTCTCAAAACACACACACACACAAAAGCTGTTTTACTTGTAAACAAATATGAATGCAAAGCATTTGAAATGATCTTTTCTCAAATTTGGCAACATGAATTAAATTTGGAGATACAATGAGTTGTTATGAGAGCTGAGGAATGAAAATATACTCTTTTCTTAGGTTGTGTGTCCTAGTAGGAACAAGAAGGGAAAATCAGGTGTGTGTGTCTGGGGGAGAGATTGAGAAAGTTTCTGGGGACATAGTCAGACTTATTGTGTGACCTTAGAACTGGTGGGAATTTGCTAAGATTCTTCTTTATCTGTATTGATGATCCTTTTTTTGTTGTAGCAAATTGGCAGGGTTTTCTTCCTATAGTTTAATAAAAATTCTGTTCTTTAAATGATGACTGTTGAGTTTCCTCAGCAGATGGCTACTCTGTCTCTCTGTTGTTTACTCATTCTCTACTATTCCTGTTATTATTGTCACTGAAGATTTTCTTGTGTATCTTTATCCCCCCTTTTAAGGATTTCTTGTTTCAGTTTTCTCTAGGTAATGATATCCACCCCAAACTTTGGTCCTTTTAGAGCAGTTGTTCTTAGTGGGCTGTCACCAGAAGATTGAGTTCCATTGTAAGAAAGGGGTAGAGTTACACCTAACAGACCAGGAACTCCGCCTAACCTGAAGGTGATCTTATCTCTGCTATAGCCAACTGTTAAAATCTGGATATACTCTTGGCAGCCATTCTTGTGTATCCTATGGGGAAAAATTAAGATCTTCTTCATTAGAGTCTAGTTACTATCATAAATTGAGATGTTTCCTTGGTAAAGAAGGAATTAGGAATTCTGAAAATAGGAGACATGATATCATAAATAAGTATTTTAAAGATTAGGTCTAAATTTGGTATTCTTTGGCTCCACGCACAGCATTTAAAACTGGTTCAGAGTTGTCATTCCCCTGAACTAGTGAGACTAAAGATTGTTTGCATTTAGTGGATTAATGCCAATTCAATTTCATCCTTATTTTTCTCTCTTATCTTTTTATAGGCAGAAGAGCTTGAGTATTCTTGTGAAAAGTGTGGTGGAAAGTATGCTCTTGTCCGACACAAATTTAACAGGCTTCCCAGGTAAATTTGTTGCCTTTTTAGAAAGTGTATATCTCTAATTCACTGGGAATATAGTTTGGGAATATACATTGTTTACCTACTATGTACAGAGCTTTAGCTTTGATCCCTAAACTCAATAAACAAGCAGACAAACTTAACACTATGAATTCATAAGGATCTTGAAAGCTTGTGGATAAAAGGAAGATGGACTAGAGAGACAGCTCAGTAGTTAGGAGCATTATCTACTTACTCTTGCAAAGGACCTGATTCATTTTCCAACACCCATTTGGTGGCTTACAATCATCTATAACTTTACTTTCAAGGGAATCAATGCCTACATATACATGCAGGCAAAACACCCATACCTATAAAAGTTTTCTTTGGTAATATTGTAACAGTTGTATAGTTTGAGGATCCCTTCTGAAATACTTGAGCCAGAAGCTTCTTGTATTTTGTCATACTTACATATGCATCATGAGATTCAGGATTTGAGTGTGTGCAGGTCTAAGCACTAATGTTTATTCATATGTACATTATGCATAGCCTAAAGAAAATTTTATATAGTATTTTCAGTGTCCCTGCTTTTTTTGTTTTGTTTTTCGAGACAGCGTTGCTCTGTGTAACAGGCCTGCTGTCCTGGATTTCACTCTGTTGACCAGATCCTCCTGCCTCTGCCTGGTGTTAAAGATGTGCACCGCCACTGCCTTTTTTCATGTAAAATAGGTATAGAATTTCTCACTGTAGCATTATTTAAGTTCTCTAAATTTCAGATTTGGGAGCCTATTCGATTTTGAATTTTTGCATTAGGGATGTCATTTGTTTTTGCTATAGTCTCCTTCCTTCTCTTATCCATCAAGAAAAAAGTGCCACAGACACAGTATGGACATAGGAGAAGCAACTTACTACATTTGGCACATTCCTTTTTCAAAGGATCTTAAAAAGTCATTAGATTTCCTATAATCATAGAAGAATTTTCTGCCTTGGATAAAATCAGTTTGCATTGTGTTAGTACTGTACATAAGATGAAGCTAGGTGCAGAAATTATGATGTGGTTACAAGATACCTTTTAGTGCTTCCCAGGATTAGCGCTCTCTGCCACAAACCAGATGATTATTAGCATTAACTATTTACGTGGCACTCTGCCTGTACCAGAGAACTTTAGTTTCTTTTATTAGCTTCAAAGTTTCTGTAAATGTATCCTTTCTGGAATCTAGGCTCCAGGGAAAAGTTCTTTTGCATTCTGTAATCCATTCCTTTCTAGAAAATGAGTTTTCAGAGAAATTACTTTTTAAGTCATAGCAGTATTATCATTTTTTGTGTTTTTAAAAGATTATATTTATTAATGTTATGAGGCAATAAGAAGGGAAGAAGAAATTTGAAGATAACATTTAGATTAGTCACTAACTTTATGAAGTTCAAAATACTGAGGTGGTTCTGGAGATCTGGAGAGATTGCTCAGCAGAGTACTGGCTGTTTTTCTAGATGGTCTGGGTTCAATCCCAGCACCTACTTTTGTGTGTGGTGTTTTTTTTTGTTTGTTTGTTTTTTTGTTTTTTTTTTTTTTTTTTTTTTTTTTTGAGATAGAGTTTCTCTACATACTTCTTCCTGTCCTGGGACTCGTTGTATGTATACCAGGATACCCTTGAACTTACAAAATTCTGCCTGCCTCTGAGTTTAAAAAGCATGGGCTACCATACTCAGCCCACATGGTGACTTAAAACTGTCTGTAGCTCCATTCTCAGAAGATCTGATTTTTTTTCCTATTTTTCCCTTTCTGAAGTTATATAATTTTTTAATTTAACTTTTTAAAGTTTATTTTACATACAGACCATAGTTTCCCCTTCCTCCTCTCCTCCTGTCCCCTCCTTCCACATCTGATCCCATACCCCCATTTTCTCCCCCTTCATTCATGAAAGGGCAGGCCTCCCATGGGAGTCAACAACTGATTCCTCCTGCACCATGCGCACAGAACATAACATGTAGAGAAAACATGCATGCACATAAAATAAAAAAATTTCAAATAGTGTAAATAAAATATTAAGTAAAAGAGATCTATTTCCCTCCAGTACTGTACTTGTATTAAGTGTCAGTTTGTTCTAAACTTGTTATATGAAATAGATTCCTCTGAATCTTAAATACTAATTATTAGTCCTCCAAGCCACTGTCTTCTTTTGCCCTGTATATTTTGGAACTCACTGTGTAGCCCAGGCTGACTTTCAATTTGCAGTAATCTTTTGGCTTTTATCTCCTAAGTACTGGGATTACAGCTGTGCACCACTAGGTCTTATTCTCCATCTGTTTTATATTTTGGATATTTCTAGTACTGGAATTGAAAGCAGGACCTCTCACAAGCCAGTCAAGCACTATGCCACCAGGCCACTTCTCAGCCCTCTGCTTTTCTCATTGAAAGGACTAACACCTTTATCAAGACTTACTTTTTTATTCTGCCTCAACTGGATCAGTATATCCTTTTACATTGTAAATTAGGAGGCCACGAGTTGAAAAAAAAATTCTTGGTGCTGGAGGCCTATCCCAGGGTTTCGTGCATGTAAGGCAAATATTCTACCATGAGCTATAGCCAAAGACGTTTTTAAGTTTTTGTAGGGTCTTCCTAAGTCACTCAGATGGACCTTGAACTCATAATTCTGCTTCAGCCTTCTGAGTTCTAGGATTAGAGTCCTATCCCACATGAAGAGAAATATAATCAGTAATTTCAACTTGCAAATTTTTTGAGTTTGTGGCTTCTGTGATAGAGGCCTGTGCAGAATGAACACACAGAGTTTTCTAAGGCGAGACAGTTTTTTGCCAAACTGAAGCTTAAATCTGATTAAATTTTTGAGTTTCAAATTTAGAAATTCTTATGGGTTATGAAATGTACTTAATCTATAAGGCAGAAGTTAGATGAAATTAGATGACAATTAGCTTACAGTAGTAATAATAACAAAAAGGAACAAGAAGAGCTACATGTCTGTTGAAGGAAGCTACGGGCCTGCGTTTCTGCCACCCAGCTCCCAGCCCCCTGGCTAGCTTATGCCCCAGAATAACAACACACAAACTGTATTCATTTAAACACTGCCTGGCCCATTAGCTCTAGCTTCTTACTGCCTAATTCTTACATCTTGATTACCCATTTCTATTAATGTGTGCAGCACCCCAAGGTGCGCTTACCAGGAAGATTCTAGCCTACGTCCATCCTGGGTCGGAGCTTCAACGCGTCTGCATGGGAGAGGGGAGCATGGCATGTGAGCTTACTTCCTCTTCCTCCCTGCATTCTGTTCTTTTTACTCCACCCACCTATGTTCTAACCTATCAGGGCCAACCAGTTTCTTTATTAATTAACCAATGACCTTCCTCCATCATTTCCCCTTTTTCTGTTAAAACAAAAAAAAGGAAGGCTTTAACTTTAACATAGCAAAATTACATATACCAAAACAGTTATCAAGTAAAAATTACAATATTTACATCTATTTTATCTTTATCATAACTAAGGAAAACTATAACTAACTATTCTTCAACTCCATCAAAGACTCCAGAAAGATACAATATTATCTAAGCAAACAAGAAATAAGCAACTTTCAAACTCTAGAAATGACAGAGACATCTCGCTGCCTTGTCAGTCACCCAAAGTTTCTCTGTACTGTTGGGGCATCCATCTTCAGCCTACAGGCCCATAGTGTCCAGAGACATTTCCATGAAGCAGGAAATTTCAAAGTCAGTTCAGTCACTATCTGTTGTGTCCTGCAGAATGTCTTGCAGACTCCTTCATGAATCAGGAACCCCGAAAGATCATCTCACCTTTAGGCAAGTTCAGTAGTCCTCTCTCTGGGGGTTCTCTGTGTCCAGTTTATGCAATAGTCCAGGCTAGAGCAGTTTCTTGCCCAAATGGCTATCAAACTCCATAAGGATCCTCTTTGATACCCATCTTCTTCTTGAAGTAGATTGGTGTTTCCAGGAGCAGACATGTCTCATTGTCATGAAAAACCCTAAGTTATTAAAACATTAAATAGCATATTCCATAGTCTTTGAAAGATATGAAGAATGCCGATCTAACTGAAATATATATCTATATATCTAGAAAATCTAACTAACATGACTACAAACTTGACTATTATTAATGATTATCCATTAACAACCTATATACATTACATTTTTAAATGGACTACACAATCACAATACCTTAATCAAGATCAGAAACACATATACATATAACAAAATTGACCTTAAATTTAAATCACTAAAGCAAAATCCTTATCAATGTAAATTATTCACATCTATATCATATCCCCCTTTAAAGTAAAAGAACATTTATAAACAATATTTGGGAACATGGGCGCAGTTATTTCTCTCCAAACTGCTTCATGCTGAATGGGGGCGCTGTTATTTAGGTCTTTATGGTATAACCTGTGTGCCAGATTCATCTCAGTCAGCAGTTGAGTGAAGTAATTTTCTGAAGGTGTTCACAGCAACCTTTCAGGAGGGCGTGGTCTATCATACCATACTGGGATAGAAGTAATCCACAGGGTTTCATCCTCTGTGAAAACAAAAGAAGAAACTCCTTTCCAAAGCATCATGTCCTTAGATCCAAATTTTAAAGTCAAGGTATTTTCAAAATATCTGTCTTGGATTAGTTCAGCAGCATTTATAAACAAATAATCTTTTAGCAGCTGTTGCTTCTTCCTCACTATTAAAACTAATCAAAGAGAGCATAATAGCATACAGTATCAAAATTCTCTGTTTATTTTCCATCTTTGTGCGGCTTTATTTTAACTATTTTGTTTATTTTTACTTTTATTTTTTGAGAGGTTCTCTGTATTTCTTTGTCCTGGAATAACTCTGTAGACCAGGCTGCCCTTGAACTCTCAGAGATCCCTCTGTCTCTGCCTCCCAGGCCTTGGGATTAAAGGTGTGTCCTACCACACCCAACTACTCTCTTTCTTCCTTTTTTTTTTTACTTTAAGAATAACTTTTAGCCTGCATATATTTTTAACACACTGTAAATTATTTAAAGGTTTTCGTTTTTGTTTTGTTTTTGAATCTCTCTTTACTGTATCTCTCTCTTTTTATCTGACCACATGAGCCTTTAAGTTACTGAGCAATATGGGTAGGATTAAAGCCGTTGCTTTGCCGGCTACATCCAGCCCATTCCTTAGCTTTCAGCCTCATAGCTGAGGTACTGGCTGTAGCCATGTTTATTGTCACAAGTCTATGGCGTTTCAAGGTCCCTGCCAGCAAGCAAGCTTCAGCAATGTGCTTGCAAACCACACGAACTGCCTGCCTGAAAGATTCAGAGTTTGCCCTGGCAGGATGGCCCAGAAAGCCAGCATTTGAAAACAGCACAGCTTTTTTCTTACTATGGCTGAAAACCGAAAAGCATGCGTTCAGCTTTTCATCAACATCATTTAAGTGTTTCTTGGCAAAACCTCTTAAAAGAGGTGCAGGGTTTTGCAGCTAAAGGTGAGTCAGGAAGCCTCTCTTAGATGAGAGCGCTTGCTTGCCTCTAGCAAGCAGAGCAGACCCGAGAAATTGCTGCTACCACGTTGGGTGCCATTCTGTAGTAAGAGCTGTGGGCCTTTTCCCACAGCCCGGCTCCTGGCCGCCTGGCTAGCTTATACCCCGAAATAACAACACACAAACTGTATTCATTTAAACAGTGCCTGGCCCATTTCTATTAATGTGTGTAGCACCCCAAGGTGCGCTTACCGGGAAAATTCTAGCCTACGTCCATCCTGGGTGGGAGCTTCAACGCGTCTGCACGGGAGAGGGGAGCATGGCATCTGAACTCACTTCCTCTTCCTCCCAGCATTCTGTTCTATTTACTCCACCCATCTATGTTCTAACCTATCAGGGCCAAGCACTTTATTAATTAACCAATGACCTTCCTTCATCACATGTCTTTTTAGATTCAGACCAGAGTCAACATGCAAATGATTTACATAATGTTTTTGTTAGTGGGTAAAGTTTTCTGGTTTTCCTCTTAGTTTTCTCTAGAGAGAGTGCTTCTAAAATAAGAGAATTAGGGCCAGTAAAATGGCTCAAAGGATAAAGGTACTTGCGCCAAGCCATTGATTTGAGTTCAATTCCCCAGAACCCACTTGGTAGGAGACAAGTAGCTCACAGAGAGTCTGATTTCCACACGGATACCATGGCCCACATTCATATATAAACAAAGTAAATAAGTATATAAGTATAAAAGTAAATAAGAATAATCTCAGTGGCTAGAAAATTAGCTTCATTGAGAAAATGCTTGCCCAACGTTCAGGAAGCCTTAGTTTCAATCCCAGGTCCCACATAAAACCTGTCTTTGTGATGAGTGTCTGCTATCTCTTAGCACTTGAAAGGTTGAGGTGGGAGGACTGGAAGTTCAAGGTCATCCTTCGTTTGTAGCCAGCCTGGACTGGGAGAGACTCTAGCTCTAGAATAAATAAAAATAATTAATCTTGAAGTACCAGAGAGTTAATCATAGCACGTGGGAATTGAAACTTCCAGACAAGCCAGAGTTAAAGATTACTTGTTAATGTTCTATCCAAGACTGTAAAGGGGGGAGGGGGGCGCCTTAGATGGGAAGTAGCAAGGACTGGTAGGAGAGGAGGGTGGAGAAACTGATTGGTATGTAAAATAAATGGAAAGAAAGTTATTTTAAGAAAAAGGCTGGTGGAAGTGGTGTACGCCTTTAATCCCAGCACTTGGGGTACAGAGACAGGTGGATCTCTGAGTTCAAGGCCTGGTCTACAAGAGCTAAACAATAACAACAAAAAGATCCTATCCCCAAAAAGAAAAATCTTGAAATAATGTTGGTCACCATTATGCATAAGGGCTACTATATAATATTCAGTCTAATAGACGTTTTGCCATGTGATCATATATGACCTATTTTAAATATATAACACTCAAATAAATAATGTTAACCAAAAATCAATAGACACATCTAAAAATTTAGTTCTTTGGTCTATTGTGTGTTTATGGTGGGAGGGTTTCCTAGGAACATTAGATGTACTTTATCTAAACTTCATTCATCACTGGAACTAAGGTTTTCATTTGTATCTATCCACACCTTTGTACATGGCAAATATTTAGTATAAGTGTGTGGGCTTGGTTTGAGACAGTTTCTTTCTTTTTTTTTTAAGATAGATAGATTTATTTATTAATTATGTATCCAGTATTCTGCCTGCATGTATGCCTGCACACCAGAAGAGGGCACCAGTTCTTATTACAGATGGCTGTGAGCCACCATGTGGTAGCTGGGAATTGAACTCAGGACCTTTTGAAGAGCAGGCAATGCTCTTAACCACTGAGCCATCTCTCCAGCCCCTGAGACAGTTTCTTGTTATATAGCCTTAGCTAATCTGGAACTCTGTGTCTGATCAGGTTGGCTTTGAGTTTGTAGAAAACCGCCTACCTCTGCCTCACAGGTGCTAGGAGTAAAGGTGTTGTCACCACCACCCAGTGTGACCAGCTGTATCTCTCAATCAGATTCGACTTGGCTAGAGTGTACCTGTGTTCCATATGAATTAGCAGAGCCATTCTCTTGTTTTCCAGGGTCCTCATTCTTCATTTGAAACGGTACAGCTTCAATGTAGCTCTTTCACTTAACAACAAGATAGGACAGCAAGTCATTATTCCGAGATATCTGACCCTGTCATCTCATTGCACTGAAAATACAAAGCCACCTTTTACTCTCGGATGGAGTGCACATATGGCAATGTAAGAGACAATGCTTTTTACCTTTACTTTTGAAATGGGTTTTAATATTTCAGAGATTGGCCAAACTAGATAACAACTATCAGGAAAAATAATCAAAGGAGATTTAAATTCTGCATTATTTTGAAATTTTAGTATTAAACTTCTGTCGGATAGAAGTAACTAAAGAAAAATGCTTACACAAAATTCTTCCAAATTTAATAGATGCCTGTTATAATACAGTACTTTTTTGAAAGAGTGTTACTACTCTTTTAGAACAGAAAATAAAATAAAATAAAATAAAAGACCAATTGACATACTTAGGAAATGTGGTAATCTTAAGACTCACCTATGCCGGGCGGTGGTGGCGCACGCCTTTAATCCCAGCACTCGGGAGGCAGAGGCAGGTTGATCTCTGTGAGTTCGAGACCAGCCTGGTCTACAAGAGCTAGTTCCAGGACAGGCTCCAAAACCACAGAGAAACCCTGTCTCAAAAAACCAAAAAAACAAAAACAAAACAAACAAAAAAAAGACTCACCTGACAAAGTATTCATTTCTGTGTTCATCTCTAGATGTTCTACTCAGGATCTTAAATGGGGCTTGGGAATCAGTGTTCTTAACAAATGCCTCAGCGCTTTGGGATATGCAAATTTGAGAAATCAAATATTAAACTAGAGCTCCCCTCCCAAAAAGACTGATTGTTCTATAAGTAGGAATTATGCCCAATGTGAGTAACATCAGAGACTCCTAGAAATGTTTCAGAGAAAAAGAAGTCCCCTTTGCTTTAGATTTTGCATTGTCATCATGTATGCTGGAACCTTAGGCCTCCTGAATGCCATGCTCTTCTACATGCTTGTTCAAGTTGGAACCCTATGCTGTAGTTCTTTTTCATACTTGAACAGTAATTTGGTAGAATCATAAAGTCCTAAAGCTGTAGTAGTGAAACGAATTTTTGAAAAATTTCTCCAAATTCTTAATTTTACTAAGAGATTGATTTTACTGTTTAGTTACTAAAAAGGCCCGAGTCTTGTCAGGTATGGTAACACATGCTGGTAATTCCAGTCTAAAGCAGAAGGATGCTTCAAGAACTGTTTAGGCTTTGTAGAATGTTTGAGGCCACCCTGGGTTAAATAATAATGCTCTGTCTCCAAAAAGAACAAGGAAGGACAGTGTCTTGGCAAGAGTAGTATTAGAAAAAATAAACGAACATTTCCCAAAATTAATTGATGCAATTTATAAGATATATTTATCTTTGGATTTATATATTTGCATCAAGTAATATATATAAAATATATCATGTTTGCACTAATGTCCTCATGGGTTTACTAACAAAGCCTTTTGTGCCCTGAGAGTTTTTAGTGTTATGTAATTGTTTTGTTTTTATGTTTGTTTGTTTGTTTTTTCTGTTCTTATTTGAAGAGAATGTTTTTACTTGGTGTAAACTGCCTTCTACTGGTAGAGCTGTTAGTGCCTCTGACTGTATTTCTTATCTTTGTGACCACCGACCTTTAATGCAGCTGTCTGACTACATTTTAATGCAATTTTAGGCTTTACGACCTTGGAAAGTTTGACTTCTCTGTGGGAAAATAAGACTGCTGTAACCATTAAGTACGGTAGTATATACAGTGCTTGCCATCTAGGAGAGCTATTATTATTTTATTGCTCAAAAATAAATGAGATAGTTTCCCCCCAGGTTCTTGTCATGTGTGTTGCACTTGACTTCATTTGTAAAGCTGTTTATTTCAATTAGATCAAGGAGAGCCAGAGATGATAATTAATTTTTCCTCTGGGCTTTTATGGTTATTTTAAACTATTACTTGCTTTTCAAGAGGATATCAGAGACCTATAGTATAGAATAATTAACTTTACCAGTTAAATATCTACCTTTAATGATGCAATTGTATATATTACATATTCTCTAATTTTCTAATAGTTCTAGACCATTGAAAGCCTCTCAAATGGTGAATTCCTGCATCACCAGCCCTTCTACACCTTCAAAGTGAGTTCTGTTTCTTATGTACCCAAATTTTGTCTAAGGATTTGGTTCACCCTGATCTCTAAAATTGTCCGCTCCCCTTTTCTTTATCATTTATTTTGCATGCCAGTTGCTCAGTATCACTCACACTTAAATGTTTTGAGTCTGGCTTAGATATGATCCAGGGCTTTTTTTAGCAATCAAAAAAGGTTCCAGGATTATTTTGTTTTTAAATTTCTTAAAAGATCTTTGCTAATAGCATTATTCTCATCCTAAAACTTAAGAATTGACTCTAAGGTTTAAAGAGATTAAAAACAACTCCTGTCTAAAGCACCCTTCCTCACAGATAGGCACAGGACCCCACCTATTGTTGCTTGGTCTCCCTGACACTGACAGGAAGAATTCTGAAAGGAAACAAGAAACAAACAAGCACTGGAATGCAGCTATTTTGCAAATACTTGGCATTTTTTAAAGACCAAAAGTTTGAGAACGGAAACTCTCTCTTCTTTTCTTTCTCACTTTTCAAAATTGTACTTCATAAGAGGTCACTGGAATTTCTGATAGACCCATTTTTTAAAATTAGATCATTTAAATTGACTTAGTTGTCAGTTCACCTCAATATGCAAATGAAGCAAATTTGATGTCCCAAAGTCCTTTTAAGAAAAGCACAGGAGCCGGGCCATGGCGGCGCACGCCTTCAATCCCAACACTTGGGAGGCAGAGGCAGGCAGATCTCTGTGAGTTCGAGACCAGCCTGGTCTACAAGAGCTAGTTCTAGGACAGGCTCCAAAACCACAGAGAAACCCTGTATCGGAAAAAAAAAAAAAAAAAAGTAAAGAAAAGAAAGAAAGAAAAGAAAAGCACAGGGGCTGGAGAGATGACTCAGAGGATAAGAGCACTGCCTGATCTTCCAAAGGCCCTGAGTTCAATTCCCAGCACCCACATGGTGGCTCACAACCATCTGTAATGAGATCTGGTGCCCTCTTATGGCCCGCAGTCATACATGCAGGCAGAACACTGTATACACAATAAATAAATAAATTTAAACAAAGAAAAAAGAAAAAGAAAAGCACAGTTTTGTTCTTTAAGTGCTTGTTTGGAATTTTAGTATCTATAAGACAACATTTAGGAACTACTGTTTTCTTTTCCTCCTGTCATTATTTTTCGGTGCAATAAAACCAGATAATTAAAATGACTAGAAATCTGAGATGTATCAATATGAATCTTCTTGGCTGCTTAGAAAGTGAACAAGTGATGCATTTAAGGACAAACATTTTTCACTGCTACAGGCAGGCTGCCTTCTGTAAACATTGTCCTTTCTCATGGATATGCACAGATCACAGTGGGTCCAAGAAGCAAATTATTTCATTGTATATTATTGTACGTTGACATAGCCATTTTTTCTCTGCGGTCTAATGTGTTGAGAATTTGAAAGTTGGCTAATAAAAGGTGATTAGGGCCATAAAACCCATCATGCAGATCAGATTTAAAAGAGGCTAAATTCTAAACTGGGTACCATTGGTTCCTCTATAATATTCTTTGTTACATTTGACCGTGGTTAAACATAGCTAGGTATCACCCCTTTAACAAAGTATGTACCTGATAAAAAATAGTTGAGGTTTGCTTGATGAGTATGAAATCAAAAATTAAGAATCAAGAAAGTTAGTTAAAGCTGGGTGTGGTGGCATACATCTTTAGTGAGATAAAGGCAGGAGGCTCAGGAATTGAATACCATCCATCTTCATAAATAGCAAGTTTGAGGCCAGCCTGGGCTATATGAGATGACCCCAAAACCATTGGTGGGGAACTGATTTGGCGATTTTTAAGTTACCCTGGAAACCCTATAAACTCGTTATAGGCAGCTATTCAAGTGTCTGGGCTTGGTATCTTGCTTGGCATCCAATCCTCTTTTCAGGTGTGTTCAGTCTTCGCACTGGTCTCTCGCCTCTTTGTCTTTGTTTCTATGCTATCCTCTTGATTTTCGTTGCACTCTTTTTCTTCTTGCCATGCGTACTTATTTACAGTTTTCACATTTAAATCACTTACATTTTTCAGATTTTTTTACTATTACATATGATTTTATTTTAACATCCATCAAAGGAAGTTCTTGTTCTTTAATCTTTGCTACTTCCTCCTTTAATGTGGTAGCACTTTATCTATATCACTAAATAATATTGTTTCACATAGATAAATTTTAATACAACTAAAGCTTGCCTTTTAAAGCATTTATCTCTTAAAATTTTAACCATATTAGATGAAAGTTTTCTAAAATATGTTAATGCTATTCTCTTTTATTTAATTTGGTTTTTGACGTTGTTTTCTCTTTGTAGCTTTAACTGTCCTGGAACTTGCTCTGTATACCAGGCTGGCCTCAAACTCAGCTCCACATGTCTGCCTCCCAAGTGCTGATATTAAAGGCATGTGTCACCATGCTCAGTATGTAATGCTATTCTTATACACTTTGAGACAGTTAAATATTTCTTAATGATTTAAAATTTGCATTATGGGACTGGAAAGATGGCTCAGTGGTTAAAAGTACTTGTTGCTCTTCCAGAGCATTGAAGTTCAGATCCCTGCACCCATGTCCGATGACTTTCAACCGGGATCTAATCCTCTTCTCAAGGCCTCGGCGCTTACATACATGTGGCATACCCAGACACATGTACATACATATGTGTACAAAGGAAAGTGAATCCACAGTCTAACTATCAGTACTGCATTGGGTTTTGCTTGTTTGTAGCTTTGTGTTTTGTTTTCAGGTAAAATCTTGTTATATAATTCAGTCTGGTCACAAATCTGCAGTTTTATTGCCTCAGCCTCCCTAGTGCTGCCAGTACAAATGTATCATGCCAGCTTCACTGTTTTTGAATATTGGTATTATTTGCCTTACATTAAACAACTTTTAGTTCTTTCTTTTTCTCCCTTCTTTGTGATTATCCTCCCTCATTTCATAGCTCTCATCTCTCATGAAATTGCTATATTGAAAATACATCATGTCCTATTATTGTGTTGGGATTTAGAACTGCCTTCTCAGATTTTTTTTTCCCCCTTAATTTGGAATGTCCCTTCTGGAAGGTAGAGAGGTTGCCAGAAGTCTGACCTCGAAATAATAAAATAAGTGGATTGTTGTTGTCAGTTTTAAAGTGCATAGATCATAATTTAAAAGGTCAAAAATTAGCCCTCATGTACTTTTGTCAAAAATAGTGATTTGTAGCCAGAAATGGTAATGCATGCCTTTAATCCCAGCACTTGAATCTCTGTGAGTTCGAGGGCAGCCAGGGCTATGTAGAAAGACTCTGTCTCCAAAAAACACCACTATCACCACCTGATTAGCAAACTGATTAATTACTTGCTATACCTTCATGGACTCAATAGAATACTTGCTTTATAAAGTAGAAACAAACTACATTTGGAATTAGTCATTTTAAAAAAAGGCACAAAGTTTATTGGTAATACACAATAGCCAAGCATTTTCAAACCATGACTTTTTAGGAGATCATTAAAAGTAATGCTTAAGTATACTTCTTTTGGTCCATATTTTCCCTCTGTTAAATAATTTCCCATAATGGAAAAGCTTTTTGGTGTTTATACATCAAAAATAAGCAAATTAAATAGACTTTTTTTTATATATAATTACAGGAAATTCACCTTCAAATCCAAAAGCTCCTTCACTTCATGCCTTGATTCTGACAGTGAGGATGAAGTAAAGCGCTCTGTGGCCCTCACCCGGAGGCTTTGTGATATGTCAGGCAACGAACAGCAGCAGGAAGATGTGGAAAAAGTAAGTAACGGTTCATCAGAATATCTGACAGTATTCTGTTTTAGTTTAGCTGTCCAAACAAATGCTTCAGCAAATTAAAGAAATTCACAACATAGATCTCAAAATTAATGTCTCTGTTTGAGACACTGGTTTTAGAGAGTGCTTTTTCTAGATAAACAAAGAAAAAAACAAAACCCAATGGTCTTGTCCGAGCAGAATGGTATAGGTTTATTGTCCCAGCACAGAAGAAACTGAGGCAGAATTCTAGGTTCAAGGCCAACCTGGTCTACATAACAAGACACTGTCTCCAAAAAAAGTAGTCTTTTTAAAAAAGAAATGAGTGTTACTGGGGAGTTGGCCTAGTGATGAAGTGCTTGGCTGGCATGTGTGAGGTTCTGGCTTCAACCCCCAGTTCCTCATGTGAGGGTGGGGTGACACCAGAGCTACTTACACATTCTAAGTTTCAGCTCTTTGCTTATGGGATAGCTATTGTTTATAGGAGAAAATCATAGTATTTTATATCAGCAGAACAAGTGGGTAATTTCAGTTGTTAAAATGACAGTGATGAAGACACAGCTACATCTTTTACAATCCTCAATAATTAATACTTCAAAAAAAGTAAGCTTTTCGAGATGTTTGCATCATTCTATAGAGCTATAGCAGTTACTTGTGTTCTGAGTTGTCTCATCTTACAGTAAAGCTGAAGGAAGTTTGTGGTTGCTCCCCGTAAATATGAAAAGGAAGCCGGAATTCTCCTAGAATAAAAGTTACTCAGAAAATATATTTTTACTTACAGAATCTGTGTGACCTTTATTTTTCTCATTTAAGACTAGACAACATTGCTAGATGATGTATGCCTTTAATCCCAGTACTCAGGAGACAGAAGCTGGCAGATGTCTGTGAATCTGGTCACATGGTAGCCTAGTTCCAGTACCAGGAAGGTCCAGTATACTAAGTTCCAGGCAAGTCAGAGCTGTATAATCATACTTTGCCTCGGTTTAAAAAAAATAAAGACTGGCCAGCATTTAAAATCGAATATGAACAAAATGTATATAGTATACTTGATATATATCTGAACCAAAATTCTTAAGACTTATTATTGCTGACTAATCTTTTTTTTTTTTTTTTTAAGACAGAATCTCATGTTATAGTCCAGGCTGGCCTAGAACTTACAGCAGTTTTCTTGCCTCTGCCTACTAACTACTAGAGTTACAAGCATGCACCACCATACCCATTGGCTTACTGTTTTGAGTAATTTACTTTAGCAGTGTTTATCTTCCAAATTTTTATAGAGGGTATGCTTTGTACCTGTCATAATCAAGAAACACTGTTAGGCTTAGAATTGTAGCTCAGTTGATAAAATGCTTGCCTAGCATGCAAAATCTGTGGATGTGAGTGCCAGCACAAAATAAGCCAGGTGTGGTAACACACAAATTTAATTCCACATTCATATTTTTTAATTATGTGGAAGTGGGGGTTTGTTCTTGAAAGCCAGAGAGAGCCAGGCTTGGGAACTGAGAACAGAACTTGATCCACTGCAAGAATATTATGTGCTCCTGACTGCTGAGCCATCTTCCAGCCTCCAAATTCCCATTTTAAACTCTGGGGTATATTAGATAAAGTGTTCAACATTAGCTGTATTAATTGACATCCATATTGGTAGACATTAGCTATATTAATAGATACTTTGGCTTCTTGTAAAATCAGTTCTCTTCTTCAGGATTCAAAATTGTGCAGATTAGAACCTGGGAAGTCCGAATTGGAGAACTCGGGATTTGACAGAATGAGTGAGGAAGAGGTGCTGGCCGCTGTGTTAGAGATAAGTAGGAGAGAATCTTTGCCTGTGCTCTGCCATGAGGATGACGATAAGCCAACCAGCAGCCCCGACACTGGATTCGCAGAAGATGATGTTCAAGAAATGCCTGAAAATCCAGATGCTATGGAGGCTGAGAAACCCAAAACCGTCGCTGAGCCAGGTAGGTTTCATCAAGATAAGTGTCTGTTATACAAAATGTTGTTCTAGAGCCTTTATTGATATGTGTCTTCTAAATAGTACAAGCCTTCAGGTTTGTAAATGGAAGTCATAGCAGGATGTCACAAGATTGTTTACTAGATTGTAGAGTCAGAGCCTCTTCAATTTTGAATTATTTTATATGCAAGTAAAATAATAATTAGGTTGTCCTCAATTTAACAAGAAACTAAAATCTGATGGGGTTCTTTATCCCTCTTAGTGCAAGTATCCTTTATGTATCCCCTGTTGTTATTGGTCACTGTTTAATAAATATCACTTGTTCATATTAACCCTTTGTTTTCAGAACTATTACTGTGGATCAGTGCTTCTAAATCAAGGTCTTTCTCCCCTGCCCTGGAATATTGGACAATGTCTTTCATTTTTGGTTGTCAGAAGTAGAGAGAAGTGGGGTTAAGGATTTAGCTCAGTGACAGCAAACACAAGACCCTGGGTTCAGTCCTCAACTGGGGGACAGGGACGACAAAAACTAAGGTAACAAGTAGAAAGAGCTACAGACTTCTGGCATCAGCACTCCCATGTTTATAATTGAGGGGATCTTTAATTCCTGTCAGGTGACTCAGTTAAAGCTCTCCTATCCCTGGTAGAGTCTGCAGATCCTGCTAAAATTCACAGCATACACTCTTCTCCATTTCTCCCTCCCCAAAGACCTTACTTGTATCCCAGTCAAATTATTAATGGTGCTAAACCTGAGAAATCCCAGTATAGATGTGGGAAGATAAAATTGTTGGTCCCAAAAGGTTGTGAGCAAGGGCTGGGAGTCTTCCTTGTTTAGTAACAGGCATGCCTACCATGCACAGAGCCCTGAGTTTGATCCCCAGCACCTCATAAAACCACGCATGATGGTGCATACCAGTAATTCAAGCAAGGAGGTGGAAGTGGAAGGTCGGGGTCAAGGTCATCCTCAGCTACTTAGCAAGTTCTAGGCCTTAGACCCTAAACCTAAAGTGTTAGGCAAGAGCAGGGCAAATTACTCTCTCAACAGTAGGTGCCAATAGAGTTTCCAAAAATTCAGGTGTTTTTTTTTTTTTCCCAAAATAATATTCTGCTTCTTTAGAGCCTGCTAGTTTTTCTGAGATAACAAAAGACTGTGACGAGAATAAAGAAAACAAAACTCCAGAAGGCTCTCAGGGAGAGGTTGATTGGCTCCAGCAGTATGACATGGAGCGTGAAAGAGAAGAGCAGGAACTGCAGCAAGCACTGGCTCAGAGCCTTCAAGAACAAGTAAGATACTCTGTCACTGCTTTCTCTGTTCTTCCAGACAGCAAGTCACAGTCACTGCTGTGTTAAGCATTTGCTGTGTGTCAGGCGTTGCTCCTGGCTGTTTATGTGAAGTTAGTTATTGAGGGGGAAAAAGAAAAACTGTTTCGGCTTGCTTTAGGCTTGAATGAACAGTTATAACTAGTAAATTTTTTATTATTAAAATATTATTAGTCATGCTGTATGCTGTAGTTGATTGCATGTTAAAGCAAAATGACATGTTAAAGGGTGTTCCATGTTAGCCTTATTCTGCAAGCTGTCAGCACATCCCTCAGCATGATTTTATGAAATATATCAAGGCAGTAAACTTGCTTGGTTATTGTCTTACAACATGTCTTCTATAAATTGTTTGATAACAAATTTCTCAGAAATATCTAAAATCTATCAGCTCATTGTATAGCAAGTCTGTACACAAGTGTTTGTTGTAGTACTGGGGATCAGACATAACATTGGCTACTCTAGGTTATATCCCTAGTTCTTAATTTTTACTTTAAAGATTTACTTTATTTTATGTGAGTGCACATTTTGTCTGCATGTATATGTGAACCATGTGAGTGTCTAATGCCCACAGAGGTCAGAAAACATCAGGTTTTCTGTGACTGGAAATTACAGATAGTTGTGAGCCAACATGTGGGTGCTAGGAATTGAAGCTGTGTTTCTGCAAGAGCAGAAAGTGCTCTTGACCACTGAGCCATCTCTCTGAACCCCCAATTTTTACTTTTTATTGGTTGGTTGGTTGGTTGGTTGGTTGGTTGGTTGGTTGGTTGGTTTTTTGAGACAGGGTTTCTCTGTGTAACAGCCCAGGCTGTCCTAGTTCTCACTTTGTAGACCAGGCTGGCCTTGAGCTCACAGAGATCCTCCTGCCTCTGCCTCCCAGGTGCTGAGATTAAAGGCAGGTGCCACCACCGCCAGGCTCGATTTTTACTTCTTTATATTAGTTTATTTGACCTGTTGTATCATCTAAGATACTTGACTTATAGGTGCTATTTTCATGGTTGTCTGATCTAAGATAATCCAGATCATGCTAATGAAAGTTTCATGAGACTGGAAATGTAGATCACCAGTAAAGCACTTGCCTAGCGTTGTGCGCGGTCCTGGTTCCATCCCTCACACTGAAAAACAAGCAAAAGTTAGTAAGACTCCCTAGAAGGAATGCTTGGGTTTGGTTTGTTTTTTTTTTTAAGAGGCCAGTTTTGGAAAAAAAAACAAGCTTCCACTCCACCTTCCTCATAGGTTGTAGTTCAAATCTCTGTAAAGCTAGAGAAAGCATGGTAAGCAAATGCTCCCAGAGAAATTTATTTTCCCTTAATCAGTTGTGTCTAAGGAGTACCCCTTTAAATACCTTAGTTTTATTCTTTTCTCTTTAGGAGGCTTGGGAACAGAAAGAAGATGATGACCTCAAAAGGGCTACAGAGTTAAGTCTTCAAGGTATGGAGATTATTTTAATTACATTTTTAAATGGAAAAGTATATTAATACATAGAAGACATTTTAAATTATTTTTTTTAGACAAAGTCTCATTTAGCCTAAGCTGTCTTTGGAACTCTCTCCGTAGCCAAGGATGGCATTGAACTCCTCCTGATCCTCTGCCTTCTGAAAGGTTACAGGTTTACAACACCAACTGGTTTATGCAATAGTGGGGATCACTTGCAAGGCCTTATGTGTGCTAAACACTCAGCTGAGCTATATCCCTAGCCCTAAAGTGTTTTAGCTTCTTTGTTTGTTTTAATATAGTAATAAATATGAACACCTCCCAGGTATAGAGTCTTAGAAGTTAGACATGTATCTCTTTTCTCTCTCAGAGAAAATCATTGTTATAATACTTCCTTTAGCTTTATTTTTGTTTATTTACTTTATACACTATATATTTTATATGTCATATTAATTTGCATGTGATATTATATTGTATATAATAAAATATGGTTATATGTTATACTATGTTTCTATTATATTAATATGAAATGAGTGTGTGTGTGTGTATTTTTATAACGGGGCTAAAGAGATAACTCAGTGATTAAGAGAACCAGTTGCGGGGGCTGGAGAGATGGCTCAGTGGTTAAGAGCATTGCCTGCTCTTCCAAAGGTCCTGAGTTCAATTCCCGGCAACCACATGGTGGCTCACAACCATCTGTAATGATTGTGAAAGAAGGTGCCCTCTTCTGGCCTGCAGGCATACAAGCAAAACAGAATAATGTATACCTAATAAATAAATAAATATTTAAAAAAAAAAGAGAGAACCAGTTGCTTTTCCAGAGATCCCAGGTTTGATTCCCAGCACCCATATAGTATCTTACAACCATCTGTTACTCCAGTTCCACAGAAAATAACGCCCCTTTTCACCTCCTTGGAATCAGGCATGCACATAGTATACATAAATACATGCAGGCAAAAGACCCATATAACAAGTAAAAAAAGTATATACTTATTTTTAAGTTATTTTATTATTGTCTGCATCTGTATCAGAATAATGTTTAATCTTTGTTTTAATCTAAAAACAGCAAGACAAAATACTTAATTAAAGATTTATAGTGCTATTTCTAAGATTTCTACAAAAATATATGGCTTCAATTTTCCAGTTGATTTTCTAACTGCTCATTCCCAGGAAGTCAGTTGACAGAGCCAGGAATGAGGACTTGGTTGCAGAAGATTCACACACAGGGGGTGGAGGGACAAACAAGGATAGTTCCGTGAGTAAGACTTGAGGGGCTGGAGAGATGGCTCAGCGGTTAAGAGCATTGCTTGCTCTTACAGTGGTCCTGAATTCAATTCCCAGCAACCACATGGTGGCTCACAACCATCTGTAATGAGGTCTGGTGCCCTCTTCTGGCCTGCAGATATACACATAGACAGAACATTGCATGCATAATACATAAATAAATTAATTTAAAAAAAAAAGACTTGAGTTTGGATCCCTGCACCCAAGTTAAAAAAAAAAAAATCTAAGCCTTCTCACACAAGTGCTTGTAATCCTAGTACCATCGGATGGGGAGGAGAGATGCAAACTGGACTTACAGCCTACCTCGAGTCGGTGAGGAAGACCTATCTCACGGGAATAAGGTGCAGAATGATAGAGTGGGATACATACACAGACATACAGCAGAATTAATATGTGAGCCAAGTTTACTGGACATTCACAGAGATTTGACTATCTCTTCAGCTGTATTTCTAAAATGCCTTTAGTTTTCCTCCTGTTCTTGGAAATAGAACATTTGGGTAGTATGAAGTGAGTGTTCCTGGCTGATCTGAAAAGCAGAATCCAGAAGAGAGAGTAAAAATTTTGCCAACACTATAGTTATGATAAAGGCATAGACAATAAGCTAGGTTTCTCAGGCATTCTCTCTTCAGGACAAGCTGGGTATGGGTATCCACACCTATAATCCCAGCCCTTGGGAGATGGAGCCAGGAAGATCCAAAATTGGGGGTTAATCATCAGTTCCATAGATAATTTGAGACTAGTCTGACCTATATGAAAACCTGTCTCAAGAAAATAAAAATAATACATTGATGATGTGATGGCTCTCTCAGGTTCCATTACCACAGTCTGCCGGCCTGCCTTCTAACCATGTACAGGTTCTGTGAGATCTCCCAGCTACCACCTTCTTCCCAAGTCTCCCTATCTATTTTCTTTTTTGAGAAAAAGTATCATATAGCAAAACCGGCCTTAAACTCTTAACTCTCCTGCCTCCCCATCCCAAATGCTGGAATTACAGGCATATAGCACCATAGCCTGTCTTTGAAGCTTTTGTTATCCAGGAGCCCACTCCTCACCTCTCTACGTCTGGGTGTCATCATTTCCTGTGCTGTCTGGAAGCTCTCCAGCCTTTTCTAACTCCAAACTTCTTCTGAGTTTTTGTTTCTGTCATGACTGTTTGACTGTCAAGAGATGTTTTGTGCTCTTTTATGCCTTATTTTCACTTGTTTCACTGAAGTACTCTCTGAACTGTGAGGCTGTACATACAGTTAATTGGCTTGATGGTTTCTCTCCTGAGTAGACTTGTTTGCTTTAGATCGGTATCTAATGTGTTTGGTCTGCTGTATAGTCCTTGTTAAAAGCTTGTTCATATATCTACTAATTATTACTGTTAGTTCATAACGAAAACAAGGAAGCTAAAGTGATGATTGGAACCTGTAAGCACATGAATAGGTCAAATTTAACCCAATTTTAAGTCTCACTCTAACCCAGACTAGCCTTGAGCTCACAGTTATCAACTTGCATCACTGTCCCAAGTGCTGGAATTACAGGTGTGAACCACGGCTGCAACTTTGAGCTCTCATGAGTATTAAAGTTCCTGAAGAATTTTAAATCTCTTACCTTTGTTCTAAAGAGTAGTAACAGAGCTGGCAGTGTGAGTCACTTGCATCATTCAGTATGCAACTAGCATCTGTCGTGAATGACCTCATCCATGCTTCATATCCCTTAAACTAGAGACTGTTTAGTCTCTTCAAAGAATAGAGGTCTAAAATTCTGTCACTGTGTAGCACTGTTTAGTTGGGGTAAATGGTATGGCTTTTTTTCCATTCTTGGGTGTTCCTGTCTTAAATATCCTTGAGCTATGATTTTTTAATTTGTCATAAACAAAGGACTATTTAGAGATAGCGGCTCATTATATAGCCCTGACTGGCCTGAAACTGTAGAACAGTTTGGCCTTGAACTCACAAAGCTCTGTCTTCCTCTGCCTCCTGAGTGCTGAAGTTAGAGGCCTGCCTAGTTTGCTCTCTTTTGTGGGGGATAAGTGATTTGGGTTATCTGTATGGTTATGTATTATTTTTCAGTTCATTATTTCTTATGGTTATATACCTTTAAGTGTGTATGAAAGTTTTGTTTTGCCCCCCTCTTTATATATATACACATACATACACACATATACATACATACACACACACTATGTGTGTGCCTGTGGAGTTCTGAGTTGCCATATGGGTGCTGGAAACTGAACCTGGGTCCTCTGCAAATGCTCTTGAAGACTGGACCATCTCTCCAGCCCCAAGATACCTTTATCATATAAATGTATTTCAAAAAAAAGTCTTGCTTGCTATACAAGCTTGAGAACCTGAGTTTAATTCCCAGCACCCACCTAAAAAGCAAGGTGTGGTGATACATACTTGTTTTGTTTAATATATTCTTAGTAATACTTTGATAATTTTATGCATTCATACAATGTATCTTCATCATATTCATATTCCAACTGTCCTCTTTATCCTTTCCAGATCTACCATGTCCCTACAGCACCCACCCCAACTGCATATTTTTCTATGTAACCATTAAAGTCCAAATTTCTACTTTTATATTACTGAGTGTAAGATCATCCACTAGAATATGATCAACGTACCAGAGACCATACTCTTAAAGAAAACTGACTCTCCCTCCCCAAGAAGTGTAGAATGAGCTGCGGGTCTGCGTTCCTGCCACCCAGCTCCCGGCCGCCTGGCTAGCTTATGCCCCAAAATAACGACACACAAACTGTATTCTTATAAACACTGCTTGGCCCATTTCTATTAATGTGTGTAGCACCACGAGGTGCGCTTATCGGGAAGATTCTAGCCTACGTCCATCCTGGGTCGGAGCTTCATCGCGTCTGCCCTGGAGAGCAGAGCTGAGGCGTATGAGCTCACTTCCTCTTCCTCTCAGCATTCTGTTCTGTTTGCTCCACCCACCTAAAGGCTGGCCTATCAAATGGGCCAAAGCAGTCTCTTTATTAGCCAATGACCTTCCTCCATCAAAGAAGTCATAAACTTTTCATAAATCCTCTTTTAGGAGTGGTGCCTCATAAGCCCTTTCCCCTTGTGATAGTTACTTTTCTGTGGTTGTGATAAAAAAAAAAAAACCATCACCAAGGCAACTTATAAAAGAAAACATTTAGTTTGGCTGAATGTAGCTAGAGGATGCTTGTTCGTTTCCCAGCCACCCAGACCCGAAATAATCACACAGAAACTGTATTAATTGCAGCACTGCTTGGCCAATGACTAGCATATTCCTAGCTAGCTCTTACATCTTAAATTAGCCCATTTCTATTAATCTGTGCATCGCCACATGGTTGTAGCCTATCCATCTGGCATCTGGATATCTATCTCCTTCACCAACTATATGACTTCTCTTTTTTACTCCACCTACTCTCTCCTCCTATCTGCTTGGAATCTCTGCCTTGCCCTATTCTGCGCTGCAATAGGCCCAAATCAGCTTATTAACCAGTGGTATTCACAGCATACAGAGGGGAATCCTACATCAGCTGAGCATTTCGGAGTGTTAGAATCCATGGTGGTGGAGCAGAGACATGGCAGCAGGACCAGTTGAGATCCACAAACATGAGGCAGAGAGCAAGCAATGCACTGGGAATGGCACCTCAAAACCAACCCCTTGTGACACACCTCCTCCAAAAGGCCAAACCACCTAATCCTTCCCATACAGTTTCACCAACTAGGGACCAAGTATTTAAACACATGAGCCTGTGTATGGCTGTCATTCTCACTTAAATCACCACATCGCTCCATGCTAAGTTGTTGATTGAATTCCTAAGCAGAGCAGCCTGACATGTCCAAAGATAACCATTTCACTCCAGTCTTCCTGACCTTTGACTACTCTTAGTCTTTCTATCCCTTTTTCTGTGTTGGTCCCTGAGCCTTGGGAACAAGTGGTATGTTATAGATGTCCAGTTTGTGACTGGTTTTGAGTTTCTGTGTTAACCACTGTCTACTGCGCACAGAAAGTTCTCTGATGAGGATTGATAGCTACACTAACTAATGAGCACACAAATTTAGAGGACAGTTTGATACTATGTCCATTTAGCAAAATAATAATAGTAAGTTTACCCCATGGGTCGATAAGCTCCCCAACCATTGGTTCTTGATCAGATTTATAGTACCTGGTATGAACCAGTTAAACTGGTCTTAAACCAGTTGAAAAGCAGATGCCACCTTACCATTCATGCCACTATTGCACCCATTGGCATGGCTTGCCATGTCAGTTGTTACTATAGGTCTCAGTTCACAACCAGGTAAAACTGTTGACGTCTGTTTTTTCCCTCAGCAGCCTCTGCTAAGCTATGTAAAGCATACTTGTAATCACAGTGCCAGGGAGGTACAAACAGTCTCACCAGAGCCTGTGAGAGACCTAGTCTTAAAAATCCAGGTAGAGGGGTTGGAGGGATGGCTAAATGGTTAAGAATACTACTATTCTTCTAGAAGACCCAGGTTCAATTACCAGCACTCACGTGGCAGTTTACAACCATGTGTGACTCTAATTCCAGGAGATCCGTCACCTTTTGGTGTCTGAGGCATGCATGTGGTGCACAGATAATACATATAGACAAAATACCCATGCATATAAAAGCTATTTTTTTTTAAGGTCATGCAGTGGTGGCAGCACCTTTAATCCCAGCACTGGAGAGGCAGAGGCAGGTGAATCTCTGTGAGTTCGAGGCTAGCCTCGTCTACAAGAACTGGTTCCAGGACAGGCTTCAGAGCTACAGAGAAACCCTGTCTTGGGGGAGGTGTTAATTTAAAAAGGGGGGTGGGGAGTAGAGGCTTCTAAGGAACAACCCTAGAAATTTACCTCTACCTACATACACATACACGCTCAACTGAACGTGCATGGACATACAGAAAACAAGGGACACTTTCATAGATGCCTGTATATACAGTTACTTCCTAAGGTGCTTGTTAATTGGAACCCTGTTAATAAAATACTTTATGTCTTAGGATGATCAAATGAGTACTTCATACTGGGTTTTTGGTTTGTTTTGGTTTGGGTCTTTTGAGATATGTTTTTGTTTGATAATCCATAGTGCCCTCAGCCTAGCTATCTTCTTACTTCCATCTCTCTGGTGTTAGGATTACAGGTGGGCGTCCTCATATCTAGCTCTATCTTGAGCTATTTTATCTTCTCAGTCATCTTATGTCTATTTTAAGAACTTTTACCAGGCCCATCTTTCTGTTCTTCAGAGTTGAACAACCCTTTTCTGGATTCCCTGTGCTCAGATGAAGACTCTGGAAATGAGGATATTTTTGATATGGAATACACAGAAGCTGAAGCTGAGGAACTGAAAAGAAATGCTGAGGTATGGTTGGTGAGCCTGTCAGTGTTCCTTCTGCTCCTTCTCTTTAGAGACTCCCTTCAGTATAACACAGCTTCAGTTCTGCCCCTGGGCTGCTGTCAGGACACCTTCATTTTCTCATACCTGTCTTTTGTTCTTTATCTCTTATTTCTGTCTTTCTTTTTTGTTTGTTTTGTTTTGTTTTTTTCAAGACAGTCTGTCTGTGCAGCCTTGGCTGGCCTGGAACTCGCTCTGTAGATCAGGCTGGACTTGAATTTATAGAGATCCACCTGTCTTTGCCTCCCGAGTGCTGGGATTAAAGGCATGTGCTACCACTGCCCAGCTTCTTCATTTATTTCAAATAAAACAAATACATTCTAGGGGCTGGAGAAATGGCTCAGTGGTTGAGAGCATTGCCTGCTCTTCCAAAGGTCCTGAGTTCAATTCCCGGCAACCACATGGTGGCTCACAACCATCTGTAATGAGGTCTGGTGCCCTCTCTGGCCTGCAGACATACACACAGACAGAATATTGTATACATAACAAATAAATAATTATTTAAAAAAGAAAAACAAATACATTCTGATTGTTCTTGTTAGATAACAATATATATGTCCATATAAATAAAGACAGACATACATTAAATTATATTTAGTACTACCAAGTAACTACTATCTTTATATTTAGTGAAAACCATTCAGTTGATTCTGTAATTCTGTGAGCACATTTGGTATCATTTTCTTCTCTCTCCCTCTCCCTCTCCCTCTCCCTCCCTCCCTCCCTCCCCTCCCCTCCCTCCCTCCTTCCCTCCCTCCCTCCCTCCCTCCCTCCTCCCTCCTCCCTCCTTGAGTTTTCAAAACAGGGTTTCTCTGTGTAGCCCTGGCTATCCTGTCACTCACTCTGTAGACCAGAATGACTTCAAACGTAGAGATCCCTCTGCCTCTGCTTCTTGAGTGCTGGAATTAAAGGCGTGTGCCACCACAATGTCTGACATCCTTCTCTTTTCTAAAATAATTGCTTTCCCCCCAAAAAATACTACATGGGATTCTATTCTTTTAGCACACAACTATTATTAGAAACTACTAATGTATTATTTTATCATTCCCACCTTCACATGTGCTTTAAAATGTTATAACCTAACCAGGCGGTGGTTATTACCTAAGGAGAGTTTTTATTCTGCTTGCTAAAGACTATTAGCTGGACATAGTGGCTTATGCCTATAATCTCAGGACTTGGAAGGCTGAGACAAGAAGAGTTCAAGGCCAGCTTACACTACAGAGTAACAAAAGAAGAAAAGGTTATTTACAAGTTTTTTGTTTAAATTTCATTTTTTAAATGAAGTCTTCTTTAGCTCAGACTGACCAGGAACCAGCTTTTTAACCAAGAGTGACCTGATCCTATCACGTGTCCCTCCCAAGTGTTGGAATTTTGTTTTTTTTTGAGACAGGGTCTTGCTATGTAGTCAAGCTAACCTAGAATTCAGACCCTTCTGCTGAGTACTGGGGTTACAGTGATGCTTCCCCATACAACTTGAGTTTTTATTATAATAAATAATGTGTTCAGCAGCTGTGTGATTATAGTGTTCTCCACATTTTGAATTTCCTACTGAAACTTCCTAAGGTAAACTACTTCATCAAAATGATAATGGTTTTTTATTTATTATAGCTATATTCCTTCTTTGGGTTTGATTTTATTATGAAGTATTATATGAATATTACATTTTATTTTTTATTAACTATTTTAATGTAGTATTAAAATATAGAAATCTATCCATAACTATTGCAGTAACAAAGCAGCTTTCCTTTTCATTCTGTTGTTTAGTAAGTAACTGATCATAACTGTTTCTATAGGGCTGTAGTTATTATGTGTGCTCTTGTGGATCTGAAAAACAAGCCAAGATGGGCAGTGGTAGCGCACGCCTTTAATCCCAGCACTGGGAGGCCGAGGCAGGCAGATCTCTGTGAGTTCAAGGCCAGCCTGGTCCACAAGAGCTGGTTCCAGGACAGCTAGGACTGCTACACAGAGAAACCCTTGCTATAGCATTTTATTTGTATTTTAATAAATAAAGCTTGTCTGAAGATCAGGGAGTAAAACTGCCCCACTGGTCAGCCTTACAAGACAGGCAGTGATAACACACACCTTTAATCCCAGTAGTCACATTAGTTGCCATAGAAACCAGGCCATGCATGCCTTAAGTCCCAGCCCTAGAGAGCATTATAAAATGGGAGGAGCTAGCTCTCACAGTCTCATTCTGAGATTCTTGGAGGCAGGATCGCCATTGCACACTGAAGTAGAGGTGAGAGCCAGTTTTGCTTTTCTCTGACCTTCAATTTAATCCCAGTTTTTCTCTCTGAGTTTTTTATTAATCATGCTTCAAACCTGTCTCAAAAAAGAAAAACAAGCTAATATGTTGCTAATGGATATAATTTTTCTAATTTTCTATAAAGGTAAATAATATATATTGTTGCTCTACTGCTAATCAGTCAACTCTTACTGGATATATTTTTACATCATTATTATAACATTACAATGAATGTATATATTTATATTTGCATATTTGTTTGTTTGTTTTTCTTTTGTTTCTCAAGACAGGGTTTCTTTGTGTAGCTTTGGTGCCTGTCCTGGAACTAGCTCTTGTACACCAGGCTGGCCTCGAATTCACAGAGATCACCTGCCTCTGCCTCCCCAGTGTTGGCGTTAAGGTATGCACCACCACCACCCAACTGTAAAGTATACTTTTGTTAAGACAAATTATTTTTGTGTTGGGTGTACATGTCTGTGTTTGTGAAGGCCAGAAGAGGGCTTCATATCCCCTGGAGCTAGAATTTTATAGGCAGTTGTGATGCCTATGTAGGTGCTGGGGACTGAAGTTGGTTTCTCTGTAAGTATTAAGAAGTGCTCTTAAAAAAAAAAAAGTGCTCTTGACTGCTGAGCCATCTCTCTAGTCCTAAGTTTATTCCTTTCTTTTAAGTTATTTCCATAGGATAGTTCCTGGAGATAGAGTTTATACATAAAAACATGCATGAGGCTTGTAAGCACTGTGACCACTAAGGTTTGTTACTGACTAGTGCCACACTATGCACTGAAGATTCTGTCACCTTTGACTAATTAATTCAGCATTTTACTTTTATTCAAATGAAGAGCTATACACACTTCTGTTTTCAGACCGGAAATCTTCCTCATTCCTATCGGCTCATCAGTGTTGTCAGTCACATTGGGAGTACCACTTCCTCAGGTAAACAGACATCATGATCTCAGCATTTGTTAACAAAGTAGCTACCATTTGCCCTTTTTGTTATTGTCTATCTTTGTTAGGTGTAGGTTGACTACATTAAGAAAAATTTAAGAAGCTAGGGATGTAATTGATAAAGTGCTTGCCTCCTAGGTTTTATCCCCACCACTGCATAAACTGGACAGTGAGATACACATCTGTGATCCCAGCATTCATGGAGTAGAGGTAGAAAAATCAGGAATTCAGAGCCAGTCTGGGCTACATGAGACTCAAGCTAGAAAAAGATTAAAAAACAAAACAACAAAACCTTTAGAATTCTCCCTTTAATAAACACTGTCTGTGAATTTTATAAGTCAGGGTAACTTTTCATAAGTGATGAAAATTCCTCTGCGCCAATACATTTATTAAAAAGTTGTCTTGGCCTGGGGAATGATCAGTGGATAAAGCGCTTGCCCTCTAAGCATGAGGACTAGAATTTTATTCCAGCACTTCCATAAGAATCCAGTGACCTGTCTGGAACCCCAGCCTCAAAGGAAGTTATTTCTCTCAGTTTGGTACATTTCTATAATGTGCCAGACACTGAGAGGCAGAAGCAGCATGGTAGAAAAAACTCAAGACTTTGTAAACTACATAGGTGAGTTCAAGGTTAAGCGAGCTCCCTAAAGAGACCCTATCTCAAGTGACAAAGAGCTGAAATACAGCTCTGTTGCAGAATACCACACACACAAAGTTCTCTGTACATAGTTTTCAGATGAATTTTACAAAGAAATGTTACTGAGGCAGAGAATAATGAGGGTTTCTCTTAAGCTTCTGGTAGCCAAGAAAAATGTGGTATGTTTCAGAAAACTTAATTTCAGATTTTATCTGTTTCAGGTCATTACATTAGTGATGTATATGACATTAAGAAACAGGCATGGTTCACATACAATGATCTGGAGGTCTCTAAAATCCAAGAGTCCTCTGTGCAGAGTGACCGAGATCGGAGCGGCTACATCTTCTTCTACATGCACAAGTAAGAAACCAACCCACCAGGTAGTTATCACCATCTGAAGTTACCCAGACTTCCTTGGGAACAAGATAATTAATTCCATCACTTTATTATAATTCCATAATATTTCCTCTGTTAACTCCACATTATCATCTCACAGAAATATCTGGGAATTACACTTAGGGCACTTTGTTCTGTGGTAGAACCTGTCTTATCATGGGTTGGTCTTCTGGTTGTGAGTAAGGTCTGCTCATGTGAGGGGAACTGCACAGCATTTTTATAAAGCTAACTGCTGTTGCTTCCTCATTCTCAGAATTAGCTTCTAGGGTTATTATGCTCAAACAAGTAAACGGCTAATTTAGTGAAATTTAGGTGCCAAGTAGGATGCAAGTTTTATCAGTATCCGTTTCCTGTCTGTGCACCCCCCACCTTGTCAATTCTCATTGAATTCTGTTTATTTTTTGTTTATTTTAAGGGAGATCTTTGATGAGTTGCTGGAGACAGAAAAAAACTCTCAGGCACTTAGCGTGGAAGTGGGGAAAACTACCCTTCAGACCTCGTGAGGAGCAAAGGGCTGGCAACATGAACTGCAGTTTTCTCTCACTGCCACCCACCTCACCTTTCCTCTGCCCGAAGAGAATTTGGAATTCTACTTGATTCAGGAGCAACAAACAGCTCAGGGCCAAACCAAAAGACAAAATTCCATCATGTGTAACGCTCCATGCTGTTTTATGGAAACCTTGGTCTCATCTATAGCTGATTAGCCTTTTTCTCCTACAAGAGTGACGCTTCCTTTTGTCTTAAGAATACATGTTGTAAATATATATATGTACATACCCACACAATTTATGGAATGACTGGAGCCTTAAAGCTAGGATGAGCCACCAGGAGTAGTATGTCTGCTCACAATGACTGCCACAGCTGTTTGGAGGAAAGCAGGAAGTGTGGAGATGCACATATCGTTTGGCTTGAACTTTTGCATTTTGAGTGATTTCACTCAAGTCCAACCTTTGACGTTTCTTATGAGTAAAGTTCACTGGAAAGCCAGTTACACTAATAATAGTTTGTTCTCCCTGGAAGAGACATTTCTGTAGCCTGATTTGAGTTTTATTTTTCCTTTGATTTTATGACTCTTAATGCTGTTTACATGCAGTTTCCAAAAAAAAAAAAAAAATGGATTGTTGGTGCTTTGGAATGTTATAGTCCCACACTTGCTATTTATTATGCACTTGACATTTTCTCTCAGAGATGCCACTACACAGTGTGTTCATCATACTCTTTCCATATTGTTGTGGTGGTAAAGCTAAAAGTTTATATTTTCTTCTGTATCATTTTCCCATGGAGCAGGCATGATCCCAATGGATTAAAACCTCAGTTATAAAAGGTTCAAAGACCAATATTGTTGCACTAGGAGGGGGGAGGGGTTTGTTTGTCCCGGTTGCCCGGCTAGCTTACACCTAAAATAATCACACAGAAACTGTATTCATTTAAGCACTGCCTGACCCATTAGCTCTAACTTCTTATTGGCTAACTCTTACATATTAGTTTAGCCCATCTCTATTAATGTGTATCGCCACATGACTGTGGCTTACCAGCAAGATTCTAACCAGCGTCCGTCTCAGGCAGGAGAACCATGGCGTCTGCCACTCTGCCCTCCTTTCTAGCATTCAGTCTACTCTACCTACCTAAGTTCTGCCCTATCAAAAGGCCAAGGCAGTTTTCTTTATTTAATCAGTGAAAGCAACACATAAACAGAACAACCTTCTATACCATTTCTCCCTTTCTGTTTAAACAAAAGAAGGCTTTCACTTTAACATAGTAAAATTACATATAACAGGTATCAAACAAGAATTACAGTTACAATATTTATATCTTTTGTCTTATAACAAAGGAAAACTATATTCTTCAACTCCATCAAAGACTCCAGGAGGATATAATAATAAGTAAACAAGAAGTAAGCAACTTCCAAAACTCGACAGACATCTCGCGGCCTGTACAGTCACCCAAAGTTCTTTTGTATGTTGGGGCATCCATCTTCAGCATATATAGGCCCATAGTATCCAGCAGACATTTTCATGAAGCGGTAATTTTTGTTTTTTGTTTTTGTTTTTCAAGACAGGGTTTCTCTGTAGCTTTGGAGCCTGTCCTGGAACTAGCTCTTGTAGACCAGGCTGGCCTGGAACTCACAAAGATCTGCCTGCCTCTGCCTCCCGAGTGCTGGGATTAAAGGTGTGTGCCGCCGCCACCCAGCCTGAAGCAGAAAATTTTAAGGACAGTTTAGTCACTTTCTTTTGTGTCCTGTGGAATGTCTCACAGACTCTTTTATGAAACAGGAACCACAAAGGATCATCTCATCTTTAGGCAAGTTCAGCAGTCCTCTCTCTATGGGTTTTTTATGTCCAGTTTATGCAACAGTCCGGGCAAGAGCAGTTTCTTGCCCAAATGGCTAACCAACTCCATAAGGAGCCTCTTCAATGCCTGTCTTCCTCTTGAAGTAGCTTGGTGCTGCCAGGAGCAGACATGTCTCATTGTCATGAAAAGCCCTAAGTTATTAAAACATCTTAAATGCCATATTCTGTAGTCTTTGAAAGATATGAAGAATGCCTATCTAACTGAAATATCTCTATATATCTAGAAAATCTAGTAATATGACTATAAGCTTGACTTATGATTGTCCATTAACAGCCTATATTTCCTAATTATACAATACATTTTTAAATGAACTACACAATCACAATACCTTAAGATCAGAAATATATATATAACAAGATTGACTTTAAATTTATATCAATAAAGCAAAATCCATACCAATGGTAATTATATCTTTATCATATCCCCCTTTAAATGTAAACAAAGATTTATAAACAATATTTGGGAATATGGACATAGTTATTTCTCTCCAAACTTATTTCTGCTGTATGGGGGCACTGTTAATCAGGTACTTTATGGTATATCCTGTATGCTAGGTTCATCTCAGGAGTTGAGTGAAGTAATTTTCTGAGGGTGTTTATGGCAGCCTTTAAGGAGGGCGTGGTCTATCATACCATATTGGTCTAGAAGCAATCCACAGTGCCTCATCCTCTGAAAACAAAAAGAACCTCTTTTCAAAAGCATTATATCCTCAGACCCAAATTTTGAAGTCATAATGCTTTTATAATATACATGCTGGTTTAGCTTAGCAGCCCACACAATGAAACGTCTCTCTGAACTTAGCTCCTTACAGTCAAAAAAATTTAAGGAAAATGCAATAATATACAGAATACAGACTCTGAATTTTTTATTTTTATGTGGCTTAGTACTCTGTCTCTTTAAAGACTACCCTTTTTTTAAAGTATTAACTTTATTTTATAACTCTCTATACTCTTTATTTTTTTTCTCTCATGTCTACATACATTTATTTAACACTGTGACCCATTTAGAGGTCTTTTATGTCTGAATCTGTCTTTTATTGTGAATCTGTAATTTTACTGTCTAGGAACACTTTTGCTTTGCGCTTTAAGAATCTGAGTGGCGACCATCCTAGGTCAAATACAGGTACTGCCTGATTGCCCTGCCCAGTCCAGCATAGCGGAGCTGCTTGTGCCTCTGAGTCACTTGTGCCTCTGAGCTGCGTGCAGTGCCCCCCTTCCAGCGAGTCCAGTTGTCATCAAACAAACCAAGCATAAGCACTTTACTCACAAACTCCATCCAAATGCTTCATCTCCCAAAAGAGTCAGAGGTCATACTGGCGGCACAGCCCAGAAAGCTGGTATTTTAAAACCACCACTTTTTTTCCTGTTGTGGCTCTGAGTGAGGAAATTTTTTCTATGGCACCCCGCCAGCAAACAGCAAAAAGTTGTGTTAAAATCTATATTTGTGTCTAAAATTTCTTTTAAAGCCCTCTCAGGTTTTACATTGAGTCAGTTTACCACGTTGGAGCGCCAAACTTGCATGAAAAGAGGGTGGGGGCCTTTGTACCAGCTGCCCGGCTAGCTTACACCTGAAATAATCACACAGAAACTGTATTCATTTAAACACTGCCTGGCCCATTAGCTTTAATCTCTTATTGGCTAACTCTTACATATTAGTTTAACCCATCTCCATTAATGTGTATTGCCACATGACTGTGGCTTACTGGCAAGATTCTAACCAGCGTCCGCCTCAGGCAGGAGAATCATGGCGCCTGCCACTCTGCCCTTCTTTCTAGCATTCATTTCTGTCTACCTAAGTTTTTTATTTAACCAATGAAAACAACACATAAATAGAAGGACCTCCTACACCACAGTATTGCTTCAACTATGACTCCTTGACAGGGATGCTTAGGGCAGGGAAGAATGCTAGTGTCTTTGTCTCCCAGGCAGAGAAAGGCAAGAGGCATGCTGCTTTTTACAGTGCAAACTGGACCACTAAAGCTAAACACTGTTGCAAAGGCAAAACTAAGTAGTAGGGTGAGAATTGGGAGAATAGCTATAGGTAATTCCAGGAGCTATCAAAGGTGCACAGTACATCTCTTACTTTTTAGGTGCTCTGAGTTGAAACCAAGTGGGGACGCAGAGGCAAGCGCTGCATAAATCACTTCGCCAACATTATGTGCCTGGTTAAGCAGCTAATGAAACCATAAAAAGAATGAGCTTGAGGGAATTGTTAGCTCAGCTGTCATTAGGATTGCACAGGCTTTAGCAAAGTGAAGCCTGGTGTTCACTTCCCTGTTTTTTCTTGCTTTTACTATTAATGGGAGGGTTACTCTGCATTCTGAGGAATGTATGAGACCATGTCAGATTTTCGGGGGATGTTAAAACCTATCACTGAAGATGTAACATCTTTTCTGGAAGATTGTATTCAGAGAGCTCCAGCCAGACTCTTGCAATCTGGGTGCATTCTTACATGATCACCTCTTCTAAAGGTCTGAGTCATTGAGGTGTAATGGCCTCAGTGCTTTTGTTTGTCTACTGATAAATGCTTTGACTCCTACTGTCTACTGCACACCTTGTAGTGAATGTTCCACAAGGGCACAGGTAGGGTATGCGGTAATTTACAACAGAAAAATATTTGTTTTAAGAACTAACTTTAAATTGTGTTGTTTCACTTCTACCAGGAGCCTCGTTTTGTTTTGTTTTGCTTGAAAGTAACTGATTATCTCAAGTGCAGTGGTGATTGTGAGCATTAGCATTGTCCGCTGCCGTCTCTGCGTTGGAGAACTTTGAACTGTTGATGATTATGTTCCATGTGAGCTCTGCAGTACACCATGGAGGAAAACAGAAATAATACCCTGAACAGCCAAATTGGAGTTGTTTTCATGGCTTATGTGCATGTGGCACAGAACCTGGTTGGTTTGACCTTCGTGTCTTGGGCAGGACTTGTTAGTTGAAAATAAGTTACTACTTACAACTTAGGACTTGAATTATACATTCTGCCCATACTGTGGCCTTGTTAGCGTTTCTCTTCATTCTTTTAATTTTCCCATTTGACTCCAAATGGCGATTTCACCTAGACTGTATTGATTTAACCATGATCCCAGAGTTACATTGAGAGCAGTTAACATTTTGGGCTAGAAGGGACAAGTTACTAGAGCAGAGGTACCAGTTCCCTTCAGTCTACATAATAACCTTCCATGTAAAATGCCAAGTGTGTGGTCACGTTAAATGACTGACCTGGAATTCCATAGCAATTAGTACTCTGCAATCTTTGGATCTTAGCCAAAACTCTTTGGATGAGAAGATAAACTAAAGTTTTGGGGTTTTTTTTTGGGGGGGGGGCGGTTTTAGCCCTGTATTATACAGAGTTAAAAGGCTGGGTGTTGATATTGTTTATTTTAGTAGCCAAGACTATCATTTAGGCATGTGGGGAGGCTGGACTCTTGTTTTGTAGGTATAGGTGTGTATACACATGCTCATAAGTTACAGCCCAGCAGAAAGAATAAGTAAATCCATGAATTGTTGTGTTTATATTCTGATTCCAAGTTGATTGCCTGCTTTCTATGATCAGGCTTAACCTAAACAGCTCAGTAGCAGACACAGCAGGTGTAGATGTATTTACATTTTAAGATGTAGTGCTTACAGGTTGGTTAACTCTCAGTGCTAATATTAAACTACACATTTTTCTCTCTCCTTGATGAACTAAGACTCTTAGTAAAAGCTCTAATAGTGAAAACCTCAACAAAGTAACTGATTGTCATCATGGGAGTTTTGTAACAGGATTATTCTCTTGTCACCGAAGTAGACTCTATTCTCTGTCACCAAAGTAGACTCAGTTTGTGTTTTGCTTTGGTTACTAGATTTAAGGAAGTCTGTCTCATTCATACATGACTGGTAAATTGTTTCCTTTCCATGTGCTGTGTATCTAAGGTTTAGAGGTTTTAATTGTAGGTGTGCCCGTATGAATGAACACTTTAGTGACAATGGACTTAAAAGTTACAGACAGTCCGTCAAGCCTAAGAGAAAGGTGGATGAGAGTCTGGGTCAGGATTCAAGTGTGTCAAGCCAGATATAAGAACAAAGAAGGGCAGTTGTCTGAACAGACATGTTGAATAAGTGGGCAAGAGGGAGACTGCCGTGGGTGTATGCATCTGTTCCCTAGCTTCCTTTCGTCTTCCCATTTGTTCCTCACTCTTCCCTAGCCTCTTGGTAGCAGTTCTTCATGCCTGGGAGAGGGAAACAGAAGCAAGGCTCCTGTACTTTGCTGGTTGAGGCACTCCCGGGTTTGTTGGCAGCTTTGGCCACATTATTTGTGAGGTGGCTTTTTTGTGTTCAGAGTGAGTTCTGGTTCTGATGATTGGTGTTGTATGGAACAGCACTTTATCTGTGTTTTAGCAGAACTGTTCCTCTGTATCCTTTATGATTTTTCCATGTTTTTGATTCCTTTTTAAATTATATAGTTTTGTTTTTTTTGGTGAGTGTGTGAGAGACATTAAAGCCTTTATTAACCTTATGTTATTTTGGCTTATTTCTTTAAAGGGACACATTGTTGGGGGCAGTTGTTTTAAGTGGAAATCACCTTCTGTTGGCTTCTGATTGGACTTCTTGTAGTAAACCCATGTTCCTGATGTCATCTGAGGAGTCTGAAGCTTGGCAGAGACTTCTGGGTAACAGCATCCAAGCCCAGAGTTGCCCTTAGCTAAGCTTTGCCTTTGTCCTATTGAAGTGTGAGGAGGAGTGAGCTGACCCCTGCCCCTCCTGCTTCCCTGTAGGTCTCCAGCTGAGCACGGAGGAGTTGGCTGTTCCTCTAAGGAAATCAAACGCTAGAACAAGACTCCATGGGAATATTGCATCTTTCTCAAGGAGATCACTATTATAAACAGAAGGGACTATCACACTGTGGCTCACAGATAGAGTTGGACATTTTCAGCTGGCATAGGATTTAAAACCCGTAATGGCAGAACATAGCCTTCACAGGCAGGGTAGAGACTGCTGAACAGCCAGAGCCGTGACTCTCAAAATAGTCCTTTCTCTTTCTTGAGGTTTTGTTGCTTCCATCGAGGTAGAGCAGAGAAGGCAGCTGGAGTCATCCCCAAGGCCTTAGTGAAATCTTCAACGGACAGGTGCTCCTAAGAGAGGACCAGAGGGCAAAGGTCACAGTCTTCCCCCGGGTTTGCTCAGATGACTCATACAGATGTGACAGGATCAAACAAAGGAGGAACAAAAGCTAACACTCGTGAACCAGAAAAGGGGGGAGGAGGAAGTGCTGCATGAATAAAAGGCCACATAGTCAACCAGGCTTCTGCCATGCTAGTCTTGAAGTCAGATCTCAGATCTTGACTCCTAGTCTCGTGATCAGGCTGGAGCCTGAACTCCCTGCTACCAGGTAGTTATTATGCTGCTGGGTTCAAACCAAGGGCTGTATTCTTAACTCCAAATGGAAGATATTTCTTTCTTTGAAATAGGGTCTCACTATGTAGACTTGGCTGGTCCAGAACTTACTATGAAGACCAGGCTAGCCTTGAACTCTTAGAGGTAAAACTGCTTCTGCCTCCTGAGCAGTGCAATTAAAAGTGTACACCACCACCCTGGCTAGGAGTGTGTGTGTGTGTTGTGGGAGTTTTTTGGTTTGTTTGTTTGTTTGTTTTGTTTTTGTTTTTTTGTTTTTGTTTTGTTTTTTTTTTGGTTTTTCGAGACAGGGTTTCTCTGTGGTTTTGGAGCCTGTCCTGGAACTAGCTCTTGTAGACCAGGCTGGTCTCGAACTCACAGAGATCCGCCTGCCTCTGCCTCCCGAGTGCTGGGATTAAAGGTGTGCGCCACCACCGCCCGGCTTGTTTTTTTTTTTTTTTTGAGGCAGGGTTTCTCTGTGTATCAGCCTTAGCTGTCCAGGAACTCGCTTTGTAGACCAGGCTGGCCTCAAAGTCAGAGATCTGCCTGCCTCTGCCTCCCAAGTACTCGAGTGCTAGGATTAAAGGCGTGAGCCATTTATGGGTGGGTGTCTCACAAGAAAAGTATTCATGAGGCTAATTCAGAACGATCTTCTAAAGAGGATAGGCGTTTGGTTCCCAGTACCCACATGGGATAGTCATTCACAACTGTATAACTAGCTCTGGAGAGCGGTTCTCATCTTGGGGGTCACATATCAGATATCCTAAATATCAGATATGTACATTATAATTCATAGCAAAGTTAGTTAGGAAGTAGCAATGACAATTTTATGGTTGGGGGTCACCACAACATGAGGAACTGTATTAAAGGGTCACATTAGGAAGATTGAGAACCATTACTTTAGAGGCTCCTACACCACCTTCTGGCCTCTGGACACGTACATACATGTCATAAACTCATTTACACATAATATATATATAAGTTCAGAAATATGTGAGGGCTGGCAAGGTGGCTCAGTGGGTAAAGGTGCCTGCTTGCTCTGCCTCAGAACCTTAATTTGAGTCTGGAACCCACCTGGTGAAGTAGACAATGACACTCTGAAGTTGTCCTTTGACCACCATACATATGTGCTGTGGCACCCACACACACGTTTTAAAAAGTTACATGATTCATCAAATAGTAGTTCCAAATCTAGACTCAAAAGCAAGCTGTGTCTGCCCGTGCATGAACAGATCAAGCTTCCAGTGCCGTCGGGACTCAAGGCCCTTCTAGCAACAGGCTACCCCCTCCTGGGCCTCTGTTGTTGTTTTCTGAGACAGGCTATCTCTATATAATAATAGCCCTGACTGTCCTGGAACTTGCTTTGTAAACCAAGCTGACCCTGATCTAACAGAGATGCACCTTCCTTCCGAGTGCTAGGATTAAAGGCATGCACCATCACCTCCTGGCTTCTTAACCATGCTATGGAAGCAGGTCTTGATGTAATCCTAATGAACAGGGCAAGCAAACAATCAAACATACACACTGCTATAGCACTTGCAAAGACACAGCCTGGGGCAAGCCAGGAGCCCTCCCTTTCCCCAGGGAACCGTAACTCCTCGATAAGTCTGCTTTGAATAGTCAGCTCTCGTAGTAATAAGTTCTACATGTATGAGTAAGCCAACCACAGATGGGAAAAAAAAAACACTACGGAATGTTAGGCACACTTTGCCATTACCCCTGCACAACACAGCATAACTGCAGAGCGTTTAAACTAATGATTTGAGATGGTTTAATATATATGGGAGGATGCATGAGTGTCATAAACAAATGGGAAAAACCTACCGTAGGTCAGATGGTGGCATCGTAGTCTTTAATCCAGACCCCTCCCCCCTTTTTAAGGCTGACTGGGTCTGGAGAGATGGCTCAGCACTCTGGTATTTGATGCTCTTTTGGAAGACTAAATTCAGTTCCCAGCACCCCTGTTCACAGCTACCTATAACACTAGCCCCAGGGCATCCTGTGCCCTATTCTGGCCTCTGCAGGCGCCTGCACACAACACACATTATTATTATTATTATTATTATTATTATTATTACTTTTCTTCTCTTTTTGGTTTTTTAAAACAGCTTCCCTCTGTACACCAGGCAGGTCTCAAACTTAGAGATCTGCTTGCCTTTGCCTCCTGAGTGCTGGGATTAAAGGTGCCTAACTTGATACATGCTTTTAATTTCAACCTTCAAGTGTTTAAGGCCTGCCTAGTCTATACACAGCAAGTTCCAAGACAGTCAAGGCTGCATAGTGAGACCCTTTACCCACCCACCCACCCACCCCCAAAAATTGGGAATCTGGCATTGGAGCACATGCCTTTAACTCTAGCACTCCAGAGACAGAGGCAAGCAGGTCTCTGAGTTCCAGACCAATGTATTTCCAAGTGGCCTGGAAATAGTAAGACTATGTCTATAAGCAGATGATTAGATAGATAGATAGATAGATAGATAGATAGATAGATAGATAGATAGATAGATAGATAGATGATATACATACATACATACATACATACATACATACATACATACATACATAAAAAGGGACTGGAGAGGACTCAGTGGTTAAGAGCACTTGGTCTTGCAGAGGACCCAGGTTCAGTTCTCAGCACCCATATGGCAGCTTATAACCATCTTTAACTCCAGTCCCAGGAGATCCAACACCCTCTTTTGGCCTCCAGGGGTACTAACTACACATGGTACACAGACATGCATTCAAGCAAAACACCCATACACATAAATATTAAATCTTTAAAATAAATAATAAGCCAGGTGGTGGTGGTGCATCCCTTTAATCCCAGAACTCTCTGAGTTTAAGGCCAGCCTGGTCTACAAGAGCTAGTTCCAGGATATGCTATTTTTGGCACATGTGTGTGAGGTCATGTATGTGCAGGTGCCTGTGCATTTAGAGAACAACCTTAGGGGCCAGCCACCTTGTTTTTTGAGGCAGTTTCTTACTAGCCTGAAACTCACTAATTGGGTTAGGCTGGCTAGCCAGCAAGCTCCAGGTGTCCACTTCACCAGAACTAGGGGTACAAGCATGAGTCACCATGCATGACTTCCTTTTCTTTTTCTTCGATTTATTTGCCTGTGTTTTGCCTGCATGTATGCATGCATACATTCATGCAGTGCCTGCAAACGTTAGAAAAGGGCATCAGATCCCCTGGAACTGGAATTATGGGTGGTTGGCAATCACCTTGTGGGTGCTGGGAGCTAAGCCTGGGTCCTGTGGTGCCCTAAGCCATTTTTCCAGCCCCATGCATGGCATTTGATATGGGTACCGGGGATGGCACTTGGGTCCTGGGGTTTCAACAGCAGGCGCTTATGGACTGAGCCATCCTCCCAGTTTTCCAGATAATAGTTTTCTTGACTGTAGAATGGGGTGGTCGATATAGATTTGAGTCTCACACCCAAGCTGATCTTGACTTCATGAAGTAGCCCAGGCTAGGCTCAAGCTAGCAATGTTCCTCCTGCCTCCCCTCCCCAAAGGCTGAGGTTATAGGTGTGTGTCACCATGCCCATTGTTTTAAAACTTTTCTGTACACCAGAGATCAGCTAAGCTTCTGCCTCTTGTGAGAGCATCCTAGAGCTACAGTAAGGACATAGATGTCTCCTTGCTTTCCAAAGCCTCACAGGGAGAAACCAGGGGATTATGTACGAAGGAGCACCCTGAGGCAAAAGGCCGGAAGGACTTCAATTGTGCAGCCCAAACTGGCTTCAGATTTAGGATGACCCACCTCCCTCAGCCTCCTAGGACTTGAATTACAGGCACCTAGGTATAAGCCACCATGCCCAGCTCATAATATGGCTTTCTGTGTATGACATATGTGCATGTCTATGTGTGAGCATTAGTGGTTGGTGGTTGCAACCTTGTGCATGCAGGTCACTAACACCTGTGAAGTGCGTGTGACAGGACAACCTCGGGCGTCAGTCCTAACCTTCCACCTATTGTAGACACTGCTGTGTAACCAGGCCAGCTGACCTTGGGCTTCCAGGCAGTATCCTGTCTCTGCCTCCAATCTTGATGTAGAGCAATGAGATCACAAGCGCATGCCACCTCTGCTCCAGGGGATCCAGCGCCTCCAGCCTCCACAGGCACCTCCACCCACATTCACACCCATGTAAGAGCGCACACGCATACTCACACACAAATAACAGTTCGGGCATGGTGACAGCGCTCATAAGACAGAGGAAGATCTCTCTAAGTTCAAGGCTAACCTGGTCTACATAATGAATTCCAGGACATAGAGAAACCCTGTCTCAAATAAATAAGTAAAGTAATTAATTAGTTACAAGAACAAAAAAAAAGCAGACTTGGTAGTGCCTGCCATAGACAATGGCGCGAGGATCACTGCAAGTTCAAGGCCAGCTTGGTCCAATTCAGCCAAGGCTACCTAGTGAGACCCTATCCAAAACAAATACAATTTTAATTTAAACTTTAAAAGATGACTATCTGACCTCCACTGCTTCAGCCACCATAGGTCCCCGAAGGCATGCCCCTGCCTCTCTCCCCAGTGTCTGTGCTCCCATGCTTCCTCCCTGGGCCTCTTGCCTTCACCGTTGCTGCTGCTCCTCCAGGACAAACTCACTTTGCTCCCATAACTTGGGTTCCTGTCACCTTTCAGAAGGTAACCTCTGACACATAATGCTCCTGATGCCCAAACAGGAGGCTTGTGTGCCTTGGCTGCACCTGGCACCACCCATTCTCACCATGAGCGGCAATTTGGGCTTCTCTGCCCTGTTCCAGGGGGTGTAAGCCTGACATGAAGGTGTGTGCACCAGTTCTCTACAGGGCACAGTCTGGGGTCCATGAGGTGATGAGGTTTTCAAATGAAATGGACCAGTCCTCCTCCTGCTGGGCGTGGCCCACTCACCTCCTTCCTGCTGGGGTCCACACCCTCAGGGAGCTCCTCCACGGGCTTGTTCACCAGCTGCTCCAGGGGGAAGATGGGCAGGGGCCCAGAACTGAGGGTGGTGCCGGCAGTGAACACATCCATCTTGGGGTTCATGACATCCTAGGAAACAAGAAAAACACACGTCAGCAGCCATGGGGCTGCATCCCACACTGAGATGCTCTCCATTCTAGGGGACCTTCTTCAGGAGACCTCTCCTTGTCCTCCCCCTCCCGTTACATACACAGTAAAACACATTAAACACATCTCCCTGGGTTGGACCCAGAAGCTAGTAGAGTAACCTGGCACCCTGCATCTGACCTAAACTAGTTGGAACAGGATGATTGTTCAATGACTAACCTTCCGTGGCTTCCTCTGGAGTGTGACATCTCCTCTTCCCTGGACATTTATGACCCTTTCTCTCATATCTGTTGTAAAGCTGTCATTTATGAACTCACTCAGCCTTGACCTAGCTTTTCTTCTTAAACACTGCGCTGTCCACCAGAGAGGGCTAATGAATCACCATAGTGTTCCCGACCTGTGACTGGAGGAGGTGGGTTACCCTCAGGGGCTTGAGACATTGCTCTCAGGTTCTGATTGTGTGAGAGAGCTAGCTCTGCCTGGTTTCTTCTGTGGGGCTGTGACAGCTTAGACATACCTCTGACAAGTGACAAAGACTGAAAGAGTCACAATCGTCCTGCCTGGAAGAAGTGCCCCAAGGGTGATGGTGCCTACGGACGTCCCCATTTCCCCAGGTGGTACACCAGACTACCTCAGACTTTCATTTAAAGCATGCCGAGTCTGGGGCTGAGGATGAGGACTGGAGTTTGGGTCCCTGGCACCCACAGGAAAGTCAGGCAGGGTGGGAGCATACTGTGACAGCATACTCCAGAAGCAAAGACCAAGGATCCCAGAGGTAAGCCAGTTACCATACCAGCTGAACTGGAGAACTCGGGCTTGCAAGAAGACCTTGCCTCAGTAATAAAGTGGAGAGCGATCGGAGAAGACATTCGCATCGGCCTCTAACTTCCACACGCATGTGAACACACATGCACGCGCACATGTACACACATCTCATACACATGAACGAGCAAAAACTTGCTACTTCTGAGAGCCAACTCAAAATATTTTGGAGTGGAGCCTTAAAATTCGCTAATTTTGTTTCTGGATGATTTTGTTTATTTTGAGTCTGGGTATTTCTACATTGTCCTGTCTCAGCCTCCTGAGTTCTGCAACTGTAGTCATGCATCACTAGGCCAGGGGAGAAATGTGCGTTTTAATATGCTGTCTCAGTGGTGGTGCACGCCTTTAATCCCAGCACTCAGAGATAGAGGAAGGCAGATCTCTGAGTTCGAGGCCAGCCTGTCTACAAGAGCTAGTTCCAGGACAGCCAGAACTATTACACAGAAACCCTGCCTTGAAAAAAGAAAAATGCAGGCCATTTTACTAGGAAATGGAGAGACATGGGTCTTACACAAAGACAAGACGAGGACTTTCACAAAGAGGGAGGAGACGGGGATGGGGTGCAAGACACTGGTATCGTTTCTCAGCATTCCCAGTTCCCATGGATATGAGCACCTCCAGGCCACCCCATACTCACATCAGCAATTTGGCTCCAGTCCCCAGAGTTTCCAAGCTCTGCCTTCAGGTCGTCATAGGATTTGGCGTTCTGCAAGCAAAGCAAACAACAGATCAGACCCCGTCTCAGCAGAGGAATCAAAGGTGGAAAAAAGGTTGACCTGAGACGAAGTGGGGAGAGGGGCAGGAAGTGGCTCAGAGTGAGTGAGTGGGTGAGCAAGGCCATCTCTAGTTAGAGAACAAGGCCAAAGGGGCTAACATCGGGAAAGAGCAGGGCAAGGTGGGTGATCTGTCTCTGCTCAGCTGGACAAGAGAATAGAGAAGAATATGTGCTTCCCTGACCCCTTATGAGGGTCAGGGAAATATGCACATAGCCACAGACATTATTGACGTCCTGCCTACAAGGGATGGGCTCTGGGAAACTCGGGGCCTGGGGCACTTAAGGGGAGCCCCAACAGAGGACTGGGAAGGGAGAGACTGTTTTAGGACCCTCCTCTATATACAAGACCCAGGACCTAGCACCCAGAGTGACACATCAGAGCTCCCTAAGTGAATTGTGTTTGCTGAGTGAATGAATGAGGTCAAGAAAAACACAAACGAGAGGAGGGAAAGTCCACCTGACCTGTCTGTCGGGTTGGGGGTTGGCGTGACCGTGAGGCCAGGAATCCATGCTGCTGCCTTCAGATTTGCTTAACCTGAGGTTGAAGCTATGGCTAGGTGGGTAAAGGTGTTTATCTCCCAAGCGTGAGGAATGGGGTGCAGATCCCCAGCTCTCATAGAAAAAAGCTGGGTAGGTGTAACAGCTTCTCTGTATGTAACCACAGCCTCTTAGCCTCTCAGAAAGTGGAGACGGGGGACCCCAAACTCCAGGGACTAGCTGACTAGCTAGATGAGATGAACCGATGAGCTCTGGGTTCAGAAGGAAAGCCTACCTCAGCAAAGTAGAGAATGATCACAACACGTGATCTGAACCTCGGGCCTCCATGTGCATGCATGCACATAGACGTATTTGCTCATACGTCCAGGCACACATACCACACACGTGTTTACCCGAAGACGAAACAACCCCTCAACAAGAGTCAGGAGAGAAGAAAGGGCGGGGAGGAGGGGGCAGCAGACTTGAGGAAATTAAGCTCTCTGTCCCTAAATCAATCTCTTCTGGCAATTTAAAACATCCAGAGCTACAAGCCTTGGGGGAGGGGAAGAGCAGGTACCCCTGAAGGCCTGACGCACTGTCCCCCAGTTAGAGCACATATGTGACCCACTTTGCTTAGACTTTAGAGCCAGGGGAGGCTGTCTGTCCTCTAGAGCAGCGGGCATGTCCTGGGCTGGCACTGCGGACTCTTGGGGTCAGCCCTGAAGGAGTTCTTATGAAGGGACGTCCTTTGCTTGTGGCTGCTCCTGAGCATAACTGCGCCCAGTCAAGAACTGAGTCTTGAATTTTTTTTCATTCTAATCAATTTTCCATAGCTTTGCATAGCACAAAAGCAGGACACTATAACTTCGCTGTTGTGGGTTATTTGGTTTGTGTTTTGACAAATGAAATTTGCCTGGAGATCAGAGGGCAGAACTAGCCACGAGTTAACAGAAACCAGGCAGTGGTGGCACACACCTTTCATCCCAGCATTCAGGAGGTGGACACCGGATCTCAGTTTTGTAGTTTTTTTTTTTTTTTTGGACTGACGAACAAAGAGGAAGAAAGCAATGGGTGGCGGCTCCTCTGTTTTCTGACCATCTAGGTTTTTACCCCCTTATCTATCTCCGGGTTTTTATTGATTAAGATTAATTAACGCTTCACTACACCGCCCCTCCCCCATGTGTGCATGCTGCCAGGGCTCTGTCCATGCTGGGCAAGTGCTCTGTCAATAAACTAAACTCACAGCCTTTTTTGTTTTATTTTGTTTTTGTTTTTGTTTTGCTATGTCATTCAGACTGGTTTTGAACTTGAAATCCCCGTTTCCGTTTTCAAGTCCTAGGAACACAGGCATGCCTCGTCCGCTGTGTCTACAAGCCTTAGGTAAAACAGGGTCTCAACTAGCTCAAGCTATCCCCCATCATTCCAGGTAGCCAAGGACAGTCCTAAACTTCTGACCGTCCAGCTTTTCCCTCCCAGACATTGGGATCACAGGCTTGTACCACCATACCCGACCAGTATGAGCCATGAAGCCACCTGGGGGGAGGGGGAGGGGATGCTGAGCCATGAGGACTTGCTGGGCTACTCACAGACCACTTGAAGGGATCCCAAGCCAGGAACCAGCCTGTGAAGGTGGGGGGCTCGTTTCCTTGCTTCACCACAATGATGGGGGTGTCAGGGTCTCGGTTTCCGGGGTGGGTCTTGAGGTATTCCTGTACAGTGATGGCTGCGGCCTTCTTCTCTTCCTCGTTGGCATGTTTCCCTATCCAGAAGAAGACCTGTGGAGAGTAGTCCCTCAGTCGGTGCGTGGCGAACAACATGGGCGTTCCTCATGTGCACAGGCTCTGCCCTTGGCTCATTTCTGATGCCAGTGAGGAAGACCTGTCACTACTCAGATAATGACCTGTTTGGGCCTTGACTTCACATCTGTGTTGTAAATGAGGCTGCCCAGATGCTGGTCCTTAGATAGCTTGTGGCTATGGGGCACTCTGCTTCCCCAGAGCCCAAGACCCCTAGCAACGTTCCTGCTTCCTTCCATGGGAAATAAAGAAGTTGTGGGATGAACAGGGCATGTCCCTCTCCTCCCCCCTCTCCAGAAGAAGGAATCGGGGCCCCCAGACCTTGATGTTTCCCTACAATAAAGCCCCTGGGGCCCTTTGGTGCTGGGAACCAAGGTGGGGAAGGTTAGTTTTTAGACGTCTCATCCTACCTGGTCCCAGACATCCAATAGGAACACATCGTCCTCCTCCAGGTCATCCTGACTGAAGTCAAAGATCTCTGTGGCCACAAAGCGCCCGGTCTGGTTGGAGCATTCGAAGAGTCGAGGGTTGATGACTTGGGTTTCCTCCTGCAGCCTGTAGGGTGGGCAGATGTAGGTGTGGGGCGCAGAGACTTGAGGAACACAAGGACTGGAGAGTTGTAGGACTCTTACATGGAAAGGCTGGCTTCTCAACAATGCCCTTCTTATGACTGACGAAAGGTCCCCTCTCCTTTCAACAGTGCCTCAAGAGACAAATCCCCTGCTTTTCTGGACATGTCTTCCAGGAGCTCATCTACAGTCCTGCTATCCTCCCACTGTCTTCCTGCTATCCTCCCACTGTCTCAACTACAGTGTAGAACTTTTGCCTTTGAGTATTCTTTGGATCTTCTTTAGAAACTAACATTTGGAAGAGGGCTTGTGTTGTCCTCCCACAGCATTCTGGGAGCCTGTGTCAGTCTCTAGGGGCAAGGCCTGGGCTCTGGCACTTGCTTCCTCAAGTTCAAGCAGATACCTCTGCCTTCTTGAAAACCCTCTTTCTAGAGAAAGGCCCATGCCCCATGCCCGGGCTCTGGCACTTGCTTCCTCAAGTTCAAGCAGATACCTCTGCCTTCTTGAAAACCCTCTTTCTAGAGAAAGGCCCATGCCTCATGCCCGGCCCTAAGCATTGCGCAGTGAGCCCTTGCTCGGGGTAATGGGGGGCGGGGTGAGAAGAGATGCCGGGACATTACCGCTTGGTGTTGGCGTAGGGCGCCTTCCCGCCTAGGGCCATCCAGAAGTTGGCTGGCTCCTGTCCCTCCACAACCACTTGTTTCTCCGTCCGAGAGATAGTATCAGCGACCATCTTGGCCATCTCCCTCTCGTCACCGCTACATCCCTGGGAAAAGAGGGAGGCCGTTCTCGTGCGGAAGACCAACCTCGGTGCCACCCACCTCCTCCTGCTCTGTTCTGCCAGAGCCCCTGGGTCTGAGAGGGTCCCTCTGGACCAGGATACCAAGCACCCACGAGGGACAGTTCTTACTTTCCTCTATCCTTAACAGCCTAAAGAATGGCAGAGGAGATGAGGAAATGCACCTCATTCAGAGGAAGAGACACAGCACAAGAGACAAGGCAGGGAGAGAGATGAGCCGGGTGCCACCATGAAAGAGATGAGAAAGACTGATTCTGACAGAGAACCGGAGAGGCAGAGAGACCAGAGCTACGCGAAGAAGACTCTCGGCCTACCACAGTAGACCTGTCAGTGGGACCTGGTCCCTTCCACCTTTCCCTGATCTGCTCTGTGACTGAGGGGTTCCCAGGACCCCCTGCGTATCATGGTGTCATAGACATGAGAAGGAGGCCTGTGGTTCCTCACGCACCTTCCCACACCACAGGTAGCAGCAGGATGGAGTCTTGAGTATGAAGACATCATTGGAGTTGAGGGAGGTGGCCCGGGCTGTAACCTCAAAAGCCTTGGTGTTATTGGCACTGGTTCCCCGGACCTGGAACAGCCTTGTGGAGGGCACAGGCTCCGTGTTGTTCTCTCGGGAAGTGCCTCCCTGCGGGCGTAAGGGGAAGGCAAAAAGACAGGGACAAGGCTGAAGGTGACATGATGGCACAAAGGACATCCAGGGAGGGCTGAGGGCGAGGGGCCAGCCTTTGTGTTCTTTCTCTCCTTCCATAAATCCCCAGGGCGAAGGCCCCAGGCCTAACTGTGCCCCTGTGTGGTAAGACCTCATTCTACCTCCACAGAGCTCTTGAGCTTCCCCCCAAAATGTCTACAAGTCCTCTGTATTCTTTCCCTCCTTGAATTCTTCGCTTGCTCCCCACTTACTACATCTCTGCCTCTTATTGAAGTCAATTTCTGTCACTGGCATTTAACTACACAGTGCTTTGAGCTGGGAGTTCACTGCTTAGAAGAGAGCCACACGACCGTCCCCTCCCAACAAATGCTCTCTGTCAAGTCTCGCTTCACTTCCTGAGTTGCAAAGGACTTTGTGTCTACAAGCTTCAGCAAAAACAGCTATTGCTTAAACAGCTGCACGAGATGCCTGGATCATTTTGTTGGCAGGAACAACAAATATAGCCCCCTCCCCCCAGAAAAAAACCCTTTTTCATGCATCAAAGATCGAGAAGGGGAAATAATATTTGTACACAGTGTGGGTTTTCCCTATAGTTCTAAAGAAAGCTTGCTGGTTTCTGTCACCAAGTGAATACATGACAAAGGACCTCTCCTATGAGGAGCAAGCTTTGTCCCAGTCTCATGCCCACCAGACGCCCCCTTCCCCATCTCCTTGATGTCCGCTCTCAGTTCAGCAGCTTCACCTGGTAAACCACCATGCGCCCCTTGAAGATGGACATGAGGTGAGGTGGCTCCTTGCCCATTGTGACTCGGATCTGTACTGGCTCGTCGTTGTACTTCTGGTCCAGGATGACAGCTTGATACGCCGAGGCTGCAATTTCATCCTGGCTGGCCTGGCTGCCCTGGGAATGAACAAGGAGAAGGGAGAGTGAGGGACCAGAGTTTGACCTTATCCTTGGCCTCCACTATATTCCAACCCAGTTTTAAGTATATCAAGAGTGGTGTGTGTGTGTGTGTGTGTGTGTGTGTGTGTGTGTGTGTGTTTACATGTATGGGCATGGACAACTTTAATTCCGGCACTTGGGAGGCAAAGGCAGGTGGATCTCTGTGAGTCCAAAGCCAGAATGATCTATATAGCAAGTTCCAGGACAGCTAGAGCTAAACAATAGGCCCTTTTGACTTTTGAGGAGAGAGAGAGAGAGAGAGAGAGAGAGAGAGAGAGAGAGCGCTGTACATGCCATGGTGCAAGTCTAGAAGTCAAAGACTTGAAGGAGTCATTCTCTCCTCCCACTGTGTGTATATGTATGTGTGTGTGTGTGTGTGTGTGTATGTATGTATGTATATATATGTACGTATGTATGTGGATTCTAGGGATGGAACTCACAACGTCAGACTTGGCAGCAAACTCCTTTACCCACTGAGCCATCTCTCTGGCCACCCATTTTTTTTTATGTTTTCTCTTTTGAGACGGAGTCTTACTGTTTATCCCTGGATGGCTGGCCCTTGCTACGTCCACTGCGTCGTGCTGCTACGTCCACTGCGTCGTGCGCGCTCGGACTAACAGCGTGTACCACTGCACTAGGCCTCACCCATTTTTGTTTTGTTTTTCAATACAGGGTTTTTTTTGTGTAAGGGTCCTTGATCTCCTGGAACATGCTTCCAAGGTAAACCAAGCTGACCTTGACTTTACAGAGATCTGCCTGCCTCTACCTCCCACAAGTGCTGGGATTAAAGGTGTGCACTACCACTGCCTGCCCCTCCCCCCCTTTTCTTTATTAGGCTGGGTCTTATGTATCCCAGGCTGGCCTAGAATGTACTATATAGACTAGGATGGCCTTGAACTCCTGATCTTCCTCCCTCCACCTCCTGAGTGCTGGAATTACAGGTATTTGCTACCACACCAGGTTAGATACAAGGCTGGGGACTGAACCTAGGCTTTGTGTATGTTAGGCAAGCACTCCACCAATGGAGCTACATCCCCAAATATGGCCTGACTGGACCCATGGCCTCCCCATCAAGCCTACACTGAACACAACCCAAACCTAACCCCAATAGACTGTGCTTTTTCTGACCCTAGCCCCAGCTCTAATCCTTTCCCAGTCTAGTCCTGGCTCACCTCATACCCATGGCTGACCCCAAACATGTTCTATTCTTCCTACTCCATCCTCAGAAAAATATCACACAACTCACTCCCTGCACTCAGGCATCTGACACAGAGTCCTCATGCAGTGTGTGTCAAGGATTAGAATTGACACTCTGAACCAAAAGGAAAGAGCTCTGAACGGGAAGACCCAATGGGAACAATTTTAGAGCTAAAGCCACCGAGGATAGGAAAAGCTGCCTCTGGAGAAAGTGAGTTTCTCACCTCCAGGGGTATCCAACACATGGGTGATGGCAGGGATTGGGGAGACTGAGCAGCTGTGCTGCAGGTGGGATGGGGAGACTGAGCAGCTGTGCTGCAGGTGGGATGTGGGAGCTGAGCAGCTGTGCTGCAGGTGGGATGGGGCTGCTGAGGAGCTGTGCTGCAGGTGGGATGTGGGAGCTGAGCAGCTGTGCTGCAGGTGGGATGTGGGAGCTGAGCAGCTGTGCTGCAGGTGGGATGTGGGAGCTGAGCAGCTGTGCTGCCAGTGGGGTGGGCAGGGCCTCACCTGCCAGATATACAACAGGTAGTGTTCCTTCTCGCCTATGAGGTAGGTGTAGAGCAGCAGGTAGCAGTCGCCACCATAGAAATGGCCCAGCCACTTGGAATCCACAGGCACCAGCTCTAAGTTCTCGATGCGCCACACCTGGGAGCAGAATCAGCCCTGTATGAGGTCCAGCCTGGGTTACCCCTTTCCCACCAGCCTGTCCTCCTTCCCTCACTCACCTGCACCTCCCCACTCCCGTCGTCCACCATCTTCTGCTGGGCAGCCACTTGAGGCTGTACATGCATGGACGTAGCATCAAACTTCACCTGTTCTACCTTGGCTGGAGAGACGAGGACACGAACTGTCACTAGGTGAGGTGCCCCACGCCCTCTCTACAGTCCTGAGTGCTGGGATTTGTAGACCAACACAATAGACGAAGAAACTAAAGCCAGACAGATTTAACTACCTATCCAAAGCCACACATATGGAGAGAGGGACACCTAAGTGACAGCTCCCTGCCCCTAAGGCACTGACCTAATCAGGGAAGCAGGATCAGGAATCAGGATCAAGACAGAGCTCTATTTGGTCTGACTCCCTGGAAGCATTCAGACCTCAAGCACCGCCTTACCCCTATCCCCCAGCTTGTCAGTGATGGAGGCTACAAGCCGTCCTTTCCTTTGAATTCCTCCCCCAATGTCTAAGCAAATACAGTCTGGTGAGAAGTGTTTGGTTCCCAGGGAGGCTCAACCCCGTCCCGTTCCACGGCAAGTTATGTTAGCTCCCTTTCTGGTGATAGCTCTTGAGCTTCTTTAGTCCCCTAGGCTCTCAGTACCCCCCAGGGAGCTGAGGGGGCGTGGTTTCTCACCCACGGAGCCCACAGTGTATGTTTTGCCCAGGCCTGTGGTCTGATTGGGCACGGTCCACTTCTGGAAGAGCTGCTGGAAGATGGCTGACTCCGCCCCGTCGTTCTGTACCTCAACCTGTGTGCTCGGTGGGTACTGCTTGGCTTTGATGAAGTTCTGGGAAAATAAGGGGGCCGTTGGAGGCTAGAGCCTCCTGTCCATAGTTGCCACACCCCCAAGCAAGCCAAAGCCAGATCCACCTGGCCCCAGCCCGGACCCCAGTGCTGCCCCCAAACGTAACCCTACTAACCTACTCCAATCAAGGCTACACCTGATAGTGTCTCAAATGAGCACTCTAACCTTAGCCCTGAATCTAATATTGACCCCACACCTAACTCTGATCCCAACAGATCTGACCCTTAGCTTAACTACACCTCCTCAATTCTAATTCAAGTGCCCTAGCCCCATGCCCACTCAACCCTTTTTGGAGGAAGACTAGCCATTCCCTTCTCTAAGCCAAGCTCTTGCATGGGGCGTATCACCCAACACCCTAGGGAGGCCCAGGATTGGCTGGTAGTCGGCTCGCTCATATGCTGAGGACCAGGATGCTGGTGACCTCAACAACTGGATCCATCCATCCCCACCCCCAGCCCTGCCCTCCCCGAATCTTCCTTGGACTCTGTCTGAGTCCTTCTCTTCTTCCTCTGCTGCTGCTAGACCAGGAATTCTCAACCTGTGAATTACAACCCCTTGGGGTTGCGGAGCAGATATCCTACATATCAAATATTTATATTCTGATTCATAACAGTAGCAAAACTACAGTTACGATGTGGCGATGGAATAAATTTTATGCTCAGGGGTGAGCACAACATGAGGAACTGTACTAAAGAGTCACAGTATTAGGAAATTGAGAACCACTGGGCCAGACCCTTTCCTTACCAGGGCCTGGTTCATGGCCCCACTCCTCTCCTGCTCATTGGCTTTTTTCCCCTTCCACACGAAGATCTTCAGACCTCCCTGGTCCAGGATATAACAATCCTAGAGTCAGCAGAGAAAAAACTAAATGAGCCTGTGGTGTTGGGGAAGGAAGAGGAGCTAGGTTTCCCTAGATGTTAGCACTTTAGGGGTGTCCCTTGCTTGGGGTCCTCCAGCCCTTTCTCACCTCATGGCTGAGCAGGTCCTGTGTGAGCGGCCGAGTAGCAACTTCCCTAACCACCAGTTTTCCTTCCGAGTCAGACACACTGCAGGACAGAGCAAGGCATGGATAGGAGGTGTCACAGCCAGGACACCCTACCCCAGGAAGGCCCCGAACTCAGGAAGACCCTGCACCCAGGAAGACCCCGCACCCAGGAAGGCCCCGGCACCCAGGAAGGTCCCGCACCCAGGAAGGCCCCGGCACCGGCACTCAGGAAGGTCCGGCACTCAGGAAGACCCCGCACCCAGGAAGGCCCCGGCACCCAGGAAGGACCCCGCACCCAGGAAGGTCCCGCACCCAGGAAGGCCCCGGCACCCAGGAAGGTCCGGCACTCAGGAAGGCCCCGGCACCCAGGAAGGACCCCGCACCCAGGAAGGTCCCGCACCCAGGAAGGCCCCGGCACCCAGGAAGGTCCGGCACTCAGGAAGGCCCCGCACCCAGGAAGACCCCGCACCCAGGAAGGCCCCGCACCCAGGAAGGTCCGGCACTCAGGAAGGCCTGGCCCAGAACTCACTGGTACAGCTTGAGTGCGGCCTTAGCCGCCGACTCCACCACTGTGTCAGGAATTGCTGCCTTCAGTTCCTTGCGCTGGCCCAGCACGTGGTTCATAATTGCCATCAGCTCCGGGGAGTCCCCTTCCTTCTCCCCTTCCACCACACCCACATAGGTGCGTCCACCCCGTTCCTGGTCTCTGATCTCTTTGGCCAAGGTCATGCCCTGCAGGAAGGTCACAGATGATCTTTGAAAGACAGCAGCAGCAGAGAGGGCAGTACTGTTCACCACCCTGGACTTTGCAGGGCAAACCTCACCCCACCTTGCAAATTTACAAGGGGTGGAGACAAGACTTGTCAGGTGTGTGAGGAAACAGTAGGAAGCCCTGGGAAAGTAGATTTCCTCATAGAAATGGACAAGGCGTCTGGGGGAGCGGGATAGGGAAGCTAGACCTTTAGTTTTGACATTGTTGGGAATCTGTGGTTTCCTTTCATGGTTTTGTACAAAAGCTGACCCTCAAAGATGTTAGTACTATAGTCTACCCAAAGCACCCATGCTCACAGTACACACGCAAATTCACTTGTACATACCTATATAACACATTCACACACACATAGCTCAGTTCCATGAACGCTCACACAAGCATGCATATACACACATAGGCCCCTGGGTGCCTGAACACTGTAGTGTGCTCTTCTTTAGCCCAAAGCCCTTCCTTTCATGGGTGCTCTGGAGTTCCTTGGCCCTCGGGGATAGTCATTCTCATGCTTCTGTCTCTGGCCTAGCTCTCGGCCCTCCTCCTAGGACAACGCCTCTTCAGATAGCCAAAAGGGCCCTCTGTGTCTCCCTAAGATCTTCCCCATCTCAGGACTTGGCCCACCACTGTTCCTACTGTTCTCAAGCACAAGGCTTTGGGGTCCTCATCCTGTACAAAGTGAAGCCCAGATTCCAGCTGCTCCTCTCCCCAGCCCATTTCTACTCAGAAATCAGATAAGCTCTATTAACTGGGTATCCCAACCAAAAGACCTAACCCTTTTTCCCAGCCTGCTGGCCACACATCCTGTCTGTGAGACCTGCTGGCGGCTCATCATATTCCCACTGGCCTGAAGGGCTCCCTACCTACCCAGGGCCTTTGCCGTAGCTCCATCTGGTCCCCAAAGCTTCCCTAGTACCACTCCTGCAGCAATCATTCCTCTGGTTCTCCCTTTCCTTTCTGGCTTCTTGACAGGATGGCCAGTTTCCAGGCAGAGCAAGGCCACTTCATCCATCCCTGAATACCCAAGGCTGAACATGGGGTCTGCCACACTCCAGGGACCTATTCCACCTTAAGGGTTAGTATTATAATTATAGTTATGCTGGCCTGCCCAGTCACCTGGATGCCCTGTCCCTTTAAGAGACGCACTCTGCCCGCTCCCAATCTCCCCCTTCCTTCTGAAGCAAGGTGATCTTGCCTCCCTTTCTTTCTCTCTGTCCTTCTGAAGAGGCATCAGCTCCCTCCCTCTCTCCTCCCCCCTTTCCCCTCTCTCTCTCTCTCTCTCTCTCTCTCTCTCTCTCTCTCTCAATTTCTCTCTCCCCTCCATACCCCTGCCTTCCCATATCCTCCCAATACCCACTAAATAAACTCTCCATACCCAAGCTCTCTCCGCATGGCGTATCTGTCTGTCTCTCGCCTGCTGTGGGACCTGATGGGGTCACCCGTGCCGCCGTAAATCTTAAGTTAGTCATTAGCCTAACACAGTCACACAGCAGCATTGCCTCTCTGTCTACTTTCATAGGGTGGGGTGGGGGAAGCCGGGGGGGGGGGGGGGACGGTGCTGCCAAGGCTGCTAAAGCAGGTGAGGCCTGCTGCATTACAGAGATGAGGTGCCTGTCAGGGTTACCCGAAGTCTCTCCATGCGGTTGCTGTCTGGTCCATTCCACTGGATGATGAGTTTCCCGAGGTCCAGCAGGAAGACATCCCCTCTGTTGAAGCTCTTCCAGGACATCTCCACCTAGAGAGCACAGGGAGGTCCAGCGCCCACTGCGAGCCTTTTACCTCTGGCCACCCTCACTTCACTCAGCCCTGCTCAGTTGCCAGCCAGTGTCCTGGCTGGGCCTGCCCACCTCTCCAGCCAGCACATTCCTCTTGCCCTTGACGTGCAACAGCCGCTGGACGTCGCTGGAATTCGTTTCCACGTGCTTCATGCCAGAAGCCACTCCCCCTTTCTGGATCCTGAGAGAGAAAGAAAGAAAGGGTATTGAGTCAGGAGATATGCCAAGGTCCTGAGCTGCCTGCAACCCCTCTGAGGCCCCAACTGGGACAGGCTGAGGCAAAGGAAACACTTAAGGTTCAAACATCAAAGTTACACTCCTCATCAGTGTCCTGCAAATGCTTTGTTAGCCTGGAGCAAGCACCTGACCCGCCACCCCCCCCCCCCCAATGTAGGTCTTCCTGCCCCCTCGCCTTAGCTCCCCGCCCTGCAGAAGGGTCTGCAATGGTAATCAATCGTGGTGAGGTCTGGAGAGAAGAAAACTGGAATAAGGCCAGGGCCCCAGACACAGGGCGCTGAGGAGGAAGAAGGGAGAGAGGCCACTCGAATGCCCAGAGGCTATCGAGCTTTGGCCTCCTACAACGAAAAGACAACTCAGCTCTAGAGAAGCAGGTGTTTCCATGAGGAAAGGCAGCCAGACAGAGCTTCGGACTTTTCTAGAGTTATTAGTGAAAGGCCTGTTTAGAGAAGAGGAAGCAGCCACCTGCGAGTTGGCCTGAGAGAGCGGGGGTTTGGTGTGATAGCCTGAGGGGCGGAGTTTGGGGGGGTGGTCAGGCAATGAGCAGTCTACCACACCTAGACAGGAACGAAGACAGAATTCATCGGCCATAGTCATGGGATCTTGGAAGAGCCCAAGGCATAAATCAAGTGAAAGCAGACTCAGAGGGACAGGGCCCGGGTGAGGGCAACAGCAGAAATAAAGGTGAGGAGTGGAAAGGTGGAGAAAAATCAGCAAAGGCCGCAGGAGCTTCCCACAACCTCCAGAGCTTCATCAGGCTTTCTTCCTAGCCCAGGTCACCTCCCACTGCCCAGAGTCTCAGTGTCCCCTTCTCTCCAGCCCAGCCCCCATGTCCTAATCCCCACCTCGGTGACCAATCTTGGGAGCCTCCCCAGCCCCACCGCACCCCTCCCTACACAAGGCCTTGCTTGAAGTAGCTGCGGAAAGTCTCGCTCTCGTTGCCTTGGACCTCGCGGTGCTGGACAGCCCGGCCCTTGAGGTAGTCATCCATCTGTGTCGTGTAGATGGCAGCTGCCCCCTGCTCATCCTGGGATGAGTTCTGGCCGATCCAGTAGTGGATATCGTAGGTCAGGGTGCTGCTGGTCTTGTGGATCTGGGGGAGGGGGCATCTGTGTGGTGAGACCTGGGGTCCCACAGCTCCCTGTCCCATTCTGCGTGGCCTCCGACGTACTTGGACCCAAGGAGGCCTCTGGCCTGTTATCAGAAGCCCTGAGTTGTGGCCCAGCTCAGTCACCAACTCTACTGGTAGAAAACACGACGTGGCCCTCCCTTCTCTGGATCTTGTTCTCATCTTGAAAATAACTCACATGGATTGATGGGTGTGGGCTATCAGAGACCAGTAAGATCTGATCTGTGTGATTACTTGGGTCTGGGCAGCCAGGAAAGAACAAGCAGTCTCCACTTAAACTGGTTGCTGAAGCCAGACCACCCCTCAGCACAGCCCCCAGCCTCTAGTTTCTACCCTAATACCCAGTAGACTTTGTTCTCTGCTCAGCCTCCTCTGGCCTGACCCACTTACAGCCAGGACTACATAGCAGTCACCATCGAAGAAGCTTCCAAAGGTGCTGGAAGAAACAGGTACCATCTGCATAGCCTGGAGAGAGAAAGGTCACAGTAGACATGGTGGCAAACGTGTAGTCCTGCCTACCCAGGAGACCAAAGCTACACGACTGCCTGGTCTAGTCATTCTCGGCTGTTGTGTGTTGTGCCAGTCATGTGGTTGCACTAAGTTTGAGATCAATACAGTAGCCTCCTAGGAACAGGACACCATCCCCAAGGAAGAGTGACCTAATCCAGGCTAGAAAGAGGTCATAGGAGCTACCAGAACCACCAGGAGGTAAGGAGGCTGACCAGAAGATGTGTAGGAGGACGGGAGTTAAGGATGCAGGGCCCAAACCGGGCGATGGTGGCGCACGCCTTTAATCCCAGCACTCGGGAGGCAGAGGCAGGCGGATCTCTGTGAGTTCGAGACCAGCCTGGTCTACAGAGCTAGTACCAGGACAGGCTCCAAAGCCACAGAGAAACCCTGTCTCGAAAAACCAAAAAAAAAAAAGGATGCAGGGCCCAACAAGGTTTGGATGTTGCTTAGCTATCACCACAAGATACCCCAAATCAAAAAACTCAGTGCCCAGAAATGAAAGGTTGGGAAAATCTTGGTAAATCTTAGGCCAGTGGATGACCCTTCTTGGAAAGGGACAAGGGGAGGAAACAGAACAGAGAAGGATAGGGCTAATGGGGACAAGGAGTGGAAGAAGGAAAAGGCAGATGAGGAAGAGATGGAGAAGAGAGGACGGGGTGGCAGGGGTGGTACCAGCAGCTCCCTGCAGTGTGCAGGACCTGGCTGGAAGAGACTGGGCAATGTCAGGCTTCCTCCACCCTCCTGAATCCCTGAACTCCCCTCCAGACAAGACTCACCTCGATCCTCCATATCTGTATTCCTGGAGTGGTGATGTTGAGAGAGCCTTTGACCTGAGCAGTCAATTTGGTCATGGTGGGTGAGCCTAGAGGAGAAGGCATATGAAAGCCACGGCCATCAAGTTAGGAGTACCCCAGTCTCTGGTGGAGGTCACAGACTCGATGCCTAGAGGAGGAAGGGAAGCTGGTTCCCCACTAGGGGTCTTAACCCCTAGAATCTAGCCTCCAGCCTTCCCACCCAGCTTTGATGATGACCCGCTCTTATCCAAATGCCTACATTGGCTCCCTTAGTATAAGTTACATAGCCTAGCACTTAAAAGAGACCCCTCCCTCCATGCTTTTGAGACAAAGTCTTGCTATGTAACCCAGGCTGCCCTGTGTGCCACCACACCCACTTTAAGCCTCTTCTATAGCTTCAAACTCCCTGCCCTGTAGGCTTTTGAAACAAGGTCTCACGCAGCCCAGGCTGGCCTTGAACTCACTATTTCAGATCGCAGATTCGCAACACTAAGCCTGATTTTAAGCATAGAAAAATCAAACCAAACAAAACACAACAAGGGCCAGGGAGATCACTCAATTGGTAAAGTGCTTGTCCTCAGGACTCACGTGAAGAGCTGAATTTAATCCCTGGAATCCACACTATGTAAGAAGAAAACTTCAACAAATGGCCCTCTGACCTACACATGTGCACTGTGGCATGAGTGCACCCCCACTCCCACCCACACGCACATACACACACACCAAATATAATATTTAAAGATTTTAAAAGTGAGTGAGGAATAACACCTGAGTTTGTTCGCTGACCTCCACACACATGTGAGCACCTGTACACACAAACACACACACACACACACACAAAGGAAAAAGAAAAGAAAGAAAACTGTTCTTGAAGTTTACAGCTGCTCTATTCACAAGTGTCAAACGTGAAACCACAGCCTGGTCTGTGTAGTGAACTCCGGACAGCCATGACTACATAAAAGACCCTGTCTCAAAAAGAGGGGGTGTGGGGGAGAGTGGAGGTGGTAGTAGCGAGGGAGGGACCACAAATGTCCATCAGTAAATGAAACAGGAAGTAGTATATCCACTACACTATGAAGCTGTAAGATGGAGTACGGTAATGACACACGCCCCCAACGCAAACTGTGCTAAGAGAAAGGAGGCAGTCATAAAAGCATACATGATAAATCATCCCATTTACATGACCTAGTCAGACATGCAAATCTGTAGGGGCAGAGACTGTGGTTACTAAGTTTGGGCAGGAGGAACAGGGCATTAGTGGGCACGGAGTAAGTGCTGGAACTGGAGAGTGGAGAGCTCTGCATAGCGTTGGGAATGTGTTAAATGTCGCAGAATCACCTGGATAAAGTGGGGACTGGGACTGTAACTCTGTGGCAGAGAGCTTGTTCAGCACGCCCAGGCCTGGAGTTCCACCCCCAGCTCCTAAATAAAGAATAGAATAAAGTGAGTGCGGTGTTGATGAACACCTGTAATCCCAGCACTGGGGTGAAGGTAATTTAGAGTCAAACTAGCCTGGGCTAGTCTATGGATAGATAGAATATGGATGGACAGATGGACGAACGGATGGATGGTTGGACATCTTCTGAGTAATTTACCATAATAATACAGGAGCGCATGCCTGTCCCTTACCAGGCCCCACCAACATCTTCCAATCACTGCGATTGTTGCCCAGAACATTTTAAGCTTTATTTATTTAATTTTCTGGATATGACCATTTTGCCTATAGACATATGCATATCCCCTGGAACCAGAGCTGCGGACAGCTATGAGCTGCCATGCGGCACTGGGAATCAAGCCTGGGTCCTCTAGAGAAGCAGCCAGTGCTCTTAAATACTGAGTCATCTCTCTAGTGCCCCAAAATATCTTTTGTTTGCTTGTTTTGTTTTGTTTTTTTGTTTGTTTTGGGGGAAAGGGTTTCCCTGTATAGCCCTGGCTGCCTTGGAACTCACTCTGTAGTCCAGGCTGAAGTTGAAACTCAGAGATCAGCCTCCCTCTGTCTCCCAAGAGTTTGGGATTAAAGGCGTGCACCACCACGCCCAACTGTCGCCCAGGTGTTCCTGCGAGGGCAGAGACCATTTCTGTCTGCTCAGTACTAAATCCCCAGCGTTAAGTTGGGTGTGGTGTAATCCTAGTACGCGGGCAGAGACAGGAAGAGCCGGAGCTAAAGGTCATCCTTGGCTGCACGGCCAGTTTGAGGCCAGCTTGGGCGACACAAGACGCTTTCCAGCAATAACTAGGTGCTAGGACATGGTTCAGATGGAATGACAGAAACAACAACCAAAATTTATTCTCTGACTGCCGCATGTGTGCTGTGGCGTGCACATGCCTACACACACACACAATCAAGCAATCAGTCAATGTAATTTTAAAAAAATTAAGTCTCTAGCATTTAGTACAATACCAATTCTCTGTTAGATACATGAGTGAGGAAAAGCAGGGAAAGAGTAAGGAGAAAGGGAGGGATTAGATGGATGGGTGGGTGAATGGGTGGGTGGATAGGTGGATGGATGGGTGAGTGAGTGGGTAGGTGGGTGAGTGGGTGGGTGGATAGGTGGATAGGTGGGTGAGTGGGTGGGTGAGTGGGTGGGTGGATGGGTGAGTGGGTGGGTGGATAGGTGGGTGGATGGATGGGTGAGTGAGTGGGTAGGTGGGTGAGCGGGTAGGTGGATAGGTGGGTGGATGGGTGAGTGGGTAGGTGGATAGGTGGGTGGGTGAGTGGGTGGATGGATGGGTGAGTGGGTGGGTAGGTGGGTGAGTGGGTGGATAGGTGGATGGATGGGTGAGTGGGTGAGTGAGTGGGTGGGTGGGTGGATGGGTGGGTGGGTGAATGGAAGGATGAGTGAGTGGGTGGATGGCAAGCAGAGAGAAACTGCCACTACTGTTAAGCACCCTCCATCCACCGGGCTTGAAGAAGCCTCCCCTTGCCAAGCTGTCCCTAACAATGCCTCTTTCTGTTTGGACCTGTAGCTGTGTTTGTTCCAGCTGCTGATCAGAGTCGCCTGGGAGCTTTTTAAAAATACTGATGCTCCTGAGCTCAGAGCCTGCATCCCTAGGGATTCTGATTTAATTAGGCCAGAATGAGGCTTAGGGCTTAGATATTTTATTTCTGCCAGAGATGAGGCCCGAGTCCTTTGAAAACTGGCCAGGACTCCTGTCGTGAGCCTGGTTTTTCTCATGCCATTTTTCAACCCTCTCCACCAGTACGACGGCCATTCATGCTTCACATGCCTGCCCCAAAGGGAGCAGGAGGAGTCAGTGACCCTCCGTGACTGTTCCTTGGCCTAGTGACTAACAAGAGAAAGGTCAAGTGCCCTACACTGACAGCCCATCTCTCCAGCTAATCTCTCCGTGCACTTTGGTTTTGAGTCACGTCTTGGATAATAAATGGCTTGGCCTTTACCTCTTGTAGACTCTCTCTTCTCTGCCCTGCAGGCTGACTTATCTTATGTTCTGCCCACTCTAGTCAACCTGCCCTTGGTGATCCGGGCCACCTGTCCATCTTGGGAAGCTTGATGTGTTTGCAGAAGCTCCACGGGCCTGACCCCACCTGATACCCCTGTTGGCATGACTGCAAACATCACATATTCCTTAGCATGAAAGGTTACACACACACACACACACACACACACACACACACACACACACTCCTTTTGGTTCAGCAAGACCCATCTGAGTACAGAAGACAGCATTTGCTGCTTTATCCCTGCCGTCTCTGTTACAATTACCCTTTCTCTAAGACTCTCTTCTGCACTCCCTGGGTGAGGAAGTGGGTCATGGGTGCTCTAGGAGCAGAGGTCTACCAGATGGATGCCCTGGAGCAAATTGGCAGCAGAATGAACTAATGATAGACATGGGGCTGTCTGTTGTCACCAGGGGAGGGATAAAGACTCGCTGTCTCTCCCTGAAGAGAAGCGAGATTGGGACCCTCCTACCCACCTCCCCAACACAACAGCCTAAACAGAAAGGGGACAGCCTCGTTAGGGCCAAGTGGTGATGGCTGTTTCTCAGATGCAGCCAGTCCAACCCCATCAACACCTCCAGCTGCTTCTGCACCTACCATCTTGGTCAGAGCACACACCTCTCCCTGATCCCAGATGAACCCCTCAGCTACCCCTAAACCTCAGGGAGGACTGGATGGCCCTCATCCCCCGACCCAACAGCAAGGAACCTGGGGTGGATATTTCCTCAACTTGGACTCACTGACTGACCCCCGGTCTGCACCCTTCTATGGCCCTAGCCCTAGGAGGACACTTGTCACCTAGAGAACCAAAAGTCTATGTAGAATCTCAGACACCTCCCCCTCCTTCCACTCTGTCCCAACAGTCTGCCCTTAACAGTCTGTCTACCCACACTCTCTTCGGGCACCCTGACTTCTAGAATCCTAGCCTGGCTACCACCCTGGTGCCTGGGCTACACCTGTCTCTGCTTTTCCACACTTCCTACAGGAAGCCTTCCCAGAATTCTGAGGCTGGCAGGGAGTCCTTTCTCAGGGTCCCTCTGGGTCCCAGACTGATGGCTCTCTCAGCCCTGACCACATGGTAACAAAAAAGCCTTTTTGTAAATCTAAAGTCCCCAAGCTCCACGACCTACACAGGTGGGATTTTTTTTTTTTTGATGGTAACAGTTTCTTGTAAGACAAAATCTTACTCTATAGCCCAGGCTAGCCTCAAACATATAGCAATCCTCCTGCTTCAGCCTCCCAAGTGCTCAGATTACACACAGGAATAATCACAGATGTTTGTAGCTGCCGGCTCATTGTCTATGGCAGAGACACACGACTGGCCCTCACACAGCTGAGACTGAACTAGGAAATGGAAGAACTTCCTCACTGGGCTTTAGACAGATTTAGAGTCTTGTCTCCAGCCACCCGTCCTTCCTTATCTGCTGTCCTATTATTCTTGGGGTGCAACTTTAGGGACCCCTAGTGTGCTGCTATGAGTCTTAGTTCCCAGAATGCACACGAGTGTGGTAACAGTGGGCTAGGCCACTCCTCCTTATACAAAGGATACACTCCTGCTACCCAGGGCCTGGGAGCCCCCCAGAAGCAGATACTCCCAACCTCCAAGTGACAGGAAGATTCCTGGACAGATGGCCTTGGACAGAGTAAGTCCCAAAATTCTAGGCAAGCTAGGCTTTCATGCCCAGCTCTGGTAAAATAGACCAAGGTGACTAGGGAAACAGAGGGGCCACTTCTAGGGCAGGGGTGATGTCCAGGCCCAACAAGGCCTACACAGCCCTGTAGCCTCCTACTCCTGCCTCTCCCCTTCCTCTGGGCTCAATCACTGGATTCCTGGTGGCCTTAGTTTGCACCTGAGGTCCCAGGAGTGTCAGAAAATGGTGACACAAAGAAAAAAAAAAACATTTCAGATGAAGAAGTGCACCAAGAGATGAGCAGCGAGAGAGAATGACTCCAGCCAAGGAGACCGATAATCCCAGCTTTCTCAAGACTGTTCTGACTTCAGTTCTAGAAATCCTAGCCCTAAGGATCCACCTGAGCCCCAGGCAACCTGCATGAATGGCACCCGAAGAGCCGGGAGGGTGAGGTACCCGGTAGGGGCCTGTGAGCCTCCTTCATTGAAGGCCCAGGACAGCATGCTGGCTTCTTAATTCTTCCAGAACCTCAAAATGCCTTACCTCATTCCCCAAACCTGTACCAACGTGCTACAGACAGTCCAGGCTGCCAGAGAGAGGCAAGGACCCTGTCCCTTTCAATCACCTGTGGTCCCCATGTGTCCCTACCCAATTGCCTTACCTGTCTGGAAGAGGCAGCCGCCACCTGGGAGATCTTAGGAAGTTGTGGCAAGCTGGCTGCAGGAGAGCAACCTTTGTCCTCACCCCCCCCTCCCAGGAACTTCCTTCACCATATAAGGGAAGATAGGGCCCCAGAGAGAGAGAGAGAATAGATGAGGGGGTTGGGTAGTAAGTGCCCAGGTCCCTGGGAACCTAGGTGCCAATAACAGCCTGATGGTCAGAGCTGGTGCGTGCCCCACCCTTGGCTCCAGAGCTGCGGGGATAGGGCTCACTTCCGCTCAGGACCTGGGCACTCCCTGTAGATGGACAACCCCTACCAGGGCAGGCTACAGGTGTCTGGACCATTCTTTCTTTCCACCAGGAAGGGAACTCAGTTGTCTACTCTCCTGCCCTAGAGGAATAGCTGGGGGTGGGGGGCGGGGGGCACTACAATGCACAGACTCCTGGGGCCTTGCAGCTGGGACTTCGGCACACAGGCCAGGGTCCCCTTGGGGACAGGTTGGGCCCCTGGCACCCCTACAGGCCTCATCTACTCAGCATGACCCTCGCTCAGTGGGCACAAGGACCCTTCCAGTCCTCCCCCTCTACGAGCCACAGACTCCACCTGGAGGTTTTATGAGTTACCATAAACCATGCCTTTGAACCCTGCTCCACTGTCTTCTCCCAAGAGCCAAGGGCCTCCACCTCCCTGCCCTGGACCTGGGGATCTGCCTCCCTGCCCTCTCACTTGGCCAGCTTCGAGGATGAACTGGAAATGGTGGCCTCGTTCCTGCTGCCTGTAGAACTTCTGTTACCTCGGAATCTTGGTCCTTTAGGAGGGCAAGATGAAGAGTGTGGGATGAGAGTATCTGGCCCCTTGACCTTCCCAAGAGCTCTGGAGACTGAATCGAGTGTGTGTGTGTGTGTGTGTGTGTGTGTGTGTGTGTGCGTGTGTGTGTGTATGCACACCCACGCATGAGGGCCCATGCACAGTCAGTGAAGAAAGTAAACACACAGCAGGTGCTGTTTTGTTTTGAAATAATGTAGTGTCCTTTGCTGTGAACGGAAAGGATGTATGTTCACTTAGTTATAATCAAAACGGAAAGGAAAACTCCAGGATGGCTATTTCCCCATGAGTCAGTGCGCATAGTCTATCCTGAAGTATCTCACACCCTTTTCCAGTGTGTGTGCTGTGCAGATCTCCTGTACGCGTCTTCTATCAGCATGTATGTGTGTGTACTTTTTACCCATACATACACCTTTTAGGTTCCTTGATTTATTTTTATGTGTATGGGCGTTTTGCCTGAGTTTTTATGTGTATGGGTGTTTTGTCTATGTATGTGTGAGGTGCCTGTGGAGACCTAAAGAGGGTGTGGAATTCTCTGGAACTGGAGTTAGGGGTGCTTGTTAGCTACTATATGGGTGCTGGGATGGGAACCTGGATCCTCTGTAAGAGCAGCAGTGCTTTTGGCAGCTGAGTCATTTCTTCCGTCCCACACACAGCTTTTAAAGCAATTAATTAGTTATTATTATTCCCATCATAATTATTATTTTGTATGTGGAAGTCAGAGAACAACTTTCAGGGCTGGTTCTCTCTTTCCACTGAGGGTTCCAGGACCAGATATCAGGTTCAAGCTGTGCGGTGTCTTTACCCACCGAGTCATCTTTACTGCCCACAAACATTTGTCACCGTCTTCATTTCCAGTCTCCCCACAGTGTATCCCAATGACAGCAAAGCTCCTGTTAGCAAATAGCTCAGGACGGGGTCTCCAGACTCTCTCCAGCTGTTCTCATTGCTAAACATCTGCCTGCCGACTACATCCACTCTCACTGCGGGTGTGGGCTCAGTGATACAGCACACTCCTACTGTGGGCCTGGGTTCAGTTCTCATATTACACCAAGAAAGTGGAGAATTTCTAAAAGCACCGGTTGTGGTGGCCCGTGCCAGTAGGGTTTGCTGGAGGTGGAGGCAGGAGGATCACCAAGACAAGGCCTGCCTGGGCAGGGTGGTGGTGGTACACACACCCCACCACAGACACAAACAGATCTCTGTGAGTTCGAGGCCAGCCTGGTCTACAGAGAGAGTTCCAGGACAGCCAGGGTACACATAGAAACCCTGTCTTGAAAAATCAAACCAATCAACCAAACAAAACACCCCAAAATAATCACTGGGCCGTACTCTACAGCTCAGCTGGCCTGCAATTTCTAATCCCTACATCCTCTTGGGTACCAGAGATATAGGCGTGTGCAACCAGATCTAAGAGAGAATACATGTGTTGTTTTTTTGGGTTTTTTTGTTTGTTTGTTTTTGCTTGTTGCTTTGTTGGTTTTGTTGGTTTTGTTTGGGGGGAGGTTGTTTTGTTTTGGGTTTTGGTTTTTCAAGATAGGGTTTCCTCTGTGTACAGCCCTAGCTGTCCTAGAACTAGCTCTTGCACCACGCTGGCTTTGAACTCACAGAGATCCGCCTACCTCTGCCTGTCAAGTGCTGGGATTAAGGGCGTGTGCCACCACCGCCGGGAAAATACATGTTTTTTAAAATTGTTTTATGCCCGGAGAAATGGCCCAGTGGTTAAAAACACTGGCTGCTCTTGCAGAGGACTCTGACGGGATTCCCAGCACACAGAACGGCTCACAAACCTCTGTGATGTTAGTTGCAGGGGAACTGATGCCCTCTTCTGACTTCTGGGGGTGCCAGCCACATACATGATGCATATACATACATGCAGACAATAAATATCTGTCTCATACACACAAAATAAATATCTCCAAAACAAACTGTTTCAAAGCGTTGAAGATGTAACTCAGTGATTAACTATGTTCTTGAAATACGAAAATCCTTGAGCGCAATGCCCGGCCTCCAGATAAATACACAAATTTCTAATTTCTTGTTATGATAAACGTCAACCATATAGAAAAGCAGAAACAAGTGTGACAGCCACCTGTGGATTAAGGAGCTGGCATATTTGCCATGTGTTTGAAAGGAAGTCTCATGGAATACTATTCCTTCGCAGCCAGGGTCTATCCTTTTCTGCTCTGTAGCTTGGATAGGATCTTCATAACTGAGAATGTGCCAGTATTTACCATACCACCCGCTCTCCAGTCCACAGTCTACTGGTTATCTCCACCCTGACCTTATCAGCCTTTGTGTGTGGAGTCAGATCAGGAACAAGGATTTCCTTCGGCTGTCACGTCTTCTCAGCATTTTTTAATCGAGAAAACTCCCTCCCCTTTCCCCATGACCTTGGACAAGAGAACCGTCTTACAGGGTGTTTGCCTTATGGGTAAGCCCCAGTTTTCCTTTATGCTATTATTTATTCACGCTTTAAAAACAATAATAACGAAAACCCAAACACACAAGGTCTCATGTAACCCAAGCTGGCCTCAAACTTGCTTTGTAAAACCAAGGATGACCTGGAACTTCTGATCCTCCGGCCTCCACCTCCCCAGGGCTGGGATCATGGGAGTACGCCACACCTTTTTCTTTTTTCTAAGGAGGTGCTGGCATTGAACTTGAGGCTCTGTGCATGCCAGGCAAGCACTATATTAACTGAGGTACCTCCCCAAGCCCTGCGATGCTTTTTTTCCTAGGGTCAAAATTCAGATTTATTTATTATTTTATAGAGACAGAAACTCACCCAGTAGCTGCACTGACTTTGGACCTATAATCCTCATGTGTCAGCCACAAAACATGTGCCAGCTTGCTTTTAAAAAAATGTTATGTCCTTATATTGAATGTGATGGTGCATGCTGGTAATCTTAGCACTTTGGAGGTAGAAGCAGAAAAATCAGAAGTTTAAGACCATCCTCAGCTGCACAGTGAGTTCAAGGCCAGCTTGGGCTATATGAGATCCTGTCAAAACAAACAAAACTTTGAGTTTTAGGCATTATATTATTATTATTTTGTTGTTATTCTCCTGCCATTTCTTAAAGCCTAAAGTAGATTCCAATTAAACACTTTCTTCAGAAATACTTGATAGGCCAGCTTTCTCAAAGAAAATCCACCAGTAAGTATCATTGGGAAATCTTCCTAAGGCAAGATAACAATCTGCAGGTCAGGGGTGGGGCCAGAGGTTCCCTGGAGATGCTGTGCTGGTACTGCTGGTCCTTGAATGAGGTCATTCTTTCAGCACAAGGTCAAAGGTCACCACACTGAACTACCTCAGAGGACACCGGTGTCAAGTTATTCCAGCGTAAGCAATGTAAAGTCTGCTGCCTCGCTTACAGCAGCAGGTCCCACTTTCTAGTAGGATTCATCCGGGTCCACAGTGTGTGTCTGTGCTCCCAGCCACTTAAGCAGCAGCAGAAGCAGGGGAATTGTTGGAGCCCTAGAGTTCAAGGCCAGCCTGGGTAACGCGGGAGACCTCATCTCAAAAAACAAAGAAATGATAGTTCTACCACCACAACAAAAAGAGACAGTTATGATAGGTTGACACCATCACACGAAGCCTTTGATTTCTCACTTCCTACTTCTTTAGCGCTTGTCATTTTGTTCTTAATTTTTAATTAATTAATTAATTAATTTTAAATTGCAGGGCTGGTGATTAAATGTGCTTTGTGTACAGTTGGCAGACGCTGAACTAACCCCTCTCTCAGATCTGTTCTTCCCTTTCTTCCTCTCTCCCTCCCTTCTCTTTTGCTAAATGTAAAAAAAAAAAATTTATTTATTTCCTGGGGAAGGGGAGTTAAAGAAGCACGATGTATGATTTATGATATTCCAGCTTGTAAATTCCTGTCCTAAGCTGGGCAATGGTAGCACATGCACCATTTAGTCCCAGCACTCAGGAGGCAGAGGCAGGCAGGTTTGATCCCTACACTCACAGGGCAGCTCAAAACCATCTGTAACTCCAATTCTAGGGGCTCCAATACCCTCTTCTGTCCTCTACAGACACAGCACACATGTGATACACATGCATATAGAAAAAACATTCATATATACATAAAATTATTTAATAAATAAAGTTTAGAAGAAGTCCATGGTCACTTTGGCTACGTAGTGAATATGAAGCCAGTCAAGACTACACTTAGTGAGACCCAATCTCAAAAATAAACAAAAAACCCAAACCAGGGCCAGTGAGATGGTTCAGTGGGTCAAGGCTTTGTTGCCAAGTTGAGGGCCTGAGTTCATTCCCTGAAACTTATCTGGTAGGAAGAGACCACTGCAAGGTGTTCTCTGGACTCTATCTGTAAGCACTTGGGCAGTACACTAAATTAACTAAAAACAAATAAAAGACAAAAAAACATTTTTCTCTGATATTCCCAGTTCATCTTCCAAGGTTTTACCATTTTATAGTACTGACCAGTGTTGTGCCAAGTGTCTGTTTCCTGCAGTGTGTGTGTGTGTGTGTGTGTGTGTGTGTGTGTGTAACAAGCATAGGTATCTGTTCCATGCCCACAGTTAGCAGTATCTTCACTGGTGTGTCTCTACAGCTGGATATGGCCACTCGCCTCCTTCTTCACCCCTTCCCAGAAGCAGCTCAGTCCCCTTCCTGCCCAGCTCATTTATCGACTCCCACATCCATCCTGCCTATCTGGTCATTCTGCCATCGCCACAGCTCAGGCCCATTCCTCACCTCCAGGACTGTGACTGTGTCCTCCTGGTAGAGTCTTACTGCCCCTCACTTAGTTCCCAGTGTGCAGGTGACTGACAGGTGCGTCCACATCCATTTTACTTTCCATTGTGCAGGTGACAGGTGCGCCCACACCCATTTTACTTTCCAGTGTGTAGATGGCAGGTGTTTTTACAGTCCCTTCCCGCTTATGAGATCTTCATGTCCCCTCAGTTGTAGCCTATGTCTATTAAAATAACGAGGGACACTTTCACTAAACACGGTACATGACTGTAATCCCAGGACCTTCGGAGGGTGAGGTAGGCAGATTGTCTTGAATTCAAGGTGAACCTGGAGGACATATCAAGACCTCATCTCAAAAATTAATAAATGAATGAAAAAGAAGAAAGAGCTGGCCATGTAGCTCAGCTGGGAGAGTACTTGCTTAGAATGCATGAAGCCCCAAGTTGAATCCCCAGAACCTCACAAATCCAGCTTGGTGGCCCATGCCTGTAATCCTGTTACTGGAGAGGTTGGCAGGCAGGAGGATCAGGAGAGCAAGACCATCCTTACACAGTAAGTTACATAGTGAATGTGAGGTTAGCCTGGCCTAGATGAGATCTATCTGTAAGTAAATAATTAAAACACAATGAAAATAAAAATAAAGCTGGGTGGTGGTGGTGGTATACACCTTAAATCCCAGCACTTGGGAGGCAGAGGCAGGCAGATCTCTATCAGTTCGAGGCCAGCTTGGTCTACAGAGCTAGTTCCAGGACAGGCTCCAAAGCTACAGAGAAACCCTGTCTCAAAAAAAAAAAAAAAAAAAAAAAAACAAAAAACAAAAAAGAAAGAAAGAAAGAAAGAAAGAAAATAAGTCAGATGTAAACACCTTTAATCCCAGCACTGGGGAGGCAGAGGCAAATGGATCTCTGAGTTCAAGGCCAACCCTGGTCTACAGAGTGAATTCTAGGACAGCAAAAGCTACACAGAGAAACCCTGTTTAAAAAAAAAAAAAAAACCAGCCGGGCGGTGGTGGCGCACGCCTTTAATCCCAGCACTCGGGAGGCAGAGGCAGGCGGATCTCTGTGAGTTCGAGGCCAGCCTGCCTGATCTACAGAGCTAGTTCCAGGACAGGCTCCAAAGCCACAGAGAAACCCTGTCTCGAAAAAACCAAAAAAAAAAAAAAACCCAAACCAAACAACAAACAAATAAAACATGAGAGGTCACCCCTTAATCTACAGCTCCTCCACTTGGGTGCTATTCCAATGGTCTTGTTTTTTGCTACACTCCCTGCTACAACCAGCTGAGGCCTTGCTCAGGAGCTCGTCCTCTTCACTCCAGCCATCTTGCCCACCCCTCTTCTTCAGCCTCACTCCAGCACGGAATTGCTGCTCAATTTCCTGGGGCTGCCCTTGTATGGTGAGGAATCCATGTGCCCTCCAACCTCCCAAGCTTCTCACAGGCATTCCCAGCATACAAGTGCGGGGGTCATTTGTCTGCTCCCAATTTCTCTTTCACACGAGGTGATATGATGTGCTCTGTTCTGGTGAGCGACAGGGAGTCAGTATTCTGGTTATAATAGATGTGACTGTGTCTCAATAGGACTTGTAGGGCTCAGCCATGACAAGGTGGATGGAGGCCTGAGTTTCAGATTTCCCTAAGGCCACCCAGGAACAGACCATCCAAGGGGAAAGTACCTACTGTTCCAAAGGAAATTCCTACCATTCAATCCATTGTAGATAGGATGTACCTTAGCCCAGTATACACTCATCCCTTTCCACCAAGACACCCCTAGACAAAAGTCAACCAATTAGGGGTCCTGAACCTTAGAAATCCCTCACCCCAAATCTGCTATGATAAAAACCCCACCCCAGCTGAGCTTGAGACTCTCTGGTCATGTCAATGCATTGGACACATGGAGAGTCTAAGTTCCAACTTGAATAAAGGCTCTTTGCTTTTTTACACATGGGACTTGGTCTGTTGTAGTCATGTCTCTGGACCCCCAAACAAAACCACCACAGAACCCATATCTGATGCACACACACTGGGGCTTATCCATTACAAGTTAGCTAACTCAGACTGTAATCCAACACACCGCCTCAGCTGGTAGGGAAGAATGCCCCGAGGCTTCAGGGTAAGGGGCTTTTCAAGGCAAAAACTGCAAGGCGGGGTGGCACAAGCATTGGCGTTTTGGGATTGGGTAAAAGTATACAACTTTTGCATTCGTTGGATAAAGGGGAATTTCTTTTCTTTTTATTTTTTTAGATTTATTTATTTATTATGTATACAACATTCTGCCTCCATGTATGCCCACAGGCCAGAAGAGGGCGCCATATCTAATTACAGATGGTTGTGGACCACCATGTGGTTGCTGGGAATTGAACTCAGGACCTCTGGAAGAGCAGCCAGTGCTCTTAACCTCTGAGCCATCTCTCCAGCCCCAAAAGGGAATTTCAAAACAGCCACTAATCAGATACCCACAAGGACATTTGAAGCAGGCGGATGTAAACAGATGTTCTCTGGACACCCTGGTGAGTATCCTGTCACTTTGACCATGGCTGGCACAGTTTCTTGGGAATGTTAATGACTTTGCTGGGCTTCATTAACCACCCCCACTTTGTTAGGTCCTGTCTAAAAGGGAGTTCTTTTTCAAAATGGAGTTTGTTTTGCTCCTTCAGATCTCCTTGTGGGTTTTTGGGGAACTCTGCAATCAGGGCATACCAATACTAACTACATTTTGAGCTTTCTCTAGCAAGATGAAGCTGAGACAAATGTCTGGTGCCAGATGTTAGCTACCTGGATGAAGGTATCTCCTGACAGAAATGTGATTGGTGGCCACCTGGTGTGGGAAGTCCTTCTGTATATGTGTTGCTTTTATTGGTTAATGAATAAAGAAGCTGCTTTCTGCCAATGGCTTAACAGAATGTAGCCAGACTGGAAGAAATAAATAGAGAGAGAGAGTAGGCAGAGTCAGAGACGCCACGTAACCATCACCGGGACAGACGTGCCAGAATCTTACCCATAAGTGCTGGTAAGCCACAGCCACATGGCGATACACAGATGAATAGAAATGGGTTAGTTTAAGATATAAGAGTAAGCCAGAAATACACTTAAGCTATTAGCCAAACAGTACTGCAAATAATATAGTTTCTGTGTGATTATTTGGGGTCTAGGCAGCTAGGAACGAACTAACAGCCTTCCGCCTTCAGCCACCAGAACTTTTCCTCCTAAACTGATATCTAGAGCTGGGTGTGTGTTCCCTTGGAGATAGGGTTAGAAGAGTTGGTTGTGAGCTGTTGCTATGGGAACTGAACTCAGGTCCTCTGAGCCATCTCCAGACCCCTTTGTTTATCTTGTTTATTGTTTTTTGTTTGTTTTTTTGTTTTGTTTTGTTTTGGTTTTGGTTTTTAGAGACAGGGTTTCTCTGTAGCTTTGGAGCCTGTCCTGGAACTCCCTTTGTAGATCAGGCTGGCCTCGAACTCACAGAGATCTGCCTGCTTCTGCCTCCCAAGTGCTGGGATTAGAGGTGTGCGCCACCACTGCCCGGCTTTTCTCATTTATTGTTAAAGTTTTGACCAAACTAAACAGAGTTCTGTGCACTAGTGTGAGGAAGTCTCTGCATTTCTGACCTTGGTGACGTGCATCTGTCCTCTCAGCACTTGGAAGGTGAGGCAGGAGGAGCTCTTGGACTTCATAAGGCCCTAACAAGGTTTCTAAGCTTTCTCAATAATTGACTTCCCTGAGGTTATGCAATAAGGCAGCTTTTTCCAAGTTTACTCACCATTCGTACTTACCCTAAGTACTGAAACTCAGTACTCAGTCAGTACTGGGTTTACATGCTGCACAATACCTGGACTCCTCATTGCCCTAGTGCCTGGATTAGGGCTGGAACGTAGCTCAGTGGTAGAGCACTTGTCTAACACGTATGAGGCCCTTAGTTCAATTCCCAGCATTCAAAATAAAAAAGACTAACCAACAAAAAAAACACTAACTATCAAGGGGGCCAGGAGGGTCTGGAGACCCTCATCAACTGGCGGAGAACGCCATTCACTGCCGAGGAAACAGACCACAGTGAGTAATTCCTGCGTGTTTCTGATTTACTATCAATTTTTTTTTCAGTACTGGGATTAAATTCCAGTCCTCAGGCATGCTAGGCAAATGCCCAAGAGGCTAGAGAGTTACACCTTAACCCCTGCTGGTAGAGATTTTAACAACGATCAAAGACCAAGTTATGATATGGTTTCTATAGAAACTCTCCCCCCCCCCCCCAGACAGGACTTCTCTGTTGTGTAGTTCTGACTCTCCTGGAACTCATTCTGTAGACCAGGCTGGCCTCGAACTCACAGAGATCCTCCTGCCTCTGCCTCCACTGTGCATAGATTAAAGGAGTACGCTAGCACTACCTGACTGAGAAACTCTTATCTTACCTCTTTTCCTTAAATTATAGGTTGCAGTCACACATGAGCTTTGATATGCCTAAAACTTCCTTTTTCTCTTTTCCAGACTTACTTTTAATTAATTAATTATGCTTTAATTTTGGAACTATTCCCAGTTGGCCTCAGAGGCGTCTCTGGAGTCACTAACTCCGAAGAGAAGTTACGGATGTTCAGAAGTGGTCTCATCTGAGCCTAGAGAAGGAATACTGGTATTTAGAAAGTACTGATGTATCCCTCCGGAATTAATGGCATTTTTCTTCTTTAGTTTAACGCGCACCACATGCTTGCAGTGCCCGAAGAGGCCAGAAGAGGGCACCAGATCTCTTGGGACTAGAGTAGTATACGTTTCTGAGTCACCAGGTGGGTGCTGGAAGTTGACCCCGGATCATTTGAAGAGCAGTCAGTGCTCTTAACTGCTGAGCCATCTTTTCCAGCTCCAGGAATTAATGTTACGTGCACTGGGACGAGTTCCTTGAGAGCAGAAGCAAACCTGACACTGACTGGTGCTGACAAGGAAGTGCCCACACATGTGGTTGAGTTTAACTGCGTGGGAAGAGGGTGTGTGGTTGTCGGGTTGGGGAGTTTTGACTGTGGGTCTCAATGGAAGCTGGTGCTCTGCTTGTCTGGCCTCTGGGAATGCAAATTTGAGGCGACTACTGTTTGCGTACAGAGCAGGAAACCAAGCCAGAGCCTGAATGAGGGCGGACGGAGGCCAGGGCAGGTTATAAATCTTGCAAAAGGTTCTCCTGGTCCACGCAGCTCCAGACCAGAGTTGATTCCAGGGTAGGCTTCTCGGGTGGAAGTTTCTTGGCTCTTTTCTATCAGGTAAAGTAGTAGGGTGGGGTAGGATAGGCAGAATGTGGTGAGGGACCATTTTCGCACCTATTGCAGACACACACACACACACACTCACACCTGAAGCAAAGGCGACTTGGGGCTAAATTCTTTGTAAAGAGGCATGGATGGCCTTGGGGAGGTGGAGCTAGGGGATGGGGACCAACATTTGGGAGGGGTATACCCCCCCTTTCTCTACTCTGTGTGGTGGGGAATGGCTGAGCTCCACAAGTTCGGAGGAGGGGTGATTGAGGCAAGCTACGATCCATCCAGACCCGGGGTATTCTAGGCCGGGGAGTGCCAGGACGAGCCCGGGAGGCCCCTAGCGGCAGGCTTCGGCTTTGGCCTGGCACTTCCTGCCCCGCCCAGACGGGGTTTGAGGAAGACGAATTTGGCTGGCGGGGCGTGGTCAGAGCTGGCCGGAGGCCGCAAGGCAGGACAAGGGCGCAGGGCAGGGCGTGACTAGGGCACGGCCAATGCGAGCTGGAGGCCTCCGGGCGCCCCGGAGTCCGCCCCACCCAGTCCCCTCCCGGCTGGCCCCATTGCCCGGAAGGCTGTAGACCGAGGGCAGCCCGTGTCTGCCTGGCTTTCCGCCTCCCGCCCAGTCCCGGGCAGGCCCCGCCCCGCATTCCAGCGGTGGGGGCACCGTGGGGTTTGTGTATTCTTTTATTTAAAGTGTGTGTATACGTGGGGACGAGCTCGTGCCATGGTACGTGTCGGGAGGTCAAAGAACAACTTGCGGCGGTTCGTTTTCTCTTTCCATCACGTGGGTTCTGGCAACCGAACTCAGATCGACCAGATGCCCACACAGTCCCCTCCGGGCCAATTTCTTCTTGCCCAACAAGGGTCTGAAAAGCAGTCACAGGTGTAGGCCATTCACGCACTTCAAGTCCCCTCCCCCAAAAACCACAGAGACAGGATAGGAAGGGGTCTAGCTTTCTTTAGTTATCACACTGAGGTGCTGTCAGAGAGAAGGCACTTAACTGGGAAGGTCATCCGATTCAGGCCAACCATACCCTCTCTCCCTTCACCAACTCCCTTGGCACTTGTTTGTGGGTCCACTTAACCCTCATATTCTGGGGAGAGAGAGCCCAAGGACTTGAACTCTAGACTCAGCAGGGGTGGGGAGGGGCTTTAGAAACGGAAGTCAGTTGGCAGAGTGACCTGGGAGCTGCCCCCAGCCAGCAGGGGGCCATGGAGGAGGCTGCGGGGAGTGAGGTGGGGGATGAGTTGGCACTGGAGAGGGGGGCAGCTTAGTAAGTTTTCTTGGAGACTTCCCGAAGCCCACAAGAAGGTTCCACTTCCCGCAGATACTCTGAAGGCACCGGTGAAGTCTGGGGCTTTGGGGTGAGACACGGATGAGGCGGACCCCCTCCCACTCAGCTGGCCGGACTAGCTCACTGCTGGGCACAGGAGGGACTCAATAAATGTTTTTTTGGATGAACAGAGTAAAAAGGCTGCGACAGCCGGAAGACCAGGCCTGTGACCCCTCACAGCCAAGCTTGTTCCATTTAGAAAACAGTAGTTTTAAAAATGTACAAATCCTTGCCCTCCCTCCCCCAATTTCTGGGCCCAGGGAAGGGGTGAGGGAGGAGTGCCTATTCCCACCCCTTCCTCGCTCCTTCCTTTAAGAATCTATATACACATATACATATTTATATGGCACCACGGGGAGTCCTGCCAAGCCCCAGGCTTTGGGGAGAGTGGGGGCTCAAATGATACAGGGTACAGCCATCAGCCTTGGACGAGCTGAACTGGGAGTGTTCCCTAAGGAGGGTCCCCTCTTTTACAAGTGATAATAGACTTTCTCCCTCTCTTCCCTGGCAGAAACTGCTGGGCACCATCATCCCAGGGAGGAGGAGGGAAGGGGAGAGGCTGGTTCCTCCAAGGTCAGCCTAGGTCTGAGAAAAGCTGACCAGCAAAGAGGGTTCTATGCAAGGCACTTGGTGTCCACTGTTCCCAGACTGGGGGTGGGGGCAATCCAAGGCATGGGGCCGCAAAAACCTTGCCCCTACCCCCAAAGCAGAGCTGGGGTATGACACCCAATTTGGCAGCAGAGAAACATGGCAGCATGGAGAAGACAGAGGGGGGGCAACAGGCAGGGCCCCCCCAGGTCCCCTGAGAAGAGGGGAAAAGTTTGAAGGCACTGATACAGGGGTCAGGGGCTGTCCTCCATGCAGCCTGGCAGAGGAGACACCCTCTTCCCCAGGGCCATGGATATTGCATAGCCCATGAGGTTTTGTTAACAGCACAGGCAGGCTCCCACAGTCTGATGGGAAGAGGCTTGGGCCTCGGTGAGGGGCAGATCCTGGCCCCAAGACACCTCACTAGCTCCCGGGCCTAGGCTGCCTGAGCACTGAGTAGACGTCGTCCACACGGCTGAGTTGCTCGAAGAAGGGTAAGAGATCGTGTAGCTCAGTGTCACTCATGTTGTCGAACCAGGAGGCTACTGGGACCTGGGGGATGACAGGGAAGTGAGGAGGGCAGGTGTCCAGGGGGCCCCACACAGCAGGCGCCGCGCAGATACCGCTAAGCCGTGATCTCATAGAGACTTAGGCTCACTTCGCTGCGCTTCATGTGGGTAGGATCCCAGCTGGGACGTACCAAATCCATTCTGTCCCACTAACAGGCCATGGTTGGAAGCCTTGGAAACTGCCAGATGGGGACCCCAGTCAGAAGTGAGTACCCCCCCCATATGAGCAGGCAGCAGCCCCCACCCTCACCCCCACCCGCGTAGGCCCGGGGAGGCCACTCTGGAACATCCCATGCTCCCGTCCTCTTCCCTGTGTACTCACGGCATTGTCTGGATGGAAGACGTAGGAGGCGGGGGAGTTGTCTAAGATGAGCACCCGCCGCAGGTCTCGGCCCAGCCTGCTCAGGTCCTTTACATAGTTCCCCCGATGGAAGACACACGACTCTCGAAACAGCCGGGCACGGAAGGCTCCCCACTTGTCCAGCAGGTCAGCTACAGGGTCTGCGTACTGGGGATAGGAGGTAAGTCATTCTCCCGAGCGAGCAGCGAGCCCAGGACTGCATCCGGTTGGCATGTTGACAGTGGGTGGGAGGGTATGGTTGCCCGACCCCGGGCAAGGGCTCACCTTGGCAAGGCTGGCAGTGAACAGTACACACTCAAAGAGCTCGCCCATGCGCTGGAGGAACTCATCCACGTGGGGCCGCTTCAGCACGTAGACCTGGGGAATGAGCTAGTGAGGGAACTGTTGACAGGCTCGGGGTGCTAAACAGTAAGGGGGCTGGAACAGTAGAAGAGGCGGGCAGTCCATGGAGGCTCCTCCAAAGTCTGTGAACTCCCCAACCATCCCCCTTCCTGAAGAGGATGGAATGTCATTCCAGGGGTCCCACCTCACCTAGTGGGAGTCACTAATCCCCAGCCCCTTTTCCACCTTGGTCTTATTTATCCAAATACAGGAGCCCAGGTTAGCCCTCTCACCCCAAGGCTGCAGGGCACCGGCCCCCGAGCCAAGTAATGGAGAACAGGCTGGCCAGCACCACAACCTATCCTGAATTACTTGAACTGGGTCCCGGGCAGTGGGGGGCAAGAGGGGCAAGAGGACCCCACAATTCTGCAGGTCTGGAAGTCTGGCTCCATCCCCGGGAAACCAAATAGCCCTGGGTTTCACATTCTCTTTGAGCCTTAGGCATTCCCCATCTATCAGAGTTCCAATTGGGAGGTACCTGGGGTACAGAGTGCAGACACCAAACCCCCGCCTCCCTCTGCCCCTCACCTGGTGAACTACCCCATCAATCTCCACGGGGATGATGAAGTCAGCATTGCTCACTGGCTGTGAGGAGAGAAGAATTGCTGGAGGGGGAGGAGGGGGGAATCCCAAGGGTGAAGTCCAGCGGAGACCTCCCTCCCTGACCAGGGGTAGGCCCCCCTGAGAGCGCAGGCTGAGGATGGCTGGGCAGGGCCCACCTTGAAAGAGCTGTGCACCAGGTTTCGTCCAGGTCGATGACCACGCAGATCTTGTCTGAGTCCTGGGCCTTGGCCTCGGGAAGCAGGTACTGGACCTGGCTCTGCAGTTGGGAGGGTCTGGGCTCAGTGGGGCGCCTCCTACACAGGCCTCCCTCCCCCAGCTCTCTACCTGAGGACCCAACCAGATCTTCCACCCCCTCCTCAGCCTGAGCCTTGCCAACTTTGGGCCAGGGTAGGCTATATGGATCCCTCTTCCTCAGAAAGTTCCCATTTATAAGGGATGTATACACAGGTCTCAGCAAGCCACAGCTGTTGGCAGGGGGGTGGGGTTTGAAAAAGGCAGGACCTAGAGGGAAGGCGCCTCCCTTTTCTGAACGTTTTAGGGTCGGCAGGGTGTGTCAGGAAAGTTCCGCCTAGACCCCCTTCTGCCACCGTCCACTGCCAGCTAGGCCCAGGTGCGCCTGCAGTTCCCTCCTGGCCACCACACACCTTAGGGATGGCGCCATTTTCCTCCACCAGCAGGGGAGCCCCACTGTGGGCAGGCCGAGGCTCCCCATCATCTCGGCAGACACAGCAGAAGAGCGAGTGGAAGATGCCCCGACTCCGGGGCTTCTGGGAAGCTGCTGACTTCTGGTCACCTGAAGCAAGGAGTGAACGTGGGCACACTGGCCTGCATGCAGAGGCTCCACGCACGCATGCCCTCGGGTCTCAACCCCTGAGCACAGAGAACGAGGGCACTCTCCCTCCATCGATGCCACACCAGGGTGCCCCTGCAACTCTTCGGCATAAGGAAATCTGGTGTGGCAGAGAAGGCAGCCGCTTTAAAGAGTAGGTGGCCTTAAGGAGGGGACAGATAGGGGGGTGCTTTCTCTTTTTCCCAGGGTTGGTTTTCAATCACCTGATCCCACACCTTACCTGGGCAGCCCCTGCTCATGAACGTCAGGGCTCGGGGCCCCATCGTCCACTCCCACTCTCCCTCCATTCTGTCTACCCCATGAGTCCAAAGTTCTCAAAGTCCCAGAGGCCAGTGTCCCAGGGCTGTCAGCCCCGCCTCCTCCACCCCGCCCCGTCTCAACCTTAGACTTCTGAGAGGCACAGGTCTTCAAACTAACAGACACCCCCAGCCCCCCCCCCGCAGCACCCACTTTTCTAATCCTTTCTGCCTTCAGCCCCCAGAGAAGCTGGGACTGGACCGTGGACAGACCCAGACGACTCCCCCGATCTCGAAGTTCACACAGGAGGGTGGGTGATCCCCATTCAGGCCAGCCCCAGGGGCTCCGCCTGCCCTTACAGGGTCGGTGCGAGTGTGCACAGGCGTCGAGCCAACTGGCCTGGCCTGCTGCAGCCGGGGTGCCCCGTGCCCAGCTGGACACAAGGCTCGCCAGTCTGTCTTGCACGCTCAGGGGCTCTGTGCCTCCGAGGGCGTCGTCCGCACCTCCACGCGAGACGCCCGAGTTTGTGGGAACCTGGTTGTGTGTTGGCGGGAGGATCCCTGCAAGACTACCCAGCCCGCTGTCACCTCGCACCCCTTTGCAGACCTCTGCCTGGAGGGGGCGGAGCCTCAACGGGTGGCCAGGCGGCCGCCTCACCCCCACCTTCCAGTCCAATTGGCGCCAAACTGGGGGAGGGGGCGACGCCCGGGAATCGCCAGCCTACTAACCCCTCGCGAGCCTCCTGCCTCAGTTTCCCTACCAGGAGCACACCGAGCGCTCTAGCGGCGCCAGGCCCCGCCCAGCGCTTCAGACTCTCGCGGAGTTCAAACTCTCCCCGGCCCCGCTGGCGGGGGCTCGGGCTGGGCCGGGGCGCGCGCCCGGGGCAGTGGCAGCGGCTGCGGCGCGGGAACAGCCCTGAGCCCCGTCCTCCCTTCCCGCCGCCCGTGTACCTTTGCCCCGCAGCGGGCCCCGCGCCTCCTCCTTGCTGATCTGAGTAATGACGGCCGAGCTGTCCATGGGGCCCGGCGCGCTCCACTCCGGCCGGACTCTGGCCCCGGCGCCCGGCCTCCCCCCCGGCTCGGGCCGGAATCGGGGCGCGGGGGGGAGGGGAGGGTGGGAGGGAGGGATCCCCGCGAGCTTCGGAGGGGAGGGGAGCCAGGTTCTCGGGGGGAGGGGGAGGGAGGGGGCGCGGAGGAAACTTTGTTACAACATGGAGTTTCCTCCCCGCGAGGCGGATGCAAACATGGAACCCGGGCGCCGTTTCAAGGCTCCCCCTTAAAAGGGCAACGGCTTCGGCGCGACCGGGGCTCGGCCGCAGCTTTCATCACTTCTGGGGCCCGGCGGACTGGGAGGCGGGCCCGGTTCCTGCGGAGATCCAGGGGGCGTCGCCTCTCTTCCTGCGGCCTTCTGGCGGGACCAGGCCTCTGCGGCTGCGTGGCAGGGCGGCCAGCGGTAACCGGCCGCTGCAAGCTGGGGAGCCCCGGGCCTGAGGCCCGCCCCCAAGCGCCCGGCCCGGGGCCCCGAAGGCTACGCAGCCCCACCTCCGCGCATTCCAAGGGGCTGACACCGGCTGCCTCCGTTTACTCCTCTGGAAAATGGGATGATGCTAATTTTCTGTAAAATGGGTGCTTAATTTGTGTGTGTGTGTGTGTGTGTGTGTGTGTGTGTGTGTGTGTGGTCCTTCGAGACAAAGTTTTTCTGTAGCTTTTGTTCTGGAACTCGCTCTGTAAAGCAAGCTGGCCTCAAACTCACAGAGATCTGCCTGCCTCTGTCTCCCGAGTGCTGGGATTAAAGGTGTATGTCTCCACCATCAGGCCAATTTTTTGTTGTTGATTTTTGAGACAGTTTCTCTGTAGCTTTGGAAGCTGTCCTGGAACTCGCTCTGTAGACCAGGCTGGCCTCGAACTCACAAAGATCCGCCTGCCTGTGCCTCCTGAGTGCTGAGGTTAAAGGCGTGCGCCACCACCGCCCGGCGCTATTTTTTTTTTTAATTTTTAAAATTATTTGTGTATGGCCTGCGAATGTGTACGTGTACCACGTATGTGCAGTACAGTTCAGCGGCCAGAAGGAGGCATCAATTTTTTTTTTTTTTTGGTTTTTCGAGACAGGGTTTCTCTGTGGTTTTGGAGCCTGTCCTGGAACTAGCTCTTGTAGACCAGGCTGGTCTCGAACTCACAGAGATCCGCCTGCCTCTGCCTCCCGAGTGCTGGGATTAAAGGTGTGCGCCACCACCGCCCGGCTGGAGGCATCAATTTTACCTAGAACTGGAGTTAACAGATGGTTGTAAGCCACTATGTGGATCTTAGGAACGGACACCCCGTCCTTTCAAGAGTAGCAAATGCCCTTGAGCCATCTTTTCAGCCCCCCCCCCCACCCAATAAGCCTTTAAATTATACTTATTTGTGTATGGGAGGGATGCGCGCCCCAAGAGTGGAGACCAGAAGTTCTCTTCTTCCACCTAGGGATGGCAATCAAACTCAGGTGGTCAGACTCACCAGCACGCACCTATACCCCCTAAGCCTTCTTGCCGCCCCTACAGTGGGTATTGTCTAACTAACGCTGTGGATATCGTGAGTGAGAAAAAGGCACTCTTTGCTAGTTCCAGTTGTGCAAACTCATCAAATTATGGAATCCTAGAAAGATTTACAGATTTCTGTGTATGTGTATGTATGCCAGGGCCTACGGTGGCCAGAAGATGGCATCAGATCCCCTAGAGCTGGAGTTAGCGGATCCCCCCCCCCCCCCCCCCCCGCAGTGCATTCTCCTAACGGCTGAGCCACCTCTTCAGTCCCGAATTGTGTTCTTGATCCACCTCTAACTCAGCACTCACCGCAGTCCTCGGGGGCATCACAGGATGTGAAAAAATTCCACTTCTGTGCCTAGCTTTACCTACTGACCTGTGGCAAATCTAGCCCTCTTCCCCGGTCCAAGCCATTTGGCGTCCGTCCCCCCCCCCCCCCCCCCCCCCCCCCCCCCCCCCCCCCCCCGGCAAAACCTGAGCCTCCGTAGCTCAGGGGCCTTGTTTCTTGTACTTGCTGTTCCTTCGGCTTGGAAACGTGCCTCCTCGTCCTTGGCAGAGCCAAATCCCAACGTTCTAGAAGAAATACCACCTTGTTTAAAGGCCCCCCACCCCCCCCCACCCCCGCCGTCCCTATCTGATTATTTAAGAGGCCAGTTTCCAGTGCTGGCTGTGTTCCCAAGTGTCCGTGGGGACCGCCCGCAGAGGGAGGGCCCAGAATCCGCCCCTTGGGCGCCTGAGACTGCAACTATTCAGATTTTAAACACACGCGTCACCGGATTTTGTGGTGGTGACACACCCTAGCCATTGCCTAGGTCCTGCGTTTACATACAGGGTCCTTCTCGCAGGAAGCGCCCATTTGCGCCCCTCGAAGGTTGCGGTTCGTTTATTTTTATTTTTCCTGTCTTACAAAAGTTTCTTTCATTTGTCGTAATTTAAAAAACTACGAACGCCAAGCCCTGACACGCACGCCTCGCCACTTCCTCCCCCCAGGCACTGGGGCGGAGCTGGGCGGGCGCGCCCCGTCGCAGCCCAGTCGGAAACGGGCTGGGGGGCCTGGCCCGCCGTGCGCTCGCTGCTCTGCAGGCGCGCCAGCTCAGCACCTGGGATCAGCAGGGAGTGTGGGGACGCTCATCTCCGACCCCTGCGTCTGCTCTCCGGGACCCCCCAGGGCTGCCACCCTTACGCTCCTTCCCTCCCACGTGTTGGTGCCCTGGGGCGCCTGTCCTAAATGTTACTCCTTGGAACGAAATCCTTCTTGCGTTTTGTTTTTGTTTTTGTTATGTATACAATATTCTGTCTGTGTGTATCCCTGCAGGCCAGAAGAGGGCACCAGACCCCCATTACAGATGGTTGTGAGCCACCATGTGGTTGCTGGGAATTGAACTCAGGACCTTTGGAAGAGCAGGCAATGCTCTTAACCTCTGAGCCATTTCTCCAGCCCCTTGTTTTTTTGTTTTTTGTTTTTTGGCAGAAGAGGAAAACAGCATGAAAAAAGTGAAGGCACAAACCCAGACTCTCCGGCCTCTCTTCGGAGACCTCCTTCTTGGCCAGGTGCACCCTGGGGAGCCTCAGCTTTCCTCAGCCAGGGCCCTCACTGTCCCCCAAAGGGAAATGTGTGACCCAGGTTGAATACCGGATGGCTGGCTGCCTTTCCTTCCCATTGTTCCCTAACCCCGCTACCCTGGACACTCCACAAACCCTCCACCTAAATTCACATCAACCCTCAGGAGCTACCCCCGCCCCCCCCAACAAAGGGGGGGAACAGCCCCGGGCTCACTTTTTTTTTTTTTTTTTGTTTTTTTCGAGACAGGGTTTTCTCTGTGGTTTTGGAGCCTGTCCTGGAAGTAGCTCTTGTAGACCAGGCTGGTCTCGAACTCACAGAGATCCGCCTGCCTCTGCCTTACAAGTGCTGGGATTAAAAGGCGTGTGCCACTAGAAGCTCTGTTACTCCTCCGTGCCCCGGTGCTGGGCACTGTACCGTGAAAAATCACAGCCCCAGTCCGGAGGGGAGCATGGCTCCATCTCTGCTACTGTTTTACTCTCCCCCCAGCAGTTGGGGAGGGGGCTTTTACCCACACAGTCTACTACGTTTTATTAATTTTATGGCTGCATACCCAAGAGAAAACAATAGTATGGGCCGCTAGCCCGGGCAGGGGCGGGGAAGGGGGCGGGAAACAGGATCCTGTAGGGCAACTGAGACAAGGTTCCCTTCGTTTCCCCTCCCGCTCCCATTTACAGAATGGGGCAGGTGGAGGACCAGCCCCACCTAGCGCCTAAGGAGCTTCAGGTGAAACTCTAAGGTAGTCCTCCTCCTTCTGTAAATCCAATGAGAGTTTTTCATCAGGGTCTGCCACAGAGATGGCCTCTGGCCGGAAACACTTGACCCTAGACCTGGACCCTCATCCCTGACCCTGGGCCTCAGTAACCCCTACTGACCCTCATCTTTAAAAAAGAGTTTTAAAAATCAGGGGGGAAAAATCAACTCGCTGCTGATGGTGTCACATGCCTTTAATCCCAGCACTTGGGATGCAGAGGCAGGTGGATCTCTGTGAGTTTGAGGCCAGCCTGGTCTACAGAGTGAGTTCCAGGACAGCCAAGGCTATACACAGAGAAACCCTGTTTTGAGGTGGTTGGGTGGGGAGGAGAGAAGAAGAAAAAGAAAAAAAAAGTTTTTAAAAATCACTATATTTTATTTTTTTGTGTGTGAACACATGCCACAATACGTGTGTGGAGTCAGAAAATCCACACATGTGGGGCCCAAAGACTGCACTCTGGTCCTCAGGGACGGTGGCTTTACCCGCTGAGCCACCTCACCGGGCCCAATACTTATTTTCATTATTATAATTATTGATATTTTGAGATACCTTTTGCTGGCCTGCCTCGGATGTGTAGAGATGTGCCTGCTTCTGCCTCCAGAGCTCTGATGTTAAGGTGTGTGCCGCAGTGCCCGAGGGAGATTTATTTTCATGTATGTTAGCGTATGCCGCCAGTGTTAGGAAGCCTCTAGAGGCTAGAAGAGTGCCACGTTCCCCTGGAGCTGGAGTTCCAGGCTTTTGTGAGCTGCCATATGCCATTCCCTGTCTGGGGTGCTAGAAGCAAGTCATCTGAGCCAAATTTACCTTCTCGGCGCCCAATTCTAAATCCTAGACTTACTTATTCCTATGATCAGCCTTCCATCCTTCCGGGTCCCCCAGCTCCAGTCCACAGCATCTGAGAACTGTGCACTCCGGGAACGCTAACGGACAGCCCTTTCTTACTTAACTTTCAGAATCGTGTGCTGGGGGGGGGGGGGGGGGGGGGGGGGGGCTTCTCCCTGAACTCACTGGGTCAGCTGTCCGGCCTCATCCTGTCCCTGTTCTTGTTTATTTAGCCCCACCCCGACTCCTTCCCGTGAGACTCTTTGACAGCTGACATCCTCTTTAATTCGGGACTTCACCTCTCTTCCACTGCTAGCACAGGGCCTACTACAAAAAAGTCACCCAATGAACGCCAAGTGAATTCCCAGCATGTGCAGCAAGTTGAGGAAGAACCGAAGGGGAATCTGGGAGAAGCCTTCCTCAATAGCTCCCTACCCCTTTCGCTATCTCAGGTCCCACCTTCTCCAGGGGGGAGGGAGCACCAAGGCATGGGGAGGTACTCTTGCCCGGGCACCCTCTCTGGCAGCTGTCGGGGTGGCGCCACTCTGTCCCTCCGCCGCTCCTTTTGGGGGCCCCACTCTTCTCGTTGCCCTTTTAAGAAGGAGGAAATTCTTTTCATAAACAAGCGCCCCAATCTGAGCCTCCCCAGCTGGATTCCGGGTAATGGGCGCTACTTTCAGACAGCGAACCCAACCTCCCACAGGCTCAACCCCGGGGAAAGGCTCGGTGGACGCCCCTTCCTCGGTGCAGCTCCGGGCTGTTCCAGGCTAGGGTTCGAGGAGCCCGAGGAGTCGGGAGGAGGGACTTAGGGGAGCCTAGAAACTGTCTAGGGAGCGTCTGCAAAGTGCTAGCTCTACACAGGGCGAAGGGTGCCGGACCGCTCTTCTGCGGAGGACGGGATTCCCTGCCCACGCTAGTACCACAGCCCTCGGAGAGCACCCGCCTGCTCACCTGAGTTCCGCTTGCCCCTGAGGGACCGCAGGGCTTAGGCCGGAGTGTGGGCGCTCGGGAGAGTCCCTGCCCCCAGGGGGAGCTGAGAGGCTAGTGCAGGAAACCCTAATAGCACTGCGTGGGAGTCAGGTCAGCCTTGTCCCCTGGGGAGACGGCAAATGAACTGGGCCTTGAAGGCACAGACTTTTGGTTTTTTTTTTTTTTTTTTTTTTATGCCCTGGTTCCTGAAAGAGAAGGATTCGTTTCTAGGTTTTACGGCCTGGGAAATGGGTTGAAGGAACAACAGAAGAGGAGGAGATAATCAGACATTTGAGCGCGGGGTGGGGGGTGGGGGGAGTATTTGAAGTTTACATTTTTCCAGGGCTTTGGAACAGAGGGGAGCTGCTGTTCAGTCGTCGGACTGTTTTAAGTTTCCTTTTCCTTCTTGAGACTGGCCCTCTTGTAGCCCAGGCTGGCCTTGGACTATACAGCAAGAGAATGATCTAGAACTCCTTAAGCCTCCTGCCTCTGCCTTCCAAGTGAGACAATGGAGTTGCCTTGTTTTGATGAGGTGGTCTGACTGTCTACTGCCTCAGTCTAGGATTACAAGATTGCGTGGAATAGGTTTTGGATTATCTTTTAGGAACCAAGCAGCACACACTGTTTTGTTCTTAGGTAATCTTTATGTATATGGGTGCCCTGCCTGAATGTTTGTCTGTGCGCCTTGTGCAGACAGTGCCAGTGTAGGTCGCCAGAAGAGGGCGTTGGACTACCTGGAACTGGAGTTACAGTCACTTGAGAGCCACCACGAAGGTGACCAAAGAGCAGCCAGTGTTCTTAACTGCCGAGCCACCTCTCTAGCCTCGGGCACTGTGTTTTTAAGTCCTTTAGGTTGGTGGTTAGATGGGTGTGGTCCCTAGCACAGCCGAGGATACTTTACTCTGAGGTAAACCCCTCCTCTAAACGGGAAACCTGTAATCTCGAGAGCCGGGTTGCCGACCTCCAATTGCCTTGCTGTATCCTGCGGCCTTGCTCTCTGGATCCAGTGTGCTGCTCACCCAGAGCGCTCCCTGTCTTCCTGCTCCTCTTTAGGGAGCCCGTATAGGAAGTGCTGGTGGGAGCCGTGAGTCAGAAAGGTGGCTCCGTGGGCGATGCAACAGGTCCAGGCCTGGGAAAGGACCATGGATGGGGGACCAGAGCTCTGCCGAAGCCCCCCTGCCCCCCCCCCTCTCTCTCTCTCTCTCTCTCTCTCTCTCTCGCCCTCCCTTATCCCTTGGCAGCCCCCGTACCAGATAGGCTGTAAGGCCCAAGTAGCCCACAGCCAACAGAGCTACAAGGCCAAAGAAGGCAGGGTGCGGGAGGCTGGGCAGGTAGCTGACCACAAAGTAGAGGTTGATGGCGCAGATGACTGCCATGATGCAGGACGTGATAACTTTGCTCAACCTGGGGGATGGGAGGATTCTGAGGGCCTGCTGGCTGGACGCCGCGGACCACCTGGATCATCTCCGCCCCACCCCCATCTCAACCCCCAGGAGCTTTGGCTAGCTCAGAACTGGGGACAGGGACGCAGACAGACCCCATTGGCTACTTGGGGACCCTTCAGGCTCCGCACTGGCAGGACTTGGCAAGAGGTGTGTGGTAAAGGTTCTAGAAGGAGCCCCACCAAGTCTTGGCTCCCATAGTTAGTAGCTGTGAGACACTGGGCAGATTCTTTAAGGTCTTGGGGCCTTGGTTTCATGGGATGGTGCCGAGGACAGTAGTTCCTGCCTCTGCTTGGCTGTGAGTGCCAGGGCAGTCCCAGGGTCTGGTTCCGGAGTGGGTACTCACAGGCCGTTGGCAAACTCCTGCATGACGGCTGGCATGCTGGTGAAAGTCAAAATGGGCAGCACAGCAAAGGGCAGCTGTGGAGAGAAGTGGAGGTTGAGGGCCCCGCATTGGTACAGCAGGGAGCAGGAGCCGGGAGCGCTGCGTCTCTGGCGGGAGTCTTTGGGGAATTCCCTAAGAGCCCTGGGCAGTTTTCTCATCTGTGGTCCTTTCAAAGCAGGAGGAAGTGATGGAGCGCTTTGGCCTCGGGCCGCTGGGGTTTGAAAGCGAGCTCAGCCTCCAGTCAATTACCTTCATTCCTCAGTTTTTCCGTCTGTGGAATGGGGGTAGTGGGGACTCTTGCTCCTTAGGGTAGCTATAGCATCCTGTAAGGGTCTAGGGCAGAGCCTAGAGGGCTCTTTGGGGGTGGGGTGGGGAGCTACTGTGCTCCTAATTAGATCATGGTTCTCACCAGCAGACTCTGCAGAACGTTGAGTAGATCGTTGAGGCCTGAGAGGTCCCTCAGGTCTCGGAAGATGGCCACAAGCACAGTGGGCAGGATGGCACAAGAGCGAGTGAGGAGGACACGTGCGAAGCGGGACCACCGCAGCTTCAGGAAGCCCTGAGAGGGAGCCAGCGCCCCGATGGGGCCGTTTGGCCTCGGTTTTCCCAGGCCCCGCCCCCCTCCACGTTTGTCCATATTGGAAACGGGCAGCTCTGATCCTTGCTGGTGGGTAGAAGATGAGTTCCGGGAAAGGGAGGATTCCCATAACTGGTGGCTGAATATGGAACAACTTGGGGGATTCTGTCTGTCATCTCGCCCCTCTGCTACTCCGAAAAGCCCATAGTCCAAGCCTCCAGCAGTGAGGCTGCTGCCCTTGGCCGGTGCCCACCTCCATCACGAACTGTCCTGCATAGGTGCCCGTCATAGTAGAACTCTGCCCCGCTGCCAGGAGACCCACTGCCCAGATGTAGAGGGCGGCAGGGCCAAAGAGACAGCCTAGGATCACACCCTAGAGGGAGAAGGTGTGGTCAGAAGGTGTGGTCAGACAGAGGTCCCGCCCACTAGAGGCCCCGCCCCTGAGGCGTGACCAGGCAAGGGGCACTTACTCCTTGGTAAATGTCCACCGACACTGTGTGATTGTCCCTAGGGAAGATCTTGGCGTAGCTGTGGAGGCTGCTGTTGGCACAGATGTTGAACTGCAGGCAGGGGTCAGTAGGAGGGAGGTGGGAAAATCAGGACCCCAGGCCTCGGTCAACTTTAAACCTGAGGCTCTGCTAGACATACTTTCCTAATAATGGTTTTTCCTTTCTTTCTTTCTTTCTTTTCCTTCCTTCCTTTTTTTTTTTTTTTTTTGCCAAAGTATCTCTATGTAACCCTGTGGGTCTTGGAACTCCCTGTGTGGACCAGTCTGGCCTTGAGTTCACAGAGATCTGTCTGCCTCTGCCTTCAGAGTTCTGGGTTCAAAGGCTTGGGACATCAGGCCCAGCGTGTTTTTATTTTCCTTCCTATGAATTTGTTGTTAGTATTTAAAATGCAGCTTCACGGGGCTGGAGAGATGGCTCAGAGGTTAAGAGCATTGCCTGCTCTTCCAAAGATCCTGAGTTCAATTCCCAGCAACCACATGGTGGCTCACAACCATCTGTAATGGGGTCTGGTGCCCTCTTCTGGCCTGCAGACATACACACAGACAAAGCCCCCCTACACTCCACTCTTCTCATGCTTGGCAGTACAGTGACATCCACGGTGGGGAGAGTGCACTCTCACACACTCAGGACCTGCAGCAAGACCTTCCAAGTGCAAGGATTAGGGAATTCCAGCTGCTCCCTGCCCCAACCCTACCCCACGTCACTCACAAAAAGAACTCCGCCCTATGTAGCACTGACTGGGATTGTGACAGTCCTGTGAAGGAGGATTTACTCCTAGAGGGTGACAGACCCAAATCTAGACTCCAGAGAACAAAGAGGAGCTAGGAAGCTCCTGCGTCTAGAGGTCATTTCAGGGGACCCTCCCCAGCCTGGCCTCGGTCATTGGTCATTGGGCATCCCCGCCTGTACTGCTTCAACTCTGAACCTCCCAGAGCACCCATGGGTGGGTGGCTGGCTTCCTGTCCTCTACATCATCCCTGGGTGTGGTACACACAAGCACAAGGTGCAGGACTCCTAGCACACTCTCCCCTGTGACTCTCGGGTGGTGCCCGGTACTAAAGCAACAGCTCTGTCACTGTTACAAAGTGCTTGGCACCTGTCTCCTGGGAGCTGAGATGATGAGGAGAGAGGACCCTAGAGCCCAGAGTCCCGCAGAGGCTCTGGGGGATGTGGCTGTGGGACCTGGAACCCGTGGCCAAGCTGGAGGGCAAATGGGATGGCGGGGACACAGATGCAGCTGGTGCGTAGGACCAGCGCGGCTCACCGCTTCCTCGTTGGTTTGCTGGTAGAAGGCCTGACCAAACACAGCCATAACAAAGAGGTTGATGATGAAGGACACAGAGAGGGCGATGGTGGCTTCAATCAGGAAGTACATGTTGGCTTCGCGAATGTCTGCCTGGCGGGTTCTGTCTACCTCTCTAGACTAGGAAGGTCAGAGGTGGAGGGAAGGGTCAAAGTGTCTGAGAGGCTCCCAATGGCCTCTGCCCCCACATTTATACGGTGGTCCCCTATGTAGTGTCTGGTTCAGGTCCTGGTCAACTGCCCCCTCCTGTATCTTTCCCCTTACCACAGGTCCGTTCCGCAGTGACAGGCTGTGTGAGTGAAGCAGCAGAGAATGGCTCCATCCTTATCTAGGCCCGGGGTCCAGGATCAGACACGGGCTTCCCACCCTCCGTCCCTTCCCCCCGCTCACCTTGACCAAGGCTGAGTGCAGGTAGATGTTGTGGGGCATGATAATGGCGCCAACAATGCCCACTGCCTGCAATAGCTCAGGCTGACCGCAGCCCGGGCAGGAGGGCAGGAACACGCCCTGAAGAAGCGCTCCCTGGGATGGACGTGCTACCACATACTGTCGGAAGGAACTTGGTCAGCCCGTTAAAACTGCCCTCCTTTCAACCCCATCCCAAAGGCAGGCAGGTAGTGTAGCTAAGGGCTGTCTCCCCAGACCCCCAGGAAGGGAAGGACGCGTAGCTCTGATTTCTTTCCCACCTCATAACCGAAGGTCAGAGCCATGATAGTAATAAGAAATCCAAAGAAAGCTTCCAGCTTGCGCAGTCCTAGGGGCAGGGCAAAGGAGTGTAAGAGACAAACTCCAAACCTCTGCCCCATAAACACTCTGAGTGACTGTTTGGAGCACTTTATCCCAGGCACTGGGCCAAGGGCTTAACATATATTTTCCTCATTGAAACCTCACCACAGCCCTGTGACGTCCGGGCTGTTCTTTCTCGTGTTACAGAAGATGAAACCGGAAGCCCTTGCTCAAGACATACAACTGGAGTAAGGGGGACCCATGGCCCCGGGAAGAGGCAAGGCTCCATGAGGGCAGCCCTACCCACTCTCATCCCCTAAGAAGAGGGACTTTCTCTCACCGTAGTTATCCAGGAAGAGGAAGAAGAACGTGTCTACGATGGTGATCAGGACACCGCCCCACAGGGGGATGCTGAAACCACATAGGTCAGGTCAGCCCAGCATGGGCCAGGTCTGGAGTTCCAACCCTCTGTGGGGAGTCAGGACCCCAAGTGGCCTGGACAGCTAGGGTGAGGGGAGTGTAGGGTGTGCTGAACCTGTGTAGACACCCAGGAAGGGCCAAACCAGGTAGGGGGATCAGGAGTGGCAGGGAGCCCCGACCTGTGCTATGTGACTCGCATGTGTGTGATTTTACACGCGTCACCTCACATTCTGAGAGAGATTCGTACCAGCCCTACATGTAAGGAATGGGGGTGATAAAGAAGACACAGGGAGGTCCTTGGCAGGGGGAGGAGACAGCAGCTCCCGCCAGCTTTGGACTGAGGTGGGCTCGCTAGTGGTACCGTCCAGCTGAGAGCAGGTTGAGGGAGATGGCCGTGCCGATGACTTCCTGCATGTCTGAGCCCACAATGGCTAGCTCGATGGTCAGCCAGAGGAGTGTGCGGGGCACCTAGGGGAGGAGAGGTTGCTTCCTTAAAAGAAGGCTAGCTGCTGGGCTTCTCATTCTCCCCTTGCCTGGTGGTGTTCTGCGCTGAGCTATGGAATTGGAAGCCTGCAGGCTTTTATGCTTGTCAGCTGGCTTTAATTCCGGCAGCGCTCGGGAGGCAGAGGCAGGTGGATTGCTGAGTCTACAGAGTGAGTTCCAGGACAGTCAGGGCTACACAGAGATACCCTTTCTCGAAAAACAAAAATAACAAAAGAAGACACACTTAAAGGGCTTTGTCATGGGATTTTTACGTCTCGTGAGGGTTTGTGTCCTGGAAGCTTGGTCTCATGTTGAGATGTAGAGGAACCCTTTAGAGCAGAAGACAGACCCGGTGACACAGGCCTGACGTCCCAGAAACCAAGGCAGGAGGAAGAGGACAACCTGGGGCAGTTTGGTAAGAACACATCTCAAAAAAATGATCAAGAGGGCTGAAGACGGAGCTCAGTGTGGTAGTGCTTGACAGGGCACTGTTGAGTCCTAGGTCCAATTTTATGTACCCACTCCAGAACAAAGCCAAGCAGAAATTGGTGCCTTGAACATGTAGAAATCTGAGCTAATCAGAGTTTTGTCTTTTTTTTTTTCCAATTTGGTTAAAATCACTCAGGCCTGTGCATGCTAGGCGCATGCTCAATCACTGTGTTACACCCTAGCCTAATCTTTTTCTTTCTTTTTTTGGGTGGGGTGGGGTGGGGTAGAAGACCAGTGGTTCTCATGGTATTTAAGCCTGGCTGCAAGCTTCTAGAAGCAAATGACTGCTTTGGGGAGCCCATGGTGTGGGGAAGGGGCTGTCAGCTTTAGTGACACCTTCTGCCCTTGAGCCTTCAGCCCTTCTGACTCCTGACAGGGTTAAATTTGGAAAGGGCTAGAGCAGTAACTCAGTGGGAAATTGCTCATCCTAGCATTAGGAGCTCCTGGGTTTAATCTCTAGTTGTGGGGAAAAAAAGTAACCAAGTGAATGAATAAAACAAAAATCCCTTTGAAATACCTCATGGTGTAACTTTGGTGTTCCCCAGCCGGGCAGTGACGAGGCCTGAGCTACGTGACTATGAACTGAACTGTGTTTTTCTTCGCCAGCTGGGCTTGTGATACCCGGGAGCTGATAACGTATTTATTTTAAATGGAAGCTATAAGGAGCTGCTCAGGGTTTGAGACCCATAGGTGTTGCCCATCCATGAGCCCTCTGTCTCTTCCTGGCTCACCTTAGGGTAGTAGAGATGGCAGATTTCACCCAAGTCCTTGCCTGTCACCACGCCTAGCCGGGCAGCCAGCCTCTGGCAGAGCAGGCCCAACACGGTGGCCCATAGCAGCACCCAGAGCAGCTGTGACGGAATAAGGAGACCCTCAGCCAAGACAGCGCCTCCCAGACAGAGAATAGGTGGGGTGGAAAGATCCCCTGCAGTACAGTCTCCTTTCTGGAGGGGCTTCCCGGGGGACATCCTCCCCAATTCCCCACACACGCACAAGCTTGACACTTGAACTTAATCCCTATTTCCAGGCAAACCACCCATGTATGGTCTTAACCAACATGCTGCGGCCCTCCCCACAGAGCCAACATAGAGGCCCAGCTTCAATACTTTAAATCCAGCCACAGCACCGGCTTGAAGGTCCGACTCAATGTTCCCTGGGTCAAGGAAAGCGATGCTCATGAGGAAGCCAGGCCCCGTGAAGGCCCACAGTTTCCTCAGGCTGAATGTGCCCTGCGGGAGCAAGCAGAATCAGGCCATCTTAGATGTGGGGGTGGTGGAGGCTGGCTTTGGCAAATTCAGCCCAGGCTGGCCGGCCCTGTCCTCCATCACCCACATGGTGCTGCCCTCCACCCTGATATGCTGAGTCACTGTGGCTCTGCCGTTTTGGATGGGTCACGTCTGCCGCTGGCCTACATGTGACTTGCCTGCCTCTTGCGTGCTTGTCATACAGACCTCAGAGTCCCCAGGGAGGGACCTTGTTGTAATTAAACCTCCCGGTTCCAGATCCTCCTCCCCCAGCCTTTCTCATACCACAGGCACTGATCTCTGGGGACCACTGAGGTCGCAGTCACTCAGCCCTGTTTCTGGGTTTGACCTGTCGGACTAGGAATCTGCTTAGAAGGTGGCAGCAGAGACTGATCCAGTGCCCAGAGGGTAAAAGCACTTGCCACCAAACCTGGAACCCACATAGTAGAAGGAAAGAACTGGTTCCCCCAAGTTGTCCTCTGACCTCCACATGCATGCTACAGCATGGGCGCACCTACACACGCACACACATGCATGCAATAGATTGGACACCCCTACACACGCACACACATGCATGCAATAGCTTGGACACACCTACACACGCACACACATGTATGCAATAGCATGGACGCACCTACACACGCACACACATGCATGCTACAGCATGGACACACCTACACATGCACACACATGTATGCAATAGCATGGACGCACCTACACACGCACACACATGCATGCTACAGCATGGACACACCTACACACGCACACACATACATGCAATAGCTTGGACACCCCTACACACGCACACACATGTATGCAATAGCATGGACGCACCTACACACGCACACACATGCATGCTACAGCATGGACACACCTACACACGCACACACATACATGCAATAGCATGGGCACACCTACACACGCAGACACATACATGCAATAGCATGGGCACACCTGCACACGCACACACATACATGCAATAGCATGGGCACACCTACACACGCACACACAAATGCACAAAAATAAACAATGTGATCCATTTTAAAAAGAAAGATTATGGCAAGACTGGGTAGCAGCATCCTAGAATCAGCCGGATGCTTCTCTTTCACCCCTGTGCTCTCCCCTGGGTGGTTCCTTCCTCTAGTGCTAAAATGGTCTCAGGCTCTTTCCCCTCACGGGAAAGCTGAGGTTCTCTTGAGAACCATGTGATTATTTTTCAGATAACTCCAGAGTACCCAGGCAGTCACTGTTGTGGGTCACAGGAAATGCCCCCTCCCCGGACTGTAAGACCTCAGAGGAGCTGGTAGACCCCGGAAGACCTCAGGATGTTGCCAGCATTCCTACCTGCTCTGTGCTGGGGATGGGAATCTTCTCATTCAAGTAGGTCTTCTGGGGTGGTACTTGCTGAGATGCTGGGCCTGGCAGGCTGGAAATGGAGCCATAGCTAGGCCTGCTCAGCCTCTGGGAGCTCTTGTCACCTGCAATGGACCCCAGGATGCTAAGCGGGAGTGACTTTCTTCCAAGAGCCTAGGATTTCAGCTACCTGCCTCCTCTTCCACCTCCACCCCCTCAACTGGTCATTTCATCCGTGTGTCAAGTAGAGAGAGGTTTCCAGAATGACTTCCCTCCCAGTGAGCACAGAACTTCTCCAATCTAAATCTCCTGAGTCAGGAGATTTGTGAGACATGAGGCCCAGAGAAGGGCAAGCTGAGGCCCCCAGCTCAGCTGCTCAGGCCCCATGCTCTGCCTCCCTCCTCAGCTTTAATCCTCAGAACTGCCTGACTCCAGTGTGTCTGGCAGACTAGAGCCCCCACAGAGACCATAAGTCCTCCTTGCTGCCTCAAATCTCCTCATTCACCCTCCCCCACTCAAATTACACTAGGTCCCTAGAGGTCAGCACTCACGAATCATGAGGACGCAGGTGTCTGACACCGTCTGTGTATGTCAGCAGGCCCAGCAGCGTCTCAATCTGTCCCCTTCTATGGGTGCTGGTACAAGTGAGTAAGAGTGGGGGAACCCACACCCTTCCCATCCTCGCCGGACTCCCACCTCCACATCACCAGTGGATGCCCACAATTTCACACACTCGCTGTTTCGAAACACCAAACACAGAAGTGGCCAGTGGTGGCGGAAGGAGCTGGTAACCCACAGCTTTGCCCCTTCTTCCTCTCCTGGCCACCCTGTGCTCCATTATATCTCTGGTCTTGTTCCAGGTACCCCCAAATTACCTCTGATTTCAGGTACTTCCTGCCTTTTGGGGTATTAGTGGTCACATCTCATGGTAATCACTCACCCACTACACACAGACACACATACACACACAGACACACTCACACACACAGACACTCTCTCTCTCACACACACACACACACTCTCACACACACACGCACACGCACACTCAGGCCTTTCATCTCAGTCTGGAGCTCCAGGGTGGTGAGTTGACCTAATATGAAGTAGGAGGAAGGTAGAGAGTCCGTCTGTCCTGTGCACCCATGAGGGTCTCAGAAGAAAAGATTTCCCAGGTCCTGCCATGGGCGAATGCTGCGTCCATGCCACAGAATGAACTCCTGGGCATTCACCCCAGAGAAATTAAACATATGTCCAAACAATAACCTGCACACAAAGCTTATCGCAACATATATGTAGTAGCCCACAGCTGGAATTACTCCAGCTGTCCATCAACGGGTGAGTGAATCACTGCTTGTCAACAACGGAAACAAAGTGTTACTACATATAATAACGTGGGTAAATCTTCAGGAAACGACACTGGATGAAAAGTTCAGAGCCTCGAGGGCTGGGGAGATGGATCAGCAGTTAAGAGCATTGGCTCATCTTCCAGAGGTCCTGAGTTCAATTCCCAGCAGCCACATGGTGGCTCACAACCATTTGTAATGAGATCTGGTGCCTGCTTCTGAGCTTCTGGCCTGCAGGCATACATGCAGCGAGAACACTGTATATATAATAAATAAAAAAATTGTTTTGTTTTGTTTTTTTGAGACAGGGTTTCTCTTTGTAGCTTTGGGCTTTGGTGCCTGTACTGTCCTGAAGCTCATTCTGTAGCATAGGCTGGCCCCGAACTCATAGATCCGCCTGTTTCTGCCTCCAGAGTGCTGGATTAAAGGCATGCACCGCCACCACCTGGCTAAAAAGCTTTTTTCCCCTGGCTTTTCTTTTTCTTTTTTCTTTTTGTTGATTTTTTTTAAATTTATTTATTTATTAAGGATTTCTGCCTCGTCCCCGCAACCGCTTCCCATTTCCCTCCCCCTCCCCCATCAAGTCCCCCTCCCTCATCTGCTCGAAGAGCAATCAGGGTTCCCTGACCTGTGGGAAGCCCAAGGACTGCCCACCTCTATCCAGGTCTCGTAAGGTGAGCATCCAAACTGCCTAGGCTCCCACAAAGCCAGTACGTGCAGTAGGATCAAAAACCCACTGCAATTGTTTCTCTGTAGCTTTGGTGCCTGTCCTGGAACTAGCTCTTGTAGACCAGGCTGGCCTCGAATTCACAGAAATCTGCCTGCCTCTGCATCCTGAGTGCTGGGATTAAAGGTGTGTGCCACCACTGCCCGGCTTAATAAATAAATCTTAAAAAAAAAAGTTCAAAACCTGCCTGGGCTGTCAACTGAGTGCCAGGTTCTAACAATTTAGTGAAATCCTATGTCAAAATGCAAAGGAAAACTATAGTAGGGAAGTAGTTTATCAGCAGAATGCTGGCATAGCACGTTCTTAGGTTTAAAAAAAAAATCACTTTCAAAAGCTTACCTATTAGTTCAACATGATAGCACGTGTCTCCGTCCCCAGTACTCCAGAGGCTTACACAGGAGAATAGAGTTCTGAGTGAGCCTTGCACACATCAGGCAAGTGTCCTGCCATTGACCTGTGGCTTTTTCAAGGCAGAGTCTATGTTTTGCAAACTGGCTTCAAACTCACAATCCTCCTGCCTCTGCATCCTGAACGTTGAGATTATAGGTATGTGCCTTGTATCTATGTGTGTGTGTGTGTGTGTGTGTGTGTGTATGCTGAAAGAGAGCACCTTGAGGATGGTGGGTGTGTGGATATGTGTGATATATGTGAGTGTGTGACTGTGCACTGTTGCACGCTCATACAGAGCCCAGAACAATATATCAAGTGTTTTCCTCGCTCACTCTGTCTTACCTTGAATGGTAGAATGCTGGCGTAGCATATGCCTCTGAAACAGGACCGTTTTGTCAAGCTGGCTGGCTCAGGATCCACCTGTCTCCAAACTCCAGCTTTGCAGCCATGCCTGACTTTTTTTTTTTATATGGGTGCTGAGGATTAGAACTCGGGTCCTCATGCTGGCAGAGCAAATGCTCTTACCCTCTGAGCCATCTCCCCCACCCTTGTCGTCCCATTTAAAGAGTGCTTTTACAAGAGCAACATCCTAAAAATCAAGATCAGATCTGTGGTTGCCCCAAGTTAGGGATAGATCGGGTGGAGGATGGATGTGGTTGTAAATGTGACTTGTGGTGCTGCGATGTGGTAGATATGTAACCCACATGTGAACCAACTGCACGGGACTTGATATATCCACATGTCTGTGCATCCTTTCACAGCGAATGAATCCAGAGAAAGTGAGGACATTATGGCCCAGGATAATGGTCCATGACATTGGGTCCACGTCGGTATTCCAAATATAGTAAAAGCGGAAATGCAAACAGACGTTTGAACGCCAGCTCCTAGCAACATTATTTACATTAGCCCAGGAGTGGAAAATACCCACATGTCTGTCAACACATGGATAGATACCATATAGTATAGATATGTAATAGAATATGACTTGAGATTAAAACGTCATGGAATTCTGATGCTTTAGATAATAAAGATAACCCCCAAAGCATCATGTCGACTGGGTGTAGTGTTACATGCCTGCTGTTATGGAACTTGGGCAGAGGATACAGGAGGATTACCACAAGTTCAAAGTCAGCCTGGACAACAAAGTGACTTTAGAACCAGCCTGGACTGATGTGGGATTCCCCTCTGTCTGCTGTAATATGTTTTATTACCGTTGACTAATAAAGAAGCTACTTTGGCCTATGGCAGGGCAGAATATAGCCAGGCTGGAAGAGATATAGAGAGAGTAGGCAGAGTTAAAGGGACTCCATGTAGCTGCCAAAGGAGAAGGATGCCCACCAGAATCCTACCAGTAGGCTGCAGCCTCATGGTGATACATAGATTAATAGAAGTGGGTTAATTTAAGATGTAAGAGCCAGCCAATAAAAAGTCTGAGCTAAAAGATCAAGCAGTATTATAATTAATATAGTCTCTGTGTGACTCTTCGGGTCTGGGCAGCAGGGAACAAAAGACCAGCCTTCTTCTGCACTGGACTATAACTGAGCTGACTGACCTCAGTTCTTTAGAATGCCAGCAGGTTTCCTATAGGCAACTCTTTTGTTTTGTTTTTGTTTTTGAGACAGGGTTTCTCTGTGTAGCTTAGGAGCCTGTCCTGGAACTCACTCTGTATACAGCTGGCCTCGAACTCACAGAGATCCACCTACCTGTGCCTCCCGAGTGCTGGGATTAAAGGTGCATGCCACCACTGCCCGGCGGATCTTTGGAATTCCAAATGTCATGAACTCATGATGAACAGTGGCTCATCACTATCGTCTGAAGGTTCGTGACCCCACAACATTTGTGTGTTAAGTCACTACCGAGGTGATGTTGGCATTAAGAGGCAGGACCCTTGGGGGTGTTATAGGTCACATTCAAAAATGGGATCACTGCCCTTATAACAAGAGGTTTGAGGGGCTAGCGGAGGAAATAGCTCATTTAATAGAGTGCCTGCCACCACAGTGGGTTCCATCCCCAGCATGAACAGAGTGGTGACATAGACCTGAATACAACAGGCACAGGAAAGGTACTTAGCCTATGTTTCATGAGTCCCTGTCTCAACACCCCCCAAACAAACAAACAAAAACAGAAAACAAAAACCAAGCAAGCAAACTAACAAGCAAGCAGACCTGGGCTGGAGAGATGACTCAGCAGTTAAGAGCATGTACTACTTTTGCAGAGGACCAAGTCCAGTTCCCAATACCCATGTCAGGCCACTTACAACTGCCTGTAACTCCAGCTTTAGGGGATCTGGTCCTCTTCTGGATGCTGAGGGCTTTGCACATGCATATGTAAACGCACACACATAATAAATAAATCATGGTGTATACCACCATGCCTGGCTAAATTTCTGTTTCTATTGCTTATAGATTTCACAGTTTAGATATTTTTGGTTTTTTTTTTTGTGTGTGTATGTGTGTGTAGACAGGGTTTCCATTCATTGACAGGCTGACCTTGAACTCAAGATTCTCCTGCCTCAGCCTCCAAAGTGCCAGTATTACAGGTATGTGCCACCACACCGGGCTCAAATTCATTTTCTTTTCTTTTTTAATGTTTTAGATTTATTGTATTCGTATAGGTGCTTTGTCCGCATGCATGTCTGTGAGTGCCTTGTCCGCATGCATGTCTGTGAGTGCCTTGTCCGCATGCATGTCTGTGAGTGCCTTGTCCGCATGCATGTCTATGAGTGCCTTGTCTGCATGCATGTCTGGACATCACATGCATGCCTGGTGCCTGAGAAAGAGATGTGCCTTCATGTGGGTGCTAGGAATCAAATCTGGGTCCTTTGGAAGAACAAGGCCTCTTAATCACTAAAACAACTCTCCAGCCCCGGGGTATTTTCTTATAACAGTCTTGATGGACTAATTCAGTCAGCAAAACCTTCTCATGGTCCTGGAACTCGCTCTGGAGAGTTCCTAACTAAACTACAGGCTATTTGCAGTGATTAAGCAGCAGAGCATTTCAGATGGAGATGTCCCAATGGTGATGGTTTCCAGGAAACATGAGATTCAGCCAAAGTGTTAAGCAAAGGAAAGCCCAACAGAGGACCTCTCTGCACCTTCATAAGGATAGACAGCCTGGGTTTGTGCATTATTGGTTTTCAGCACTAGGTCCTCAACGGTAGTAGCTAGGCATTCTACCACCACTAGGTCCTCAACGGTAGTAGCTAGGCATTCTACCACCGATTTATGGGTTTGTTCATTGCTGGTTCTCAGCACTAGGTCCTCAACGGTAGTAGCTAGGCATTCTACCACCACTAGGTCCTCAACGGTAGTAGCTAGGCATTCTACCACCAAGTTATGGGTTTGTTCACTGTTGGTTTTCAGCACTAGGTCCTCAGCGGTAGTAGCTAGGCATTCTACCACCGATTTATGGGTTTGTTCATTGCTGCTTCTCAGCACTAGGTCCTCAATGGTAGTAGCTAGGCATTCTACCACCACTAGGTCCTCAACGGTAGTAGCTAGGCATTCTACCACCGAGTTATGGGTTTGTTCACTGTTGGTTCTCAGCACTAGGTCCTCAACGGTAGTAGCTAGGCATTCTACCACTGAGATATGTCCCCAGCCTACCCCTCTCCTTTTTTTGTTTTTTTTTTTTTTAACTTCTTGTTTTGGGACAAGACCTAACTAAATTGCTCAGGCTGGTCTGGAATTCACTCTGTAGCCCAAGCAATCCTTGACTTTGTCATCCTTCTGCTTCCATCGCTTAAGCAGCCTGGGTTACAGGACCACGCGCCACATCTGGCTTGGTAGAAAGCTGTGTGGGCCATATCCGCTTCCGGTTTGATTTGTGCAGGTCCCTTCCTCTTCCTGAAATGCCCATGAGCCCTTGATGAGAGCAGTGCTGAAGTCCAATATGCAATATGACAAGAGCCTTCAAAGCGATTCAATAACTTCATTAGTCAGAACGATTTTTTAAGGATGCAACTGCTGAACCAGGTGTGGTGGTCTGTACTGGACATCCCAGCACGTGGGAGGCCGAAGCAGGAGGGTCACAGAGTCAAGGCCGGCCTGCTGTTGTACACTGGGAATTCTCACTATACAGATCAGTCTGGCTTCCAACGCACAGAGAGCCAGCTCCCCGAGTGCTGGGATTAAAGGTGTGCAGTCCCACAGCTGGCTACAGTGAGTTCTAACCCAGCTGAGCCGTGGAATCTGTTTCAAATAAAAAAGAAGAAAACAATCGCTAATGTACACAAAGACGCAGTCACAGAGATGGTCAATGCAGCAGCGATGTTTCTACTATCAAAAAGGGGAAGTTGAGGACAGGGTGGTGAGTTACACCTTTAATCCCAGCACTTGGGAGGCAGAGGCAGGCAGATCTCTGTGGTTTTGAGCTACTTAAAAGAGTTTTAGGGGGCTGGAGAGATGGCTTAGTGGTTAAGAGCATTGCCTGCTCTTCTAAAGGTCCTGAGTTCAATTCCCAGCAACCACATGGTGGCTCACAACCATCTGTAATGAGGTCTGGTGCCCTCTTCTGGCCTGCAGACATACACACAGACAGAATAGTGTATACATAATAAATAAATAAATATCTTTAAAAAAAAAGTTTTAAAACAAACAAGCCCCCCCCCAAAAAAAGGGCCAAAGAACAACAAGGCCAGGTCTTGAACCTAGCTCAGTAGACCATGCTATACTTGAATTCATACACCCCGCCTCTGCCTCCCGAGTGCTGGGATTAAAGGTGCGCACCACCACCTTGGTTTGTGAATGCATTTCTTTTTAATAAAGGAGGGGAAAACGACATAAAAAATGTGCAAGGCTCTCCAGGCGGTGGTGGCACACACCTTTAAGCCCAGCACTTGGAAGGCAGAGGCAGGTAAAACTCTGTGAGTTCAAGGCCAGCCTGGTCTATAGAGCTAGTTCCGAGACAACTAGGACACAGAGACACCACGAAAAGCAAAAGTAAATAAAATAGAAATATTTTTTTTTGCAAGGCTCAAGTGGCAGCTCTCTCTGAAGTCTTCTGAAGCGACTCCTCCTGACCTCTGACCCCTCAGATCCTGCCCTCCTCTAACTATAATATTCCTCAGCCTTGCGGCCCTCCTGCCAGTCATCCATTATTCCTCCAGGCTCTCTCATGTTAAAGCAGCAAGGCTGAGGCCTGATGACCAGAGGCCTGAATGGAGGCACAGTGCCTGCACCCCAACTACCCACTGCCTCGGAAGACCTGTCTACCACCACCCAGTCCACAGCCATCATCAGATAGACAAGCCATTGGCCAGAACTGGGGGCGAGCAAGGGACCTGGGGTAGTGATGAGTACGTCTGTTTTGTCTTCTCTATGGGTAACTGGGGAGCCCTTGCACAGTCTGGGGGAGTCTCGTGTGTACTGACTGGCGGTGGAGGAATGGAAGCATTACGAAGCTGAGCAGGGCAAGGGGTGTTCCAAGGCCTGCTCACATTCCTGCATTCTTTCCTGGGTGGTGGCGATTGTGTTTAGATTCAGGCTGCTAAGGCTGGCTTTCCAGGCCAACTCCAGGCTAAAATCCTGTTCTCCTGTCTACGGGATCTTACTACACGGGACTCCAACGCACTTCCTCACCCCGTCTTCCTTAATTTTTAATTTAATTTTGAGACAGGGCCTTGTCGTGTGGCCCTAGCTTGCTACCAGCTCTCAGCAGTATTCCTGTGTCAGCCTCCTGAGCGCTGGCTACAGGCGTGTGTCAACACATCTGACTACAGGCCTTAATTTTCGCTCCTCTGAAACGGTCACAACCGTGAAAATAGCATCTAGGAAGAAAAGATGAACCTCACTGGGTAAACAAAGTTAAAGCTTCACATTTTTTAACAAGAGGGGCTGGCCAGAGACAGTCCCTGCTGGCAGAGCAGGAGGGGGGAGGACTCTGCTATCTCCCACTGAATCCACAGCCAGGATCCTGCCAGTCCCAGGGGCTCGCTCCCAGCCGTCTACCTAGTCATTTTCCAGATCCAAAATCTGGTTGTCCAGATCCAAATCCTGGCTTTCGTCATCATTCTCGTCGATTTCGTCGTCGTCATCATCCTTGTCGCTTTGTACGTCGTCGTCGTCGTCGTCGTCGTCGTCGACACCGTCGTTGTCTTCATCGTCATAGTCATCATCGTCGGCGTAAAAGTAGTCGCCATCCTCGTATTCCTCCTCGTATTCCTCCTCGTATTCCTCCTCGTATTCCTCCTCTTGCTCTTCCTCCTCTTCTTCTTCCTCTTCCTCCTCCTGCTCCTCCTCCTCCTCCTCCTCGGACTCCAGTGGGCGGAAAGGGCTGGGCCGGTGTGAGGAACGCAGGGCAGGGACCGGCGGGCGCAGCACCTCGAAGGACCCGAAGTGCTCAGCAGCAAAGGTGACCACGTCTTCCGGCCGGCGGAGCAGCAGGAAAAGCAAGAATTCGGAGATCAGCGCTTGGGCCTCGGGGTGCTGCCGCAGATAGCTGGTGTGGCTGAGGCGCAGCTGCTCCTGGTGGGGCATGGGGCGGTCACCCACCGGAGCTGACTGGGAGCTCCTGGGCTGGGACCCCTTATCTCCCAGACAAGTGCATTCCGCTCTCCCCATCCATAGTAGGAAAGCAGGTGGACCCCTAGGCTGCTGCCACTTCTCACCTTCCGGTTCAGGAATTTCGAGTATAACTCCAGGTCTTCCTCCCACACCAGGGGCTTCTTCTCAAACTGGGGCGGAGGCTCAATCACATCTAAGTGGAGTGACCAAGAGACCTGTGTACTCATCCCTCGCGTACACAGGGGGGATCCCAGGAACTCACAAGTATGAGCTTTGTTCTGAGAGGTACTCATGGCAGAGGTCCACCCTAACCCTCCGAGGCTGTTTGAAGGCCCCTGTCCCACCCCTACCGCTGGATCTTTCCCGGAACAAGAGAGAGGCCAGGATCCTCCCACCTTCCCCTCACTGTCCCTCGCTATCCGGAGTCACTTACCCTCTTCCCTCAAGAGGGGCATCTTAGTGATGATACAACACCCTGGGGAGCCCACCTGGACTCTCTTAGCCAGGTGCCTGCAGGGCAATACAGAATAAGTTGGGGAGTCTCCTGTATCGCCGGCTGGTGGCAGAAGGGTGCTGAGGGTAATGAATTGTGGCACCTACCCACCTACCCCACAGTGTGATGGGAGCCTTCTGGGAGATGACTAAGGTCAAATGAAGGGCATAATGGCAGGGCTCTAATAAGAGGATTGGCATCCTCCTAACAGAAAGAGAAAGCAGAGAGAGAGCTGTCTACCCACTGGCACAGAGTGGTGGCAGCCGCCAGAAATCTCACCAGGAACCAACCCTACTGGCTATTGTTTAAGCCATCCAGTGGTTTTTGTTTTAAGCATTAATTTATCGTGTGTGTGTGTATGTGTGTGTGTGTATGACCAGGCAGGCACATGCTTGTGTGGAAGTCAGGTGACAACTTGGTTTTGTTTTGTTTGTTTGAGACAGGGTTTCTCTGTAGCTTTGGAGCCTGTCCTGGAACTAGCTCTTGTAGACCAGGCTGACCTCGAACTCCCAGAGTTCTGCCTGCCTCTGCCTCCCAAGTGCTGAGTTAAAGGCGTGCGCCACCACCTCCCGGGGTCAGGTGACAACTTGTGGTTCTCTCCTGCCCTGTGATTTCCAGGAATTGAACTCAGGTCATCAGACTTGGTAGGAAGCTCCCTCGCTGCCTTCCCAGCTGAGCCACCCTTAAAGGGCCTGCCTGTTTTGGAGTTCTTACTATTGTAGACAGTCCTCAAACTTAGGACCATCCTCCTGTCTCAGCTTCTCAAGGGCTGGGATGAGAGGCATGAACACCTGTTCCCAGCTCATCTTGTGGTGTTTTGTCATGGCAGCTGAGGTAAGACACTACGGTGTCCCCATGAGAGCTGCCTTGAGGCCACTGTTTAATCTGCTTCCTCTCCTTATCTTTGTGGTTCTTGGGTCCTGTCCCAGACAACGACAAGCATCAGGCCTTGCCTTAAAAGATAACACACATTTATAGCCCCAGGACCTAGGGTACTAAACGGGAAGATTGAGATTTGAGGCTCACCTGGGCTCACTTTTTTTTTTTAAGCAAATGAGATGGACAAAGCAAAGGTACACCCAGACTTCAATGACACATTTTCCTGGCAGTATCACGGGAATAATAGTGAGCCCTGTGCCCCACTCCATCCCATGAATGTCCTTTCTTTTTTCTTTGTTTGTTTGCTTGTTTTTCAAAATAGCGTTTCTCTGTAGCTTTGGAGCTTGTCCTGGAACTAGCTCTATAGACCAGGCTGGCCTCGAACTCACAGAGATCTGCCGTCCTCTACTTCCCAAGTGCTGGGATTAAAAGTGTACACCACCACCGCCCAGCCTTGAATGTCCTTTCTTCATGGTCAGAGCACTCATACTTTGTGTGACCCTGTCACTTCGGTCCTCCCCACCAGTGGCTCACCCATCAGAGAGCAAGTAGAATTGACAGGAGAAGGGGATGTCCTCTTCAGAGTGGATGGTTTGTTCCACGATGAACATCTCAGCCTGCTGGTTGCCCAGTTGGATTGTCTGGAAGCCCAGGGATTGCTGCAGCAACCAAAGTGGGAGCTATGGTGAGGTGGTTGCTCACCACGGTGACCCTGTCCTTCTCCTCGTTCCTGCTCACCGGTGAGAAGTCACACTTAGCATTCCAGTTGCTCACGTGTGCCACAAAGTTTGAGTTGCATTCTCTAGATAAGTTGGGGATTCTTCACAGCCAGTTCTGGCCACCCGCTGCCACCTCCTGCCCAAGCCATTCAATGGAGGAGTGCTGTTGGCTGGCTTATTTTATTAAAGGGACGAGCATCAGGGTGGAGAGGAAGGGGCTGTCCAATGAGAGGGCCTGTCTCACCAGGCAGACAGTGCTTCAGAAAAAATCCTGAGCTGGGCAGGCATCTTTAATCCCAGCTCTTGGAAGGCAGAAGCAAGCAGATCTCTGAGTTCAAGGTCAGCCTCGTCTACAAAGCTAGTTCCAGGACAGTCAGGGCTACACAGAGAGACCCTATCTCAGAAACCAAAAGAAGGAAAGAAAGGAAGGAAGAAAGAAACACCTGCATTGACCGCTGTCCTCCACCTGCACAAACCTGCATGTACATTTGTGCTAGTGCATACACACACACACACACACACACACACACACACACAGAAAGTCAGGTGTGCCATCCAGATGTACACACATGCAATTGAAATCCCAGCATTTGGGAGGTTAATGTGGGAGGATTGAGAAGATAAAGCCACTTTGGACCACACACATGCACACACATGCACACACATGCACACACACACACACACAAAACCTGTTGAAAAAAGAAGGTATATCTTTGGACTGAGGTGAAACATTTGCCAAGCACTTTCAAACCCTAGATAAGGTATGATTTTTGTCGTTGAGACAGGATCTCATGGTGCACAGGCTAGCCTCGTAATAAATAGATAGCTAACAATGAGTTTGAACTCCTTGGCCTTCTGTCTCCACTTCTCAAGTACTGGGATTATAGGTACATGACTGGCTTTAGATGCTGTATTTTGTGTGTGTGTGTGTGTGTATATGTTTGTGCATCCCTGCAGGTATAGACGTGCTTGTGTGTCTGTGTGCGTGTATACATGTTCGTGCATGCCTGAAGGTATATATGTGCTCGTGCTCATGTGTGTGTGTGTACATGTTCATGCATCCCTGCAGGTATATATGTGCTTGTGGATCCATATGTGTATGGGTGTTTGGCATGCATGCATGTCTGTGTGTGACTGAGAACAACTTCAGGTGTTGTTTTTCAGGAGTTGTCCACCTTATTTTATTTACTTTTAAATGTTTATTTTTATTTTTTCATGTATATGAATGTTTTGCCTACACACACACACACACACACACACACGTATGTGTACTTATTGAGTGAGTGTGTGCCTAGTGCCCTCAGAGCTCAGAGGCCAGAAGAGGACATTAGATCCCCTGTAACATTGATTACAGAAGGTTGTGAGCTTCTAGGTGGGTGCTGGGAACTGATCCAGGGTCTTCTGCAAGACCAGTAAGTGCTCTTAACCACTGAGTTCTCTCTCTACCTCCACCTTGTTTTTTGGAAACAGAGTCTCACTGAGACCCCACTGGGACCCGAGATTGCCTGATTTAGCCAGGCTGTCTTCACCTCTCCAGGTCTGGGATTATAAGTGTGCACCCACATATATGGTTTTGAGGGTCAAACTCAGGTCCTCGTGCTTCATCACTGAGGTATCTCTCCAGCCTTAGAGGATGTATATTTAGAAGGCAGAATAACTTTATATTTCTTTCTTCTGTATTGAAGCTCATGCAAAGAAGGTTGCTTTCCACCTTCCCATTCCTCACTAATTCCACCTGCTCCATCCTCAACCTTCCTTCTGTTCAGTGTAGTTCTTAATTGCCGTTGCCCTGGCTTATGGCATTCTACTCTCATGGCTCAATGCCCACTCACCTCGGTAGCAGCTCTCTCCACGTTTACACCTGTCTTTTCCACCTCCGTGGTCTTTGTGATCATTTTAGTTTGCCCCCCCCCCCTTTTTGACAGTCTCATAGCCGGACTGACCTCAAACTTGACATGTAGCTAAGGATGACTTTGAACTTCTGATTCCCCTGCTTTCCCCTCCCAAGTACTGGACCACCATGTCAGGCCAATTCCCTTCCCAGAGAGAGTACTCACATAGGTGCAATAGCATAGTTTGCCCTCCGTGTCCAAGGCCAGGAAGCGAGCACCGCTGGGCACTGACCGCTGCCAGGCCATCACTCTCAGAAGCACCAGATTGGCAGCGCTGGAGACAAAGCCCTTAAGTGATTGACAGGGGAAGACGGAGACTGCGGTCTTAGTTTCCTGTTGGGGCAGATCTGAGTCAGAGACAGAGCTCAGAAGAGCAGAAGAGGCAGGACGTGTTCGAGCAGGGTATTGAGTGTGGAGTTCGTCTCCAGGGCTTGGTCTAGGCACCTGGCCTCACACACACTTGTCCCTGCGGAGGTTTCACTCTTACCTCACCCTCCTTGACACTTCTGGTCACAACCATCTGGTCATCCTGCTTCAGGATACTCATCTTCCGCTTCATGGGGAGGATGGGAAACTGAAGGCCAGAGCATATGCGTGAATCAAGCGCTCACCCTTAAGAGACCAGTGCCCACCCTTTCTTCTGTTTGTTTGTGTTTTGTTTTTCTGAGACAAAATGGTTCAGAATAACCTGGAACTCCCTATGTAGCCCAGGATAGTTTTGTACTTGCGGCAATTCTCCTGCCTTAACCTCCCAAACACTGATAAATACAATCAGTCTTGTTTTGATTTTTTTGTTGTTGTTGTTTGTTTCTTTGTTTTTCGAGACAGGGTTTCTCTGTAGCTTTGGAGCTTGTCCTGGAACTAGCTCTTGTAGACCAGGCTGGTCTCAAACTCACAGAGATCCCTCTGCCTTTGCCTCCCAAGTGCTGGGATTAAAGGCATGTGCCACCGCTGCCCGGCCAGTCTTATTCTCTCTCTCTCTCTCTCTCTCTCTCTCTCTTTTTTCTGAGACAGGATTTCACTGTATACCCCTGGTTGTACTGGAACTCACTCTGTAGACCAGGCTAGCCTTGAACTCACAAAGATCCTCCAGCCTCTACTTCCTGGAGTGCTGGGATCAAAGGTGTGTGCCACCACCACCCAGCTTCAGTCTTATTCTTTATAAAAGACAAAATAAAAGTGTAAAGACTTGGATCTAAAATAAAAATGATAGGGGCTGGAGAGATGGCTCAGTGGTTAAGAGCATTGCCTGCTCTTCCAGAGGTCCTGAGTTCAATTCCCAGCAACCACATGGTGGCTTACAACCATCTGTAATAAGGTCTTGTGCCCTCTTCTGGCCTGCAGGCATACATGGAGGCAGAATGTTGTATATATAATAAATAAATAAATAAATAAATAAATAAATAAATATTTAAAAAAAAAGCAAAAAGTAAAATAAAAATGATAACCAGGGCCAGCAAGGTGTCTCAGTGGTCTCAGTGGGTAAGAGTACTCGCCACACAAAGCTGACAACTTCAGCTGGAGTCTGGCTCCCACAGTCTCTGGTGGAAGGAGAGAACCAACTTCCAAACGCTGCCCTCTGACTGATTTCCACATATGTGTCCTTCCCCCAAATAAGAAAAGATGTTTGGTTTTTTTTTTTTTTTTTTTTTTTTTTTTTTTGATTTTTCGAGACAGGGTTTCTCTGTAGTTTTGGTTCCTGTCCTGGAACTAGCTCTTGTAGACCAGGCTGCCCTCGAACTCACAGAGATCCGCCTGCCTCTGCCTCCTGAGTGCTGGGATTAAAGGCGTGCGCCACCACCGCCCAGCCCAAGAAAAAATGTAAAATGACAAACAGCTGTCCATGGTGATGTACTTTCTATAATCATAGCACTTGAGAGGCTGAGGCAGGAGGATTAAGCTGGAACCCAACTTGTCTTCCTCCAATCCTTGTCTCAATAAAGCAAAAAGCTTAAAAATAAGACAGACAAACAGATGGATGAAAAGTCTCAAAGCCTGATGTAGTGGTCCAGCACTTGGAAGGGAAAAAACAGGAGGATCAGGGGTTCAAAGTCATCCTTAGCTACATGTCAAGTTTGAGGTCAGTCCGGCTATGAGACTGTCTCAAAAAAAAAGAAGAAGAGGAAGAAGAAGAAGAGGAAGAAGAAGAAGAAGAAGAAGAAGAAGAAGAAGAAGAAGAAGAGGAAGAAAGAGCTGGGTGGTAATATTGCATGCCTTTATACCCAGTGCTGGGGGGGCAGAGGCAGGTGGATCTTTGAGTTAGATGCCAGCCTGGTCTGCAGAGTGAGTTCCAGGACACAAAGAAACTTTATCTTGAAAAACAAAACACAAAACAAAACAAAAAAAAAGGAAGGAAGGACGAAGGCTTCCGTTTATGGTGGCGGTCAGGAGTAAGGCCGTACTATGCGATAGGAAAGCAAACAGGCTTGAAGCTGGGAACAGATTCTCTGAGAAGCCTGGAAGGCCCAGGTCATCTTCCGTGTTTAGCTAGGTCATGGCCCCACAGAGGAAGTTACTGAAGACTGGGTGAGGGGTTTCGAGCCAGGACACTGAAGAGGTTAGTGGTGACAGGCTCCAGGGAATAGCCAGGCTCTGGGAAAGGCCAGGCCACATGGCCCTGGGAAGTGTTCAGGCTTCCAGGCCGGAGGAGGCCCCGGTGGGTTGGGCTCCATAGAACATTAACAGCAGTAATGGAGGTGGCTGCTCATCTAGCTGTGTGTGCCGGAGGGGCAGATCAGTGGGTGACAGTGGTGTGACGCTTTCCTGGGGTCCCTCCCACCCCCACAGGGTCTGTGTTCTTGCTTACCCTCAACCCGGAAGCAAGGCTCGGGGCGGCTGGGAGTAAGTACCTTAATGAACTCTTGACTGTGCTGCTCCATCAGCTCCAGGTTATAGGTTAGGTAGCCTGGGGTACAGGGAGGCAAGTGCTGATGTCACAGGAGACAGGGGTCTGAAATGGACCCTAGGGAAGGCTGGCCCAGACTGGTGCAATGTGGCCATGGGAAAATGACAGGAGGGTCAGCCTTGCTCTGTCCTCCCCGCCATGTCTTGCCCTAGTACCCGTGTAAGTCAAGGGCTGCAGGTCCTGACTGAGGACACATGGACTGGGGTGGGGGCTGTGGAGGGAAGATGTGGTACAGGGCAGCTGAACTCTACCTAGGAGGGAGTTTCCACACGGCGATTTATCGATGAAGCCTCGGCTACAGGCGTGAACCAGTAGACAGTGGGTCATGATGCCCTGTTCATCCTTGTATTTCCCTTTCTGCACCTCGATGGTCAGCTCTCCCTGAGGCTCGCCTGTGTCTGAGACGATGGCCAGAGTCTCGGGGAAGAAGAGTAGCAGTTTCTCCAGCCCTGTTTGGTGAGAGAAGCTCCCTCCGGGTCCAGCTTCTAGACCCCAAAGCACCCACTTACCCCTTGCCATGTCTGCTATCTCCTTGCCAGCTTTGTGACCACTCCCCGTTGTCAGCAGGTGCCAGCTGGTGACCCGCCCCCAGAGTCTTGTCCCTCCACAAACATGAGCAAATCCAATGAAGAGAGACAGGGCTGAGTCTCTCTTCCTTCTTCCCCAGACTCGCAGCTCTCCCTGTGCCCACCCCACCATCTGGCTCACGGAAGGAGTTGAGGAAGTTGATGGCTTCAGCGTTGGCCTCTGGGAATGACTGTTGCTCTTGATGCTGTTGCTGCTGCTGCTGCTGCTGCAACAGCAGCTGACTTGCACGTTGGTTGTCCTTGGCTCGGGAGCCTACAAGAGGAAGGAGAAGATAAGATGTCAGATCCTGGGGAAAAGCACAGGGTACGCAGGGCACCCTAGTTCTGATCCCTGTCCCCAGGAGCTGAATTCACTAAGACCACGCTCAGGTTAGGTTGTGAGGGAGAAATATCTCTTCTCTTTCCATCCACAGAACAACAGCCCATTCCCCACCTGTGGGGAAAACTTTGGAAGACATGCTGATTGAGGTCAGTCAGTCTGTGGCTAGTTGTCTCCATGGCAACCAGAAGCTAGGTACTGCCCCTTAAAGGGCAATCAACCTTTACTGAGCCTAGATTTGTCAGTCTTTGGTGCTCAGCCCAAGCTTCAGAGGTTGTCCAGCAGAGGGAGCCTTTGACATTCTTAAGAGGCAAGGGGAACTGGGGTTATACTTTCTTGGGCTGGAGAGATAGCTCAGCTGTTGAGAGCACTGGCTCCTTTTCCAGAAGACCTGGGTTTGAATCCAAGCACCCAGATGATAGCTCACAACTCTCTGCAGTTCTGTGGGATCCAGTTCCCTCTTCTGTGGGCATTCAGCAAAACACCCAAACACACAAAATAAAACAACAATAAAAAGAAGTAGCAGACGCATGCCCGACTTCAAGGAAGGACGATCAGGAGTTTAAAGCCAGACCCAGGCTCACACACGGAGTATACCTCTAGGTTTTATGATTATCTTTGTGAGTTATAGTCCTAATATAGTCTCCAACCGCCAACGGCTCAACCTCCCATTCATTCATCACTTTTATGATGATGGGAAAGCCATGCAATTCAATAGCAACTGTATTTCTAGTTCCTGGGTCCAACACATGCTGTTCATCTTTCCTGCAAGCTCAGCCTTCAGCCAGCCAGGCCAGCTGCTCTGCAGAGCAGGCTATGCTTTGCCCAGCACTGTGTGGCTCACCAAGCTTGCTCTTTTTACCTTACCACACTGCCATCTTGTGGCAAGTTCAAGGAGGTCTAATCGTTCAGAAAGAGGAGCGTAATGATGATGGCACTGGGAGGCATAGCAAACTCTTGGGTTCGTTGGTTGGTTGGTTGGTTGGTTTTATGGTGGTTGTTTTGGGGACAGGGTCTCTATATATAGCCATTGCTATCCTGGAACTCACTATGTAGAACAGGCTGGTCTCGACTCATAGAGATCTAGAACTTGTCATTTTCCTGCCTCTACCTTTCAAGTTTTGGGATCACAGGTATGCACTACTATACTTTATTACCTCCACCTTGTGGATAAGAGAACTAAGGCATAGAGAGGCTCAATGATTTCCAAACATCACATAGATAATCCTTGACAGAGCCACGACATGACCAGAGAGTCAGACTTGAGTTTGTGCATACAGGCAGCAGCCGGATAGGATGGTGCGTGGTCATGAGTCATCACGTGGGAGATCCAGGCAAGGGAAGCAGAAATCCAAGTCATTCTCAGCTACATATTGAGTTTGAGGCCATCTTCAGTTGCATGAGACTCTGTCTTAAAAAGATGAAAATAATTCCAGTCAGTGGTGGCACACGCCTTTAATACCAACACTTGGGAGGCAGAGGCAAGCAAATCTATGAGTCTGATCTACAGAGTAAGTTCTAGGATAGCCAGGGCTGCACAGAGAGATTCTTTCCTGAAAATAAGTGAAATTAAAGGAAAAAAAACAAAAAAAGGATAATAAAAGAAAAGAAAAGAAGAAAGGAAGGAAAGAAGGAAGGAAGGAAGGAAGGAAGGAAGGAAGAAAGAAAGAAAGAAAGAAAGAAAATAATTGAGGCAACCAGGAAACCAGGAAGCAATAGGTGAGAGATGACTGGGTGACAGCAAAAACGTGAATGGGAACTTCTAGTGCAACAGCACCTAAAGTAGTTAGAAACAGACTTGGAAAAGGAGTGACTATGTGACTCATACCTCAAGCTGTGGCCATCTGATTCTCCTTTGGGCATGTTGGAGTTGATGCTATATCCAATACAAACTGTCGTAATAAGAGCGGCGGGGCTGCATACCCGGCACCTGGCCACCCGCATGGCTAGCGTCCCACCACCCGGCTAGCTTTATCCAAAATAATTACATGGAAACTGTATTCTTTTAAACACTGCCTGGCCCATTAGTTTTAGCCTCTTATTGTCTAGCTCTTACATATTGATCTAACCCATTTTTAATAATCTGTGTAATACCACAAGGTGGCTTACCAGGAAAGATCTTAACCTGTGTCTGTCTGGAGTGGGAGAATCATGGCGACTATCTGACTTGGCTTTTTTTTTTTCAGCATTTTGTCCTGTTTACTCTGCCTATCTAAATTCTACCCTATCAGAGGGCCAAGCAGTTTCTTTATTAATTAACCAATGAAAACAACAGATAGACAGATGACCCACCTCCATCAACAAACAGGTCAGCATAATAGTCAGCACCTCAGAGAAATTCTTGACACTAACTAGCCTTAGACACCAAAGGGTTGTTCCACTCATATCAGTGAGGATGGTGCTCTTCATGGGACCTCCATATTCCAGTTAACATTTTTATTGGCTTTATTGAATTTATTTGTGTAGGGTGTGCATCACATTGCATGTGTCTGTAGATCAGGAGACAACTCCTGGAAGCCAGTTCTATACTTGTGCCACGTGAGTTCTGGGGACTCCAACTCAGGTGGTCAGTCTTGGTGGCATTCTTAAATTACATTTTTTAGGGGGCTGGAGAAATAGTTCAGAGGTTTCAAGCACTGGCTACTCTTCCAGAGGTCCTGAGTTTGATTCCCAGCAACCGCATGGTGGCTCACAACCCTCTAGAATGAGATCTGGTGTTCTCTTCTGGCCACAGGCAAACATGCAAGCAGAACACTGTGTGGTGACTGAGATTTCTGTCCTGCTTGGTCCCACATCTGTTCAATCCCAAAGAAACACACAGAGGTCTGCATTAATCATAAACTGTTTGACCAATTAGCTCAAGCTTCTTATTAACTCTTACATCCTACATTAACCTATAATCCTTGTCTGTGTTAGCCACGTGGCTTGGTACCTTTTATCAGTGAGGCATTCTCATCTTGCTTCCTCTGCATCTGCAGACTCAACCTTTTTTCTTCCCAGAATTCTCCTATCCTAGTTGCCCCACCTATAATTCCTGTCTAGCTACTGGTCAATCAGCGTATTATTAAAGCAATACAGAGGATAAATCTTTACAGGGTACAAGATCATTGTCCCACAACAACTGTGAATTACATTTTTAGCTAGGGACGGTGGTATACACACATCTTTAGACCTGGTACTCGGAGTGCAGAGGCAGGTAGAACTCTGTGAGTTAGAGACCAACCTGGTCAATACAGGGGCTTCAAGGAACACCCAGAGCTATATTTTGAGACTACTTTTAAAAATATTTTTAATTTTTTATTTAAAAACTAAACAAAAGCAAACCATTGCTTTCATAATATTAATTTATGTAAAGATGGACAAAAAAATCTTCCTTTTTGTTGTCACCAACATGCTCCAATTTCTTTTTAGAGTTGGGTTGCCAAGTGTCTTAGGTTAGACAAGGATGCCTTATATAGTCGAGGCTCACGTGGAATTTCTCCTGAGTGCTGAGACGGGAAGTGTGGAACACCATACTCGGCTCATGAGCTATATGGGACTGAACCGAGGGCTTCATGAACGTTAGGTAGGCACTCTACCACCTGAGCTATACCTCTAGCCCCTAAATTATTCTGGTTATTAGGATAAAATTAAAAGAAAATGTAGCTGCCATGAGTGTGACTCAGTGGTACAGACTTGTCTACAACCTACAAGACCCCAGGCTGATCCCCAGCATGCATAAAACCCAAATAAACTAAAAGCCCACCAGAGAATGGTAGTGCACGCCTACAATTCCAGTGGGACTTTTTTTGGGGGGGGGGTGAGGCAGGGTTTCTCTGTGTCGCTTTTGAGTCTGTCTTGAAACTTGCTCTGTACACCAGGCTGCCTCAAACTCACAGAGATCCACCTGCCTCTGCTTCCCGAGTGCTGGGATTAAAGGTGCATGCCACCACACCTGGCTAAATTTATTTTATTGTTATTTTACATGAGTGTTTTGCTCGCACGTATGTCTGTGTACCCTGAGCATGGCTCGTGCCTGTGGAAGCCAGAAGAGGACCTTGGGTCTTCTGGAACAACTGGAGTTACAAATGCTTGTGAGCCCTGCAGGTGCTGGAAATAGACCTGGTTTCTCTGCAAGAACAGCAAGTGCTTTTAAACACTGAGTCATCTCTACAGTCTATTTTGCTATTTTGCTTTTGTATTTTTGTTTGTTTGTGTTTTGTATTTCAAGACAAGGTTTCTCTGTGTAGCTTTGGAGCCTGTCCTGGAACTGGCTGTGTAGACCAAGATAGCCTTGAACTCACAGAAATCTGCCTCCCTCTCCTTTCTGAGTGTGGAGATTAAAGGCATGTGCCACCACTGCCTGGCTGTTTTTGTTTTGGTGTTTTTTTGTTTTTTTTTTTTTTTAAACAGAGTTTCTCTGTAGCTTTGGAGCCTGTCCTGGAACTCAGTCTGTAGACCAGTCTGCCTCGAACTCACAGAGATCCACCTCCCTCTGCTTCCCAAGTGCTGGGATTAAAGGTGTGTGCCGCCACCACCCAGTTGTTTTGTTTTGTTTTTTAAACAGTTTTTCTTCATCGTTATTGTGTGATACTCCTTGAGCCAGCGTGAACATATACTAGAGCGAGAGGACAAGCTAGCTGAATGGAAACTGGGGGTACTGGGTGGGACACACAGGCTCTGGCCATTGAGCAGCAATCTATCGACCTGGAGAAAATGCCATGTCCACAGCAAGCTTCTTGTCTTGGTACCATTATCGTCCCCATTGACAGATGACGAACCCAGATTTAGAAAGGCCACCTGCCCATGAAAGGGAACTACACACTCCAACCTACCTGGGGTTCCAGATCTTTGTCTGTCTATCTGTTTGAGATATGGCCTCACTATATAGCCCTAGCTGGCTTGAAACTTTCTATGTAGACAAGTCTGACCTCAAAATCATAGAGATCCCCCTGCCTCTGCCTCCCAAGTACGGGATTACAGGTGTGCACCATCGCACCTGGCCATAGCTCTTGTTCTTGAATACTTTGTTCTAGTGTCCAATGGACTGGCTCTGGGCATATTACAATATTGTTTGAAGGAGACATTGCTTTTTGGCTGAAAGACACTGTGCATCTCTTGCAGTTCTAACCCAGTGACAGTCACCCATCTTGGGTTGCATGAAGTCAATCAGAGGCAGGACCTATCTTTGTATTCAGATCAACCCAGCTTCAAATCCTCTCTCTTATTCAGTCTGAATTTGGAATGTATAAACTTTCATGACCAGGTTCTAATCCAATTTCTTCCTTCCTTCCTTTCTTATTTATTAATTAATTAATTAAAGACAGATTTTCCAGTCGGGCAGTGGCTATTCAAACATCTTTGGGGTCAGTCCACATGCTTACCACGAGTTACCTCCCAAGAGCCCCAGGAATCTGAGGTGGCCCTTTTCAAAGTGGCCGTATATGCCTTTCCCTTCCAATGCTCCCCATCAGACTCCAGTGGACTTTGGTGGAAGCTCATGGTTAGGTTGTTGGGCATTGTTTATATTGTCAGTCACTTGCTGGTTGGGATTCTCCTTTTTTCATTTCAGTGTGATAATGTTGGAAATGATAGAGTCTATCCTTGATCGTATGACTCAAGATGGACAATAGACCCCACTCCTGGAACTAAAGGAGAATTCTGCTGGGCTTGATGAACTGACAGACTGTGAGGCTGAAATTTCTAGAGACCATATATATCCTGCAAGGGAAAAGTCAGACAGGGTAAGAAATGAATACAGAAGAAAGTAGAGCTGAATGAAGATTATCTGTCTATCTATCTATCTATCTATCTATCATCCATCTATCTACTATCTATCTATCTATCATCTATCAATCATCTATCATCCATCTATCTATTATCTATCTATCTATCTATCTATCTATCTATCTATCTATCTATCTATCATCCATCAATCATCTATCTATCATCCATCTATCTATTATCTATTATCTATTATCTATTATCTATCTATCTATCTATCTATCTATCTATTTTTTTGTTTTACAAGACAGGGTTTCTCTGTAGTTTTGGAGCCTGTCCTGGAACTAGCTCTTATAGACCAGGCTGGCCTCGAACTCAGAGATTCACCTGCCTCTGCTTCCTGAGTGCTGAGGTTAAAGGTGTGCGCCACCATCTATCTATTTATTTACTTTTGTGGTTAAAAAGACTTTTTTTTTTCAAGACAGAATTTCTCTGTGTAACAGCCCTGGCAATCCTGGACTAGACCAGGCTGACCTTGAACTCACAGAGATCCAACTGTCTTTATGGGATTAAAGGCATGCACCACCACTGCCCAGTGTCTTTTGGTTTTCTTGTTGTTGCTTCTTTGAGACAGAGTAGACCAGAGATATCTCCATGCAGCCCAAGTGAGTCTCCAGTTCACCATGTACCGCAGGCTGGCTTTGGACTCCTGCCTCTCCTGCCTCTGTCTTCTGAGTGCTGGGATAATGGTGCGTGACAGCACACTGACTGGTTCTGCTGTTGTTATGAGACAGGGTCTCGGGATGTAGTCCAGTCTGGCCTCAAACCTACAGTCCTCCTCCATCTGCCCCCTAGGAAAGACTCTGAATCTCTGGCTCTGTCAGTGCCTGAAGTCAGTAGGATGTGACTTGAAGTATGTCAATGTCAGGTTGCCTACCCAACCCATGGAGATGCTGTCCCTCATGGCCTCTTAAAGAAATAAGACAGGGAAATTACTTGCCCAAGACATTGCCAAGCAGGATAGAGCTGGGACTGATACCCAGGGGTCTAAGACCGATGGCACCCACAATCCTATGAGCAAAAAACTCAGATTGTTTGGGAAGCATGAGCGGCAGGTGTACATGCTTGCCTGTCATTCAAAGGGGACAGTCAGGTGGGAGATCCCCAAGGCCCATGGAAGTGCTTCCCCAGCCCTAGGACTATCCACGAGAGGTCCTTCCACTGAGGATGCCCAGAATGACCTGTGTGGTCCAGGACCTGGGGCTCATTCACCAGGACAGCAGTGAGTCAGATTCATCATAGAGCTCGCCTGCATGAGGAAGGTGAGGACCGTGGCCCATCCCCATGCCTAAGAGGGAGGCTAACCTCTGCCAGGGTGGGAGAACCATTCTTGCCTGGTCTGCTATGATACTGTGCCAGTGTGTGCTGGTCTCCAGCCACACGAGGCCACCCCACAGCTAGGGGGTCACTCTGCTCCATGGTGTCCTAATTTAACAAATATCTTGAGAAATCCTATCTGGAACCCCCATCCACCCACCCAAATAGTGCATGTTTCAGGCTGGAGAGATGGTTCAGCGGTTAAGAGCACTGGCTGCTCTTCCAGAGGACCCCGGTTCAATTCCCAGCACCCAGAGGGTGGCTCACTCGTGTCTGTAGATCCAGTTCCAGGGGATCTGATGCTGTCGTGACAGATATGACACAATGTAGCCAAAACAGCAACACACATAAAACAGTATAAACAAATCATTTAAAAATGTTTTTAAAAAAGAAATATCTTAAGCCGGGCGGTGGTGGCGCACGCCTTTAATCCCAGCACTTGGGAGGCAGAGGCAGGCGGATCTCTGTGAGTTCGAGGCCAGCCTGGTCTACAAGAGCTAGTTCCAGGACAGGCTCCAAAACCACAGTGAAACCCTGTCTCGAAAAACTAAAAAAAAATAAAAAATAAAAAAAATATCTTTAATTACCTTCACGAACTAAAAACCAGTCAGTCTTGGGGCTGGAGAGATGGCTCAGAGGTTAAGAGCATTGCCTGCTCTTCCAAGGGTCCTGAGTTCAATTCCCAGCACCCACATGGTGGCTCACAACCATCTGTAATGGGGTCTTCTGGCCTGCAGGCATACACACTGACAGAATATTGTATACATAATAAATAAATAAATATTTAAAACAACAACAACAAAAAAAAAAACCAGTCAGTCTTGCTCACTGAAAACAAGAATCTACAAAAAGATAAATTCAATGAGATAAAGCAAGACATAAACAGGACTCCAGCTTGGGTTTTGTTTGTCGTGTTTTTTTGTTTTTAGACAGGGTTTCTCTGTGTAGACTTGATGTCCTGGAAATCTCTTTCCAGGTTGATCTAGAACTCACAGAGATTCATCTGTCTCTGTGTAGACTTGCTGTCCTGGAAATCTCTTTCCCGGTTGATCTAGAACTCACAGAGATTCATCTGTCTCTGCCCCCAGGTGCTGTATTAAAGGCCTGTGCTCGTGCCATATTCAGCTGTAGCTCTTTCTTCCTTCCTTCCTTTCTTTCTTTTCTTTTCTTTTTCTTTTTTTTTTTTTCGAGACAGGGTTTCTCTGTGGCTTTGGAGCCTGTCCTGGAACTAGACCAGACTGGCCTCGAACTCCCAAGTGCTAGGATTAAAGGCGTGTGCCACCACCGCCTGGCTCTCCCCCGCCCCCCATGTGCTAAGACAAGTTAGAGGGGGAAAAAGCCTTCTGGGTGTGGTGGTGGCCTACCTTTAATCCCAGTACTCAGGAGGTAAAGGCAGGTGGATCTCTGAGTTTGAGGTCAGCCCGGTCTATAGAGCCAGTTCCAGGACAGCCAGGACTACACGGATCCTATCTCGAAAAACCAAATAAAGAGAGACAGGCTGGAGGTAAGGTTGTGGTCCTGAAGTGCTAGCGGTGTCCTGAGTGTCTCAAGCTGAGGGAAAGACAAGGGTACCCACACATGGGCTGTTCTGATGCTCCTGGGGATTGAGCCCAGGGCGCAGTCCCTGATAGGCTGCCCAAAGCTCTCCCCATGTAGTGACCCTCAGTGACCCCCCAGACAACAGTGAGCAGGCTCTCTGCTGTAGCAGCACAGATAAACCATTGAGTTAAATCATTCATTCAACATTTATTGAGCGCCTACTGTGTGCCAGGCACCGTGCTAGGCGCAGAATACAGAGATGCATAAGATACAGTCCATGCCCTTAAGGGTTCACAGTCTAGAAGGGGGCAAACATGTAAACAAGTAAAGTATGGTGTGATGGGTGCCACGAGAAGCATTTACAGGTGCAGAGGTAGCCTGGGAGATGGGTGAGGGACGCCTTCCTGGGGGAGGGGCCTGGGAGAGGCTAATACAGGCAGAGGAGGCAGGAGGAGCGGGAAGGCATTCCGGCTGAAGAAACAGCGTGAGCGAAGGCACAAAGGCATGGAGCTGCGTGTCTTGGGGGCGGGGAAGGCTAACTAGTCTGGTGATATTGCTAGAGTGGGTTCCAAAGGCTGGGGCTGGAGAGGGCAGCCAAGGCCAGATGACAGGAGAACTGAGGGCAGGGGCATCTGGGAGGTTCAGCAGAGGGCACTGCGCATCCCAAGGGGAGGCTCCTAGCTAACCCTGCTAAAGTCTGCCTGCTAAAGGACCACAGCGGTCCTTGACCTGAGACCAGAGGACAAGCAGAGTGGGAGGAGGGATGAGCAGTGGGGCAGCCTTGAGCCTGGGTCCTGGAAGCTGGCACTCAACTGAGCTCCCTGCTCCCAGACCTCGGCTTTCTGTACACTGCCAGCGTGGGGCCTGGGATCCGACGGGAAATCAGGTGGAGATGGAAGGGTTTTTTTCTTCTTTTTTTTGGAAACTGCAAGGAGCCAGATGAGTACCAGGACTGAAAGAATCAGCCTTTAATGACGTCAAGAAGAAAAGAGGTGAGGATAAAGCAAAAGACGTTAAGGAAGACAGAAGCAGGCAGGAATTCCTAAGAACAAGGGCCCCAAGGAGAAAGCAGCATCTCTCAGGCAGACCACAGCTCACTCTCCCCTGGAAGGCAGGCCCTTGTGACCTGGGGCAGGAGCAGAGTTCCAGTGGCAGACCCAGGACAGATGAGTGGCGTGTGGCTCTGTATCCCAGCGTCTTGTGTCTCCTAGGCCTGAGGCAGAAGATTCCTTGGCAATCAGGAAACTTTCCCTCTGGCCTTCAGGGATTGGCCAGAGCCAGGCTTCCGGCCCTGTGTGTTCTTAGGAACATCTCGGCCTGGCAATGTCTTAGCAGGGTAAGGTAGGGCTTAGAGTCTCCGGCTGCCCCTGTTGGTGACCACTCTCCCAGGCACCGCACCTCACAACACTGTTTTCGGGGTGAGCTTCTCTGACAGCCCTGGAGGGGGAGGAGTGGAGGATAGACTAACCTGACCAGTGCTCGGCTCTCCTGGGTTCTAGGGCTCCAGTGAGGGTGTGGCCTCTGGAAGGGGAGCCGACAGGAGCCTTTCAGGATCTGGCTATTGGTCTACGAGTGGGGGAAGGAGGCAGACCCTCCAAGGCAGCAAAGTCTAGAGATGTCCCAGGTGCTGCCTTCCTAAACACCCAGCCGTACTGGCCTGCTGCTGCCTCCTCCTCTAGGTCCCTGCTGGGCTGTGCCCTCCCGAAACAGTCCAAAGGAAAATGGTGCTGCCTAGGGCACCAGTGGCGGTGGTGGCGTTAGTGATGAAGAGGATGGCAAGGTGTGGGTGATGGGTGGCTTCCCCTCTGTGGGGACAGCCGGGACCAGGGTGGGCTGGGGGTATCACTTGCTCTTGTGCATGTCCTTCAGCCGGCGCAGCTCCTCCAGGAGCTGGGCCCGGGAGTAGCCATCATCACTGGTAGGGCCTGGCCCCGGTCCCAGAGCTTCCTGTAATGCCAGGCAATGGGTTCTCAGGAATGGGTTGTAGGTGCGCTCCTCTCCCAGGGTGGATGGGCACTGCAGAGCAAGAGGCACAGGGGTAAGTGGAGAGAGCCTGGGGAAAGGACCCTACCCTCCCAGGGTAGAGACCAGAGCTCTGGAAAGCACTCGTGGGCCCAGGCAGGGCAGCGACAGCCTTGGCTGGACAGCGGCCAAGTTCCCCATCCCACCCCATCCTCACCGTGCTCTTGCGTTCCATCCGCTGCCTCTGCACCCACTGCATCTTCCTCTCCCGGGCCAGGTTCTCGGGCTCCACCACACCTGCGAAGCCCAGGTTCTCTTCCGCATATTCGTGTCCTAGCAAGGCCGGGGGGGGGGGGGGGGGGGGGGGGCACAACAGGAAGCAGGGCAAAGAGAGGCTGGTGGTGAGATCATAAGTCTGTCCTACTCCAAGGCCCCAGGCCCACAGCTGCCCAGCCAGCAGAGGGGAGGGCGAGGGCTCTTGGAAAAACCAAAGTTGCTTTTCCAACCAAGGGCACTGTTGGGGGGCAGGGGCGTAGAAAGAAAAGGCAGAGGCAGTTTGGGCAGCGGTTTGGACTCATGGGGAAAATCGCTAACTTTGGAGCTGAGAGGCCACAGCTGGCCTCTTACCTCGCTCTGCAGACTTCGCTGATGACCTCCCTAAGACACAGTTTTCTAATTTGGCAAGTGGAGAAGAGAATAACATGCCAGGCAAAGATAGAAAGAAAAAGATAAAAAGTCTGATGGGTAAGGGGGGGGGAGAATTGGGAAGAGTTGGTGTGTGTGTGTGTGTGTGTGTGTGTGTGTGAGAGAGAGAGAGAGAAAGAGAGAAGCCCAGGTATCACTGTGGTTTGCCCAGTGCATACAACAGAGCCCGACAGTGCATCCAGTATCCATTACACAAATGAGCACCGAAAGGGCACACCTGGACCACATTTACTGTTCTCTCAGATAAGCTAAGGCTACTTTCTGTTTGGACTGTGACCATAATTATCTGAACGATTGGGTATCTCTCCAGGACTCTGAGTCTTTAGGGCTCCCAAAGAGGTCAAAGGCTGATGGGGGAGGGGCAGCATCATGAAAGGCATGGACATCTGTCAGGGATTTCCTCTGGAGCTGCCCTCTCCAGACCCAGCCCAAAAAGCCCACCAAGGGTCAGCTCCTCCCCCTGAGATGCTCAAGACCACACCTACAGGATATTTAAGGCTTGCCATGGGGTTCTCCCTCGTGGTTTCTCCTCTTCCCCTAGGACCACCTGGGAATGCTCGGCTCAGATTAAAACCTGAACTTTAATTTGGTCTTATCTGATTTATTGCATCGGCAGAGAGAATTAATATCGGGGTACAAAATTTTTCAATATCATATAGCCAGTATTAACTCCAGGAAGGAGGGCAGTGTCTGTCCCAGCCCCGGAGGACTGGCTGTGCTGCCTCTGGGCCCATGAAATTAGCTTGCCGGTGCCGGTCTCTAAGACAGCGAGGGGCTGGAAGAAGGGAGAAGGGGCACCTCACCAGGCCACAGCAGGGTGTCATCCCCCAGGTCTAACACGGTGTCCAGCGAGCTCAGCATGGTCTCTGCTGTGCCTTCGAAAGTCCGTCCTGCATGGGGTCAAATGTGAAAGGCTGAGGTACAGAGGGGTAGGGTGGGACCTCAGCCTCTGGTCCTTCAGCTGAGTCCTGCCCAGCCATCCCCAGGCATCTACCCCCTCCTTACGGGAGAGCTGGTGTGAAGCCCCACACACATGTGGAGGGCAAGGCTGCTGAGTCTTCATGCTGGCCTCCTGGGGTCCAGGCTCAGTGGGTAGAAACGATCCTCCCACTAAGCCCTCGGGGACTCTGTAGTCTAGGACTTGGGGTCCTCACCCACCCACAGTGCTTCCTTCCTATTTAAGTATCCTCAACTTTCCATGGCTTCTTCATCCCGGTCACTATCTTGGGGAAACAGGTCCCACCCAGTGGAAATCAGTGCTCTATGGTGTTTACTTAAAGGGTCAGGTCTTCGTCATAGGCTTAGCCCCTGTGAGGATCTTGAGAACATAAACAATCAGGCAACGTGAGTGACGGTGACTGCAGCTGGGATGCTGGGAGCCAGCATCTCTAAATGGGACATGGGACAGTGGCTGCTCTGGCGGGTCTCTCCCTCTTCTTCCCCCTCCCCTCTCTTTGACAGAAACTCACCACAGCCAGAGAGGAAGAGCAGGTCCCCTGAGAAGAGGCAGGAAGGACCTTTGTAGGGCTCCCCATCCAGCAGGTAGACCAGGTGGCCTTGAGTGTGGCCAGGGGTGGCCAGGGCTCGGATCTGAAGTCGTCCCACACTGACCACATCTTGATGACACAGGGGGCTAGGGCACAAAACAATAAGGAAGAGAGGGAATTCAAGCTACATCATGCTGATCATGGCTACCATGCCAGACTCAAGGGCAGGGTACCTTACAGGAGGGTGGCTTCTATGGTAGGGGTGAAGGCACGGGTGCCCAGGGCCTCAGCGCAAAGCCTTTCTCTTCTGATTATGGGTGGATCATCTTGGGGCAAACAGGGCTAGTCTTTTTGCATGGATTCCACTTAGCTGTCTAAGAGTTAGGCAGAGTGTCACCAGCTGCTGACACCCTGGCAGACTGAAGGCAGGAGGTAGGAGATGCCCACCCACGTCTGGGTCAGGCACTTACTGGGTGAGGTAGGGGATACCGTCCTGAGGGCTCCCGTACACGCGACAGTCCCTGTGCCTCCGGCTGAGGTCGCGGTTCCCTCCACTGTGGTCCCTGCAGGATGGCAGAGATGAACACAGACAGGGGACTCCCCCTCCCCTAAGGTACCCCCTGGCTCCTGTTCAAGCCATTCCCTGCTCCCACGACAGTCCCCTCTGATCTTCCTGGACTCTCCTGCTCAGCTCCAGCGGCCGTCCTCACACTCTCCCCAGTGGATCTGACCACACCCACCTAACATTCCAGCCTCTGTGCCCTGTGCCACCTGCCAACTAACAGCTGTGCATTCTCTGGGCACCTGCTGCATGCCCACAAATGGAACACAGCAGTTCCTGCCCTCCTCTGAGGCTCCAAGCTGCTGAGTGCCAAGATAAGGGATCCAGTCCCTTCCTCTCTACCTCTGCTGGTGCCTGGGTGACTTCATGAGAAAGTGGGTCCTACCCATCCCTGAGCCCAGCTCCTCAAGCCCAACCCGTGAAAATAAAACTGCCGGCAGCCACAGCCCCAGCATCCCCAGCCCCTTACCAGTGCTTGTGGGTGCAGAGGATGGCAACCAAGTTAACTCTTTCCTTTTCAATGGTAGCCTGGAGGAGAGAAGAGTTACTGAGGGTGGCAGGGGATGCAGAGGGAGGCACACTGAAAGTTTAGTTGGGGGTGGGTGGGAAAGACAGCTGGAGAGATGAAGGAAAGGCAGGAGACAGGCTAGCGAATGCTAAGCTGGCAAAGGGGACAGGGAAGAGCAGAGACCCAGTGTGGGGTGTAGCAGAGAGGGAAAGGGGGCATCGGGAGTTGACACTGATACACTCACATTGAAAAGTAACACTAGACCCTGGGTTCTATTCCCAAGACCACACAACACACACACACAGAGAGGGAAGGAGGGAGGCGGGAAGAGATAGAATATGAACATGAAGGGAAAGGCAGAGATGGCCAGATACTGACAGAGGTCAAAGAAGAAAGAGGGTCTGGGGCTGGTGAGATAGGTCAGTAGGGAAATTCCAACACCAGAACCTTCAATAAAGGTGGAAAGAAATAACCACAGGGTGTCCTCTGACCTCCACATGCTTGTCATGGCACACACACACGTGTACACACACACATGTACACACCATGCACACATAATGCTATACCAGGTATGGTGATACATGCCTTTAATCCTAGCACTGGGGAGGAGAAAAGGGGCAGATCTCTGAGGTCAAGGCCAGCCTGGTCAACATGTCAGTTCCAGACTAGCTAAAGCTACATGGTGAGATCCTGTCTGGGGGAAGGAGGAGTAAAGAGAAGAAAAGAAAGGAAAAAAAATAAGACAAACAACCCCCAAGCACCCAAACAATAAATAAATAGATGAATAAAAATGGAAATAAAAAGAATATCCACCAGGGGAACACAGAGGGTAAGGGGCAGACGGGAAACTGCCAGGATTCACAGTCCCAGGCCAGAACCCTCACTCTCTGGCTCTATGCGGAAGGGGGTATTCTTGTGTGAGGATGCCCACCCATATACAGGAGCAGATCCCATAGTCAGGCTCCGTCTGGCAAAAGCGGCTGGCAGTCCCCACCATGACTCCCAGCACTCCGCCCCTCACCTGCACAGCCCTCGGGTCTGACGGGTCCACGGCCACAGCCAGCCCTGCCTGGGTGTCGATGATGAGGTAGCTGTAGTTGTCTGAGAGGACCGGGATGGGAAGCACCTTCACTCCTGGGGAAGGCAGACAGAGAAGCCAGGGTCGGGTAAGGGGGAGGAGAAGGGCCATAGCCAGGGAGGTGAGCTTGGGGAGCAGGGTGGGGTGCTGGCCAGGGGCAGCTAGAGCTTACCATTGAAGAGGCGGGGCTGAGTTTTGGAATGGCCTTTGGGGTAGCGATTCCGAGCCCTCCGAAGCTGCTGTCGGTAGAAGAGGTACCCGAGCCAGGTTCTGGTGTACAGGCTGTACCTGCAGGGCATACGGTGTGGGGTCAGATCAGCCTCTCCCACGACTGCAGGCCCCACATAGCCGGCATCTCTGCCACCTGAGCCGCCCTTAGTCAAGCTCTTTGCCGTCACCATTTTCTGTTTGTTTGTTTTGTTCTTTTTTAGTCTCACTGGCTCACTCTGTGGTCAAGGATGACCAGGTACTCATCCTCCTGACTCTGCCTCTACCCCTCAAAGGCTGGGGGGTCTGGTTCCTGTGGAGCTGGGGATGGAACGCATGGCTTCACGCTCACTTAAGCAAACCCTACCGACTGAGTTACATCTCCAACCCTGGAAACGGGGCCACTTCAGGAGCTGCTGCTGCTGGCCTAGAGACCAACTGTGAGAGGCAGGCGGGTAGACCAAGGAACAGAATAAGGCCCAGGGTGGCAGACAGTAGGGTTTGCTCAAGGAAGTACAGAGTTATATGGCTTCTTGGCAGATAGAGGGGCAGGCAGGGGTGAGGCTGGAAGGGCTTGACCACCCATCCCAAACTCACTGCCATCACAGCTGTAAGTAGCTCAGGAAACTGGACCAGGAGACCGGGGTTCTCCAAACAAATGTGAGACCCATGAGGTCGCCTAGGGCCCAGTTCAGAAGGGCCTCTTGCGCTCAGTGCTCTGAGGTTACTACCTTGAGCTGACCTTCGAAAGTATTTTCTAAAAAAATTTTATGAGACAGGTCTTATTATATAATCAGCTAGCATGCACAAGTACTGTGTTCAATCCTCAGTACCCCAAACAAACAAGACGGATGTGGTACAATACAAACAAACAAGACGGATGTGGTACAATATAAAAATGAATGGAAAATCCTTGCTAGTTATTTAAATTTTCATTTTCTTTCTTTTTTTTCTCTTTGGTGAGACAGGCCTTGCTAGCCTGGCTAGAATTCCATACGTAGACCATCACTATGTAGTCTTGAACTAACTGGCAGTGGCCCTCTGACATCTGCCTCCCAAATGTTGGGATCATAGCCATAGCGGCACCATGTTGGCTTTATTTAGAAAGACATTAAATAGAAGATTGAAAACACTACAAGTCAAAAGAATGATGGAATAATGGGAACACTTCAGAGTTTATTGCTTTTTTCCCCTCCCCCCGCTTTCTGTCTCTCTCCTCAGAATCTGGCTATGTAGCTCAATGTGGCTTCAAACTTAAGATCCTCTTGCCTTTGCCTCGTTAGTGCTGGGATTGTAAGCACACAATCAAGCCAGGCTTATTACTTCTGTACCTCGAATAATACATTTTTTTCTATTGTTTGAACAAGGAGTTTTGTTTTAATTAATTAATTATCTTTTATTTATGTATTACTGTTTGTTTAAGGCAGGTTCTTGTATCCGGGCGGTGGTGGCGCACGCCTTTAATCCCAGCACTCGGGAGGCAGAGGCAGATGGATCTCTGTGAGTTCGAGGCCAACCTGGTTTACAAGAGCTAGTTCCAGGACAGGTTTCAAGCTACAGAGAAACCCTGTCTTGAAAAACCAAAAAAGAAAGAAAGAAAGAAAGAAAGAAAGAAAGAAGGAAAGAAAGAAAGAAAGACAGGTTCTTGTGTAGCCCAGGCTATCCTCAAACTTGTAATGTTGCCAGTAATGATCCTGAACTCATGATTCCCCTGCCTACATCTCCCAAGTGCTAGGATCACAGGTCTGTACCAACCACCTTGTACCTGAAGTTGGCATTACACTAGGCAGTACAAATTATGTATCTACCCTTCAGTATGAGAAGGAGCTGGCTTGGGCCCTAGTTGTGCAGGAAAACAGGCTGGGGTAGGCACACGGTGAGGAGGCAGTCAGTGCTTGGGGAATCTATCAAGCCAGTCAGAGTATAGAAGGTGCTCTAAGCTTGACCCTAAACCTCTCAGTGTGTATGAAGAAGGATAGCCCCTTAGAGAAATACTGGCTGCTTTATCTGCAACCAGTTTGGACAAACCAAGTTGACCCTGGACAGTTTGGCCATATAACCAGCTCTGCACCCTTCATCTGCCCTGGCAACTCTGGCATGCCAAGAGAGGTTCTGCATTCTGCGTTGGGTGCCTAGCTTTATACGTCCTTTGCTTTTGGTTTCATTTGCAACTCAGCTTTAGACTTTCATGTTTTCGGCCATGCTGACTGACCCCTGGCTACTGGCCAAGTGCTGGGTACACTGCACATGACCGCCATCACTCCCTGACGCTGACCTTCTAGAAGGGATACAGTGATGAAGTAAGGAAGGCGAGCAGTTGAAAACAGAGGAAAGAACATGACAGGGCTGCTGTTTCAGATACAGACCTGGCCAATGAGATGGCTTTGCCAGGAAGGACCTTGAGGCCAAGCCTGACTACTGAGCTCAACCCTCAGGAGCCCCAACAGGGAAAGCAGGAAACTGACTTCTGCAAGTTGTCCTCTGAGCTCTACCCAGGAACCATAGCACAAGTTCACACACAGAGAAGAAACAAAAACGCCACAGATACAGTAGACCAGGAAAACAGGCCTCTGGGGTGACGCGTTCATAGCAGTGGGCCAAGTAGGAGCGCGAAGGGAGTAGACTTGAAACTGAGCTCCCATCAACTCAGGGCTAATTATTTGTGTGTTCTGTTGTGATAGCAATGAGCTGGTGCAAGAGAGACATCCAGTTAGGGGATGTGAGGGGTCAACCGAGATAGCCACGGATAGATTGCAGGAATAAGAACTGTAGGTTTCTAAATAGCTGAATAATACATAGACCTTTTCTTGTTGAAAAGGGTGATTGCATAGTTAGATACTTCTACTGAGAAAAGACCCAGGGTCATTGGAAGTGGCTCTTGGTGGTGAAAATACCAGTGTTTCTTTCTTCTTCGTGTGCTGGAGATGGAATGCCGCACCTCAGTTCCTCCTCAGGGACTCCCTGGCTTGTGTATATTTTAATATTTGGTGGTAAATATGCTATAAATTTGGAGAAGGAAGGAGAGAGAGAGAAACTTAGATTCAAAGATTCTAAAAGAATCCTGTGGTAGGGGCTGGAGCGATGGTTCAGGGGTTAAGAGCACTGGCTGCTGTTCCAGAGGTCCTGAGTTCAATTCCCAGCAACCACATGGTGGCTCACAACCATCTGTAATGAGATCTGGTGCCCTCTTCTGGCCTGCAGGCATACAGGGAAGGAATGTTGTATACATAATAAATAAATAAATAAAAATCCCATGCTTCAGAAATAAGCCCCCCCAACTCATATTGTTGGACACATACATTTATTTTACTTTCCTTTTTTTGAAATCAACAGCATAAAAATTACTACCTGAAAATGCACATGCAAAAAGGGAAAGAAACTAATTTGAAACATAAAAGAATAAACACATAGCTTCAAGATATGTTAAGATTGCAAATCTAATCCAGAAAACACGCAAAGTGTCCCTTTGAGCAGTTCTCTTAGAGAGGACGGGCTACAGCGGAGTGAAGACAGTTGGGAGGAGTAGGTGCCAGATGGGTAACATCTGTACCAGTAGAGAGCAAGGTTAGCTTCCTGCAGGCCTGGCCTCAGTGACTCTAGCAGTGCCTGGCTGCCCACAAGAGGTGAAACAGACTGCCCTCCGGGCATCTTTCCTCCCGCAGGGGTGACCACGGAGGGTGTGTCACCCTGAAAGTCATTCAGCAAACACTTTTCCTTTCTTAAACTTGGTAAGGGGCTGAACTTAGGATGAGCCTGTGCCAGCAGCTGAATGCCAAGCCAATGGTTCTGAATGCAAGCTGGTGCACAGTGCGGAAAGTAGGGCAGCGGGGGTGGGGGATGTCTGGAAATGGGGGCGCACTGGGTCCGAGCAATCCTACCAACATACCTTCTCTTGGGCAGGTCTCTCCCCTGGGATGTTCTTCCCTCTGCTGCTCTAGACTCTCTCCTTCTCCAAGAATGCCCCCTGACCTCACTCCCCCTCTCACCTTGGTTTCATTCACCATGCAAACCCCACCTGCAGTTTCTAAGGCAGCACAGGGGTGCAGCCTGACACCTGGACGCTGGGCAAATCACCAAGCACAATCGGAGAGAGATTTGCATAGTCTCAAACCGTCTGCTTCACAAGATACTAATTAGTCACTGGAGAAACTGGCTCACTGCACTAGAAACCGATGACAAAAGATAATGTCAGGCCCGAGGGCTCAGTCAGCAGCAGGGCTCTTGCCTAGCACCCATATGCACTTGGGTTCCAGCCCCATCACCCACAGAAGAGAAAACAGATGCTAATTTCAGCAGTAACAATGTATTTTTGACCATGGAGGAAGGCACAACTTCCCTTCTGTGGCCTTCAAGCCCGAAATGCACAACCATAATTTATTCATGAGAAAAACCTCAGACAAACCCAGATGGAGGGACCCACTGTAAAACACCTGGCCAGTACTCAACATCAGAGAGGCCTGGAGGAGGCTGAACAGTATAGGATCCTTAATCAGAGTCAGGACCACGAAAGGGGCATTAGTGGGACAGCTGACAACCTTTACATACGGTCTGATAGTGTTAATAGTCTCTTACTGAACCGAATTCGTTGCTTTTGAGAGCTTTATTGTGGTCATGAACATTAACATCCAGCAGGCTTGGGCTAGGTATACAGGAATCTGTTTGTGTGTTGTTGTGACCCATCTATAACTATTTCAAACTGAAACATTAAACAACATAATGAAACACAACCACCCTCTCCTCTACGGAGTGACAGTCTTGCCCAAGCCCTCTCCCGTCATTTCTCCCCTTGTCACTCATGGGAAGGGCAGCACTATGATTCCTCCTACAGCTTGGCTCCTCCTGTCCTTAGCCAGGGAGATAAAGTTCTCCATCCTTAGTACAGAGATGCCCTGGCAGAACCACATAAAGGTTAAGTGGCACCAAGTAGGAGAACACATGGGAAGCACCCGGTCAGAGCTGGATGGTGGAGAGGGTATCAAAACTGCCACTTTCTTTCCAAATTCTGCCAGAAGCTGACCCAGCTGCTGGGACAGGTGGCCTTCACCTGGGAGCGCCTGAGAAACGTCCTTGCCTTCCTCGTCTAAGGCTAACGTGTGTGCGGGGATTTTGTGACTCTAACAAAAGGCACAGTGTGGCAGCAGTGCTGGTGCACACCTTTAATCCCAGCAGCAGGCATGGCATTGGGTCGTGGAGGCAAGAGGATCTCTGTGAGTTCAAGGCCAGCCTGGTCAGCAGAGCAAGTTCCAGGTTAGCCAGGACTACAGAGAGAAACCTTGTCTTTAAAAAGCAAAAAGACGAAGAGGAAGAGGAGGAAAAAGAAGACAAATCTGTGAGTTTAGAGGTCACTCTCTTGGGCTCCTCTTACTTGGAAAATATTCGCTGCGCTTGCTGGACATGGTCGGAATAGCACAGGACAAAGGCTCCTTGCCTTGGGGATAATCAGGTTGCAATAAAAAAATAGTACAACTCACACACATTAAATTGGAAAACAGATGGATTATTAACTACCAGCTGTCTGCAGCTGGCTCAGAGTCACTGAAAGGAAAGGGGCTTGACCGTATGCAGACCCAAAGCCTCTTCTCTCAGCTGGGAGATAGCAGTGGGACACTGTGTTGGGTGATACAGAGCCAAAGGTTGGGCACGGGGAAATGTGGCATGTTTTAGGAGTTTTGCCCAGAGGCCTCAAGATCTTGGCAGGGACAAAGTGCCAGAGCAGGAGCCAGTGAGTGGGAAGGGAAGAAGATGGCGGTGAAGACGGTGGGGCTAAGGAGGAAGCAGTAGACAGAAGGGTGTGCTGCAGGTTGGCCCAAGGGGAAGGGAGCCTGTGGTGTCAAGTCCACTGGGTTTGGAGAAGCAGGGCCTGGGCTGGGGGTGGGCTGAGGTCCTAGCTGCGCTGGAACACTCTCCCAGGCCTAGTGTAACCCCCACTTCTACCCTACCCCGGCCACCACAGTGACTTCCCATGGGTACCGTTAGCTTTGGACCCCTCCTCTTTAGCCCTCTCTCTCAAATGAGGATCTTTCTCAGTTGCTTCTGTCACTCTGGATGGCAGCTCATCAGGGGACAAGCCCACAGGGCTCATCCCTAGGTCTTTTTGTTTTGTTTTGTTTTTCCGAGTCAGAGTTTCTCTCTAGCTTTGGAGCCTGTCCTGGAACTAGCTCTGTAGACCAGGCTGGCCTCGAACTCCCAGAGATCCACCTGCCTCTGCCTCCTGAGTGCTGGGATTAAAGGCGTGCGCCACCAATGCCCGGTCATCATCCCTAGGTCTTAAAAGGGTCTCCTTCACCTAGATTTTGGCTTCTAGTCTAAACTACAGACAAGGCAGAAGCTCAGGCTCCCAGAGCACCACTTCTGCTGAGTGCTGCTCCTGCTCGAAGCCCGCTGTGGCTCCCAGCACTCACAAGAGAGTCTTACTCCCTGCTTTGACCCTCCACCAGTTTCTGCCTCCTCCCTTCCCACTGAGTCCAGAGAATGTCCTGAGCTCCCCAGAGTGAAACGGTGGAAACCCCCTATGTATCCATCAATAGCAAAATATAAAAGCAAAGCAGGCCCTACCCAGAATGGGAATGTGGGAAACTACACAGCCAGCAAAACAAATGATCAAAACCAGGACTTAACATGCACACAGTCCAAACACATATCATTAAGCTAAAAGACATGTTGCCAAGGAAACAACCTGACATTTATTGAAATGGCAATGCAGGCAGAAACCATCTCGGCATCCCATTCAGGATGCAGACTTGTGGTAAAGGATGGAGCTGTAGAAGATGGCCACCATTCTAGCCAGCAGCACTGCTCAGTGCTGGGGCTGTGAGCCTTCTGCCCTATCTGTAATGTTCTGTTTAAGCTGAGGAGTGCAGCTTGGAGTGCTATGTTATCTAGTGGTTTTGAAGATGCCTAAAGTAACTCATTAAAATTAGGATTAGGCTCAGGAGAAGAGCACTTGCCTAGCACATGGGAGGCTCTGGCTTCAAACTTCTGTGTATCCCCTCCCCCCACCAAAAATACAAATCTAGGCCTGTGTGGTTGTGCACACCTCTAATCCCAGCACTTGGGAGACAAAGGCAGACGGATCTTTGTGAATGAGAAGCCAGCCTGGTCTATACAGCAAGACCCAGGATAGCCAGGGCTACATAATGAGACCCTGTCTCAACAACAAAATAGAAAAAAGAAAAAGCAAAGAAAACAAACAACTTCAAAACTGCCCTGTTTGTTGGGTAAGGTGGCTCACTGCTGTAAGACCAACATACTAAATTGCTGAGGCAGAAGGATCAAGAGTTTATCTTGGGTAGTGCCATGTCTGGACTGGTGGTCCTGGGTTCTATAAGAAAGCAGGCTGAGCAGGCTGGGTGGTGGTGGCACACACCTTTAATCCCAGCACTCGGGAGGCGGAGGCAGGTGGATCTCTGTGAGTTCGAGGCCAGTCTGGTCTACAGAGCGAGTTCAAGGATTGGCTCGATAGCTACAGAGAAACCCTGTCTTGAAAAAAAAAAGTCCTCTGACCTCTACCAGAGTACTGTGACCTGTGGCCTCTGTGTGTGTGTGTGTGACACACGGGAACACGGAATGGGGCACTGAGATGATTCCATGGATAAGGTGCTTGTTGGCAAATCCTATGCCCTGGGTTGCATTCCTGAAACTCCATACAGTGGAAGGAGAGAACCGACACCTGCAAGCTGCTGTCCTCTGAGAAACGTGTGCTCTGTCCTCTGAGATACGTGTGCTCGGAACACTCACGACTCTCCCCACAAAGGGGTCAAAAGCGCTTCTCAAAGCAAAAAGCAAAAAGAAAACTCTCCTCAAAACAAAAAAAGAAACAAGAAGAAAAAGTCTGGTGGTGGTAGCACATGCCTTTAGTTCCAGCACTTGAGAGACAGGCAGGCGGATCTCCTGTGAGTTTGAGGACAACCTGGTCTACAGAGTTCCAGGACAGGTTCCAAAGCTACACAGAGAAACCCTGTCTCGAAAAACCAAAGGAGAGAGAGAGAGAGAGAGAGAGAGAGAGAGAGAGAGAAAGCTCTGAGCTCCCTACTTCTGTCTGTAGCTTCCTAGGCCTGAAATCCCCTTTCTTTTCGTCCCTAGGCTTCTGTGCTTCCCGAAGTCCTAACCATGTTCAGGACTTAGTTCCCTCTTATTAGGAAATGTAGCCACCTACAATGCCATCCGAGAACTTTTCCCCTCTGCTCCATCTGGAGCAGCTGGGCCCTCGAGCACAGACTTGGTATCCTCCTTGGGCAGTACCTGCCTGAGGCTAGCACGGTCCCACTGGTCCTTGTGTGGCTCCCTCGGTTTCCCCTCCACCCCCAGGAACCCCTACACTGGCCCAGCACAGCAGGTGGCATTCAAGAAAGGCTGGCTAGCGATTAGGAGAGGTTGGGAGGGGCTGGGCTTGTGCACAGCTCAGTGCCTGGCCAGAATGGATCCAGGCAAGGCCAGGGCTACAGACCCAGCAAGCCTAATGGCGGTGACTTGCCCAGCTGAAGTCCTCTCCACCCTTACTCCCTCCTCCTGCCCCACTGCCCCCACAGACCTGGACAAGCAGGATATTCTCTGCCAAGCAGGTCACCCAGATTCAAGGGCACGGGTGGGGCTGTGTTGCTGAGACATAAAATCCTAATGCTGTTTGCCATGTAGGCTGCATCTAGGGCCTCAGAGCCGGGGAGAGGGAAGAGAGAACACGGGACAGAAGCTCACAAGAGGTCCCCAGGCCCCACTCTACTCCTGCCCATAAAGTCGGGGTCAGGGCTCCTCCCCGGACCTCATTGCCAATCTTTAACAATTTTCGGTGCCACAGCTTTTCTTGCCCGAGCCTGTGAGCAAGCTCTGCTGAGCCCAGGGCCTCCTCCCATGGATTAACTCAAGTCCTCCTCTCAGGTCTGGGGCAGGTACCATACTCCCATCTTACAGACAGGAAACAGCCTGGAAGAGTAGATAAGGTCACACGACAGGAAGAGTGGGAAGACAGGAAGATACACCTCCTTAGAAGCCTGACCTGGAACCCCCTACAGTCCTCCCCAGACCCCGAGTCAGAAGGACTAGATGAGTGGCCCTGAACGATTAGAGGGCCACCCCAATTCCTCTGAAGGGCTTTTTGGGGAAAAATGTTAAGTTAGGGTGGCTGCACAGACCTGGCGCATGGCCCAGGATCTGGCTTCCAGGACCTTCAGGTCTAGTAAGCTCTGCTTCTCAGTCCTGAGCAAGCCCATGACATTTGCAAGCACTTTGCACTCAACCTCAGAGAGGGCAGGGAGGTCTCGTGGTGTCAGGGTGGGACCCTTGGCCCAAGGACTCTTGAAAGCCCGTGTGAAACTAAGGCTCTTTTGATTCCTGCAGGAGTGTTGGCAGCCAGTGGTTTCATGGATGCCCTGGGAGCCAGAGAGGGAGGAGAACTGAGGAAAAAGGGCAATGACTGGAGAGGAAATGTGAGGGGTCACTGAGGATGCTGTGGTCTGTGGTCAACCTGTACCCACCTGACTGGGATGCCACAGCTCCATGCAAAGGTTTGAGGGTGGAGCCCAGGGCCTATCCCCGCCTGTGGGCTTTGATTTCTTCAGCCATTACTTGATACACAGCCTCTGTTCTCCTATTGCTAGGCACATGGAACAGGAACTTATTCCCCAGCCTGTTCTCCTTTTTCTTCAGTTCTTCTAACACTTCCTGTGATCAGTAAGGGTGGCACTGAGAGCCACTCTGCGTGGGGTCTCCAGGCGGGGCCAGCAAGCGGGGATCTAGAACAGCACTCACAGTATGTCAGAACAACCTACTAGAGCTGGGTGTCCAGTACACATTAGGATTTTGACCTCTTGAGCCAGGTGTGGTGGCCTTTAATGCCAGCACTCAGGAGCCAGAGGCAGATGGATTGCTATGAGTTCCAGGTTGGCCAGAGTGAGACCCTGTCTCACAACCACACCACACAACCACCAAATTCCCCAAAACAAAACAACAACAAACAACAGGAAGGAAGAGTCTGACTCCATCTATCCCCTCCTAGAGTCTGCAGTGCTAGAGACAGAACTGGGGGCCTGGCACATGCATGGGCATGCGCTCTCCCGCTAAAGCACACTCCGTCCCCAGCCCTGAAGTCTGACTCAGCACTTCCACAGCCCGGAACAACCTTTCTACCCACCATAACCACACCAGGAAGAAACTAAAGTCTCTTGACTGGTCCCCTGGGACCCAGTGGGAGAAAGAGTGGGGTTGCAGCGGGAATAACCCAGGCGGAGCTCCAAGCCATCTCAGAGCCCTGCCTGGGACTTAGGACGCTGACCGAGTACCAGGCCACTGGTTTGGGCCCACAGTGCACCAGCCCTCACCTCAGTGAGCCAGGGCACGGCTTCGCTGGTATCCGAGGCCCAGCCTAAGCTCCATGAGAGGCCGTGGGGACAGCTGACAGTGAGTGTGATTCCCCCTCCCCCAGCCCCTTCTGCTGCACAGCAGAAAGCAGACAATGCTGGTTCTTCTTCTGCTTCCCCTCCTCCCCAGGGTAGCAAGAAGCTGGAGGGCTGTCAGGTGACTGCCTCAGCTGGGCCCAGAGTCCCATCTCTGGCCAGTATGGGGCAGAAGGGAGCAGGATGAACCTATGGTGGTCCCAGCTTAGGTACTCCATATGTGTGGGTCCCCTAAGTAAAATGAGACCTGAGACATAACTGTAGCCCAACAGGCAGGTCCGGAGCAGTGAGACAGGCCCGGGGTGGTGAGGCTGGTGGACATGGGTATTTTTGGCCAAGACTCAGCTTGTCCAGGCTTGCATGTGACCAGTGATGGGACACACCCAATAACAAACTTGGAATGGCTGTCTGAGGGCTGAGGGCTGACCTAGGAGGGTCACAGGTCACAAGGTTCTATTGACCAGACTGGCTCAGGGCCCCTAGGAACAGTCATTCCCTATTGTGTGCTTTCCTGGGAAGAAACATGCTAACGAGTCAGCCAAACAGGCCTTAGGCGAGTGAGGGTTTCCTGCAGCCTCTGGCATGCCTGGAAGTCACTCTCCCTGTGCCCAGGAGATGCCAGGGCATGCAAGGTCAGAGTCTCCTGCCTGTGTTTCCCTCGCCTTCTCAGCCTCTGCAGCCCTTGGAGGGAGGAAGTGTGACTGCTAGGAGCCCTCAGGCAGGATAAGAAACACATTAGAACTGGCAGCCCCTCCAGTGAGCCCCGCATTAGCCAGAAGGCCAGAGCCAGGCCACTAATTTCCTTTGGGTCTCTATTCTTTCACTCATTTTTAGCACAGGCCCTTGGGACAGAATTTGTTCCCTAGGCAGGCCCATGGGAGTCAGCTGGGAAGCCAGACCTGTGGCAGCCTGAGTCAGGAAGAGGAAAACACACTGAAAACTCTAAGCCGGGTATTGGTGGCCAGGTCCAGGGGACACAAAGGTGATTTGGACTAAGGAGGTTAAGCCAGCTTCATGGAGGAGGACGTGGCACCTCAGCCAACGCTGACGGCCCATTCTTCCCTCTCTCCGTCCATTTGACAAGGGTTGACGGTGCGCCGGGCATTGCTCTGGAAGCTGAGGCTCAGCAAGAACAAAGTTTTGCTCCTTGTGTGGCCAAACTCAGGTGGGAGGAGAAAAGCAGGAGACAGACAAGTCAATACACACAGGGCACTGTACGCTGTCACAGACTACGGGGGACACAGCTGGGTGAGGGGAGTGGAAGGCAGGCATGGGGACAGGGCTGTGTGCAGGTGAGGCGGATGCAACGCAGGGCAGGGCTCTGGAACAGGAGGATTTGGCAGAGGGAAGGGTGGGGAGAAAGGACTGGCTGGCAGTGTTCGACAAACAGTAAAGTAGTTCCTGTGGCTGAGGGGTGGGCAGGGCCCAGAGAGCCAGCTCCACCTTCGTGTGTGTGTGTGTGTGTGTGTGTGTGTGTGTGTGTGTGAGAGAGAGAGACAGAGAGAGAGACAGAGACAGACAGACAGACAGAGAGACAGAGACAGACAAAGAGAAACAGAGAAAGAGAGAGAGACAGAGAGAGGAAGAGAGGGAGGAGAGGAGATACCACTAGAGGGGTCTGAGCAGAAAAGCAACATGTTTCTGATCATATGTAACTTCGACTTATTACATTTATTGTGTGAGGGCCTGCTCCTGTGTAGAGCTCAGAGGAGTCACAAACTCCAGTTATGAGACTTGAAATCTTGCTCACTGGCTTATCTCAGTGGACCAAGTTTCTGATTTAAATCAGCAGCTTCAACTGAGAATGCTTAGGGCACTGCAAGCCATGTCTCCCATAGCACAGCTCACAGTGCCTAACCTTCATCTAGGCCACCAACAAAGGCTTCTTTATTCACGGATCCTCATGTCAGGGTTTTCACCACCCTTGACATTGGGTCAGTGGACCCTATTGGCCTAGACAGGAGGTTTCCTCTTTCAGAAATGGTAAAGTTCACCAAGGCACGGTTGATTCGGTCACGTGGTTGGGGCGAGGGTCAAGAAAGAGCTCCTGGGGGAGCTGGAAAGATGGCTCAGTGGCTAAGACTGCTTGCTGCTTGTCCAGAAGACTGGAGTTCGGGTGTCTCACAGTCATCAAACACCCAAAGGAAAGAAAATGAATGGTCTGTTGTGTATAAGAATGAACAGGGGCTTGGTCAGCTATATACATCAGGGAAGGCCAGCTCAGCTCTGCAGGACAAAGAGCCCAGCCTCATGTTCCACTCACCTCCCCTCAACAGGCAGGCTCTCCACAGAGCTCTGCCAAACCCTCTCTACTCCAACAGAGGAGGCAAAGGGGCAAAAGGGAAACTGAGGCTGATGCAGGGTACCCACTTGAGGGATTCTTAATTCTCCTGACCACGGGCTCCTCAGTGCACCCTGCCACCCCTGGGAGCTTGCTGTGCCAGACCCCTGCCTGTTTGACCTGGCTCACTTCTGTTCACATAGTCTGTCTCCTAACCTTCTGGGTGGCGGGGTGCTAAGCCTTGCATATACTACACAAGCACCCCTGCTAAGCTGCAGACTTAGCCTAGGAGGTCTTTCTCTGTCTTGTTTTTACATTGTAAATTTTAAAACTTTTTATTATTTTTTATTTTTTAAATAATTTTTTAAAAGATTTATTTATTTATTTATTATATATACAATGCTCTGCCTGCATGTGTCCCTGCAGGCCAGAAGTTGGCACCAGATCTTAGTACAGGTGGTTGTGAGCCACCATGTGGGTGCTGGTAATTGAACCCAGCTCCTCTGGAAGAACAGCCAGTGCTCTTAACCGCTGGGCCATCTCTCCAGCCCCTCATCTTTCTCTTTTCTTAAAAGGTACTTTTGAAAAAAATTAAATTTATGTGTGCAGGTGTGTATGTGTGTGTGTAAGTGCACAGTTACTCAAGGAGGCCAGAAGAAAGTGTGGTATCCCCTGCTGCTGGAGTTACAGACACAGCACTCTACCGCCTCACTCTGAAGGTAGCAGTGGAGAACACTGGCCACATGCTCTTCCCCAGTGTGGCCACCCAGTCCTGACCCGGGGCAGCTCAGTGTTATGGGATGAGAGAGAGATTCAGCATTTCCTGGTGGTGGTTGGATAAACTTAGAAGATAGTTGTGAGAGAACTTGAGGAGGACATGCGTCCTCCCTCCTTCCCATCACACAAGCAATGGCTACCACTTCCTGATCACTTACCTGTGGGCTCACCCAGTCTTCACAGGCGCCCCAGAAAGCAGACATTCACACCATTCCCCATTCTGCAGGTGCCAACTGGCCAGGCTCGGAAAGGTTATCTGCCCAGTGTCACACCTCAGCATGCAGCAGAGCCAGGATACAAACGCTGACTTGTCCAGCTACCCATCGACTATACGCTATATGCTTAGCTCCTCTCCACCCTGCTCCCCCGTGGTCCCCAGTGCACGTATCAGCCATCCATCAACTATACGCTATATGCTTAGCTCCTCTCCACCCTGTTCCCCCGTGGTCCCCAGTGCACGTATCAGCCACCCATCGACTATACGCTATATGCTTAGCTCCTCTCCACCCTGCTCCCCCGTGGTCCCCAGTGCACGTATCAGCCACCCATCGACTATACGCTATATGCTTAGCTCCTCTCCACCCTGCTCCCCCGTGGTCCCCAGCGCACGTGCCCAATGCCAGCCCACATCTGGCGGCTCTACGCTCTGTTGAGCCTGGTTGTTCTCATCCCCAGATAATGGTGGCTACCGAGGAAGGCCTTTGCTAAAGTTATCACGACTAATGAGAACCGTTGCTTAGGACTGCCACTGTCTGCTTTCCAGCCCCTACGAAATGCACTGAGCTTAGTGGTCCTCACCAAGCTGCAGTTCACGGAATGCCTATGGACTCCTCCTCCATGTCCATCCTTCCTGCAGGCTTGGAGGCACCTCAAAACAACACCTCCACATTTGCCACACGTTTCCTGCCCCACTCTGAAGGTTAGCAGTGTCTCCCCTCAAGGGACTGGGCTGATTGTTTCCCAGGCCACAGAGCAGCAGGGTCTGGAAACCCTATCCCAGGCACACCCTTCTGCTCTGCAAAACTGGAAAACTGAATCCACTGAAATCTGGAAATCCAGACAAAGGGAAAACTCACAGAACCACTGAATTCCTTAATTTGGTTTTTCGAGACAGGGTTTCTCTGTGTAACAGCCTTGGCTGTTCTGGAACTCACTTTGTAGACCAGGTTGGCCTCGAAATCACAGAGATCTGCCTGCCTCTGCCTCTGGAATGCTGGGATTAAAGATGTGTGCCACCATCACCTGGCTTTAAATTTTTTTTTTTGAAGATTTTTTTTGTGTATGGGTGTTTTGCCTGCATGTATATCTGTGCACTATGTTTGTGTCTGGTGCCCTCAGAAGTGGTCAGAAGTGGCCTCTGGAATTGTAGTTATGGGCCCTTGTGAGCCACCATGTGTGTTCTGGGAACTGAGCCTGAGTCCTCTGCAAGAGCAGTCAGGGCTTTAAACAGCTGAGCCATCGCTATGGCCCAGAACCACTTAATTCTAGCGTGGTGAGGTAACTGTAATTGAGTATCGGGCTGAGACAGGATGGCTGCAAAGTCTGAAGCAAACCTGGGACATAGCAAGATCCTATCTTAACCCCTAAAACTCCCCTCCCCGCAAAAAGAATTATGAAGACACTCCCCAAAGGAAAAAAAATTTAAGGGATTTGAAAACCTCCCAAATCCCAAATTTAGAAATACTCAAACTTAACAAGGTAGTGTTGACACACACCTTTAATCCCAGCCCTCGGGAGGCACAGCAAGTGGATCTTTGTGAGTTCGAGGCCAGCCTGGTCTACAGAGTGCTAATTCCAGGACAGCTAGCAGCTAGGGCTGTTTGTTACACAGAGAAACCCTGTCTCAAAAAACCAAAAAGAAAAAAAAAGAAAAAAGAAAGAAAGAAAAAAAGAGGAAGGGAGGGAGGAAGGAAGGAAAGAAAGAAAGAAGACCCAAACTCTCATGGTTGTGATTACTGGCATTCTGATCTTAGGAATTCTGATTCTAGTTCCTCATGAAACCTTTCCCATTTATCCATTTTCTCAGGCCATTTGTATGACTTCGGGCTTACCAATTTTGGATGCTAAAGGTATATTTAAAATCCTTTCTTCTAATAGAGCTACACAATCTCCAGGAAAGTTGTGAAGAAAACTAAGAAACCAAACCAAAGCAAATGCATGCACACACACTCACGTACACAAGTGTGCGCGCACAGCCAAGTCTAGTGACTAGGAATGTACAGATCAGTGGCAGAGCAAGTTTAGCATTCCTGAGCTCAATCTCCAGCACCAACCAAATGACAAACTGACCAAACAAAATAAAACCTCACCCACCAACCCCCTGCCCCCAGAATCTAGATACAAAATACAGTCAGACCAGCCACAAACCTAGGCCTGTACACACCTGTAAGGATAGCACCTGTAATGTGGCTAAAAGATTAGAAGTTCAAGACCAGTCTGGAATATTAGAGAGGCTGTCCTACCAAGCTAACCAGCTAAACAAACAAAACCCTGCCACCTCTTACTTTAATTCTTTTAACAAAGTAATGGCAAAAACAAAACAAAACAAAAAAACAAAAACAAAAAAACCACAAAGTAATGGCAAATTAGTCAGAGCACTCTCTAGAATTTGCTCTTCTGCCCACGGGGGTTTTATATCACTAGTGAAGAGACTGTGACTGGAGCTCTAGGCCTGAAGTTTGGGGTAGTAGTCTGAGGAAGGAGGAAGAGTGAATTACAGTGTCTTCTCTGAAGCTCGGCAATTCTTAGGTTTAGGCCCTCCCAGATATCTGACCACAGCCCTCTATTCCCATCCTGACATTACTGTCCCCAAACCGTGGTTTGAGGTCCTGCCGATAGACCCTCCCCTAGGAAGCTTGTCTTGGGGGGGGGGGGGTCTTCCCTGCTGCTGACTGCTGAGGAACAGTGATTATTATCACTTTTGTCATGGTCCCTTAAAGGAAGTGGCAAAGAGAAGGAGGAGAGTTGGCTGGGGAAAGATGCTAGAGGTTGGTGGCTGGCTGTTGGGTCAAATTTCACAGCCGGGGGCTCTGGAAGCCAGTAATAGAAGGTAGAGAGAAAGGGCCAGATTGATCTACAGAGCTGAACCCTGCGAGCGACGTAACAGTCTACCTAGAGTTGTGGGAGAACTGGATAATAGCAGAAGGACAGAGGCACACTGAGAAAAGTTGGACAGTCTGAGGCATGCTTTTACCCTTGAACCTGCCAGGGAGTCCGATCTGCTGACCTCTGCCCCGCAGTCTGGTGCACGCTCTTCCTGCACTCCCCGCTTTTCCAGGTTCCTTGGATTCCCGCGTCTGACTTGGTTCTAGTCTCCCCGAGGCCTCTGGTTCCTGTACCCTGCCTACTCTTATCTGCGCCGCTAATCATTTTCCCAGCCGACCCACCCCAATTCTTCTGCCTTCCAACTCTTTCCTTTCCTCACTCAGCACGAACTCAGGAGCTTCTCCAGCCCGTTTCTCTATCCTTCTGCTCCTGTTTAGGACCCCCTAGTCCAAGCCATTCTAGAACCCCCATATCCCTTTCGCGTCCCCTCTCCCAGCGTGCCCTCCCACCTTCAGGAGCTTGCACTAACCCGATTCTGAAGAGCAGCCGCTGGCTGCGCGTCATTAGCAGGCCGCGGAAGCCCCGCCGCGCTTGGCAGCCGCGGGGACTCAGGAGCAGCGCGAAGGCGAAGAACAGCAGCCCGCAGCAGGAGACCCACAGCCAGGGCGCGGGCCAGCTCTGCCAAGCCATGCTGGGGGCGCGGGCCGGGGGCGGGGCTGAGCGTTGCTAGGCGACTGCCCCGCCCCGGCCCCACGCGCAGAGGGCGGGGCTCCCGGCACCTGCGCGCTGGGGGGGGGGGCCCGCGGGACACTTGGCTCCTCCCATTACTTCGCATTCTGGCCCGCCTCCTAGCAAGCTGTGGCCTGGCACGCGCTGCGAATCCCTAGATTAAGACAGACTGGGAGATCCTCCCATTATTGGCCAGTCCAGAGGTGGAGCTTGAGCCGCCTTAACCCTGTGCTAATTAGGGTCCACATAGGCCAAGAGTCCTGCGGGAGGACAGAAGCCAAGTCCGCCCTCTTCCCTTGCAGGGGACTCTGGGAGAGGCCTTGGTGTGGTCCTCCTGGCGAGAAACCTTAAACTCCTAAACTTTATCAACTGGAAGGATCGCGGGAGTTCATTGCATCTTCTGCTGTTCATTTATTCATTCACTACCTTAAAGGCATTGTGCCAGGTTTTGAGGTAGTCAAAAGGGCTCAGTGGATAAGGACACTCTGCCAAACCTGACGACCTGAGTTTGGTTTGAACCCTTGGACCCTCTCCTTGGTGGAAGGAAAGAACCACTCCCACCAGCTGCCTGCTAACCTTCCCAGGAGTGCCATGGTGCTTGAGCCCACACAAATACACAATATCCAGGCCAGGGCAGTAGTTTGGCGGTGTAGCATATGCCAGTCTCTGGGTTTAATCTGGGAGGATGGGAGCATTCCTGGAGTCTACCCTATGGAATACAGCGATGAGACTAAATCGGAGAAGAGATACAATTGCATGGATACATATGTGCATACGTAAGCATAAACATATAGATAGATGTGATGAGAAACTGGTGCTTACAAGGAAGCAAATGGGGCACGGAGGCCAAACTTAGATAGAGAGGGCGTGCGGCTTTTCACCCACATCTCAGAGATGAGAAAGAGGCCACCGTCCACGGAGACTTCATCAAGGTAATGCAGCCTTGGGTGGCAGAGCCAGGTCCAGCAGCTAGACACCCTCAGGCCCATGCCCCGTCTGATTTCCACATCTCCTCATCCTGTTGCTGCTGCCTTCCTAATGAGTTCTAGAAGCTGCTCTGCTCAATGGGGTGGAGGTGGGTATGAGAGCCAGCCTGCCGCAATGTACAAACTGACTCAATGGAGTCAATGACTCAATGGCTGGGCCGTCTGGATGCGGTCTTGCCTAGCCCTCTGCAGGAAGGGAAGGAAATGCTGCAAATTCAAGCTCCTCATCGCTCCCACTGGGAGAGGGGCGGAGGGAAGCAGGTGAGGCGATGCTCTTGTTCTCCTCCCTGCTTCCTGTGCTCAGCCTGAGAGCCCCAGATAACCAGACCTCACAGCACATTTTCCATCGCCCTCTGTGGTCTGGCAGCCAGTCAGTGCCCACTGTGCAACTGAAGGTTCCTGTGTACAATTTTGTACCACGACCTCCTTCATCTGCTCCCCACCAAAAAGCCGATGGGTGGGCAAATTGTTCCCAAACTGCCTTGTAATTCATCCAATGCTTGCTTTAATCTGGAAGCCCCAGGCATTCGGAGTTTCTTTTCTGTGGGACCATCTTGAGAGACACAGTTTGTAGACACACCCGCCCTGACTCTTGCCTGCAGTTCTACTTCTTGGTGCCCTGGCACAGGAAGGGTTGAAGCTGCCAAGGGCCGGGGAGAGATGGAAGACCAATAAGCAGATTCACAGAAGGCACGTCCAGTGCCGCAGAGTTCATGTCTCTGTGTCTGCACATGCAAAACTGAAGGATTGTGGGTCATTGTGAACATACCCTGCTGTGGGGAAGGTGCTGTGGGCAGTACTATATGGAGAAAATAAAACACAGTCCCTGTAATCTAAAACAGGAAATGCAGGCTCAGGCATGAAAACACCAACAATGGAATCTTAAACCTCCAGGAGCTTGCAGCCCCCACCCCCCATACACTCGTTAACAAATGCATAGTTAATAAACTCGGGACAGCCGGGCGGTGGTGGCACACGCCTTTAATCCCAGCACTCGGGAGGCAGAGGCAGGTGGATCTTTATGAGTTCGAGGCCAGTCTGGTCTACAAGAGCTAGTGCCAGGACAGGCTCCAAAGCTACAGAGAAACCCTGTCTCGAAAAACTAAAAAAAAAAAAAAAAAAAAAAAAAAAAAAAAAAAACTCAGGACACTGTTTATGAAATCCTTGGAGTCACAGCAAGGCTGGGGGTAGGGAGTGAATGGGGGTGTCGGTGCGACCGTATGCAGGTTCAGGGAGCCGTCCGTTCCCACTCTGGACTGTTTGGGAAGACATGATGGCTTCAGACCTGCGGCAGTTCCCTCTCCTGTCCACGAGAACCTGCTGTTCTAGCAAGCTAGATGCCGCTCGCCCTCTCCTGCATTCCGCCCTGCAGCAGCGAACTACTCAGCCGCTAGAGTTCACCATACTCTTTCGTGCTCCAACACTTTGGTATGCACTATGTTTTCCGCCTGGGGAGCCATTCCTTCTCTGGTCTGTAGATTCAGACCTCACGTGATTTCCCGAACAAGCACACACTTGTGCAGAGAAGAACCCCTTAATAAGATACCAATGCCATACCTTTCTGTTTGCTGACGATATCAGAATGTAGTCTCAGGGTGGAAACTATAGTTTAATGTATTCATCTGTAGCTTGCCAGTGTCTGGCGTGGTGCCACGTACATATTAAATACTGACTAAATGTTCTTTGAAATGTCAACGTCCCATCACAGCCCACAGGGCCTAGCTGAGCTTGTCTTCAGCCTCCTCAAATGGCATTCTTTCCCTCGTCACTTTGTGCCAGCTACTTGTCCCTCAAATGCACCAAGGTCATTGCCACTGTAGGCCCTGTGAAGTTAATCTCTGTTGTCGATTTGATGAGTTCTAGACTCACCTGGGAGGTGGGCCTCTGAGCTGTGGGGGGATTGTTTTCATTAGGGTAATTGAGGTGAGATGACCTGACCTCTCTGGACTACATGTGGGTGGCACTGTTCCCTGGGCCACGATCCCGACTGTAGAAAAGGGAGAACAGGCCTTCACCACCCTCTGCTTCCTGATGAGGGACACAAGGCGACCAGTTGCTTGCAGGCCTTTGCTATCTTAACTTCCTGGCCACGATGGACTGTACATCTTAACTGTGAGTTAATATGATGCCCCTCCCTTTTAGACTTGGCATGGTGGTATACTGTTTTGATCCCAGTCCTCAGAAGGTAGAGACAGTCAGATCTCTGTGAGTTCAAGGCTGCGTGGGCTCCATACTGAGGTCCAAGCCAAGCCAGAGCTACATAGTTGAGACCTTGTCGCAAAACAAAAACAAACCTTTCTCCCTTGAGTTGCTTTTCTTGGGGCGTTTTTATCACAGTGATGAGTAAAGAAACTACCACAGGCCCTCTGCACACGCTCCTTCCACTTGGAAGCGGAGAAGCAAACTGCATCTTAGGGATGGTTACATTCTGTCTACCAGGGCTCCCAGCTGCACCTGGGTGGAAAGGGTGCTATAGCATCTAGAAGTAAAGGTTCTAGGTCCTCATAAAGTCTTGTAATGCCTAGGACAAGCCCACAACAAAGACTTGTGTGCCCCAAGATGGCTATAACACAGCCCAAGAGAGGGCATCTGCAAATGTAAACTCACTAAGGTGTAAGGTACATAGAAGAAGAGTCCTCCCAGAGGCCTCTGCTGGGCCCCCAACCCTCTATTATATCACTTACATTATTGTGGTTCTCATGAGAATGATCCCCATAGGCTCAAACCTTTGAATGTTTGGCCCCCAATTGGCGGTACTGTTTGGGAAGGATTAGGAGGTGTGGCCTTGTTGGAGGAGGTGTGTCACTGGGGGTGGGCCTTGGGGATTCAAAAGCCCACCCCATCCACAGTTATATCCACATGTAAGCTCTCAGCTATTGCTCCAAGCCCATGCCTGTCTGCCTGCTGCCATGCTCTCCAACCCTGACGGTCATGGACTAACTCTCTGAAACTGTAAGATAAACTCTTTCTTTTGTTAAGTTGCTTGGTCATGGTGTCTCTTCACAGCAATAGAAAAGTAACCAAGATAATTACTGGACCATTTCCTTCACTTTCAAGACAGTTTTCACAATTGGATATTTCTTGTGATTCCCACTATCATGCCCACTGGAATGGAAGCCCCATGAGCCCCACGAGTTGGTAGTATGTACAGTGCTGACCCAGAGAAGGCAGAAGTCCAGCATGTGATGAATGAATGAAGGACAGAAGCAAAGAATGGCTGAATGGCTGTTTACAGCTGCTGAGCACTGTGGCAATCAGGAGACTGGAACTCTCTTGTTCTGACCAGTGGGTTTGGTCCCTGCAGGACACTCGTGTGGAAGATTCTGTCTCCATACACAGCAGTCCATATCAGGAAGCTGCCGGAGAGCTGTCTCTGAAGCACTCACACACCCAGGCCTTCGGCCACACACTCTTTCCTCTTGGAGCAGCTCAGAGGCTCTGCCAAGGTTAAAGTTTGCCTCTGTGACTCTCCAGAAGAAGTCCGTTAGTAATCTACAGCACAGCTATGTATGACAGTGCATGCTTGTAAGTTCATCAATGGGAAGGCTGAAGCAAGAGGTTCATGAGTTCAAGGCCAGTCTGGGCTATGTAGTGAGACCCTGTCACAAAAGCAAACAACAAATGCATGCCCCAAACAGCAACAGCCTAAGGAAGCCAGGCGTGGAAGAACACCTCTGTAATCTCAGCACTAGGAAGTCTGAAGCAGGAGGATTGTGAATCCACAGGCTAACTGAATTCAAGGCTAGCCAGTCTACATAGAAAGACCCTGTCTCAAAAAGAAAAAACAAAACAAAACTGGGTGGTGATGGTGGTGCACAACTTTAATCCCAGCACTTGGGTGGCAGAAGCACACGGATCTCTGTGAGTCTGAGGCCAGCCTAATCTACAGGGTGAGTTCTAGGGCAGTCAAGGCAACACAGAGAAACTTTGTCTCAAAAACAAAAAAGCAACTAAACAAATAAAACTAAAAGCCACAAAACATAACTGGAGAGATGGCTCAATAGTCAAGAGCACTGGCTCTTCCAGAGGACCAGAGTTGGATTCCCAGCACTCACATGGCAGCTCATTCTGTAACTGGAGTCTGTAACTCCAATCCCAGGAGACCCAACACCCTCTTCCAGCCTCTCCAGCCTCTAGGCCTGAAAGTAGTGCACAGACAGAACTGCAAACAGTAAACTCATCACAACAACAACAACACACACACACACACACAAATAGGCAACAACAACAACAACACACACACACAAATAGGCAACAACAACAACAACACACACACACACAAATAGGCAACCTTTCTTCCAGGTTCCAGGGATAGAGACAGATGTTCTCATGTCCATTCTTATTCCAGCTGTCAGCCAAAGCTGTGTTACTTGGAAAGACAGCCTGACTTCACCTTCGCATTACGGCTCAAGCTGGATGCCTGGTGCATAGCTGACTTACAGGATATCATTGGTGATGATGGTGATGATGGTGATGACAATGATGACGTCAATAGCACCATTGTGGAGGAGCTATAGTAGATGGAGCTGTGACAATGTTAAAGAATAGAGACATTAGTGGGCATAGTGGCACACCCTTTCATCCCAGCACACAGGAGGCCAGCCTGGTCTACAGAGTGAGTTTCAGGACAGCTAGAGCTGTTACACAGAGAAACCCCATCTCAAAAACAAAGCAAAAGAATAGGGATATCTTATTGGACCAGGTGGCAAAGTCAGTTTTTTTCTTTAATATTTATTTATTTATTATGCATACAACATTCTGTCCGTGTGTATGTCTGAAGGCCAGAAGAGGGCACCAGACCTCATTACAGATGGTTGTGAGCCACCATGTGGTTGCCGGGAATTGAACTCAGGACCTTTGGAAGAGCAGGCAATGCTCCTAACCACTGAGCCATCTCTCTAGCCCCCGGCAAAGTCAGTTTTGTTTAGAAATGTTGACCCAATGCAAAAGTGGCGGCTGGACATCTGGCCAGCCCCCCTGGACATCTGGCCAGCCCCCTGTCATGCTGTCGTCAAAGAGCTCACTGTGCCCATGGTGACCTTCCCTCCGAGCCATTGTGCTGCACATTCTGAAAACATGGTTTGCTTGGAGGGATTTCCCTGCCACTTCTCAATGCCCTGTCTTAACTTAATCTGTTTTCGACTTCTTTCCTGCCCACCCACTGGCCTGCCTTCGGCAGGGGAACCTGTAGCTTCCGCCTTTCCCTAGCTCTGGGCTGGGCATGGCTGCCCTATTCCTCATCAAACAAGACTTTGACTTGCTTCCTTTTCAACCTGGTTCCATTCACACCTTCTTAGGCAACCTCGTGGTCCAGGTGCCAGCGGATCACCATGCTAAGACTAAACTTGGTACACACACCTCATCAGCAAAACACACTACAGCCCAGAGCTCCGGAAGTCAAGCTGGTCTCCTGCTTCAGCCTCCTGAGTAGCTTGGACTTCAGGTGTGCATCATCAGATCTGGCTTTTAAGCACCTATTTTATTATTTTTGTTTGATTTATGCCCCTAGATGATCAACTGCCATGACTCACTTAGTATCTGAACTCAGCAGATCTGGAGCTCTGGGGAGCCTATGATCCACTTCAGACGCTTAAAAAACACAGAGTCCTGCTGCCTCCTGTCACTGACATTCACTACTATAGGTCTACGGGGCCCAACACCCTGCATTTTGCACTGGTGATCCAAAACTCAGCCTGAGCCTCTGTCCCTGACCTCAGTTCCAAGGTTTCTGTGTAGTTCAGCAAGGGTGTGCTCAGGGGTCACACGTTCCATTGATCTGGGCCTCTCTGACCTGACAAAGCTCAACTCTAGTGTCCTCGTCTCTGGTCCCGCATTCCTGTACAATGTCCTCCAGCTCCTTGAATCAGTCGGTTCCTCCCAGGCATTCAGTGCACAGTTCAGACTGGAATTCTTCCCTCCCAACCGTTTGTTGTTGTTGTTTGTTTGTTTGTTTGTTTGGATCCCCAAACCAGGTGCTTGCTAGCAAGCACTCTGCCACTGAGCCACACCCATACCCTCCTTATCTGGTCTGAGGCTCGGCCCCTTGAAGTACTTACCCCTATTCATCCAGCCTTAGCCTGCTAGATTCCTAACCCCCCTGTACAAACCTAGCTTCTAGCTTCCTCCGGCACAGCACAGGAACCCACTGTCTCCTGTAAGTCGGGACCACTTTGATTCAGGCCCTATTGGAACCCCAACATCAGTGCTTAGTTGTACTTGCACCTTGCTGGTGTCCTGTCTTGATGGGGCACTTTGTGTTCTGTATTAGAAAGGCACACTTGTACCCCGAATCCTACAGAGGAATCAGCATCGCTCCCAGTTTAGCATTCTGCATTATTCCCAGCCAGATGCCTGGAGGAGTACAAGGTTGATATCAGAGAAAGCTACCATGACTCGGAGATTCAAGTGCCTGAGACCAAACAAGCACAGACAGAGAGAAGTGTGGAGGGAATGATAAGGAGGGAAGCCCAGATATCCTGAGCCTCAAAAACAGGGCTAGCCACCTGACCTGAGGGGAAGGAGTGAGCCAGAGAACACAGACCGCCTTTGTCCCCTGTTCTAGTAGCTTCCTAATGCTGTGATAAATACCATGATCAGAAGCAGCTTGGGGAGGAGAGGGTTTATTTTATCTTATCACTTAGAGTCCGTCACTGAAAGGAGTCAGGGCAGCAGCTCAGGCAGGAACTGAAGCAGAGGCCTGGAGGAGCTATGCTTATTGACTCCCTCCCCACGGCTTTCCCATACTCCAGGGTCGTCAGCCCAGGATTGGCACTGCCTAGAGTGGGCTGGCCCTTCCCATGTCAATTTTTATTTTATTTTAATTATTACTGCTTTTGTTTTTTGGGGTTACTTTATGTTTTTGTTTGTTTGTTTGTTTTTTGAGACAGGGTTTCTCTGACTGTCCTGGAACTCACTTTGTAGACCAGGCTGGCCTAGAACTCACCAAGATTCACCTGCCTCTGACTCCCGAGTGCTGGGATTAAAGGCATTGTGCCATCAACAGCCAGCTTCCATGTCCTTTACTAATCAAGAAAATGCCTTATAGACTTGCCTACAAGAAAATCTCATTTAAAATCCCCTGTTCAGGGATGACCTCAGCTTGGGTCAAGATGATAATAATAATCATAATAATAAAACCCCAGCAAAACAACACAACAAAACCCTAACAACCACGTTCCTTCTCTGTATAGAGTCTGCTGCTGGGGTGCAAGGATGACTGGTTTTCAGGGGTTCCACGACAGTCTCCCTCCTCACGGCTGTCGTTCTGCACCTCAGCCCCCACTTCCTTTCCTTTGCCGTCAGCAAATGTCCTTCAAGACCACAAGTTCTGGGGCTACAGCCCTCTATGCGCTGGCCGCTTACCCAGAGATCCTCGGGGGTGCCAGGACCCTCCTGCCCATGTTCACACAGTGGCACTCAAAGTCACCACTTTTCTCACTCTAAGAGCAAATTCAAACTCAAGCTTCGCTCAGAGGTCCGGTACAGAGGCACATGAAATAATTGCAGCACTCAGAAAGCTGAGGCAGGTGGATCCCCCCCACACCCCGGATTTAAGTTCAGTAGTAGAGCCTAACACGTACAAGGCCGTAGGTTCAGTCTCTAGAGCTGTATATACATCCACGCATGCATCAATTCATTAATTAAAAATAGGGCTTTGGAGATGGCTTAGTATGTGTGCACATGTGCACAGGCACCTGTACAGACACATGAACATACCTTCATACCACAGACACACAAAATGAGAAAGAAAAAATGGCAGACTGGGGCATAGCCCAGTGGCAAGAGTGTATGCCTAGGACAAGCAAGGTCTAGACTCTGTCCCCAGAAATAAACAGATGGGAGAGGGAGAGAGAGAGACTAATGACAGACTGATTCTGTTCAGTGGGGTCTTCCCCAAGGCAGATTTTTTTGTTTGTTTGTTTTGTTTTGAGACAGGGTTTCTCTGTAGCATTGGAGCCTGTCCTGGAACTTGCTCTGTAGACCAGGCTGGCCTCAGACTCACTGAGATTTCCCTGCCTCTGCTTCCCAAGTGTGGGGATTAAAGAAAGGCAAGCGCCACCACTGCCCAGCTTTTTTTTTTTTTTTAAACATGGACCTGGCAGATTCTGTTGGCTGATTAACAGCCATTCCCTAACCACCCTCCGTTCTTCCTCACTAACTTCTATTCTGCCCATTCTCCTTCCAGCAGCTCAGCTCTTAGTTCTCCAGCCCCGGTGGGTAGTTCTTGACTGGTCTAAGCCAACTGGTGCCCTGCCAACTCTTGTTTAGACCCAGGACCATGATGCAGTTCCTGCCATGAGATAATAATAGCAAATGTTTATATAGCACACAGCACGTGCCCGCACTGTTCTCAGCACTTGAAATAGAAGAACCCTTGGCTCTCACATGACCCTGTCAATCAAATACTGAGAGATCAATTCTGCGGCTCCAGGTCAGAGCTGGTGAGAGGACGAATGTATGATGGGGACCTTTTTAACAAGTGTCTGGTGCTCCCAGACAATCCCAGGGTCCTTTGCATGCTAGGCAAGCTCTCTACCACCGAGACGCATCCCATTCCTACCAGCAGCTTTTGTTGTTGTTTAAGACAGGCTCCCATGTGGTCCAGGCTGACCTCTTGATTTGCACCTGAGACTGACCCGGAACTCCAGACCTTCCTGCCTCCCCTTTCCCGAGTACTGGGACTACAAGTGCTTCCCACCTAACTCAGCTTTGCTTTCTCAAATGTATCCTCCCTTTCTATAAAGAAGCCATCTTTACTGCTCCAGCATGCCGTCATCTGCTGGGAGTGTCTGGTACCCCAGCAGCCTTTGCTATCACAAAGCAGTTTAAGAGGATGGACACTCCAGGATGGCCAAGATGGCTCAGCTGGTAAAAGCGCTTGCAGGGCCAGCCGGACAACCTGAATTCACTTTCAGGATCCCAGAGTGGAAGGAGAAAACTGACTCCCAAAAGTTGTCCTCTGACCAACACGTGTGCATTCAGATTACCAAACACATCACACACACACGCATGCACACGCATGCACACACATACACACACATACGCACACATACACACGTGCACACACACGCACACATACACACACATGCATGCACACACACGCACACATACACACATGCACACACATACGCACACATACACACACATGCACGCACACACACGCACACATACACACATGCACACGTACACACATGCATACACGCACACATACACACGTGCACACATACACACGCGCATGCACACACATGCACACATACACACGTGCACACACACATGCACACACATGCACACACACATACACACGTGCACACACGCACACACACGCCCACATACACACGTGCACACATACACACATGCACACACATGCACACACGTGAACACACACGCGCGTGCACACACACGTGCACACACACGCACACACGTGCACACACGCGCACACATACACATGTGCGCGCACACAAGTGCACACACGTGTGCACACACGTGCACACACACGTGCACACGTGCACACATACACAGGTGCACACATACACACATGCACGCACACATGCACACACACGCACACATACACACATGCACACACACACGCACACATGCACACACATGCACACACGCACACATACACACATGCACACATACACACGTGCGCACACACACGCACACACACACATACACACATGCACACACACATGCACACACACGCACACATACACACGTGCACACACACATGCACACACACGCACACATACACACACACACATGTGCGCGCACGCCGCCGCCACCACCACCACTACGTTCCAGAAAACTGCAGATGGCAGAGCATAAATGGAGCAAGGACCTTTATCTCTGAAGACCTCATGGAAAAGTGGGCATGGTGGCTCACACCTGCTATCCATTTGGGAAGATGTGGCAGAAGTGCTAAGAATTACAGTCTAGCCTGGGCTACACAGACTCAATCAGTTGCAAACAAATAGCCAAGTCTTGAAGTAACCAGTCCTGGAGTTTCTAGTCAGGTGTTTCCCTCTGCTTTTGTGTATGTGTGTGTGTTTACGCCAAAAGACAAACCTTGAACATAATCCTCAGGAACTATTTCCACCTCCTTTGAAACGTTGTCTCTCGATGGCCTAAAGTTTCTTCCTTCCTTGACTTTCCCACAATACCGGAACCTATAACCTGAACCTGTTCTCCCCTAAGTTGCTTTTATTTTGTTTTTCTTGCTTTTGTTTTTGTTTGTTGTTGTTCTTGTTGATTTTTGAGATAGGGTTTCTCTGTGTAACCCTGGCTGTCCAAGAATTCCCTTTGCAGATTAGGCTGGCCTCAAACTCACAGAGATCCACTTGCCTCTGAGTGCTGGGGACTAAGGGCGTGCACCACCGCTGCCCGGCTCCCTAAGTTGCTTTCTGTCAGAACATTGTATCCCAACCACAGACGAAACTAGGACAGAGACTGTCCGTGTGCTTTTGGGCATCACTTTGTTCCTCGTACCTTTAAAATCTCCTGTGACCTTCTGCGGTGTGAGGCCTCTTGATTATTTTATGAAAGCAGAACTCTTTCTACTTTTCCCTTTCCACTTATTCTGAACTCATCATCTGGGCATTGCTGTCACCTCTGCATCCCAACAGCCTGTGTTCCTTGAAGGTCAAACCCACTTATATTTTTCAGTCCTTGTCCTGAGCCCCTGGGCAGCAACTGTGGCAGGGGAGCATGCCGCAACCCCTTCTTGTCCCGCCCTGCCAGGCTAGTGTGGCTTCTTCTCTCACACGTATGGCCAAAGGCCTCTGCCTCCTAAGTCTGGGATGGGATTACAGGAATAGGCTGCCATGTCTAGCTGCCCCTTTTCTGTCTAGTTCTTGCTATCCCAGATTTCAAGTACTGCCTGTATGCTCATTGTTCCAAAGAGATATGTCCACGGACCCCCATTGCGAGTCGCCAGTCTCAGTGCCCACCTTCGTGCTGGTCCCCTTCATGTAGATGACCCGGGGCTTTTCCACATCATCTGTCCACAGCTGGCCTCATGCTCTAATCTCACTCCACCTGTTTCCTCACCTTCCTTGTGATGCTTAATACTGGCTTTGTCAATGTTACAGGACCTAAAATGAATCAGGAGAAGAACCTCTGGCCAGGTCTGTGAGGGAGTTTCTACACTGGGCTGAGAGAAGAGGGAAGTGCCATGCCACAACTGGAGTGTGAGGCAGGAAGAAAAGAAAAAAAGCAAGGACTGGGCACAGTATGCACACCTTTAATCCCAGCCCCGCATGGTATGCATACCTTTAATCCCAGCCCCGCATGGTATACACACCTTTAATCCCAGCCCCGCATGGTATGCACACCTTTAATCCCAGCCCCGCATGGTATACACACCTTTAATCCCAGCCCCGCATGGTATACACACCTTTAATCCCAGCCCCGCATGGTATACACACCTTTAATCCCAGCCCTGCATGGTATGCACACCTTTAATCCCAGTCCTAGAGAGGTGCATACTGCCTGGTGGTGGCGCATGCCTTTAATCCCAGCACTCAGGAGGCAGAGGCAGGTGGATCTCTGTGAATTCGAGGCCAGCCTGGTCTACAAGAGCTAGTTCCAAGACAGGCTCCAAAGCTACAGAGAAACCTTGTCTTTGTGTGCATATCCATCTGTTTGTGTGTGCTGTGCATATGTTCAATGTGTGTATATGTATACGAGGAGTATACTGTGTTTGTGTGATCTGTATGTTGTGTATGTGTGTGTGTTCCTCTGTGTGAGTGTGGGTATGCATTTGCACTGTGTGTGTGTGGTCAGAGAACAACCTCAGGTGCTGGTCCTCTCCGTCTGGGGTTTTTGTTTGTTTCTTTGTTTTGTTTTTCAAGACAGAGTTTCTTTGTGTAACAGCCCTGGCTGTCCTGGAACTCGCTTTGTAGACCAGACAGACTGGCCTCAAACTCAGAGATTCACCTGCCTCTGTCTCCCGATGCTGGGATTAAAGGCGTGTGCCACCACTTCTATCTCATTTGAGACAAGGTCTCTCTTTGCTGCTGCTTACACCAGCCTGTGAGCCTCTGCCTTCCATCTCCCCACAGGGGCATGGCACCTAGTGTTTACATGAGTTCTGGGGGTCTGAACCTGGGCTCTCAGGCTTGCTGGAGGAGGCTTTCCCCACTGAGCCACCTCTTAGCCACCAGGCCCAGCTTCTACCATAATTGTGAATCAACCTCTCTGGTCCTCATCAGTGCTCAAACGTGAGGAAAGAATTATCAGGGTGTGACCCTTCCCTTCCATTCCTCACTGCCAGCACCACAAATCAGATCCTCAGAATGTCACGTCTGTTCCACTGCAGGCCCCTTCACACCCGTCCACCTCAAGTAGTAGAGAAGCCTTGCCTGGAGCCCACACGCTCTGCCTGAAGCCAGTGTCTGCAGGACCCAGTGTACATCCCTTGCTTTCGTACTAAGGTCTCAAGTCCGTTTTCTAATGCTCTGTGTCCCCACGCACTTCTGAGTCAGCCTGCACTGCTTGCTGCCCCGTGTCTTCTGCCCACAGCTTCAGAAGTCTTTGTTTTGTTTGAGACAGGCGCTATTGTAGCCTCAAACTCCTTAGCTGATGATGACCTTGAACTCTCGACCCTCCCGCCTCCCCTTCCCAAGGGCTAGGAGCCCAGGAGTGGCCGCCTTGCACATCTGAGAAATCTTTCAAAGGAAGCTCTCAGATGCCTCCTGCCCAGCCCACCCTTGGGATATGCGGTACACCCAGGGGGAATTAAAACTAATTAAAAGCTCCAGCTTCCAATCTGGGGAATCAGAGAGAGAGAGAGAGAGAGAGAGAAAGTCAGTCCTCAGGGAAGCCTGAGGATGCTGCTCAGCCAGCAGCGGCACACTTGCCCGACACAAACATGCCCTGGGTTTGGTCCCCAGCATTGCAAAGTAAATAATAAATTTAACTTCCTTCTTGAAGGTATTTCTGGTCACAGGTGTTTAGCCAGTACATCTCCACCCGTGTTTGGCCAATACTTCATCATCATGTCCCCTACCCCAGGGAAAGTGCCACCACGGAACAGTAGGAAGTGAACTGTTTGAAAAGTTGCTACTTTTGTTCTTGAGGTTCTGGGGGAGTTGAATGGAGCCACTGTTTCCTAAGTTTGGACTCTGTAGGCAGGAAAGATGCTGCCTGCTTCTTTCCTGGTTCCCTGCCCCACCCCCACCCCATCCCACCCCCAGCCCTTAGCACCTGACCCATTGGAGTGTAGACTACGCTAAGTGGAAGACCTTCATGAAACCTGTGTTATTCACCATAAGGCAATTCTGAAAGGAAGAAAATGGCAGCCTCTTTTATAGAGATGAGCAAGCTGAATCTCAGACAAGCTAAATGATTTATTCCATCACATGCTAGTAAGTGACAGGATCAGAATTCAGTTCTAGTTTTACTGGACCTGAAATCTGTATTGTTCACTCTCACTATGCTGGGGTGGGGGGCGGTGAAGAGATGACTCGGGGATTAAGAACATTTGTTGCTCTTGCAGAGGACCCAGGTTTGGCTCCCAGCACACACATGGTGGCTCATAATTACCCCAGTTCTAGAGGATCCGATGCCTTCTTTTGACTTCCCTGGGTATCTGGCATACATGGGGTGCAATACATGCATGCAGGCAAAACATTCATATACATCAAATTAAATAAATAAATCTAAACAAATGAATAAAAAGACATCAAACAAAACCACATAACCCCAAAATAAAACTAAAGCACAAGAGAAGGCAGAGCTGTGCAGAGACAGCCTTTGCCAGGGGACTGTGCCTTTGGATGAAGCGAGCCATCTACAGTGTCTCTGCAGGGGACAGAGGGACAATGGGATTCTCCAGTGTCCGCACCCAGTGAGGGCTGGAGGACCAAGTGGCCACTGAGTTTGTGTGGACCAGCTCCAAGCACAGTGGAGAAGGGCAGAGAGGGTGTGACCAATGGGTGAAAGGACGCTGTTGGCAATGCGCATGCTTTGATCTTGGGGAGGGGGCTGGGGCCACTGCCCTTTGACCTGTCATGACTCAGATGCTGAGTTCTTGCTCTCAGACTCAAGCCCCTACCCCATAGTCACAGCTTAGAATGGCTTTGCCCGAGGTGGCCCCATGTTTGTTCCCCCATCAAGAAAACCCATGAGGACCAGAGACCTGGCCTTAGCCACCTCCCCAGGCCTGGGGCCCAACCCTCTCTTTGAAGTTTCTGGAACACTCAGAGGTTGTCCGGGTTCAGGGTTATCTCCATCACCTTCACATATCCTGTTCCCTCACCATCACCTTCAAGAATGGGGACCTCATGCTCACTTTTGTTCAAGTGTGAACACAGAGGTCACCCCACCCCACCCCCACTTCTTCTCCAGTCTCAGGCTACCCTTGTATGCTATACTGTCTTAGAAGCTTTCCCTGAGAAGCCCAACTAGATGAGCTCCCTCTCTTAGCAAACGTCCCTTCTCTTAGCGTATGTCCATTTTCCTTCCGTTTCTTTTCAAACTAACGTTTTCTCATGGAGGTTTTTCCTCTCTAAAGCCAGGGCTCACTAAGGTGGCCCTGACTGACCTACAACCTGATTTGTAGATCAAGCTGATTTTCAGTTTACAGAGATTCACTGCCTCTGCATCCTTAGCGCTGAGATTAAGGTGTGTGTGCCCATACCCAGTGGAGAACTTATTCTGAAGACAGGCTCACACTTTCGGCAATCCTCCTGCCCTAGACTCCCATGTTGTGTGTGCAGCGCTGTTGTGTGTGCAGCGCTGTTGTGTGTGCAGCGCTGTGCCTGCTAGTGTTGTGTGTGCAGCGCTGTGCCTGCTAGTGTTGTGTGTGCAGCGCTGTGTTTTGTGTGCAGCGCTGTGCCTGCTAGTGTTGCGGGTGCAGCACTGGTGTCTGGTAGTGTTGTGTGTCCAGCGCTGTGCCCACTAGTGTTGTGTGTCCAGCGCTGTGTTTTGTGTGCAGCGCTGTCCCTGCTAGTGTTGTGTGTGCAGGGCTGTGTTTTGTGTGCAGCGCTGTGCCTGCTAGTGTTGTGTGTGCAGCACTGTGTTTTGTGTGCAGCGCTGTGCCTGCTAGTGTTAAGGGTGCAGCACTGGTGTCTGGTAGTGTTGTGTGTCCAGCGCTGTGCCCACTAGTGTTGTGTGTCCAGCGCTATGTCCTGCTAGTGTTGTGTGTCCAGCGCTGTGTCTCACTAGTGTTGTGTGTGCAGCACTGTGTCCTGCTAGTATGTTGACTCCCCCATCCCATGACCTCCAGAATTTAAAGCAGCTAAAACAGTAAAAAGCCATGACTGGTGACAAAGACCTACAAACCCAGCTTCTGGGGAAGCTGAGGCAGGAAGATTGCACGTGTTCAAGGCCCACATGGCCTACAGATGAGTTCAAGGCCATTCTGGGTAATTCAGCGAGATCACATCCCAAAATAACACAAACACAGAAGAAGAAGAAAAAAATAACCAGCTAATGTTGCCAACTCGACACACCTAGAAAGAAGGAACCTCATTTGCGGAACTGCCTCCATCTGGTGCCCATCCTGTGGGCATCTCTGAGGGGCATTTTCTTGATTGCTAATTGATGTAGAAGGGCCGAGCCCACTGTGGGCAGTGCCATCCCTAGGCAGGTGGGCCTGGAGTGTATAAGCCAGGTGGCTGACTTTTCTGAGCCTTGATCTTTCTGAGAGGAGCTGGTAAAGTGGGCAGAATTCTTCCCTGGTCTCTGCTCCAGTTCCTAGCCAGGTTCCAGCCTTGATGTTCCTTTCCTCCCCAGGTTGCTTTTGGTCATTAACAAACAATAGAACAAGCAGGGAAGAAACTGAACAGGCCCATCACCTAGCTTCAGTGCCTCCTCCTCAACTAACAGCTCGTAGTGATTTTCTAACTTTTTGGCCATGGGATCTCAATAACATACATTTTATAGGCTATCCTCCCCCCCTGTCCTCCCAGTAGCTTTAATTAAAAATTAACTACTTTCAGCCTGGAGAGGGGAAGTGGGCATGCAGTCCCACCCTAGCTGAGGAGTTACTGGCAGCTGAGAGAGGGACAGTCCATGTTTTTTCAGAGTGTAGCTCCTGGTAGACTGGACACACTCCAGTGGACAGCAATGCATCTAAGAGAATGATGGGTTAACGGGGAGGGGGAGGCTGGATACATGGCTCAGAGGTTAAGAGCATTTCCTGCTCTTCCAGATGTCCTGAGTTCAGTTCCCAGCAACCACATGGTGGCTCACAACCATCTATAATGGGATCTGGTGCCCTCTTCTGGCCTGAAAATGTGCATGCAAGTGGAAAACTGCATAATAATCAAACAAATAATTTTTTTTTTTTTTTTTTTGGTTTTTCGAGACAGGGTTTCTCTGTGGCTTTGGAGCCTGTCCTGGAACTAGCTCTGTAGACCTGGAGCCTGTTCTGGAACTAGCTCTGTAGACCAGGCTGGTCTCGAACTCACAAAGATCCGCCTGCCTCTGCCTCCCGAGTGCTGGGATTAAAGGCGTGCACCACCATCGCCCGGCTCAAACAAATAATTTTTTAAAAAAGAGAAAAACAAGTTGACTAGGTTGGGAAGTGGGGATAAAACTGGGAGAAATGGGGGGCTGGAGAGATGGCTCAGTGGTTAAGAGCATTGCCTGCTCTACCAAAGGTCCTGAGTTCAATTCCCAGCAACCACATGGTGGCTCACAACCATCTGTAAAGAGGTCTGGTGCCCTCTTCTGGCCTTCAGGCATACAGACAGAATATTGTATACATAATAAATAAATAAATAAATATTAAAAAAAAAACTGGGAGAAATGGAATGGATAAAAATGATCAAAAAACATTCTATTAAATTCTCAAAGAACTAATACAAAAAGAGAAAAACTTAGTGTGTGTGTGCTTGAGTGTGAGAGTGTCCCGTGTGCCACGGTTCTCCTACGGAGGTCAGAGGACAGAGTACATGAGCCAGTTCTCTTCTTCCAGCATGTGGTCCTCGGGATCGAACCTTGGTCGAGGCTGGCAGCAAGCCCCTTGTAGCTTTTTTTATTTTTTATTTTTTTGGATTTTCGAGACAGTGTTTATCCCTTGTAGCTTTTTAATATGTACCTCCTCCCAATATGATGCGCTGACAAGGTATGCATTGAAGGGGAAAAAAATTACATTTTACTCTCAGATCCACATACTAGACATACATTCTAAATAAACTAGAAACAAAGTTACACTGAGATATATTCCCACTTTACTTAGTCTGATTTATTATACTTGTTAATTCTAGCTGGGATTCCCTCACTGATGCTGGGCACAGCGTCAAAAGCACTTAATGTTCTTCCACCTGTGTTTCTGCAAAGTTGTGGGAGCCTACTTCTTGTCCAGCATTGCTAGCCAGACTCCGCCATCTAGTGGTCATACCTGGGATTTGACGGCTCCTTTCTCTTACCTAAATGTGGGGGAAGTGCTTCTGGAAAAGAAAAATTTAGTAAAAAGTACTACTACAGGCAGGCCTGATGTAGGGAGCTCATGATTGTAATCCTACAACTTGGGAGGCAAAAGGAGGAGGAAGAACTCAAGGCTAGTTTGGTCTATAGTGTGTTCAAGGCCAGCCTGGGCTACAGGAGACTCTGTCTCAAAAACTAAAATCTATTGGTTCAGGTCTTTCTTTGGCTAGGAACCTTGGAGTGAGGCCAAAGACAAACCGTGGCCCCAGAGCTGTTCTGTATGGTAGCTACTAACCGCTTACGACTACTGAGACTTGAAGTGTTGTCAGTATAAAGCCAATTTTTGCTCTATTTTTATCTAATTACAGATAAAATGATTTTTTGAGGGACAAGGAAGAGGTGCTGGGGTCATGGGATAGCTGCACAGTAGAACACTTGCCTAGCCTACGTGAAGCCTGGCTTTAATCCCCGGCTTCAGTCCCCAGAACTGGAGGAAATGTGCTAAGATCAATGCGTCGCTGATTCTCGTGTGGTCACGGAATTGTCAGTGGGCGGTGGTGGCGCACGCCTTTAATCACAGCACTTGGGAGGCAGAGGCAGGTGGATCTCTGTGAGTTCGAGGCCACCTTGGTCTACAAGAGCTAGTTTTGGGCCGGGGGGATGGCTCAGCCGTTAAAGGCTAGACTCACAACCAAAAATATAAGAGTTCGGTGCCCAGCACCCACGGCTGTCCCTCCAGGTACTTAAAAAAAGGCTGGAGGGCTGGGAGATGATGATGGAAGCTTGGGACGGTTGGGACACGGAGCAGATCTGGTAGCAACCCACTCACCAGGCGGGGAAGAGAAGCAAGCGAATGTTGGCTCGTCTTAGATAAACAAGGAGAATGTGAGCGGGAGGTGGAGGAGAAGTAGGAGGTGGAGAAGTCCATCCACAGCATAGGGGCAGGGGAAGGGGAGATGGTGGGTGGGGAAACCAGATGGTGAACTCTCCAAACAGGCCAGATGGCTCAAGAGGCCAAGGTACAAGGTGGCATTGGGCAGGGTATAAGGGTCAGTGTGATCCTGGCCCTGCTGAGAATCCTGGCCTGGACAAATTCATCCCAACGGGTCCTCTTCATTACTGAAACACCAGGCTGAGTTCAAGTTCATCTCTGAGTCACTGGGCTTCTGGCTCCTGACCTGTAACATGGTCTTTCTGAACTTTTTAAGAGTGAATTTATTCAAAAATACAATAAATTTCCAGTTAGTGGGTATGCACTTTTTTTTATTTGTTTGTGTTTTTTGTTTTTCAAGACAAGGTTTCTCTGTAGCTTTGGAGCCTTTCCTGGAACTAGCTCTTGTAGACCAGGCTGGCCTCGAACTCACAGACATCCACCTGCCTCTGCCTCCTGAGTGCTGGGATTATAGGCCTAAACCACCACCGGGCGGTATGCACGTTTTTTAAAAGATTTTTTTCCCCATTATGTATACAGTGTTCTACCTGGATGTACAACTACACACCAGAAGAGGGCGCTATAGATTGTTGTGAGCCTCCGTGTAGTTGCTGGGAACTCAGGACCTCTGGAAGAGCAGCCAGTGCTCTTAACCTCTGACCCATCTCTCCAAGCCTAGGTTTTTTTTTTTTTTTTAGCTTTGCCCCAAGTACTGACAACTACTGTTTTTAATCCTTACGAACATATTCTTTTTTTTTTTTTTTTTTTTTGGTTTTTGGAGACAGGGTTTCTCTGTGGCTTTGGAGCCTGTCCTGGAACTAACTCTGTAGACCAGGCTGGTCTCGAACTCACAGAGATACGCCTGCCTCTGCCTCCCGAGTGCTGGGATTAAAGGCGTGCGCCACCACCGCCCGGCCGAACATATTCTATTATTACCTTCCTTGTACAGACAAAGCCACCATGGCTCAGAGTTGTTAAAGAGTATCTCCAGGGTCCCACAGCCATGAGTGATTTGAACTTGAAGTTGCTAGAGACTCTCTCCCTGGGGCCTCAGCTTACAGCTGGCTTCCAGGTCTGGAGGGGAAATAGCCTCAGGGGGATCTGGGCTTTTTTCACAAACACCGCAGATGAATTCAATGTGCAGAGAAAATGGATAGGATGCCCTCGCCCTGACCTGACTGTGCCTTGGTGAAACCAAACAGGTTCTAGCTTCCTCATTCTGTAACTTCCTCTTCCAGCTGGGTCTGGGTTAGACGGCACCACAGGACTGTTCGTAAAGTCTGTGGTATAAATGGAATCACCCAAGGCTTCAAGTAAACAGAGGTGGCAAAAGCAGAAGGTAAGATGCGTCTGTAAGGGAAGGGGAGCCAGGGATGACAGCCCTGCAGGCTGGCCTGGGAGGAAACTCTCCAGTCTTCCCAGCCCCTGCTCTCACCCTCCCTCTTGCTTCTCCCTCCCTCCCCCACCTCTCTTTTGAGACGGGGTCCCAGGAAACCCACACCACACCCCACTAAGTAGCCAAGGACGGCCTTGAATTATGGATCCGGAACCTGGGGCTTCTTGCACTAGGCAACCAACAGAGCCATTTTCTTCACGTTCCCCTTCTTCAGAGTCTCAGAGACTGACTTTGAACTTTTGATCCTCCTGCCTCAGCAACCCCTAGGACTGTTGGTATGTGTAGTCTACTATTTAGTTAGAAAAATGTTAAGTAAAGTTTATTAACAAAAATGTTAGGTTTTTTTGTGGTTGTTGTTTTTGGAGACAGGGTCTCTTTGTTTTGTAGATCTGACTGGCCTGGAACTAAACACGTAGACCAGGTTGGCCTTGACCTTAAACTCCTAGAGGTCTACCCCCCCCCCCCCCCCCCCCCCCCCCCCCCCCCCGCGTGTACCACCCCA